>NC_140665.1:68578366-69999199 GCF_054131305.1 Coturnix japonica | reverse complement strand
GCATAAATTCAATTTTAGTATTCATATGGGTATAGGGTCAGTCTAAATGCAGTTGCAAGTGATATAAGTCAGCAAAGGATGTGGCTCATTCTATAAACAGGAGTGAAATCAGTGAACAGCTTGTGAAATGATGTTATCTTTGAAGAATAGATTATTATCAATAATTATGGTGCCGATGATGACTAACATGACTTTTATAGATCCCTATAATTTACATGGTTTATATGTTTAGGAGGGGGAGAAATGAAAAGAGCTTCAGCCTGTTTGGGGAAATAAAAGTAGAACAGAATGTCAGTTTCTCAAAAGAGCATCTAGATAGGTTGCATTTTAGAGCTATCAACACTATCAGCATTTTAAAGATGAGAGGATGAAAGTAAAAATAATGTGATAAAACAATTCACAACTAATATCAGGAAAAATGAAATTTCAACATTTCTGTCATTCTGCTGACTGAGTTGACAAGTTGAGCTGATGCAGGGCTTTTTAAAGCTGTGATTGGCCTGCCAGCATGGATTTGTGTTGTCATGCTGAGGTCCCCTCTAATAGCCCAGAGGTAGCAGGTGGCTGCTGACTTACAGAGTCTTGCATCTATTTTATTATTTGCTGGCTCTTTTATCCCTGACAGATTCAAACATAAATAAATTCAATCAAGAACCTTTGCCTTTCTATGATTTCATTTCGAACCTGTAGCCAGCTGCAGCTTATTTCTGAAATGGCATGACAACAACCCCAGTGATGTGGCTAGAAGTAAACAAGATGTTTTATGTCCTAAATGATGATACCTGGGCATCTGAAACATGGAAGTTAAAAAATGTAAGTTTTTTCTTGGATAAAATATTGCACTTTAAGACAGAGACCTTAGCTTAACTTTTCTCGAAAATAAAAGAGTGAGATGTACAACGAACATATTGTTTTGAGTAAGAGAAGAGCCAAGGTATTTAGAAAACAGTGCCTAATAAGTACAGTGGATAAAAGTATGACTTGGTATAAAGTAGTTAAAATTTTAGTGAATTCTTATATTTCCATGCTCTACACAATGACCGGGATGAATGAGACTTCCAGTCACTAACATTATCTACACAAGCAGAGGTGAAAAGCTGACATCCTCAAGTACATTGTCTTACATAATCCAAAGGAGCTGAAAAGGGCCACCAATTCTTAGAGTCATTGAAAATGGCTTCAGTTGGAATGGATCTTACTGATTGCCTGGTTCCAACCCTCTCCATGGGCAGAGTTGCTGCCCACTAGATAAGGCTGCCCAAGGCCCCATCCTGTCTGGCCTTGTGTCATGGGTTACTTAGATTTACAAAACCATGACACCTTGAATGCTCCTGATCACTCTGTAAGAGAAAGAGTTTTTCCTTGTATCTAATCTAAACCTCCTCTGGTACAACTTGTGACCATTTTCTCAGGTCATGTTTGTTGCCCAGGAGAAGAGGCCAACCCCCTCCTCATCCCAACCTCCCTTCAGGAAGTTGAAGAGTGCAATGAGATCTCCTTAGAGCCTCTTCCCGACTAAGGAGGAGAGTAGGGGGGGGGCAGTCATCTCTTTCACCCTGCTGGCAGCACCTCTTTTGATGTAGCCCAGGATACTTCTTACTTTCTGGGGAGCAAGTGCACATTGTTGGCTCATGTCCTGCTTTTTGTTCAACAGGACATTCAAGTCCTTCTCCATTGGGCTGATCTCAGTTTGCTAAGTTTGCTAATTTGCTAACAGTAAGTTTGTCTCTGAATGCAAATGCTTCAGATCTCTTAGTGGGTATTACACATCTCTGAAGTTCAAGTTATGCTGTCACATACTGTCTGAGGAAAAATGAGGCTTGTAGAAAAGTTACCTGCCTTTCAAATATGTGTGTGCAGGCTCTGTTTCATGATAGTTTGACTGATGCTAGCAACCCATTTTCATGAATCCTTTCAGTGTAAAGGTGAGAGTTGCACAAGGTCAGTATAACTTGCACTCCGTAGAGGTAAATGAGCTTCAATAAGGAAAAAAATATTTATTAATAAATATTGATACTGAACTTTTGTGAATTTTCTTTCCCTTGTCTTTTTCAGAGAGATTTTTGAGAAATCTATTTCCAGCAGTATCTGTTTCTGTCTTTTGAATCAACGTAAATTTCTCCCTCCCTTTCCACTTATATTTCACTTGAATTATAGGGTAGTATATACATAAAGCAAAAGCACATCTTTCAGGGAATATCTACTCATAATAATAATAATCACAGTTCCACAATTTGTCTGAAGGGAAAGGCTTTAAAGCAGTTTTCATGTTCTGGGAAGGGGCATTTTTGATGAAATGGTCTTGTTAGTTTTTATACAGGTAGCTCTATCCCAAATTCCTATTCCTATATATATATTCCTATTGAGAAGCAATAAATACATAGTATAAAAACACAGATGACCCCAGACATTCTCAGCTCCTTTTCATTTCTTCCTTCTCTAGTCTTCCCTTTCTACCTCCACACTTCTGCAAAATGTAGGAATGATGTTAACACATTTAGATTGTTGCAACACATTTTCATTCAGCAGTTTATTTTCCCATTGCTCTCAAAGGGAAGCTCAGGAGATGAGGAAAAGTATAGCAGCACAAGCCAGCAGAAGTAAAAGCATTTGTCAAAAGACAAAAATATGAGTTTTGTTAAGTCAGTGAAAAAACAACAACTGGAACAGTAAAAAAGTCCTGTTCAGTGATCCAGTGATAGGGATTCAATTGCAAAGGTCCCCAAAAATTGCTGTTGTGTCTTTTTTGGAGAGTCTGTTCTTAAAAGTACCTTTAGTATCTTAAAATATCTAAATCTTTATTATTTTTGTTGCCTATTTTAATGCACTCATCAATGATTATATACTCGATGTAGCCAAAATATGTTAGATTCAGTACATAAAATATTTTGTTGTATTATTTTTCTATAGTTGTTTTCATCAGTTTGTAGTGAAGGTTGAGAATTTTTTGCTCTCTACAGACTTTGATGTTCCACCATTCAGCTCAAGTCAGCATTTCTTCATGCAGTTAAACCTTACTGCATCAAAAATAAAGTTTTACACAATTCCAGTTTGAACAGTAGAATCTCATAGATGAATAACCGATGTCTGGCATACTGTAATAATAAGTGTCTTATACTATGCATGTGCTCAGCTGTATGTGTGTGCCCCTAGCAGCATGTATGTGTATGTTTGCTCATATAGGAACTCTTGGACTTAACTAGAGGTAGAATAAAATAAAAAATAATAAAAGTATGTACTAATGAAGGCCTAGATATGGTAAATTCTATTCTTTTCTACATTAAAAAAAAAAAAAAAAAAGAAAAGAAAGAAAGAAAAAGAAAAAAACTTGTGAAATTAATTAATAAAAATGTGTTTCCAAGTTGAACTCACTAAAACAATGAAACAATGTACAGGGGAGAATAAGACCATAAGACCATAAGACCATAATGAGATTTGAAATGAGAAAGTAAAATTGTATGTAAAAGGAAATACATTCTTTGTAATCTTTACACAGTGTGTAGTAACAGTAAGGTGTAAAATCAGTGATAAATATTTTCATAGAATCATAGAATCACAAAGGTTGAAAAGACCCACAGGATCACCCAGTCCAACCATCCACCCATCACCAACAGTTCTCACTTTTCTGGAAATGTGTGAAATTTAGTAGTCTATGTACCACCCTGCTTCCTTACAACCACTGTTGAGCAAATGTTCATTTTATGTATTTTGTGTGCATGGGTGTGTTTTAATGATGTGACCCAGCAGGTACAGGCTTCAAGAGAAGCTTATCCACCTGTGATCTGATACTGGGTGGAAGTTTATATACACAGTAAATGGAAGCATACAGTGGCACAAATAGCTAAGTTCAGACAATTAAAAATTAATTTAGGGTCTAGGGAAATATTGTTGAGTAGACATCTCTATGTGTTTATTTTTCACAAATAATTTCACCACTAAAAACTCCTGGGAAGACCAGGATTCCACTGCTTGTACTTTGATGCACATAGTCCTTCAAATCTAACTATCTTCCTGAGCAGAGAGAAAAAGCAATTGTTAGTGAAATAGTAAACAACTACGTTCTGCACCACATCTTCTAGATGCATAAGTTCCTCTTCCTAGTTAGATGTTTTTGGATTAGTTTCTCAAATAAATAAATAGGTAGATAGATAAATAGAAATACCAGATGAATAGTTGATGAAATACAGATGAAATCAGCCATTCACTATAGCTAGGCAAGTATACATTAACAAAAACAATCAGCTGAGAAATATATGGGGAAGTGGGATTTCATTGGTTTAAAGCGAAGACACAGAGTGGAAACTTTTGTAAGTGTAATCGTGTCCTTACAGAAGTATTTTTTCCAGTTCTTTTGTGATGGAAAAGATAATCACACCAATATTGTATCAGGACATTTAATTGCTAAGGCACATTTCATTTGATGTTATAGTTTGTTACATCTCTGGGTAAATTTTGCACATCTTTTTTGTGGAAAAGACACATGAAAGTTTTGTTGTTGAGATTCTTCAGGTAGAAATTCAAAGCAGACATATCTCTCAAACCAATTTCAGTGCTTCAAATGCATTTCTAGTTCAAAATATTTTATATTATAAAGGTATTCTATGAGTGAACTTCGATACATGTCCAGACGATGAAACAGTGTAGCTTGTACCTGTAAAGCCTACATTTAGCCTATTTTATATGAATAGTAGTGATTGCCTCACTAGATGTTTTTTTGCTGGAGTCCAACGATCTCTAACTTTCAAACTCCCAAAAAAGCTTGCCACATTTGATATTAAATACTTAGAACTGAAAAAAATTACACTTAAAAAAAACACTACTTGAACGGTAAATATAGGTTTCGAGTTATTCAGTAGAAAAGCCAGACACTATGAGTCAGACAGTGTGTGCAATGTTTTAATTTCTCTAATAAGACAGCATAATGGACCATTATTGTTTTTACATGCCACCTTACTGTGCTCTTTGAACAAATTTTCTGTCAAATATTCTTTTAGCTTCAATATATTACATTTGTATTGACCCTAGGCCCTTTCAAAACATTATGTTAGAGAAATGTTGAAGTGCTTCACTGAAAGTGCTCAAAGCCATTTAGAACCTTCCAGTAAACACGTAGTTATTCTTCTGCCCATTAGAGTTATTACATGGAAGTTTATGACTACAGAGATGAAAGTATATGTAGGCACATACCTATAACTGTGCATTTCTATTTATATATCCATGTATATGCACTGACTGATAAAATGTAGAAATCTAAGTATTTATTAGAAACATGCTGTATATACAAATGCACAATAAGAAATCACAAGAATGCAGACAGATTAATTAGAAAATCTCTGCAGTTTACTGACCTTATATACTCTAGGGTCTGCTTGTTTTTCCAGAGGAGTCTCCTGATTCATTAACCAGTACAACAAAGGCCACATTCAGCTTGTGCACCCATAAAAATAGGGTACATGCAAATGTTCATTAGTTATGTGCCTTAAGGACTAGCAGAAGACTCTAAGTTAACATGGAAACAGTTTCTGTCTGGTTACTGAATCTTGGATATGGCAATTCTACTATGAGGAATGGTCTGAATTTATGGGATTGATGAGGATATTCAGGCTTACAAAGTGTTTAAACTTGCTCATCATGTGTGCTAATAATAAATAATACTTTTCCAAGTTGTCTTCAGTCTGAATTCAGTTTCAGTTCACTTCTCTCCAAAAAGTACAACCAGAATTGTGTATAGTGCTTGAGGAATCCTATGATGCCTTCTGCAGTGATACAGACACTTTTCCATTTCTTTGCAGGTAGTTCTCTCATCTAATTGTTTCCTAGCAGAAAGGAAGCAAGAAAAGATACTAGTCTTTTCAAACATTAATATGGAAATAATTTCTTTACTTTGCATGTTCAAAATGTGAAGCTTCAGGCACAAAATGAACTCCCGTACTTTAAACAGTTATTAGTGATCCTAGCAATGGTAAAAAAGAAGATACTGTTGTGTGTTTCTTAATACAACATATTATATCATTTTAGAAATGTTTTGGGACATTTAGAACATTGTGAAACAAAGGTGTAACAGGATTTATAATTAATGGAAGACAACTGTTATTTGTAAGTCTGAACAATGACGATAGAGACTGATTAATTATGGAAATGTCTAACTTCTTGCAGCGTGTGAAAAAAAAACAATAATGGAACTGAACAGAGAAGTATTACAAGATCATGCAGTTATATAAAATATCAAGTACAAAACTTAGACCTTTAACACTCAAGTCATCATGAATATGAATCTAAGGCAGGAAAGCATAATGCTTGAATCTTTTCAGTTAGGGAAAATATATTGTGAAAAGTTGCTTCCAACTTTTCTGTTTTGTGATAGATACAAATGCAGCGAGGAATGGTCATGGAGAAGATTTTTTACAGGAAGCAAGAGGAATTACTAAAGAATAAACTTCAGAAATCACAGTTATATGGTTTTTCGGAAAGCATCAAGTGACAAAGATGATTACATTGCAGCACACATATGTGTTTTCCAGAAAATGTAGAAAATGCCAAGTAGAGGTGAGATCTGACTTTTCAGTAGTAAACAAGAAAGACTGAACAGACATACACTGCAAAGAACTTTGAGTATAAAAATAACTAATCTCCATTTGGATTGTTAGAAGCAGAATTAATAGAAAGTTGCATATAGAATACCATCATTACCAAAGCAATGAACTATGAAAATGATATTCTGCTGAAGCATTGAATATGATGAGAACCTGAATGAAAGCTTTATTAGAGTAGCGTCACAGGAAAGGTTAAACCTTGAGGTGTAAATTAGGAGATGGCCTGAAAGTTGGTTGTAGCCTCACTCTGACAATAAAGAAAAATGATGAAGCCACATACATCATTCAGGTTTGAGTCTCTTATGATTTTCAGCGATGACAGGGGGTCAGTGTGATGATATCCACAGAAAATTTGAAAAGAGGAAGAAGAAGAACCAGGTGAGGTTTTTTCTTGTTTTTTTTTGTTTTTAAATCAATAAAAACTGTTGTTGTTTTGTTTTGTTTTGTTTTTTTTTCCATCTTGAGTTTGTATTTTATGAAATCATTCCAGTACTCAAGGAGACATAACAGGACTCCGTTTAAACAGGAGGAGACAAATCTTTAGAGCTGTACTCAGTCTGCCAATGGTGGCCTGTCCAAAGGCAAGAGATAGAAAGAATGTGGATTCTTTTGTCTGCTGTAGATCAAAAGAAAAAAAACACCACGCTGTTATGGCTGGAGGACATCCATAGTAAATGGCAGAGGAAAATTAAAAAAATTATGTTAGCCTAAATGAAAGTTATCCTAAAATGACTCTGAAAGAGATGTATACGTGCAATGAAATGACAGAATGATTACAGAATTCTAAAAAATCTGTATCTTGCAGTCAAATAAACCCACATATAAATAGGCCTATATGAAATGTTTTCATAAGATAAGGAACTTATATCTTATCATGTTATTCCTGAACAACTTCAGGAATAATGAGACACTTATATGTAGAGGATTGGAAAGCAATGTTCAGAACACTTTCTTAAAGGCATAAGGGTAAATTAAATATATGTATAGTGTTCTGAGTGGCAAAAATGAATAACACCTAATTGTAATGTACCAGAATTTAGAAAGATAAATGTTTTGGTATATACTGCTGGTAACTTCTGTAGTGCAGTGTCTGTACATTTTTGACATCTGTACTTTTAAGAAATTTGGATAGCTACACCTGATTTGGACTAGATGACCTTCAAATGTCGCTTCCAACTCCAAGGATTCTATGATTTCTTCCAAAACAAAACCAAAGAAAAAAAAAAAAACCTACCCAACATTATTAAAAATAACTTAATGACACTTTACTTTCACATCTTTGAGTTGGAGGTTTGATTATAAAATCTTTTTAAAAGAGTTTTTGCCAACGTAGCTCACTCTGTGACTCTGCAATTACAGCATTTTCTTAAAGTAGTAGGGGGAAATTATATAACACAGCTATTTGAAAATGAAAAAAAAAATAGTCAATACATCTTTTCATATGAAGAGAAATAGAAACCAGAAAAAAGAAAAATATTCAGAAACACTGGAAAGAAAAGTACTGGGAATCAACTCCTCTTGACGCCTTAATTTCAAAGTTACACATCTTCTGGATCATGTCCTACAGCTAAGCACAACTTTTCTATCAGATGTATATTACTGACTAGTTGTTCATACAAGGATGAGTACATAAAACACAATGTCCTGCATTTTGTAAGGTGTCAAAGTAGGTTACTAGTTGCCCCTTCTTATTTCTCCACTCTATGAGCGTATAGATCATGTCAGTCTAAATTTCTTTGGTTAGTTGTTCCTTCCTCATTCTAGTTTTATTCCCTTCATTCTGATCTAAAACAGTTCCCTATGAAGCAACGTATTTCCCAAAGGAAATATGACACTCTTGTGATCTTATTCAAGAGTACTAAATTTGTGAGAAGTCCCAGATCTCAGAGTAATTACTCAGATATAAGGATTAAGAACTGAATGAGGAACTAATTTGGCCTTTGATTTTGAGACTACAAGTAACTTTCTTTAGATGTAAGTGTGGTGTGTGAGGAAAAAAAGTCCCTTTTTGATCTCTGATATAAATTGTGTCAATATACATTGGAGCCACACACTAGCAAATTCTTTCTTACCATAGACAAACAAAGGTGCCATGAAAAAGTTATAAGAGATTACTTTTTCCCCTATTTGGTTTTCCTTAGTGGATCCCTTAAAAACAAAAAGGAATATTAAAAATAAAATATTTATATCCCAAATGGTTAAAGTTAAATATTTAGGCTTAGAATTTAAAAGCTGCCAAAGAGATTTGAACTCCTGTTTCCTGTTGTTGTCCAAAGGCCACATTAATTAATGGTATGCAGTAAGCCAATCTCATACACAGAGACAAGATATTGATTTTTGGCAAAGTTGCGCAAGTTTGGGTGCTCAGCGGTGTTCCACAAAGCTTAGATAACCTGGTATTTTCATGATACTTTTTAAATGGGTATTTTTCTCATTTGACTATATACTCTGCTACAGCATGCTGCCTACAATTGGTCAGTTAAAAATAGGAGTAATCTCCTCACCTGAATGCTAGCTAGACATGTTTATTAACCTACATCTTCAAAATCTACCTATCTTCAAAGTCAAGTTTAGTAGTTGCATTGTGATTAAGAGTTTCTCTTTAATCCCTTTAGCAGTTTCAAGGGTGGTCATCCTTAATTAGATGACACATTTGCTGTATTTAGATATATATAATTTATATATATATATATAAGGATATATATACAAAGATTGGTAAAGATAATTTTTTATTGACAACATTGTCAGTTAAACTTTCGTTTTTAATGATGGTCATATATGAATCAATAAGCACATCAAGATGTCACTCCTTCTGTACAGCTTTGTCATATATAACCACTCTTTTATGTTTCATTCTTAATCTTTGTACTTATCACAAAATGGTCTGCTAATGTACTAAATATCTTTACCATTGTCTTAGACTCCTTAAGACAATAATTAAGTAATGGGAAATAGTTTTCTGATCAGTGTTTAAGTAATTTTAAAATGCTGGCACATAAAGGACTTTCTTGTTGTGCAAAATAACAGAAAACAACTCTGAGCTCTAGAGAGTTGCTCTTTAGGACCAAAATTCTTGGTGAGTTCTAAATGTAAAACTATTAACTGGATGATCCTTGATCCCTGACATGAGCTACCATCCACAGCCCAGTCACTGCCTCCTCATCTCCCGGTGGGAACCACAGTCCTAAGAAGATTACACTACACAAATAACAATCAGCTTGAATAGAGGACAAACCTGAAGAGAGTCCATTAAACCTTTCACATCATTACAAGCCTCATTGTTTTGCAGATGAGCTACATAAAGTAGAACATATGCATGAAGCTGCTTACTGACTCTGGATAGCAGAGATTTCAACTATCTGAGCCTAGTTGATTGCCGGTAAATGAATAAATAACCTTGAAGTAATTCTTTGTTTTTGCTGGAAAGGTGCCTTGCTTAAATACCAGATAATGAAAAAAATGTCTAGATACCCTTTATCATATTTTTGTTTCTGTTTTCTATATACTACGTTGTAATTTTTTTCCTTTTCCATCTGCTCATACTAAAATACAAAATTGGCATTTTTGAGGGAGTCTTTCTTATTAATCTGTAAATAAATGAATAGGACTAAGTAGTCTTCATACAGTATCTGATTTAAGGCACAAGCCTTATCTAGAGAAGATATTTTTCGTAGAGACGTGGTGTCCTGAAGTTATCCATTTCCATAGCTGTGTGTCACAAGTGGATAAAAGGTGATTTATTCAAAACTTTAGTAGATGATTTATCTTTGTAATGCGCTCCTACAAAAGCTATTTTTCATTTTTGTGCTGGGTGACTTTTGATCAAATTTACTTATGCATATTTAATAGTAATTTTCATACAATGATTTTTTCCAGTATTATTTTTCTCAAATGTCTAAAAGCTGACTTGCTTATTTGATTTTTGAGCTATTGCAATAATAGCAAAAGCTCTAATTTTAGATCAGAACATCACCTAGCATACTAGGTGTCTCATCTAACTACAAGTCATGCACATCTAATTGCTCACTTAGCCAATAATTTCCATTAAAATTCTTCCTAAAAGAACGAGGCTGAACAACAGAAAAATAAGTATTACTCTACTTGACCCATAAGAATATACTATAAACTCACTTTTACTTTTTTAACAAAGAATTGCACGCTAATTTTCCACCACGATAAAAATAAAGTGATAAAATCAGTGATAAATCAACATACATCAATATACAATGTAGAAGCTATTGGTATGCATTAGTTTTCATTTATCTGATCATTTAAGAACATGTTAATTGAACACATGTGGGGTTTTTTGTTTGTTTGTTTTTTAACATGTATTAATCTGTGATACTAGTAAAGATCCTATAACAATTAGTATATTTTTTAAGTTGTATCTTGTAGTAACACAAGCCTGATGTCCTGGTCTCTTCAGTTGAGCCAGTATTAACAGCAGACCAGTGCTTCTGTTGCTGGAGAACGGGAGCATAGCCAGGGTCAGGTCAAACCCTTTGGCACAGAAGAGCAGCAGCCGTTAGGGCACAGTGACAGCATGCAGACGTATCCAGGACAGCTGGCCTGAATTAGTCAAGGGGTTAATCCATACCACCTGACAACTTCTGGAAGGCTATAAAAGGGTGGAGAATTGGTCATGTGTTGGTCAGCAGCTTGTGAGCAATGGCATTATGAATATACTCATTGTGAACACGTATACAGGTATCACTGTACTTTTATTATTATTATTCTCTCTTAGTAAGTAATTATTTCAACCCATAAGTCATATTTTGTTTCCAGGTCTCTTCTTCATTCCTCTTGGTGGGGAGTGAGCAAGCAGCTGTGTGGTGCTTAGCTACTTGCAGGGTTAAAACACAACACCTGAAAGGTATAAGAATGTTGGACTGCATCTGTATATTCTTAGATTTGACTGAAGATGTATTAGGTTTGAATTTAATTCCAACAAATGTAGGTTCTCTTCATGCAGCTGTCAAAGAAGAATACAAATAATCTCTCCCAATTTAGTATCACCTCCAAAGTTACTTGTTGTGCGTTTGAGTCCTGCATATACACTGATGATAAAAATCTTAAAGAGAAGTTATTTAAAATAGAGACTTGAAGGAAACTGCTAATGATTGACCATTAGACCATCTATTATAACCCTCTGAGCACAACATATTAGTCAACTGCTCTGCTATGATATTATGTTTTTGTCAGTCTGTATGCTGGATATTTTATCCACAAAAATATGACAAACAGTAGCAAAACTTTTGCTGAAATTCAAAACACATTCATCACCTGGCAACATGGTACCCTAGTTGGATAAGCAGCTCATATAAAGAAATGAAGTTTGCTAAGCAAGACTTCCCCCTCTTGAGCTTGTGGCTATGACCTGTGACTGTGTTGACAAAGTATTTTTCAATAAATCTCAGAATAAATTTCTTCACAATTTTACAAGACACAGAAGTGACACTTTCAGGCCTGTTTTTGCACTCCTTTAAAACTGGGACAGTGTTTTCCATTTTGCATAAAGATTCCCACTAGTAACTCCAGATTCAGGATCCTGCACTTCATACAGGCGAAATGATATGTGAATGAAGCTCATTGTGTATGTTTAACCAAAAGGGAAAGAGAAGTCTTACACTCGGTATGCATATCAAATTCTTCACAGGTGGTGAACTTTTACATAATAACTTTTTATTGTACTTTAGTTACTTAGCCTAAATGCCAAGAGGTAATGGTGGGTGAAACTGGAAAGGGTGTCTGGTTCAGTTGAGATTATCTAAGAATGCTGTGATGCTTAATGAAAGCAAAAAGTCAAACCCCAGAACCATTATGTTGGCTTTAAAAAAATATATTTTAATAAATCTTTTCCCATGTGATTTCTCTTACTCTTCATTTCTGCCTAGTTATGAAAATTGAAAGAGGAGTGTCTTTCTGCAATGGTTGGGAAACCAGGTGATTACCACATGTCCTTTTTTGCATCTATATGCATCCAAACTAAAGAAAAGCTATAAGGAACACAGAAAAACTGTACACAGAAGCTCAGAAATTATGTATTGTGAACTTCCTCGTTTTTCAAAATGTATGCTAGTATTGATTATTCATTATGGGTCTCATACCTCTAACAGTAAGAGCTGTTTTTTCCCTGAAGAATGGGAGCCCTGTATAGCAAAGAAATAATAGCATGAATTAATGTGTAGTTTGGATGTATCATGAACGAAAGTGTAATAGGAAAATATCTTAGGCAAGCATATCAATAGACAGAAGAAAGTGGTTGACTCAATTTATTTCTCTTCCAACATTTCTCATAAATCTATTTAATTCCCTTCCTGTACTCTGAAAGGAGGTTAAGAACCTTCCAAGGTTCTAATCACAGACCTTACATCTTTTCTCATGAAACTATTACATTATATTCTATCAGTCCTCATGGATCTATTCACTTTCTCTCCTACTTGCACAATTCAGTGTGAGTGGGCAAACTGCTTATAAAAAGCTTGGGATCAGAAGTGAGGATCTGTTGCAGTTTATTGTTCAAAAACAAGTGGAATTACTCTCTGAGGAGTTGAAGGAAGCTTACATGGAATCTGTCTATATTTTACTTGGGTCCTTTGGGCCCCATTAGTCCCTTACTTTCATTATCCTAAGCACCAATTCATTTCACTTACTCTCACCTTTCCCCATGGCCATATTACTCACAATATCATAATGTAATAATTGTATAGCTTTGTTTTTTCCCTATAAAACTTTATTGATATCATAAATAAAACACAGTTTTCTGATATATTTGCAACAATTACTGTACTCTTACCCATACAAATATCAACTTCATGCCCATTGTATAAGTATTTCTTTTTTATGAAAAGAAATAGAAATAAAATAATTGTATCACTGATGATTCCTTAATAAATACACCTGCCAATATAAATTGATCATATATTGGCTTAGTTAGGAATAATCACTTTTTCACTGTATGATTTTGTTTCAGTAAAAAAATCAATACAATTCAATACAATGGTTAGCATCATGAGTGCTTCAGACAGCAGTGTGCCTTTCCAGTTGTGTTTTTGAGGCAACATTTAGGCACAGGCATGCTAATCTTCTTTTGCTATGTATTACCTTCAAGTTTCCAGATATTCGGCATTACGCACTGCCTGTATAGAGTTCTTTCTTCTGGTGGTTCTTTTATGTTTTCATAAATGAGAGACCTTAATCATTATATGAATGTTCATTGTTACTCCAGTTACAGTTATGGAACAGTAATGATTGCACACATTAGATTTGTAAATTAATCAGAGCACTTCAAGTCAGAAGGGTTCTGAGGAGGAGTGGCTCGTTAATGTTGCAGTGAATTAATAGAAAATCTCACACTGCTCTTGATGGGTGCATATTTGCAAGATCCTTCTTTATTCACTTTCTAGTGATCCTTACCTTGCTGTGTGCATTTATCACTACTCTGCTTTCTCAGATTTCTTACATTTCCAATATAATAAAAGCTGTAATGTCCATTTAAGATCAGATAAAAGCAAGTTTTTATTCTTTCAGAAAAATATGTGAAAATGTTGGGACTGGTTCCTCCACCAGGAAACAGACAACAGTTATCCTGTTTACCTGATGCTGCCTGGACACCTTAATGAAATTCAGTGGGATGTGGGTCTTGCATGTATACTTTATTCCTACCAAGAGTGAGTTATAGTAGGATGTTTATATTAATAGTGCTGGAAAGGGAAGGGAAGGGAAGGGAAGGGAAGGGAAGGGAAGGGAAGGGAAGGGAAGGGAAGGGAAGGGAAGGGAAGGGAAGGGAAGGGAAGGGAAGGGAAGGGAAGGGAAGGGAAGGGAAGGGAAGGGAAGGGAAGGGAAGGGAAGGGAAGGGAAGGGAAAAACAGGGAAAAGAAAAGAAAAGAGAAGAAAAGAAAAGAGAAGAAAAGAGAAGAAAAGAAAAGAAAAGAGAAGAAAAGAAAAGAAAAGAAAAGAAAAGAAAAGAAAAGAAAAGAAAAGAAAAGAAAAGAAAAGAAAAGAAAAGAAAAGAAAAGAAAAGAAAAGAAAAGAAAAGAAAAGAAAAGAAAAGAAAAGAAAAGAAAAGAAGAAAGGAAAAGAAAAAAGAAAAGAAAAGAAAAGAAAAGAAAAGAAAAGAAAAGAAAAGAAAAGAAAAGAAAAGAAAAGAAAAGAAAAGAAAAGAAAAGAAAAGAAAAGAAAAGAAAAGAAAAGAAAAGAAAAGAAAAAAGAAGAATTAAAAATGGTGTGCAAATGTGTCCTTTAGTGTGCAAATGCAAAAGCTTTTGTTTCTAAAATGTGAAAGCAAAATCTTTGGTATTCAGAATCCATTTCTCAGATCATTTTTTCACTTTTGAAAATTTCAAAAGCTATTTGCCTCACATTACTTCCAATTGATTAAATAAATATTTAATAGCAGAAAATATATTATTTAAAAAGTTATTATTTTCATGCTCATCTACATCCAGTGCGCAAACAAAACATTTTTACAAAACGGTCTATGATTTCATTTTATATTTGACCTTTTGATTTAACAACCAGCTTACTTCCTCAACAATGTCCATCTCATTAATACCTGTTTGTTGCTGTTGCTCTCTTACTCTGCAGTTTTGCCCACATCTTTCTCTGAGATAATGTAGTTGTAAAGATATATGTTGCTGTGATAAAAGTAACTTACATTCATAAATCTTTTTAAACATAATAGAAATTTTGTTTGCAAAGAAGAAACAATGGACAAATAAAAAGCAATATTTTTTTCATTAAATATAAATGTTTAAAAGTTTTGGTCCTATTATCTCTTGGGCTAGTTGTCAGTTTTTGTTATCACGCTCTACTTCTGGGTAATCAAAGTGCTTATAGGTAAAAATTATAACCTTAGTTTCTTGATCCTCAACAACTATATTCCGGCATGAGTTTAAGTGCTAGGTAAGAAAAATATATTAAATTTTAAAACCTTCTAATTTCTAAATGTTTTAACTGATATGGTGTTCTAAAATGGATCTTTTTTCATTAGTAGATTCTGAAAATCTTAAAACAGGAAAGTACAATGTTCAAATTTGTCCTTCTTCTTCAAAGAATTTGTTTAAAAAAAAAATTCATTAAAATGCCATGCTGTTTTGTCTCTATAAAGCAAGAAAGCATAAAAACTGAATTCACATTTCCATAATTCACATTCTTCTTTTAGCCTGAAACTTGACAATATTCATTAGAGTGTCAGAATTACAAATTAGTACATGCAGTATTATTAACTTTTCTATTGGCAATAACAAAATGCAACAAGTCATCATAATGGCATTTTGGAGAAACCTACTAAGAAATAAGGAGAGAAAGTAAATCTACTATAACACCAAAGCACTTACTAGTCCACATTAGTTTGGGCTCCACCTAAGAGCAAGGGAAAATATTTATCTAGATCATACTGGGTAGTAATTGCAATTAGGGCATCACTGTATCTAACTATATTTTCTCAATTGACTTAGAGTAATCTGAAGTATTGTTTGGATTTATTTCCTTGACAGTTTCAGTGCCTTGTTCTCTTTCTGATGACCATGTTTCCTTTGACAGTTTCAGTACCTTGTTCTCATTCTGATGACTATGAAAAATAAGAGTATTTTAGAACTGACCATGCTATGTTATTGATAAAATCTGTATTTTAAGAAATAGTAATAATGCAAAAAACAAAAATCTTCCCATAAAACTCCCACTGGACAGTACCTTTGAATGTATGTGAAATCCCACATCCTACATCGAAAACCAGATAGAAAAAAATAACAAGGAAATAATACTTCCAAACTTGAGATGCTGACTAAGAAAAAGAGCATATAAAAATTACAAGAAAGCATGTTATTAAGGGAATGTAATGATTTTAGTATTAAAGCTATGAAATAAAGTTCAGAACCTTTTGTGTATTAAATCAATTAATGAAGATGTGTTGTTTGCCTTGTAAGGGATATTTTAAGGTCTAATACCACTGTTTTAGTTTAGTTTTTTGCTTTGTGTTGTTTTTGTTTTGAGGTTTGTTGTTGTTGCTGTTTTGGTACAGTAAATCAATAAGGATTTATTTAGTGTAAAAATACTGGTAGATTTGTTTCAAAAGTAGAGAGAACTGGAATAAAATGAAGAAAAATGAATCCTGTATACAAGCAGTTTTGTGCAAAATTATCTCAGACCAGTTTACACTTCAGTATTTATTTCTATAGACTACAGAACAGATTTCATGGATTTCCAAGTTTGTACAAGAAGTCTCCAAAATGATTATCATATCATCATAGTATCATAGTCTCGTGTGGGTTGGAAGGGACCTTAGAGATCAGATCAGAAAGATGTGCTAGAATTTCTCTTGCACTTCTGTATAGACCTTGTATATCTGGTATAGATGAGCATGGGAGCAATGTTTGAAGTCTTGAGCCAGTCAACTTCCCATATGCTCATGTTGTACTGCAGGCTCCAAGTGATCCAGGTTATAGTTTTTCTAGCACCTAGGATCAGTGACTTTGCAGTGCAGTCATTCTTTCCATCTGACTTTAGTCATCTAAAATAAATATACAGTCTAAAGATGAGAGCTGGGCATCCATTATTTAGATCAAAATCAGTTAATGTATATCCAAACTGATCTAGTCATTAGCAGATGAAATAGTAGTTGCAATAAAGATTTGATATCAATCTGTGCTGTCATTTATACACAAAAATAAAATAAAATTAAAATAAAATAAAATAAAATAAAATAAAAAAATAAAATAAAATAAAATAAAATAAATTGAAAATCTCATTGTATGCTTAGGATATCAAAAATCCTTGCTGCCATGTTTACACTACCTGATACAGCTAATCAAAAGCTAGTTTGTCTTTTTCTCTCCTGGAACCAGTGGCTAGTATGAGCCTAAGAAGAGACCCTTACTGACACAAAACTTTACAACTTCTATTCCTAATTTTATCCTGTTCTGGTCTTCACAAAGAGCCACATACCAGCTTTTAAAGGAACAAGGGCTAAAAAAAAATAGAATGACCAGTTATAGTTGTAATGTTTTCTTTTCATATATTTCAGTGTGAGGGGTCTTAAACGAAAAAATGATTGTTTTATTTTGTTTCTGTGTCTGACTAACCATTACCATTAGGGCATTACCATTAGCTAAACCATTACCATTCGAGTAAACTATTGTTAATGGTTTACTGAAACTCTTGCTTTTTATCAAATAGGTATCTATTGCCAGAATGAAACAAAATCTATGAAAGTAAGTGCTATAAATAAAGAACTAAGCTAACTTAAAGAAAATCCTCATTATGTAAACCTATTTTAATTTCCACTCAATGAAAGTTATGTGTATTATGTGTATTAACAAACATCAGATTTAGCTCTGTCTGTATCTCAATCAAGTGAAAATCACGTTTGAATCTGCCCAGTTTTTAATCCAATTGGATGAAGGTAGCCATGAAATCTCTTCACTGGGCTTCCAGTCAGCTCAGATAAGACTCTTAACTTTGTATTTAATATGCCATGTAAATATTTCTAAATATAATTAGATGATGTGACTAGCAGCAGAAGTGCAATGATAAGACAAGCGGGAATGGTCTCAAGTTGAAGAAAACTTCTCTGAAGTCAGGCACTAGAATGGACTACCCAGGGAGGTGGTGCAGTCATCCATGGAAGTGTTAAAGGAACATGTAGATGTTGTACATGGTTTAGTGGGCAATATTGGCGATAGGTGAACAATTGGACTATGTGATCTCAGAGGTCTTTTCCAACCTTAATGATTCTGTGATTCTATTGATGCTCCACTAATGATTCATAATAATGAGATATTCCTGATGTTAGGTAACTAAGCCAGCAACTTATAGAAGAACAAAAACTGACACTGTCTTTTCAGTATAACTCTCATTTTATGGGACTTATAGAGCTCTTCCTTTGTGCATAAAGCTAATAAATACTTGCTAGGTCAGATAAAGGTGGTGGAGCAAGATAAACAACCATAAGTGAGATTAAGTTGGCATTTTTTCTATCTTTACTTCAGGTTAGAGAACATGAACATTTTCTGCACCTTAAAGTGGAAAATCACTTGCTTCATCTGTGAATTCATGGAGTGTTTCTCTAATTTTCAAAGAATCATTGGTCTGGAAGAGACCTTAAAAATCATCTAGATCCTATCTCACTGCTATGGTCCTTCCAATAGATCAGATTGCTCTATAGTCTCTTTCCAATTACAGTTGTTAAACTTCATATTTTATATTTCATATTTCTGTGAAGTGTGACAATTGCCAAGTGGTCCTTAGAGAATCTTCCTCAGAAGTGAGAGATATGTAAAGCTCCGAAAGGATCATGGCTTTCATCCACATTTCCTGTAACACTTTTCAGAATGCCTTTGGGCTATTTTTGACTGGGAAGTTAGCTAAAAGAAGGCCCACTTAGAGAATCTCAACAAATGGAATGCATGTGGTGATCTCCCAAGTGCTTTCTCCTGTCCAGAATTAGGTTTTTCTTATGCCATATGCAATTAAGTGATTGCATTTTTAAAACAGAATGCATTTTGGGACAGTTTTTAGAGAGTTTTAAAACTAGGAGTTAAATACCTAAATATCTGAACTACAAAACTTAGATTAAAAGGGTTTTGAAATTTAAAGTCAAGTACTGCTCACCTAACTTTTGAGATTTATATCTAAGCAATATGTCTAGTTTAGTTCTCTTCAGATTCCCCTGAGAAGTGAAGAGAAATGGAAACTATCAAACAGAGCTCCTAAATATAGTGCTGAAATGTTTGTGATGATGAGTCATCAAAATGCAACATAAAATAATCTGTATACAAAAAAAATATTTTAATAAAAATTTCTCTGAAAGCCACTGAATCATAGTGCTTTTCCATGATTATTATGTTCTTTGTACTGTAAGTGTTTTAATTATCTTAAGGTACAATGTGCTATATCTACTTTTTTTCTAATTGTAGGCAATGTAATATGATTTACCGTTAATTTCCTACAAGCCTTTGAACAGTTTACCTTTGATTTGTTATTTGGGTATTAAATATTTTGAAGCTGAAGGAATATTTTTTGTAGTCATATCAACTTCTGATGTTAAAGGACCACTGAAAAAGAAGCCAGTAGTATTAGGTGGCAGAAAAAAAACCACAAAAAAAGTCAACCAGGCAACCAAAAAATACCGCACTCAAAAACAAACAAACTTTCAACTACTGTGAAAATCTTGACCACCTAAATGAGTTTCATGTCTATAGGAGAAGAACTGTGAAAATAGTGTGAAATTCTCAGAAAATTTTTGGAAAAACTCAATTCAGATAACAGAACTAATTCCGAGAACATTCTGGCAATAAATTTCCTGTGGGTCCTCTTAGAGATATTAGATTTATTTTTATTTTTTTATTTTTTAAAGAAAACCAAGAGAGATTTGCAATGAAGTAGCTGACATCCAGTCAGATCCTAATTTTTACATACTTGAGATATTCTGAGCAACTGAAGAACTGGAATAAAATCTAAATACCCTACTAAGAATGCCTTATTCAGGTAAAAAGAAGCAATATTCTGTTTTCACTTGTGCTAATGGGTAGCATTTCAATACAAGTGCTTTTTTTTAGTAATTGCAGAGAAATAGATTACATTCAGATTTTCATTCCAAATTAAACAATACTGTCCTTCAGAGGCACTACATTGTAAATGCTGTTTTCGTTAGTATGCTGACATTTTTCCAAAATTGCTTTGCTATTTGTGACGTGCTTACTCTTTGAAGACTGCGCTGTGCAACTAAATTCTCCCGTGCTTTCTTGTAACAAAGATACCAGAAAACTCCTGTCAGTCAGTTATACTTGTTAAATATATTTGATTTGAACTCATGACCAGAAATGTACTTGTGTTCTGTATCACTGCTCCACAAAGCAGTCTCCTGGGATTTAATTGGGATCTTTGAGTTGCAGTCACCCTTATGGTACATTCCTCTCTCTTAGAGAAGGATATTTGGACTGTTGATTTATTTCTAGAATATATTTAGGAAAGATATACCTCCCACCATTCTACTAATATTCTCGTCTGCTCCAAAAAGGCTAAATAATTTGCAAAGGTGTTAGAAGCTGTATTTTTAGTGACAGCTTATGTCTTCTTGGCACATTCCTAGTACAGCAGTGTTGGCAGGACTCATGTTACAGAATCTCCTGATCTGTAATGTATTGAAACTGTTCTCTGGATATCCATCTACTTAAAATACTTTTGAAGAGTGTCAGGCTCACAAGTGAAGATATTTCTTTAGTTTGTGTTCAAAGTCTGAGAAACCAAACATTAGAAAAGGCAGAGTTCTACAGGTCCTCCTCTAATCAGGCATCTGCAGTACTTCAAATCATATTGGACAAAATAAATAGCTCGCTGATGCTATGATGATGATTTCATGCAATGGCAAATGTCTAAGAGGGATATTTAAATAAAAGTAATAAAACCTAACATCTTTTGAGAGTTTTGATAGCAGAGATAAATGTCATAGTATTCAAACAGATGGTTGAGTTGTCATAAGTGAAGGTTTATCTCACAATCATAACCAACTAATAAAATTCCAACCATTTTTGATTGGAATGCTCTGGGTATGTGATAACCTTATCTGCATTGCTTAAATTGTTATAAAGAGGAAGAATAACTACTAGTAATAACTCAGATACAACTCATTTGAAGCAGCATGTTTAGAAAAGGAAAGATAGTCCTATGATGAGGATGACAACTTAGAACTTGGAGCTACATTAGAGATACGTTAGAGCTGCTAAAGCATTTGGCCTTGGCAGTATTGAGGATTGTGCAGATAATACAGATTAATTATACTGCGTTTCATTGTTTTATTTTGTGGTATTCTGATTCTAATATAAAGTGAGTAGGCTCAAGTAAGCCTGAGCTCAGACCTCTTAGCTGAGTAGGAAGCTTTGACCAAATCACTAAATTTCTCTAGTTTCTTCCTCCCTAAACATGGTGAACTTACTTTATGAACAATACATTTTAAAATTGCCTTCTGATGCATATATTTTAGGAATAAAAAAGGTGTAAAAGGTGAAATAATAATGTAAAAATCCTTGCTGTGGGACTACAGCAACATTTAGAAGAGGGAACCTCAGTTGGCTTGAACCATATATATGCGTTGTTGTTTTCTTTCTAATATTAACAAGTTTTTATGAAGTTAATGGAAAAATATGGGAGCCCTCCAGTGGTGAATATAATATATCTGAATTTCACAATCTACTTACATTGTTTGTTTGCAACATATTTGCCATAGTTTTCTGACGTGTATGGATGCTGATCTTGTTTTGATTAACAGGACTTTATATCATCATAATTTTCCCTAGACCTGTAGATCAATTTATTTCCAGATGACATTTGTAGAAGCCTGGAAAGCTAAATTTATGTTATGTTATTTCCTTTTCTACCTAGACAGGAAAACATTTGGAAACACTTTTCTTTTTTGTTTTCTTGCCATTAAACTACATGACTAATCATAGCCTTCTCCTTCACAGACCTCCCATTCTTATTGATTGACTTTTGCAGTTCTCCACCATTGCAGTAATAGAGATATTTGACTGGCCTGATCCCCCCAGGGATGTTTGATTCCATAAATTATCATGTTTATCTAGTCAACCTTTGCCTTAAAACTGCACAGAAACCTGTGGGGCATCCTTCTGGAAGGGCTATGGATATCTGTCCAGTCCCAGGCTTGAAACTTCATCATCAAAGCAAATTTTTTTGCTTCAGCAAATGAAATCAGATTTTAAACTTTTATACTCCATTTGCCATGACAAGGTGGGGTTAATATTTCTTTGCAGAAGCCTTCCTCTTGCAAAGAAGATCATAACCTACCTTCCAAAGAAACATAACTTTAATGTGCTCCATTTACACTTGTGAAGTCCACTGGGAGTACATTTCCTCCCCAAGCTTTTTAGTCTTTGAACAGTATAGATAAATCCTTAGTATGGAGCTCCTATGTCTCTAATTCATGTTTGTAAGATCTTTAGATATTTCAGAGTTAAACATGCCAGCATAAATGTCCAATGGTATTTCCTAGTTAAGTAACATAAGTGCAGTTAAAAGCAGTTTTCTTATGAGTGTGAGATCTCAATAAAAAAATAAAAAAATAAAAAAATCCAAAAAAGCAGTTTTTTCAGAGACTGCAGCAGTAGAAACAATAGGAAATTGAGAGAAAATTGAAAGGATGATTGTTTTCTTTTTTTTTAAGGTGTATGCCATTTTAAGATATTCACAGTGATAAAGAACCAGGAGTTCCTGACTACATTTCTTCAAAACAATTGGCATCCAAGGTATTTATAAACAGTCTTCAGTAAAAACTATACAAACAGAAACCCAGAGTAGTACCATTGTCTGCAAAACAATTGTCACAGGCAGAGAAAATCTCTTCTTACTGATGCAGATGTACACATGTGCATGCACTCATTCATAGAGTTTTGCAACATGTGTAGCCAGAAGAATATTTCTGAGCTCAGCTATAGGAGGAAGAAGTGTGTTTTATTCTGTTTTTGTTTTCTTCTCTACTTTTCTCATTTCACATCCAAAGATATGGCACTGAAGTATGCACAAAGCACAAATAGGAGTCTAGGAGATTAAATTTACTTCACATCCTTTGCCTTTGGATTTTTACCATGTTTTATACAACAGCTGCAGGGTCCAGGCCTCCCATAGTCATGGAAAAATAAAGGCCATATATAACGGCTGGTGTAGCTGTAGAGTGTGATGTGTGTTTGTTAGTTCAAGACATCTGCTCCGTGTGTCAGCTACTAACTCCAGACACCACAGAGTGTCCCTTGTCCCCCGCTAGGCTGCGTGTGGAAGCAGTGGGTTGAAGCTATGCATTGCCATCCAATGAAAGTGGAGCAACAAAAATATTTGTTTACAGCAGGAACTAAGTGACAGGAAAAGAGATATTTTCAGCTGTGTCTGAGAGGTTAAGTGATTAGCATGTGACGGCTGCTGACCCTTTAACCACTGGATGGATAAGGATGATTAACTGTCAGAGAGGCTCTGAGCTATGTAATCTGTCAGAAACAATGCTGGGAGGATGCTGATTTTAGTTTCTTGGCCACATTATGCACAGTTCCCTTATCATTGGGAGAAATTCAGAATATGCAGCAGACTAAGCATTGGTGTACTCAGGATGGGTATGGTACTGCTCACGCAAGCCTACCTGGATCAACTCCCAGCCTGGGCTGCCCCCATAATTGCTTTGTGCTCAAATCTTTCTCTTTCAAGGACACAGTGGCTGCCTCCCCTCATGCTTCATGCCACCATTACCCTTTGCCATCCCACAGACCTTCTGGAGCACCCAGAGCCTCTGGGCTGTACCAGCCACAACCCCATGCCAGCACCTGGGAATGTCTCAGTTGTAATCATCTGGTTGTCTAAAAAATAGCTATTCTGTGGGGAAAGGAGGGGGGGAGACATAGAGAGAAAAAAAAAAAAAAAAAAAAAAAAGCAAAATTTATGGATAATAAATAGATTTAGGAACTAACAAATTTATTTGGTTGCAATAGTTTAAAAATCATACTCAAATTCTTCAAAGAGAAATTTTGCAATTTTGACATTCAAAGAAACTTAATTACACTTGTAGCTGTCAGCTGATCAAAATGAAGCTTGGAGGAGCTTGATGAATATTTACTTAATATTTACAGATAATTTATCCCTTTTAATCAAAAAGTTAAATTTTCTTTCTTTTGGCTATGTCTTGCACTTTTCACATAACTAGCTATCTAGAATTTAGACTTCTAAGCTAGTTGTATTGTGAAAGTCAATGAAGGGATAGGCAGAGTGAAATTTCCTCAAGGAATGTGTCAGCATCTACACTTGATCAAATTAAGTGCAAACATGGAAGTGCTTGTCCTTTACAATTTGCTGCATGTGGATCCCAAACGATTGTTTCATAATGTCTGGAAGGCAAAATTAGATGATAAGAAAATTCCTATCTGATTTTCTAGTTGATAAATTTTATATTTTCACTAGGATTTTTATCTCCATAGCCAGTCCCATTTAAAGCTTTGCTTAGGCATGCATAGCACCAGAAATGTTCTGCCAGTCTCTTATTGTCATCTATTGTATTTGTTTTTCAAATACCAATTTGTTTTGCCTACAGTCATCCAGTGGCAAAGCAGAAGCAAAATCATGTAATTTAAACATGATGAATACTCTGGAAAATTGATTGCTTTCACTTTACAGCTGCAATTTTTCTCCTTTACATCTAAGGACCAAGATTATGGGGACTCTATACAAAAAAGAATAGAACAGCTTTATGAGTATTTTTGCTGTTCTTCTGTCTTAACTCTTTACATAAATTAAGCCAGCAGATTGAATTTTATCTCCTTACTTCATATTTCAATGATATGTATTGATTTTCCTCTTGCTATATGTACGAAGGCCTAAACTGAGAATGTAGTTCAATCTATTTAGAGCTTTACAAGAAAACGAAGTCACATAGCAATGATAATGTTCTCAAATGTGAAAGTATACTCTGTAAACAACATTCACTGGTGGCTCCCAGCATTAAGAGACAGTATTCTACAGAGAATACATGGAAAATAGATTTCCTTGAGACTCTGGGAATAATAGGGCTAACACTCTTATAATGCATTTTCACAAAGTAATGGGAAGTAAGGAGCAGAAAAAGAAAACATCTGGCACTGGCTACAGTTGTAAAACCTAAAAAAATAAGAAAAAAATTTGGAGAGAAAAAGTTTATTCTGTCTTTCATTGCAATTTTCTCAGAGACCACTGAGACTGGCATTAAACTACATTTAATTAAATTTAAAAATTTAATTATTAAATTTAAATTGCAATTATTTTCTTGCTTTCATTTAAAAAAAAATTTAAAAAAATAAATTGGTGCTGTATTTTTATTTATTTATTTTGGAGGGGGGCGAGGGAGCAGGTAGGGGCATTTTGCTTGTTTGTTTGCTTGTTTGTTTTAATTTTTGCTTCTATTTTTGCCCTCAAGCCTTTATTTCATAAGAAATATCTGCTAATATGCAGATAATAGTATATGCTATTTCAAAGATTGTAAGGGCTTATTGTAAACAAATGAACAGATAGAAATCATACAATGAATCACAGAGTGGCTTGGGTTGGAAAGGAAGTTAAAGATCATCTAGTTCAAAACCCCTACCATGTGCAGGGCTGACAGTCCCCATCTCAGGCCCAGGCCCATTCAACCTTCCATTGAACACCTGCACAGATGGAGCATCCACACCAGTGTCTGACCATTCCCTGAGTAAAAATTTTTTCCTAACATCTAATCTAAATTTTCACTCTTTCAGATATGCTCAGAGACAAATTCTGAGCCTCAAAATCAAAAAAAGACTCATGATTGATCACCAATTTGAATGATGTCAGATTCACTCCAAGTGGGACTGAAATCTATTTTAACTCAGACAATGAACATGATGCCTCATTAGTCTTAACACTTTTCATTGCAATGGACTTGCTTGCATTTTCACTTTTAGGAAGAAGTCAATCTGTATGCATTTCAATGTAATATGCTGGTTTGTTCAATATAATTGCATAATTTGCTAACAAGACATTTTAAAGAATTTTGATGAGAAATCTAAATGCAGGTAATCTGAGGGCTTTTGTTAATATGACTACATTTTAGCTCACTAGAAAAAAGCTAATTTCTGTCCTCTAATACTGAGAAGCAGTTTTTGATCCCTGAAGATGAGAAGTTCAATATCATTGAAATGTCTAAGTGGTGAAGTATTTCTATTCATTTTTGTTTACCATCAGTTCTGAAAATAAATAAAATGTCCAGTGCAAGTTACTATAAAGTGGGTTATTGTGCAACTTAGCTTAGTTGTAATTTAGTGTGGATGAGTTATCTTATTTGCATAATATAATTTTTATCCTGATTTTATAATGAATTGACTGTGGGTTCACTGACCCACAATTGGCTACAATACTAGCATAGGAAAAATGATGACATACTATATTTCCTTGTAGCAGCTCAGTAGATTTGAAAATACAATAACCAAGAGCACAGCTTTCTGAAAGCATTTGGGAAGAGCATTACTATTGCAAATGATCCTTTACTGACTTTCATTTTTGCAGATATATTATTGTTTTTCTTTCTTTTTTTTCTTTTTTTTTCTTTTTTCCCGTTTTCCATGTCTTTTTGCGGAGTAGCAAAATAAACAAGGAAAGTGGTTAAATATTTTTTGAGGGTGATGAAGAGCTGGTGCCAAGGTTAATAAAGTTATTTCATACACAGATAGTATTTTCTCTTAATTTTTGTATTAATAGGTCTATTTCAGTAATCCATCATGTAAGAACAAGTGTATGTATGTTTAGATCTCTACACCATGACAGAAAATTAGATTCAGTTACAATAGCCAGCATGAAACATACTTTAACTCTTTGACAACATTTCCTGACATTTATAGCACAACTCCTAAGGGCCTTAATGACCATCATGTCAAGTTGAATCTACTATTAATATAGCTCACTAGTAAGTATTGTGGGCTTTATCCTGAATGTGAAAGGTCCATATTTCACAAAGATTATGAGACCAGTTGAGTTATTAAAGGGTTTCATATAATGGAAGAAGAAACAGAGTCATTCTTTTGTTTCAGTAGTTACTGCCTGTTGTGCTGAAACTTTATTTTCTTTAACAAACAAACAAACAAATAAATACGCAGAAGATATCACTGATGAAAGCTAGTAAAGACTGGAACACTGTACCAACATGTTACCTCCGTTAGGTCCCTTTTGTTTTACAATAGAGCAAGAAATTTTCTGCAAGATCAGGCCTAGAGGACTAATCTGAAACATCACCAAATTCACTGAAAATTTTAATCAAACGTCTTAAGCCATCAAATACTATGAAGTTCCACTGAAAAAACTTTCCCACAAAGTGCTAGTTCTGATCATTACTGTTTTCCTCCCCTCTCTGTTGCTATGAAACTTCATGTAGGTAGCAATAATTAGATCTATGGGTCTTCACACTCAACTTTCAATATAACATACAGGACTTCCATGTTTTCATGGTCACATGAGGCAAGTAAATTTTCCTTTACTCAAGGACCATTCCTATGAGTAATCAAGAAACACAGTACCAGCTATGTAGCAAACCAAAGTCAGAGAAAAAGGTTTTCAGAATTAACAGGTCATTTTTGAATATTCAGTCTGATGGATGTGGATATTTCGCAACACTATGGAATAGCTTTCCTTGAACGTGCTCCATGAACTTCATGTACTCCAGCTCCAAGCTCAAAGCAGATCCAAGCAGCTTGCTCAGGGCCTTTTCAGTTTTTGGAAATCTTTTCTTTCAAGAATATAAATCATCAGACAAGGATACTAAGTCTCCCTGACACTCATCCCTAACTGAGATATTCTCACTGACACTTGGAATGGATACACACCAAATTTCTTCTTTCTTTTGAAAATCTTATCCAGAATGGGTTTCTTCTATGAAGATATACAGAGCAGCATTAATCCAGCCTATGCGATTGCATACACCATACATTTGTAATGTATGTGTGTATTCTGTGATTCTGTGATTCTGTGATTCTGTAATTGACAAAAAACTAGTATTTTTGTCCATGATTCATCTGATTTACAGCAGATTTCTAATACAGACCAGATGAATAGTGCCCCTGGGTGTCTTTCTCTACTGAATTCACTGCCAGTAATGTGATCCTAGAGGGATTAGTGCAGATACTGACATACTTTAAACTAGGTAAGCTAGATCATAACTATGAACTTTTATCCAAGTGGTAGCAAAAGAACTACCTGTCAAATTCAGAATTAGTGTGTTGTGGTGAAATAGTTGCATGTTGTAGGTTATAGGTGGATGAATAAAGAAGGGGATAGACTCTTTAGTGTGTCCTGTTATGATAGGATGAAGGGAAATGGTTTCCAATTAAAAGAGGGAGGATTTAGATTGTACACTTGAAAAGAGTTCTTGCAGTAAGTGTAGTGAAGCACTGGAACAGGTTGCCCAGAGATGCAATGGATGTCCTGTCCTTGGAGACATTCAGGATGAAGTTGAACAGGGCTCTGAGCAACCTGGTATAGACATAGATGCCTCTTTTCATTGCATGGGAGTTGAACTAGATGATCTTCAAAGGTCCCTTCCAACTCAAACAATTCTACAATTCAAATTTATCTACAAGAAGGGTCATAAGGAGGATACAGGGAACTACAGGCCCATCAGCCTGACCTCAGTACCAGGGAAAGTTATGGAACAAATCATCTTGGGTGAGATCACATGACATGTGCGATCCAGGGGATCAGACCCAGCCAGCATGGGTTCATGAAAGGCAGGTCGTGCTTTTCCAACCTCATTTCTTTCTATGACTGGGTGACCAGACTGGTAGATGAGGATAAGGCAGTTGATGTAGTCTATCTAGACTTCATCAAAGCCTTTGGCATGGTCACTCACAGTATTCTCCTGGAGAAAATGGCTGCCCTTGGCCTGGGCAGGTAAACCCTCCTTTGGCTTATGAATTGGCTATTGGGCTGTACCCAGAGGGTAATGGTTAATGGAGTTAAGTCTAGCTAGCAACCTGTAACAATTGGTGTCCCCCAGGGGTCAGTACTGGGGTCCATCTTTTTTAATATCTTCATTGATGACCTATGTGAGGGGATTGAGTGTACCCACAGTAAGTTTGCAGATGACACCAAGTTGGGAGGTGGTGTTGATCTGCCTGAGGGTAGGGAGGCCCTTCTGAGGGATCTGGATAGGCAGGATCACTGGGCTGATGTGAATGAGATAGAGTTCAACAAGGCCAAGTGCTGTGTCCTGCACTTTGGCCACAATGACCCCATGCAGCACTATAGGCTTGGGGTTGAGTGGCTGGATGACTGTGAAGAGGAAAGGGAACTGGGGTTATATCAATTGATATTGAAATGGTCAATGCTTGGCTGAACATGAGCTGACAGTGTGCCCAAGTGGCCAATAAGGCCAATAAGGCCAATAGCATCCTGGCCTGTTTAAGAAATAATGTGGCCAGCAGGAGCAGAGAGGTAATCATCCCCCTATACTCAGCTCTGGTAAGACTGCATATTGAGTATTGTGTTCAGGTTTGGGCTCCTCACTACAAGAAAGACACTGAGGCCCTGGACTGTGTCCAGAGAAGGGCAACAAAACTGGTGAGGGGTCTGGTGCACAAGTCTTATGAGGAGCGGCTCAGGGAGCTGGGATTGTTTAGCCTGGAGAAGAGGAGGTTCAGGGTAGACCTCATTGCACTCTACAACTCCCTGAAGGGAGGTTGTGATGAGGAGGGTCTTGGACTCTTCTCCCAGGCAACAAACAGTACCTGAGGAAATGACCACAAGTTGTACCAGAAGAGGTTTAGACTTGACATAAGAAGGAACATGTTTTCTCAGAGGGTGGTCAGGCACTGGAATGGCCTGCCCAGGGAGGTGGAGTCGCCATCCCCAGTAGTGTTTGAGTGGCATCAGCATGAGGAGCTACAATATATGGTTTAGTAGTTTGCTGCAGCTACAGCAATGGGAGGACAGTAGGACTAGATAATCTTGTAGGTCCTTTCTAACCTTGTAATTCTATGATTCTATGATATCCTTCAGAAAGGATACTGTCTTTTTTTCTGAATTATCATTGCATATTATTTTTAATGTGTGTGTGTATATATATATAAGTGTATATATTTAAATCACTGCTTATACTTGTACAATTTTCCATAAAAATAACTGAATAGACATGTGAAATGTGACTGGAATTATTTTTACAATACTCATAATGTAATATCTCAGTAATTCATGTTCTGTTGATAGAATGAATTTAAAAAAATGAATTTGCTTCTTACATCTTTTACTGTTTTTGTAACAGACTGCATGAATGAGAACATAAATAAATGAGAAAAAAAAATGGAACAGTTTGTTATAGCGAGGAAATATATGTATCTTGTATACAGAATAATAAATGTGATAGTGTTTGAAAAGTAAGAGGAAAACTAGTATTCATAATTCAAGATATATATATATATATATATTTCTTTTTTTGTTCCCTCAGTGTCAATTCTGGAGGTTTAAGTCATGGTCTGAGTGAAGAATGATGTACATGCTCTCTTGCAATTCATAAATATTTACAAATTTTAGCTAAACTGGAACAATGATGTTAAAGATCTTGAGTGTGGCTTTAAGTAGTAAATGTAATAACTCTGATACAATAAGTAGTCACTGATAGGAAATGAAGAACTGCAAAATATTGTTTACTTGGGAGGAACAGAATATTATGAAATTTCAAACGCACATACACAGCTAACACCACTCGATGTAGCACATACAGTGTGTCTACATTTCCTTTGAGGAAACGTACAGTTTCATCATTTCTGGGCTATTACAGTCCCTGAGAAACTCACCTTGATTTCTTATTTTTTTTCCTCTCTTTATGACATAGTTCATGCTAGCTGTTTTTGCATATTTTCCTAGGCAACAAAAAGGACCTGAGGAAATGGCCACAAGTTGTATCAGATGAAGTTTTGACTGGACATAAGAAAGTCACCAACCCTGGTAGTGTTTGAGAGGCATCAGCATGTGGAGCTATGAGTTATGGTTTAGTGGTTTTCTGTAGGTATGGTAAAGGGAGGTAAAGGCTGGACTAGATGATCCTAGACATCCTAGATGGCATTCTGTGTTTCTATGATTCTGTGTCATGGGTTACTTAGATTTACCTATGCCCGTGACAGGGGAAGCCACCCCGTGGGCCCCCCCCCCAGGGCCCAGAAAGGAGGGGGAAAAGGGGAATGGGATAAAAACAGCGGCAATCTAAGGATGAAAAACTTATTTTACTAAATATGATATTGAAATACAAGATAACACAATATAATATAATTGAGGCTAACAAACCGAATAAACAGAGAGAGAGAGAGAGTCCCTGAAAACCGAGAGACCTACTGTGAACTCTAGGCGACACGACTGGAATGCTTCCCACTCTCCGAGAAGTTCGAGAGAAGAAGGAGGGCACTCCAGCCTGGGAACGAGATTATATAGAGTCCTGGTCCCATGACTTATCATTACCCCTGTTTTTCTCTGGGATATGTAGTCTTCTTCTGTGGACTGCACATTCAATAGAAGTATCCATACTTTACATGATGTTATGATGTGGAATACTGATAGAAAAATTACAAAATTACAAAACCATGACATTCTGTATTCCAGACTGTAGACTGCAGGAGTTAAATGTTTATCTGAAAAAGGTGTTTGCAGCACATGAAACTTTTAACATCTTACTTATGTAGTTATGTGGCTACCACAGAGATTACTGTAGTGTCAGTTACCTAGGATGAAAACAGACAAAAAATACAATCTGCAGTATGTTTTCAGTTGCATAAAATGCTTTTATTCCAGGCTTAGATAACATGAAATTTAAGGACTTAATTTTCTAATCAAATGCATTTAGACCTGTGGCTACTCTGCTAGTCAGCATTCATGATTATACCGATTCATAATATCAGAGAATTGTTTGGTTTGGAAGCAATCTTTAAGATCTCATCTAATTCCAACCCCCAACTATAGGCAGGAATAGCTCCCTCTAGGTTGCTCCAAGCCCCATTCAGCATGGCTTAGAATGCTTCCAAGGAGGGGTCATCCAAAACCTCACTGGGCAACCTGTTTTAGTGTCTCATCACACACACACAGTAAAGAATTTCTTCGTAAAAGTGCTGTTTAAAAATTCTTTCTGATGAACTGATGACGGAAATATAGTCAATTATGTATTTAATGTGAATTTGCTTGAAATTTTCATTGCTTATTTTTCCTTAAGTACTCAGTTTCTTGTTCAACCTTTCTAATACATAGAGCAACCCTTGTATCAAACTCATAGAGGAGAACCTAACTTGAGGCGGTTTATGCTGTTGTTAGTATTTGGCAGTTCAGGTGCTATAACATGTCAGAAACTGATAAATTCTGTTAGTACAGGCAGAATCAAAGCAAGCGCTGAATCTCTGGATCTTCGTATCTCTGTTTCCTTCACAGTTAAGGGCAATGATTGGTAACAGTTTTGTCAGCTTGTCACATAATGTCAGTGGAGATTCCACATGGCTGTCTGACAGTATCTACCCTTCCATTTGTTAGGAGGTACTAGCTAACAGAAGTCTGAAGTGAGTTGATTTTCTTAAGTAAGTTTGTAGTGAAAAATATGTAAATATTATCAGTCTTTTTAATTGAAATGAAGTTTTTCAAATGTAAGCATTCTGTGAACAGAGAATTACGTTTGCAGTGGCTTTAAAGTTCTAGCTGAAAATATTTCATTTTAACTTCCACAATCTCATGCTGTGATGTTTTCCTTGTTCCTTATGGGCAGGTCATTCTACATATTTCCCACAGAATTCCCACTGAGGACCTTTGACACAATCTTGAAGTTACAAAAACATTTGGATGAGCCAGTCTACAAAAATGGATAAACATTCTAAAACCTTACTGGGTAAAATAATATGAAAAAGCCACCAAAGGAAAGTTGATTACCTTTATAAGAATGTCTTTTCAATTTCTCCATTGTAAGTCTTTGACAGTACCCTGATGCTCACAAATGACATCTTTGAAGAGCTTTTTGAAAAATAAATGCTGGTATGCTAATGTATTATGTATAAGAGCCAATGATAATATGTGGAATACTAGCACATGTTTCTTCAAGACAATTTGGTGGCTTAGTAATAAAACACTGAGTGTCCTAAGCTCAACAGAAAGTCTCTGAAAGACAAAGAATGGAAGAACTATATGAAGAAACATGTTTAAAGACTGAAAGAGAGTGACATAAATGTGTCACATTATTCAGATTTAAGAGATACAAAAAGAATCAAGCTCACAATATGAATTTACTTAAGATGCAAAGTTTTGAAAGCAACAAAAAGGAAAGTTTAAGATCTTCAACACCAGGATGCAGAAAACTTGCAAAAATGATTTAAAAACCCAACTAAGTAATCATGAGAGTATTCTAACATATATATATAGCAACGCTACTAATTCTGTAAGATATTTTACATACCTTATATGTACTTAAAAATAATATAGTTCAAATATGATTCAAATATGGTTTGCATGTTTTCTTTTTTCTTTTTTTCATGCTATGTGTGAGGAATTTACTATTGCTCTGGTGCAAGTATGTGGATAACCATGTCCTCTGAATCTGTTTGTCTTAGACAGCATCAAGTATGATTCATTAACTTAAACTGAGGAAAAAGAGTAACCCATTTTCAGTCTTTGATTAAAAACAAACAAACAAAAAAGCTAACATTTGTTTTAATCAATATCCTACTGAAAGAAACATATTAAGATAATGTAAAAATATTACTGAGTATAAAGATTAACTTTCTACATTCACTCTTTTAAATTTTACTTCTGCGGCTCATATTTTTTTTCAGTCTTTGCTTTTTCTTCCTCCAGCTCTTCCACTACTGTTAGCAGATTTCTATTGAGACACCCCAAATGTTCAAAATTTAGAGGACTTAAATGTTAATACTGTAGAAAGTAAGAAAAATTCTTTTAAGATCAGAATCTTCCATTTTTTTCCTTTTTTTATTCCTGAGTTTGTAGATTCCTTTTCTCTTCTTCTAGGCTTTAGGGAACAATGAGAGAAATACTCGAATATATATATATATTATTTTACATTTAATCAGGTATCCAGGTTTGGGCTGGGATAGAGTTAACTGTTTCCTTAATAGCCAGCATGTACCATGTTTTGGATTTAGGATGAGAATGATTTTGATAATACAGACATGTTTTAGTTGCTGTTGAGCAGTGCTTATGCAAAGTTAAGGACTTTCAGCTTTTTGTGCCACTCTGCCAGCAAGGAGCTGTGGGTACACAAGAAACTGAGAGGGGACTGAACCAAGACATCTGACTCAGACTGACCAAAGGGGTATTCCATATTATGTGACATCGTGCTGTAAAATAATACCAGGGAGGTATGACCAGGAGGCAGGACCACTGATCGAGTTCTAGCAGGACATCCGTCAGCAAGTCCTGAGCAATTACATTGTACATCACTTGTTCTGTATATTCTTTTATTATTATACTATTATTACTATGTTTCCTTTTCTGTTCAATTAAACTCTTTTTATCTCAACCCAAGTGTTTTACCTTTTCATCTCTTCCCTGTGCCACTAGGGATAGAGCAAATGGGTGACTGTGTGATGCTTAGCTGCCTGCTGGGTTAAACCACAACACCAAAGAAGAAGTAAACTTCATACAGAAAGCATTCTGTCTTCAAGAAGGGGAAAGTCCTACATTTTCTTCCAGTCTTGTAGAGGAAAAATAATGCCTTTGCCTACTTTTTCATATCTGTTACTAAAATCCTATTTTCTAGAACCTATGCACAGGTAGTACAGTATTTGCTTTAACTTCTATTAGTTGACAGCTTTTCTTTTTCATGGCATCTGACACTGTGGGGAGTTCCTTTGAAGGGTCTCGTACCATGGTCTATGTTATTTTTTTCCTCATTTGTGTAGCATAAGAAGTATGATAGAACAAGATTACAAGAATACATTGCTGTCTCAGTACTTTAAACCACTATAATTTATCGCAGCAACACTGATTAAGTAATCAGACACTTGAAGGGAAAAAGCACAAGCCACCAAGAAATCATTGGAGATAAATTTCTGTTTGAATATTATTAATTTCTTGCATTTGTACTGATTAAGAAAAGTTTTGAATTTCTGCAGCTATAACTAAGTAATGATATTTTGTTAGGACACATTCTCTCACTTAACGAAAATGGATGCTCTTGCCTGATTTACAGCTCAGTAAATGGAAATCCATCCTATCTTTAGAAAAAAGTCAAATAGGAACATTAAGTTTGCCATTTCCATGATAAAATTCAAGCTGAATGACATGATTTTATAACCAGATATTGGCTATGACTAAGTAAGAGTAAAATGCAATTTATTTGAGTATCTGATTAAAAAACAAACAAACAAGCAAACCCTTAATAATCTGTTTTAAGAAACATGGCAAACAAGATTGCAACTGCTTGTCATATTGTGCAGCCTTCTCACCATGTCCTGCAGTTCATATGCCTGTTGTGGGTGGTCCTCTACCTGAACATACATTTTGCAGGCAGGTTTGATGCCTATCTCTCAAGAAAAACATTTAGGCATTTCCTGCAGTCTGAGATCTGCACTACAGCCTCTCTTTGCAATAACTCTGTCTGGGTGGTAGAGTCAGTCAGCAGGTGGAGGAAACACCTTAGATGGAGGTGCAGACTTTGGTCTAAGACAAATGCCCACCATCTTTTCTAAGTAGCTACTACTGGAGTTTCCCAGGTCAGTTGAGGAAGGTATGCAGCCCTTCCCACTCAAACTTCTGGGCAAACTGTTATGCCCTTTCTGTCCATGTTTTCATGATCCGCTCAAAGTGCTCCTGATTGCTGGTGCTCTTATATACATAAGAGCATTTTTTTATTCCTAAGCCTTGTAGAATTTCTTGTGCGGGGTGCTAGCTCCTGGTAGACCTCTCCACTACTCTTGGATTTCCCTGACCTGGATTTTCTTGTTGTACAGGCCCCTCCTGTGTTCACCATTATCAGCTTCAAGCTGACTATCTGTTTAGAGCAACATGTTTCACCATGTGATAGCTGCTCAGATTTGTTTGTTTCAAGAAGAAAGGGACAGGCTGCCCAGGGAGGTGGTGGAGTCTCCTTCTCTGGAGATATTTAATACCCGCCTGGACGCCTACCTGTGTGACATGGTGTAGGGAGCCTGCTTTGGCAGGGGGGTTGGACTCGATGATCTCTAGAGGTCCCTTCCAACCCCTACAATTCTGTGATTCTGTGATTCTGTAATTCTGTGACATATGTAGTCCTTGGCACTCAGATGACTTTTGGTTAAATAGATGTACACCTGAAATCAACCCAACTTGGGTAAGAGAGTATGATCAAGAGCAGCAGTACTGTAAAACTTATGTATAATTATGCAAGATCTTGAGGACTCACTTGGGAAGATAGAGGCTCAGCATGTTAAATGTTTTTCAAGTTGATAGAATCAGCATTTTCATCCTATCAAAAATGTAACCTTATTTATAAAAGTTGCTAAGAGTATCTTTGGAAAAAATAGAAATGTAGAACCAGGAAGCATAAGGAATCAAAAGAAAATCTGTTGTCAGTACACCAATTTAAACATTTGCAAGGGTAGGAGTTTTAGGTAGTAGCACCTAAAATGAATACTTTTTGTCATCTTGGTTAGCTAATTCAACCAGTAGATAATAGAAGTACATGTACCTCTTTAGATGTACTTCATCAGGGCCAAACTAAATCCAGAGCCAAAAAAAAAAAAAAAAAAAAAAACCAAAAGAAAAAAAAAAAAACAACAAACAAACAAAAAAAACCCCACTTCTTTCCTCTATTTAACAACCTCTTATTAAGTTCTTAAATTTACAGTGGAAAAGATAGAAAACAGAGTATTCCTGAACAACAAGGATTTCCATCTAGAATTATTTCAGAATTAAAAAAAATATCACTTAGCAGAGTTTGCAAGTTAGGATGACAAACTGTTCCTCTGCATAGTTTTACTTACCTCTATCCTTTTTTGTTAGTAGAATAGGCATGTAAGGAGAGACCTATCTTTTCTGAAATCAAATATACAAATGTCGTTTATTTAATTGTCTTAGCCTCATTTAGGAAACAATAGAAGCCCTTCCGCAGGCCTCCCCTTTCCTAAAATGCATGCCTAAGGCAAATGGGATGAATAATTTCCTCCGGAAGCATTTCCCTCTCTGCATTGACTACTGTGGTTTTAACTGAGTGCAATTAAAATTTCAGTCAGGTACTGTATAAATTAGGTAACTGAGTAAGACACTTTAGAGTCCATCCTTCATTTTTGTTGCATTTCATTAAAATTACAGTAATTCTCAAGTGTGAAAATATATAATAAATAATGAAGTAAGAATGTATATTTACACTTGAACCATTTGGTACCGTCTCTATGAGCTTATATTGTGTATTAGTGTACACTGGACTAATTCTCCTCTCCTTCAAAGGAGGATGAGGCACCATTTTTCAGACCCATAATTAATTCATTTTGAAGATCTGTTTTCTAGGTCCCCTTCAGCCACTGTTTGGGGGTTCAGATCCGTACATTCTAGTCCCATGTAAATCTTATGAGGCTTTCTGAATTGAGGCAACATTCTTAGGGGAGTAGATATCACCCCTTTGGACAAAATTTGAATGGTAATCAATACTTCTGTGGCAGAGGAAATATTTACTGTTATCAAATGAGGCAGACATTCTCCTGTTGAGTTCTTGTAGTGTTTATGCATTTTATATTAGGGAGAAAAATAGTTGCAAGCACTTTACAAGTTTCTGTTTAACTTTGAGCTGAAACATGAAAACTCAACTAATTAAATGAAAATTATTATTTAGAACTCATTTATTGTTATGTGATAAGGTAGCTCACCTCTGATATTATGGAAGATTTTCAATTTCCTTTTTAAAATGATTCCCTATGTAGAATAAATAGAATTTTCCTTTTGTAAAATAATTTTCATTAATTTTGACTCCAGAATTAGTTTTCCTATATTTTTTAGTATATGACCTTTTCACCTTAATCTTTTAATAAATTTGACCTCTTAGAAGATTGGAGAGAAAAAGTGGGCCTTGTTAGGTCATTCAGGCACAAAAGAGTGTCAGCTGTCTATTTTGGTTTTGTTCAGTTCTGTGCAATTTTATGAGTCATCACACTTTGTTGTGCCACCTAGAGATCCAGAAGAGGTGCAGTTTTAAAAATACTGAGACAAATTCTCAAGCAAAAGGCTTCTAGAATTACAGAAACTAATGAAGTATATGAAGTAATCAACAGTTTCTTAATACAACTTAAGGACTGGTTCACATTGTAAGTACAATTTTCCATTATTGTTTTTATGACAGTTTTTTTTTTTTGAGAGAGATGTTGCATGCTATTTTTTCCTCACTCAGCTATGACTTTTAAAGAATATATAAAGAAGCAATTGTAAAGCTAAAATAGGCAGCTAGCATTTTCCTGGCCACTGAATATATATAAATTCTGATTTATTATTATGACATTTAAGCATACAAACATTCATCTATGCATTCAAATATCAGAGCTCAATGAAAAACATTCATGATTATTTTTACAGGATTTTAAAATATAACCTTTACGTTTCTTTAAAATGAAACTTTTTCTCATCTTCTGTGGCATGGGATAATAAAGATATCTGACTAGGTTTAAACAGAATTTTTGTTTTGTTTTGTTTTGTTTTGTCTCTAAAAAATAAAAGCTTTCTTCTTTATTAGGGGTTTTATTATTCTTTCTACTTTAGGCTCTATTTTTTGTCATCTATAAACTAAAAATCTTTATTCAAAGGAAATTGTTAAAAAGCTGTAAAAAATATTTTGATAAAATATAGATTTGACCAGAGACTTCTTAAGAAATGCATGTTCATTTGCAAGAAGCATTAAATGATACTTTTTCTTTAATATGCATATTGATAAAGGAGCTATTGTGTCTCACTATGATTAGTATTTCACTAATCTGGTGACGCAGGGAATGAATAATAAGAATCTAATAAAATTATGGAAAGTCTGTTTATATAAAGTACACCAATTGACAGAAATTATCCTTTGCAATGTAGTGAATATCTCATTAGTATCTCTCCAGAAGATTATGGATCTCTTAATGCTTGCTTGGCCCATCTTTAGCTGTTAAATCTTTTAATGGTTCAGAAACTCTATCATTAATTATTCCTTACCACTTATTATCTGGCATTCCAGTGCACCATCTTCATAGTGAATCCAGGAAAGCTTTTTATGCGCATTTTATGGCAATGTGTACTTAAGAACAGGAATTTCTATTATTTTTTTAATAATTAACAGAAAAGCTGTGCCATTTTATCTTTTTACATCTTCAAGTGTCAGAACTAAGTCTGAACGGTCCCTCTTCTGGGATTTATTAAGATAAGTACATCTATCAACATATCCTTCCCTTCATCTCTGTTGATGAGTTTCTCTTCCTGACTTCATTTTCCCTCTCATAATTTGTAACTGTTCACAAGACATAGTACTAGTGAAAGACGATCAGGTTACAGAGCACTTAAAACCAGCTGGACAGGTAAATCCAAGGGGCCTGATGGCAAGTATCTTTAGTGCCAAGGAAGATGTCTGATGCCATTCCTGTTTATTTCTGCAAGATCTTGGTGATCCAGAGAGATTTCTGAAGACCGGCACCGAGCAGATATCACGCCTGTGTTCAAGAATGTCAAGAAGTAAGATCTGAAAAATTACAGGACAGTCAGCCTTACCTCAGTCCCTGGGTGAGTGCTGGAACAACTGATCTCAGAAAATAATTCACAGAATCACAGAATTATCAAGGCTGGAAAAGACCTAGAAGATCATCTAGTCCAACCATTACTAATACTTCCCAGCTAAATCATATTCATCAACACAACATCCAGACGTAAATGAAAAGGATCTTTGCAGAAGATGACCTAGCGGTTGACGGCTTGAACATAAGCCAGCAATATATCCTTGAATGAAGACAACAAATAAACTGCATTGCTTTGTGGAGGAGAGCACAACCAGCAGATCAAGTCTGGAGATACTTCTCTGCTCAGCATTGGTGGGAGTACTATTTTCAATTCCACATGTAGAAACTGATATGTTATAGCATACTTTCCTACTTTAAAAGATGCTATAATTTCAAAGGACTTTCATAAGCTCTAGATAGCATTTCTTTTCTTTTCTTTTCTTTTCTTTTTTTTTTTTATATAATTTTTTGGTATTTTTAAAAATTACTTCCCCCCCCCCCACACACACACTCATTCTTTATAGACTCACCCTATTAACCATATAAGTTGCCATTTGCCCTTGGAATGTGTGTTCTTCAGCTGTGCATAGTTTTTCAGCATATTACAGTTTTATGGTTATGGAGTAAAGCAGTATAGTACAAAGGACAAAGTTTCCTTTCTAATGGTATCTAATTCATACTGACAACTGCAGGTTTACCAGAAGTGTTTAAATACCTAAGTACCTCATTGTGCTCACATATCAAGGTTTTATTGACATGAATGCTTTAATTGCTTGATCAAATAAATTACCTGCACAACCTGCACCTGCAGAATTGAAAATATAAATAAAAGCCTATACATGCCAAATTTTGTGTATGAGTCAAATTATTAGCAGATAGCACAAGATCAAATGTGTGCTTGTTTTCCTGATTCTGAGCTTCAAGTACATTAAGTGTTAATAATGCACAGAGTACCACGGACTGAATTAGTTTCAGTGAAGATCTATAAAATGAAGACTTCTAACTGCTATTTCTAGAGTTAAGCTGGATTTGTTACATCTCTCTCATCTTCCTTCTCTCCATTGAAAAACAGTCAAATAAAATGTTTGGAGATTTGGCTTGACTTACACTTCCTTCTAAACATCTATGACTGAATACTCAGACATGCATGTAGGCAGTTAAGACAAAATATTTGTAATGTGGTATTCAGGGCCTGACAGTTTCTTCTTCAAAGAAATCTATTACATGGTTTCTTTGAAGACTGCATTTTGTGGAAGACTGAGAAATATCTCAAAAAAGTAATTCAGACAGATTTAAGGCTGAATATCTGCCAAATACATGTAGGGATTCTTCTCCCTGAACAGACTGCTCATCCAGTATTTTATCTATGCTTATACCTTGGTGACCTCACAGATCTCTGAATCTTGTATCAAAACACCTTACTTTCCAAAAATGAAATCTCTGAAGTACAGAATTTACACTACTCAGTCTTAGGGGAAAGATGCCTGTTTCAGGGACTCTTCTAAGTAGTAAACCACAAGGTACTCAGAATGAGTGTGATTTTCTGAAACTGGGTATGTCTGCAAAGTCAGTAACTAGAGCTCTGAGCACAGGAGAGAGACAAACATGTCTTCAAAAAGAAAGGATACAGGTATGTTGAGTTTAGTACTCCTTTTTTTTCCAGGTCTACCTCCATTTTTTCACTTCTCACCATCTGAGAAGTGTGAGATGTGTTTGAATTCCAAAGAATGGATCTGAAAACTGGAGAAATCTCCTTCTCAAATGAAGCTCTGTGATTACAATCGGATACTTGTTTCCCAGCTGCTTTTCCAGGATAATAAATTTTGCATTCCTGGACATGCAGCAGCTCAGCCTCAAGGAAGGTACAATAAATTACTCATTTGGACTTTTCATGATATAGCAGTTAGATCACTCTCAGGGGTTATAGGAGAGGTGGATTCAGTCCCTTGTAAGATGATCAGGGATGGGAATGTAAACCTCTAATTTCCTTAGTGAGCACTCAAACCACAAGACTATTAAGCATAACACTGTGTCACCTTTACCGGATATCTTTCTCAGAAAATGGCTCAACACTCTGGATCCTGAGTGAATTAAAACACCTACAATTTTCGATTAATTTTTTACACTCTGAAGTGTGTACAAAAGAAAGAAAGACACTTAAATTAGGATTGGCTTGCCCTCTGTGTATCTTTAGAGGAAGCCCACCTCTTGCCACTGACTTAACAACCATGGTAGTCAGAGTATTTCATCAGTTCCCTTCTAAGTCCAAACACATTTTTTGCATCAATATCTAAATTAAGAACCTAAATTAAGTATATAAGATAATATCCAGGGAAATTAAATATCTCCAGTCACACATACTGTGTGAGGAGCTTGATATTTGAACTTATTTTGCAAGAAAATTCTTTGGGAGTCTTATGTTTAGACACACCTGCAGCACTTTTGACCCTGAGCAATACTGAGTTGCATTTCGCCTGGGTCTTGCTAGCTCATACATGCTTGCACCATACTCCGTTGTGTGGACACCCTGAGAATAACATTTGTCAAATTGATACCAGGAACTGAGCATCTAAATCCATATTTATGTACGCAAGAAGTAATGAGGTAATCAGAGGCAAAGGGCAGGAAGAGCCACTGTCAACTTAATGAATACTTGGGGTAAAAATGACCTCTGAAAATCAGGCCATTTATTTTAGCACCTAAAAATAGATTTAGATGTTTAATTTTACATATTCAGGTTGGAAAATTTTGGCTAGAGAGTAAATTAATTGCCTAAGGTCACACAGCAAGTCAGTGCATAATGAGAAAGTAATAATGAGTGAGGAAAAAAAGGTATTTTTAATCTCCATAGATTTACTGAATCTCAAAGCTCTTTTCATAAAACTAAAATTCTTCTTGACTATATCTATATTTTTTACTTGATTGTGGCTAAGTATTTTTATTTTAAATGCATTTTTATTATGAAACTGACATTTGTCTCAATGTCTAGCCCTGATTAGAGGTATCTTCTTGTTAACTATGAAAAAAGCAGTTTCAGTCAAATGTTATGCAGTAGATATTTTGTTGCATAGGTAGCTAATGAATGAGATGTTTGATTAAAATAGGATAAGTAACCTCTCTGTAGCCTGCAATTAACATTTAACTTGATATGACCACTAAGCTAAATGGAGAGTAAACTGAATAAAAAGGATTGTTTCTCATTAGCAGTTTATCACACACATATGCAATCAAAACACTATTGTGATTTTGTTTGCAGATTTGTATAAAGCTAAGCTTTCATCTTGTCAAAAAGAAATAAAAGAACCCAATTGCCCTCTGAAGAAAAACAATATTTTAAACAGTCAGTTTTTGAGTGTGTGAAGACAATCTACAACAGTTATAGGTGCATTATTAGATAATAACAATATATCAGGAATTTAGTCACTCAGTTCTTATTAAAATACTGTTAGATTGGAGTGCCATATTCTTACATGCTTTTTAATTCAAATGAGTTCATTCGCACATACAGACTCAGCAAATGGTGTCTGCCATATTCTTTTCTGGAAAATATGAGCCAAAGCTTAAGCAACATAGTCTGATTCAAAATACAGAAAATCTGTCTAAAAGAGTCATGCCATCAAAAGTTGGCTGCACTGTGCCTACATAACAATGCACAGAACTCCTTAAACCTTTCTGATAATCACAGAAATAAAATAAGAATGATTCTCATCTTAAGTCTTGAGGTTTAGAAAATATAGACTGTATTTCTTTTTCTGATGCCATCTTCCTGCATTACCTTGACCATACCATTTATGTAGATATACTGAAGACTCCACAATTTCCTGAGCTGAAAGAATTTTGAGTTTGCATGACTAAAATTGTGGCAACAATCCATTCTCCACCCATATGCATCCCTTTTTCTCCATTCTAGTTCCTACTCAAACAACCCACATGATTATTTTTTTTTCTCTCATTTATCTCAGTTTTGCTACATGTGCATGCAGATTTGATATTTGTGATATTGTTTCCTAGATAATTGTGTCCTTATGTGACTTTATGCAGTTACCCAAGTACTGCTGTCCTGACAAGGCAGTGTTCACGGAATGGTTCTCTTCAGTTACATGAGGTTCAGTACTTTCTCACATAACCTCCTCTTCTATGCAAAGGATATGCAAATAGTCAGTATCAACCTTTGTATATTGATAAGAGTAAGAACAGTGTCTTTTTTCTTTCAAGTTCACAGTAACTGGGACATGATACTGAAGAAAGGATTCATGACTTGGCTAACACTCTCTATAATGGTGAATGATCCTGACACTGTTGACCAGTGATTTTGGAAAGGGTCCAGAGGAGGGCCACGAAGATGATCAGGGGGCTGGAACATCTCCTCTATGAGGACAGGCTGAGGGAGTTGGGCTTGTTCAGTGTCATGGTTTTGTGCTGTTGCTGTCAATATTCTACATCATAACATCATGTGCAGTATGAATCATTAATTGAGGGCATAAATAGTGGAATCATGTACAAAGGAAAAAGGGTTAAAGAGAAAGTAAGTTTATGTTTATAACTGAATGATACAGTTTGCTAAGAGAAAGTTATATGGTATTAAAGGTGTTTGAATGGGACAAACGGTTTGGATGGTATAAGAAAGTGTAATTAAGGGTATGTGGAAGTGTGGAAGGTTCATGCTCCAGTTCCGTGGAATGGCAGTGTCCCGAGTACTCAGCTCTCAGAGGAGAACTACATATCCCAGAGGATGTCGCAGCCAGAGATGAATCACTGGAGGAGGACATATATAATCTTGCTCCCAGGCTGGAATGCTCTCTTCTTCTTCTCTCTCTCTCTGCGTTCCAGCTCTGTTGTCTCTGCGCTCCAGCCTTATTGCCTAGAGTTAACAGTAGGCCTCCCCATTTTCGGGGATTTTCTCTCTCTCTCTCTCTCTCTCTCTCTTGTTTGATATATTAGCCTCAATTATATTGTACTATATTGTGTTATCTTGTATTCCAATATCATATTTAGTAAAATAAGTTTCCTCCTTAGATTGCTGCTGCTGTTTTTGTCCATTCCCTTCTTTCCCTTCATTACTGGGGCGGTGGCCCCTGTCACGGGCGCAGATAAACCTAGGTAACCCATGACATTCAGCCTGGAGAAGAGGAGGTTGTGGGGTGACCTCATTGCAGCCTTTCAATACCTGAAGGGAACATACACCCAGGAGGGGAGTAAACTCTTCAAAAGGGCTGACAATAGCAGGACGAGGGGAAATGGTTTTAAGTTGAAAGAGGGAAGATTTAGGTTGGATGTTAGGGGGAAGTTCTTTACTAGGAGAGTGGTTAGGCCCTGGAACAGGCTGCCCAGGGAGGTTGTGGATGCCCCGTCCTTCGAGGTGTTCAAGGCCAGGTTGGACGGGGCCCTGAGCAACCTGATCTAGTAAATGTGTATGTTTGGTGGCCCTGTTAGGCAGGGGGGGTTGGAACTACATGATCCTTGAGGTCCCTTCCAACCCGGGTCATTCTGTGATTCTGTGACCACTGGCACCACTTCATTCTGGTATGTAAACCACACATGGTCTTGTGATAGTACTCTTTGCAGGAAGAGATCTCTGCAATTCAGAGAAAAATGAGGGCTCCTTTGCTCATAACTGATGGTTGCTTTGTTCATGAGCTGAATTTTCTCATTGTAACTGAATGTTCAACACTGTTTTTACTGTTTTTATCTATGAAATATATGTCTTGTCTCAGAGAATGTGAAAATGAATCTGTTCCCACTTTACGTATAACCTCTCTGCTGTTCTTTGTTAGGAGCCATACTTGTGCTGGCTATCACAGCAAGACATAAGTGTTAGCCAAATCAGCCTTTTTGCTTAAATGAAACCAACAGTAATGTCTTTAGAGGGCTTAATGAAATGGATTTATGTTATGGTTAATGGGCATGGATTAGAATGAAAACCTACTGCCTTATAGCTGAGAGAAAAACACAGACAATCACTGAATAATAACACTTAGTTTGTAGGGTTGTTGTGCAGCCTTGTTGGACGTGTTGAACAATATGTGGTTTCCAAACTGGAGAAATAATTGACTCATAATGATTTGGCCAGAATGAGTATAGCATGTAAAATGTAACTATTATGATTACGACCATTATTGCTTATTCACAGTTTTGAATGTGAGTCATCATTAGATGAAAGGAATACAGAATTCCTGTGCTTTTCTCTGTTCTTCTCTTCTGTTTGTTTTTATACTTTAGAACTAAAATAGCTGTAAGTCTCACCTTTAATTTTGTTTTATGTTTGTTGCTGGGAAACGAAGCACAAATCTGTACTTAACCCCTTAAGATAACTGTATGTCTAGTTATAGAAATTAATACTGTCTTTGGTCCTCAGTGGTGTCCAGAAAAAAAGACCTAACAAGTGACCTAAAGGCAGGCTCCCTTCACCAAGTCAGTTGCTGTGCTGAACTGTTTTTAGTTGAATTGTGTTTATGGCACAAATTGCTGTGTAACATAGGGAGAAATGAAAACATTAATGCACATAAAACACAGAGAAAATATTTCACAGAATGTATCTTTCTGCATAACCAAAACTAATGTAATTAAGAATTAAGTTGATTCATAGCTTATTTACAGTAGTATTAAATGTTAAGAGAATGTATGATTGAAATACACGACAATTTAATTTTAGTAATTTATTTTACCATTTCAATATTAACAAAATATAAACAAACATGCACAGGAAACTGACAGAACACAAAGCATCTTCTATGTCATTGCCGGTGGGATATTCTATTACTCTGATTTTTTAGATGTATTTGTGCTCTTTAGCAACAACACGGTATTCACTCCAAACTAAATCTGGAGTAAGAGAGTTAAACAGTAGTTCTTTTTCCTTTTTTTCATACCTGTCCTGAACCTGACACAAGAATTTAATGTTGCAGATTGATGAGTTAAAAAAAATAAAATAAAATCCCTTTTTTCAGAGCTTTCTGCTTCTGTAGGACTGCCACTAGTATGAAGTAAAAGCTAGCCTATGTCGGTAAATGAACACTATACTGTATAAACACAGGAAGAATCAGTGCACTAAATAAAATAGGGGCATTTTATAGTTGGAGACATAAGATTTGTAGTTTACACTTTTAACTATATGTAGGTCAATGGTAGTAATTAGTTCTATTCCATAATATTCTTACTGTGGTTTGCTAACCATAATATTTGAGTGCATAATATTGTTACTTCATGGTGGAATGTGATAAACATTGGGCTGATCTGTCTGCCTTTGTCTTTGCAATATGAAAAATTTTGCATGCAGTATATAGCTGTTGCTATTCTTTTAAAGCCTATTATTATTATTATTATAGAAACATATATACACATTAAGTTAACATACAATTCCAACTAGGCAAGGCAAACTGAAGAAGCATGCTTTGTACTTTGTGAGGACACAGGGGAGACCTAATAAATTTTGAAAAGCTTTATTTCCCCATCAGATGAGTTTCATGCTCCGATGGCCCATGTTGGAAAGACACAATTCTCAGCTACTGTTTTCATACCAGATCTTAGTTAATCTTCTAACCAGGCTGGTTCCATGTCATTGAGTGTCTCAGAGAGATATGGTCTGTGAAACTGACCATGATTGAAACCAGAGGAAGCTTTAGGCAGCAAGGCAATGAGGGGTAAACACAAGCAAATAGAGTTTGCCCACATTCATTGTCAGCGATATAGACATTACCCACTTCTTGCCACCTTGCCTGAAAGACAAAACAAACCAGAGAGATTACCCCATTTCTCTACAGGCTTTAGTTTTGTTCTGCTGGGCAAAAGCTGAAGGCCTCAGAAGAAAACGAATAACAGCTCCACTGATAAAATTACAAATGAGAAAATTACTCTTTAAACTCTCTACACCCTGCAGCTCTTTTTTCCTCTTCTATAACTTCTCCTCTGCAATCCATAGCAACTCTGAAGGCTAGCAGCATACTGTGGTTTTCAAAGATCAGTGCAAGCTGGCTGCTTTCCCACTAAAATGAGGTGTGTTGCAAGCATGCTTGGCCCATTGTTACATGCTCCAGCATCTGAGTTCACACCGTGAGGGTGCCATGCTCCGCGATGGTTGGGGTGAGGGGTGAACCGGACAGAGGTGAGTATTTCAGTTACACAGGACTTTTTACTATTGTGTCCCAGTAACACAAATTAAATTAAATATAAAAAGTATGGTTTAACTAGAACTTCAATATTCCAAGATATTAAACATTTCAATTTATGAAAATGTCAGCATTCTTATCACTAAATACAATAGAATAAACACCTCTCATTCACAAAAGAATTACCCTATCAGTTATCAGTATCAGTAGATTTTTCCTTTGTTTTCCAATACTTCCTTCCAGGATGACTATCGTTATCTATACACAGAAGCTATTGTTCATTGAAATTTCAAACAGTATGAAAATAATATATATTAATATATAATTTATATGAAATCATCCCACTCATCCTTGTAAATAATATGATAGTATTAATAGTATTATTAATAATAATAATATTAACTCTGCTAAAAATTCATCAACCACAAGATGGCTCAGATATCGCTGTGCAAGGGCAGCTAGCAGATGACTGAAAGCTTTGTGAGCATCTTAAAGCATATAATTCAAATATCTGTCCAGATGGGTCTCATGTGGGACTTATGTTACAACATGCTCTCCTGCTTGAATGCCCATTCTTTTCAGTTAACCAGCCTAAAAAACAAACAGAAATAGATGTTGGGGTAGCTAACACACTGGATTATCTCAACATATTTAACGCTTGATTTCATGTCTTCCTAGTTCTGATATAAAAACTGGTAGCTCTGTTTAAATGTTAAGAAGAATTAAAATATTAAGTATTTCTGAGAAATGTAAAAGAGATATACTCATCCTCATGAGCCAGGTCAGGTTTGCTACAGCACAGTAGCATAGTATTCATCTTTCACAGAACAGTTCAATTGAAAAGGAACTCCAAAGTCCATTTGCACTATCACTTCAGGGACTGCTAAAAGTTAAAGAATATTAATGAGATCATTATCCAAATCCTCTTGAACACTGACAACCATAGGACACCATTGTACTAGGGAGCCTGTTCCAGTGTTTGACCACCCTTACAGTAAAGAGTTTGTTGCAGTCTGAACCTACCCTGGCACATATTTTTTCACCTTTCCCTTGCATTCTATCTTTGGTTGTCTCTGAGAAGAGATTAGCACCTCCCTCTCCATTTCCCACATCAGAAAATTTCTAAGAGCAATGTGGTCAACTCTTAGCCCTCTTTTTCCAAACCAGACAACCCAGGTTTCCTTTGCTTCTCATAGAACATGCATTCCAGCCAAATATGCTTTCCAGGCTTTTTACCTTTTACCATCGCACAACTCTGGGTGCTTTTGAGGACTGTAACTTTTTTTTTTTTTTTTTTTAATGTTATCTTCAGTATCTCCCAGGATAATCTTCTCCATAAGTTTTCCAGGCACTGAGGTTAAACAGAACTGTAGTTGCCTAGATCTTCTCTAATGCCCTTTCTGTAGATGGTTATGATTTTGGTTAGCTTCCAGTCAGTATGGACCTCCAGAGTCCCAAAACCTTTGGTGAATTATTCCATTATTATAATGGAATGCTAAAAGGTATTTGACAAATGTATGTCAGTTTAAGCACACCATTTTACACACTTTCTATATTCAATTTTGATTTTATAAGTTTTTGTTAGTAAAATGTAAAAAATATTTTTGTATTTGTATCACATTAACAAAGTAAATAAAGTAAAAATAAAAGGTCAGATACAGACTAAAGTTCACATGAAAGACACTGAAGGTTGTACTACTTGATATTATTTAATATTTATACCATTTGTTAACAGCTGTTTTCTTTACAGGAAATGTGAATAAGGAGGCCTATGATAAGAGCCAGTGCACTCCTTGAGTAGGTTTTCATTATGTCTGAATCATGTTGTACTCTCTGGGGAGCCTTAAATATAGTATATTGAAAGTCTGTAATGCAAGTCTGTAATGCATTGTAAGTCTTTCATTTTTATAAACTTGATTTTTCTCCATGGTATGCTCTGTTGTGGAAAGTAGGAAGCACAAACAATTTTTTAGTACTTCAGGACTGTGATTCTATTATTAAAAGAACAATTTTGTTGTTTTATTAGTAATACAGGACAAATATGTTCAATGAAAGCCAGTAAAGTAACAGCCATCCATTAAGCTATTGTATGAGTCTTTTGGTAGAAGCCTACCCGGTGTTCAAAAAATATGGCTCTGTCTTGGATGTAAGGGATGACACATTTCTTGTTTCCTGGATTCATGTGCATTTTATACCAGCCAACTTGAAAAAAAAAAAAAAAAGGAAAAAAAAAAAAAAAAAGGAAGTGACTCAGTGTAGGAGAAAATAATACAGAGAAAGAGAACTAACAGAAAACTTTGCTTTGTGCCACTTTAAGTTTTGTTTTTTTAACTTGTAGTATTGGTCTCTTCAAAAGAGTGAAATACTTCATCTTCTTGACAGAATAAATTGAGTGGAAAATTACATAAACCCTTCAGCAGATGTTCTTTCCCACATTGTTTGGGAATTTATCCCCATTATACTATGCTTATAAGACCTATGCCAAGCCGAATGGGGACATTATCTAGCATGTTGATATGTTTAGGTGAGCAGTATGCAAATACTTTCTCAAATATTCTCTCACTACCTCTGTCGCATTCTTTAGTGCCAGTCAACTTCACCCACAGTCTTCTAACACACTTCTTTCAAGAATCTCTCTGCGTAGGTGCTACATATAATACATTTCCATTATAAATCCAATAAATGAGAATCTGTTTTTTTTCTTCTCTGAAGCAAAAGCCGAAGTCCAGACGTCTATAAATTGAATTTGCTATAATGAATGGGTCTTGGAGTCAAAGCTGTCAGACAACAAACAATAGGAAAAAATAAACCAATTTCAGTTCCTACTGCCTGGAACTTATCTATAGCTGAATAGCATATTAATTGCAGCAGATCAGATGGCATCTTCAAAATTATACTGCACACCAGTGAGTTAAGAATCTGTATAAAAATAAGATTTGTAATTCATCGTTCAGTGAACAGCATAAGGCAACTTACTGTCATCTACAGTCAAGTGACATGCTCCTAGACTGTCTGCCTGTCCATTTGACTCTCTGAGTTCCGCTGCAATCTTTGATCCATTTCTTTTCTTCTTCTTCTTCTTCTTCTTCTTCTTCTTCTTCTTCTTCTTCTTCTTCTTCTTCTTCTTCTTCTTCTTCTTCTTCTTCTTCTTCTTCTTCTTCTTCCTCTTCTTCTTCTTCTTCTTCTTCTTTTATTTATTTATTATTTATTATTTATTTTTTAATGCTTTGTTAAAGCATCCATGAAGACTGTGAATGGAAACAATGATATATATATTCCAATCTATAAGCAGTGAAAATATATCCAATAAATATCTATTAGCCCTGCTTATCCATTTTCAAATGGGAATTTTACCAGTGAAAGTGCAAGCGGGATTTACAGCGCAAGCTGAAGAAGGTACCACTGCAGCTGAGAGGAATGAAGAAATACATGAGGAATCTGGGATAAATCCACAATCTCATGCTCTGGGCAGCATACAAAAAGAAATTATAGACTACCTGCAGAGAAAAACACCTCAGCTGTTCCTTGTTTCTAAAAATACACTGTCTGTTGGGACAGTGGAAGAAATAAAGAATTGTATCAGGAGATGTATGGTAGTGGAAGTTTTCTCTACTGGGATTAATTAGTCTTCCCAGTCATAGAAAGAATAGCATATAGCAGATTCATTGGATGTGACAATTGAACAAAACCTGACGTTTTTAAATAGAAGCAGTAATTTTCACAAGAGAATAGTTATGAGAAGTGTGGATTCCTTCTACAACAAATAAATGCTGTTTGTGATCTTTCCAGTCTGGAAGACCTTTCCTGTTTTGAAGATAATTTTGGAAATGAAACACTATTGTACTGATTGGCAGCTACTCAAAAATTATTCCTGCAGCATCTTCTCAGCAACTTAAGATTACCATCCACACAGGTGCAAAAACCAGTAGCATCACTACATTAAGAAAACAAAACAAAAGACAAAACAAAACAAAAAACCAACATTTTCAGTACTATCAGTATCAATCCATCTGCTGCTGGATGATAACAACAGAATCATCTGAGTCACAGATTCTGATAAAATGGTACATGTGAACGTAGTCAAATAATTTCTTGTAGTAATATACTCAGAGCATTATCCTGCTCCCTGGCAGTCTAGAGGTCTTAGACTGTAAACACAGAAGACCCTTTATGTAAGACCAAGAGAGGCTAAAATAATTGAGAGGAAATTACAAACCTTCTTAGTAAAGCTAATGAAATTTAAATATGTCTATTCAGAAAACTATGGTAGAAATTTGTTAACACAGAATCAGAAAATGGTTTGGGTTGCAAGGGGTATTAAGTATCATCTAGCCCCACCACTACTTGCCATGGACAGATCTGCCTTTTACTAGAACAGGTTGCTCAAAGCTCCATCCAACTTGGCCTTGAACACTTTAGTGAATGGGGAATTCACAGATTCTCGCAGCTACCTGTTCACCACACTCTAAGAATTTCTTCCTCACATGTAACCTCTTTTATGTTAAAGCTACTGCACCTTGTACTACCACTACACTCCTTGATAGAGAGTCCCTCTCCAGCTTTCCCGTTGGTCCCCTTTAGGTACAAGAATGCTATCTCCCCAGAACCTTGTCTTCTCCAGCCTGAACAAACTCTCAGCCACTCTTCAAAAGAGAAATGTTCCATCCATGTAATCATCCTCATGGCCTCATTCCAACAGATCTATGTCCTTCTTATGTTTGGGGCCTCAGATCTGAACACAGTACTCTAGGATGGGACTACAGTGGAAGAATCACGTCCCTTGACCGGCTGGCCATATTTTTTCTGATAAAATCTAGTTCATGGTTGGCTTTCTGGACATATGATTGGCTTTATGAGTAAATGTCTCACATCTAACTTAATTAACAGAAAGCAACTGGTGAAAGATCCTTGCTGATGTTACAGTTCTCCATTCCTGATCATAAGTTAAACACTAATTGACTTCTTTTCGTGGCCCTTGCACTGAGACAAATATAAGAAAAATTAGAGATAGGCCATGAAATTTTTAAAAATATTAAACTCCTGAGTTTAAAAGTGACCCAGATTTAAATATGGAAAAGCACACACATCTTTCTTCATTTCATGTCGCAAAGTCTAGATAACTTTCTTATTTTTGCTCTCAAGTTGGATCCACAAAAACAGTTGTGCTGAAGTTGTTCTCCTTTCGCTTTGCTAAATCAACTGTTTGCTCTCCTCCTCCTAAGCTGAGTTTGATACTAGGGTCAGCATACTGCATTTGAAAAAGCATACATACTTGGGAACACATCAGATAGTGCACCAAGAGATGCCTACATTACCAGAAAGGAGATGTCAAAGGAACAGAATGTCGTACATCCCAGTACACTAAGACATGTGTAAGACATTTTTGGAAATTTTCCATCAACAGTTAAGTGTAAAATGATGAGCTCACTGGGCTTGTGATGTAAACACAAACTATATGGTCATGCTTCAGCCATTGTCTGGTCAACTGAGAATATTTTCTGAATGAATAGATTGTATCTTTGATAGTAATTTAGAGGTTGCTGTTTAAAGATTTCAGATTTTAGCAGGTTGGATTTCCACAGAGAAATAATTTTCAGGACTTAAAAGTACCTCAAAAAACTATTAGAAATATACAAAAGTTCTATAAGGAAATTTTATGTGTCAATACCCTATATTATTATATTGTTCAGTTCGTCTATGGAAAGAACAAGAGGGATTCCAAGAATCTTATGACAAAAAGAGAAGTATTTGACTTTGGCCTGAGGTTTTCAATTGTGCTGTGACACTTTGCTGTTACCCTTTCCCTTTCCCTTTCCCTTTCCCTTTCCCTTTCCCTTTCCCTTTCCCTTTCCCTTTCCCTTTCCCTTTCCCTTTCCCTTTCCCTTTCCCTTTCCCTTTCCCTTTCCTTTTCCCTTTCCCTCTCCTGTTTTTCCTTTTTCTTTCTACTCTCCATTCCCCCTCCCTCTTTCTCTATTGCCTTCTTTCTTTCTATCTATCTCTTCCTCTCTCTCTCTCTTCCTTCCCCTTTTCCTTCCCCCTTTCATTTCCTTCCTCTACAGTTCCTTATTTCCCTCTCTGTCTCTCTGTTTTCTCCTCTTCCTCTCTCTCTCCCTTTCTCTTTCTCACACCCTCTGCCCTTCCCACCCTCTGTATCATAGCTGGACAAATGATGTGTAAAAATTTGGTAACATTTTCAATATATATATATATATTACTTTAAAGCTATTTAGATTTGTTAGACTGTGACACTTACTTTAATCTGGAAAAGCCCAAACATTTTGAAAATGGGTTCCAAATCACAGAATCACAGAATCACCAAGGTTGGAAAAGACCTAAAAGATCATCCAGTCCAACTGTTCACCTATTACCAATAGCTCCCACTAAACTATGTCCCTCAACACAACATCCAGTCGTTCCTTGAACACCCCCAGAGTTGGTGACTCCACCTCCATTCCAGTCCTGGAATGGACTGGGCAGTCCATTCCAGTGCCTCGCCACCCTTTCTGAGAAGTAATATTTCCTAGTGTCCAGCCTGAATCTCCCCTGCCACAGCTTGAAAACATTCCCTCTTGTCCTATCACTAATGACACGAGAGAAGAGGCTGACCCCCAGCTCACTACAAAGATATATTTTTTTGCATTAATTGTTTTTACTCTCTAAGAAGCTGGAATTCACTTGCTGTACCTTGCACAGTACCATCTTTGACCACCACTAAAATTGCTTGGACAGCCCTACTAGTATATTGGAGAGTTGTAAGATATGCTGAATAGATATTTGTGATGAAGGTCTGAGATAACCACTCTGTGGAGTCAATAGCACTATGATAAGCTGAAGAAGGCATCTGAATCTGAAAAAAATATATTACTTCTCCAAATTCTTCAGAGAGTCCAGGTTGGTTAGTTTAATGTTGATGTTCCTATTGTAGCTTCTTAAAGATAAGAGAGAGGAATCACACTAAAGAAATGCCTGGGCAGAAATAGTTATGCCATCTTTGGTGCAATCCAAGCATGAAGGGCTCTTTTCTGTTTATATGTTTTTATTTATGTCATGGCTGCTGTTAGCATAGCCGTTTTACCTGGGAACCAAACTCTTACACACCCCTCTTGTTGTAATTATTCTAATAAAAACTGCAGTGTTTTCCTGGTCAGGTTTCCCTGAGAGCTGCAATCAAAATAGACATTTTGAAAATAAAGAGCAACACTTTTTATAGAGTTTCAAATTGAGCATATTCTTACAGATAGGGTGAAAAAGAAAAGAAAATGTAAATCCTGAAGTTACCAATTATCAGATGAACTAAATCACTGCATAGCTGCTTGCTGCTATGTCATTTTAAGATATGTTTAGTTGATACAGAAGTATTCATACTGTCCATTAATAGTCAAGAATGCTATTTTGCCCCACAGTGTTAAAATCAATTTGGCTATTACAAAGCTATTCCTACCTATACCATTTTATAAGAATGTTTCTTCCCTACTGGAGATAAAATCGAGATAAAGATATGACATTTATATTCATATTTCATTGGTTATGTAGGCTGAATAGATTTTTTTCCACACTTCAGAAACATAAAGAAACACAAAAAAAGGTTGTATTGACTTGAGGGTTTCCTGCACTTAAATATTTCAAAATCAGTTTCCCAGGCCTGAATTTCATAAGAGACTGAAAAAATGCAAAAACAACCACAAGTAAAATAATTTTCTATAAATGTTATTCTACATAAGTTTTGCTATTTAAGTCATGAGAAATGCTATATTAAACCAGATCAGTAATTCCTCTAATCCTGGAACCAATTCTGTGAACAGCACTAGCTTCTTCAAAAAATGATGCAAGAACCACTGTAGTGAATCCCTACTATCTGCCTGAAAAATGGCTCCTTTTCCTTCTTTTTAAAATCTCTGATCATGCCTGAAGCACCAAATTTTTAAATGTTTTCTAAAATATCTGTTTGTTTTTGTGGTTTTTTGTCCTATAAGTACCTTAATCCTTTTAAGGATAATCCTGGTATTGAATGTTACTGTCAGTATGCTTCCAAAGATGTACATCCACAGTGCATAACTATGATGGCACAGCTCTGTGCTGCAGTCAGGGCAAAGACAAAGGTGGAAACGGCTGTAACAGCAGAAATCTCTTCTGCTTGTAGGACATTTATGATTAGACTGCCAGAGCAGAATGTGGCATGGTTTTATTCTACTTGTGTAAGGAAAAATGTAGCTGTTAAAATTGCATCCACACAGAAGCCCTTTGCAAGTGTTGAAATGAAATAAAGCTCTGCTACTGTAGACATGTTTAGCTCATACAAGCTTAACTAAAATGAAGAAAAGTCTTGAGTCAAAATGACTGTGCTGTTAAAATATCATAAAACACTTTTTAACTGTGGTCAGGGAGCCTGCAGGAATCAGGATAATCAGTGGAGGAAGGTATGAAAGACTGAGATCTAGAGAAAGCTGAGGAGAAAGTAGGCACTGCCTCCTGAGTAAAGCATAGGAGTGTCTTATTGCACTGGAGATGCAGCGGTGAGTGAAAATTGATAAACTATTATTTGATAGGTGGTTTGAGACTTCACTATGATTTCAGTAGCTATTTCTATCAAAACGGAACCACCTATTTGAAAATGAACACTATATGGAAGCTTAAGTTACTTTGGAAAGCTATGGAAGTTTCAAAGCCTACCATGTTACACTGCTTTCCTACTATGTTGTAATTATACCACCACAAAAGGACCACCACATAGGAAGTTCAATTCCAACTGTCCTATAAAAACCCCTACCCTGAAATACATTCATCATGAACATTCCTAGCTGGCTGAAGGGCCACTGAGACAGGAATGAATCATGGTCAGATACAGGCTTATTAGGTGAGATGAGAAAACTGGAATACCCAGGGCTGTGAATAACACAAGCTGGAGACGAGTTTGCTTCGCCATTAGTATCATAGATACCATGAATGTAGCCAGATGTGTAAAAATACCTGGTAGCTGGAAGAAATATTGGAGAATTTTCCCTTCAGAGCTGCGAGAAACATAATACCCTGTCCTCTGATGCAGTAATATCACACCCTACTTTTCCCCATTTTAGAACTGGAACTACATCTGCATCTGAGCCAGTTGACTGCAAATATACAAATACCTTTAAACTACATGCTTCTCACACTGGAATCTAGAGTAAAACTGTATTTTTAAACACACACTTTTCACAAGGCTTATTGGGAAATAATAACATGGGGCAGTTGCATAGCATAGTTGTATCTGTGAAACAGCTGGACCTTCTGGCATCCTTTTCTGGACAGACAGACAGGGCACCAGAAGGTAAACTGATGCAGAGAAATGGGACTAATCAATAACAGCTCTTTGTTCTTCATACAGCAGAATAAAGTGGGCAAAGAAATGTTTTGTCTGGAGAGGAGGGGTTTCTGTGAGCACTGAGGTCATAAAAAAATTTAGGAATAATATGTTTTCTCATTTGGAATTTTTAAAAACCCTACACTTTAATTTGTATTTTTTCCTGATTTTAGCTCCATTGGTAGAACTCAAGGAGTAGAACAAACAAATGTCATAGCCCTTTTTAACCTTTACCAAGAATAGATAAAAGAAGAACTACATAGTTTTGTTAGATTGTTTGTTTGTTTGTTTGTTTTGTGTTTTTTTTTAGTTGCAATTGGTTTTCCCAGGAGCAATAAAAACACCTATGTAGAATGTCATGACTAAAGGAGAATTAAGCATACTAATCTGCTCTTTGTTTCAGTCATTAATATACTATATATCCTGTCTTCAGTTCACTTTCATATTCATTACTTCTTTAATGGAAAAAAAAAAAAAAAGATACTTTAATGATAAAAAAAATTCTAAATGATTAATGGCACATCAGTTAATGACATTTTAAAAGTATTTCAGGCTGGAAATGTGACACTACAATCATTAAAAATCAGATTCAATTTCCAAAGGTCCTAATCTTAAATTTTATATTGCTGGCAGAAACATAAAATGATATCTCGTAAACTTCGGTTGCTCCGTATGATGGAAAAGCTCAGGAGTTTTGTGAGTGCTGCCAGAAAATAATGTGTTCTCAGAAATTCTGGAAGTTGAGCAGGAAGATAACTGATGAGGATATGACAGAGCGAATGAACAAATTGTTCGGGATAAAGGAATTTTCGGTCCAGAGAGATTTTTTTCTCTGAGACATGGTTTGGGGTCCAAGACTAGCATAATGGCTCCAAATGGATAAAAACAACACTAAATTCCACTTTATGCATTATGCATGAGCTCTCACTATTGGAGTTTACACCACCATCTGTTGTTTAATTATTCCCGCTTTATACCACACGGTGGTGCGAATCTAATGAAATGAATCTTCCCATTATAACAATTTGGTGCATAGATTCAGTGTTGTTAATGATTAAGTGCCCGGCCTTCTTCATTGCATCTTTCTTTCTCTCTTTCTTTCTTTCTTTCTTTCTTTCTTTCTTTCTTTCTTTCTTTCTTTCTTTCTTTCTTTCTTTCTTTCTTTCTTTCTTTCTTTCTTTCTTTCTTCTATTTATTTATTTTTAAGCTGAGAATTATAAACCATTATGAAAAAAAAACCAAAAACAAACAAACAAAAAAAAAAAAAACAAAACCAAAACTACTTCTATAGACTGTCATTGGCAAATAAAATGACATTTAATGGAGATGCTCTTTAATGTTCCATGGTTTCTATTTGGCTGGTTGATTTTCTCTAACATCTGAACAGTGTTAATTAACTTTGCAGTAGTGTCAGAATTCCTATTTTCATACACTGTCAATAGTATTAGAAAGAATATTTTTCTATGTTTTGGATTTTAAAGGTATATACACTTTGAAATCAAAAGGTTCTCTTCTTGTCTCTCTTCAGACACAGCGGCTGCTGCTATATATAAAGTTTTGTTATTCATCCAGGTTATATTTTTTTTTCAAATTATCACCTGTAGTCCATTAGATTTCAATCTCTCATCTCTATATCTCAAAACAAAACCCTGTATTATTAAATTAGTTAGGATGTTAGTTTCTACCTGGTGCTAAAGCCTGACATGCAGTGATCCACAGTGTTCCCAGAGTCCAAACAAAGGGCACTGAAAGCTGACTACGCGTCCCATTAAAAAATTATACTGTGCACATATATTCGTATTAGCAAATGTTGTAATTATTTATTTTGCAATTTATAGAGAGCTCGCAGGATTTTCTGCATTAATCACAAAGAAAATTTGGAAGGCTTTAGCAATACAATTAGCAGTGATACTTTTCTACCAAAAGATGGTGGTTATCTGATAAGATAGTGGTGTTAAAGGATACTTAGGTGGTCACTGCAGCATGTAATGTAATCCTTCCTTAAATTTATGAATATTAGCTTATTTTTCTACACTTTGATACACTTGTAAGCTCAGTGGTATGAAATTTGTGAGTAAAATCACAAAGTTTGAATGAGAGCCCAGAACAAAAACATTGCTTTTTTCCCCCTACCTTTGGAAATTCCCTATTCATCTTATCATTGTTTTCCTTGACTTATTTTTCCAATAATCTTAAAATAATACCCCAGTTTCGTACTGCTTTCACAATTTAAAACCGATACCCTTTCTTCATAGAATCATAGGATCATGGAATAATTTGGACTGGAAGATAACTTAAAGATCACCTAGTTCCAACCCCATTAATATGGTCAGGGACACCTTCCACTAGATTTTGTTGCCCATAAGCCCATCCAGCATGGCCTTCAGCATTTCCTGTGGATGGCAAAGTGATGTATATAAAGTCAATTTCTAAAGAAAAAATTTCTAAAAACTTAAGTCTGTATATGTAGAATTTTGACAGAAAACACCTGTATAGAACAGTGGGCTTTTTTGTGTGTGTCTGTGTTTTTTTGCTTGTTTGTTTGTTTTCCAGAGAAAATAAATAAGGAAGAATTCAGTAGTCCAGAAGTTGCTTTTCGAATGTTGTTTTCCAAATTCTTCCAGCTTCTCTTGTCAGGGAACAGAATTGCTCCAGTCAGGATTAAACCTTGTTATTTTTAGGTACTTTCCAACCCAAACCATCTTCTGATTCTATAATAACCTGGTGAAAGTGAAGACATTGTGTGATTCTGATTAGGCCCCTAGGTTTCAGGAAACATCAAAAAGTGTGCATCATGTTTCTAGGATTTGAAGAAATTAGTAGAAGTATTGTGTGGGGTTAAACTTTACATGATCTCATCAGCATTCAGCACCACTACCACACTATGAAGGAGAAAAAATAACAAAGAAACATGAGAAGAGGAATAGATAAAAGGCAAGCACTGAGAGGAAAAACATGTTGTTTCTTAATTGAGCTGGAAAGAAAGAAGAGGAGGAGGGGAAGACATTGCTTGCAGCTCTCTTTTGATGAGAAACCTTTTTGTGCCCGTGACTATGTAGGTTAAAAATGTAGCACTGCCTTTGGTAGACAATCATATTGTAATTCTTTGGTGGTAAAGTGCTGAAATTTCAGGAAGAAAATTAGATGCGGGAAGTAGGAAAGGAGCAGAACAATATAACTAATTACTCTGTGCGTTTGTAAGATGTACAGGGTCAATTCTTCTGAAGAAGCAAGTCATCATCATAGGTCTTTCAAGTCACTGCAGTTGTGAAAGTTTACATCAACAACTATCTTCACTCCCTTTGTCTTACTCTCATGTCGCTGCTTCTCTCTACCCCACACCACAAAGTATCCCAGAATATCTTTACAGTTCCACTATCACTAGTCTATATCATACATAACATGACGATGGGGGAGTGGGGAGGGGGGGAGCTAAACAAAAGAAAACAAGATGCCAACCTGTAAGGGTATAAAATTTAGTGTTAAGATATCATACATGAATATTTTTCTGAAGTCTGAACTCATTGTTCTATTGATGTTGCATTATTGGTGTTTTAGGATTTAACTGATGTATGCATTTTTTCATTCTACATTTTTAATTTGAGTAACCTATATCCCTACCCATTATCTGGGCTGGGATAGAATTAGCTCTGAATTAATTAATTCTGAAATGGAATTTTTCAGTGTGTTTCATTTTTAGACCTGACATAAAATGGCAAGAACAGCCTCTGCAATGGCATTTTGGCAATTCTGTACACAGGTGGCAGAGGAAAGTACAGAAGCTCAAAAATTAACAAACAATCAGCCCAAATAAAAAGCTAAACTAAATCTCCTTGAACTTTGAATAAAAGTTACATTTGTGGCAGAGGTTTGATGCTGTTTTTATTGGAGCTAATCCTAATGCAGTGTTTTCTAATTATACAATAAGTAAGTATTCCCTCATGGATGGAGCTGCCCACTGTACAGGAGAAATGGCCATATGGAGCACTCTGCAGATGGCTGGGCAGTTGCATGTGTACAGCTGTGCAGGACAAGCATCCACGAGTTTCAGCTTGCCTGTGATAGGCAGCAAGTATGCAGCTCTGCAAGGTGAGAGAGGATAGATAGGAAGGATGAAGGAAACTAGGAAGTAGCCATAATTACACACGCTCACACACACACTCATACACACACACACATTTTTTGTTTGTTTGTTTGTTTGTTTTTCCAGATCAGAATTTTTCACTTCATTGTCTGGAACAAAATCTGGCCTCCAGCTTTGATGAGACTGTAAGGAAAAAAATGTGAGTATAATGTAATACAAGTGCACACAGAGTAGTTTAAAATCCTGTTAAAATAGCTATGGGAGTGGTCCCATTTTGGCTTTCACACGAGCTAAATAAGCAGACCTGTAGCAGATAGGTTGCGTTAGTTTCTATCCCCAGATTTGCTCTGCTCTCATTCCCTAAACTGCCACTACCTAATTCTAGTGGCTCAGTTAACACCTTCAAGATCTGTGGTCTCACAATAAATACACTCCTTAATACTAGAGAGCACAGTCATCTCATTCGCTGCCCCCTGAGCTTTTGTTCTGGTGAAAGTGCTACAGGAACAGGAGCCTTTGCCTGTCAGCTGAATCTGAAAAAGATTTTTTTGCTGCTGTCAGCTGAATGTTGCCTACAGCTGCATGTAGACTGATGGATATATGCATAGACACAAATAACAGAATTGTGAATTGGTAAACACAAAGGAAATATACACTGAAAAAGCTATTATAAAGTGCTAGACAATGTTTTCTGATATCCAAAAGTATTTATTACAATGTATTTACATTGCTTACACAGCCTTAGAGATGCTTTAAAGAGATCTTTTAAAATATTGCAGGTATAGTATGAAGGATTTCTTAAACAAATAAAGAAACAATAAATAAAACCACATGTATATTTTATAAGGTGTAAAATTAATATCTATTCGACTATTTCAGTGTTTCATTGTTAAATGAGTGGTTTTCATTCACATTCAGAAGGGGTTTTTTTGTTTTTTTTTTTGTTTGTTTTTGTTTTTTGTTTAATTTTTCACTGAACAATGAAGTAGACGTGTACTGTACACTCTTAAATTTTGGTCACTACTCTCTGATGAATCAGAAAATATTCATCCAGTTAATCTTGACAAGCACTGAGTGTCACAGAAAGTTAAATGTAGGACCCATTTCACCTCAGTTTAGTCATAAAAATTAGAGTTCTGCCCTTGCACACAGAGGTAGAAATTAAAAAAAAAAAAAAAGCCCTCTGGATATGCCGATCTCTCTCCTTTGATTACAAAAGGAATCCAGACTGCTTGCTTAGACAAGGCTTGATTTTACATAGCTGCCCTAAGAGGGATGATCCTCATCTGCAGGGTGAGATTTTCAGCAGTGCTTACATGACATAAATATTAACTTTTCAAAGAATTTCCAGAAATTTGTGTTTCTGAATTACTTATATTTGGGATTTATTTTAATTCCTATCAAATGAACAGACAGGCATATTAGCAAAATCCAAGTAAGCTGATTATCTCCTTTAGTTCTTTGTATGTTTTATAAGGATACCTTACAACTTCTTTGTCTTTCATTTTGAGGGGCACATACATGCTTGGAAAAGCATTTCAGAAGATGCGTCCCATTATAATACATGCTAGGTTAAAAAATATAACAGAAAATGAAACACTGCAGAACTTTCATTAAAACTGTTTATGTGAAAAGAAAATAACCTCTAATGAACTTGCATTGCCACACACAAAAACATTCCTCCTGTAACTAGTAATCACTGTTTTATAGAATAATGCATTAAAGTAGTTCTTGTATTTATGCTAGCTTAAGGAAACTGCATATTGTATTCAGTCATACCTGTCATCCCTATTCGATTATTAAATATAATTTTTCTAAAAATAGGATTTAATATTGTGTTGCACAATATTAAATTGGAGGAGGGGTAACTCTTCAGATGAAGCTGTGATGCATGATAGAGCAATTTAATAACTCACTGAAAAGCACATCTTTGTTCATATCACCAACAGATTTCACAATACTTTACCTCATAACTAATTTTGTAGGAGCCAAGATAAAAGCTGCTAGGCACCTGAATTCCCATTCATAAGGTTTCATAGGTATATGTGACAGTCTAATTCTGCTAGCATTAAACAGTAAACATGTCAAGATCTTGCCTAAACTCCAGCTTGATCAATAAATAGATATTTCCAGAACTATTTTACCTCGCCTGATACACAACAAAGGTGCATCAAACAGTTGCTGTCACAACAAATACTAAATCACCACACCTTTGAATGAGTAATTCAGTAATCAGTAGGATGTGAGGGATCTTATGCTTGACACATTTTCTGGTGGAACCCCATACTTCTCTTGTGACTGCCACTGACAACATGTTCCAGGGTGGGAGATCTTAGATTCCTTTGTCTCACACTCTAGAGCCAAAAGGGGAGCAGAATGACTCAGGAGCTTGTTAGCTGGGGCACTCATGTAAAATGTGGGATTGCTCCCTTCTCAAGTGATCATGTAAGTAATCCAGGGAGAGTGGAAGAGCTTTGCCATATAGAAATGAAAATACTGGTGTTTCTTGAAACCAAGGGGCTTCAATTCACACAGTAAATGAGAGTTTGTACCCCTTTGGAAAAGAAAGATGGAGTAGGAGGGAGTGAGAACGGATTATGTCTTGATATATTATGAGTGTTCTAATTCTAAATTGATTATTCAAGATCCAATCTTAACACTAAGGTTTAATTTGTGATCTGTGAATTTATACCAAAGCCCTTCTCAGTACTATTTATTTTAAAATTAGGTTTCTAAAAACTAAACAGCTATCAACTGCACTGATACCTTTGGAGGAATATATTTTTTAGGAGCTTCTCATGAAAAAGAGCTCTTCAGCAGATCCATAACTGTTGTCCTCCTCTTTCTTCCCCATGGAAAGGCATTGGTATGATTACCTTTTGAAAGGCTCTGGCACTTGTTGGGCTCTTTCTTGAACTGCCATGAGTTGGTATATCAACAGAAAACTGGACACTAACAGTGACTGATCAATCTAATGAAAGATCTTAATAAAGCCAACAGTGGAGCAATACAAGAGCTGAAGCAAGAAGAGACCTCAAAATCCCACCCAACACTGGAGGAATAGGATAGATCAGTGATTACAGTAGCTCAAGCTGCCACAGAACTATAGGTGCATTCTTTTGGCTTTATGTCCTATTTTAGGTGCCCTGATTTTTCCAGGCATGTGATGTGCATTTGCAACCACAATTTAGCATTAAATACTTTATTACACAGTGAGAAACTAAAATCCATTCTCCTATGAATCTATCCCATTTAGCTTTTAATGGTACCAGGAAATAAACTAGAATATGTTCTTGAGGGTCCATTCACCAAGTCCTTTCTCTGCAGCTCAACCTAAGCATATTCATAGATTGGAAATGAACGGAAGCATTAGACTTTTTTATGGTGTAGCACCAAATTACTTCTTTATTGTTGTCTGCTTTTATTTTTCTTATTTCCAGAATGGGATTCTGCCCTCACAAACATTCAATTTTGAGCATGTGAGTAGTTCTGTGGAGTTCAAAAAGGGCAACAGAAGTGACCAGGAACATCTGACCCTATTTAAACCTTAATCCTGTGAAGATTTCTGAATATGAAATCAATACGACTACTCACATAGTTAATGATAGGAATGTGAACTCTTAACAGGGTTGGGACCTAACTAGAATAGGACCTTTTAATTTCATTTGGCCTAGGAATTCCATGTTTTTCACAGTTTTGTCACTCTTCTTCTACCTTTGCATATTATTGTTTTATCTTGGGAAAAATTATTATTTAAGGGGCTTCAGCAGGACCAAATGGTATTTAGGTGAGCTTTCTGATGTCAGCCTATCAGTATCTTGTAAGATAAAAAAATTTCCACTGTTCTGAAAACTATAAATGCGTTAATAAAATAATGCATTCTATTTCATTGCTAAACTTCACAGAATTCAAGCTTCTAATGGAGACTACTTCCCTGTTGGCTTGTGTCGTGAAGTGTTATGTCCATATGTATCATTAATTTTCTTTTCATAATATTAGGCTTCATTAATCCATTCCTGGTTGCCTTCCATTTAAAAATAGAAGTTATTAAAGTAGACTGCTCTGAACTGAATAAATAAATAATATAGACTACTTGGCTTTTAAGCATCTGTCATAAAAATATGTTATTACTGACATGTATATACACAGAAGCAAAGGCATGCAGCCTTATACGTAACAAAACAGAAAATGAAATGAAAGTCAATTCTTGCTTCCTCTAATATCGTTTATGTACAGTGACTTTACTAATACACACACACACACACAAAAAAAAAAAAAAAACAAAAAACAAACAAAAAAAAAACCAGCCTGTCAATTTCTTTTTAAAAGACATTCTTGGTAGGCGTTCTTGCAGTTATTTTGAAAATAAAAGTCTAGGAATTCAAGGTGACATATATCCTGCCTAAACCCCATCAAAGTCTCTAAAAGATATCCAACTGTATCTACTTTTGAAAATTATCTAATTCCTAAGGCATTTAAATTAGGTGTTTTCATTCTTAGCTTAAAGCCTCTTGGGTGCTTAATTTTAATTGCCCAGATATGGGAACTGCATTCACACCAGGCAGTAAAAATCGTCACCTGAACTACATAGAAGTCCTCAGAGAACCTTGAAAAATATGAATTATAGTCTCAGTTCATTCAGGGCAGAGTGTTCATACAACCAGACCTGTGGAGTTTTCAAATACTTAGATTTCTCAGCATCAAGAATTTTAGAGCCACAGGACAAAATAAAAGGCTGAATTTTATCTGATAAGAAAGGAAATAATTGGTGTAATGGAATAAAAATGAAATTGTTATTCCTCTTCTGGGTTTAATATTCTGCTTCATAGACCAAATCTGTCCTAATGACTAACTTCCTATGAAAAGGTGGCCAACATCCGTCAGCTCGCAAAGGCAGCTGTGAGCATGATACATCCCAAATGACGAGGACAATTAACATTTCTTTTTTGTTCTTGCATTCTCAGGAGAAGAGGTGAGAACATTTTTATCCTAATTTTGGGATGACATGATAGAAAGAGACACCCGTGTTCTGCATACTGCCAGTATAGCAAGAACTTTCAGTTCTGAAGTAGAATATGAAGGAAAGCATTATCCTTTCCTAGCATCTAGAGGCATCTTCTTGCAAAGCTGTGGGAATTTAAGTATACCTTTAGAACGACAAGCTCCCCATGTTTTTGGAGAGAGAGTTTATAATCACCTTTATTAAGCAGGTGAATTCCACATATATTTATAATAAGTCAATAGAGTGGAATAGCTTTTTGCATTGCTTTGCTTTACCCTTTTTTGCCTGATTTTATTCTCCAGTAAAGTAAAGGCCCTAGTTTTGTTACATATTCAGCCTTTTCTCTAATCAATTTATTTCCATTAAGTTTTATAGCTTTCTATTCTCACATTCTAACTGCTTGTAGATATCTGGATACTCAAATACTTTGCAATGGTATCCTCATGAATGGGCTATCTGCTTATCAGCTCTGTGACTGATAACCATACCATAAGGTTAGATATGCACTATGATAAACTGTATTAACACATTGTTATAGCCCCTCCTCTGTTGTGTCCTTTTCTCATGGACTAATTCTACCATTCAGAGTCATTTCAAGCAATAACTACCAAAGAATCGTTTCCTTCTTTCTCCAGTGTTTTCTCTCCAAATGCCTTTTGCCGTTAGACATAAGACAGAGTGTAAGTTCAATATCTTGGGAGACCTTCAAGGTTAGAAACAGAAGTTTTATCCCATTAGAAACAGATGGCTCCTACCTTCCTGATGGGACATACAGAACTCAAACTAGAGTCCCTGGAAAGCCCTGAAATAGTATATTATGACAGACTTTTCACACCTGCAATTTTTCAAGTTTACTAACCTATTATGTAGCCTACTTTTTAAAAATTAGAAAGTGATTGAAAAATAAAATAGCAAAACATCATCAATTTCATACAAAAACAACCAAAACCCCACATCCTTTGTTTTAGAAAATCTATATAAAATAAAAATTGGAAATGCACTAACATAGCAAACAGCTCCCAGTCACTATTAAACCAATGTACTAAATATAATTCAACTAGAGGTTGTATACAGCATACATTGCTGCAGTTGAATAAGGTTCTGTTTTCCTCTAGCAGAATTACAAAGGGCTGTAATTCTGACTTTACATTAGCCAGTGATGTCAGTCTTACTGGTAAGTCAACAAACTCTTAGGAACATAAAACTGGGAAGAAATCCTTTTTTCTTGTTGTTCAGTTCCTGAAAGTTTCTTGCAAGTTCCTTGCAAGTATCTACATCACATAACTCCTTAAATAAAATTTAAGGACAGAATGTAAAATTTTAGTGCAGACTTCTTTTTCTTTCCTTTCTTCTACTTAATTGTCCTTGTGCCAGAAATATTACTTTCATGTCTTGCCTAGATTTATCCACGGTCTTTCCAGTGTTTACTTTTGTTTTCAATCTTAGGTCAACAGGATGAGCCAGCCTTGCCTGAACATGAGACAGTAGTGTTTCTGGTAGAGAAAGCCAGTTTCACAGCTGCCAGCATCAGAAATTCCATGTCCAGCCAGGCTAGGGAAGTAACTGTCACTTTGTAAAAGGCACTCATGAGGCCACAACTCAAATATTGCAGTGAGTTTGGAGCCCCTTACTATTGAGTAGCTTGAGCATGTGCTCAAGAATAATTAAACTGCTGAAGAGACTAGGAGACTTTTAAGGAGCAGCTGATGGAACTGGAGTCTCTCAGCCTAGAGAAGAGCAGGCTGAGGGGAGACTTCATTGCTCTCCACAACTTCCTGAAAGGAGCTGCAGTGAGGAGGGTGTCTCATTTTTCGGTGAGAAGTGAAAGGACATGAAAGAACAGTCTCAAGTTGCACAAGAGGAAATTTGGAGTAGGTGTCAGTGTCATGGTTTTCATTGGTATTCCTTATCATGACATCACACAGTAATTTGTCATTACTGTGGAGCTGGAGTTGCGGCTCCTAGTTCCCAGCAATTCCAGTTGCTCCCACATGGTTTCCAGGATCAACACTGGGGAAGGGACAAACTATAGTTCCCAAAAAGCTTCATTGCTTTCTATATGATTTCCAGTCCTGGTGAAAGATGCAAAAAATGAAGAATTCATATGTGAAAAGACTGGGAAGGCATTGGAATGGGCTGCTCAGGAAAGTGGTGGAGTTGTTGTCTTGAGATATTTAAAAGATATGTGGGTGTAGCACTTTTAACACGGTCTTGTAGTAGACTTAGTGGAGATAGGTAATGGTTGGATTCACTTCACTATTGGATTCATGATGTGATGATTATCACTTAAACTAAGTAATTTTAACTTTTATTCCTGGTGTTCACTCATTCAATATAATTCCTTCAACTTCAGTTTTGTGTCTAAAACAACAACTTGTGTCTTTCTCCTGATCTTAGGTGCCTTCTGTCAGCCTATTCTGGATTTGATATATTCTTTCTTGATCATCGGTGATGAATTATATGCAATATTCTGGATAATGTTCTACCATGACCTTGTACAATATTATTGATTCCTGCTTATCTCTTCTGAAAATGTTTCAAATGATATGTTGCAGGATTATTTTTATCCTTTTCATGATCATATTACCTTCATGTCATGTAGTTGTCCATTATGTGTAGAGACAGATTTTCTTCCTCAGTCATTTCCACATGATGAATTCTAGATTTACTGAGAAATGTTATTAATTAATAAATGCATGGCCATATATTTAATAGCACTGAATTTCATTCTATTGCTGTTTTTCCAGTATTTGGAGACATCAAATTATTTATGCATGATGCATGGTACCCCAACTTTTCTAACTTCATTTCACTCATATTCATTTCACTCATATTTCTTCCAAGGTCATTAAGGAAATTATTAATGAAATAATTCCAGAGACCAATCACTGTAGAACTCCACTGCTAGCCTCATTCTACTTCAGTCCTTACTGTTCTGTACTCTTGTTATCACCATTCAGTTGCTTCATTACCACATAATAATTGCCTTTACTATTTTTTTTTTTTTTCCTCCTCTTCTTAACAGTTCCTGTGGGGTACCAGACTGATGAGGTGCGTTCTCTTCCCTGTCTAGAAAATCAGTTGGTTTGGTTGATTTTTGTTTGTTTGTTTGTTTATCTTTTGTGGAAAGTTATTCTGGGTTGTCACTCCCTTCCCTCTTTTTCATGTTTCATCTTCTGTACTTCACTAATATGAAACAACTCAGGATGTAAGACTTTATTAAAAGTTATAGTTTTGAAGTCCATAATCGAAAGTACCATTCTGCAGCAATTTCTGTACTGAAAATGATTTGGTTTCTTTTGTGATTTCAATGTTTTAAACTCTTTTTACTTTACATCATTTTCACTTGTGTTAATTTCCATTTCTGAACTTCTGTTCACATTGTTATCACCTTTTCCTTCATATTTATCATCTTCAATTTCATAGAAAACTGAGGAAAATATTCATTTAACTATGTATCTTCTTATTCTCACGGTACATTACTCTTAGTTCTTCTTTTTCCTTTATATTTTTGTGATTGAAACAACTTCTTATGGCTTGACTCATAAACAGTATGTAAGAAGTATAAAAGTATAATCCCCTCTCATTTAATCCCTATGTAGTCTTTGTTCTACTCCTATTTGATTTCTTTTCATTTCAAATATTTCTTCAAGTTTCTTGTTTATCCATCTAGAAAGATGGGATACGTTGTTCAGATGTGCCCCTTTGGTTTAAATAAGATCCAGATTGTCTTTACACTCAAGCTCCTGAATGCTATAGAGTAGCTTCTATTACCATTTATTTTCCTCTTTATCAGCAGTTGACCTTTCAAAATCAGAAAATTAGTGACAAGCAGACTTTTCATTTATCTTTGCTTCTAATTTAAATAGAACAACAGATGATCATTTGTTTCTTAAATTTATATACCTGTCTGTCTATCTATCTATCCAGCTATTTAGTGGTCTGATAGTCTATACTGTAATTAGTAAACAAACTACCATCTGAAGAATTAATACTTTATGTTGATTTAATAAATAGTGAAACTAGTTATTAAACATTGCTGTTTGGGGAATGATGAGAATGGAAGGTACCAAAAAAAAAAAGCTGATACATGCTACTAGCAACACATTACATTGGCAAAGTTTACAGTATCATGATATTATCTTAGAAGTCATTAGATATTAAATAGAGCCCTACTTGTATTGTTTGAGACGTTACAAACATCAAGATATTCTGGCTGCAGACATTGTGTAGTTTCTCTAGTAAATGGCAGAAGTGGAAAATTGAGAATCAGTACATCTCTACCTGAATATTGATTGTACAATATCTGTCTTTGTTCTTTCTTGAATTAGCTGGTGGTCTATTGCCCATTAGCAAACAGTTACCCAAGCAGAAGCTAATGTTACAGATACTATAAAAAAGAGCAGCAGCAAAGCAAACAGATTTAAATCAGCTCAATTCCAACAAAAACTCTTTCATCTTGAAACAATTTAAACTCTACCAAGGATAAGTAAACAGAAAGAATATATTTTCTTTCACCCTCAACTGTCAGTAGTTTCTTTTACATTCCCTGTCCCCAAGTGTGAGGAAGATTTTTGTATCTATTCTGGTACATGCATCACTTAAGGTGCTAACGGTTATTTTTCTTGAGCTTTCTTAGTTCTTATTGGTTTTACATTATATTTAATTGTGAGAATTTCTACACTGAATTTCCTTTTATAGAGAGCTATCAATGCCACTACTGAACCATTGTCAATATTTTCCCTCCCCATAAGTATCATTTTAATCATACAAAGAATATAAAAACAGCTTAACAACAGTTAAGTCTAACAGTCTAGTCTTAATTTTATTTCTCTGTAAGCAGTATAGTTATCTATAATATAGAGTCTTTATTATTTATATTATTTATATATTATAATATATTATTATTCATATTATTCAAATGTAAAACTTTTTTTTAGACTTAACACTAACAGTCATGTTAGCTACTTGTTCTTACAAAGGCCCCAAAACTTACTACGCAGTAGTCCTATCCTCTCAATTGCACCAGGAATTATGTAGGTACTTCCTATTTAAATTATCCAGGCAAATTCAGGTGATTTCTGTTTGAAGCATATTAAGAAGTACTCATGGAAAAAAAATGTCTTATCTGCTGGGCTTTAAGGCTGTCACTGCCAACAAAGGGAAAATAAATAACAAACATCTACAATTACAGATCTCCTTAGTGTCTGTCCATGGTCTAAGAACAAAATGATAGAGAAAACTAAGTTAATTAGCAATGATTCAGTTCCTTAACAACAAAGATTGGTAGTAGAGAGGCCTTACAAATAAATTACAAGAAGCCACAAGAAGGTATGTTAAGCTGTCCAGGTAGGCGCTTCACACAAATATTTAAACCTCTCTCTTCAGGACTGAGAAACAAAATACTCTGTTTTCATACTTTATATTCTTTTAAAGTACCACTTTTGGGGAAATATGCTAAATACTTGAAAAGAAATTGTGTGATTGCTGTTGCAACCTACAGTCTTCTCTCCAACATATGTTTGATGATGATTTTACTCGTTGTTGCTATTTCACTTAAGGCTTCTAAAATATTTTAAGTCCTTCTTCTGGAGTTGCAAATTCGTTTTGAAGAAACTCTGACTGGCATGGAAAAAACATATCCTTCCCTGTTCCTTCCCCTCAGCCTTTCACATTTGGTGTGTTAGGGAATAGGTAATTACAAACAGATGTTGCAAATTAGAATGTCATGATGTTACTTTAAAATTTACTCCAACAACAGATTATCTTTCTACTAAATTCAGGGGTTAAGAAAATATGAAGATAATATTTCTCTTTCTTTGACCCATTCACCTTTAGTCTTGAAAGAAGTCCAAGAACTAAAGCTAGTAAATTCAACATATTTTACTAACTCCCTGAATTCATTGAACAGGTAATTTATTCCTTAATTTATCCCTTAATCCATAAGTTTCTCTCTTAGTTTTATCCCTTAATCTGATAGCTGCTAAGGATTAAATATAATGTATATACACTTACAACAAAATGATTGGGTATGAATCACTCATCTAAAACATCTACATGAGAATCAGAAGTACTGACCTAAGGACTGTGAAGAGTATTGTATAATTGCAGTAATGAATACTTACTGAAAATCTAAAGCAAGAGAATGCTTGAGAGGCAGAAAACTTATAAACGAAAGCTTCAGGTTTTTTTCACAGTTTGTCATTGAATGTTACCACATACGGGGGTTATAAATTGCATCATACTGATTGAAGTCTATTGTGGTGATAGAGGTGTAGTTTGTTATAAAATAATTTCTAGGCAAAAATAATATTTATTTTAATTAGAGATAAATCACATACATTTCTTATTCTTTTTTTTTTTTTCTCTTTTTTTTTTTCTTTTTTTTCCTTATTAGAATGGTGGGAACAAATGAACTTGCTAGAAATCCAAAATAAATAAATATTAGTATACATACATTTTTCTAAAGTACAGATTAAAGTAATCTCAAAGTTCATAGGATAAAACCCCCAGAAGTTGCTCTCTGGTTTAAAAGCAGCTTTATATATATATATATATATATATATATATATATATATATATATATATATATACAATTTTTATTTTTTTTTTAAATAGTCCTGATTCTCTTTCTCATTTAAATTTGTAACTAGAATTATTAAACATCTTTCAAAAGATAATTTTGAGTGCTGTTAATCAGAAACAAATAATTATTTTACTGAAAACAAAAAATTTGTCGTGTCTACATTATATTATTTACCATCTTCTTAAATTTATTTCCCAAGCCAGATCTTTTTGACCTCTAATACAACTTTTGAACGTTGAGCACAGCTTACAACGGCATATATAAAATAAAAATATATAGAAAAAATACAAACTTAAATGTCTTTGATGTTTGTCTCATTACCTGTATCCATTTTCATGGGTTCATTATTGTCATCAGCTGAAGATATGACAGGATCAGATTAAGCAACTTGCTAAGGGTTTTTTGGACATGCACAGTTTTGGGGAAATTTTAAAATAAAATCTGTATATTTAGTTGATTAAAATGGGTCAATAGAGTCATTGTAAGCTATCGTGTAAGCTTTTATTTGCTGTATTTCATTGAGTACTAATTTATTGAACGATGTCCTTTTAAATACCAATGATGCTCTATCTGTTCTGGAAACAAATGTAATTACAGGGTTTCAATCTTCACATACTTCTTCCGGGCTCATACTGGTATAACTTAATTATCTGTAATAGAATTATTCTTTATTTACACTACTCTACCTGAATTGTAGAGCCAGTCTGTGAAATATTCAACATGACTCCTGCAAGCAAACACAATGGAATTTGCAGAATTGAGTGTTTAATGTAAAGAAATGTGCAAGTGTTCCATACACATATCATTATTTCCTTTCCTTCATTCTAAAGGCAGACATATATATATATATATATACGCATATATATAATATATATGCGTACACACACACACACACACACACATATATAATTATTTATTTATATATATATATTATTTTTTTCCCCAAAAATTTTTTGTGAGTTTTTCTAGAGCTGAACAGTTATGTAAGACATCCATGGGCTGTAAAACCAGTCTTGACTCAGTTTTACTACCATTTGTTTCAAAGAAAAAACTGTTGGTAACTTCAACAGGAGTAGTCAATTGCCTGGAAATTTCTATTTATTTATTTATTTATTTTAATAACTTGGGAATTGAAACAAATGAGCTACATTAAAAGAAAGTCTGTCCTAGCAGCTTAATATTTGTTATTTCCCAGATTCCTTTTCAAATAGAGTGAAGGAAGCAAGGGCAGTTAAATGAATGAGAAGACCATTTGCCATCAAGACTTAAGCATAATGTCTTTTAAAGTCCCTTCTTACAAATGCCAGCATTTGAAAAGGACAAACAGGGAAATAAACCTCAAAGGGGATGACAATAAGATACGGAGAGGAAGTGGGTGGGATAATGCATCTGCAAAGCAAAGCCCCTTATAAAGGCACTGAAGAGGTTTAAGGATCTATTTAGTGACAAAAGGAGTCATGGAATGGAGCATAATTTTCCCACAGGATTTTTGTCTTTTGATCTATTTGAAACATGAAAATTCTGGGGGGGGAAAAAAAAAAAGAAAAAAAAGCGTTTGTTGCTTGATAGGTAAAAAATTGTGTAGTGGACTGTGTCTGTGTACAGACAAGAAAAGTATAGTGCCAACAATATCTTCCTATATGTAAAATCAACTGAATGAAGATTAAAGATTTTAAATGAGAAGTATTCTTAGTCTGTGTGTCCCAAGGAAGTTATGCATACTAAAGACACACAAAACCAAACAGCTGTTTAATTCCTCTGAGTTGTGAATTTTCCCTGATTTGTCAAGTATACAGATCCATTTGTAATGGTGCTCAGCCACTACTCACCTGTGTCCTCCATATAGCTTATTACATCATCAGTGTTTCCATATGAAAGCATTCAGAAGCATACACGTTCATCATAGTAGTTTGCTTCTAATTGTCTTGATAATCTTTTATCTTCTTCCTTCTGCACTATGTACAAGTGGTCAGAAATTCCTTCTGTAAAATAGAAAAGCAGATTTTTTTATTGTTTTTTTCCCCTCAAACATTTTAAAACATCTGGATGAATTAGATTTGGTAGCCCTTTACTTAGTTTCTGAGTAGAATAATGCTTATATTTTATACTGCATTTTCAGTGGGAAAGTATTATTTGAAAAACATTTAGAACTGACCACCCAAAACCATTGTGACAATTAACCTTCCTTATTGCTTAGTGCCTCTTATTTCAGCATTTTATGGTTAACTAGCATTTGGATTCTTTCAGGCTAGGCCTTAATTGTTTTTTGCCAAGCTCTGCATTTATGTTATCCCACGCTTTTTCTTACAAAGCCTTCATCCTCTGGTGCTGATTGTTCAACATAAAGAGGACATCCCAGCCTCAGAGTGTTTTAATATCCTTTCTTATATTAGGCTTTTCGCATTATAATAATATACTCAAATAAAAATTTTCTCAGATACAAGCATAATTCTGTGCAGAATTCAATGTCACAGTTTATTTTCAAAAGCATATTTGTGATCCAATGCAGAAGCGCTGTCACTGCTACAACCTGGAATGTTTTTTGACAAATTATTACAAGGGGCAAGAAAAAGATGTAATACACAAAAAGAAAGCAAAGTTCAGTAGAAACAGCATTGTGCTATTTCTTGATTTGTTGAAAATGGTTATTTTAAAGTATTTAACTGTAAAGACATAATAAAAGACAGAAAGAGGGCTAAATTAGTTGAGGAGAGAGACTGATTGAACAAACCTGAGGGAAAATGCTGGAGGTGTTTGGACCAAACACCGATCATAACAAAAAGAGAAGTGCTTGTTCTGGAGGAAATACTGTCAGGTTCTGCCAATAACTGCTCAGGCTTCTCTGTTAGCTTCAACTCCTTAGGGTATTTGCTAATAAAACAATAAAGATGAAAACCCTAAACGTCATCCCAAGTTTCATAAGTCATGTTACAGCTTTACATTGTGTGAACTTATCCCTAAACTTTCTTTTACTGAGAAAATGTCATCATCTGATTTAGTACTTTTCCTTCTCAGCAGCAGTCCTTAAGAGTAGAGGCTTTAGGCTACCTTGTTAACTGTGACAGTTGAATCAGTACAAGTGGAGTAGGTACTTCAAGTGCCAGGCAGCTGCACAGCGGCACCTTCCTTGCTGAGGGAAGCCTACACCTTTTTGAATATGTACAGTGAGAAAATGGCCAGAGCAGAGAATCTGTCCTGTGGATACTAATGTCTTCTATTTTGCTATCACTCCATCAGACCACCCCAGAAACTAGTTTGGACTCTAGAGGTTTTATAAAGATCTGCAGAATGAAAACATGATGGTCTTTTAACCAGTGCTTTTGATTTTACAACAGTGCAATAGCATTAGAGAAAAACACAAGAGAGAATTCAGTCCTATAACAGAAACAGAAAAATCCCTGTGGCAGATTAGTTCAGACCGATGTTAGAAGAATATTTTGTGTGTGTGTCAGGTTCTTTGCTGATTTTAAAATAGTCATTTTGATTCACTTCATTATAGGCTTTGCAATAATTTAAGAGAGAAAGAGAGAAGTAGAGCATGAGTAAAAGTAATAATAATCCTTGAATGATTAAGTCTTTATCCTGCCAGATAACTCAGACAACTATTTTTTGTTCAAATATACAAGAAGTAGTGAAATTGAATTCAACATAGTTAGCATCCACGAGAAGGAAAAAAAAAAAAAACAAAAACAAAAACAAAAATGCACATAGGAATGCAGGTTAGATGGGGACACTAGATGAAACAAAAGAGCGCTACATCATTGACTAGGACATAAATAGAAGCATGAATACCATCTCAACAGCAGAATAAACACATGCTGTAAAGACAGTCTGATCTTTTCCTTTTAAAGGCAATAGGATTTATTCCACTGATTACTGAAGAGGAGAAAGTAGGCTTTTATTCTCCAGTCTTGCTTCTTTTTTACCAATCTGGTTCTTTTTCTCTGTTTTCACTTTCTCCATAGCCATCCTGAGCACTTCTGTTAACTCATGTACTCTGTTAAAAATTTTCCTTCCCTAGAATTGCCTTTTCATTTGATCTTTTTTTTTTTTTTTTTCCTGAAATTGATATTTTAAACAAAGAAAATCATTCTCCAAGGGATGATTCAAAGTTAATTCCTCCTATTTCATTGTGTTGGTCCATGATTTCAGAAGCAGATGGTGGTGGTATGGCAGAAGAGGCTGAACCTTCCCACCAGTGTTTCATCATGTTTTGTTGCCATGTAACAGATGGTGGCAGAGAAAGAGTCTGAAAAAATGGCATATGAAGTGGAAGTGCATATGAAGCAAAGGAGAGCCATTGAATTTCTCCTTGTGGAAAAAGTGTCACCATTGACGTTCACTGACACTTGCTGAACAGTGGATTTATGGAAACTGAACAGTGGATGTGCACACAGTGAGGCAGTGGGTGGTGCATTTCAGCAGTGGCAAAGTGACACAAAAGACAATCCACCTGCTGGTCTGCCACGTGCAGTCGTCACACCACAAAATGAAGACTGTCTTGATCATCTCTTTCACATGAATTGGCAGACTGCAACCAGGACACTGTTGGTGGAGCTGAATACCAGTTTCAACACGTTGGAAGTTATGGTGGCAACACTGGAACATCCTATGAATGCTCACACAGGAACAAAAAGAACACCATATGTAAGTTTGTCAGGAGCTATTGAATAAGTATGAGGCTGAAGGTGACCGTTTCCTGGATTACATCATTACTGGTTACAAGACATGGTGTTACCACTACAAGATGAATTCAAAATAGCAGTTCATGGAATGGTGACATGTGAAATTTATATCAAAGAAAAAGTACAGAGCACAGCCCTCAGCAGATAACAGTAGTGACTACATTGAAAAACGTTTTGTAGCAGAGAATTTGCTCTATTGAATAGTATTGTTGTGCTCTTCATATCTGTTGTAATCTCAATGAAAACGAATAGGAGGCATTACTTTTGGAGCAACTGTGATTTTTCAGGATATCCAGCAACTATCATATTCCAGGAGCAATTGAGTATGTAAATATCATTGAAAATCAAATGACAGTGCTTGTTTATGAGTTGTGAGATGAAAAAAAATAAAGCATAAGTTCTTAACATACAATGTGAATTTTTATTTGTTGTGTGAGTGAAATACTTATCAATTGACTTTACCGATTATTAATTAATTCATTTTGTAAAAGGTTTATTTATTTATTTTCCCCTGATACACGTTTGTCATTGGTTTTTGAATTTTGTTATTGGTATTCCACATTATAACATCATGTGGTGTACTGGGAGTTAAAGATTTAATGCTTCACTTCCAAGGAGTGTGCATAGTTCTGGGTACCTGGTTCTCAGATGAGAAGAACTCCATACCCCAGAAGACTCTGTGTTGTCCTGTTTCTGTTTTCCATTCAGAGAGAAAGATAAAAACTGTCTGCAGGTCACAAGACCTCTCTTTTCCCCATTCTTCTTGTCTCAGCAGCATGTGTACTCCCTAGCTTGTCTCACCTTCAGCACTAGAGTAAGGCCTTTGGTTTGTTGGACACTCTCTCTCTCAATGTAATTTGATTTATTAGCTTAAATTCTAATTATATTGTATTATATTGTATTATCTTGAAATCTGATATCATATTTAGTAAATTAACTTTTTCCTCCTCAGATTATTGCCACTGATTCACTTTTAGGCCCATCTCCTCGTCATTTCCCCTTTTCCCCCTTTCTTGGGGTGTGGGTTCATGGGTCCCCCCACCACATTAGTCATGGAACTGGGCCAAAGCAGACCATAAAACATTGAAAAAGTTCCTATGTAGATCTTCAGGTTCAGACCTGTTTCAGTAAAATTAGTTTTCGTATTAGTAGTAGAGATGACTGAAGGATTTTATCTGAAAATTCCCATCATTAAACTCTGCTTTCAATTCCAAACAAGAATACTTTGTATATACATGAGTTTTAGATATATATTTTTATCATGACTTTTTTACTTCAAGATTCTATCTGTGTGTATGGAGATCAAAGTAAAAGAAGCTGTTTAAATGCTTGATGAATTTGATTCATTTACTAAGAATAGACTTCTGTAAATATTTTATTAGCTATATATGTAAACATTGGTTGATATGTCATAAATGCTTTTAAAGAAATGAATTTGAGACCCATTTGAAATTTGTTAAATGAAAACAGTTTGAAATTTGCTATCAATATTATTTATTTCCTTCACCTTTACACTGCCTCTAATGAACAATTCAGTTGACAATGTTACAGCTGTTCCCATTCTTGAATTTACTTCTGTACTTAAATATTTTATTTAAGAAAGATTGGCTTTTGTTTTTCATATTATTTTTATCTCACCTCTTACCCATATCTTAACAGTAGGATTCATCTACCACGTTATCTCAAACTTGTGTGTCTAGTCTAAACTAGCAATCTAGTCTTCTTCTGTGGTCATTGAGGAAAGATACTTATCTCAATAAGATCATTTCTTCCAACCACTGATAAAGTGTTTGCAATTGGTGATATGAGTTGATTACAGAAAACACAATCTTGTTTTTTACAGAAAAAGAAAAAGAAATGACTGTTAAGTCTAGAATCTTAAAGGCTAGTTAGAAGTGGTGAGGTTGTATGAAAACCTCACAAGAAACTAATGACCATCTGTTTTCAGCAATTGTTGTGAGTTTGGTAGGCTACTTTTTCATTCATCAAAAACACATCCCACAGTAAGAAACCAAAATTAGATATGGATTTGCTTTTAACTTTTTTTAAAAAAGGGGTGGCCAGCAGGGCAAAGGAGGTGATTGTTTACCTCTATCTGCCCATGTGGGACTCATCTGGAGCACTGCAGCCAGGTTTGGTGTCCCCATTACTAGGAAACTTTGGAGCTATCTGAATGGGTCCAGAGGAGAGTCATGAAGAGCATCTGGAGGTCTGGAGCACCTCTCTTATGAAGAAAGGTTGAGTGAGCTGTGCTTGTTTAGCTTAAGATGAGAAAACTCTACAGAGACCTCTAAAATAGGGAGATTTAGGTTAGATGTGAGGTTGAAATTTTTTAATTTTGAGAGTGATAAACACTGAAACAGGCTACCCAGAGAAGCTATGAATACCCCATCCCTGAAGGCATTCAAGGCCAAGCTGGATGGGGCTGGGGACAGTCTGATCTAGTGGCTGGCAAACTTGCCTACCAGTTGGAATTACATAATACTTAATGTCTCTCCTAACTCACGACATTCTATGATTCCTGGATTTTATTTTAATTTTATAACTGTTTGGAAAAAAAAAAAAAAAGACAAAATGTTATAAAAACACTATAGCATAAAGATTGTTTCTTCATCTGATATCTATTTATTTTTTGCTTTCTGTCCTACAGGTGGCAAAATGAATTTTTAGATGTCATGTTATACCAATAGGTGGCGCTGGAAATTTCTGTATTTTTTCTAAGAAAAGGAGAATGACAAGAGACATATCTTTTTGTCAGTACAGGTGCACACTAAAAGAAAATAAGGTCTTACAGGGGCTTAGAGAGCAGCAAAACAGAAATGCTGGCATGGCATGCAGCTCTTTTTATGAATGCTTGATCTTTCAGCTGCAAAAGTACTATTACCTAATGAATTTGTAATACATTTTTATTGTTATTATTTTTAATGCTATATATGCTTGCTGCAGAAATATAAAAATCAAAGAGACTTGAGTCATTTTTCCTGGTGGAATAAGTGGGCAAAAACTTAAGCAGTTTATCTGCCTATCAAACAAGTGTATATTAATTTCTTCAAATAAGGACTTCTCCCTGCCTGTGTGCCTTCTCTGTGCTTAACTGTAATTGTTAATTTCTAATAATGATTTTGAGGATGTTCTACTTAAAATACACAGCAAAAAAGGGCAAGGAATATTTTTTGTACATCTGTGAACTGTCACAAACTGTCTCCTGTCTGATTTTGTAGGGAGGCATATCTGCATGACTAACTTCGGTCCAGACTACTAGAACACCTCCTCTTGCAGAGAAATTCCCAAGGCCCTTTCCAGTCCTTTAGCTTTTGAAAGAGTCTTTTCTGGTAAACTGAGGTCGGATCCATTTTCATCCTAGCTTTAAAACAAGATAAGCCATACACATCAGCTGTCATGTCCTGTACATATGTTTGTATCAGTATCAGTACAAGTCAGGAGAAGAGATTATTTAGAAGTAGTAAACAGTCTCACACATACTTAGCTGAATTCACATATTCTTCCTCCCTTAAAATAAGAACCATAATTACTGCAGTAGCTATGAACAAACAGACAAGCATACATACCCCATATTGTAAACATTATTCTAATTCTATGTAAATATAAAGATGAATGTTGAATACTTTGAAGGAAATTCATATTTTTTCACTCAAAACCAGGCAAGATATAGATCCTGGTACCCAGGTACCTGGGAATGCATCCAATGAGACTACAAGTTACTGGGGATTTAATCCTGTGAGTTATCAAGTAGCTTCAGCATTCATTAGAAGTCATCGTGGGTGGGGGAAAGCCTGAGAAAGATAACACCTTTCATGACTGAGCTCAAGATGAATTAATGCAATATACCTAGTGTCATGTCTTACTGCTTAATTGACTACCTCTAGGTATGAAATAGTTGGCTTTATAACAGAAAAATCATTTTGATTTATTTGATGCACTGTATATCATAAAGAAGCATGCACAAGGCTATTAATGTCTTCCATAGATGTCATATATACCAAGGGCGCAGATAATGCTTTTTATCAAATACAGCACTAGCTATTCTGATAATTATGCTAAAAAGTTCTGGTTTTGTCTGTTATAAATTTTACTTTTGTATTATATTTTTTTCCTCACATTGTCTGCTCTACTTGTAAGAGTTGATCAGTACTTTTGGCATAAATGACTATATTGTAAACACTGCAGATCTTTAGTTGGAACAGAACAGATGGAAATACTGACTAAAAGTGTATATTATAAAAAATCAATTTTTGTTAATTTATTATAGGCAATAGAGTTGTTAATTGTTCTCTTTGGCTCATAAACCTCAAGGTTTATTTGGGAGAGGTCAAGTGACTGGATCATGTTCTCTAAAAAAATGTGGCTCTGTCACACGAGAAGAATGTGTCTAGTGAATATGATCTTTGTCTTTTCCTAAATCTTCTACAGTTGCTGAAAGTCTAAGACAGATTGTTTAAAAGAACAAATTTTAAAATATATTATATCAGTTTAGAGACTAAAGAATTTTGTCACAAAGTTCAGTTGGCAAGACACTTTCATAGGGCTTCATATAATCAATAGTTATATTTGACTTTTCTAGGAATGGTTGGTAACTTCATTCAAATAGCCTGAATACACTGAATTTTATTTAAATGTGTCTCTTACAGACTTTGAGTTTGTCTGTTTTCAAAAAGTAACTCAGGTTTTTTTAGATATTCAACCCTTTATAAGTTATGTTTTCCCGGAAACAGTACATGTTTTATTGTGCACCAATACTAGTCACGGAATCACAGAATCATACCTTTAATGATTATTCTCTGATGCTTTTTCACAATTACCCCCATGTACCAAGTGGGTTAATAAATTCCCTACTACATGGTGTAAAACAGCTTCAAGTGAAAATTTGCCTAATGCCATTCAGTAACAAACAGCATACTCCATATAATGTTGATATGGGCGTTATATACAGGTGCATGCACTATCATTTATGATGGGCAACTCAAATATTGCTTGCTGATTGACTTCTGACATAAGAGGAATCATCTTAACACAGGATGGTACCCTGTGGATGTTTAACTCCAAAGGTGGTAACTCACAGTAGAGAAATACCATATTACCATTTTTCTGTTCTTGTGCAGTCACTTATATCACTGTGAAAAACAGGAGAATTGGGATACTTTAAGCAAGCATTTTAAGCAGACGTATTTGAGGTACGAATGCAACTCTTTCACTGCCTACTTCTCATTTCATGGCCTCAATTGCATATATTTAATGAGTTCTACCTGAACTCTTACACCAGTTGTAGCTGAAATAGTCAAGGCTTAGCCCATGAAATTGTAGATGATGAAGGAGCTATGACATGAGAAATGTTTCTATCCGAACATAATTTTCATACTATCCACCTACTGTTTGATAGGATATACTTCACATCATCTCAAATAAAGGACAGACTTACCCAAATATCTGGTATGTCCATGTCAAAATAAAACATACATTATGTTTACAGTCCCATTTGAACTTCAGAAAACTGTTTTCCATATAATCATTTTGGCAGTTTATGAGATCTACTTAAGAAAAAAACCTGCCTTCAGTAAATTCAAATTTACCAAGAGAGCAGTCTATCGATACAGTAGTAATAGGATTTGACTAAGTGTAAAGGGTGGACCAAAAGTACTGAAAAAAGCTTTCAAATTAAGCTTGCAGAATTCATTGAGAATGGGGAGGTGGAGGGGGGCAGATAAGGAAAATATATCAGTAGAGAGATTTTCTTTTTAAAAATGGGGAGTAGTGGTTGTCTTTAAGAAGACTTACAAAATATTTATTTTCTTTAAACAGCTTTGTAATTTCAATCATTTTTCCTAAAGACACATCAGCAAACTTTTAGAGGGAATATGCTAAGTATCTTAGAATGTCTAAAAAAATCAGAGGATAATGGCTAAAATAACAACTAGATCTAAATCTATAGAATTAAATTTCAACACTAAAAAAGCAAACTCAGAATGATTATCTGCTACACTGCAGTAGACTTAGGGATATTTCTTGAGAGATTGTAATGAAAGCTGTCAAGCAGTCTTGGTCAAAATGGTTCTTGCTTGATCTACCATATTAAGAATTCATACAGTGTTGGCAGCCCCTGTAGTATATGCTGAGCTGGTCACGCATGTTGATAGGACTGTGAAGCCTTTAAGAATGAATTCTCATTTATCTTTTTATTTTTTCTCCCAGCAAATGTCTGTGCATGCCAACAAGGTGTTCAGCAAGAAAAATTCAGTTAAACAGATTCAAATGCTTATTTCTCATCTGTTCTTGTTCTAGAAAGATTATAGATGACTGGCATTACCTACTTGCTGAGGGAAAATCTGCACTTTTTTGTTACTGTTTGAGATATCTGAAACTTGACCTGTGAGGAAAAAAAAAAAAATTCACCTGAAAAATAAAGGAGGAAATTATGCCACTAGTTTTGAGAACTATTATGAAAAATAATAAAAATATTATGTATTCCCTGAAGTAAGTATATTAATCATAGCTAATTTATCAGACATAGTAGGTCTTCAGTCAAAGAAGTGAGGCAGTGCACAGAACTAAAAGCAATCATTCTTCATGCACCAAGATACCAGTTAGACACCAACTGGTGGAAGGGAAAATTTACTATCTGCTAAGAGTGAGCTAAAGCACTTTGCAGTACCTAAAGGGCCACCTCTGCCAGTGCTCCATCATGCATACAGTGCATAAGTGCATCGTGTTGGTCAGACAGAACTTCTCATGTTCTAGTTTGTGCACACTGTCTTTTGTCCTGGCTTTGGACATTGAAAAGATCCTGTGTCTCTCAGATATTCATATGCATTGATGAGATTCCCCTGCACATGTTCTCTTCTCTAGGCTAAGAAGTCCCAGACCTGCATTGCTCAGAGATAAGCAGACTAATGATTTTGAGCCACTCCTATAAAAGTAGTTTTAAAAGTGGTAATAGTCTAACCAAAAAAGAATGAGTTTTACAAGTGATTTCAATTTTCACTGAAATGTAGCCTTAGTTGTACCTGGGTGTAAAGGCATAGCAAGAGATGTAATGTATAAACTGCACATGTAGTCTCCTTTGAAAGTAATGTTTAATTTGTTTTCCCTAATGATTATACTTGTGCAACTGATTAATGCTAGCAGCACTGCAAGAAATTGGAAGTGGAATAGCTTCAGGTGTAAAGTGGAGTTGCTTCATTGCCTTACTTAGCTAAGCAGTAAATTGAAAACTTTTTGCTTAGGAAGAAACCTGATTTGCAACATGCCTATAGCTATATTCTTGTTATTTGAAATTTGGTTGTTTGACACTATTGAACTGGATTCAGCTCTCTGATGTTCAGAGACAAATTCCTTTATTACATTTTGGGAACTGTTTTGTTTTTTTTTTTCAAAATTTCCATTTCCGCTCATTTAGGAAATGGATTTAGCGATGAATTTTAAGCTTTAAGACTTAAGAATTTTCAGAAATTCACTTTTTGATGTCTGAGCCTATTATTGGAGGTCTATGTGCTGATATATGGACATACTCTCCTTTTTCATTGGAAAAAGCAGATGTTCTTTTAAATTTAAGCCCTGATTAGAGACAATTTGAGAGAAGCTAGCCTGGCCATTGCTGGTCATGCCCACACAGTTAGCTATGTGTTTCCCAGAGGAGAGAAGTAGTGGTCTTGTTTCCTAGCTATCCAATGACAGAACATTAGGGAATGGCACAAAGCTTCACCAGGGGAGTTTCAGACAGGATATTAGGAAAAATGTTGTTGCTCTGAGGGTGGTAAGACATTGAAACAGGCTTTGTGGAGAGAGGCAGTTGATGCTCCATACTTGTAAGTATTCAAGAAGAATTTGGACACTGCCCTCGAGATGTGATCCCACTAAGACCCAAGTCAACCTGGTCTTGGGAGCTGGTAAGAAGAGCACTGCTGTTACGCCTATATTGTGGATAACTTTGTGTGATTCCTTTCATATTCTATCAATCAGGCACCGAAAAGTGTATGTTTTCAAAAGGTCTTATCAACCAGATTAGGTTGCTAAGGCAACTTAACAGCTTTGTTATCACATAATCTGGAAAGGTACTCTAATTCTTTAATTTTTGTTTGCTTTGTTTCTCGGTAAAATTCTCTAAACCACAAAACATCCACCTCAGGGAATCCCTCTTTAAATGTATAAGCAGCTATTTGTTCTATCTCACACATACCCCTCCTAGGCATTCCTTTGTTCATTTTTTTCCATCCAAAGGATGAACATAGATATAATGAAAAGTTCAGTGATTAAAACATATTCTAGGGAGACAGGGAAGATTGGTTGAGATGCATTCTCTTCTCTTATTTCTTATTATTTATTATTTCTTTTTTCTTCCTGAAGAAGGTTCCAAATAAATGATATCTACTGTGCGGGAGTCCATTTATTGTATGAAACTTGATTTCCTGTCATGATTTCTTCCTCATACAGCATTATCTGCTCTGAATAGTTAGACAAAAGTTCCAGTTTATTTATTTCTTTTTTTCATATAATAAATACAATATGTATTCTGACAAATTAAGTAAATGAGCTTTGAGTTCATTCATAAAACTAGTGTGCATCTACAGCAGGGATCCTGAAACATTTAAACATTCTCATTGCCTTCTTTGCAGGTTATAACCAGATATTATATCTTTTTCCAAGTAATATGATAAATTCTTGTTGACAATTAACTTTAATCTCTTTTGTGAAATAGTCCAGAATGATTATTACAGTAATTATATAATTAAATATAATCATATGTTTTCGTATTTTGCTCCATAGTTAGGTCTGTGCTTATCTCCTTCTAAAATAAATAGTGAAAATAAATCCAAAGGATGTTGCTGTCAAAATGGGTTCACTGTTTGGGAAAATTTCTGTAAAGCATGACTCATTTGTACTAATTGCTAAATAATAATGATTCAAATCCTGTGATAGAAACCATTTGTCTTTTAATTCCTTCTCCTGAACTGCAGACCTTCCATAACACTAACCTAAGTCCAATAAAAGCATAAAACAAATAAAAGTTGATATGCACAGTGGTATGCTATAATAATCCAATTATTTCCCATAGTGAAAAAACGGCATGCAATTTCCACACCTGTAACACCAGAGAGATGTTATTTGCACAGTTTGGATCTGAATATCTAGTTACATTTTCCTATGGTGCCTTTGGTCAGATTTATGCTAAATTTATCTCTTTATAAACTCTGCAGTCACATATTATTTTCTGGTGTGATGGTTATATACACTGCTCTCTTGCTTTGTAGGAAATATGTCTTGATGATCAACTTCCACACCCTTGTATTTAGTAGACTTGCGATAAATGCAGCACCTGCAGTGTGAAGCTCCAGCTCCACAGTGGGAGGAATGTGATAGGTGGGAACTGTGTTTTCACTATGGCATTTCATCTGTCTTTCATGAAATCTCTGCTAGAAACCTTAGGCAAAAGACCATTCGGTTGTACAATAAAAAGACTAGAGGCCAGCTCCTGGGAGGTAGAATTTGAAAAAGTTTTTGTCACCAGGTACTAATACACTAGCAAGAAATAAAAATAATACTAATATAAACATTTGACATATACATCAGGAATCATGCTCCTAATAAGGAGTTTTTAAAAATGAAAAGCTGACAGTCTAATATGACAGGGCCATTCAAACACTGACAAACTGACTGCAGTAAAAAGATTTTTCCTGGCCTTGCAGAAACCAGATATCTTTTATTTGTATTGATTCTAACATTACATATTGCATTTTATGTATTTTATATATATTTACAACTACCTCAATAATTCTGTATAAAACTTTACTACAACTGTACAAAGCAGAGTTAAAATCATCTTTCCTGTTTGTATACTTAACTGCACAAAATTCATATCAATCCAAAGCAGGGATTCTTACACTGGTACCACGAGCTCAGCAGGGAAACCTGGCAGGCTTCCTGGACAGAATCAGCTCCTGCAGGTTCTGGTGGCACGTGGGCCTTTCATTGTGGTCTTCAAGTACTTGAAGGGATCATACAAACAGGAGGGGGAACGACTACTTACATGGGTTGATAGTGATAGGACAAGGGGGAATGGTTTCAAACTAAGACAGGGGAGACTTAAGTTGGATATCAGGAGAAAGTTTTTCACCCAGAGCATGGTGACACACTGGAACCGGTTGCCCAGAGAGGCTGTAAGTACCCCATACCTGGAAGCATTCAAGGCAAGTCTGGATATGGGTCTGGGCAGCCTGGTCTAACTGGTTGGCAACCCCGTCCATTGCAGGGGGTAGAAACTAGATGATCTTAGAGGTCCTTTTCAAGTCAGGCCATTCCATGATTCTGTGATAGGCAACCTGCTCAAGAGATCTTACCTCAATTGGATAGGCCTTCCAGCAACGTGATATACTCTTCCTCAGGGAAGAAAAGAGGGTTTCTAGTTGTTGGTTGGGTTACTCCTATGCAAAAGGTAGCCCAGCTCAGATGCTTTTATAGCAATGCACACAGCATAGGTAATAAACAGGAGGAGCTGGAGGCCACTGTGTGGTTAGAAAGCTATGATTTAGTCACCATCAGGGAAACATGGTGGAATGACTTACATAGCTGGAGTACTCTGATGGCTGGCTACTGACTTTTCAAGAGATAGGCAAGGCAGGAAAGGCAGTGGTGTGGCCCTCTATGTTAAGAAAGAATGAAAATGGAAAATAATGGTTCTGATGATAGGGTGGAGAGCTTATGGGTCAAAATAAAAGTGAAAGCCAATAAGACTGACATTATCATGGGAGTCTGCTACATCCTTTGACAGTACTGGCTAACTGGAAATGTCCTAGTGGACTGGAGACTGGCAAGTGTAACACCCGTATTCACAAAGGGCTGGAAAGATGATCCTGGTAGCCACCGACCTGAAAGTCTCACCTTGGTGCCAGGGAAGGTTATGAAATGAATAATCTTGGGAGCTATCGTGAACCAGTTAAAGGTCAACCAGGGGATCAGTCCCAGTCAACACGGATTTATGACTGCTAGATCTTGTTTGAGAAACCTGATTTCATTCTATGACAAGGTGACCCACTTAGTGGATGAGGGTAAGTCTGTCACTGTGGTCTACCCGGACTTCAGTAAAGCCTTTGACACTGTCCCCCACAGCATCCTCATGGAGAAGCTGACTGCCCATGGTTTGGATGGGCATATACTCTGGTGGGTGAAACACAGGCTGGCTGGCTGGGCCCAAAGAGTTGTGGTCAGTGGAGTTAAATCCAGTTGCCAGCCAGTCATGATTGGTGTCCGCCAGGGATCAATACTGGGGCCACTTCTATTTAAACATCTCTATTAATTTTATTGACAAGGAGATTGAGTGCACCCTCAGGAGATTTGCAGATGACACCAAGCTGGGAGGGAGTGTTCATCTGCCAGAGGGTAGAAAGACACTACAGAGGGACCTGGATAGACTGGATTGATGGGCCAAGGTAATCTGCATAAATTTCAGTAGGACCAAGTGTCAGGTCCTGCATTTTGGTCACAGCAACCCCAGGGAACACTATAGGCTTGGGGCGAAGTGGCTGGAAAGCTGTCTGGTGGAAAGGGACCTTGGCGTACTGATGGACAGTCAGCTGAATATAAGCCAGCAGTGTGCCCAGGTGGACAAGAAGGCCAATGGCATCCTGGTTTGTATCAGGAATGGTGTGGTGAGCGGGACTAGGGAAGTAATCCTGCCCCTGTACTCAGCACTGGTGAGGCCTCACCTCAAGTACCTGAAAGGTGCTTACAGCGAGGGCAGGGTTGGTCTCTTCTCACTGGTGCCAGGTGACAGAAAGAGGGGAAATGTCCTCAAGTTGCACCAGGGTAAGTTTAGCTTGGATATCAGAAAAAAATTTATTTCTAGAAAGAGTTGTTAAGGACTGGAATAGGCTCCTCAGAGAAGTGGTTGAGTCACCACCCCTGATTGTGTTTAAAAACTGTTTGGATGTCGTGCTCAGGGGTATGATTTAGTGGAGGGTTGTTGGAGTTAGTTAGGGTAATATGGTCAGGTTGAAGCTGGACTCAATGATCTTTAAGGTCTTTTCCAACCTGAGCAATTCTGTGATTCTAAGATTCTAAGACAGCAGAATTGAAACCCTCCAGCACTTGAACTCTGGTTTCAGTGTTTAGAGAAGCACAGAGAAATTGGACATGCTCACTATGGAAAGGCTGCATCAACTTTATCACTCTAATGTCCCATGTTACCCAGTTAAGAGTTTAAAGTAAAACATAGCTTCATGGAAATAAAGGTAGATAAGCAGTTGTATTTTGGATTAGAATGTAATCAAATGTGCTGAATAGTTTGACCTTAAAGGACACAGGAACTCAAAATGCCCATCAGACTCTGCTCATCTCTGTCCTTGGTCCAATTTCCTCTTGGTTATGCTTAATTTTTTTGTTAAACCTTTATCCCCGACACTGTTTTATGAAAATTTGCTCTTCTTGCCTAGGTCAGATAAGTTCTGTTTTCTCTGCTCAGAACAACCTCTAGATGCTGTTAATCAACTTACATGCGTTACAACATTCACTTTACTCCACTGGCTTGTTTATGGATAGTTTTTTGGCCCCAAATCAAAAAGTAACCAGGCATAAGTTTTGAACTGAGAAAACTATATTTTGAGTACACACCACATACTTTGCTTCATAAACAGAGAAATTTTTTTCATGGTTACAGGGAAACTACGGCATTAATTATTTCAAAAACTCTTCTTATCTATGATTCCTAGGCTGGAGATACAAATATTATCTGTGATTTTATGGGTGGAGATTTTTTGTTTGTTTTTTTTTCCCCTCTCCTCTCTATTTCTAAAAATGTCTTCATGTCATCACTTGCTTTCTGATAGTATGCTTCTACATTAAGTCATTGAAAGTTCGAAGCTGTACCCTGAGGTATTTAACTTATTCATTCTGTTTTATATAAATGCTTTAAAGTGTTTTCTAGGTTTTCCTAGTGTTAGCTATTTTCATTTTTTATATCATAATATGACAAGTGAAGCAGTAGTGTTTAATACAATCCATCAACATTAAGTCACACTATTTTAAAATTCAAGTCTCCCCTTTTTGTAACCTATTTTTAAACGCATTTGGGGAAATGACATGTGCAAAGTGTCCTCAGTGTCTACAGATTTGGTCTAATTCACTACAGGTGAGGATTGATTCCAAAAGGCCCCAGAGAAGATTAGTACCATCAGTCCCTTTTCATTTTTACTAATTCTCATTTCTATTGTATTAATACAGTAAAGTAAGAGAAGTGATTTTCAGAGGAACCCTAACTCCCCCTGTGACATTTGCTGCTTGGAGGAGCAGATAGAGGAGTCTGCAGTGAAGGAGTGAAATTGAGCCTGTGAGATTAGGGAGGAGATATATTTGATATTTCCTTTTTGTTTCCAACTACCTGGATCTATTTTAATCAGCAATAAATTATTTTTCTCCAAGCAGTCTATATTGCCCACATCAGTAATTGGTAAGTAATCTCCTCTCTCCATGAGCTTTCTCATCCTATTTATTCCCTCTTTCCTACTCAGGAGGAGGAGTGAGATAATGGCTTCTGGGCATTTCCCTGTTAACTCAGGCTAATGCACCATACATATAGACACATATATATGTCTGTATATATTTACATAAATGTAAAACATATATATCTGTATATATGTAATAAATGTAAATCTTCAAAAGGGCTTTGGAAATATTTTAAATATCTTCAAATTGAAAAATGGTCTTTATCATTTGGGAAATTACAGGAATTCCTTCAAGTTTATCACAACTTGTCCGTGTTTGTTCTCTAGAAGTTTTCCAACAGAAAGACCATCACAGGATTTGTACATTATGTCTAGCCTGCTGAATTTCTTCTATCAGGTGCAACTAAGTAATATCCTACTGGAAAGAGACAGTCTTCTTTGCAAATGATATTCCAGACTCTGCTGCAGGTCAATTTCAATATGTCTTACGCTGCATGATGTCCCTCAGTTCCTCCTGCCTCTCTTGTATTTGGCTTCTGGTACTTCAAGTGGTACTTTTCAAGTGTTCCTCTCCTGTTCAGCTTCTTGCTTAATGTGTAGGGTTTTTTTCTTATTTGAGTTGATATTCAGTCAAGTTTCTCTTCTGTCATCCTCTTCACAGAATCACAGCATAAAGGAAAAAAAAATAAAAAATAAAATTTCTATGTAAAACATGTTTTAGTTCAGTAAATGAAAGTCCACCAAAATTAGAAATGTAACATTATTCTATGAAATCTACTGCTTAAGAATTAAGACTTTCTAGATGAGTTAATTTTGATTTTATTAAAATGCCCGTTTTTATTTGTTTTTTATCTAAACTCAGAATGGGCAAAAAAATATTTTGTTTTGATTTAGGGATAATTATTTTCCCTTAATCATTTTCCTTAAATCCTTTTTTTCTTGAATTATGTGTGCTTCCTACTGTTAAGTGTTCAGGATTTGGGAGTACACATATGTATGTATACATATATGATAAATAGTTTATACTTTTTTTTTTTTTTGTCAACAGTGGTACTCATCTATCAAATGGAAATTATCAGTTAAATTTTTTTGCTTTTTCCTCTAAAGTGGAGCTATGAACTGAAGGAGAAAAAAAGCTAGAAAAATGCAAATGTCATAACTGTATTCAAGAAAGGCAAGACAGAGGGTCTAGAGCACTTTCTGACAGACTGGTTTCACTGGAAAGACTGGAGAATGAATCCAATCAGTACCAGTTTGGACCAAGCAGACTCTCAGTGTTGAGTGAGGCTTTGACAGGCTGGAGACAGGGGCAGACTGTAACCTCAGAACGTTCAGCAAAGTCATATGCAAAGGCCTGCATGTGTGATGAGGCTTACACAACTGAACATGCTGAGCATCACAATAATTGAAAATAGTTTCATAGAAAAGGAACTTGAGTCTGAGGTGCACAAGTTGATTTCAGGTCAGCATTGTAACCATGCAGAAATGAAGAACTATTTCACACTGGCCTGTATTAACAAGAGCATAGACAGTAGGTCCAGAGTAGTGATGATTCCTCCCCTTGTACTTGTGATACTATCTGAATTGTAATGTAAGTGGGTTTAGTCCCAAGTACAAGAAAGACACTGAGATACTGGAGTAATTCCACTGAGCCACCAACATGATATAGACATACCGTATCTTGTGACACAGAGAGAGAGTTTGTTCAGGCTAAAAAAAAAGGAAGTCTGAAGGGAGGAACACTTGCTGTTTTCACCTGTTTCATATAGGAATATAGATAAGATATAGGCAGACTCTTGGCAGGAGGTATAGTGGTACACACTGATAGCACAAGAGGCAGTGTTAACTGTGACAGAGATATTGTGACCAGACATGAGAAAATTTTTTTTCATCATGAAAGTGGTTAACCTCTAAATCAGACTGTTCAGAGAGGTTGTGGAATTTCCATCCCTGCAGATATTCAAACTCTATTAGATGCAGGTGTATTTGACTGAGCTTTCAGTTGGGGATGGCACTAGATGGCTATGAGAGAATCTTTCCTTGCTGTATGAATGCTCACACATTCTTTGTCAAGTGTGAAGGCTACTTAAAATGCTGAACGTATTACATCTGCATTGCCACCATTTCTTCCAGACTTAGTCATTGGTACTTAGTTCACTAATCAGACCTCTGCAACCTTTTTTCTTGTCTCACAGACTGAGGATTCCTCGTCCCTTCCATCTCTCTCTACAATTATTACAGTGGCAAAGTGTATATCTTTATTAAGTATTTACCATTATTACAATATCTGTCCAGAAACAATTAAATATTCCTGTCTTTTCAACAATATCATCTAAGAAACAAATATGGATGCATTCATACACATCTGAGTAGCACAAACTTAATTTGTATGTCCAAGAAAAGATATTTTTTTGTTGTTATTCTTTAGAAACTGAAAATGTGCTTTGAGAAAGTATTTTTTGATACACTAACACTGTAAATGTTGTCTATAGAATTGAACTGTCTGGAATATATTGTGAATCCTGCCTGGTGTCAGTGATGTGACTCTGGGACATTCAGCTCATACAAGCAATTAAAATAAAAAAAAAAATAAATAAATGGAAGCTAATAAGGAAAAGTCGAGGAACAGAAAAAGTCAAGGAAGTACAACAATCTTGATCCAGATAAATCAGAATATTATTGCGTAAGTAGATTTTAAAATCAAGCACATTGTGATAAATAATAGGTTTTTAAATTAATTTTAGCCAAAGAAACATCAAAAAAGTTAAAACTGGACATTTCCGACTTCTATGATAATGATGAAAATAGTTGCAAGTTTTGAATTTTGAGCTCTCAAGGGCTACTTATGAGTGAAGTCCTCTGAAGTTCTTCTGGAAAGTCCTTTAAACACCACTGAGCTTCAAGATATATTTAATTTCCTTCTGCTGAAAGTTACCAGAACATGTCTTCAGTAGCTGAGAATAGCTAATTATAGTCATGGGAGGGGTTTTAATTATTAACAGTTGCCCTGCCATTATAATTTCCTAGTACTGAAAGTGTGTAAAAGTCACCAGAAGCTGAAACAATAGATTTTGTCCCTTTCCCTATAGAGATTTTCAGGAAGAGGACTGTGGTAAGGGATAGGATGTCCAAAATGGAAACGTGAACAGTAGTATGGTGAAGTTTATCAGTTCAGGGCTATTATCTCTGTTTAGCCCCATTTTAGTTAAAAATTGTATTGTAGTTCTGATCCAGGTCTCTTCCAAAAGGAGTGAAGTAACACTAGCAGATAATAGTTTTAACTAGACAATAAAGGAAAATCAAAGTAATGAAACCAACTTTTATTAAACTGTTGAAACAAACAAACAAAAAAAAAAACAAAGCAAAAAAAAAAAAAGAGTATCCCATATAAGATAGTTGAGAGTGGATTGTTATGTTAGATTACCAGCAAATATAAAAAAGTGACAAAGTATGACCTAGTTTTTTGCACTGTTTTCTTGAGGAAGGTTGCAGGACTCATCAGAAAGCAAAGTAAAAATTATGCTGTGGTAGAGCCTTTAATCTTGAGAACAACAAAATTTAACAGAGAGGCCAAACTTAGGCCAAATAGTTCTCTTGGAGAGTGTCACTGTACTAGAAAAATACAACACAAAGAAATTATCATTGTTGATAAGTGCACAAATAGCTTTCAACACAGTATTTCTACAACTTCTGATTCCAGCTGCCATCACTGGTGTGAAGTTGGGTTTGTAAGGACATCTGCTTATCATCTTTTTATCATGAAATAGAAAGAAAAATAGTTGTTAAACACTCATATCCACAAGCCTGAAAAGCAGAATAGGAAATGGACAGTAAGAAACTTGAGGACTGCTATGTAATTTGGGCTGTTTAAATTTTGAGGCTTTTGAATGGACCACTCAAGAACAATCTCGAGATTCGACCAGAACACTGTAAATGATTGCAAGAGGAGAAGAAAAGATTATCACAGATTTTGTGACAAAAATAACTTATTATGGGATGTTTTTTGGAGGCTTTGGAGATATACAAAGTTTTCTGAACTTGTTAGGAGACACTTAGACACTTAGAAAGAGAAAAGTGGAAATTGTAGAACTAAAAGGGATTATGTAAGAAACACTGTGGTAAAATGAGGAACGATGACAAAACAAGTTGGCCATGTGTAAAAAAAGTAACTCAGTAAAATTACCTGGTTGATCCTTGTCTTTAATTGTTGAAACCTGTCTTATTCTGTTCCTAAATTCTACTTCCTATGTAATGCTATGTGCGTATTTAATTTGTTAATGAACTTTATGCTAGACTAACTGATGGCAGGAAGAGGGCATAGAAACACTGAAAGAGTCAAGATTAGAGCTGGCTGCTGGATAAAAGGAGCTGAGGCTCATGAATTGTTGATAATCTTGTAACACCTGGTTCTTGTGATTCAGGAGAGTGAGACTGTATGCATGCTCCTAGTAGTGAAATTCAAACCTGATTAACTAGAGGTGAAGAACACAAGAAACCCATCTGTGTTGTTCACATATGCTAATGTGGCTGACAGTAAAGCCCATCTTGTCCTGTTTGTTGATCTATGTGGCCTAGCATGTTTCTGTTGTGTTCAGGTGTATTTCTTTTTTGAAATATGCACTGAGCCCCACTGCAGGTCTGGAAATGGGGAAGAGCAGCATCAATATCCAGCAAAACTGTGAGCAAAGTCCCCTGGGTTCATCTGCCTTTGACACTGAGATTTTTTGTACATCTGTACTCAGAACTGACAAGATGTGTTTTTTTCCTTGCCACCTCCACCTCTGTAGCTGACACTACTTGTACCGAAGCAGGTCTGTGAGCATTTCTGCTGGGTTTTGTTGCAATGCCTTTCAAATTTCCTGGTGCTTTGAGCATTTCTTTTTTAATCTTACTTCAAAGCACTTGGCACTTCTCTGAAGCCCTAGAAGCATTCAAATCTGAAGCACTCTGGGGTTTCCAAGTCATATTCTGCAATTTGAAGCATTTGAAGCACCTGGAAAAATATGGGATGTATTTATTAATTATCTTGTAGCTCCAAATATATTCACAGAGATATACAGCCAAAATTTAAGGTATGACCTCTTTTTGTCTTCACCAGAAGCTTTAAATCTGGGTAGTTGACTGTATAAAGTGTCAATATGTGCCAGTGAATGTTGGAGGATGGCTGAATACTGAATAAGGTTCTAGTAAAAATATAGAACATTTCCCTGTGATTAAATGTTCACCTTTCAGACTAGATTCATTTCAAACGTTGATCTGGGATATTTAAGTGAACTACATTTCTTCTTCTTCTTCTTTTTTTTTTTTTTTTTTTTAAATATTTGTTCTTTTCACATGAAAATGAAATATTCCAAAAATACCTACTAGTTCATCAGAGAGCATGTCCACTTCAAAAAATTAGACCTATTCTAATTGTTGATGGTTTTCCCAGTATTGATATCTAAGACTGGTGGTGAGCATATTGCTGGAGGGGAAATCTGATTCAAATTGCATTTCTTTTTTAATGCAACTTTTAAACTGTATATACATACCAGCTGTGAAATAAGAGGTTCCAACAAAACTGAATGAAGTACCTTTTCAAGGCACCTGCTTGTCAGATTGCAGCCTGTCCTTCAAATTCTGTCTTAGTTAGGAGAAACCACATTCTTGTTTCTCAGTGCAGCTTATTCAAAGATATCTAACTTCACAAAGAAACATGCACGGTAGTGTTTTTACTGCTCTGAACTCAAAAGCATGCTCTGTCAACCTGTGCCAACTCTGTCTGTATGCTAAATGTTCTTTCTCTCCTGTGATAATAACAAAAATTAAAAGTGGAAAATAATCTACTTAGGCTATCAGTTAAAGAATGAATCAAAGCAAGACTTCAGTCTGCAACTGTGAGAGCTGGGGACTATTGCTACAAATTTTATCTGTTCATATATCACACACACAGTATCACAGTCTTGGGAAGGTTGGAAGGGACCTTAGAGATCATCGAGTCCAACCCCTGGGATTCGAGCCTCCTGTGTAGCAGAGCAGCACTTCTACCACTTGCGCCACAGGGGGGATTCGAAGCCAGGCCTCCAGTGTTGCAAAGTGGCATCCTTAACCACTGTGCCACCGGAGGCACACATATAGTTTGTTTGTGAAACGGAGTTTCCACACTAGCTCCTTCTTTCTTCATAGACTGTTCTGCTTGGGATATTTGTTTATATACTGTTCATTGTCATTACTGGTAGTGAAGGATTAAGCTCTCTCTACATGTATACTTATGCAGAAAAAGAAAAGTCCATGAAATTACAAATTCTCTCCGAACTCCCCTGTTTTTTTGCTGGTGGGTACATTTCTCCTTTCTCATCCACCTGTCTAGGTATGAATATGTGTGCAAGTGTAGAGTCTTGCATCTGGGCAAGAACAGCCCCTGGTACCAGTATAGATTGGGGGCTGGTCTGTTGCAGAGCAGCACAGGGGAAAGGGACCTCGGGGTCCTAGTGGACAGAAGGATGACCATGAGTAAGTTGTGGCCAAGAAGGCCTGTGGCATCCTGGGATGTATTAGAAGGGGTGTGTTTAGTAGGGAGGTTCTCCTCCCCCTTATTCTGCCCTGATGAGACTGCATCTGAAATACTGTATCCAGTTCTGGGCACCTTAGTTCAATGACAGGGAGCTGCTGGAGAAAGTCCATTGCAGAACCACAGAGATGATTAAGGGAGTGGAACATCTCCCTTATGAGGAAAGGCTGAGGGAGCTGTGTCTCCTTAACTTGGAGGGGTTTGAGGGGTTACCTCATTAATATTTATAAGTATGTAAAGGGTGAGTGTCAGGAGGATGGAGTCAGGCTCTTCTCAGTGATATCCAGTGATAGGACAAGGGGCAATGGATGCAGGTTGGAACATAGGAGTTTCCACATAAATACTGGAAAAGTAAAGTAAAGTACCTTCACAGTAAAGGTAATGAAACACTGGAACAGGCTTCCCACAGAGGTTGTGAGGTCTCCTCATCTGAAGGCATTCAAATACTGCCTGGATGCTTTCCTATGTGACCTGATCTAGGTGTTCCTGCTCTGTCAGAGAGACTGGACCCTTCCAGTCCCTGACATTCTGTAATTCTAGGAACAGATATCTTACTTTTTTAAATTTCTTTAATTTTGTGATAACATTTTCAAATATTTCTGTATGGAATTAAACAGTAAATAGATAGAAATTCCAGGCTTGGCAGAAGCTCTGCAGGTTATTTTTTGTTGCTTCGTTAATTGGTTGGGTTTTGTTGTTTTTTTTTTGTTTGTTTGTTTGTTTTTCCCAGCCTCTTGCAATTAAACATATTTAAATATATGCAGTAGCAAACCTAAAACAAGTTGAAATCACCATTTTTCTTCAAAATCACTACTTACAGACAAATCCCTTGGATTATCCTTTGGATTATATGACACCAGAAATTATCTGAAACTGGGAACAGGAATAATGAATGTACAATATTAAATCAAAAAATGAAGAAAGAGAAAAGATTCAACTACATTGTTTCTTGTCCTATTCATTTCATTACATAAATGCCAATTTTCATAGTAGAGACCAAAGCATTATGAACAGATGGCCTATCTTGATATGGGCTTTTACTAAAAATAGAGGTCAGTAGCTTGATTGGTAGACTAGGTTCTATGATAATGTATACAGTTTTTTTCTACAGTCAGATTTGCACAGTTAAATGTATTTTCTCTTCCTTTTGTGCCTGCAAAATCTCAAAAACATCTAGAAAACAATAGCACTGTATCCTCTACATTAAGTAGTAGTGTGATTAGACAGCAAAGCTGCTTTTTACACTTGCTAAATCAGCAGTTCAGGGATTACTCCCTTGGCAGACAAAACAGTTTCAGTGGTATATGCACAGTATCATTTCGATTCTGACAAATATAATTTTTTCCAGGTTTATTTAGGGATGAAGGCTATGCTAGGTGAAAAGAAATGTCTATTGTTAAGACTAGTGATATTTTAATAGCACACTAAAGGATAGATGGAAGAAAGATTTCAAACCAGCCTATGTTATTGTACTGATAATTAATTGCAGGTGTACATAACCGGGATACACTGCCGATGCCAAGTGTTCCACAAAGCTGCAGAAGCTGGCACTGAAAATATGGCCTCAAGGATTTTGTTCCTATTGCTATTCATGTTGATGGCAAAGTCTGCCACTGATCTGAATGGGAACAGAATTTGGACTTTAACTGTTAAACAGTGTGCCTGTGAGTAAGGCTCCTGTTCCTTTTAAGTCAAGTGACATGCCTTATTTTGACAAAGTCTTTTCATTACAGGCACTAGGATTACTTCATGGCCTAAGGCACTCACAGCTCTGAACTGTTCCTGACATTGAAAAAATAAAAAATCTTAAGCTTATCCTCTCTGTTAATATATTTTGTGTCCTTACCTACTCAGTTTTCTGCAAAATCAAGTATGGTAACACTGATCATGAAACAATATTTTCCTGCTTTATAACCACAGTGTCTGCATTTGGTTGACATATCAAAGGGTAAGTACAGTCCTTGGTTTAGGTCACTGTACTCCAATTCGTTTTGGTGTCAGGATGTAACAGAAAGCAAAACTGATTATGAGGAGAAAGCAAATGTTTGCCACGAATGTTTTTCTCTCTAGCTTTTAATTACACATGTGTTTTCAATCATAAATTTCTTTTCTTTCTATAGAGAAAGAAGACAAGATGGTGCCAGACAGAACATGCTCCAAAGCTTAAAGCTTAGCTTTTTTTTTTCTTTTTTTTTTTTTTTTTCTAAGCACTCTTACTGTGTAGTTGTACACTGCTATATTTCCTAAGATATTCAGAAATTCACTTATGCCATGGTGTAGATAGTGTTTATAAAATCAGTACTCCAATCTATACCATAGAAAGCTGCCAATACAAGAAAATCCCAGCTCACACTAAATGACGATATAAAAATTTGTTGGCTATAGCTCTAATCAGGGATTATTTGGAACACTAAAGTTTAAGAGCAGAGATAATTATAAATTTAAAAAAAAAAAAAAAAAAAAGAGAGAATTTTCCTGTCTAAGAACTGTAAATAAAATAAAAATAAGAAAAGAAGAAAAAAAAGAAGAAGAGGTGTTAATGTATACTGAAAAGGAAGAATTATTTTATTGATTAAATAAATAAAGGCTAACTTTTGCTAATGAACTAATAACTTGCTAATGAAATTAATGAAGTTTTAAACCAGCAAGGGTAGTCTTTTTTTTTTTTTTTTCCCCCTCAATAAAAATTATTTCTAATATGCATACTGATATTTTGATACTGTACAGAAAAGCTCTCCTGTGGGTGGAAAAATGGCAATTGTTATCTTCTTTAGTAATTATATCAGCAGAAATTATAGAAATTTACACCATAATTGGTTTCTTTCACAATAGTGAAGTGAGCCAGGTGATATCACCTGAATAGTTTAATTCTTCATGTTGTAGCAGTAGAGAAATCAATTACGGATTCTCTCCCCCCTCACCCCCCCCACCCCAGCGTCCGTGTCCCCCACCCCCCCCTTCTATCTATTAGTCATATTTGAAGTTTTGACATTGCACATTCCGTTTATTTGCTGCTGGTCTAATAATCCCCTTCATGCTGGGAAAACCTTTGTTCTCTGACAGAAGTAATAAAGCTGTCTGCTCAATTCCCTCTTGTGAGACATGGAGTGCTTCCATTTTATTTAATCTAGTAGTGTGGAGCCTTTTCAAAGTAAACACTTCACAGGGTCCAAATGTAGGATGACATCTTAGTGACCAGCCTACGTGAACAAAAAAATTAAGAACTTGCTTGTCAAGAAAAAAACACTGATTCTTAATTTCAGGTTTCCGCCCCTCAAGAAACCTGCATGTGAAACCTGGGTCAAATGGTTTTTAGCTCACATTTCTGATGGAGCATTTGTCTTCCTGTGGAAATGCTTCAGCTTTCCTGAGTTCTTCATTCACTCATTCTCACTGAATAGCAGCACACAGAAAATGAAGAGATCTAAATGCCAGCAGGAGGCTGGCTGTTTTCTTCTAGGCATGTCCTGAGTCCAGTCACCCAGAACAACTTGTGATCCCTGGACAAAGACACTCACAGCAGGTGGCCATATCAAGAAATTTTCCTCCTGGAATTAGATATTATTCCAGGAATCACTACTGAGTCAAACATAATGCCCCGTCCTGCTGGGTCAAGTAGGATTTCATTTCAATTTCTTTACACAACGATGCGTTTCATCTTGTCTGTGTACAATGACAGTGCTCAGGCATGAAATAAATTGAAGTGTTTGAAAGGCAGAATTATCCCTTGAACCTGCAGCATTCCCGACCCCAAAAACATACATTGTCAAGTGAGTTCCAGATAAGCAGGATCTTCACCAAGTGTTTGTGCTGCTTGGCTTCCTTTAATCATACTCCCTTTTGTAAAAGGGATTTTCGAAGGGAAAGATAAATCATTGCTGAGGAAAAAGGTCATTTTCAAAAGGCTTTAAGAGCTTCATTTTGTGTGGCTTTTCAAGGTGAAACAGGTAATTCAGTGTGGTGAAAACCTTTTGTATTCAACTTAATTCACAGTTCACACTGCCAAGGAAAAAAGCAATGAAGTAAGCTTGAATAAAATTCTTCATTAAAACTATTCTCATACATGTGTGAGCCACATTTGGTTGTTTGCTAATACATCCTTCTAAATATCGAAAACTAAATTTATGAGTAATACTGATTCATACACCTTGGCTCTAAATCATCTATGTCTCCAATATTGGGCTGTATTCTTGCTACAGTATAAAAGGCATCAATCATTTCTTTTGGGAACCGCTTTTGTAACATCTCCTCCTGAATATACTGATCCTGGGACATCCAAGCAATTCACTGGCATTCTGCCTACTCCTAGGCAGAGATTCATATTTTTGGAATATGATGGCAAATATTTAACAGTGCTTCATGAATAATATGCTTGCCCTGGTTACAGAAATTCTTTTAGACTGTCAGTGTAGGCCTTTCAGATCTCTCGTCACAGGTCAGGCATTTGTCTTTAAGAGATCTATATTTTTCATTTTCACCTCAAGATACAAATTAGGTGTCAGAATGATCAGCTTAATCCAACTAGTTTAGGCTATTAACTAAGTCATGATCCCTTCACCTCTAACGGATTCTTCAGATCTTTCCAATTTTTCCCACTAAGCTACATATTCTCTAAAGCATAACTACATATGTTTGACTGGGAACAATAGTGAAAAATATTCATTAATGCTAATTAAATAATCTAACCTTACATAGTAACCCTAATCATGAAATTTTTGTTTCATAATGAGGACAGAATGCTTTTAAAAATCCAGCTGTATCAAGAATAAGGAATACAAAAACTGATCTTGTTTGATTTCTGAGTATTCCACTGTATAGAATTCTGTTGATTAATGCACAGTCATCTTCAGCTCTGATCCAGATCCTATATCCACCATAAAGTTACTGTACATATTAAAAGTAGTCATCTTTTAGTAAAAGCGGGCAGAAATACTGCTAAAAGTAGATAGTCTTCTGTGAGATTGCCTTATTCCTTTAGTATTTCCTTTTCTAAGTAAAGAAAAGAATCCTTAAGGAAATGCAACCGAGACTGCAGACAGAATATATCAGATAGGGAATCTCTTGAAGAGATTGTTTCCCCCAAACTTGTCTTTACCCTATCACATCTAATTGTTAAACAGTAAGATACTACTCCTACTTTTCAAAATCCTCTTTCTTTGTTGATAGTAACATGTCATTCTTATGTATTATACCAAAGTCCCGTGAATCTAGTTCAAACTTTCAGTACACTGCATCTTTCCAAACCACAAGCCACAGATCAAGTGCTGAATTGATTCTGTTGACCCAGAATACATAATATAAATAAGGTGCTACTGATACAGTAATATTTGAAAGGATGAGTCCTTTTGGGAGAGAGATTGGCCATGTTCAAAAGAGAAAATTATTTTATTAAATTTTTGGAAACAGTTCCATAATGAAAATGACAATAGTGCACAACTCTTCTCTACAAAATAACATACTGACTGAAAGAAGCTATTCCAGGAGAATCTTTGATCACTAGAGTAGATAAACCTCTTGTGGAACACAGGAAATAGCCACAATGGAAGAGAATAAATACATTGTTTCATTAAAACTAAATTATTAATGGCAAAGCAGCTTATGCAGTTATTGATGTCCTTCTGATGACTCAGATGCAAGACTTTTCTAATTTAGTCTCAGATATTTCTGTTCCTTCAGAAAGAACAAATATAGTCCTAGAGGCAATTTAATCACTAGGGTAATGCCCATTTTCATATAAAACCATTTACTTCAAGGCAATTCGTAGAATTTTAACCTAAAAAGCAAGGTGTATGTTCTATTCCAATGAAAATTTTGGACACTAATCTACTAATTATATAGTAAATCATGGCCTCTGAGTAAATTCCAATATCTTCAGAGAAAAGGTTACAGGGGAAATCCTAATTAATTTTCTTAAGTAGATAATTAGCCTATTAATGTGATCTGCATAAGAACTACTCTGGCATGGATGAAACGGAATAGACAGAGGAAAAAGAACAATCACAACATCTTAGATTGAATCTGTGTTTTTGACATAGTAAACACATAAATCTCACTTCAGATGAGAATTCGCATTCATTTGTGCCGCACAACTCTCTGTTTCTAATTTCTTTTTATCAATTTGACACTTGTTCTTCGTGAGTTTTTGATTGCTTTCCTTTTTCTTTCTTTCTTTCTTTTTTTTTTCAAAACTTGAAATATGATAATGCTTAAAGTAATAGATTTCCAGTTACAAAGAGACTTTTTTTTTTTTTTTTTTTTTTTTTTTGGAAAGGAGAAGAAGGATACATTATTGGTGAAGAGTTAATAAACTTAACATAAGCTTTGATTGTCTTTCATGATCAGCAAACATCTGTGTATATAAAGTGAAGTTTTTGCACTGTAATTGAAATGGCTTTGTGGGCCATCTGAAAAAAAAGAATCCACTGACTACTAGTTGTTAGGATATTCATAAAACCTTTTTGTTTTTTAATTTATTTTAAATTATTAAATTCATCATTTCACAATAATCTAGTGCTCTTATACATAATTACACACTACCCACCAACTACTGCAGCTACAGCAGCAGAAATTAAACATCTCTTAATCATTGCATGAAAAATGAAGCATGAAATGAAAAATTAAAATATGGCATCATTTTTGTCAATCTTGTCCATTGTCTGTGGAACTAAATAAGTGAGAGATCTGAGATGAAATAAAATGTTGTGGTTACATGGTTCTAATCTATAGTTTGCCCACACAACTAATTCTCTGCAATCAGTGTGCCAGAAAGCTCATGACCTGATAGTTTAGGAGGATGGGAAAGTAACCGAGAGAAAGAAAACATTTTCATTATTAAATCAGTGCAAACAGCTAGCAATCATGAATATGTAAACAAGAGTTAATTGCCTTGATAATCAAAACATCCACATCATTTATATCTCATTTATTTGAGATTTCAAACTTCTCCACTGAATAAATAATGAATCAAAATAAAATATCTTCTACTTCACTCTAGTAACATCGCACATAGTTAGTCTAGAATTTTTTCCTCTCAAAGTGTTAATTCCGTGCTTAACCTGAATTGCAGCTAGATTACACACAACGAATCTTAATCCTGTCTTATCATTTTTTCTACTTTATTTGAGATTGTTTCTAACTGGAATTTGTTTTGGGGTTTCTGATTGTTTTTGAAAGCATATTTTAAATTCTAAACTTCACAGAAAATGAATTTTCATCTATGCTTATTTATATTAAGGCATCAAGAAAATGCATGTACAAGGGAAGTCAAATAGATAGCCCCCTAATGAAAATATACTTGATAATATTTTTGCATAAATTTGATAATTTTTACATATAGATATATTTATATTGTGTTATTTCTTCTGTATTAAATATAATTTTAATATGCATATATAAGCATACACAACACATGTAGAAATGTAAGATAACTGTTTTTAATACATTTACATTTACATTTTGTTTCAAAAATGGCTTTCTGTATTTTTCTAAATTACTTAAATTACAGCCACAGAAAATATTTTATAATTATTCTTTTGATATTTTAATTTTTACCAGGAACTAGAAGAATTATCTATTTCGTCATTTTATAAGTTAATTTTCTTTCCATTCCATTTATATCAAAATATATTTCAGTGGTGGAATGCTCAGGGACATTTATCACATTTATATCAGTGATAAGCACCCTGTTATAGGCCTGGTGGTTCCTGTTAGATATATTGATTTTTATCTGAAAAACTGGTAACTTAATTATTTGGTTTTGTTGCATTCTGAAGCGGTTCTAGGAATATCAGATGAATGGTTGTGGTTATAGTTTGTGATAAGCCTACTCTTTATTTTAGTTTAAAACTGCAGAAAAAGCTGATATCATACTTACCATTGCTGAGTGCATTTTATGTTTTATTCTGTTGTGTGTGGTTTTTTGTTTGTTTGTTTGTTTGTTTGTTTTGTCTACACATACAACTACAAGTGTGGATTTCCTTTAAGTGTTCTTTACTTCATAACATGCTTTGATTTGCTAGGTATAAACTGAAGGTTCATAAATACTTATTTATTCAAGTTTATACATGTAAGCATACCTCTGCATTGCTATTTTCAAAGGGACTCTAGCTTCTCCTATCAGGACATCTCTTTCCTGGGCAGAGCGGTGTCCACCCTCACAAGGAACTTGCAAATCTGAGTCTTTGAAAGTTGCTTTTCCTGGCTTGTGTGGGCACTAAGCACAACAGAAAATATGCCAGGAAAAGCAGTATGATTGGGAACTAGCTTTATCCTGCATCCCACTGCAGGACTTGGTAGAGGGAGGTCCTTCCAGCATAAAAGCCACTGTTTCACCTACCCGGAATTCTCTAGGTACCTCTTTAAAAAACAAGTATCTTTTCCACAACAAACTCAGCATAATCATGTACAACAAATGAACTCCCTCATCTGTCACATTCTGCATAATAAATGGAATCTTTTAAGCACCGTATAGGCAATGGCGAACAATTTATCTCACATTATTTTCAATATGGTGCGTCTATTGAACAAATCATGTCACAATCCTGCAATCTCTGCATTTTTTTTATTAATTATATAACAAATCAAAATTACCTTAAACATTCTAATAGTATATGTGTATCAACAAGCTAAGAAACTGTAAATACAACGTTGTAGTTTATCAAATCACTACAGAATTTCCTTTACTTTTTCAATCAGTTCTCCTGTAAATCTTTTACATAATGGGAATATTGCTCAAGTTCTCCAGTTTTATCTGATAATTGAGGACATGCCTATAGTTGGATTGCAGTAGATTGTGACATTGTCATGTTGTTTTGAGAAAATCTTTTATTCCTGTATGAGTGGGGAAAAGTTTTGTGTGTGAAATTTTACACACAGAAGAGTGAAGATTCACTTTTGCTTCTGTTGTTGTTGTTTTAAACAGGAAACTAAGCCTTGTTTATCCATTAAATCAATAAAGATATATAATTTTTATTATTTTTTTCTATTTTTATTGTTTACTACTATGCAAGAGAATGAGATTTTACTCTGCCTGACACTATACATATACTATCTAAAAAGACAGGCTGTGGCTCAGGGGACTAATGTCCTTAAAATAATGAAAGTCCTAGCTGATAAAACACTGGAAGAAAAAAACGTGATTAACAATTAGTGATTGATAGAACAAGCAATAATTTCTCTATGTCAGTGCCAGGACCATGCATTTAATTGTTGCACACTTACACAAGAATTAATAAGGACTTCTAGTATTTGGATTTGGAATGTTCTCTCTTACCAGAGAGAATGCAAAGCAATGAATCAAATATGTAAATGTATATTCCTGGCATAAATGGTCAAGAAAAGCTTTTACAGGAATATCAAGAAATGACAACAATAATCACTCATCAAAATAAACTAACTGAAGTGAGTAGTATATTAAAAGAAGAGAGTTAGGTTTATGAAAAGCAATATTAAAATGTCATCCAAAACTTCACAAGGAAGGAAAGACCATTATGTTTCAATTGAAGTTCTTTATAATGAAATTTAATAATTTGTATTTAAAGACTATGAGGACATTTTCATATTTCCATTCATAAAAAAGTGTGTTTGAGAAGCATTATGATTTGGTTGATTGTTTTGGTTTTTTTTTTTTGTTTTTTTTTTTTTGTTGTTGTTGTTATTTTTTTTAGGATTCATCCAACAGAACAGAATGTTGTTCTGATACAAAGGCGTAATTCAACTGCAGAACATAGGACATATGTAACAGTTGAATGAGGCAATGGGTTAATTTACTGTCTTTATAGATCTAGTCTTTTTAAATTTTAAAAATAAAGTAACATTTTTCCAAAATCACAGAATCACAGGACTTAGAAGAGACCTCTGGTGAGAACTCACATATACTATAAAAATGATAATATATTTAAGCATATGTTTAAAGATAGTTTGTTATCCTTACTGCTGTTATTCCTGTACTACTCATAATCTAACAGACATCTGTTAACTACTTTTAAATTGAGTGCAGCATTTTCAAGTGAAGATCTTTCAGTTTTTCATTGAGAACTTTTTACATATGGTTGAGACACCTGATGTCATTATTGAATTCATTGAATTCATTGAATTCATTGTAACAGACACTTTTAACTCTTTTACATACCCTTTATATACTCTTTTAATACACTTCTCTATTAATTCTGTAGAGAAAATTTTCACAGGTATGAAGAGGTAACATCTGGAAAAATCCATGAGACATTCCTTACAGTTCAAGGCCACTACAGTGAATTACAGTTCCTAGGAAGTACAGTATCACTGAAACAGAATCACAGAATCATAGAATGGCTTGGGTCAGAAGGGACCTTGAAAATCACCTAGTTCCAACTCCTGTGTTCTAGGCAGCATCTGTATGTATTGGTTTTATGTGAGACGTTTGCCAAGATTGTGTGCATTCCCTTTAATGCATGTGAGAATTAAGATGGGTGTTCAAGATGAGCATACACTGAGAAGTTATTTTTCTTCAAAGAAGTGTGATATGAAATCTATTGGTATGAAAATTACACTTAATAAGCATACAACAGGAACAAGATCAGTGGTGGAACTTCTCAGATAAATAGAAAGATCAGGGATCAAGAAAATTGAGTGTAAGTAAGTTATATTGGCTTGGTCTTGTTTTAGTCCTGATAATATAACTTATGGCAATAGTCTCTAACAGATTTGTACATAAGACATATTGCAGAATAATGTTGTGTTGGATCTTAAAAAACAGTCCTACTACTACCAGTGAATTAAACAAGGAAAAAAAGTCAGTTGTTGCATATTGTAGATATCATTCTCCGTGAAATAAATCCCTAAGTCATTGAATAAATGGGTACCTCTTTGGTTAATTAAACAGTTATAGATATAGCAATACTCTTGCTAATTATAAAGGACATATGGTGGTGGGATTAAACTTTGCATGGCCACCACAATAAAAATAAGCAATATAAAAAATAAGCAATATAAAACGTGAATGCTGCAGTTCTCTGCAAGATATGAAATACTTTCTGCCAGTGAGGAGATACTCAGCAAATTGGATGGACTGACAGTTAAGTGTCATATTTATTTATTTAAATGTTTATTTGCTAGTTCTCTTACATGGAGAAATTGAATTTTCACTGACTTTTAGAATATGATTATTCAAACACATGAAGCTTTTCCTTGCAGAATGGATTAACTACTAAGGTATTTCACAGGCAAGGAAGTTTCTGTTATCAGTACAGTAAGCATGGGACAGTACTATCATTTAAAATCATAAATGACTGTGTATAAATGAAAGAAGTTTGGTGTGAGAAAAATCAAAGATCAGTTTAATGTACCTGAAATTAATTTAGAAAATAGCTCTTTTCATATAAGATGCTGATGCTGCATCCAAGTATTATGGAATGTGTACAGCAAAAATAAATAAATAAAATAGCAGAGGTATTAAAAAATCTTCAAGATACGATGAATTATGAGAAGAAGCTTATCTTTAAGTCTCACAGTTGAATAAGTCACTTGAGAAAACGTCTTTGTACAGAGAGATACACAGTTGTACCTTTTGGAGTTGAATCTATTATAAAATTATGTCTGAGCAATATCTGTACAAATTTCATAGAAGAGGTATGTTCAGAGTTCTTAGAAAATTGTATGGAAAGCAGTGCTGCCTTTCAATGTAAATACTAGAAATTATACCAGTAAAAAAAAAAAAAAAAAAAAAAAAAAAAAGTAGCAATGTCTATTAAAAACAAAATGAACAAAAAAATAGCTGCTCAAATTCCATGATTTTCAGTATGGAGGTTAATAAGAGTTTAGAGAAACATCTGCCACAGATTGCTTAATTTAATTTGCTCTCTGCACTGAAACTGCATTACTTTATGCATGCAAAACTTCAAAATCTAGAACGGTGAATAAATAGTGCTACAAAAAAGAAAGAAATCTCAGAATTATTAGTCAGCTGTGTCCTGTGTCTTTGTTGACAACAGTTTTTATGGAGAAAAGCTTTTTATGCCTGCTACAATCTTTGTTACCATTCTATGTCTCTTTCCTAATTGCCTGGGATCTTTTCAGATCTGGTTGGATGAATTCAGACAAAAATATTTTTGGAAATAAGAAAGGTTGATAATCTGAAAGATTTCTTTCCGTGTGCACACGTAAAGCTACGCAAGGCAATACAAGGTGTTTCAGGTATGTAGGGGTTGTATTGAGCAGTAAAGATTTTGGCATCATGAATAAAACAGAATATAGAAATCACTCTTTTTCTATATACTGTATGTTTATTGGCAGTAACAGTAGTCCAAGTCATTCTGTTGCTCTAGGTTGCCCAGGAATCACATGGTGAACGCTTACATGTAATGAAGCATTGCACTTAGAATACTACCACATCAGAACTGACATTAGAATTGTGATATTCTGGTTGTCATTTGAATTACTGCAAATTATCTCATTTTTCACTCAGGTTCTGATAGAGCAGGTTCTTAAATAATGTCTAAAATTAGGAATGGAAGAGAGCAGAGACTGCAAAGACCGAAGATTACAAAAGGAAGCAAGGCTTATAGGAAGTAGTTCTTTGCTAAACTAAGTGGTAATTCAATAGTGAAAAATGATTTTATGTCTAAAAGTTTGTCTTTCTCTCTCTAATTATATCACTGGGTTTATCAGAAAATATTACTCTATGTTGTAACACTTGTTTAAATTATGGCTTTGAGACTTCAACAATTCTGTTGAAGTCAGTAAAGCTATTTACATGTTTACAATTGATCTAATCACCTTACTGAACTGTGGCCTGAACGGTGTCAGACTGCAAAACAGAAAGTCAAACAACAGCCCTCTTCTTTGATACTCTTAAAAATGCATTAATTAATATGTTCATTTCACTGTGTAATTCCAATGCTATGGCTACTACTGAAGCAGGTTTGTAACTCAGTAGGCACCAAACAGTCCTTTATGTAGCAGCCTTCTCTAGCATGGCCTCACTTCTCCTAAAGACAGAAGTCATTTCATGAATCAAGACAATGTTTTCTTTGCAGTGATGGATCTTGACTCAGACACACTCACTTGCAAAAGGCTTGTGTTCAGCTAATGCTACTGGCTCCTCACAAGTGCTGCGGGGGGTGGGGAAGAGGGGGAAGGAAATTGTTTTAAAGTTTTACATTTAAAAGTAGAATGCACTGTTAAGTTGATTCTGCTGTTGTAGAGAAGCACAAATTGACTGACTTATAAAACACACCGTGCTTAGTGCAGCATTGCAGACCTGCACGTGGCTTGTGAGTCTAATTGGGACAGGGAGGAGAGCTATTTGTTTTGTTGTGTCAGACCATTCTGCTTGCTTTGAAAAGGAACTCATTCTGGAATAATGAAAGAACATGCATAGGAACTCAAACAATAGTTGCTGGATCTTTGAAGAAACCCTTATAATTTATTTCCTTCCTTCTTTTGTAGACTGTTATGTATTAAAGTGTCCATAATGTTATTAAACTGGTATATTCAGAATAATAGGAGAGAAAATTAGATCATCATATTCAAGCTGACAGGCAGTTGTGCTGAGAACAGCCAGTGAGTGTGTCTTTCATTAATCCAAAATAGGCTGCCTTATGGATCCAATTCTTTCTTCATTTTATTAAAATTATCACTTTATTGTGTTTACAAGAGCTTCATTTTATCTGTATTCTCTTTATTGCTTTGTAACTAAGATACAGAATGAGAAATTTTTTAGGTTCACACTGGCAAGTTTGAGATGAAGTTTTCAGAACCAGATTTAGTTGACAACTGTACAGGTACCTGCAGTCCTTAACCAGTGCTCTGGGGATTTTGATTGGCTGTCCGTTGTCCCTTGTCTTTTATAGTGCAGTTGATCTAATGCAGAGATTCTGCACAAATAAGCTTATTGTTCCTTGATTATTCTGTCAATAACTGAAGTAGTTAAAGCCTAAACTAGGTTAAAATTGCTCTGTAATGAGGGTAATAAAATGCAACAAACTTTTCAACTTACTCTGTTGAGTGAAGCAACCAACTTTATATCAACTATCTGTATTGAGTATAAATACTCAGGAGCCACCATTTCTACTTCTATACTGTAAAGAGAAATATCATTTGGAAGCCCTGTAGGCAGGAAAAGCACCATACAAATGTAATAGGGAAAGCATTTTGAACACTAAGTATTATCTAACAAAAGGATAATTATACTGAAATGACCAGCTTCTTAATATAAGAACACTGTGTATTCTATGGAGAAAGGAGGTATTTTTGGCATGCCAATACAGCTGCTCTGCAAACTCACTATTATGAAATAAGTATAAGTTCAGGAGTTCTTGCCAACAACACTGTGTTAGAATAATGTTAGGAACACATTGTTTTTCTTATTCCTGTTGTTTTTAATAGTAATAATAATATTATTGTTAAGGGGAAAAAAAAAGAAAAAGAAAAAGAAAAAGAAAAAGAAAAAGAAAAAGAAAAAGAAAAAGAAAAAGAAAAAGAAAAAGAAAAAGAAAAAGAAAAAGAAAAAGAAAGAAAAAGAATTAAAAAATTGCAGCACAAAGGCACCTTCCTAAGTTTTGGTGTTAATATTCAGCTGTACTTTTACATTGAGAAGCTGGTTCTTTTAGGGAAACTGGAATTGTCTTATGCAAACCCCACAGTGAAAAAAAGATACAAAACAATGAATGTGGTCTACTGATACTGAGCACAGATTGTTTCACTCTTCTTCCCTCCTTCTCTTTGATTTTTTTTTTTTTTTTTTCCCTTGTAATAGCTGACCAAATAGAATTGTATCAGCAGGAGAATGCAAACAATTACTGGAAATGAGGAAATCCTTTATCTTCATTGATTATTTTAATTAATCTTAATAAAGGGATGTAGAGAATTGTTGGTACTGTTGGTAAGATAAAAACCGGAGAGAAATCAAAAAGAAGTAAAAAAACAGGAAAAAAAAAAAAAAGAAGACTGATATAAATAAGTAAAAGAAAATTTTAAACTAGAGCTTACACTTCCCACTGGAATCCAAAATATACAACATCAAATGGATGGCAATTTTCAACATCATTCCAGAAGTGAACCGAATACTGTCTTCATTTTGGGCCTGTTGTTCCAAATGTAAACCAACCTTTCTGAAACCCTGAATACATAAAAGAGCATTTCATTCACAGATGAAATCTATACCAAAGTTTCAATGTCATCCTTATATGGAAAAATGGTGGCAAAATGATACTGTAAAGTACAATTTGATACTGAGGTCACGCTGCTCACATACACTACTCACAAGAAAGGAGTCTTTATGCCTACTTAGTAGCAAACATTTACATTTACTGGTTAAGATATAGTTTTAAAAGTGTGTTTTGACTTTCACTGAGGCCAGAGCGACATTACTGATGTTAGTGAGCCTGCAATTCAACACTGTTGCCACTGAAGCAATAAAAAGCAAGTGTTTTGGTGCTTTTTTCTTTTTTTTTTTTTTTTTTTTTTTTTTTCCTTTCCAGTTAAGCAGATTTGCTCTTCAGCACTGAAGCTTCAATGGATGATTATGACATCAAAGAGTGACAGACAGTGATTATATACTGCAGGAGAAAAAGACGGATAAAAGCAGATGTTTAATTCCCTTAGCTTAAAGAGGCATTATCCCTAGCTAGTTGGAAAAATAAGTATTCCATCTTGCTTTCATTTACAGAAAAAAAGAAAAACATGTACAGATTTAACCAACTTCTCTGTGATATTTTCTTTTAAAATCTTAATTGTGGAGTTCTCACCTTTCTTTAATTATATTTTCATTAGTCATTTGAGTTTCTTTTGTTCTTTTCCTTGACTTTAATGCTTAATGTAGGCATCTTGTTGTACCCTGTTCCAAAGAGCTCATCCATTACCTGTGCCTGGGCATGGCGTCTCTATTCCTTTCTTCCCCTACCCTCATCTCAGAAAGACAATTGAACTATGAAAGCAATATTAAAAGTAATAGAGTGGATATAGATGTTGAGGAATCTAAGTCTTTGAGTAATGATTAAACAATTTTAAAATATTCTTTGATGTTTTTATTTTATTTGTTCATATTCTGAAAAAGGGAAAAGACAAAATGTAATGCAAACTACACAGAATTTGACACAGCTGCCACTGAAGTCCCTAGAAATCATTTATTTAGGTAGGGTCTTTACTGCAGTTAAAATAACAACTTCATCATTGTTTTTTATCTGTATTAATGAAATATTTGGATTCCATTTTAAGTTGCATGAAATATTCAGACCAACAAATTGCTATCAAGTCTTAAAAGGAGACATCAACAGTCAATACCACTGATTAAATTCAAAATGTTTTTGGCTTTAATTCAGAGCACTTTGTTCCATTAAAGGTAGGGAAAGAGATAGACGGGGCCTTGGGTAGGTGTTGTACATTTAGTGAGTCAGGAAAGAAAAGACATTAGAAGAATTTTCTTGATATAGAGCCAGTTCATGTCATTTGAGTGCCAGACTACAAATGCATGCTCTTAAATGAATATATATATTTTGTAATTCTCTGACCAAACAGAAGTGATAATTATGAAAGTAAGCAAATAAGACAAACAGAAAACCTGCTTTTTAATGTTGCTATTCCTGTAATATTCTGCACTTCAAAAATACTATCCTTAGTTTCTTCTTTCTTGCACAGTATAACAAATTAAATGGGTGATGAGTAACACTTCTTAAAAGCTCGTTTATAAGTGTTTTGTTTTGTTTTGTTTTTTTTATGAAGAGAAAATGGTTTATAAGCAGGTGGGTTGTTTTTTTTTTAGTTTTTTTTTTTTTTTTTTGTGGGAAGAGAAGGAACAGATGACATGAGAGCATGGCAAGTCAGCTGAAATTGGAGGCAGTTGTCTCTTCCTCTGAAGTTTGCATTCTTGGGTTACAAAGGAACAACAGAGGGATTTTTTCCAGTAATATGTTGATGAGAAGCTGGGGGAAAATTCTACCTTCACAGAAATCAATAGCAAACATCTATTGATTGCAAAGGAGCCTAGATTTCATGTGTTTTTTTGGTTTTTTTTTGTTTTGTTTTGTTTTTCCCAAGATAACAATTGTGTCCAGCTCTAGATACTGAAGCATTTATGAAGTTATATTCTGACTCTAGTTTAAAACATCTTGTTTACTAAATGCCCTCTCTTCAGCTTTTGGACACCACTACTGAATTACAGAGTCTTTTCCTATTGTTCTTGTAGATCTGAAATTTTCCTCTTCTTTCAAATAATCTTTCTCCTTCAAGCCTTCTAGCTCCTGCCCTGTTTTAGACCAGTATCCTGCAGTGGACATAAATAAGAAGAAAAGGAAAACACTTCCAAGTAACTGTTTCTATTCTGTAATGCTTTGTTTTACAGCCTAGTATATCCTGAAATCAAACCATTGCTCTAAGCAGCTAGAAATTGTAGGACTATTTTTCTAATGCGGTGCAGTTATGAGAGCATTTATTTTATGCCTTTTGCACTGATTCAGAGTGAACATTCAGTTGAGTATGGTAGCAGTGTTGCAGAACCAAGCAGTGTCTAACATAACATTCATTCAAAAATGTGTCTTAACAATGATAGCAACATTCAACTAAATTATGCATTTTTTAAACAAAGGGGATAGAAACAGAAGAATCAGCTTTTATATCTTAGAGTGCCTTGTTTAAAAAAAAAAAAAAAAAAAAAAAAAAGGAAATTTGATCCCCTATATATATAGGTGCCTGGAAGGCATATATAGAATAGTGACTTAATGTGCATCTGTTCTCCTCACAAATGCACTTTTGCAATCATTATATACTTAGGAGGGGTTTTTTAGCTAATAATTTTAGACGAGTAAACATCTTGTCTAAAAGATCAAGACAGGAATAATGAATCCAAAACTATTCAGGTGGTAAGAGTGGAAATGCTATTTGTTCTTGCAATGAATTGTGAATGACATGTATGCATTAGGAAGATACCTCAGAAAGATTAGAGCATTTCTCTCTAATGCATTTGAATGTATCTTTTTGTATTTGTAATTTATTTATTTTTTCCCCTGGGCAGAAAAAGCAAGTACTTTTGCTTATGTAATGTAATAAATCTGACACATTTTTCATCCTTGATTTTATGGTCACTTTATTATTTCATAGCTTTTAAAAATGTTAAAAAATTTGTTAGACTTCATGGAATTCTGATTTGAAGAACACAAAACAGGAAGCTGTTTCAAATGATCCCACTTGATCCATCTTTGTGCTGGCAGCACAATGCCTGTAAAATCCACCTGCTGGAAGTCGGGTGGTTTATGCAAAGGGATGTCATGGTAATTTGGAAACTGCTGAATACAGGGTGAAGCTTTTTCCTGCCCCCAAACCTACCACACCAGTTTTTCTAGCTCATTACATGCCAAAACTTTTGATTGATGTGCTCACTTCAGTCACGGGTAATTTTAACTCCTATATTAAGTAGCTGCTGCTTCCAGTCCATTATATTTCCTTGTATGGGGTAAATCAGAGCTCAAGCTTGGCCTACACTAGCCTGACCTAAAAGCTGAGTAAGCCTTTGTTTAGTTTTGTGTAGGCAGCAAGCCAACATTTCAAAACAGCTTAAGCAATCACACTACCTTTTCTTAATTGTCATGATCCCTTGAAATGGAGCTTTTTAGAGCTACTACATGGCATTTTTAGGAGAGTTCATGGAGTTAAGAAAACTGTTAAAGGCTTTCTAGATATTTTCTGTTTGTCTGTCAGATCCTCAGAAAATAATTCCCTGCTTATGATGTAGTCATGTAGAACCCAGGTTCAATTTAGAGAATGAAATGATTACCTACAAAGGGATTCATTCATCCCTTCTACAGCTCCTTAAATGGCACAAAATCTAAAATGTTTATTTAGGTACTCTGCATAGCTAATAGGAAAACAATAGTACTTCAAGATGAACAGTTCATTTCATCTAAAAATTAGTGTATAAACAGGTGAGGTTTTAGTGACTGTGAACAGAAAGAGTTGATACATCTGTTTCTTAAGTCTGATCACTAGATTTAGGTCTAGGACTGTATGTCATCCATTTACCTAATGATTTGAGAACTATACAATTTTATTGTTTGGTAAGTGGATTCTTCTTTTTTTCTCATCTCATTTCAGATACCACTACTCAATCTGAGATGTGGCTTAGTTTTTATGGAGGAAATGTCCATTTAGGTTTGTGAACCTCAAATTCTGAATTAGACGTGTAATTCAAAGTTCAGTGTAAAGCTATTTAGTGGAAGATTAAGCATCTACTTCCTACCAATGCTTCACTAATGAAGTTCATATATGCATTTCAAATACAGCTGTGCAGATGATGTGGTTCACTGGCAAGGCAAATTTATTAAATGGTACTGATTCTAAGCAATAAGATCCAAATGATAAACATGTATAGTCATACCAAGCTCCATTTTATTTTTTCCATAATGCACAGAATAATTTGCACTTCTCACACCTACAACTTTAAAGTAATCTGCTGACGGATTACTTAGGCCCTATACAAATCCATATTGTTAAAATCACAGTGTACTAAAAATAGTGTAGGTTTTATTTACTAAATGCAAGCATTATATAGATTTATATTTACAATCTTTGAGCTAATTGTGAAGACTTTTTTTTTTATCATCAGAAACAAGATAGGTACTCACTGTAAGTTCATGTAATCCTATATTATTCATTAGAATAATATCCTATGTTATTCACAGATCAATTAATTCCTACAAGGACTGACTGACTGACTGACTGGAAGAAAGACAGAACAAAGTATATAGCTTGGATGTACATCTCTAGTGTCATGCATTAGATAACTTGAATGACTCCCAAATATCTTTAAAAATCTGGTACTGAAATACAAAAAAATATGTATGGGATATGTATTTCAGTAGCCTTTCTGGGATAGTTAGGTAGCCCTGGGCAACCTGATCTAGTAAATCTGGAAGTTTGTTGACCCTGCCAGGCAGGGGGGTTGGAACTTCATGATCCTTGAGGATCCTCCCAACCCAGGTCATTCTGTGATTCTGTGATAGTTCATTTTCAGAACTTTGAATAATAGGTTGTGATGGTTTTTGAATCAGTTAGAAGTGAACATTCTAATTTGCTAGATTATTGTTTCTGTAGTCTCTTTTATCAATTACAAACTCACTTTGTGGAAAATAAAGCAGATACATTAAGAATTTACATGTTTCACTCATGAAACATGTCTTATTTCACCTCTTTGTGAAGAAATGGAAAATAAACTGAGTCTTGCATTACAGTAGTCCTATGAAAAACACTACCTAAGCAGAAAAGCTAATGAAGAACCCATTCTGTATTGAGATGACAAAAATGTGAGATGTTATTAGAAAAAGGTTAAAAGTTATGTATTATACTCAATAAAATGAAATTTGACTTGCATTTAAAAACTACACGTTCAATTTTATTGTGCCTCCAGATTTATTGTGCCCACTGTAAGGTGCTCCACGGTTATCTCTTTCATCATGTAAGTATGCATGTCACCTTTTATAAAGAATCAGATATATCAATTATTGAAACTAGAGGATCTTAAAGGTCTCTTCCAACTCTAACTATTATATGATTCTAGGATTCTGTGATCAACCTTTTTGAGTTTAAAACAGTAGTGGTAGAAATATTAGCACAATTATGCATATGTATATAAATATCTGTGTTATTACTTCCTCTAGCTACTGTGGCAAAAGATGCTTAGTGTGTTAACTCATCCAAAGGCTTTCTCCTGTGTTAGTAGTAGTAGTAGAAATATGTAATTAAAATATTCTGACTTTATTAATGTAGAAAATCTTCTTTATTTTAATTAGAAAGTTAGGCAAATGTCTCAAGAAGAAAAAGGACAAAAGCAGAATATTTTAAAAGAAAAATTACATAAAATTGTGGAACAATTAAAAGAACTTATACAAAGCTAAACAAGTGCCACAAAGGTTTAATTATCTACATTATAGATAGTATATAGCACAAATAAAGAGAAAGGCTCTAAAGGGAGATGCCAAAAGTCTGCCCGCTAAAAGCTCAGATTAAAGGAAGTTATTAATAATAAAATCAGAGAACAGCAGAACTAAAATAGTTCTCAGATTACCACATAATATATCCCCTAGACAAATCATAACCAATATTTCTTGTACAATGTATACATTTTTACAATGTTCTGAAAGATCTGTAGTGCTGCACACAACCTCTAATGTAGTTCAGAGATTGGTTAATGTTACCTTACAAAGTTTGTCTCTCCTCCTAGCCTGAAACTCTCTTGCTGCAGTTGAAACTGCTGATACCTGTCCTAATCACTATGAATACTGAGTACTTTCCTTCTTTCAGTAGCCTCCCGGTGCAACCAGCTATGTGGATATGAGGAATTTCCACTGAACAGGACTTTTTGCACTCAAATTAAAGAGGCAAAAGTTTATTAACAGTCTATAATAATTTAATTTAAAGAAGAAAAAGGAGAAAACAATTTATTATTATTTTTTTAATTTTATTTTTAATTTTGGCAGACAGGAATGGACACACCATTTCATTAAAATCAGGCAGAAATTATTTGAATATATATATATATATATATATATGTATGCTATAAGATTTTAACATGAAGATGTTTCTTGTCAAACTACCAGGAAAATTCACCTTGACAAGGGAACTTTAAAGATCTCTAGCACCGACTTAAAAATTCTTACAAAAATTGACTCTAAAAATTCTTGGTATAGAATGAAACACTGTTTTAACATAAGAATCTAAATATGAAGGCAGTGCTAATTTTCCTCTTACCCAAATGGAATACCAGTAACAAGTTGAGGTGATGTTACTGTAAAATATTATTCAAAGTTTTGTTGTTTTTGTTTTTGTTTTTTGTTTTTCTTCCTTTTTAAATAACTTTGAAGGCCCAACTAATATATGTTCTCTTCAAGACCATTCTTTTCTCCTTTCTTTGCTCGGAAAAAAACCATAAGCATGTGGTTTTACAAGTTCCATTTTGTTGTCTAGTTAAATCATTAAGTAAATTCATTTCTTCCTGAGATTCCAATTTTAAAGTAAATATCTGTTAAAAAAACAAACAAACAAAAACAACAACAACAATAACAACAAAACATAATATCTCTAAATATCTATTATTTTCTTCATAAAATAATATATTTTAGGATAAACAAACTCCTGTCTGTTTGTTGTTGTTTTTGTTGTGGGGTTGTTTTTTTTTTTGTTTTTTTTTTTCAGTATGGCATAGACGTTTTAAATTTTTTTTTTTTAAATGTATTCATTTAAACTGAGTTTATTTATTTGTTCATTTTTTAACTGAATTTATACAGGTGAGATGTTGCTCTTATTCTGGGTTCAGAGTGTTAAGAAGCATCTGTATTAAGAACACTCTACCATTATGGAAACACCAATACAGTAGATGAGCAAAAGGATCCTAATGGAACCATTGCTAAAATTAGCCTTTGTCTCCACACAATAAATTCCCTTTCTTGAAGTAAATTAAAGAATATTTTTGCTGGTACTGAAGAATCTACAGCAGGTGTATACACCAGCTTAGATGTATGAGTTTAAATTCACTCTCCATACCTTATGTATTTGAACAAAGTCTTTAAGATAGATGTAAGTCAACTGGGAACATGCTTGGAAGAACAGGCATAAATTAATACTCATTATTTCAGTCTGAAATTGAAATAAATGTGTTTAATGAGATAGTGTTGGGTAAAAAAAATTTGGAAGCTAATTTGTTGAAATATTTTGCTTGCATATACAATATCTGTGTAGTCTGAATCTCAGTTTTCACCACTTCTTAGAACTCTGCCAGTTCTACCTTGAAATATATTTTATTCAAGCTCAGCTGTCAGCTTCCTTTCAAGTATGGCCTTCACATATAAGCAAATGTGTGTCAAGCAATTTAGGAATATGCCTGAAAGAAATATGATTTTCCCCTGTGAATCAGTCAATCCTCTCTTCTTCCTATACTACCTATACAATTCTTATAAATGATGCCTTCACAATTCTACTGGGAGGTAAAGTAAGTGAAATGTTAATGCAGTGCTTGTGTGAGAAAAAATACATGTAGATTCCCAGTGCTCTGTAATCATAATGTTTCAAGATCATATTCATATCCTTGAAATGTTATTTGCCTGAGATACTACAATGTATATATCTTTTAAGGGATTAAAAAAGAGAGAGTAAGAAAGAAAGAGGACAGAAACATAAGTAGAACCAATGTCATTGTGTGAGAACCAGTTTAATTATTTCACTGCAATTGGAATCTTGCAAAGGATTTACAAACAAAGGGGTGGGCTTGCGATTAACATGTTCCCTTGTCCCTGAGCAAGCTTCCCTTTGATCTTTTCAGATGACAGGAGATGTGTCTTAGGAATTAGAATGTAATGCAGTCATCAGCTGTGATTGATGGAGGGATAGCAGGGCTGAGTAGGAGGAAACTCAGGCAAGCATGCGCCACTGTATTTCACTGCCCCTCCTCCTAGTTCTTCCCTCAAAGGAGCCTTTTCGGCTAAGTTCAGCATGTCATTAGCAATAGTACTACAGAGGCATGTTTCTTTTTCTTAGCTATGATCACTGTACTCAGTGTTAGGTGCCTCTTTCTTTTGACCTACTTTGGTTTGCAGCTTTGCCTTTAATAAGAATGTAACACTCTTTTCACAGGTTGATTGTCAGTAATGTGGCTACACCGTAGGGGGAAAAAAAAAATGTTCCTTGTGAATTTCCTCCCTCAAACCTGATCTACCTTAGTGATAAAACACACCGGATACAAAGCAGGGTAGATTTATTTATTTTTTTATTTAGTTATTTTGAGTAAAACAACTAAAATTGGAAGTAATATAACTGCATTTGCACGAGCTAATTTGCTTTATTTTTTGTTCAAGAGTATTAGTACTGGTCTACAGTACAAATCTAAAGTAGCTTTTCTTAAAGAAGTGTGGCTGAACAAGAAATGTAGTGAAAAACAGAAGTCTATTGAACCAGTTATAGCTTTTAGGAGTAGCACATGACTGTGCCACAAAGGGAGAACTCCCCTGTAACTGAAGAGACTTTGTGGCATTAGTTCTTTCCGGGACTTATCCTTCACTTACTAGTTTTTTATTAAACTCTACCAAAGTTCAAGGAGATTTCTCTCAGGTGGTGTATTACAACAGCATACAGCAGCCTTTTGTAGGCTAAATATAATTACGGTTAGCTGATTGCTAAGAGAATTGGAGGAAAAAGCATCAGGAAACAAACAAACAAACAAACAACACACAAACGCACAAAAAGCCCAACAAAATTCATTTATATCTTAAGCTATGTTCAGAGTTGCTTGTGTGAATACAGATTAAAGTTTAAATAAGTGCTCGCTATGGATAGCATATATACGGTATAACTAGTTAATTAAGCCATTATGCAAAATGATGCAATAAGTAGTCATTAGAGAGACTCACAATAGGTTAACCTCTACTTTCATCTCAGTTTATTCTGTTGGTGTTTTTATTATAGCTGAGAAAAGACAAAAAATAATGTGAGAAAATTAGATCAGGAATCATGGTTGCTTCAGAGTGTAGCATACCTCAGAATTATTTAAGTCATTAAAAAGAGACATCTTAATTCACAAGAAGTGAGCATCTCCTTTTCTTTTCTTTTTTTTCTTTCCTTTCTTTTTTTCCTTTCCTTTCCTTTCCTTTCCTTTCCTTTCCTTTCCTTTCCTTTCCTTTCCTTTCCTTTCCTTTCCTTTCCTTTCCTTTCCTTTCCTTTCCTTTCCTTTCCTTTCCTTTCCTTTCCTTTCCTTTCCTTTCCTTTCCTTTCCTTTCCTTTCCTTTCCTTTCCTTTCCTTTCCTTTCCTTTCCTTTCCTTTCCTTTCCTTTCCTTTTTTCTTTTCTTTCCTTTCCTTTTCCTTTCTTTTCTTTTCTTTTCTTTTCTTTTCTTTTCTTTTCTTTTCTTTTCTTTTCTTTTCTTTTCTTTTCTTTTCTTTTCTTTTCTTTTCTTTTCTTTTCTTTTCTTTTCTTTTCTTTTCTTTTCTTTTCTTTTCTTTTCTTTTCTTTTCTTTTCTTTTCTTTCCTTCCCTTTCTCCTTCTCCTTCTCCTTCTCCTTCTCCTTCTCCTTCTCCTTCTCCTTCTCCTTCTCCTTCTCCTTCTCCTTCTCCTTCTCCTTCTCCTTCCCTTTCTCCTTCTCCTTCTCCTTCTCCTTCTCCTTCTCCTTCTCCTTCTCCTTCTCCTTCTCCTTCTCCTTCTCCTTCTCCTTCTCCTTCTCCTTCTCCTTCTCCTTCTCCTTCTCCTTCTCCTTCTCCTTCACCTTCTCCTTCTCCTTCTCCTTCTCCTTCTCTTTTCCTTTTCCTTTTCCTGTCTAAAGGAACTGATATCAGTCCCAGTCTGAGTAGTCAGATTGAGCTTTTAGACCTGAAAAAAAAAATAAATCTCACAGGAGGGGAATATCAGTAGCAAAATAAGAAATAAAAACCATTTGTTCTTGTAGAACAAAAGACTGCTTTCCTGAAAATAGAAGAAATAAAAATAGTATAATTTAAAATAAACAATCAAGCAAGAATCATTCACAATTATTTACTTGCAACGTTAAACTATTTTTTCCTGTGAATGATTTTACATGGTATCTTTTCAAGGTTTTTTAGTGCTTTTGCAGTCTGCTTGTAATTTTTCATGGAGATCTCAAACTGTTTGTTTATTTATTTATTTATTTATTCATTCATTTATTTATTTTCTTTGCATATTCTAGCTCTGTCTATATCAAGAGAGTTTCTTAGTTTCTTATCTCCCACTTGTTTAGGCCTGCAGTGCTGTGGGGCTGTGTTGTTCTCAGATTTTCTTGTGTCTCAATCTGACATGAAGATGTTCTGATTGGGTTGCCAAGACTAAAGTCTAGGTGTGGTATAGTATGTTTATACTGCATGTAGACTAAGTTGTTTTCCCTAGACTAGAAAGGTTAATGAAGAAGAAATAATTTTTTTTACTGGTGTTACTGCTTTCTCTCAAATCTGTTTTTACCAGGGCTTCACCAATGAGTTTGTCCTGAAAACAGTGTAATCCTTATGACTGTTTTCATTATTACTGTTGTATAAATAATGTCAATTACAAAAGCAAAGTAAGAAATCATAACCAAAAAGTAAGGAGTCCCAAGGATGGGATTGTCTGCTTATACAATTAGCAGTTTCCTCACAGTTTTGTTTCAAGTAAACTATTTTTCACCCTGAGTTTGTCAGGCAACAGTTGGCAAGGCTGAGTAAGCTTCTACCGGGCAATGTGGATGCAGCTGCATCAGATGAAATGCGGCTGCTTTATCTGGGTGATAAGGAAGTTTAACTTGGTAGTGAAACATCATAGCAGGACAGGTGCGGTCAGAGACCAACCAAAGAACTAAATAAATGGAACCACTAACTAAACTATTTGGTGGGAGCCATACCTTAAATATTGTCCTACCCAAGCATTGGTATGCCTCCCTAGACAATGCAGAGAAAGCCTTTTTGGAGGTTAGGGAATCATTTAATTAGTTTCACATAGAGACTTTGCATTTTGTCTAGGGTGGAGACCATCATTGTTTCAAAAATCTGATAAGATTTCTTACTGATTTCTTTATGAAAAGGCAGCCAACACACCCATCAGTTACACATATTCTTGAGTGCCATCTACTGGCACCTTCCCTATTAGAATCATGTATCCACATTTGCACATCTGTATATACATTTATATATACATGCACACACACATATATACATATATGCCTATATATGCAAATATAGATAAATACATATCTGTATGTATGTAACAGATTTGTAACAATCAGCTTATAGTGAGCATTTATCCATTTGAGAGCTTTGGCCTCATTGTAACTGTGCTTAAGTTAAATTAGTTGAGAAGTTAAATTAGCAGAATTAATGAAGACAGTTTTCCTGTGAGACTACATCGATATTCCTAACTAATACCATGCCCCCTCCCACATACACAAAATTCACAACACTGAGCTCCCAATCTCACAGCACCTTCTGTTCCTCTCCAAATTAGCTGTTATAATTGCTCTTTCCTCTGAGGGAACAATGGTTTCTGTTCTTTTCTTGAGTTTCCAGAGTTGGCAAAACTTTTAGAAACTTTACATCTTTGAGCTGCCTCCTGTTCTTTTCAGACATGGCTAATGTTGATCATCGAGGATGTAAATGTTACCAGACAAGTCAGTGCTAAGTACAGACACTGTAAAACTGCCTCTCATTTCATTTGAATTGTGTTCCTTTTCTTTCAATTCCTTTTAATTATTTGACTGCTCTAATTATAATTAAACATAAATCACTAGTTAATATTTTTTTTTGAAGAAGATTTATAGATCTATTTATTTATTTTTGGGTCTTTCAGGTAAATGTTCAAGCACTGAGAAACACACTGTTGCCATTGGAACTGGGAATTTAATGTGTGAAAACAAGGACAGAAATTTGCTTATGGCATTTTGGTTGTTTATATTTTATCATTGCAAGTGATACAGCGTTCTGGTCTACAAAAAATTTTTTTCATAATGCAACTTAAGGAGATGATGGTGATTTCCTAATGCCTATATTCAGGATTAGTCTTCATCATTAGTCTTTATCAAGCATATATGAAAAAAAGACATACACTCTCTGCATATGAGGTTGAATCACAGAGACTACACATCTGTGCTCTGTCCAGATGATGATATAGCAGTAGACGTTTACCAGAAACTAATTAGGAACTATCAAGGAAGATGATCATTTGCATCTTTTCAGTGTGGTTCTGGCCTACTTCATGCTTGTCACCCTTATGATGGTAAGGATTGAGAAAAATAATTCATGCATCCAGTTCTCATTTTGTCCTTAAGAAGCAAAATTCAGAACTGAGTCCGGGACACACAGAGTTATTAATTATCTGTAGAAATAACATTCAGGAGAAAATATTTTTCTCAGTGTATAACCATTGTCTAAGCTGAAAAGTAAAACTTTGTCATGGAACCTGAAATCTACTGAAATGAATCAAGACCCTGACTCAAAATGCTTTCTTCCCTTTTTCTTTCTTTTTGTTTCTTTTGTTGTTGTTGTTGTTGTTTAAATTATAATAATATTAACTATAAAAATAATAATAATAACAAAGCAAGCAAACAAACAAACCCACCAGTTTTCTATATAAGAAGAATAACTTTCATCTGAAAAATTTACAGGAAAGAAAATAAAGCAAGCATTTGCAAATAAATGTGCTCAATTTTGTGTATATGAGTAGCTTGAACAAAGATTTGTATAAAACATACAGACTAAGGAAAGTTATCTCTAACTTAAATTAACACAACATGGAAATGTAGCAGAGTAGAGAAGAAAATTAAGATAAGTACAAATCAGCTTATACAAATCAGTCAATCTGTTGTTTGAATATTTTAGTTGAATTAAAAAAAAAAAAACAAAAAGAAAGATTGGTTTTTTTTAGTTCTAATTACTATATAGTTACTCTTTCTGATCTCTGCTTTTTTAATTATTATTAATATTTGTTGCTTATTGTTATGTTTTACTTAAAAACTAAAGACTCTACCTATTTTTACAACACTTTTAAAAATAATCCTTTCTAGTTATATATATGAATATATATAAAAACAAAAAATATATTTCTTTGATGATTTTGTTTTTATATTAAATCTCCACTGATTTCAATTTTTACGAAACAATTGTTTTACAAACTTTGAAGTGATAGGGTGTTTAACACCCTTCAATACTGCTTTTAGGAATTTTATTTTTCTACAGAAAACTGTCCTATCTGCAGAAATATTTTACACTCTGTATGCTGCCTATTGATTTTAAATTAGTTCAAAATAGAATAGAAACATAAACAAAAGACACTATAATTTTACTGTTATCCAGTTTCTTCCTTTAATTCCTTTCCTGCAGTTTAAGTGCTCGTCTTGCTCTTTGTAATGAGCTGAAAACTATGAACAAGCATTTGGGAAGCAAAGTTACCAATGGTTTTCTGTAAAACTGTATTCATGTCACACAGAAATCCACTCCACTTATCCTTCAGAATAGCTGGTACTAGTAATACTCAAGGTCAATGGAAACACAAATATTGATTTTAATGCATTTTGGGCTGAGATCAAAAGAAACAGGAACCTTCAATTGGCTATATTCCATTGGAGGAAAAGTAAGATTTTCACCCACTGCTGAATCATGAATAAAGAGCAATATCAAGATTTAGTCCTTTAACCCTAACCTGTCTTGATAAAATCAGATACTTAGTTGAAAGTGGTTTTTGGAGCACAGTATGTTATAAAATCTTTATATTTAAGCACAGTTTCATGCATTATGATTTTGAAAATGTGAATAAAAAAAATATTATTCAATAGGTAAATACATTTTCATTCAGTTTTCCTACAGTATATTTAAACAATTTGCAATTACTCTACATGAGAGAGATACTAAGTGGGAGCTGTACAAATCTATTTTTGTCTAATTTAGTGCTTTTTATAGTATCTCATTGTAATCTCTCATAGATTTTCTGAAAACTTCAGGTTTCATGTTGAAATGTTTCCTGTTTTATCTATGATAATTACTGATACTGCCATTATTTTTATTGCTTGTTAACAGTCTTCTGTGCAAAGACGGTTTATGCAAGGTATTTGGCCAGTTTTGAAAGCAGCCAAGAAAAGAGGAGAGGAAGAATGTGCTTTATTGAATTAAGGAATGTTTGTTTGTTTTTTGTACAGTTTAAGTGAATCAAACAATGACATTAAAAAATTAATTTTGCAGGTATGTGTCTTTGAGTCTTTCCAGAGGGGAAAAAAAAAAATAAATAACAATAATAAAGAATGAAAATCCAAGAATAAATACAATAAAATCATAGTGTTCTATTTGAGAAACATTGTCTGATCCTGTAATTAAAGAGTACAATAATGAACACAAGCAGAGATGAGACAATGTTAAAGGTATGTGTTTCACAAAACAAACTGAATACTTGGCACAGCTACTTAGGAAACAGCATTATACACGAGGAATGGATTATTTGACTAGCAGTAGAACTGATCCAAGAAAAAACTAAGTACTGGGAGGTGGGGATGACAATTTCAGCAGCAAATATTTAAGTTATTAGTTGAATATGTATATGTAACAAATAATAAGATAGTATAAAGAAAGTTCAGTTTAAACTAAATGCTGAAGCATTGTCTATATTTTGCATCTGATCTATAAAATGGAATGAAAAAAACAGGGGTGGAGGGGGTTAATAATGATCATCCTTACTGTATTCTCTGTAAGATGATATTAATAGATCTTTTGTAATATTCTCAAATGAAAGGATTTTTTTTTTAACGTTTCTTTCTTCTTCTTCTTCTTTTTTTTTTTTTTTTTTTTTTTTTTTTTTTTTTTCCTCAAATTTTGTCCTTGAAGTTTACTCTCTGCCTCTAATTACCTATGATGGACTGGTAAGACTCCCTTCACAGAACAGCTCATATACTTAGGCTAATATATCTTAAGTGAGAAATCTTCTGAATCTTCTGTTTGAAGCACCATTTTAAACTGGAAGGACGCATCATATTGACATGCACTCAATAATAACAGTATAATGACATTTCACAGCTTTCAAGCTTTTTACTAAGCTGGTAAGTGCCCTTTTCTTTTTTTCTTTTTTTTTCTTTTTTTCTTTTTTTCTTTTTTTTCTTTTTTTCTTTTTTTTTTCCCCCTGCTCTTGGAAACAGCTGCCCATTTCTGTTCATGTACTGTTTCTGCCAATGCAGTGATGTCTTTATTTAGGGAATTGTAAAGAATTGCTTGGAGCCTTCTGCAGTTTCCAAAAACTAGCCATAGAAGAGAAGGAGGGTAAAACATATTCAGAAGATGCATGACCGCTTTTCATGGGGGGATCATACAGAAGGATGCTTCTATCCAGAAAAATCCTGTGGTGTTGTTTGCATCTTGCATTTCACAGGGTCCAATCATTCTTAAAAAGAAAAAATATCCTTAGAACTGTAAAGTCAGCTGAATCCTACAATCCTCATTTAACCAAAAAGATATTATTTTCTATAATTAATATTTTACACAGTAAAATACTCAATGTTGGCTCCTTAGAGGAACAGATTGTTCTTCCAGATCGTCCCTTCCCTCAAGAAGCAATGGAAGTCTGAGTCAAATCAACTCTTGCAATATTGTTTCGTAAAGAGGCTATTTGCATTTGCTGACAGTAACTTATTTAAAAAGAAAAACAAAACAGAATGCTGTTAAAAGGGGAAAAATAACAGAAAAAGAAATGTGATCATTATTAAATAAACTGTCATCCTATTTAACTGAATGGAGCAATTTAAATGTCACCATAATTAGCTGTTTGGAGTTTATTTTTTAAATTATAATTAGTTAATTAACGATTAATGTGTGCCTTTAAGACATAGACCACTGCAGGAGGCACTGGCAAGGCCTTTTGCCTCAGCGGGGGTGCTAGGCATTAATTAACACAGAATAAGCAACTGGGACAGATCCAGCTGGTTAGGATTTAACTTGGTACTTTCTGGAGTACAAAAACTATAACTTTGAAATGGAACTATGTTACAGTAAGAATCTTTCAGCAGGTAGAGAAAGGATGGGGTTGAAATACTCAAGGTTACTGGTCAATTGTTGTCCCTGAGGACTGAAATGAAGTGGTAACACTGGAGATCCTTGAGTAACAGACATGTGAAGTGAGCCATTCATCAATCAGATCAGCTCCTACTAAGTATACCAAATCAGGGCAAATCAGCAATAGCATTATTTATCAAAGCAAAGGTTTCACATCAACAAAGCAAGCACAGGTTGTACTTACTGGACAGCAGTAAGGAACCTATAACATCCACAATTCATATTTACTTCCAGGTGTCCTGGAAAGCTGACGTCTGGCTGAACTAACGCAGCTACTGAAAGTTTCAGTTTCTGTTTCAAGTCAACTAATAACTTATGAACAAAGGTAAAACCAATACGATCGTACTAGAGCCTACTGAGATAAATTAGTCAGTTGTTATTGTTACCAAGTGGATTACTTTGTTCCATGTGTGTCAATCTCCCTTTTTAGTGCTGTGAAATAACTGAGAAGTCTGGTAGCTTTTTTAGGTGTCAGTCTGTAAGTTACAGAATATTATCTGAATCAGTGCCAACTATTTTACTTACGTACTGTTGAAATAGTTTATTTGGAAAGGTCCGATAATTCCCTGTGAGTACAGAGCACAGTCTATACCATCGGTCTCTGTAACACCAGAAGTCTTCCTATTCACTGGAGATATGAACTGGTAATTTTAAACAAATTCAACAATACCATGCTAACTCCAATATTTATATGAAATACTTTTGCATTTTTCATTGTTTCCTTCAACTTGCTGACACCACTATGTGATGGAAAAAGGTTGTCTGTTGAATTTTATTATTAGAATAGAAAACATGGCTGCAAGAAATCAAAGAGAGGCATAGCCATAAATTTCATCAGTTCCTCATTTCATCTTTCTTCTTCATTCATTTATTTAGTTTAATGAAGATAGTAGCCTAATTATCGTATTAAACCAGATCTTGGAGAAATATCAAACTCAGTAAAAATTAATAGTGTATTTGTTCCTCAAAATCTCAGTGTGGAGTTTCAGGAATAATTAGTACTTTATGAAAACTACTTTGGCCCATGCTAACTGGTGGAGGAAATGTATGAAAGAGTGCTGATTGCCTTCAGCCAAATCTGCTCAAGAGCCAGTACTAAGAATCTGAGATCATAGATGAATACAGGTTTCTAAGAATATATATATATGGCCTTTGCAAACAATGTTTCTTCTGCTGAATAGTGCTTCTTGTCTGATTTTCATGTCCGTGCTGCAACTGCTAGTTTAGCTCTGACCCATCTCTTACAAGCCCCTCTCCCACCCATGTAGTTTAAGGTTAGATCTGGATTGCCTCTGGGTACTCTGTGAGTGACCTGACACATACCTTCAGAAGACTGTATACACATCACTTTTGGTTTCCTAACAGATAGAGTATAAGCAGAGTATAAAACCAGACCTATATGATATCTCACATATTCTCTATTTGCTTGTATAAAACTTGATTATTTTTTTATGTTGGAGACAAATAATAATTAATAAATTATTATACTAAAAACTATTACATCCTCACCCTCAAAGAAAAACTACTTTTCTTTGCTGAAAAGTCTTGATGCTACAGTGAATTATTTTTTTGAGCACTTTGCTTATCCCAATTCAGTCTTCAGATAAATAAAATAATGTTTTTCTTCCACTCACCACAGAGGGTAATTTCTAGAGATAACACTGAACTGGGGATTTAGAAATTGACCTAAATTCATAGGGCTATGAACATCTGTGACGTTTTGGTGACCCACTTGCTCAAAAACATACAATCCCCAGGTTTCATTACTGTCTTCAAAAACTCACAAAGTCCCACACTGAAAAATGATGACAAGCAATGTAGCGTGGTTTTAAGCAATCTCTCAGTATGATATCTATAAATATATATAGATAGATATAGATATATAGGGCAGTGAGTGTTAGGCTATAGCCCAGTGTGATTAAATGGCTAATGTCTCATTCAGGGAAAATTTCTCAGTATTTTAGTATTTTAATGACATCTTCATTAATGAGAGCGGAACTTAATGAATCACCTTGAGTCATGTTTTAATTTTTTGCTTCTTTATTTTTTTTTCTCTCTCTTTGCTGAAGTGGCATAAATAGTCACCTGATACAAAATTCTCTTCTGCATAGTTTAATTTCCTTCTTTTACTCCTCCAAGTCCTCCTTTGAAAGATAAAACTTTTTTTCAATAGTGGTTTGAAAAATCTGTGACCATTTTTTCCTAATCAACTTTCTTAAAGGTCTCAGCTGTTCACATGGGAGGACTGCTTTTGCAAAATATGAATACTTCCCTCTGAAGTTACTTTGTGGGGGTTTGCACATATGCAGTTTAATATGTACAATGAACTCAAAATGGGGAAAACACTGAAAAGGAGTATTGAATGGGAACTCAAACAATGCTTTCTATTCAAAGAGATGTGGAGAGGCAAAAGAAGGGTAGAATAATACTGCAAGTCCAAATACACACTGCTGCTCAGAGTAGGAAAAGAAGGGCTAGAAGAAAAAATAGAGTCTATTGCAGTTGAAAGCCTTTGAAATGTTGTACTCTCAAATATTTCATCTAGGCCAAAAACATTTTTATTCCTGAAAAACCCATTCAAGGGCAGTGTATGCTACACTGGGCCCGTGGGAGCCTGTACCGGACTGTGAACATTATATGCTCAGCTAGGGAAAGTGGTTGCTGGAGAGCAGCACAAAGAGAATAATGCCACCTCTAACTATCTCATCCTTGCATATAACTTTGAGTCCAACTAATTCTGTACTTCTGTAGGGTTGAAATACACATTTTAAATGCAATTTTTACTGAATCAGTCAGATTTATTTTATGTAAATCTAATGATAATATATCTAATAAGCCTCATAAAAGCACATTTTCAGTGATAGAGGAGAAGAAGATTCAAATTTACAATGCATTATTGTACACCTCGTGCATTTTTATACCTTTATTCCTCAATTCAGGTATTATATGGAAGAATATGCATCTGCTTAAATATTTAATTCATACACAGTTATGCTGCTCTTTCTGTAAATCTCTTAGTCCTCTGGAAACTCATTTTTGAGTTCATAAACTTAACTAAAAAGGCTCGACTTACAGATTGATATCAAGAGTATAAGGATTTTTATAATTAATACCAATTTTATTGAAGAGATCTTCATCTTCAGACTTCAGGGTTTAAGTTTTCTCTGATATCAAAGATCAGTATGACATCTAAATGTAACTGTAGATTTTCCTACAATCTCCTGCTGTGAAGTTCTTAGACCTTTTTTTTTTTTTTTTTTCTGAAACTCTTTGAACTGGCCATGATAAGAGACAGGCTATCAAATCTGACAGATTTCACATTTGGTACATTATGGTAATTCCCTTTTTCCTGAGAATACTTAACATTTGTTTTAACTTTGAGGACATTTTACCAAGCAACAGATTTCCTTTCCAGTCACTTAGTTCTCTTAAACCCTGAGTAAGCTCAAAACTTTATTGGAAGGATTATTCTTTTAATTTTTGTTATACAATGAGTATTTCATGATCTGTATTCATTGTACAATCATTGAAAATTTTAATCCTAAATAAGATGTTGAATAATAATTAAAATTACTGAAGTCTTGATTAAGGGTGTTCAGGGATTAGAACTGAGAATTAGGATGGCTGTTGGGCCCAGGGATAAATTCAAGGACTCCAAACACCTTTTTAAGGAACGAAAGAGAGAGAGAAAGACAGAGAGAAAGACAGAGAGAAAGAAAGAGACAAGTAAGGAAGTAAGGAAATAAGGAAGTAAGGAATTAAAGAAGCAAGAAGGAAAGTAAAGAAGTTAAGAAGAAAAGGAAGGAAGGAAGGAAGGAAGGAAGGAAGGAAGGAAGGAAGGAAGGAAGGAAGGAAGGAAGGAAGGAAGGAAGGAAGGAAGGAAGGAAGGAAGGAAGGAAGGAAGGAAGGAAGGAAGGAAGGAAGGAAGGAAGGAAGGAAGGAAGGAAGGAAGGAAGGAAGGAAGGAAGGAAGGAAGGAAGGAAGGAAGGAAGGAAGGAAGGAAGGAAGGAAGGAAGGAAGGAAGAAGGAAAGTAAAGAAGTTAAGAAGAAAGAAGGAAGGAAGGAAGGAAGGAAGGAAGGAAGGAAGGAAGGAAGGAAGGAAGGAAGGAAGGAAGGAAGGAAGGAAGGAAGGAAGGAAGGAAGGAAGGAAGGAAGGAAGGAAGGAAGGAAGGAAGGAAGGAAGGAAGGAAGGAAGGAAGGAAGGAAGGAAGGAAGGAAGGAAGGAAGGAAGGAAGGAAGGAAGGAAGGAAGGAAGGAAGGAAGGAAGGAAGGAAGGAAGGAAGGAAGGAAGGAAGAAGGAAAGTAAAGAAGTTAAGAAGAAAGAAGGAAGGAAGGAAGGAAGGAAGGAAGGAAGGAAGGAAGGAAGGAAGGAAGGAAGGAAGGAAGGAAGGAAGGAAGGAAGGAAGGAAGGAAGGAAGGAAGGACAGAGGATTTGCTCCAGGAAGAAGACTAAAAACACCACATAAAAACAAAAGAATGTTCTTTCCCAAGCTCCTCAGAGAGTTCAATGTGTATCGTGGGATACACAATCAGATTAATTTCAGAGAGAATTTAAATGCCTGGACTACTAAATAAAAATGTGTTTTGCTTTGTCTTTAATAATATTTAATAAATAAGTGGAGGAAGAAGAAAACTTTGAGGAGAAAGGACAGATCAGGAAATGATGGCTGAATTTTACTTCCCATCATAACTGTGACATTTGTAAAATTGGATCTTATTTGCAAACTGGTATCATATTATTCTGTATCTAATACTTTTTAAAAACAAATCAAGAACTTTCATTATAAAATACTTTGAAAAAATAAACACCAGCAAAACAAAAGCTATAATTTGAATCCACTGGGGGATATTTTTTGCAACATGTATATATGAAGGCTGCTCCAAAAATATGACTGTCCTATATTATTATGTTGTACCACAACATCAGAGGCAGATGTCGGTGATATGACAGTAGAGGATGAACCTCTCCATCAATATTCCATTACAGAGAAGGAGATTTAGATAGTAGGAGGAAGTTTTTCACTCAGAGGATGGAGAGGTTCTAGCACAGGCTGCCCAGACAAGGATGTCGCATCCCTGGAAGCCTTCAAGGTCAAGTTGAATAGGAGACTGGGCAGCCTGATCTAGTGACTGGCAATCTTGCCTGCAGCAGAGCAATTGGAATGATGAAGACTGCTCCAAAACTAATGCCTCCTATATTTCTCTGTTAGCCCACAACTTTGGAGGCAGATGTAATGGTATGGCAGTAGATGTTGAACCTCCTCACCAATATTCTATTGCATTTTGCTACTGCGTGCCAGACTGCAGCAGAGGGATAGTCTGACAGTGACATCTGACATGGAAGTGTGTATGAAACAAAGGAGTGTCATTGAATTCTTCCAGGCAGAAAACATTGCACCCACTGACATTCATTGATGCTTGCTGAACATTTTTGGAGAAAAAAAAGTCAGCGTGAGCTCAGTGGGGTGTTGGGCAGTGTGTTTCAGCAGTGGCCAGTGTGACAGTGGGTCACTTCTGCTGGTGCAGATTTTCACAGGCGATGCATGCAGGCTCTTGTTCATCATCAGTGAAAACGTGTAGCTAATGTTGAATTTATTTTACTTTTGTGTGTGTGTGTGTGTGTGTGTCTGAGAATCAGACAGTGCTATTATGCTCTTTGTATCGGTTGAAGTTTGTATGGAAATAAGTAGGAAGAATTACTTTCAGAGTGACCTATATATTTTACTTTTTATTGTAGCTCTTTGCAACTCATCTTCATTGTACAGACCATTGGATTATTTCCATAGTTTTCATTTCTGCTTCATGAATAGATGTCTCTGAATGTACAGGAAAAAAAACCAACTTTGAAGCTTTGGAAAAATTGTTTCCAAAATATTAGCACCATGTGTGTTTTACAATGAAATTTTATAGGAGTATTCTGTATTGGTAACAACAGATGTATCTCTACTGGCTAGAATGATGTTAGAATATTTCCACCAGACAAGTTTCATTTAAACATCTAAGTTCTCATGTTCAGATTACACATGTGATCATGACTTATGCCCACTTCCTACCAGAAACAGCTACAGTGATTCCCTAGCAGAAAATGTCCCCCTCTGACACATCTGAGGTAGTCAGGGTCTTTCAAACATCTAGTTGGAAAATGCAGCAGACAAAGCCTCTTAATTTCCTGTATATAAATTAACCCACAAGTCACAATAAACAATACTTCGAAATCATACTGGCTCAGGATCTGATTATGAGACTGTACCCAGAGAGTGGTGGTCAATGGCTCAATGACCAGATGGAGATCAGTGTTGAGTGGTATGCCTCAGGAACTCTGGGCCTGTGTTCTTTAATCTCTTTATCAGTGACACTGACAGTGTGATCAAGTGGTTTCTCAGCAAGTTTATGGACGACACCAAGCTGTGTGGTGTGGTCAACATGCTTGAGAGATGGGATGCCTTCCAGAAGGACCTAGACAGGCTTTAGCAGTGGGCCCTGGTGAAACTCGAGAGACTCAACAAAGCCAAGTCTTGCACCTGGGTCATGGCAACCTCTGCTGTTAGTACAAGACTGGGGATGTAAGAACAGAGCACAGCCCTGCTGAAAATGACATGGGGATACTGGTGGATAGAAAGCTGGATAAGAGCCAGCAATGTGCCCTTGCTCCCAGAAAGCCAGCTGTATCCTGGTATGCATGAAAAGAAGCATAGCCAGCAGTCAAGGGAGGTGATCCTGCCCCTCTATGTTGGTGAGACCTTACCTGGAGTACTTTGTCTAGATGTGGAGTACTCAGTACAAGAGAGACATGGACCTGTTGGAGTGCATCCCGAGGAGGGCCACAGAAATGGTACAAGCGATGGTGCTGTTCAGCCCGGAGAAGGCTGAAGGCTTTGGGGAGACCTGAATGATGCCTTTCAGTATATAAAGGGGTATATAAGAGGGAAGGATACATCTTTTTAAGATTGGATATAAATAAAATACTTTCTCACAATTAGGGTAGTGTGGCAATATAGGATATCTTTACATTACAAGTAAATTTTTTTAAAATGTTGTCAGAAGACATTTTGTTATTTTATTTTTTTTTCCCAGTGGGCTTATTTAGTAATTTAAAATTATATACATATATATTAAAGGAACAAGTTTAAGATTTCGATGAAAGCATCTAACTGATCATGATTTAATTTAACTGTATTATGTACAGCACAACTTTTTAAGTTAAGTTAGTGCAAGCTTAACTGTAACATAATTTTGTGAGACATGTGGCTAGCACTGATTGACTATTGCCTTTGCATATTATTCTGGGAAGAAATTAACCTGCCAATCAACCAGACACTAACTATGATTATTTTCACTGATCTCCCTAACAGACACTGCAGATTCTTTACTGAGAAAGGAGATACAGTCACTGCCTACATTCCATGATGATAGGAAAGCGTATACCCTAAGCACAATGATAATTCATCTGCTTTTTCAGTCAGCAATAAAAGGAAATGGTGAAGTACAAAGGAGGATGGTGCCAAACCAGAGCATACAGGTTACTAAGCACTGCTGATCACGCCTCACATGCGCAAAGGTGGAATGACAATATCATCATGAGCGACAGCTGATACTACAACTCCCTGCAGAAAGACACAGCCTTAAATGATGTTTCACAGACAGTTGAAGAAGTAATACAGGCCTTGTGGTTTGAAATTAAAATTCAGCAGAATTCTGTATCATCTGAGACGTATGAAGTTTCCTGAGACTGAAAAAAGGGTGGATCAGGCACTATGACAGCTCCTTTAGGCAGCACCCCAGGCCTGTATCCTCTATGAACCCTGCAACTTTTATGAATAATGTATTATTTGTCATTATTCCATCTAGCACATGTGTTTTTAAATACTATTCCTGTAATTATTTGTCCCTCTGTACTTCATCAGCCCAGACAATTTAATCTGTGTTCTTTAACGTACTGAGCTGTAGATGTTCATTGTGAAAGATTTAAAACAATTGATGATAGTTTTATAAAGCAGTTATCAGAAAATTATTATTTGTGTGAATGCATTACTGTCTCCTGTCTGATGGCTTAATTCTTGATGCATACATACGTCCTTCTGTGTCTCCCGTGAAATCAGCTATTATGCATGTGTAGTGTGATAAGTACATGCAGTTGGCAGATAACAAACGTTCTGTAATTTACTTCTGTGTATCCCTTACAAAAGTGTACATTTCTGAAGTTTCAAATTGTCTGGTCTAATGAGTCTAGCATGTTCTCCACCTATTGCACTCGAGTTTTTGTTTTGTTTTGTTTTGTTTTGTTTTTTGTTTTTTGTTTTTTTAATGCCATAAACTGTAGAAGGTATCTTTTGAATATTTCCAGAGAAAGTTGTACACTTGATCTTAAGTCATTAAAAAATATAATGAAGATACTTTGTCTACAGACAAAATTAATAAATAAGGGGAGAACTGAACCTTCAGATTGTTTAAGACAAATATGCTGAAGGTCTAATTCATGATTTAAATTCTTATCCAAATTCATCTAAATTGCCTGAAGTTCTAAAGCTTTTCAACTGCCATAAGAACAGGATTTTTTATGAAATACTCTGTGTTACCTAATAATAGAATAAAATAGAAAGAGAAGTAAAGTGTTAAGGGAGAAAACTGTTGAAAAATAAAATACAGTGCAAAGCTCAGTAAAGACATTGTAGTTACCACAGACTGTAGGCTTAAGCCAAAAAGAAAAAAAAGTAAATTTATATAAGTTTTTATAACAGATCATTTAACTCTCTTATTTTCCTCTTATTATAATGAATGTAATTCACATACTATTTCTAAGTTTCTAACCACCTTACTGAAATACTTGAAACAGTATCTAAAGTCTTCTGTAAGTACAATTTACTTGCTTGCTAGAAAGTATTTAATTTTACATTATCTATTGCTTTGCTTATGAAATGAGAAATTTAAATTAAGTACTATTTTTATTTTTCAAATTAACATGGTAAATGCAAAAGGATAAACTGCTCCGTATGTAGGAATATATCATACCCAAAGGGGCACATTTCCTCAAGTTCAAAGGAAGATTAATGCTCTTGTTAGGATGCAAATTACACTTCCAGCATCGATATGAAGAATTGCTGTAAAAGATGTAGTGTAAACATATATAACTTTGACACTAGATAATACTTATGTATAATTAATTTAAAATGTATATTTTTCTCTGTAAAGCCCTCTAATAGGATGCACAAATTTTTTCTCTGTCTACCCTGTCTGTCCTGCCCCTAGCCCTCCCTTCCAAAAAAAGATTCAGTGTCTCTCAGATACAAGACAGTTGAAATACAATATAGAAATTCACTTTTATCTGAGTGTAGAATCCTGTAGAAAAATAAAAGCAACCAACCATATATATAACTCTCCATATCACAATTTTCAATTTGCTTTTACTTAGATGTGCACTAAATTTTAATGTTAATATTTTTGTTAGCTATTTGGGTAACTCTGATGTTTTTGAGTTCCCACAGAGATGAAATGTTCTTCTTAAGGCTTTTCAAAACATTTTGGAAAACAAAACAAAGCATTTGTCACATATATAATCATTTGCATTGATAAATTTAAAATATAACCTCAGCTGAAACATTTTTTTCCTCTACTATAAGTAGTATTAACTCTTTAAGCTGAGTAGCCTATCACCATAAGTGCATGATATCATGTGAAGTGAAGCTTTTCAGAATCAAAGAATGGCTGAGATTTGAAGGGACCTCTGGGTCCATCTAGCGCAACCCCAGCTCAAGCAGGGACACCAGAGCAGGATGTGCAGGTCCAAGGAGATCTCCACGGAGGAGACTCCACAGCCTTTCTGAGTTACCTGGGCCAGCTGGCACTAAATCACAGAATCACAAAATTGTAGGGATTGGAAGGGACCTCTAAAGATCATCGAGTCCAACCCCCCTGCCAAAGCAGGCTCCCTACACCACGTCACACAGGTAGGCGTCCAGGCGGGTCTTAAATATCTCCAGAGAAGGAGACTCCACCACCTCCCTGGGCAGCCTCCTGTGTTTCCATCTGCACCCATTGCACCCTGCCCTGGCAGTGGGCACCACTAAAAAGAGCCTGGCTCTGTCTCCTTTGCACCCTCCCTCCTAGTATGTATGGACACCAATGGAACCTCCCACCGAGTTTTCCCTTTTCCAGGATGAAACATCCCGGTTCTCCCAACCTCTCCTCATCAAGGAGATGAACTAGTCCCTTGGCCATCTTGCTGTCCTTTAGTTGGACTCTTCTCAGTATGTCATTGCTGTACTGGGGGGCCTAGAACAGAAACTGTACTCCACATGTGGCCTCACCAGTGCTGAGCTTGATGTTAGTGTGAAGATAAAGTGAAACAAGGAATCTGAAAGTTTTGCTGGAATGTGACCCAAATCAAGGCTAATTGTACTGAAATATTTTATAACTGATGTTTACAGTAGGAGTAAAGGAAAATCCTGAGGCATGGAAAAAGTAAGAAATACCTTAGTCTTCTGGAAACCCTGGAGCAGCAGTAAGAATAAAAAAAATGGTGTTTTCTAAGCAACACAACCAAGCTTAGGATCAAGGTGAATGGCAGGTGTGGGTGTTATTTTTTTTAAGGATGAGAGACTATTAAAGTTTCAGATAATTCAGAAACACAAGGAATAGGCCTACAACTCAAGCTAGCTTACATCTCAGTCTTAGCAAAGTTGCAAATAGAGATGGGCAAAAGAGTAAAAATGAGGATGATGGAAGAAGTATGCAGAGGAATATTATAAAATATCACAGATGTAGACATTATTCTCAATAGTATTAGTTCTTAATGATGTCTAGGGGAAGTAGTTTATTAGCAATATATATTTATACCCTACTTAGGAAAATTATAAATATTAAAAGTAGTAGAACGCAGGAGGTGCCCTTCTAGCCCTGTCAGGTTGATATATACAACAAATCTGCATCTGTCATCAGCCTGTTTGATGGTTAGGGTTGCAAACTAGTGGTGAGGCCATTATCTATGCCAGAGGCTTAGCAGCAGGAAAATAAATCTTCCTGGTGTGTATGGGTCTTGCTTACTTCTGGATTTCATCATTAAACAATAAAATAGAGCAGAACAAGTATTTTGCTATGTAATATCCAAATCCAGTATGACACATGCTGGTAAGTTACTGTTACTATGATATTGCACCTGTACAGTTTAAACAAGATTGTTTTAGGAATTAGTATGTCCACACTGCCATATCTATCCTTTCAGAGTGGTTTTTACAAAACTACAGATCTGAAAAGTAACTCCCTGACAACCAACACGTTCAGAGGAAATGAGACTTTGCCAAACTGACTTGGCCTGTAAGCACTGTATTACATATAACACAATGCTGAAAAGGAGCCAAAAATGGGTCAGGAAATGTTTGTTTTAGATACTAGCAGTGTAAACAGTCATGTTGAAAGTAACAGAGCTATTGTACTGTGTAAAATGTCATTAGGCTTAATCTCTCATTAAAGCAAGTTCCTTAACATATCAGGAGTAAAGAAATATTTTCTAAGCACTTCAGTTCAATATGAAATGGAAGCTCAGTTTCCAGATAATCTAGTTCTTGGGAAATAATTGCAGGAGAATAAAGACAAGAAGAATAAACCCAGGATACTATATCCACTATTTAAAAGTGAAAAATGATTTTAAACCTACAGACCAAAAAAAAAAAAAAAGTGTTGGATTAAAAAAAAAAATCTTTTAAAACATTGTTATGCCAAGAACTTTATCAAGATGTACAATGGAAGACAAAAAAAAAAAAAAAAAAAGTGTGGTTTTCCAAGGAAGGATTTACTATGCTTGTTTTGGAAAAAAATGAATTACACTAGCAGGAAATTAATTTTACTTTGATGATTATCAAATCAAAGTTTGATACATGGCTGTAGTGAACTCAGTGGATCAGCACATAGTGTACTCATTCCATGAATAGAGGTCATTATCTCTAAAGAACTCTGCATCCATCCTACAAAGCAGATATTCTTCTCTTTGGTTTCTCTGCAGAGCCCCTCAGTGCATGATCTGGTTTGCTAAAAACAGTTACCTCTCAGTTTCAGAAAGTAGGAAATAAACTGAAAATATTGTATGCTGAATGAGGACATGATGATCAAACAGAGAGATTAGAAGTGTGTGAAGAATGAGAAATGAATTCTACAATGGAGTGACAGCATCAGTGGACAAATGAAGAGCAACTAATGCTGTTCATCTGGACTTGTCTCCAAAGGCCTTTGACATGGTCCCACACCACCTCCTTATCTCTAAATTGGAGAAGCACAGGTCTGAAGAGTGGACTGCTTGATGGAAAAAGAATGATTGGATGGCAGCAGCTGGAGGGTTGGGGCCTGGATGGAGACCAGTGATAGGTAGTGTCCCTCAGGAGCAGTGTGTGCTTGCATCCTGGAAGGCCAGCAGTAACATGGACTGCGTCAAAAGAGATGTGAAACCATTGGTGTAGTGAGACCATTGTGGCCTTCCAGTACTTGAAGAGAGATTATAAACACCAAGGAGTGACTTTTTACATGGTCTCATATTTATAGGACAAGAAGATTTAGATAAGTGTACACTTTCAAGATTACTGTTAGTGCTGCGTGGCAATAGAACAAGGGGAAATGGCCACAAATTGAAGGTTAGGAAGTTCCACTTAAGTGTGCATAAGAACTTCTTCACAGTAAGGGTGACAAAGCACTGGAAAAAGCTGCCCAGAGAGGTTGTGGAGTCTCCTTCTGCAGAGACGTTCAAAACCCTCCTGGACTACCAAGACCCCACCTGTGCAGCCTGCTGTAAGGAGTGTGCTTTGCAGGGTTGACCTCAATGGTCTCTAAAGGTCCCTTCCAACCCCTACAATTCTGTGCTGCTGTGAATCTTACTGTTTTAACAAGACAAATATTGTCTTTAGTTATCTTTTCCCCAATTATATATACTTAGTCACAATTTAACATTTTTTAATGTTTTATTTGAAGACAGATACAGAAGGGGATTTACTGGTTGGTAACAGTATAAAATGTGATGACCCTACAGGTCCTCTTATGTAATATATTTGAAAAGTAATTATTGCATCTTGTTCATCAGTTGACTAATATGCTATACCTTACACACAGAAAAATGCTAATAATAATTTTAAGCCTTTGTACTAGGTTACAGTTAGTACAGCCTTTTCCTGAATCTTCAAAAATTCATATAAACAAAAGCATAGCTAGAAAAACATCATAGAATCATAGAATAGCTTGTGTTGGAAGAGATCTCAAATATTGTCTATGTAATTCAAGACCAATTTACCTGGACCTGAGCAAGGCCTTTGACATGGTCCCCCATCACATCCTCATCTCCAAATTGGAGGGAGGTGGATTTGATGGGTGGAAAACTAGATGGATAAGCAATTGGTTGAAAGGCCGCAGACAGAGGGTGGTGGTCAATGGCTCTATGTCCAGGTGGAGGCCGGTAACGAGCGGCGTCCCTCAAGGGTCTGTCTTGGGACCGGTGCTCTTTAACATCTTTATTAATGACATCGATGAGGGAATGGAGTGCACCCTCAGCAAGTTTGCTGATGACACCAAGCTGAGTGGTGCAGTCGATACGGTGGAGGGAACGGATGCCATTCAGAGGGACCTTGACAGGCTGGAAAGCTGGGCTCGGGTGAACCTAATGAGGTTCAACACGGCAAAGTGCAAGGTTTTGCACTTGGGCCGGAAGAACCCCAGGCACCTGTACAGGCTGGGAGGAGTTGTCCTTGAGAGCAGCTCGGCTGAAAAAGACCTAGGGGTCCTGATAGATGAGAAACTTAACATGAACCAGCAGTGCGCTCTGGCAGCCCGGAAAGCAAACGGGATCCTGGGCTCCATCAGGAGAGGGGTGGTCAGCAGGGATAGGGAGGTGATTGTCCCTCTCTACTCTGCTCTTGTGAGGCCCCATCTGGAGTACTGTGTCCAGGTGTGGAGCCCTCAGTACAAAAAAGATATGGAGATTTTGGAAAGGGTCCAGAGGAGGGCCACAAAGATGATCAGGGGGCTGGAGCACCTCCCCTATGAGGACAGGCTGAGGGAGTTGGGTTTGTTCAGCCTGGAGAAGAGAAGGTTGCGAGGTGACCTCATTGCAGCCTTTCAATACCTGAAGGGAACTTACTCCCAGGAGGGGAGTAAACTCTTCGAAAGGGCTGATAATAGCAGGACTAGGGGAAATGGTTTTAAGTTGAAGGAGGGAAGATTTAGGTTGGATGTTAGGGGAAAGTTCTTTACTAGAAGGGTGGTTAGGTCCTGGAACAGGCTGCCCAGTGAGGTTGTGGATGCCCCATCCTTGGAGGTGTTCAAGACCAGGTTGGACAGGGCCCTGGGCAACCTGATCTAGTAAATGTGTATGTTTGGTGGCCCTGCTAGGCAGGGGGGTTGGAACTACATGATCCTTGAGGTCCCTTCCAACCCGGGTAATTCTGTGATTCTGTGATTCTGTGTGACCATGTTCTGTCTTAAGGAAAACTTGATATGTGCATTTGAACATGTACATATTTATTGTTGCATTGCGTTTTCTGTCAGTCATGACATGCATGAGTAATGCATAGCCAATAAACTACTGGATAATGTGAACTAGAAAATGTCATGTAAACAGTGGGGAATATTTCCCCATTCTATACAATTGGATTGCCAAAAATATTTGCACTTTAGTTTAAATTTTGGATTTCCACTGCAAAATATTTTGACATTAGTACACTGATAGTTTGTGTAATTTGGTAAGGAGGAATTCTGTCTTGAATTTGACAGCACTGTGTGTGTCAGTGCAGCAGATCAATGTATTTGACATGAGGCATTCTTTCCCTAGAATATTTCCAGATATTTGTCAGAATGTATTTCCTCAAAAAAAGTCAAACTGCTAAATTCATTTTGCCTGGTAACAAGAAACATCCTTGCTGCAGCAGCAAAGCTAAAGCTCCTGTATGGAAACAACAGCAGGAGATATTCAACACAATTTTATACTCTCGTTATTGCTGAACACAACCGTGAGTAGTGGCAACTAACAGATTAGACTGCTTTAGCGCTGAGGTTTCATTAGTTCATGAAGTCACATAAATGGAAAAAAATAATAATATACATATATATATAATTTTTAAAAATATATATTTTTTGGAAAATATCATTTTATTTCTGCTTTCCAAACCCAAACAAAGTAAAATTAGAGAAGATGTACAGTGGTACAGTGTAAATAGAGTGTGCAGGGGGGATATTGTTTTGAAATAGTTTAGTAACCAGTAAAAATGTTAGTCATACCATGACTTCATGAACGCAATGGAATTTGAGCATTCCATTAGAAAATATACAATTATACTTTTTAATTAAGTTCTATCATCAAAATCGATTCTACTATCATTTGTAATTGTTTGTGTCACTTTTCACATCATTTAGTACTTGGGCAATAAAAAATATCATGCCATTATGATCACATCGTTTTGCCTTACCAGGGGCATATAGGTATTTTGTGATTTTCAGTCAGGAGAAGCTTATAAATCTCAGTCTGTTTTGCTAGAAGTAGAATTATCACTTGGTTTATTTGACAGACTTATGTAAAAGTCTTTGAAATTGTAAATCCAAAGAAACATCCAAGTTTTACAGAATAACAAAGTATGGAGATACTGAGATAGAAGACATCTATGGAAGAAAGTCATGGCAGTTCAGAAATGAACAAAATGTTCCAAAATGAGTTCAGGAGTACTGGAGTTCCCACGGTGTAAAGCACTACCATTATCTTCATGCAACAGTCTGGCCTATAATAGAGCCTGGCTGCTGTATTGTGAAACAAAGTCTGTGCTGCTGTAGGATCCAGAATGGCTCACATACTCAGACTGAACTTGGACTTAGCTGCTGGCTGAATAGTAAGTTGAACCTGACAGCTCATATTTTCCTCTCTTCAGTTCACTCAGTTAAAATGTCCAACTGCTTTTTAATAGAAATGATGCAATTATCTCCAATGATGAAGATACTCTCCCTTCTCCATGCATACACACCCCTTATCCAGTGCACGCTAGCCACAACTTAAGTCTAAATAGCTGTGCACCATGGTAAGAAAACATTAGCAAACATCTGGATGAGATCAATCTGTAAGCAATCAAATCAGATGCTTATTTCTGTTGAATATTTATATTAGAATGAGTTTTATTTTTTAGGGATCGCATCAGCCTATGCAAAGTTATTCACATAATCAAGAGGAAAAAAAAAGGCATCATGGAGGATCTTGAAGTAGAAATCACTGGATATTTTTAAGAATATATATCCCTAGGCTGAAGTGGTCATATATGATTGTCTTCGACCCTGATGTCTTCTTCTAGCAAAAACAAAAAGTAAACAGAATGATGAAATGAGATGTTTTGCTTCAATGTATTTGCATCTGAAACAAAGGACTGAATTTCTGTTTGTATTACCTGAAACTCATAATTAGATTTCTATTGCTAATCATATACAAGCAAATTTCAACCATGTTCAATAGGTTGTCATGCACACAGCTACAAGCAAAAAGCCTTTGCACAGAAGTCTGTCAAAAGAATGTTTAAATTAAGAACTCATTATTTACGTGAGAGAGATTTAGAAAACTAAAGAAACTGTAAAAGAGCATAGTCTGTAGTTATCAGTAAGTCAAAGAAGCCTCAGCCATGTGCCATGGGGACTGGTGACATATGAGGACACCTTTTTGGTAAACAGTACTAGCTACTGAAATGCCACACATCTTCAGATAAACAAAACTCTTCACTGAGGTGAGCTGTGATTTAGTTTCCCAGACTAATCAGCACTCATAAGCAAAATATGTGTCCTGGCACTGTCTGTCAGCATGGTTCCTGACATAGTTTTGGCACCAACCAGCATGCTCTCTTCAGGTAGCACTCAGACATCATACAGAAATACATTACCAGGGCAGATCTAAGAAGTATGGGTGAGTAAGACCATGCTTCCTTAAGATGAGAAAGGAATGTAGACAACTGTACATGAACCAAGCTTTGTGACTTACTTGCATGGCAAGGGGATGGGAAGTAGTACACTTCATTCACTGTGGAAACAATTTTTCTCTTGTGCCAAGAAGGGTCCAACCTTGTTCCACTGACACTGTAATTATAGACGCATGGACGGGAGTTCTTCTAAGTCTTGAGGCTTTATTTATTAGTGAAATTCTGTTATCCATCCCTAAAAGGACAACAGTCTGTCTTCACTTATCACCTACAAATATGTCATTGCAAAATGGAAATTTCATAAATACACAGGGTGACAGATCCAGATAATTTCAAAACATCTTTTAATGTCCTGATTAGCTCATAAAAGTGTCCTTTTTTTAACAATTTCTCCAAACTAATCATTGCCTCTTTTCCACTTACTAATTAAATATAAGCGTATACATTTATTTATATATATATATTTCTAGTATTATTCATACGTTCTTGTGTATGAACTTACATTACTTAAAGATTTTCAGAGAGATAGCTCCTGATTTTAAAACTGAAAGACTGCTTTTGCTCTAATGTTATGAAACAGAAGGTAGCAGCTAATGTTTATATTATTGATTAATCAGACATGGAAGGGATTAAGCTCTAAGACTGTTTAGCACACAAAAATCCATACTTATTGCATTAAAACAGATTTTGAGACCTTGTTTATTGGTTATATCCAGGGTCAGGCCTCTGGGATTTATTCAAGCTGTAATGTCTATATTATATATGAACATAAACCAATCTGTTAAGAGGCATATCTAATGTGTGGGCGACACACAGACAAATAATCAGAGTAAATTACAGATCAGTAATTGAAAAAGACTACTTATGCAAACACTTGTAAATTTAGAAAACTGACTAAACATTAAATGTATTGGGTAAATAAAGATGAAGTTTGGACTACCACTCAATTTTGGATACTGTTTTCTTTGCTTAATGAATTTTCTGTTATGTATTAATTTTGTAATTTTCAGAGATAAAAAAGTTAGTGGGCTTGTCTAAAACTTCTAAATGTGTACTCAAAGACAAAAATGTGTCTTATTGATCTCCAGTGTATAATGTTCTGGCCATTCCAAACAAACACTGTTTGCTGTTTGAAAATGTGAGATCTACTCAACTGCTTGGGAAGATATGTGTCTGTGTATATTTAGCTGTATACATGGATGAGAGATTTTTGGGAGTGAGATACCTTACAGAAAAAATAAAAAATGCATGAACATGACATCTGATGACTTAAATTGAATGGTTCACATAGTATTCTATTTCAGCATCCTACAAAAGAAACCATAACAATTTCAAAGTCATGTATAAAAATTGGATTTGGATTATTAAGAAACATTTAGAAATTTTTACTTGGTATTTATTAATTGCTTCAGCCTTGAAGTTCAACATCTACCTGTGTTATTAATAACACTTGCATGGAAGCACATGGCCCCACTAATAAATAGTACGTTGTTTCCTCCTCAGGATGATTGATCAAATGAAAAAAAATAAAATAAAATAAAAAATTTTGGTATTTTTCTTGGTTCAAAACCAAGTTTCTTATTGAAACTTCAGTATCCTTAAATTTTATATTTCCCATATAATTAAGTGGCAATTGGTCCACCTCTTCAAAATATTATTTTTATTCTTCCTGTAATCAGTAACTGACTATGTAGAATCTGTTGTACTGTCTTTGTGGATTTCCATCCTTCACTTTATTTTAGAGGTAAACAAATTTTTGTGTTGGATGGAACATTTTTATCTTTTCCAGAATCATGGTGGTTTGTTTTTTTTTGTTTGTTTGTTTTTCCCCCCTCACTTAAGTATGTTACTGTTCCCCAAATCTACATGCCATGGTTGAGAAGCTTTGCCATGCTGTAGGCGATGTTTTTGACAATAGTTTCAAAGCTGCCCACTGCTTGCTGCTCTTGCTCATACCCTCATGTTTTCCACCTACAAGGATTTCATAAAACGACCCATGCATACATCTCAAATAAGGAACTGCTTTTATACAGGGACACATCACCTTTCTATGACTATTCTCGCAATTCTATTTTCATTTCTATGAATTATTGCCCAAAAGAACCTTGACTCAAAGTTGTAAAGTCATGTTTTGTAATTATGATCTCCAATTCGTTTAATTCAGCTGCCCTTTATATTGAAACACTTTGTTCTGATTCCCTATTTCTAATCTTCTAATGGGAAGAAGGGAAAATCTCCTTTTTTTTTTTTTTTTTTTTTTTTTTCCATAAGCCTTAATTGACAGAAGTTTCACTCCTTAAATTAATATACTTCTGAGTTTTTAAAAAATTATTCCCTTGAGGTAATAAACTTAGAAATAAAATCACTTCTTTACTGCTTAGTACTCTTCTTGACTGACATGAGCTGAACTTATAAAAAATAATAATTCCTTACACAATGTCAAAATATGTATCTCGATAGAGAATGAAAAGTATGGAAGCACTGAGTCCAGCTAGCATTTGAGGCTATATAAAAAATATTTTCCTGCGCATATAATTTTGTTTAAATACAGGAATGTTTTGTCTTTGAAAAGTCATAGCTGTCAGGCAAAGTCCCTAGGAAATGAAAAGAGGGAAACATCACTCCCATTTACAAGAATGGGAGGAAGGAGAAGCCAGGGAAATACTGTCCAGTGAGCCTCACCTTAGTGCCTGGGAACATCATAGAACAGCTCCTTCTGGAAGACATGTTAAGGCACATGAGGGATGAGTGGGTGATCTGAGACAGCCAGCGTGGCTTCACCACTGGAAGGCAGTGCCTGATCAAATTGGTGGTCTCCTACAGACTGATGATATCAGTGGACAAAGGGAAGGCAATTGATGTCATCTACCTGGGCTTCTACTAGGTCTTTAACATGGTTCCCCACCACATCCTTATCTCTGTATTGGAAAGATATGGATTTGAATGGTGGACTATTAGATGGATAAGGGGTTGGTTGGAAAGTTGCAGCTATTGGATGGTGGTCAATGGCTTTATGTCCAGGTGGAAGCTGTTAATGAGCAGTGTACCCCAGTTTGTCTTGGGTCGAGTATTCTTTAACATCTTTATCAATAACATAGATGATGGGATTGAGAAAGTTTGGATGGATTTGTGCAAGTTTGCTGGTGACATCAAGCTGAGTGGAGTGGTTGATAAGGCAGAAGGAGCGGATGCCATCTGGAGGGACTTTGATAAATTTGAAAGGTGGGGCCTTGTGAAACTAATGAAGATCAACAACGAAAAGTGCAAAGTTTTGCACTTGAGTTGAGGTGATTCTAGTTATGTATACAGTATGGGAGAACTCCTTGAGAGTAGTCCTCTTGAGAAGGACTCAGGGATCCTGACTGATGAAAAACTTATAATGAGTCAGCAGTGTATGCTTGCAGCTCAGAAGGCCAATAGTATCTGGTTTCCATCAGAATAAAGGTGACCAGCAAGTTGAGGGAGGTGATTGTCACCCTCCATTCTGCCCTCATGAAGACCTATCTGGAGTACTGTGGACCCCAACACAGGAAAACATGAAGGTTTTGGAGATGGTCCAGAGGAGGATCAACATGATGATCCAAGGGCTGGAGCACTTCTATAAATATAGGCTGAAGGAACTGGGTTTGTTCAGCCTGGAAAAGTGAAGGCTGCAAGGAAACTTCATTGCAGTCCTCCAGTATTTAAAGGTAGTTTATAAACATGAGGGAAATCAACATTTCACATGGGTAGATAGCAATAGGACAACTGGCTGGCAACTCTGCCTGTGGCAGGGGTACTGGAACTTGATGGTCCTTGAGGTTCCTTCCAACCTAAACCATATTATGACTCTATGCGCAAATTAATCATCTCTTTGTGAGGAAAGGCACAAGGTCTTCTTGGGAGAAGTATTTACTGCCCCAACATTATCTCTTTTCCTTTTATGAGTAGCTGTGGCCTATAAAGAATTTACAGGAAAAAAAAAAAAAAAAAAAAAAAAAAAAAGAAAAAAAGAAAAAAAGAAAAAAAGAAAAAAAAAGAAAGATCTGTTCTCAGATCTCGTGATTCAAATAAATACAATGATGTTGACGATCAAATCTTTACTGATATTTTTACTGGTATATTTTTTGTACTTAGGCATGTCCCACAGTCTGTTTCTGCTACACTGTAGCTAATATGCAAAGTATTATCTTATCCTATTATGTTAATTCTAGTGGAAATGTTGCTGAAGTCAATTTATTTTTGCTTTGTTTTCCTAGTATCACACAACTGCCAATTCAAATGCTAGTTAATGCCACTCTGTTTGGTTTTTTTTGTTTGTTTGTTTGTTTGTTTCACTTTCATGCTGCCAGTCTTTTCAATAATAAAATAAGCATTTAACATATAGAAGTGTAATGAAGTATTCTGAAAAGAATATAAAATAAAATGCCCATTTGGAGAAATTTTATCAAATATATATATTATCAAATACTTGTTGGTTTTAATTTTTTTTCCCTTCTTTTCTGATCTATGAGGAATTCAATTGTGGCATCCTTTTCATGTTTAAAATAAGAAAAATACCTTGCCCACCCTGAAATCTTTTATTCATTTTCTCTCTCTTAAAAAGAAGAATTACTATTAAAATAACTAATAATAGAGAAATTCAACTGGTGACATTTGATGTTTTGTATCTTTTTATGTCCTGCAGATCAGAAACATCATCTATTGCATCATCCTCTACAGAGAGCACTGTTTCCTACTCTCCCATTACATCCACACTGAACCCTTTCCCTTCATACTCTTTCCATTTAACTGTTTCAGGAAGATGCACTTGGGACCTCAGTTGGGTCTGTCGTAGGGCATAACTACTGCTCTCTTTAGGAGTACCTTCTCCACTAAGTAGAAGAAGAAAAGGCTTACATGAAAACAGTCAGAAGAGCTTTTATAGAAGTTCTGCCTTTATTTTATGACTACAATAGACTTTTTTTTGATTTTAGTAATTTCCTTCTACTCCTTCCCCCTCATCCCCACTGCAAGCATGGCAATGAAACAAGCAAGAAGGACTTAATATCTTCCTGAGTTTCCCATATTAGATCTATCCATTTCTTCGACTCTCGCTGTACTCTCACTAGATTTTGGATGGTGTTACCAAAGTGGAATAGTTCTTGTGAAAATAAGTGGGATGAATTCCAGTAACATTCCTTCTCAATGAACAAACAAACAAACAAACAAATCTTGCATTTGTTTCTCATTAGAAGTTTGGAGATTCAGAGAGTAACAAAAACCAGCACAGTTTGTCTTCTAACAGATTATGAATGCCATGTGTGATGTTACTTGAGAAGATGGAAAGCATTTATACAAACTGTCAGAGATTGCTAAGCTAATTTGTGGCGTGTGGCATGCATGTTGTTGAATGGAAAAGTTAGGCGTACACCTACTGTTTGGCTGTATATTGTATAGGAATACAGATCTTGCTGACAGATCACAGCTGCAGCTCAACTCTATGTGAAATACTTTGATTTTTGAAAATTCACACCATGTGCCAGAGATGAAAAAGGAGCGTTGCTGTCTTTATTTTTATGTATTTCACTGAAGGTGAGCTACTCTGATTTTGCAGCAATTGAAGCATTTCAACTCTTTGAACTTAAAATCCAAATGGAGGTAAATATGACCTACTATACACTGCTGTTTCATGGAAATGTGGGATGGAAGTCTGCCACAGCTACAGATTGCCTAGAGAGGCACTGGTTTGGAATGTTGGAAGGATTTGCACAGAGCACTGTTGGTGCTAAGGGATGCAGGTGTGGTATACATGCCTTAGAAAATAAAACAGTTGATACAGCTTGGCATGGCCTTTAGCAACTATTGGAATGTGGTGTACATTTTTTATATGCTCTTTCAAAGTCTCTCTTGACCAACATATTTCCAAAACATTGAATCATCCACCTCTATAATATGAAATGTTCTCCTCTAAGCATAAGAGAAGTGGCAAATAGTTATAAGAAGTGGTGAAGGTTTTATAAATACTTGTAAAAACATAATTTGAAAATAGACTTGTTCAGCTCAAATTGCAAGAGAAGCCCATTTATCAGCCATGAGAGGGATTATGTTCTACAATGTTATAGACTTTCTTTATTTCATGTCTTTACATCAGTACTCCCTGTAAGAGTCCATAAGTGGCTCCAGATGTTATCGAGTAAATTACTTTTATCCAGCAAACTGTGTATGCTTTTCTTATATGATGCCATTTGGGTCAGATTTTCTGTCCAACTGTTACCTGGTGTTTTACTTTTTCATTTTACTTCCATTAAACTGATAGTTAAGCAAATACTCAGTAAATAGATCCAGAAATTAAAATATAATTTGAATTAATTTAAAATTAAGTACATAGATGCTTTTTGAGAGCAAAACTGTTCTTCATTTATTCTAAAATATTTTCATTTTGTGTATGCACAGATTTCTTACTGCAAAAAGATTCATGTTTCTTGTAATATAAGTCCACATTTTTCTGACTTTCCTATAAAGCTGAATAACTGGACTTGACTGTATTATGATATCCCATTCCAAGCAAGTATCTCATGGAAACTGCAAATTGTTTTCTGTAATAGTAAACTCTTATTATTATCTTCTGTAATGAATTTACTAACAAAGCCATCATATGTATTTAACTTGAAATGATGCTTTCACTGTGTTCAGCACAGTGCATATTCTTCAATTACTGGTTAGTCCTTTTTAAATTGATTCAACTAAGATAGGCTTCTGAGCCTGTTCTGATTAAATATATGGTGTTATCAGGTTAAATAATATGAATCATTCTGAGAAAAAATATCGCTCTCAAAATATGTTTGTCATTTAGACAAACACTTACAAAGACATTGATACTTAAGGCTTAAGTTATTCCAGAATAAAGCACAAATTAGAACATGATAGACTAAAATAAACTATTTTATTTCAATTTTCAGAGATTCACTAAAATGACATTCTCATTCTGAATTTTTTAGTTTGACTTTGAAATAAAAATATCTAGGAAAATTCTCTTGAAATTTTCAGACCTTGGAATTTTTTCCATTATTTTCTAAACTTGCTTTCAAAGTTCCATTTCTTCATGTTTATGTGTTCTTTATGTGCAGCTTTTTTACTGGTTCCAAAACCCAGAAAATACTGGGTTGTGGGTTTTTCACTTTGTTGTTGTTGTTGTTTTTCCTTCAGTGACCGGATTTCCTTTATTCCTGGGTCTAGATATATGCTTGACACATGGACTATCTGTCATTCTCAACTTCTGTGAAATATGAAGTGGTCTACCTCTCCAACATGAACTGCAAAATAAAATAGTTCCTGTTATTTACAACTCTCTACAAAATTCACTGTAGTTTTGAATTAAGCTCATTGTAGCCAGATAAGTCTAATATAACTAGGAAGTAAGATATTTGCCTAAGTGGGAAAACAGTAGTAGAATTATCCTAGAACAGTTTGGATAAAATGTCATAGTAGATACATGGAACCTACTTTACAGGTAAGTTTTGAGGGAGAAGTAAATGTGGAAGGAAACTTATGTTGTGACCTTCTTTTAGTAAGGGCATCTGATTATGCCAAGTCCTTGAATTGATGCACTTGTTTCTAAAAAACTTCTGTAAGCTGATGAAGAACTTGACCTTTAACCTGTAAATCCAGTATACTGTGTGGGGAGAATAAAGAAAAACAAAAACAAAAAAAGTGTATGACAAGCCAAAAATTGGGCAGATTGGCATAACATTACTTAAAATGATCAGGATCTAACTAGCTATAGATTTTAACTGAGTCAAAACTTCTTTTGCTTTATGAGTTCTCATGGGCTATGGTGAGACAAGAATTATGTCATAAGGGGATCAAAAGGATAATTCTGTGTGCTATAAAACAAAAACAGACTGAGGTTGGGAGCTATCAAGCTGCAGCACTGACAAACATTTCTTCCCCTTTCATTTCTTCCAATAGTAGCGCTGTAAAAAGATATAAAAAATAATCAAAGTCCAAATTTAACACTGACTGACTGCAAAGATCAAGGGGCCGTGAAATTTGAACTCCTTCTATTCCTGTTGTGTGGAGAGATACCTTTAGTGTCATATATATTTGTATATATATATGCGTGGAGAAGAGGAAGAAAAGAGTCAGTCTCAGAACTGAGAAGAGCCATTCTTTACACCTGGTGTAAAGCAGAAGGGACTATCTGTGACAAGCAACCTGAAAAGCTCAGTATGTTGATAGTCAACCCTATTCTGACTGTTTCTGCTATCAGAGGAAGAAAGGAAAGTGCAATGATCTCTCTCCTGCTGATCTGGTTGTCCTCTGGGGCAGGAACATTACAAGTCACTGTTTCAAATACAGGCTGTCATTTTAGATGATAGAACAAAAGGAATTGGCTGAAAGTAAATAAAACTTGAATTCACACAGGTATAAAAAGACATCTGCTTTTACAAGCAAGCAGTTACAAACATGACTCTGAATGATTTGTGAAGCAAAAATAATGTGACTGTTTGAGAATTGAGGTGCTTTCGTCAAAAATAATATATTAGGAGATTAGTCTCCAAGGGGTGGATAACCTTTCCAGATTCTAAGTATTTCTTCTGTTCTCATGTGTGAACTTACAATCTGTTAGTCTCAAAATATATCTGCAAACCCACAGGCCCACCTTCCTGACAGCTGTTCGAACAACAGAGTGGAGGAGCAGAGAAAAAAACTACTTCATCAGTTGCCCAACAATTCTGAAAAGCTTGCTAAGTAACTCATACAATCCAGAAATACCACTCAGACAAAGGAAGGGGATTGGAGGCAGTGAGGGAAAGAAGTCCCTTAAAGTGCAACATTTGCAGTAAATGCCTGAAAACCAAAGGGGCCAATTAGTATAATAGGTTTGAAATCATTTCAGCACAGTCCTAAAGACAAAAGAAAATTGTCCTTCAGAAATGAGGCTTTATTGTTCAGATGAGTATAGAGATGAACAATGAATTCTATCAGTTTTGGAGGCAACATTCCTTCTTCATACTGGACCATGCATTATTAATCAGCATGATTTTTGAGAGTGGAAAAACTGTTTGAAAAGAATTAACATAGTCTATTGGATGTGATTGACACTGTCATCCCTTTCATTTTGCTCCTGGCAAGAGGCATCCCTGTAGATTTATGTGCATCTGGACATTACTAATATTCTCCTTGTTATGCACTCTGGGCAGCTGTGATATGGAAATTTCTAGCAGTTTTTAAGAGGGCAGTTTACCATTGTTATCTGTATAAACACACACAAAGAAACAATATTTTTTGTTGTTGTCTAAGATTGTATCACTCAAAAATATTTAATATCTGGCTCCTTAATAAATCTGATCTATTTTCAACATATGCACTTATAAAAAGGAGTTTTATCAAGATCCTATGGAATCTCCAGATATTTAAAGCTACTTTCTTCCAGACAGTTCAGTTTTCAAGACTTGTGTCCACTCATCCTTCTCTTGTTTTACCTTCAAATTCTTCAAATCAATTGCATTTTAATTGGATTAATGCATCAAGAACTACAGCTAGTGTTTATCTGCTGTTCAGAACTTCTGATTGGCCTTTGTAATGGCTTTTAATCACAATAACTAAAACAAGTGACATTAAGAGCTGCTGAAACAAAACCTCAAACACAAAAGAAACAAATGTGACAGAGGCTACAGTGCTTTTTGTTTCTGTTTGTTTTTCTCAAGGAAACACTACTTTTTTTTATATGCAGGTTTAGAATTATTTTGTTTTGCAGGCCAGATAAGAAAGTATGTCAATCATTGTATGCATGTGTATACAATTTAAGTGTCCATGTATGTATAGTCAAATATTTTATTGGTGAAGGGATTGCTTAATTACCATCTTGGCTATAATTTTCTCTCTTTTAAAGAGCACCCATCTCTCTGTCTTTTAAAAAGAATATTTTTGCATTCCAGATTTCTCGTGAGTTTCTAACCCAAACAGAACTTAATCTGAAGGATCTGTTTGCAGTGTTGGTGTATGAAGCAAGAAGGTAACATAATTGGGATAGAAGCTAACTGATGGCTATATTATTTTTCAATATGCTTTCATATTTACAGATAGATACTCTGTGCAAGGACATAATAGGGGAGCCATGAATTTTGAACTCTGCATACCAGTCCATTCTGCTACTAAACTCCTTGTCTCACCAGTTTCCTTGAGCCTTACGAAATATAAGTTTGTGTCCAGCAATTAGAGGCACATGAACAGCTGCTTTCTGCTCACAGTCAGCTGCTCTGCATTTTGAGTGACACATCTACCACCCTCCCCAAAGGTCAGACCCATCTTCTTCATGGCAGGCCCATTGTTGGCCATTCCAGGCTGTGAGAGTTCAGCACGGAGGTCCCTCCTGCTTGGCAGCACAAGGAACTGCCACTGCTCCACTGGACAGCCTAATTATACCAATCAATCATGTAAAATAATTCTCACGGCTAGAAGTGGAAAGGTTATAACTCATAAAGGCACTTGCTAACTGAAAAGAAAAGGAAATAAAATGTGAAGTCAATATATAAAATAAATTTTAAAAAATATATACTATCAAATAAATATTATGGAATCATAAGTCAATTCTAATTTTTTTTTTCCTCTGGGCCAAAATAAAAGTGCCATTTATAAGATAAAGCATTATAAATCTTATAAATCAGTGATTACTTGAAAGACTTAGTACCTTGATATTGGCATATATTTTGAGTTTTAATGACTTTAAACTCACAGAAATGTGATTTAGTTATTTTAGTGGCTACATCATACCAAGATAACAACGGCAGCCTGCAGAACTACAAAGAATAGTCAGCATGATTTCTTAAATATGAATTTCACAATCCTTATGTAACTTCATTTTAATTTTTGCAAATCTTTTTTGTAATGTTTTAAAATTTTAAATAGTAATCAATTTTTTTTTTTTTTGTGGTTATTTCCACAGGTATAAACAAATGAAGAAAAATCCCTTACCTTCCACTGAGAAAATTCTTACCAATTCTCCTACATGTAACATAATGTTTACATCATACCCTTAGCAAAGACAAGGGTTGATCTTGTACTGCAGAGATGTACTGGAAGGAGAAAATTATACTGCAATCAGAGCTGCCCAGAACCCATTCCTTTCTTCTTAAAATTAAAGGTTCAGAACACAGATATGTTCCCTGGTATTTCTGAAGACACAAAAATTCAAAATCAGGATTTAATGCACATATACTAAACAAATTTGTGGAATGATCTGAGTTTACTGTGAGTTTCAAATAAAGTCCATGACTGTGCAAGCAAATTATTAACCTTACATTTGCAGAAATACTAAAAAATAATCTAACATAAACTTAAAACAAACACAACAAGTACAAATCAGGGATCATTTTCTTATGAGAGAATATCATCTCCTTATAGTATTTTTTGGAGGTTAGCACAAAATAATGGATTTTTATCCCAACATTTTCTACCATCCAAAGTCTATTTCATGACCTTGTGTCCAGTCTGAAGTTAAGGTGCTTAAAAAACAAAAATAAAAGACTTATTGGTGCTTTATTCATATAAGAGAAGTTATAAATAAATAAATAAACAGACAAACCAACTCCTTACAATCTTATGATATAGTATGCTTTTGCACATGATCTGTCACATCCACAACCCACACAGGACAATGATCAGTTGACTTGCTTTCTCTGTCTCTGTTATGATTCAGCTTTACCCTTTCCTCATGGGAAGGGTAAGCTGTTAGCTTTAGTAAGCAAAGTCATCTGCTGTACGTTCTTAATGTATAGTTTATTAATTTTCCTTTTCCTTGTTGGTATGAAACAAATAGCCGTGTCTTGGATTTACATCATGTACCTTAATCCATTATAGGAAATAGTTGTTTTTGCCAATAATAAAGAACTGAACTACTTCTCTGTTGAATCAAAGCAGGAAGGGGAAGAAAGTTATGTATTTGTAACACAGATTATAATCTTACTGCTTAGTATCTTCCTTGTGCAATTCCCTTGAGTGATAGTGTGTTTCTGTCTAAATAGCAGAAATTCGTCTAAGACTGTATTCTTTGGCTCTGTTCTGTTTGAACAATACCAGAGTATCTACACACAGAAGTACAAACAGATATGGGAAAGTTTTTAAATTACAACCATCCCCTGCTTCCTGTTGCTGGGATTTAGTGTACACAAGAACTTGCTGACAAGCATGCCACACACTTCATAAATAAATGTAATACCAGTGAAGACCTCAACTGGTGAGTGTCCTAGCAACTGTCCAATCCAAAAACATAATAAGTGGTGGACTGTCAGAATCTTTTAGTGAAAAGATCTTAAATAATCTAAAAACAGAAGACTTGCAGACATTATTTAATTAAACCAAGGACTTAACTAAAGTTTTTTTTTTTTGTGTGGTTTTTTTTTTTTTGTTTTTTTGTTTTTTTTAATACTATGCTTTGCTCCTTCTACTGTTTTTCAGTTTTACCACAGTAATGACACATAGAGAGTTTCCTTAAATCCCATGGGATTCAGCTATGCTTCCTGCAGTGGATTTCAATTTTTCACAGTGTCCACAAATGTTTAGTAACTATAATTTCAGATGAAGCAAAAAGAAGACCCCCAAATCTAACTAGCCAGGCAAGTGTCAGATTTTTTTTCCTACAGAGAGATATATTTTTGTGTTTTGCTGACTTTCCTCCTGCCATTACCACGGTAACTAACACTATATCTATCCCTGACAGATTCTTTGGATTTTGAAGAAGCTAATTATTGTCTATTAATCTATTAACTTTGATACTTAAGACCAGATTGTATGTAGTTTAAATGATAAGTCCAAAGAATATTTAAAATTTACACAACTAGATTTTTTGTTTGTTTGTTTTTTAATTATTAAGTAGATTATGCTGTGCAAGCATTTTATATTTCTTCTGTTGACTAGGGAAAATGGTTAGACGTTAGCTGCAGGTCTTAAAAGTCCTACTGCATTGGAAGAAGTGTTTGCACGCTAATCACATTCTTTACTAACACTTGTTATGAAGACATAAAGTTAATATTCCTTCTTGATAAGGACTGTATATAAAATCAGTCAAAACTTTAAGGCACTGAAAAGTCGACCTGTGTACCATTTCAGTAAAAATTACACATTTACTAAATTATTTCAACTGACTATTTACAATGCTTTGGTAATTATGTAAAAATTCTTTAACATTTAATTTACTGTATATCATTCCTTAGTGTTCTGCAGGGAATCTGAACAATCTAAAGTAAATTTCAGGACTTCCATCATAAGGTTTTAGTCTGCTTCTCCTGAGAGCTTCCTATGAAGCAGTAAACACTCATGCAAGCAAAATATTCCTATGTTACTTACCTTATTTTGCAGCTCAGCTCAGTTTGTGGAGGCTTATTTTTTTCACGCTGTAATCAATATGCCATGGTGAACAATTTTGATTGAAGCAAAGCAAGAAAAGAATATTTCCCACAGGAGTCTCTAGTGAGTAATGTTTGAATGTACATAAAGGGTGTAGAGTGATTGCACTTAAATGCCTGAGGAAATTCAGGAATAGAGGATATTGTAGTATGTATTCCATGTATTCCAATCACACATAAACAGTTTGAAGTAAAACAAACCAAAATAGAACAAACAAACAAACAAAAAATATCCAAGTTATATAACATATTGTGATTTTTATGCTGTTAGGGTCTTTGTCCAGTCACATGTATACTACTGATTTGTAAGTGTATTATCTATAAACATAATTTACTGCGTGAATTAACAGCAACTTCCTCATATATTCAATTGGTGCGTTCTAGTACGCGTTACCAAAGATTATGAAAATAACATGAAAGAAGTTATGAATAACAGACCTTGTGGGTCATTGAATTTGTCTGGATCAGGACAGTTCACAAAACACCTAATGACATCCACAGATGAAACAAGTCTACAAAGCACTTAGTAAATATAAGCCTTGCAGAAGAACAGTAAGAAACTTCCAGTTGGAAGTTCAGCTCAAAATCATCAATGCATCTTTCTGCTATTACTTAAAATAATTTTTGAGAAAATAAGCAGGTCACATTCTCCTTCTTATAAAAAAAGAAATAGGTCTTTACCCCAAATCTGATGACCAAATGTGAACAAATAATCCTCTCCAGTCATATTTTATCCCATTTGTTGGTTTGTGATTCTCTGCATACTCCACAGAATTTCCTCCTCTATACAGTCTCTTCACAAGTTTTCTGGAAGACAGAAGAGATAAATAAATTCAACCTGGTTCTAGAAAGTGTCCAGCACAAGATTTGAACTGCTTACTTTTTACTAAATTATAAATATTTCAAAAAGATGGTGAAAGCATTGCAGCATAGTCCATTTTCAGACTGCCATTACAATATCAGATGCACAGGACTCTTAATGCAAGAATGATGCTAAATTAGCAAATTCAGGCTGTTTCTCCTTTTTGAGGCAATTTTAAGTGGAAAGTCCAAAACACTACCAATTATGTAAACCTAAGAAAAAATATGCTTCCCAGTAACAGAACTACATAATAATTTAACACAAATGTACCCAGTTTATTACTCTCTCTTTTATTCTTCTCTCTCCCAGTAAATTGTCCACAAACATCCACTGTATTTAATACATTTGAGTGTTGTTGGTTTTGTGTGTGTGTGCACTTGTGCTCCTTCAAATCTTTCCTTCAATATTTGCCTGCTCTATCTAAGAACAGGCAATTTCACAATTCAATTAATTACCCAGAAAAAAAAAAAAAAAAAAAAAGTAATCCATGCTTTGGAACAACTGAGTTTCTAAGGAAAAAAAAATAGGCAACTAGAGCAGAAACAAACATAGTGTAGTTTCATGAAACTTCCCTCCCAACCTTTTTTTTTTTCTTTTTTTTTTCTTTTTCTTTTCTTTTTTCTTTTTTTCAATTTTTCCACGGAGCCATCAGTTAGATAACACATGTTTGAGGTCGTCCACTGACCCACTAAGTTTAATGGGAGTTTTACTACTCACTTTAATAGGATTGTGATTGGGCCTAATTTGTATTCAGGAAGTTAGTCCTTCATGAAGGCAAAGTGGAAAAAGTATGAAGTGACATGAAGAATTGATGCAATTCCCAGAAGGAACTTGTCAATCTTCTGATGACCTTGTTTTTGCCCTATCACGATGTATTCGTTCATTCTTTTATTTTCTCCCAATTTCTTTTCTATGTCACTAAATACTTTCTTGCCATCATTATCCTTTAGTTCTGGTGGAATTCGTCTTTCTTACTCACTTACCAATACAGCAAAGTTTAGGTGGTTATGATTCTAACTTCTAAACAGATCGTAGTTCTAATAATAGATTCTTTTCACCATAAGATAATGAAAACTGATAAAATATTAACTAATCATCAAACATAGTAAGTTGTTCATACTATGTTAGGAAATTTGTAACTAAACTTGACAATGGCCAGCAAGAATTAAATTCATTAAGGGATTAAGACACTGTCACTGAAGGTCTGCATGTTGACATCCAGAGAGATGCAAAAATTCCATTTTCCATTACAATCAGTGGAGTTTTGTCAATGCAATTAGAAGAGATTAGAGAGCAATTCATCTCAACTGAGCATAAACACCTAAGGTGGGATTTGTTTGCTTAAATACTGCTCTCTAGTACCATTTAAAATGCTAGAGAGTATTCAAGATATGCTTATAAGAATGGTTGATGGCATAGTACAGTGAATGATCTTCACCTTTCTGTAGCATCAGCTGGAGTCTGAGCCAGACCCAAATGTAGGACAAGTGCTTTACAGCATGATTTTTATAAGCATGTGCCATGAGAATGGAGTTCAGAACATAGAATTGAGAAGGCAGTGCTTAGAGGAAAGTTTGCTCCAAATTGCATCCACTAAATGCAATGCACAAAGCTAGAAGTCATACCAAAGAATCATAGAATCCTTGAGTTGCAAGGAGCCCTTATAAGTCACCTAATCCAACTCTCCTGCAGTGAACAGGGACATCTGCAGCTAGATCACATTGCTCAGAGCCCTATCCAGGCTGACCTCAAATGTCTCCAAGGATGGGGCTTCCACTACCTTTCTGAGCAACCTATGGCAGTGCTTTACAGCCCTTATTATGGAAAACTTCTTCATGTAAAATTTAAATCTTCACTCTCTTGGTTTGAAAACGTTTCCCCTCGTCCTATCAGAAGAGATCCTGACAAATAGCCTGTCCCCTCCCTCTTACAGACCCCTTTAGGTAATGGACGGCCACAATCAGGTCTACCTGGAGCCTTCTCCAGACTAAACAGCCTCAGCTCTCTAAGCCTATTCTCATAGGGAAGGTATTCCATCCCTCAGATCACTTTTGTGGTTCACCTCTAGATACACTCTAACAAGTCCACATCTCTTCTGTACTGAGTTCATCTCCTGCTCACACTCCCCAATGCTCCTTAATCCCTCTACCTTGTCCTTCATCGGAGGCTCCACCTTGCTGAAAGCAATGGCACGTGGCAGCTCCTCTCCTGTAGGAAATTCGGTTTCTCTGCTGAGGTGATTCCTTGCCTCAGTGTGTGATCACACCCGAACCATCCACACACGGAAAATGGAAGCATTTGGAATCAGCAGATTTGTTGGGAAGATACCTGCAGCCTGCAGCACATTTTAAATCTTATGTTCCAAGTTTTGAAGGCTGCTGTGACTTCTGAGTTATAAACTGTTATAATGGGAGGTGCTAATCTTTCTTTAAGCTTTACATCACACATTTTTATTGCTTCCACTTGCACTTAAAGTGCTAGATACCACCTTTGTGGGCAAACTGACTCATTTTACTTCCAAATCTAAGAATTCAAAATGTTCTTTTCATTTTTTTTTTTTTTAACAATTTGGGATATATATATATATGTATATATATATATGTATATATATATATATATAGGCTTAATTTGTATTTGAGACAAAATTGGATTTATCAGTGATCTGCTTGTTATTTTAGTTAAACAGTGGCACAAATGTTCCATTTTACTGTTGTGAGATTTTTTCTTATGAAATTTTTCCTTTCAATTATGTTTAAATGGTTTTTTTTTTGTTTTGTTTTGTTTTTGTTTTGTTTTGTTTTGTTTTGTTTCTATATTGTTTTTTTCTCCTAAATTACTGGATTCAGTGGAAGTTTTCCAGATGTATGTTGATTATTACACTGCAGGAAGGTTTTGCCAACAAGGTTTTGTATTTTTTAATATTCTGAACTTTCCACTATCTTCTAATAGTCCTTCAGCAAGAGCTTTCTAAGCCCCAGGATAGCCCTCAAAAGCAGTCTAATGTGGTCCAGGCAAAAAGAATGCTTGACCTATTCCATAATAGGAGCATGCTTCTTGCAGATACGGAAGCATGAGTTATAAATTTCCTGCTGGAATCTCATAATGCATTTTGGAGTTATGTATTCACATTCCCTAGCCAAAAAAGTGCCTCCTTTATACATTGGAGAAGGAAAGCAAACAAATGATCAAACAGTTTGAATTCTATTTAACAGGATATTTAAATAATCTGCCACAGAACAGTATGAAAGTGTAAGCAGACATTCTCTTATGATTTTTACACTGTAGAACTGCGTTGTTGGTATTAATTGGTTCAGAATGCTTTAAAATCTGTCATTAATAGAAAATTTACAAATTTATCAAACTACTTTTTAATATAGGAATAAGTACAATAGGGAATGTGGGTGAAGTCATTAGATGTATGTTACATTGTTAAGAAGGCTGGTCTTTAGCTTATATGCATAGTCAAATATCAAGACATGTAAATAGCAAACCAGTTCTCTCTTTAGAACATGTACTTCTCACATCTTGAGTCTGTTTAACCAAACAGGTATCTTCAAAGTCAATACTTTCCTGAGGAAGGATGAAACACAGAAATATATTTAATTACTCCATAAATAATATCACGATACATGAAAAAAAAAAAAAATACAGTCAGAGCTTAAGAAGATATCACTGCTCTCAAAAGCAAAAAAATGTTTAAAGTTTATACTGTCTCTAAAAACATGAGAAGTACAGGAATAATAACTAAGCAGAGAAGAATATCTAATTTACTCCATATCATGAGGAGACTGCACCTGAAGATCATGGTAAATTTTTCTGCTTAGGCAGTTCTAGATAAGTAGTAATGATAAATATAATGTACTTGGAGTTGTTAGAAAAACATATGCATAGATATGCTTAGAAAGATTTAACAGGTTAAGAACAGGATTTTTTTGAGGAAGTTTATATCTTCTCTAGATTATTTTTGTGGAACTTGATCCTAAATACACTTAGACAGTAAAGGTACATCTCCAAATTTTGATGTTGCAAAAACTGGAAACCAAAATACCACCTGGTAGTTTGTGCTTAAAAGAAATGGCTCAGTTGTGTTTCAAGCTCTGTTGGAACCTAAAATTGCTCATATAGACCTTATGTTCTGCCAAAACAGGCCACAGGTATTTGTGGCTTCCTGTAAGCATTCGAGAGACCAGAATGCCCCCAGCAAATACTACTGTGAAGGTCAAATGCTCTCTGCAGACACTACTGCACGGAATCCTGAATGTCTCTCTGACATTCAGGGATTTATCTTCAGCCTTGAATGTCACAAAACAAATGACATGCAATGCTCAGGCTAGAGCATGCCTCTTGCATCAATTCATCTTAAAATGTTTCTGAGAATTAGGTAAAATTTGACATAATTTGTATGGAACCATTTATGTCTACCACAGAACACTTATTTTATGAAAGAAATTTTATTACAATGCATTGCATTAATAAAGAATTGGGTTGATTTTAATCTTCTGCTGACCTTAGTTAAAAATAAACACATAAAGCCTTTTGCAGTAGTACTTAAATCTTGCTGTCTTCTGGATTGATGCACATAACATGCTAACCTTCCAAGACTAAGATTAAGTGTGCAAAATCCAAATAGACATAGTGACATGGGGAGTGCATGATGTTCATTGTCTAGAATCTATGGCTATGTCTGTACTAATGAAGAAAATAGACTATAAACTGATATTTATCCCTGCTGACAACTGCCATGGCATGGTATATTTTCATATGGATAAGTGCTCTTTTGTCCAAAACCGTGGGGGTTGAATCCAGTTTGTCTGTGAGCAGGAGTCCCTGGACCAAGCAAACCTCCAAACTATGCCTGGGCACTGTCTCAGAGAGAGTTTTTTGGTGAGTACAGTATTATTTCAAGGATCATGCTAGGAATTTAATACTATGACTAAGAACATATCACTATACAGGTTTGTGCATTGTTCCTGTGTTGCTTGGCATCTCTCAGGAGTATTATGTGGTCATGATAGGAATAATGAAAACAGAAAACATGATAGTACAGATATTGGGAAGAACTGAATGTAACTGAACTAGAAGTAGATCAGGAGCTGTGAAAAACTTGGGATAACAGCAGAGGGAAGATTTTTTTTCTTCATTAACATTCAAGTTAAGCAACCAGAAGATCCTCCTCATGTATGTGTAATTATTTTTAATATAGTTGATATTCATAGCTGTCTTGTATCACATCTGTCTTTTAACCTTAGAAGCATGCCATCACATTTATCCTGTATGTGGATGAATATAAAATACATTTGGATACATACAATGGATTATTTGCAAGTTTGTTGTACTGCAAGGAGAAAACAGATAAATATGTATAAATGATGTCTATGGAATGTGATTCTTTTTGTGGTCACTTCAATATTCTCAGCATCTGACTAATTCTGAGGTCATTAAGCATTATACAAAATGTTACACAATGTATGCCACTTAAGATTATTACCATGAACTTGACAGCCAAGCCTAATTGTGATATACAATGTAAGTGCTCCAGTCCATCTGCAGAACAGAAAAACGCTCTCGTCTTGTTACAAATGAAGTACACATCTGCATGCACACACAATGCAAAAAAGAAGATATTCAAACAGAGGCAAAAATTTCTTTGGTACAATTTTCAAAAGGAAATATAAATGAAAGTATAAATATCAATTACTGTTAAATCAGTCCTTTGCTGCTTTATGATAACTTGAGTATATCACTTATATGGTCAGGTGTAATGCTTAATATATCTTACCTATTGGTGAAAATGGAAACAAGTCTTGAAGTCTAAATATTTAATCACATAATTGTAGGAGTTGGAGGGACCTCTAGAGATCATCTAGTCTAATGCCTGCTAAAGCAGATTCCCTGAAATAAGTTGCACAGATACCACAGTTTCTCCTATATACCCAAAGTGTGCCTAAAGACTATCAGGAAAAGAGAAAAAGTTTCCCTCATGCTTTAGTGGAACTAATCTGTAAAACAACCATTCTACAAATATTTATTCTCATAAGAAAAGAGTAGTAATTGAAAATGTAAGAGCTGTGTTTCCCCTGTTGCAATGTGCTGGTTGATGGTTTACATCTACCGGCCTGATTCCTGCTATGTACATTTCTTCCATTACATCTTCTTCGTAGACATCTCTCTGTGGACAAAGCTGACTTCTAACCCACAAACAACACAGCTGTCTCTAAGCTGTCAGCATGTAACATAATGAATATCCGAGCATCTTTTTTGATAGGCCATTCTAATAGGTGTTGATGTTGATCCCACTTCATTCAGCATCTTCTTGTTTCCCTGGAAGTAGCTTACATCTGCTTGGGCAAATTCTGTCATCGCCACCATTTCATTTGCAAATGCCATCTGTTCTGGCACTCTCTCAGGAAATAATCTTTCTCTTCTTACTCATGAGAGACATCCATGTTACTTGCGCTCTTCCAGTAATACTTTCTTAAAGTTCTATATGCCATATAAAAGTCAATGATGCAAACTAACAGCTGCAATTAAGTTAGCAACTCCATAATTTCCTCATTTTCCACCAGTGAATATATTTTAAAGACAGTTTTGAAAACACAGAGTTTTCATGCAAAATTTCTGTTTTGCTCTGTGCCTATTAAGTCTGTTTTTAAATTCCTGATCAAAATTCATGCAGAATGCGTGCTACACTAAATCTACATCTTTCTAATAACATGGGTAAAGCCTGAAGAAATAAGTTCATCACTGTACCCAAATAATAGTAATTCTCCAGAGCACTCTATCTGAATTTTGAGAAAAAGTGTTTCTCTTCCCAGTAGTGCTTTTTGTTGTTTTATTTTGTTTTGTTTTTAATCTATAGAATATCCAGGATTGGAGGAGACCTACAAGGATCATTGAGTCCTGCTGGAAAATCAGACCAAGTATCCGCAAGCACATCCAGATGCTTCTTGAACTCCAGCAGCTTGGAGCATATTCTGATATGCTACCTGACCCTCCTCTGCTTCAGCTTCATGCCTTTCCCTCTAAGTTTTAATTTCAGTTAGATCAGAATAATCTGTGATAAAAAATATATTCTTCAAACTGTTTAAAGCCAGTGCCGAGCATTTTCCAGAAGATATAGAAACTGATTTTTCTTCCAAATACTGATTAGCGAATTCTAGTGTCCACAGCAGCACAAACAACAGCACTATGGCTAATTATGCAAATTATAATAATTTTGCTCTTAAATATCAGGACTTTCTGCCTGAGTGAGGTGACTGAAAGTACAGAAACAAACTGTCAGAGGAGAATTTTTAAAGAGCTCTAAAGAAAACAAAATTACTTTGTATAGAAGAAAGAAGAGATCATAGGTTACTTTATGATATACAGATAATACGTTTATTCCTTTTTTTTTTTTTTTTTTTTTTTGTAGTGCCTACTCCTGTAGTATCAACCTATGTAAACAAAGTACAGCTGTAAAACTACAGAAGCAATTTACCAAAATATGTTGAAAATGCACTTACATGTAGTATGTCATAAATATGTTGGACAAAATGATAGGACATTGGCTTGAATCATACAGTTATGCCAGTGATTCCATGGCCATCTTCCCAGTGGATTGAATTACTAGGTCTAATTTAATAATTTCTAGATTTAGTCTTCAGTCATGCAGTAAGAATGTAAGCTTTGTTTGGGTCTGCAAATTCACTCATCACATGAGTGCATACATACACAGACATGAGTGGAAGAAGGAAAATGGACACCACATATCACGAAATTTGAACATTATATTTCTATATAGGAAATGTTCCTCAACCCCTACAGGAGAAGACAAACCATCCCAAACTTTACTATTAAGCAGGAATCTGACTGGCTTTTTATATGTACATAATTAGAAGAAGATACAGAAAAAAGTGTTTCATGCATGTATACCAAAAGTCAATTTTTTTTTAGTTTAAAAGGTTTTGTAGTTTGAAACCATTACCCCTTGTCCCATCAGTACAATCCCTTATTAAGAGTCCCTCTCCAACTTTCTTGTTGACCCCTTTTGATTCTGAAAGGCCACAATGAGATCTTCCTAGAACATTCTCTTCTCCAACCTGAATGGCTTCAGCTGATAACTAGGCTGAGAGTATCATCATAGCCCTCAGATTACTCTTGTTGTCTTCCCAGAATCTCAGACTGAGTATGCAGTGAATGAACGGCTTACCATAAAGCAGCACCACCTAACAAATCCAAAAGAGAACAAGGCTTTGGGGCAGTGGTACTTATTTTTACACTTCCCTTCTTTTATCTTTTTGAGGAAAAATGAGTGTTTACTCCACAGTGCACACATTACACTCAGATAAAAATTACAAGTCTTCCTTTTGAAAGTATTTTAAATTTTTTGTTTAAATTAAAAATTCCACACTACTTACTCCAGTAGCTTCTGAAATATTGTATGCCTTCAATAAGAAAGGAAATGACTGTTTCTAGTTCAATCACTAATAAATACATTTTTGTAAGATATTTAAAAAATTTTTTTTTCCTTTGATATTCAGAATTGATCAATTTTCACTTGAAAAGTTAATTGTAAAGTCCTATGAGTCTCAAAAGCAACATTAATTAGATATTCTAACACTCATTCAAGATTTGCTAAGGAGTATTAATGATATGAACATCTCTCTTTTTGTCTAAAGACATTAACTCTCCCTATTGTAAAATATGAAAAGTAAACAGAATCCCACTATATGATTGCATTTTGGTAGCTCTGAATCTTCACTTCACAGCTGTGTTCAGCTTTGTTTTCCAGCTATTAGTCAGGATGTGAATAAGAGATCAGTCTCAGAACTAGGTGGTCCACAGGCCTAGGGTGTTTTAAGTATAGCCTCATTCTGAAAGATGTTATCAGGAAAGAATAAGAAAACAGCATTGTATTTACACATCGTTGACTTTCCAGGCTAAAAACATCTACCTGTCTGACTACCTAGATCATCTAAGTGACTGGCACAAATAATGCCAGAAATTCAAAATACAAATCTTTACCATGTCACACCCCAAAGAGTACTAGAATAGAGAAAACAGTGTATGTGGTTGCTTTTTAATGTTTTGTTTGCTTGAATGTTTAACATTTGTTAAGTTAAAATAAAAAAATAAAAATAAAAATAAAAAAATAAAATAAAATAAAATAAAATAAAATAAAATAAAATAAAATAAAATAAAATAAAATAAAATAATACTAATAAAAAATACATTACATTCATATTTATTGATGTTTGGCTGTCAAGGTTGCTAAGGTAAAAATATATTTAGTGTAACACAATTGTAAATAATGATTTATATGCCTAAATACTTAGTTTATGCTTAATTTTGTGAGTTTATTCTTTCCTAGATATGCATGAAAGAAAAAAATGTCTGTTATAAAAATGAACCTTTAAGGGAAGCAAATAAGAACTTCTATACATGGTACATAGTCAAGTAGAGATTTCCTTGGAATACACCCCAAAAATAAGGTGAGTTATTCAGAAGAAAAATATTCTGAAACCAAAGAATGTCTGGCTGTCCACAGACTGCTTCATAATTTTTCTCCTTTCATCTCTTTTCTGAAAGCTTTCTCAGTTCCTCGCTCAGAATAAAGTTACCCTCCATGAGATAAAGAATCCTTTACATATTTATACAGTATTTTTCTTCTTTTTGTGTCATGGAAACAGATAGCCAAATTGTGTCTGCTTTCTGTGGGAATACTTTAGAGATGAAGAGCTGCAGGGAATCTCCTTCTGCCCTGAAGTTCCTCCCTGAAGAAAATAGGACTGGTTTGCCACGCTTCCAGCGGTCAAAGGCAGAGGATGAAGGATGCTGCTTGACAGCAAGGCAGTCGTGGAAAAGGGCATGCCCCGAAGTGGGGTGCAGTCCCTGGGATCCAACTCGCAATTGTGGAGCAGTAACAGAGTAAGCGTGTCTGTGCTTATTGTGGAGACAAAGTCATTGACACTGCTCAGCATACAACCTGCACTACCCTTTGAAGCTTCACTAAGTGCGCTGAGCTGGAGTGCCCCAGAAATCCTGTAGAGAAGTTAGGTCCAGGACACCACAGAGCTGATGCAGCTCGGAGCGCAGTGATTCTGTGCCTCCTCCTGTGTCATTAAATCACTTATCCTAAACTGACAGAAGCTGCATTTTTAGCTTTTTGTGTGTGTGTGTGTGCACAATTGTACTTATGCAGAGCTGCATCTTCAATGAGTGGGTCTGTTAATTTTGCATCTATATGCACATATACAGTAACAAGGCATGCAAAAATTGTGAATATCATAAAATACTTGTGCATGCTTTTTTTATATCCATTGTTCCCGTGACAGGAATGATAAACTAAGTATGGTGTTTTTCTTGTCTTTTAAAAAAAATAACCCAAGCTCAGATTATAATCAAAGAAAATTTACGATAGTGACACTCCTCCAACTAATAGTTAGAAAGTATTTCAGATCATACTCCAAGAGTCAAAGATCACCAGTTTCACTGGTGCAGGATTGTATCTCTGAAACAAACAGTTACACTGAAGATGTTTTTATTATTTTATTATGATCAAAATACTGTTATTATTTCTCTATTTATTGGACATAAATGTTACTGCTGATTTATGTGGAAGTACTTCTACTAGTTTCCTAATGTATTCATGACTGTCTTGCATATCTCAATAATATCTGAATTTAAAGCATCTTGTTTTCATGTCAGTCCATAGGATTTTCTTCTCCCTTTTCATCATTTTGGTGAAAGTGTTAATATGCCTTTTGTCATGCAACATTTTTAGTACTATCTATCTCAATTCTAATCTTACTTTCATTTGCTCAGCATTATTCCAAGCAGCAAGAAAAATGGGAAAAGTCTATGATCAAAGATAAATATGTCTGAAGTGTTTTATATTTTTAGTGTTATTACATTAGAAATGTCATATTGGATATACATATTTCTTATATTTATAATTAGTTTACATGCATTTTAATTTTTATATTTAGTGTGGTCCATCCTCACTTTCCCTATCATCTCCGCTAGCAGCACATTTATTGAAGCAATGGATCAAAGAAAGCACAAATATTCTACACACCTATTTGGAAATCAAAATTAACTTGGGCAGAAAATGTCTATTCAGTTTCATTTTTTTATTTATTCAATACATTGTGAGATATATTCTGTTTTTAAATAAAAGATCATACTTGGTACAAGTAATTTTGAAGTGATAAAAGCATACTTTAAAATGTTTAATATAAATTTGTATTGTCACAATAATTACATGTTTTGTGTTGTCATGTATGATATTCTAAGTTCTGCTACAAATAACCAATTAACTATAAAATACATAAGCAGAATGAATCTTCAGTTCATTCTGAGTTCTCTAGAATCCATTTCTGTAGTACTTAATTTTTTGCCCAAAATGTGTGAGGTGGAAGACAACAACAATCTTTTTTTTTTTTCTTCAATCAAAATGTTGTGATTTGTCTCTTAACATTTTGTGACAATCTTGAGCAATTTAATCTAAATAGCCTCTGCTATTTTCACACATGAGTGCGTAACAATTGCCTCTGAGGTGCAAATGCGATGAACCGCTGACCGTGTCATTCAGAGGGAAATAAGTGACAAAAGCCATAATATATGCAGTGAACACAAGGCGAAATTGTTATCTACAGATAACAAGTTATTGAACTTTTTTTTTAAATGTAAACTTTATGTACACTGTGATCTTTCCTGTAAACTAGATAGCTATAAAGTCGTAAAGGTAATTATTGGAAACCAATTGCAGTGAACTGTAGAACAAAAGCCATTCCTTTTTTATGATGATAATTGAACGGAGCACTAGGCTTAGTAGGATAAAATGATTTCAAGCCTCTTAACACAGTGTTGATTAGGAGATTGAAAATGTCATGTCTTAATAAAGAGGAATGTTCAGTTTGAAAAACACAGGTTCTTTTCTACATTGTCTTAAACACAGAGAATTTTTCCTTTCATCTTTCACAGAAGCCTTAGTGTTAAGCACCAGGTCCCACAATTACATGTTCCTTTCCATTGGACACCCATAATTGACCCAGAATGGCTTTGTTAAAAATCAGTTCAGTAAACCAGTTTCCATACTGCTACATTGTTTCCTTCAGAGCCCCGTAGTTACAGATCTATCAGTAACTGCACTGCTCCTTCCCTAGGTAATGTGTGGGTTCAAGAGCTTAATGACTGTAGGAGGTCAGGGAGATGTTTTCCATGTCAGTTTCACGTGTGATCAGTTAAGTACAGAGTATGAAACAAGATAACAAGTTTCCCTAAGTCATACAGCACACCAGGTCACAGGCATCAACAGACCTCAAACTTCAACCACAGCATCATCTCCTAATTCCATCTCCCTATCTCAGCTCTGGTTATATTCAGCTCAGAACAAAAAGAGCAAATCTTACAAAGGTAGCATATGATATTTACTCATCTTGATGCAGTATGTATCACAGTTAGGCTGCATGAAACATTTCTATATTTTTAATTATTGGGGGTTTGGGTTTCTAGTCACTGGTGCACAGAACCAGAGGGAGATCAGAATGAAAATAAATAATGTTGCTACTTTCTTTTTATCTGCTATATTACTTTGTTTTTTATGTTATTACTGTTCCCCTGCCCCTCCCCTCCCCAAATTAGGTTGCCTGCCAGCAGTGATTTGGAAAGCTGGCCACAGAGATTCTTCTTCTCATAGACATTCTCCAGAAGATTTCTAAATCAGATTCCATTTCATCCCTATTTAAAAGCTACTTGCATGTGAGAATGTGAGATGTGGAACATCAGTGTCATACAGGACAGTTCTGCAAAGAAGTTAGCTGCATATAATTATATATACCTATATAGCATTCAGTAGTCACAGTTAAATTTAGAGCATTTTCTTTAACCACAAAAGACACAGCCTTCTGTTGTTCTCACATCTAGAATCTCCTTTTTCTGCTTGTTTGTTTGTTTGGTTTTTTAATGCTTTTTTTCATGAAGAGATAATTCACAAAGTATGACAGTGTTGCCCATAAAAGTTTAAAAGGAGTGTAAAAGGGACAATTCCCACTCCCCAAAGAATGTAGGGCAAAACATGCAGAAGAAAAATTGCATTTCCAGTGAAAAAGAAAAGGACAGGTGGTTGAATAAGTATCCTTTGTGTGGCTATATGACTTTGGGCAAGGAACATCAGTGGTAATCCTATTTATGAATATCCAGTTAAAACAGGTAACAGAAAAATTTTGATTAGTCAGACATAAGCCTTGCACAGAGAGATACAGATTTCAGAGGTGTTTTTTGTTGTTGTTGTTGTTTCCTTTTGGAATGCTTGCTGATTTCCGTTTTGTTGTTCCTAGAGAAATTTTCTTTAGACTTCATTGACGTTTATGACTAAAAATGGGAATGGGAGCACAGAAACTTCTAGTAAGTGACTGTTTAATAGTTAAGGAACTTGTGTGACATAAAATGTATACGTATGTTCCTGACATGCATGATGCAGAATTATAAACCTTGTGATCTAATATTGGAATGCACAACACTTTCCATTTGGTATTTTGTTGGTAAATTCAGTTTTCAAAAAGTCTCACTTAAGTCACACTTAGGAAGTATTGTTGAATTATAAACATTTTCCAAAATTTGAGAAAAACATGTTTCCTACTTAGTTCTACACTTCATTTTGTTTTTCCTTGTTTTCTTTTGTTCTGCCATGCAAACTTACATTTATTGGGTTTTGCCCTAGTTCTGATTCATAGCACTTTCCCTGCATGACTACCATCTCATGCTGTAGTGTCTGATTTTCCATTAAACAACACAACCTCTAACCTTTCTAGTTGCTAAGATAACCTTCAAACCATGAAGTGATTGTATTCATTATCAGCAATGTCTCATTTCTTCTGAGGCATGCAATGAATGCATATTTTTCATTTATCATGCTGTGGAATATTAATACTAATGCAATCCAGTATTTCTATGCCAATACAAACAGTCAGGAGAAAAGATACAAGCGCTGCTCTTAAAGTAATATCACTTAATTTATGATGTTGTCCATGATGTCAGAGGCAGATGGTGGTGGTATGGCAGGAGAGGTTGAACCTTCTGCCAGCATTTTGTTACATGTTGCTACTGGGTGACAAATGGCAGGAGAGGGGCAGTCTGACACAACGGCGTCTGACATGGGAATGCATATGAAGCAAAGGTGTGTCACTGAATGCCTACGTGCAGGAAACATTGCACCTAATAACGTTCATTAACACCTGCTAAATGTGTATGGAGACCAAAAAGTGGATGTGGACAGACTGAGATGGCGGGTGGTGTGTTTCAGAAGTGGTGTGTTTCAGAACTACGCAACAACTACAATGGGCACCTCTGCTTGTCCTGATTTTTTATGAGCAGTGCATGCAGGTTCATGTACACTGATGGTGAAAATGCGTAGTTAATGGTGGTGACTGTGTTAAAAAAAAAAAAAAAAAAAAAAAAAAAAAGAAAGTGTAATTTGCTCTATCAAATAGTGTTGTCTCAGAATTAAATAGGAGGCATTACTTCAGAGTGTCCTGCATAGAAAGTCACTGCATATTCTATGCCTCATGTAAGTGCTCTCTTTCACCACTTTGGTTTTGAGATACAAGGAGAAGAAAAGAAAGAAGAAAGAGTTCTGAAGCAACAGTCCTCTGTACCTGTCATAAAAATTTAAGCAGTTCCCGACATAATTTCATAGGCATTATGGTTACATATTCAAAATGAGAAAACTTATATTTCTGTTTTTTACCTTTACAAATGTGAAGGAGATCTAGTGTAAATTCTGTCAGAGAAATTGTAATCTCAAAAAAGGATACCAGAATTTAAAAACATAGGTAGCTGACAACTTCTGGTTATGTATCTGACTCAACAAATATAGCTATGGACATATTTTCAATAGGAGCACAAAGAAAAAGCAGATAAAACTTCACTATTTAGGAAAAAAAAAAAAATAAATCTATTGAACCTAACAGAAGTTACATTGTTCATAAAAATATAAGTAATTGCCAAAACTTCTGAAATAATAAAAGTTACCAGAAGGAAGGTGTTTGTAGTGATGCTAAATCAAAACAAATAAATAAAAAATAATGGAGATGTGTATGAATGAGTAGATGAAAGGTTGCACTAGAATAATAGCCCAAAGTTAATAAGAGAGTGAGTGGAGGTTTTCTTCCTCTTGTTTTTGTCGTTATCTATCTGCTTGTTGGTTTGGGATGTGTTTTTGTTTGTTTGTTTGTTTTTGTTTGTTTGTTTGCTTGCTTGCTTGCTTGCTTTTTATTTTTTTTTACCATGTTACACTAAAACATGCTTAGGGAAGACATTGTACGTATTTTAGAGTGAATAAGTCCCGTGGGTGCACTCAGGGCATGGAAAGCACTTCACTGTTTTGTAGTTCTCAGGAATGCTCCTGATGTCTACAGCCCTAGTATCACCTAGGGTGAGTTTAGAGGCCAACACTTGCTTTACCTCAGTTGGGATCCTGGCTGCTTCTGCTTTCTGATACTAGGGTACAGGTTGTGACTGGTATGCTTTGTATGAGAGATATGGAAAACAGGATGAATTTTCAGAGATCATGGGAGCTCTAGCAGGTGAGCAGCTAAGTAAATGAGTTCTAGGATGTAAATCTTCAATGTATATCTAACCACAGCAAGAACCTACTGCACACACAGAAATCACAGACCTTAGTTTAAACAGGTAATTTCCTTGAAACTACTTATGACATTTCACACTAGGTAGATCAGTTCTTTGACTGCTTTCTAATGATGTATAAGAATAATTGAAAATATAGTTTCTTGCAAAGCAGTCTGGGCACAAGTGATTTGTAACTGAGGTAGATTTAAAGAAATTTCTTATATGATTGCCTATTTGTTTCTATCTAGTATGTACTTCTAAGAAGTGTTTGTTTGAACAATATTTATTATAAATGATTTTTTCTTCTTGGTTTATTGTTAACAGAAATCATCTGATCTGTATTATGAACAGGACTAGTCAGTGCTTACTCATGGAAGTTATTTTTTTCATCGTTTGGGAAAAGATTGTAAAAAATAATAGGTTTCTAGGTTTTGGCTGGCATCTCTTTAGCACTGACTAATAATAATCTCAATAAGCTGATACACAAAACCATGTCACATAAAAGACAAGTGGAAAAAAGTCTCATGTTATCAGAATATTGAAAAAAAAAAAAGAAGTAAAAAATCATTTATTTGGAATATATTTTAAAAGGTTGCAAATGTCTTTATTTAATCAGACTGAGTGTATCACCAACAGTCTTCCAAACTGGACATGAAATCTATTATAATGCAGGAATCATACAGGAAGGTAGTTTATTAACTTTACCACTAACAAATACTTATTGTGAAAGATACCTGTACAATAAAACTGCAATTTAGCACAGTTTGTCTCTTGACAAAGAGCTGCTCAGAAAAAATAAATAAATAAAATAAAATAAAATAAAATAAAATAAAATAAAATAAAATAAAATAAAATAAAATAAAATAAAATAAAATAAGCCTGGCAAGCTCTGTTCTACCACTCTTAAGCACACAAAGTAGATTTGCACTCAAACTATGTAAATAAAGGAATATACAAGTTACTTGTGTTTCTTCAGGAGACTTTGAGAGCATATTATTTTGATGGAGTCATCTGGTCTTTGTTGAGACATCATGGGGGTAAGAAAATCATATGTTAAATTCAAAAAATATTTCCTCTTTTTAAAGTCTTGAAAGGTGTTAAAAAAGTGAAGGTGGAGTGGGTTTACTCAGAGCAAAAGTTTAAGTTTTGCATACTCCCACCTATCTACTGTAGAGCCAGATTTTATTATACTCCAGAACAGAACTGGATGTAAAAAAAAGACAGTAGAATCACTCATATTTATATCAGATTTATTGTGTCTTAATGACATCCAGATCAACTTTCTAAAGTAGCAAGTTAACTGTCAGACTTGCAGACTTATTGTGGATGTTGGATAGTGCATGAATGCAGTTATACATCATCTAGGAGGTCATATTTTACATGCTCTCATCTGTATCTGCAGTAGCTTTGTCAGTGCTTCCAAAATGTTCCTTCTTTTTTAAGTCTGATGGACAAAATATTGGAGAATAGGATCATTACATACTCTGCATAATGTATTTTATCCCTCCATATTTTGGTACTAAAATTAGAAAGCCACTCTTCCTAGAGACATTGTGAAGTCAAGTGAAAAAAGATTCCTCAGAAGTGGAAAGGTGTTTCCAGCTGTCCTCCATAGGAATTAATTTATTTTTAGAGAAAGGCAAGGAAAACAACCTCATAACTCAGCTATTCACATGTCTGCAAAGTCCAGATATCATCTATCATCTCAAAATTCTATCATAGAGGAATAATTTCTCATGTTCATTTCATTACTTTCTATTGATCTTGAGTTTGGTCAATATATCAAAAATTTGTCCAAGACTATATTGATTAAAAAAAAATAATAATAATCAGTAGCAAGGGAATATATATAAAAACAGGTAAGTAGTTGTGTTTAAGTAGGATGAAGTGTAACAGTCCTTACTCTCTTATGGAAAATTCATAGATATCATCACCACAGAAAGCAACAACAATTATTCAGGACTATTAAATGTGAGCACTATTCTATAACAAAAGAATAACTAAGAAATAAACACACCGCTTTCAGATCTATATTCTCATTCAGTTTTTCAATAAAAATCTTGGAACTAACCACATTTTGCTACTTAAATTCTGTGCATGAATGCACTGAGACCAGGAGACATCAAATGAACAACACCACTGTTCAAACGATTAGGAAATAAAGGGCTTCTCAGACTTCATTTGGAAACATCCCTTCTCCTCCATCTTCTCTGTTTAGGAAGCAGCAGCGTAACACTGCCACCCACTGCCCCACTTCACACAGGTAATGCCATAAGGATTGATCAACATTTGGGAGTACACACATTTTTCCAGATATACTTCCTCACATCTTTATTAAGCTTTGAAGGATTCTCAGGTTAAGTTGGGTAAGCTTTGCTTACTTTCTTTTCAATTGGATGGAGTACGATCTTTACCTGATTCAGTAAACCAGCTGTTAGAATTACAGTAGCTTTTTATGTCAGGCTTTGCTAACCCACTTCCAGATGTCACCATCATCCTCTATGACTAAGTACAGTAGTAGTGTGCAGCAGAGGAACTTGTCCTTTCACCAGTCTCCAAATAGCAGACAACCTTTCTAAAGAGCACCCTCCTTACTTAGTGTATTTAGACAAGGAAAGTTGGTGCTCTAAAGCTATAATGCATGACACAATGAGCCTGAGTAAAACTAAAATACCAACGGCTCCATTTTAATTTATTTTTATTAATTCTACCTTTCTAAATCACCGTATTTGCATGTATTATATTTATTTGAAGGAAACTTCTGCACTTCCCCTAGCAAAAGGACATTGCATTAACTTCACCTGTACAGGAATCATTAGGGTTCTACTGAATAGGCTCACAAATACTGCTTGGTTTTAGTCAGTTAGTTAGCTAGAAAAAAAGACTAGAATATTGCTAAGCTTCAAACAATATGTTTATTTTTTTTTTTAGTAGCCGTGTTTGTGAATTGTTTTTAAATCATACATACAATTCTGTTTAAAATTGCATCTTGATTCGAAACACACAGTCTCAACCAATTTGAAATCTTGTTGATTGTATTCCCCCCTGAACCCTACCCCCCCACCCTCCTTTCTGAAAACTTTCAATCACTACTGGCATTCAAAGTATGTGAGGCACATGACATAAGGTTCTGGAGTGTCAGGATATTAGAAATTACTGCAAGGTCTTCTCATTTGAGCCTGAACCACCATCCCACTTCTGAACCTCTTGATATTTATAAATAATAAAGAGGAAAATTACTAGTTTTGCTCTTGAACACTCAGCAAATTACTAAGAACTGCTTTCACTCATGTAAAATTAATTCACAGGCTTGGTGCCTGGCATTACTTTGCTATAAGAAATTGCATTGTATCTCACATGCACTGAATATGGGTCTTAAGGAAAAAAAATCAATAAAAGAAATTAAAAATAGCCAGCCTCCCTCAAACAATAAAAATCAATGCTATGTTATCAGGTGCCTAAGAAGCAGTTTATTTTCAACATTAATCTGAATAGTAGTTTCATGGTAATTGATTTTTTTGTACTTAAGCTGTCAAAGAATATAACAAGCAATGATTACTTGTTATTTTCCAAATTCATAAAATAATTGATTCTATGGGGATTTTTTACCCCTTTCTTTCTCTGTCACTGAATTAGTTTTGTCACTGAAACAATTGATAATCTGTCTTCTAGTGCTGACAAAATGGAAAAATAAATATTCACTATACCTTAAATGGAATTGCTGTACAAGCAACCATACTTTCATTATTTTGATTGTTAAACAGTGTTGCAACTCTTACCTGTGGCTAAATTAAATCTTGAATTAAAGGCTAAATATTCCATTTTCAGCAGACAGAATGTGATTCATTCCTTAAAAATAAATAAAAATAAAGACAAAACAGATAATATTGTATTCAACTATTTAAAAAGATAATTGTTTGTCTTGCAAGTAAACATAGAATATCCAGAATATCCACTATATTAAAAAAAATAATAATAATAAAAAGAAGAAGAATCCCTATGGTATTCAGAAACACTAGGAATTTTAGAATCAAATAAAGCATTAATTCAGGATTATTTTTATTACCTATTTTATTTGCTTAAGGATGGATAAAGCAAGCTAGGAAAAACTTGTATATAACATGCAACCTAAATAGAAAAACAAAGAGTAAAACGATGCTAAATAACAGAAAACTATTCCAAAATTAAGATGTACCATTCTAATTCAGGTATTAAAAAATAAAAAAATAAAAAAAATCTGTAGAGAATGTAACAACTCAGTCCATTATATAGTATACTTAGAGGAATAGTAAAAATAAAAGAAAATAATTTTTTTATGCAGTTTTGAATTTAACAATCTACATGTTAAACTCCTTCCAGTTCCCAAAGAAAAATGAGAGCATCAAAAATCATGCTTCTAAGCAATTTCTAAGTATGTGAAATGTTTATTAACACAAACTTGCTTTCAATGAATAACAGTGGCAGCTGGAGGGTCAGCCGAGCTCGAGCTGAGACAAAATTAACATAACAGAGAGGCGCACACCCCTTCAAAGGCGTCTGTATTGGCAACACTGTGTTTAGTATCTGATCACATTTATCAGGGGTGGTGTGGCTGCAGACAAGCTGGCAGTGATATGTTATTAATACTGGTATGCAGATCTAACCCAGGAGAAAAAGGGGCAGACGAAAAATCCATTGGAAAGCAGTGCATTTTGCTTGTTCTAATCCGTGGACTAATGTAACACAGACTACTTTTTATTGTTGAAGAGAGATAGCAGTTAGATGCAGAAGATACACAGGAGGCTTTCAGTTCCAACCCTCTACCCAACTCTGATGGCAGTCTTCAGTATGTTTAAATCATTGATTGTCCATGTTGCTTTGAATGCCTCAAGCATAATTTTCAATACTTACCATGCAAAATTATTCTGTATTCTGATATCAAATATTTCATTCATTCCCATAGTCTCTTCATACATGCATAGCTATCTTTTTCTTTTTTTTTCTTTTTTTTTTTTACTTCATCAGCAATTATTATTCCTTCGTAATTATTCCAATTATTCCTTCTCCTTTTCTACTAATTGCAGACATTAGCAGCACCTTACTCTGTTTCAGCTAATATAGAAGAATTTTTATGGTGATCTTTCTCATTTGCATGTGTGAGTCACTTTGTATTTTCTAATAGATGTTCGATTGCATCTGCTTCAAATATTTTCATACCATCCTCCTCATTGCTGCTGAAGTACAGAACTTCTTTTCTAACTACTATTTTTTATCCTGCTCTATTCCATTACATCTTTTTACCTTTTTTTGTTTTGTTTTGTTATGTTGAACTCTCAAAATGAAACATTAATTACCCTTTCAGCAAAAAGATACCAAGAGATATAGTCAACATGATATTAGGAAGATTATAAATGCTTGTAAATAATATTACCAGATGAACAATGCACCTTAGTGGTAACAAAATATATCTTTGTGTTAATAGATAGCATTCTCATTTTATTAAAATACTCAGTAATCTTCCTTACCATAAACTTGTTTTTCCCCTCCCTGATGTGCATTATATTTTGATAGCAGAAGTTAAGAGACCAGATGTTTCTTTGAACAGATTACATTTTGTCAGTTGAATGCCATTTTTTGATGCTATTTTTTGTGTACTATTCATGTAAAACTTACAGTACCATAGTCAGATTTCTTACAAAGTCTAAAGAGCAGACATTTATTTCATGATGGCATGATACAGTAAAATATACTAGAAGGGAAGTGTATGTTTCAAAGAAAAAAAGAAGAAAGTGATAAAATGGGGAATCGCTCCTTAGATTAAAAGTGCTGGTTGACGTTTGGAAATGTGTAGCCTTCTGCAGAAAACTATTCAGAAACTATGGAAAACCAGAATTTTCTTGTAGAAGATTACCCATTTATTACTCAACATCATCAGCATTGTAGAGTTCAGCTTCCTAGAAGAAAGGATTAAATAGAAGGGATAAAGTTATTTTACTACATTTATCTTTCCACACTGTTGTCTGTTATTGAGATGTCTTAGAGTCCAATCACTTGGTAGACTCCCATTGTGATAGGTACTCCATATATGCACCAGTATGAGTAGTCCTGATCGTGAGGAACACCCACAGTGAAGATGTGCTTCAACACCACCTTCCTTAGGCACCATACCTACAGTCAATGTGAAGTATAGTTTTCTTTCAGTTCTTCCATTATCAGACTGAAACATGAAAAATAAAAAAAAATATTACTTTAGTTAAAGAGTATTGAAACTTTCATAAAACTTAAATACTGCCTTTGCTTTAATTTCACTTCCTATTGCATGGATGTTCTTGATGTGAACCAGCAATGCTTTCCCCCAAAAGAGATATTACCTATCAAATATAGTAGATATTTTCTTTAAACAGTTGCAAGTAGCAACCCTGTTAGGTTATGTGACAAGGTTAAGTGCCTAGTTTTGCACTCTTTTCATTCCTACTGGACTCTGATGTTCTCCTTAATGATAGGATTAAATATAATTCCCTGCTATGAACAGCTGCTTGTCGTTCCCTGTGGGCGAGTCTGTATATTTTGTGCTTATCACAAACAAAGAGGAAATAACTTTCTCAGTCTCTGTGAGTCTCTTAAAATGCACACACTTTGGGGAAATCATATTTTCTTGAAGGAAATGAGGCATGACCAATCACACAAAACGTGAGAAAATCCCTTGATAGGTGACCTTTGCCACATGTAAAAGAAGCAGTTCAGTCACTGAGGTTTCATGGATTTCATGCATGAAAATCAGATTTTCTGGCCACCAGTGCTGTTCAGTAAATAAATAATCCATCATTGTGTCAAACAGTAGAAACACGAAGATAGTGACACTGCTGACTGAATAAAGGTTTTCAGTTAGCAACTTAAGCAAACTCTGTTCTGCCTTCGGGAGCTTTGAGTGCCTATTGTGGTTAGCTTTCATTGCTTGAACTTAGGTTATTCATGTTTAGGAAAAATGTGAATGAATTGATGATATCAACTATTTGACTATATATACAAAGATGCACTTTACATGGGCTGCTCTGAAAGTAATGCCTCCTTTTTTATTTTATTTTTTATTTTTTTATTTTTTAATTTTCCTCCTAGTTATTTTTTAGGGTTTTTTTTTCTTACAATAAGAAACAATTTATTTTTCTTCATGTTTTTCTGTTCCTATTCCTGAATTATGCTTCTAAAGTAGTTCCTCATTTTTTTTTACGGAAACTACAAATGATACAAAGAACACAATAACACTATTTGATAACACAAATTCTTACATACAAAAAAATGAATTCTCAATACAGTCACCACCAATAGCTGTGCATTTTCACCTGCAATGAACAAGAGCCTCATGCCACACTCGGAACAGTCTGCACCAGCAGAGGTAACCCATTATGGCTGTTGCCATTACTGAAACACACCACCCACTGCCTCACTGTGCTCACAGCCACTATTTTGTCTCCATAAATGTTCAGCAAGCACTACTGGTTATCAGTGGGTGCCATTTATTTATTTTTTCCCCCACGTAGAGGAATTCAATTCCATATCTTTGCTTTATCTGTGCTTTCCTGTCAGACACCATTTTGTCAGCCTGCAACTGTGCTGCCATCTGTCACATGGCAACAAAATGTAATGGAGTATTGGAAAGAAGATTCAGCCTCTACTTCCATACTATCAGCATCCACTTCTGACATCATTGGGCAATATTGTAAAATAGGAAACATTACTTTTGGGGTGGCACTCATATAAAAACTAGTAATAAATAGTATTATCATACGACATACTATGGAAATGCTTTTCAGTCTTCCACAGAACAAGAGATTGTACATAATACAATTTTAGAACAGTGCTTTAGACTCCTCTGTGGTCTGTTAAAATCACATATTCATTTACGTACATATTATCTCAGTTCTTGATGTAAATTTATATTAAGTGGAGAACTGGTAAAAAATAATTTGCTTATCTCTTATTCATTATCTTGATGAGGTTTTTTATTTTTGGGTCAAATATATATGTGAAAAATGTTCTACCATACTATCTGTAACTAAAACAACAAACCTTGTTTTCTAATATTTTTATTTTTGACAAGAACAAAGAACTAGGTAATCAGCATGAAATGCCTTCAAAAATAATTTTGAAAGTCCTTGCATATTTGTCTTTTCCATGGACTGAATGTTATTTAAATGAGCTTTAGTTTAGCTTTTAAAAAGTGTTTAATCCATTGACATATTTGTCTCACACCTTTAACTATGACCAGTTAGTTTATTGGGAACAGTTTTAAATGACATTATTTAAAATAATAATTAAATTAATTAAAAATGCTGATAGGTTACTATAGTCACTTATTCATTTTCATATGCAGGATGCACTCAGTACACATTATCAAAAATATCAGGTGCAATCTACAGTTCCTTTAAAACATATGAATAATATAATGATGCAGACCTAGATGTAAAAAAAGGTAAAATATTAATGTTTGTTATTATTCTTGTATTTTTTGAAGAGCAAATAATTATTGTTATTTTCATTTTTTGACATATAAGTCTTACATCTTGTTTAAAACGCATGAATTTAAAACTTGCATACTAAAAGATTTGTTAGGCTTCTCTTGAATTCCCGTCAGATTGGTTAGAAACATACTGTTGCTTTCCATTTCTTGATAAAATTTTAAAATCCTAACTGGAGAAATGTTGATTAGTTTGCTTACATGATATTTTCTCTAAATTTTTAGAAAGTTCCTGGACATTCAAACATTCAAATATATTTTTTACTGTTTAGAAGACTGCTTCAAGACAAACATTAAAATAAATTATGCTCTTGTGCTCACATACATAACACAAGATCTTATTGTGATTTTTCCAAGCTGTGTGAGCATCAACACAACTGTACTTCTAATACAAAAGTGCTGCTATGTCAACTGGTATCTTAGACACTGTTCATACATACATACATATTTATATATGTATATATGTATGTATATATACATAAATTTGGTTCTACTTATTTTTGAACTTGATCAGTTGAAGACTATGCCAGCTCCTCCATGATTTTAGAAAAAATTAAGTAGAGTTCTTAAATAAAAACTGTCTTTGTGGGGGAAAAAAGATGTATATCTTTGAAGGAAAAAGAGGTAGAAAAGCTCAAATACAAAGATTTAGCAAAACCCACATGATGTTAATCTCCTTGTGGAAAGGATTTTAGTCTTCCTCTCAACAGCTTTCTTCCTCCACTGAAAAGGAAATTCCAGGTGGTCTATGCTGGTCACATTAAATAAATCAAGGCTTTCGACATGATTGAGGATTTATGTTTGATCCAAAAGATCTCTGAGAGTAATTTCTGTTTGCAGAAAGGACAATAATGTCATCCTAGCATCACCTTAAGATGCTTCTCTCCAAGTCTATGAATGCTTCCAGTTCTGTCCTCAGACAGTTCTGGGAGCCTTCTTCAATTACAGAAGCGAAAGGCTGGTTTCAAAGACTTGACACAGGCTTCTTTAGCTATTTCTACAGCTTTAAAGGAAATATCTGAGCTGCTTTATCTCTCTTTTGTATTAAAATTCTTCTAAAATTTCTTCTTTCTTGCATGTTTTCTTGAGTTAGCCTCTTGATTTTTATTGTGTCTGAAAGCAGTGGGCGTACATTCTTTGAAAGTAAACAGTGTGACTGGTATAATAGGAATAAAGAATGCATGAAAGTAAAATGAAGGAAACAATAAGCTCAAAGACAGGATCTTGATTTCAAAAGGTATCACTGACATAATGTGGTACTAGAAAAAAAATAAGGAAATATCATGAAAATTACCTTTTTGATATTTTCTTCTGTCAGCAATGTTTTCAGTATTTCCTCTTATCAAATGTGAGGTTCACTTTGTTTTATTTACCAGGGAACATAGAGAAATCTTAGGCTATTTAAGGATACACAAGAGAAAAAATACAGTGATTTCCTATGAAGTGAAATTTCACTTAAAATCCAAATCTAGGACATGAACACATTTTTGTATTTATCAACTTATTTCTTGTTGGACAAAAAACAAAAATAAAAATTAAAAGTGATTATGTGTGTGACCTAGGTTTTGATGTCTAATACTCTGTTTGAAATATAGGCCAGTAATGCTAGACCACTTTACATTAACACAAGAGAAAAACAGACTTTTAGGGAAAATAAATCTCTCATAATTTAGAGAAGTACTTTAGGATGAGTAATTGCCTCCTGGATATATAGTATTTTTGTTGTTGTTTGGGAAGAAAACCCAATTTGAATATTTTACCATCAGATAGCTAATTTAAATTTGTTGATTAGGTGGATATGAATACCACCAGAAAATAATAAGGGCTAACAATAACCCACCAAAGTCCAAATCACACATTGCATCTGTGCAGTAATTTTCTTTTTCCTCATAGAATAGATTAAATGACAGAAAATAATTTGGGATTTGCTTTTTATGCATGAGTAGTTCATTTAACTTTCCATTCAGAAACACTGGACAAGATTTTATCATGAAAAGTTACTCCTTCATTGTTAGCAAGTATCTTAACCTGTGCAAAGCATGAAATAAATTGAACTGTCATTCGATGCAGACTGTCACTGCTTTTGTAGTGCTATTGAAACAACACTCAGAAGAAAAAGATACTGTATTATCAAAAAATGTTGGACATGTGTACATGCAACTGAGTTGAGGCTGCAGTTTCATCTATCTTCCTGATAAGAGATGCTAATCTTCTGTTTAGAGTCATCCTATACTGCCTTTATAACCCTGAGAATCAGACAGATTACTGTCAAAAGAATCATAAAATCATAGAATGGCCAAGATTGAAAAGAACCACAATGATCATCTAGTTTCAATCCCCCTGCCATGGACAGTGTTGCCAACCAGTAGACCAGGCTGCCCAGAGCCACATCCAGCCTGGCCTTGAATGCCTTCAGGGATGGGGCATCCGCAGCCTCCTTGAGCAACCTGTTCCAGTGCATTAAAACCCTCTATGTGAAAAACTTCCTCCTAATATCTAACCTAAACCTCCCCTGTCTCAGTTTAAAACCATTCCTTCTTGTCCTATCACCATCCATCCTTGTAAACAGGCATTTCCCCACCTGTTTATCTGTTCCTTTCTAATACTGGAAGGCCACAATAAAGTCTCCTCAGAGCCTTCTCTTTTCCAAGCTAAACAAGCCCAGCTCCCTCAACCTTTTTTTCATAGGAGAGGTGCTCCAGCCCCCTCTGTTCATTTTAGTGGCCTTCTTCTGGACTCGTTCCAAAAGTTCTGCATCTTTCTTGTACTGGGGACCCCTGGCCTGGACACAGTACTCTGAATGGAGCCTTTGGCTTTCTCTCGATTTATTTCTGTGTCACACTCCTTATATACGATCTTAGTTCCCGTGCAGACATGTACACCCACTATGCAAACCCAGTGCATGCGAGAGGAGCTATACACACACCTATCTAACCACCCTGCCCACTAGCTCCCTAACCTACAGGCCTCAGCTATTCCAGAGCACTCTGTCTTCTCAGAACTACTGTATGCACTCATTAATCCTTACATAGACAACTCGGTACCCCAACAAGCAATTAAATCCATAATTTAGGCAGTTTAAAATTTTCCTGATATTAAATTAAATGAATCCAGGTTGAGGTCCATGGTCAGGCTTTAGACAAAACTAAGAGTGAAAAGAAACCAGCTGCTTACACCCACTTCCAGAGCCCTGCCTTAACAGTATCCACAGAATTCCTGTAACCATTTTGATTGAAATAGCATGGTGCCTGTGTTGTCCCCACTGCTCCTCTCGTCTGATTGATAGGGTCTATGCCGTACTCTGCAAGTACTTAGAGCCCAGCATCTCCCTGTGAATCAGTGACATCTATCATTCTTTCTACCACTCCTTTTCACCTCCTTCAAAGGACTGGAAGCTTTTAGAGAGAGTATCAGCCTTGCGCATCCTTCATCTCCACTGAATCCTCACTTAGCAGCTGTGAAGAAGGTTGTGATAAGACAGGTCAGTGGGGATGGGCGCTGAGAGGCTGCTGTTGACAGAAGTATGGCTGGATCTTAAACTGTTAGTTTTTTCCTCCCTATTCCTGCATCTCTTCCCTATTCCTGCATCTCTGCCTGATATGTGTGGTTAAGTAATACCCACTCAGCCCTAGCAGAATGACTGAATCCATTTTCCCCACTTATTTATTTCGGCAACTGCTTGTATATATTTTATTTGGCACAGAAAAACAAACAAACAAACAATCCCCCCACCCCCACCCCCCCTCCCCCCCCTAGCAATGAGCTAATGAGCTATCTATATTGGTGAGTTCTGATTAAATGATATATACAAGCAAACAAGTGGCATTATATTTCTTTTCATGTCTCTTTGTTAGGAAGGCAAGAAATCAGGGCTATTGTTATAAATAACTGCTGAAAGTAAATGTCTTGAGATGTCTTTCCTTCATCAATGTTTTCCAGAAACAGAAACTGATGCAAAGAGCAGAAGGAAAGCACTGATGAGCTTTTAATGTCACTTTCAAGGAGGATTATTGGTTTCAAGATTCAAATTTGGACTGTTTTATGTTGAAATCAGTTAGGGCTTTGTAATTGGTAAGGAAATAGGTAGAAGTAAAATACAGGGAAAACATATTTTTAAGAAAATCTTCAAAGAAAAGAATAGTATTGGTTTTATTTAAGGATTTCTTGGTTCTTTTTTGGGGGGGTGGGGGGGCGGGGGGGGGAATTGAGGATCTCATTTGGAACTAATAAAGTTTAGCTTGAAGCACTTTGAAACATTAATCCAATATCTTTTAAAAAAGACTGAGAAAGAAAGCATTAATATAGATATTCCAACATTTCTTAGGAATTCAGGAGTATAGATAGAACATTGCCAATATATGGCACTTTGTTAGTATTTCTATTCCAATTGAAGTATACAAACATACCCTAACCAGGAAAGTATATGAACAATTAGTCACATAATCAATTTAGATCCTTTGGAGCAATTCAGAAAGAAAACAGAACTGCACTATCCTAATGAAACCCTTATTTAAAGTGGAACTTAAAGAATTTCCGGTAGTTTGACTGTATGAGAATGCCAAAGAAGACTTTGCTGAAGGCTGTTTGAGTAGCAAATCCCATGCTCAAATCTTCAGGGACAAACCCTGAAGAGGTTCTAGGTTTAAAACTCTGTTCAGTGATGAGCCTTAGTTAATCTGGGAGTTTAATGAAAACAGATCCATACTTCTCTCTATATACATTTTTAGATCTACAAAATATGGCAATCTTACTTGTCATACATGTAGTCTGATATCACCATTCAGAAACCATAAACTAAATCCTCTGTCAGTTTGCAGCAGTGGAACCCTGAAATCCCTCTACTTCCATGCAAAGAGAACACATGAAATTAATAAATATGATCCATTTAAGAACAACAGTTTCACAAGTATTAATATTTCAAATGCTTTCAGAAAGCATAGTAAGTTTCAAAATATATCAATGTACTTTAGAAAGGTCTTGGTGCTGCTCCACAAAAAGGTATGATAACTGATTTCAAACCAACGTCTTCCATTTTATTACAGAAAATCTCTGAATGATCACAGAAAAAAAAAAAAAAAAAAAAGAAAAAAAAATCACATCATTTCATTCTTGCACTGAGCTAATTTCGAAGGAAAGTAAATGTGAGGTAACAACAGCTTTTCCTGATTAAGGAGATGCAAGCTATTTTAAAAAATTCTAAACTTACAAGAAGATAAATATATTCATCTATGGATGATGGGAGACACTAATTTTGTTGTATTCTTTTATAGGTCACTTATTATTATTTCATATATTACCAATAAATACATAAGCTTATGTGCTGTGTAAGTAGGGTTTTTATTTTTTTTCTCATAGAGAAATATGTTTAAAACTTAACTGACACAAGTACCAACACATTCTTTCATGACAGCCACTATCAAGTCACAAGATTGTATCTTTAAAAAGTGGTGACTCAGTTTCTCACAGCAGATTAGGAAACACAAAAATGGTCACTTCATAGTGTATTTGGGATTTTGAAGAAAGGGGTTGGAATTGGTCTTTGTTTGTTGTTGGTGGTGGTTTTGTTTCCCAGAGTTCTTCTGTGACTTAATAATGCATCAGGGCTAGGAAACAATTCCACAAGCAAGAAAAGACACAAACACATAGCTCTGGTACTCTTGAGAGTTAGGGGCAGTGGATGATAAGCAGCAAGGAGACACTTTGAAATGAATCCAATGTCATATCATTGACAACTCTAAATGAAAAGATTAACTTTTTATTTTTTACTTTTTTTTTAATCTGCAATGCTTTACAAACCTTCAAATGCCCACAAATCTACTAAACCAGACCATTTAAAGAATCTAAATAAGCTTGTACGGTTTAAAGCTTTCTGTCTATGAATATTAGCTTTGAAGTCATGCCAAAAACTGACTGCAGCAGAGCTGCTTTAAAACTGAATTCCTGACACTGGAATTAGCGTTGGATTTGTGGCATGCCTAATTATAATCTTGACCATGCTTGCTGCAGACAGCCATCATGCATAGTGCCTCTGAGTCAATAATTATACTAAGATAAGATGTGGAGCATCTTGGTATTTTTGCTTTTGCACTGTGGTGTTTTGGACACTGTCCACCCTGCAAAGACAGCTTGCCTAGTGACACGTGGTATTTTTCCACAGGGTAGAAAGTTTGTTGCACATTTTTCTAGCTTGTGACTGATGAAAATGTATATCAGCAGGTCAAGAAAAACATTAAAAGCTGTAATGCCCCTTTAGCAAGCTCACGTATAGTCTACAACCACAATTAAGGGTGTATTTCCAGACTTCTAAAAATTTTGTTATAGCAGCACAGTTTTATTTATGTGAATACATACAGATATGTATTTTTAACACTGTGTAAAAACAGTAAACTACAATGCTACTCTGTCTACATAAAAGAACACTGCTAGGATGTCATACTCTTTTTTTTAATCTTTGCTATATTGAATGTATGTTTCTGTTACTAAAAGCTTTTGAACTAATATAGCTTGTCAGAAGTAAAAAGAAAACTGTGGCATAGATTGCTCTTCTTTCTAAAAAGCATGTATATATGTCACTGTTTTCCTCACAAAAGACTGGAAAGGTAAACAACATCGTTTTCATTGAATATAGTGATGCAGAATCAAGCTTTACACTCCACAAAAAGAAATATGTTTTTCACTCAGACATTAGTCACTCTGAAAGAAAAGATAATTCACCTGAAATATTGAACACCTAAGGTGCATTATTCTTGCTGGCTAGCTGATTTCATTCAATTTTTATGGCATGATTAGTCATTCTATCATAATGCAGCAAAATGCACATCAGGTATTCCAGATGAGAGTCACAATGTAGTTACAAACACTGGCAGTAGTTTCAAAGTACCATTTGACTAAAACATGGAAGTACTGTGTACAAGAAGAACGGCAAATATTAAGAATTGATATGTGTGTGACATTATGAACACTATATATGTATTTTCCTGCATCACAAATGACATTCTGGTCTTATCATTAGAAAGAATATGTAGGGGAAAAAAAAAAATCTGAAAGAAAACCAACCTCAGTAACCACAATGTAAACATTAAAATTGTCACAAAACCTCATATTTTGAAGATATTCTGTAATTATATTTTTTTCTATTCAGTGACCATCCCTGGAAAGTGAGTTTATACTGAGTGCTGGATATGATTTGCCATTGTTCTTTCATCTGTGAAGTTGTTGGCTTTTACAAATAATGAGAAATATTTAAACTTTAGTCACAAAAGATCCTTAGTTAATAAAGATAAATAATAAAGATAGTTAAGAGCAAAACATACCTAAATCAGGAATTACTTGATCCTTAGAAATCAGGTGAAATTTGAATCCTTTCAAACAAACAGAATAACCATTGTCAAAATTACCTATTTTCAAGTGTTTAAATCATTTTGTATGCAGAATTCAAAGAGTTTTTTTGTCTGTTGGTATTTGTAATTTGAATAAAAATATGATGAGAATTCTTCAAATTCTTGTTAAGTAATATTTGTCACATTTTAGTTTCATTTACTGAGTGTTTCTGAAATTAGTCTTTATAGATGTTGGCTCTAAAATACTTTTATTTATTTATTTACTTATTTATTTTAATGCTCCAAGGTTTGCTAGTAGAAAATGTTACATGACTTACTCAAAACATATATTTTTATTGCTAACCCATTCATGAGTCAGTTCTTATAGAGGACATACATGTATTATAAACCTTATGTCTACTACAAAAAATTAAGGTAAAACAGGAATCTGAATATTTCATATAAGATACTCAGCATCTGTAACTGTCCTCCAGTTTGCTAAAGCAATTCCATTTGATTGCGCCAATAATATTTTTTCTGTGACATTTCCTAGAGAAAAAGTCTGCAATCTATAACAAAAACATGATTTCAGTAATTTCCTAAAAGCAACATAGTATGCGCAAGTGTAGTGATTATGAATTTCATGTTAAATGTGTGTTTTTAGAATAAGTCAGTATTTAAAGTTTTAAATTAAAGTACAGCGAGACATACTTTTTTTGTTTATTTGATTCATTTTATTTAATTTTGGTGTCTTCATGGTGTATCAAAGCAGAATATTTAAATGTATTATTTAAAATTGTTTCTATTTTCAGTAGTAAGCTTGAGGAAGAAAAGAAACAGAACTATATTTATTAAAATATTTTTCTACAAATATGAATATTAACATACACATATACATTCTCAAAGACATTCTAAGACCAAATTTGGCTTGATTTGTTATACATTCTTCATGTATATAGCTTTCTTTCTGTATGTATTATTTAGTATTTCCAAACATAATGCTGTTTATTGGAGACATGTCCAGCCAAGGGATACAAGCTAGATAAATTATCAAAGGTGTAAAGCTGTCTTTTATCACGCTACTAGGCATCCATCTCTGTGAAAAATATGTTTTAAGATGATACCTTGAAATCTTCAGAGATTAGTATAATTCTAGAAATATGATTTGTCTATAACTGAATAAGTATATAGTTATTATTTAAGCAAAAGCATTATTTTCCTTTTAAATTGTTAGACTGTAGTACATAAAGAGATATTATCTGTAGTAAAAAAAATATAAAATTTTCACAGATCTCTGCTATTATAGATTTTAAAAGTAAACAGAATTTTATTGTTAAGTCTTTTATTGTTAAGTAAGTTTATAGAAGTGTTACCACAATTTATCTCAAAACAATTGCTCATGAGATGAAAATCCTTTATCTACTGAAGTCATACCTCTCACTAATTTCAGCGAAATCAACAGATTATTACAGATTTATATCAGTATGAGATAAAACTCAGGCTTCGAGACACTGTTTGAATTCTGACAAACCAAAACCAATTGGCTTCATCCAGGCCCAGCTACAAACAGATTAGTTCATTCTTCTGAGTCATACATCAATATGCCAAATGTCAGCCACTTCATGCACTGCCATTTAGAGTCTGGCATGCCCTATTCAAAAACTGGTCTTCAGAGTGGAACAAATGCACTGAGACTGCAGCCAGTTTCTTTCTTGATGGGAATAACATAATGAATTCATGTCATCTTCCTACAAATAATCTAGGAAAAAGGGCAGACAAATTTGAAGTTATGATGTATAAGAACTCTGAATCCAGAACCCTCTTGGTATGAACTTGCTCTATAGAGCTCACCTTTTTCCATTAGTTGGGTGTTTACCACCATGAAATAAATGGAGAAATAACTCTTTCATTGACTGCAGATAAATTTTCTATTTAATCTTCTTGACATGAAAATGTAGAATTTCTGTCAGAAGTCATGCATTTTTCAATGAAACCAAATGATAAACTTTTGAATATTATTTTATATACTAAATTGTGAGTATTTACATTTGCTAAGAAAGTTAATATATCCTTTAATGTTTGACTTATTCTATAGAATGTCAAGTGAGATCAGTGGCACATGACGTTACTAAGCCACTCTCCATTATATCTGAGAATTCAAGATAGTCCAGTGAATTTTCCACTAACTGGAAAATGTAAAAAGAATCCTCCTTTTGAAAAATAGGGGAAAAAAAGAGGACCCGGGGAAATACAGGACACTCAGTTTCAAATCTCTGCTCAGTCTTACCATGGAGCAGATTTTTCTGGAAGTGGTGCTAAGACATGAAAAACAAAGAGGTCATGAGTGACAGCCAACATGGTTTCACTAAGTGCAAATCATACCTAATAAACGTGGTGGACTTCTAGGACAGAGTTACAGTGTTGATGAAGAAAATAAATTGAAGTCATCTCCCTGAATTTATGCAAAAAAAATTGACACTGTCTCAAACAACATTTTTTTCTCTAAATTGCTGAGACATAGACTTGACAGATGGACAAATCCTCCCAACCAGCTTATCCAGAATAGATAAGGAATTACCTGAATCGTCACACAGCTGCAGTCAAGAGCTCAATGTCCAGGTGGAAACCAGTGATGAGTTGTACCCCTCAGGGGTTGGTATTGGAACCGGTGCCGTTTAACATCTATGATGGTAAGACAGTGTTAATGAGTGTATCCTCAGCAAGCTTGCTGATGACACCAAAGTGAATAGCATGATCAACACACTGGAGGGAAGGAATGCCAGCAGGATAAACCTCGAATCTGAGAGCTGGGCTCATGCAAATCTCATTATGTTCAACAAGGCCAAAAGCACATGCATCTGGGCAGTACTGAGTACATTTACAAGCTGGGCAAAAATGAATTTAGAGCAGCCCCAAGGAGAAGTACTTGGAGATGCTGACTTACGAAAAACTCAACATGAGACAGCAGTATGCACTTGCAGCCGAGAAAACCAAGCATATCCTAGGCTATATCAAAAGAAGTGAAGCCAGCAACTAAGGGAGGTTATTCTCCCCCTCTACTCCACTCTCAGGAGAGCCCAGAAGAAGGACATAGACCTGATGGAAGAAGTCAGAGGCGTGCCATGAGGATGATCAGAGGACTGGAGCACCTATTCTATGAAGATAGGCTGAGGGAAATGGGGTTGTTCAGCCAGAGGGGGAGCCTACAGGTTAAAAAAAAAAAAAAAAAAAAGAAAAAGAGAAATCAGAGAGATTCTATCAGAGAGTGTGGTACTATGAAAAAGGGTAAAGGCTTTAAACTGAAAGAGGGTGGATTCAGATCTGCCCATGGCAGAAGAGGGGATATGTAAAGTCTCTTCCAACCCACAACATTTGTTCTATAGGATTTTTCTTCCTTTACATACATTATTGCAACTTCTGTTTATATAGTAGCATTTCTTAACCTAGTTGTGTACAGGGCATGATTTTAGCATTTGAACTACAAAGTTTGATGTTCTGAGACAACAGGTTTACATTTTAGGAGGAAAAAGAAATGGGAAGATAGAAAAAAACAGTGCTGTATCTTATTCTTCTGCGATGACTATGTTGCATATAGGAAATTCCCTTCACACAGAATCTAGTGGAGTGGTGCACTACTTTCTACAAACTACAGTAATAAGATCAAAAATCAACAATTTGTACTAGGAAAAAAATCTGGGCATTTTTAAACAGGAGTAAGTACTTGCACCATATACGTATGTTTAAATAAAGCCGCTTCACCTAATCTAAGACAGTCATACTTTTTTTTTCTTTTTCTTTTTCTTTTTCTTTTTCTTTTTCTTTTTCTTTTTCTTTTTCTTTTTCTTTTTCTTTTTCTTTTTCTTTTTCTTTTTCTTTTTCTTTTTCTTTTTCTTTTTCTTTTTCTTTTTCTTTTTCTTTTTCTTTTTCTTTTTCTTTTTCTTTTTCTTTTCTTTTTTTTTTTTTTTCATAGCATATTGTCTAGTATACTTTGGAATGGAAATTACTGCACAAATGTTAAGTATTTATTTGGTCAGTTGTTAAAGCACTATAACAGACTGAGGCCATGTATCTTCATGAACACGTAAATCTCAAACACAAAACATATTCAGTAAAAGTCCTTCAAGTTACCTGTATAATTTTTAAGGCTTGACATTTTTGTCTTTATTATCACAAATTGGTAACACGGTGATAGAAGAAAAAGAGAAGATAAGCTCTGCATTTTCTCTCTTTCAAACTTCCAACTAGATAGATTATCTGAATCTCTAGCTTCTTATTACTTCTCAGAGATTTTAAAATGCTTGAAAGTAAATCAGACATCAAGCACTAACCTTTACCTTCCCAGAGATACAGAGCTATGAAAAATTCAGTTTTGTTTAGGACCCAAGAGCCAACTGTACTAGAAATTACTCCCATCTCTCTATTATTAGTAAAAGCCATGGCTGAGCAGACAGACAAAAGATTTCTATCAAAGCCAACAAAAAGTAGCTAATCTGCTTTCAAGTTTTGGACTAAATCCTCCTGGGATCCTGTAGCTCTTGAAAGTTTCTATTTTTTCTTTTTTTGTTGTTGGGTTTTTGTTTGTTTGTTTGTTTGGTGTGTTTTTTTTGTTGTTGTTGTTTTGGCTTGCTTTTTTAAAGTATGTTTAAAATTAGAAAATATATGTGTATCATGTCTTGTGAAGTGCAGAACACTTTTCAGTTTTCTTTTAATGTGCTTGTTTAATTGATTTTTTGTTGTTGTTGCAAATGGAGATTTCTCTCTCGACAACAGCTGCTGAGGTTTTTGTATAGTCTGGTAAGCATCAATGCTCCAAAAAAGCCTGAATCTCAGGAGAAGGAAGCAGGGAATCAGACAGATCATTGTGTCTCTTTTGTCACTATTCTGTTAGCAGCCTTGAGTTAATGTATGCCTGCCTCTCAGGCAAAAAAACTCAACTACTTGTCCTTGTTTGAAACGATAATACAGCGCTGGCTCAATTTCATGAAAATCATTCTGCTCAGCTGTGGAAACAGACATGTTTTTTCTGTTGTGTGATATATGCAATGAGTTATCACCATACGCCCAGTACTTGGATGATGGGATTTTAAATGTCAGGAAATAAATGAAAATATCAACAGTTTGGCAACAGGAAGATTTCTGTTTAATATGAACCTGACTTTCTGAGAGTCTTTTTGTGAACCTCACCCTAAAATCTAATAAGTAAAGATTAATTTTAAATTGAAAAATGACAGTAGATTTGTGTTGGCATATGTGTGGTGCATCTTACTGAGCAAGAACCACAAAACTGTGAGTGATTTGTTATAAATCCAGTGAGATGGATGCCTGAGGCAAGATTAAGTCTGTTTCACACATTAAATTGAGTAATTCTTAATGGGAAATATGAATTTTTAAAAATATTTTCAACTTGCTAAATATTCTCTGATTCTATATATTTTATAAATGTCTGTTTTTGAAATTCTGCCATTTGAACTGAATTGTTTTGCCATTCTATACTTACTCATCCATTCTGAGTACTGTGATTCTCTCTTTCATAATTAGATGGAGTTTATCAACAGCTACCCACTTGCAGCACTATTTTTTGCAATTATCTTAAAATAAAGCACCTGTAAAACAGTTGTTTTGTTGTTTTTTGTTTTTTGTTTTTTTGTTTTTTTGTTTTTTTGTTTTTTTGTTTTTTTTTTTAATAAAAATATACATTTAGATCATATCTCTGTTTCCTTTTTGATATCTCAGAAAATTCAGAGCAATTATGTAAGTTGGTAGAGTTATATGATAGCACTGATAGAGAAAGAAGTAAAAAAATCACAAGGACATTTATTAATCATTTTTAAACAAGATTTTAGATAAAAAAGAGGGCAACAGTAAGTTGTCTGGGTAAAATACAGTCATGAGTTGAGGTGAAAGGCATTGCAAGGTCTTCTGTAGGCAAAGGTATTTCCCTAAAGAACTTAGCTTTCTTCCTATTTCTGTTGCAGCCAAGAGAAAAATTGGAAAATATCTGTCACCTTCAATAGAAAAAGGAGAATATATAGGAACATCCTTAATGAAATCTCTGTCCTTCCATCTCCAGCTGTGGGAATGGAAAAACTGAAAACTGCTAAGACTTCTGTTCCCTAACAAGTCATTTCTTTGCCTTAGTGTTTGGTTGTTTTTTGTTTTGTTTTTGTTTGTTTGGTTGGTTGGTTGGTTGTCTGTTTTTATTTGTTTGGTTGTTTGTTTGTAGGAATTATGGTCTAGCAGCCCTAACTGTCATCTGTCATTCTATGTGCATGTGCTTATATACCTATTTATGTATATGTGAATAAATATATTCAAATATTCACATAGCAAACAGCAACATAAGTCACTAGTGCTAAAACTGAAATCAGCTCAGAGATTACTGTGTTAATTGTTTACTCTAAGGTTGAAACCCATCAAAATTCTCACTCCTTTGTAATATAAAGCAGTGAAGGTCAGTTTTGATAGATTCTTACTGTGTTTTGAAAAAGATTAATGCTTGGCACTGAACTCCATATGAAAGGTTTCCTTTCAAACAGCATCTTAGGTTCACTGATTCAACGTAAGACATGAGACTGCATCATAAAGGTCACAGTTAACACTGTACTTGGCTGCCAGTTACCTGGTTTAATATAAACTGAATTAGATTCCCTTTTTTCCACATTACAGAAATTACAGAAAAGATAGAAAGACTATCCTCCAGGGTAGCAAGTTTTTTCACCCTTTATAAAGACATAGACAAGAATTAGATTCTTGTAAGTGTTCTTTGCATTTGCTACCATACTGATAAGGAATTGCCTTATTTTATCCAGAAGATTTAGTAAAAAGTCTGATTTAGCTGCGTTTCAATAAGGACCTAGTGTTTGGCTTCAAGGTAATGGAGACACCTCTCTCCAGCTTGGGTAAAGGCACCTCAACCTTTTCTTGAAGGTAGACTCTACAAAAACTTTAATTCAAATAGAAGAATGGGGATTTTTCAATCAAAGCTTTCTGGTTAATGATCTTTACTCTGTTTTGTGAAGAGTCGAAGTCCAAATTCCTCCACTGATAGGCTGTGTTTGAGTCCCTGGATGATCTTCATCTCATGTAATTAGAGATTTAAAAATGAGACATTGAAATCTGAACTAATCTGTCTAGCTTCTCTTTGTAGACAGTGGTAAGGGGCTGGTAGCTTCTGCTGGTTAGAACAGACACCTATTCTAGGATATATTTCTGGATGTGTCTATTTCTCTACGGATAATAAAGTTAGTCTTGGATGAGTACTTCATTCTTAGAAATAAAGCTTTTAGTTTCTTGAATCAGAGTATGTGAATTCTCCCCTAAGTCTCAGACCTTAATGATAAAGTGCCCTAGCCCTAGCTGAGTGAGCCTTCATTAATGATGTTTCACTTTGAATAAAACACTGCAAGATTCAGTTCAGGGGAAAAAAAAAAAGAAAAAAAAAAAGAAAAAAAAAAAAAGAGACAAAGGAAAGATTTCTTTAGTAGCTGATTAAGTCATAGACAGCCAGAGTGTCAGACCAGTACTTGTTCTAATTAATATGTATTTCAGGAAGAATAACATAAGCAGGAGACAATGACGAAGAATCACTGCACAGTGTCTAAGAGCCCAGCATGCTTAAGGCTGTGGGAGGCCACAAATCAAATTCTGTAATGAAGGGGCAATATTCTAAACACTAAAATCCATAGTAAATAATCATTTTTTTTTTCCTATTTATGCACACATAAGGTAGGCCCAAGAAGTGAGAGTGGTAGCAGAAGTCTCATTTTTTTTCCAACCCCGCTGATGATAAGATCTTTGTCAGTCATTAGCTGTTAATGCACTGTCAAGAATGCAAAGCTTCTGGAAATACTCAGGCCAGAAATTAAAATGTTTGCCCTTGAAGGATTTATACTGCTAGAAGATGTAGGAGATTCTTTTGAAAATGTAGTACTGAAAGACATATACGTAGTAAAGCAGCAGGACACCAAGTGTTCCAAGAAACACTCTGACTTGCTGCATTTCAGCAATACAGCAATACTCTTTTGTTTGCATGAACCACAACCAAAGATTCAGACCAATGAGATAGACTGGAATAATTTTTTATTTTTATTTTTTTTTCATTTAGTCACTTCTTTTTGTTATGAAGAACTTTCCCAACTAGTGAAAATGCAGTTCTTATATCAAACTAAATAATGATATCTTCTAGTAACTCCGCAAACTGCTCTTCCCCAGACTCTACACTGCACTTGGGGCTGCAAGATCTAAGGATCACATTGCATAACCGTGGTCTCTAAGCAAGGGCCCAGTCAAAGTTTTTTGAACAGGCATTTTCCACAGTCAGGGGAGAGAGAAAAAGTCCTCAGTAAAGAGGATCTAGCTGGCAGCCCACTTCATCTCCAGTCTGGAGATGGCAGGTTAACATTAACATTAACATTAACATTTTAATGGTTAACTTGCTGTTGGGAAGAAGACTTGAAAAAGGATTTCGCCTTTTTTTTTTTTTTTTTTTTCTTTCTTTCTTTCTTTTTTATTTTTCCCCCTTCATTTTCTGCCCTGGAAATGGTAACTAAATAACTCTTTTAACAACTTTTTGCCCCTCCATTCCTTACGTTTTATGCATAATAAAAAGCTCGACTTATTGGCAGTATATAGTTGTTCTACTGTATCATCTAATGCTGGCAACCTTCTTATCTTTCACTATGTATTTTGTTCACCTCAGGGGCTATGCTGACAGTGTGCTTGACTGACTCCCCATTTCTGTAAAGCTAAAATGTAGATAATCTGTTGAGGTGATCACCTTCATAGGGAAGCTAATAAAAATCCAAGAGGTAGATACTGTAATAAAAAAAGCCATAATAAAAATGGATTAATGTCAAAACACAGACTTTGATTGTGCATGTCTACAATAATGATATCTGGGAGGGAAAAAAAATAAATAAAAATTATGAATCTGTGTCTAAATGGCTTTTCCACTTACTGTTGCAGAAAGCATAAATTATACACTTTGTAACCATCTGTAATGTTAGTACAAGCAGCTGCTCCCAATTTACTGTATGTTGCTGTTGTACACATTATTTGGTTTGGATTTTTTTTTTATGGTTTGATTGTTTGTTTTGGTTTGTGTTTTCTTTTTTGTTTGTTTGTTTAATTGCACTTCGAAAACTTACACAAAGTTATCAAGAATGACCTTACACTAACAGTTTTTTCATAGTAGTGATTTCTATTTTACCATTTTCCTTTGATGTTTGTATATATGTATTAATGTACATCTACATTCTGGCATAATCTAACATTTTACTTTCCAGATATTTTTTGAAATAGGTTGCTAATTACTTCTATTTGTCAGATTTCACATCATTTACGTATCTTATCTGCTTAGGACAATTTCCTAATTATGGAAAATAAAAAGATGAGATGAATGAAAATAACAAAGAGCAAATGTAAACCTGCTTAGGAGATAATACTTCAGGAGATGTTGATAAGAAAGAAAGAAATAATTACTGTGATTTCAATTGTAAGCTTCCTCAACATCTAAAGAGTCTGATCGTTACAAGAATTTTTGTGGAAGCAAAAATTACAGAAACATAAGGTGACATTCGCTTTGTAATCATCAGGAATTTTTTTGCAAAAAGAAGTCTAAATGAGTGAGAAAGACACAAAAAGATCTATCTCACTAAATTTTTAGAAAATTCAGTTTATATCATTAGAACCCTGTAGTGCAATAATTTAATAAAATAATAATAAAAATATAATAAAAAATAATAAAAGCACTTTCAGCTATGTTCTGAAGGTTTTTAGATAATTTTGAAAAACTTTTTCAAACACCTTTGGCATTTCCAAGGCAATAAAAAATCTTGTAAGGTGGATGAATTATAGAAATATTAAGCCAAAGCAGGTAATTAACAGATATTAACAGTTGTTATTAGGGAAGTAAGTCTGAATATGTATGTGTTTGTGTGCATACAAGTTGTCTAATTCTATCCTTAAGAAAAATGATACTTGCTTTTTCTTTTGCCCTTCCTGAATGTCAGTAATTTCAACTGTTATTGGTTTTCAGGAGAAATAAAAATGTTTTCAATTGCTATTCTTGTATGTTTAGCTTCATTTCTGCAAATCATATTTATCATAGCATTTCTGCAAATCACTCAGCCTCCAAATTATGCATTATCATCAAGAATGAGAGGGGGAAAAAAAAAAAGAAAAAAAAAAAAAAAAACAGGAATAAGAAAAAAGGAAAAATGGAAAACATAGTACCTGTTTCATAGTTCCATAGCCCAAAAATGGGAATGGAAAGGGGAGGAAGGGGTAGGGAGATGGGAGCTGGACTCAAGAAAACAATCAGAGCAGCGGCAACGATCTAAAGAGGAAAACTTATTTTACTATGATATTGGAAACACAGTATAATACAATCTAATTGAAATTGAGGGTAATAAATTAAGTAAAATAACAGTGAGTTTTCTGAAGACCAAGAAGCCTATTTTACAATAACAATAACACCAAAAAACAACAACAACAAAGAAGCACTATTTTTATATGAATAATCTCTATTATTTCATGAAATGGGTAAATATTCTTTAAAAAAAGTAAAGAAAAATATTTATCTTTTAAAGTACTGTCTCCCACAAATATTGCAAAGAATTAGGGAAAAAATAAAACAAATAAAATGCACATATAAGGTTGAAAGTTATTCAGGAAGAAAATGACAGTGTTTTTGATGACTGAGCTAAGTATCAGGGGACGAAATGAATGATGACAAAATGGAATAAGCTATATCAGAGACAGTGAAATAATACACTGCTTAGCTAAGCAAAGCTCCCTTTCACTTGAACAATGAGCGTTAGCAGGACCTTATATATATATTTTTTAAATAATTCTAATTAATAAGACAGTTATCAGTAGTTAATATTGTAGATATCATTTGCTTCAGTCTTTCAGTACTCTTTTTCATAAGCTATTATTTTCAGGCAATTAAAAATACTAACTAGTATGTCAAAGCACAAGATCATGTTACTTCATAATAAATAAATACATAAATAAATGGGAGTGTTCTAACAACTTGCTACACAAGTTCTAGTGCTGCTCTATAATGGCTTCACTGAAATGAATGTGAACTTGTAAATTTTAGTACAGAACACTTGCAGGTTCAAAATTCAGTGCATTCATTTTTAAATTCTTTGAAATTGATATTTTTTCCCCCCCAAAAGTAATTATTCAGCCTCTTCACACTGCATTTTTTTAATGTTATTCTGAAAAAGCTTCCATCTTGGTCCTTCTCAGTTCCCATTTAGCCACCAGTGACATTCCTAAAATCTGTACTCTCCTGCATAACCTCCTAAGTCCCTGCATGCACAAAAATGCTTAAACTGGATCCTGCTAGTATTTAATTAGTTGCTTGAAGCTCTTGTTCGAGTTAAATTCCTGAGATTTTCTACCTGTGCCAGTAGAAAACTTACTTATTGCAAGAGCAAGATACTTTAGGTTCAGAGTGTGACCATGAAAAAAAAAAAAAAAAAAAAAAAGTGATTGATAGCTTACATAGCAGGACAGATCTTGGTTACAGTTACCAAAGCATCTTTCTGTCTCTCTTTCAGAAAGTAAAATATTCAAAAGTTATGAATCATCTCTGAAAAAAAGACTCAAGGAGATAGATTTGTGTGAGAGTAGTCTATATAGACCATCATGAAGACAGTCTTATTACACATAAAATACTCAAGATCACAGTAGCTCTTTCTTCTTGCGCAAAATAGTCTGGTGGAAAGAATTTTCTTGAAGGATGTTGGAAAACTAATATATCTTGTTATCTGCATTCCACAACACGTGGAAGATTTAAATTTTCTACAGCCCTAGTGAGTAACCCAGCAAGCTACTAGCTATTCTCTCTCTTTTCAGAGAGACACTAGATGAAATAGTGTCTTAGTTTCTAAAATTATCTTTTTCAGACATCTAAATCCACTTTAGAGGTAGATGAAGATTACATTAAGCATGAGTAGCTACATATGGCTAAATCTATTTAATTAACTGACTCCTAAATCATGACTTCAAAGAAAATAACCCTTCCACCCCACCAAAGACTCTCACTTAAACCTAAGGAAACTGAAGAAAGTAAGTTTTAAGACAGGGCAAAATCTACTTGCTTTTGAAGGAGTTATTCAAATATGCTACAGCAGAAAATAACAATAACAACGGAAACTGAGAAACTATAGAAAAATCTACAGTATTTACAGTATGATTTTTCTTTAGTTCACCATGTAAGAGCTTTTTAATAGGAGCTGTAAGGAAACGTTTTACATTATATTGAAATTGACTTCTCTTTTGAATGCTTGGGTCTTGTAGAAATACACCAGCTGCTGAGGCTGGCAGAGTTTTCAAAATCCCTACTTGCAATTCAGAAATAATTTGGTTTTGGAATAATCAAGAGTATGACAGTTTGTCTACAAATATGTCACTATCTGTTTACTTCACTGTGTGTGAATTGGATTAGTTTTTTAGTCAGCTGAATCAGACATTTCAGATTCCCTGCTGCCTGGTCTGCTTCTGCAGCCTGGAAAGGACTCTGCTATCGGGGAAATCGGAGAGCAAAAATCTGAATACCATACACTTGACTTGTTTACTGATAAAACAGACTACTTAATAAATGAAAAGGGCTTCTAAGGAGACCGAGGTTAGCTCTGTGCATCAGGTTACCCATTTTCTGTGCAGTAGTTTGTGTAGGTGTCAGAGAAATCTCTGTAGTTCACCAATTACCAGTAAACTCCCAGAGTTAAATGTTTGACTGAATGAAGTTTGGATGATTTTTAGGTCTGTTTCTCCCTCTGCAAACAGCTGATGCTTGCATTAAGCTAAGATCAAATGAAAAACATATTCAGCATTTCAGAGGTACCCAGAAGCAAAATAACAGTATCAGGAGTTAAGCTTTTTTATGCTTCCTTTTTATATGTCAAGTTATATTATCCTGTGTGATGTATCATCCTTCCCAGTGTACTTATTACTATAGTGAGAGAAGACTGTTAATATGGAAAGGCACAGGACTATTCTTTTGATATGCAAAATAAATTGCATGGAACCACACCTCTGACCTGAACTTTTGAACTTGGTAGGTGTAAAACTTGCTTTTTATACAGTCTTGAGAATTTTGTTGGTTTTTTTTTTCTCTGACAAATGAAAAATATAGCCACTTGCAATCTGAACAGCCAGACTAAAGCTGTTATAACATCAACACTGAAGGTGTATGATCCCTTCCTAAAACTGCTTCTTCTACTTCTTATAATGTGAAGGTACAGTACAGAATTAGCAAACTCAAAGGGAATATCTCTTAATATCCTATAAAATTAAATCCTATTGGAAATATATATATATTATAATAATATATATATTATATATATATAATATAATATAAAAATAATATTATATATATATATATAAAGGGTTTTTTGCCTTCTAAATCTCTCTAGGGGAGCAAACTCTTTTATTTATCTACCTCTGACTTCTTCTTATTCTTCTGTATTTGTGTCTCCATTTATTCATGTATTTATTTTATTTTATATTTATGTAATATGAGAAAAAGAAGTCAGAGGCAGGGGAAAGAATTTCACTTATGGAATGAGTAGAGTGGTTGCACTTGTTATCCCAAATGTTTCACCTCAGCGATGTGAAGCAGTCATAGCAAGGTCACCTTCATCTCACCTGGTTTGTGGCAGCCCTTTGAACAAAAGCATTTTTTATCCTACTACAAAATGAAAACTAAATATCTTTAACTAAAATATTACTGCAAAAGTATGACATGATGTAACATCAGAATCTTTTTGACAAGCAGATAAAAAAAAAACAAAATAAAAAAGAAAATAAAAAAAGAAAATAGCAAAGTCTTCTAGAAGAAAGAGGGAAAAAAAATGAAAGAAAAAAAAAGAAAAGAAAAACAGAGGGAAGGGAGGGGAAAATAATTGAAAAGAACCCACAAACTTCTCCTATCAGATCACTCAGAAGGAAAAGGAAAGTCCCCCAACATATAAATAACCTCCTTCACAAATATTTCCATTCCCTTTGTTGGCTATTGACCTTCTATCTCCTAGCTAAAATTCAGCTGAATTGGCACTAAGAAACCTAAGTTTAGATAGATCTCTTGAACATCTTTGACAAGACTCAGCTACTCTGTGTGTGGAATCTCTTTGGTATCAGGAAGTTATGCAGCCCAAAAGAAAAGCAGGTAGTATATTTAAATCTAAATTGAAATAGCAAGTATCTTACCAAACACGGGTAAAGTATGTTGTGTTAATGCTCACTTCAACAGTTCATAAATGTATACTTGCAAAAGAAAAGAAGGGGACCCTCCATGGCCATCTTAACATTTTCAGTATATGTGATATATCTTATTGAGCCTAATGGCATGCTGTATAATTTCATCATTAGTAAAGTAGTGTTTCAACTTTCCATTGGTTTAGAGGAAGGATTTCAAATTTGCATTTAAATTAAATTGAGCAAAGTGTGATATAGCTTCAATTAAAAGGCCACCTGTTTTTGTTAATTCATTTTTAATAGCAACAGTAAATATTTTCAGTTGATGTACTTTCTGCTGCAAGATTAGTACATTCTTCTGTTCTTTATCTCCAATGTCAGACATTCCTCATTAGAGAAGTCTATCATTTTCACTGACTAGAGGAACCTGTACTACACTTTATGGATCTGAGCATACATTTAAAAAAATGAAAATAAACAAACAGATAGCTAATTAGAAAATATAAACATAGAAAACTAGCATGCTATCAAAGTTGATTTGGCAAATCAATTTTTTCAAGAAATCAGTGAAGTCACAAAGTAGTTTCCTCCAAAGACCACAAACCAAAAAAAAAAAACAACAAAAAACAACCAACCAACCAACCAAACAAACAAAGCCACACAAACACACGCACACACTTTCTTTCTTCATTTACGCTCCTTTAGAAGCTTACTGAACCCACTTTATTACAACACTTTGAAACAAAATAATCTCCCATGTTACAATCATGTAATGCAATTAAACCTTAAGGATTATAAATATATAAAACACAAATCATGATCATAGGGTGCAAATTTCAGCTGTAGCCTGGATACATTAAATCTTCCTATAAAACTGACAACTTTGCTGCTAAATCATTCACTTTTATTCTTGCTTTATAGTTTTATAGCTGTAGCTTCTTCCAGTTACAATTAGTTACCTAGTAGCTCACCTTGTATTTCTAATGCTTTTGAAATCATTTGTAGTTGTAATTGTTTCTCTGTTTTCAATTTACTGTAACCATAACCACTAATTTGCTAAAAACAGCTAGTCTTCTGTTACAATAGCAGCTTTAAAATCGAAGCAATTTCCTCAAGAACAATTTCCACTGGACACCGTTCTCTTTTTAGATGCATTGTAATCATTTAAATAAAGAACTGAAGCATTTAATTAGTATGTGCTTTCTTCCTCCTAGCAGGACATCAGGCTTGTGAGTAAATGGATAAACTCTCTTATTATGCAAGCCAGGAAACATCTTAACAGTTGTGACATTCTCAGGTGTCCAGTTAAGGGAAACACAGGGGTCCATTCCAACCTTTAAAAACTTTATCTTTCACTTAAATTATTACTGTTTTGGAACACTATATGGTTTTCCACAGTAAGCTTAGCAAGGGATTATGTTTTTCATTTTTCATTGAAAGAAGAGGGAAATTAGAAAAAATGTAAATAGAAGACATTCATGGGAAACTGTAGGTTAGGGGATTTGCCCCCTATTTGTTACTATTTAAACATTTGGAAAAGAAAATAAATTCTGCAGAACCCTGTCTTGCACATTCTGTCTCCCTGAGTAACATACCCTTATAATTTGTATGTTTTGATATCTGATATCTGCTGGATGAAGAAATGTATCAGGATAATTGATTTTTATTTGCCTCAGATTTTGCTTCTTAATTGGTAGCTTCTGCAATTGTTTTATTTTAATGCTTGCAAATCTGAAATAAAAATATCTCTTGATATTAAGCATAATTCCATGTTGCCAAAGGTTTGCCTAATGCCATGCTATTAAATAAATATATTAATCTTTTCTTCAAAGTTAGAAGGATAGAGGAAATGGAACAAAGCATATCAATAACTGATTTCAGTTCTGCTCAGATGGTGAAAGGACTCTAGTTATTATATCTGTGTAGAAGGGACTGATAAATGCTGTCCAATCTACTTCAAGAGATCCAGTACTCTTTCTCTTGCACCTTTGGTAAATTTGTGATGGGTAATTATTGCTGTGGTTGAACCAAGGTAACCTGCTGAAATTTACATTATAGTAGTTGAAAATAGATTCTCACTCAGTGACTGACTGCAGACTCACAATAAGACACCTAAGATACTTTTCACATCACTGTAAATGCCATGGCATCTTATTGATTTAATGGCAAATGCTGATAAATAATCATCTAATTCCTATGTGTTTCAGTAGGGCTTAATTACATGTGTCACTCCAAAAGTAGTTCCTCCTATCTGTTGTCATGGAATCTAAAACAGATACAAAGAGCACAATAACATTATTAGATACATCAAATTCTCAGTTATAGAACATGATTATCAACACAGTTACCACTATTAGCTGTGCATTTTCATCAGCAGTGATCAAAAGCCTGTATATTGTGCTTGTAAAAATTTGCACCAATGGAGGTGACCACTGTCAAGGTCATTACTTCTAAAATATACATCACACCACCAAACTGTGCACATATTCACTGAGTGGTCTCCATCAAGCAAGCACTGATAGATGTTAATGGGTACAATTTTTTTTTTTTCCACATGTAGGAATTCATTACACCTTCATACTCTCTTTCATGTTAGATGCAATTTTGTCAGACTGTCCCTCTGCTGCCACTTGTAGCACAGCAACAAAATATAATAGAATATTGGTGGGAAGTTTAAACCTCTTCTACCATGTTACTAACACCCACCTCTAGTATCATGGGCCAACATAATGAAGCATGAGGCGTGAGTTTTGGATCAGTTGACATATGTAGATATGGTTTACTAAATTTGGAAATGTACATTATCTTTAATGACATATGAAAGGTTTTGAAACTATTGGTGCAACCATAAACAACAAGGAGATAGATTTTCTGCAGATTTTACTACTTTACTATTTTACTTCTATGAGTTTGTGGTTAGGTATGTAACTGAATGGAAAACTTCTTTTAGAATTCCAAAGACAACAATTTCATATTAATGAAACAACCATTTTATTTTCACTTGAAGAATTACACAAGAAGAATGTGAAGTTGGAGCAGGTCCACAGGAGGGCCACAAAGATGATCAGAAAGCTGGAGCACCTCCCCAGCAAGGGCAGGCTGAGAGAGCTGGGTATTTTTTTTGTTTTTGTTTTTGTTTTTGTTTTTGTTTTTGTTTTTGTTTTATTTTTTTTTATTTTTATTCTGTGTATTTGTATAGGGGTGGGCTGCTGTTCATTTATTTGTGTTTGTCTTTTTTATTATTTTTCTATTTTCATTTTTCCTTTCTTGGGCTTTGGTTAATATAAAGAGTTATGTAGAATTAGGAGTATCATAGAATGCAAATCCTGCCCCTCTGTCTGCATTTTAGACTTGAGTGTACATGCATGGAAGGTGCTTACCTCATCCTTAAGCACAGCTCTGTATAAACATGATCAAGTCCAGTAACCATGTGAGTAGATATTTAATATAGGGTTTTTACATTATAATGTTTGGTAGTTTAAAGATGTATTTTGTTTTCTATTTTTTAACTGTTAAGATTTAATATAAATATTTTCAGAGAACTTTGATGTTGCCTAGTTCTTTTACTTTTAGTCTAGTGTCACCTGGAGGAAAATACATCCTTCCATTCTTCAGGAAAGGAGGGTTTTAAATCTTTAGGGCTCATGGAATTCCATGACAGAAGTGTTTCTGATATTGCAGTAATGGTCATTACCACCCACCTCCGAAACAAAATGTGGTGGGAATCTAACACTGTAGGTTGTTGCTGTCCGCAAAACAGGTAGCAGGAATCAGAAGTCATTGCAGATAAATGTACTGCTGTAGTGTAACATGGATGCAAAACAGATGCCTACACCCTACACAGGCTGGAGGAAGATAAACAGAGCATATAGTCACATCACTAGGTAGACACATCAGTGTCCCTGTTTTGGGATGGCTAATTTCTTTCAGCTGCTCTGTCCTGATACACATAACTGGGGAAAGCTTCCATGAAACACTCTTTAGATTTAAAGTGACCTTTGGGCCTCTGTCCATCTTGTGTTCAATACAAACCTGAATGGCAAATTCAACCTTTCCTTTTTCTATTTCTGAGGTCTTTTTTGAATTATCCTTTTTGTGTAAGAAGGTTAAATATTTGAGAGACTGGTTTATCTTGCCCTTAGGAGAAGTGAGGACAGGGGTATAGGAAAGGAATTTTGATATTCTGTCAAATATACACTAATGACAGAAGCATCTTCTACTAACCAGGTCCACCTGGAGGCATTGCTTTGTCCTACCATGTTGTTTCCAGTTCAGAGAGTCTATCACATAAGTACCAGTGAAGCTCTTCAGGATACTGCCAAGACTGTAAGAGCCCTCCTCTCCTATGCAGAGGAATCAATCCACCTCAGCAGAGTTTTAGTTCAGCCTCATACCAAATTAATCAGAAAGGTTTGCATAGGAATCTCTTGTTCAACTTTAATTAGGATTAACCAGTCAGAGGTCACCCTCTCTTCTGGTTAATGCCACTTGTACCACCTGAAAATAAATGGAATATAAGATTAAGCCTAGTTTCTGAAACTCTTAAAAACATATTACATGTGTAGATGATATTAAACTGTAGTTTAAAATGCATTATGAAAGAAAATCATCTCAAACTGGTGTTATTTTTCAAATAGAGCTTAGTTCCAAGATTTTACTCCTTTATATCCCTGAAACACAGCATATACACAGGATGCCACATATACCCTGCGGAGTTTGATAAAAGAATCTCAGTACCAGTTTCTCACTGCTTAAGTTTCTCAAAAAAAAAGAAAAGCTATCATTTTTGATTGAATAAGATAGAAATCAGAGAACAAATTTTTAAAGCTCTGATAATCTCTGAGAAGCCAATCCAAATCCATTCTGATAACACTGAAGGAAAAATTGGTTAAACAGTTTTTCATACACATTTAGAGGACAAAGGGCATTTTTAAAAAGTCACTGCATTTACATCTGAAAATGAGAGGATGTAAATCTAACAAGTAAAGTAAAACGATACAGTGATTTACCATGCAATAGAGCACTTAACCACTCAGTCAGTGACAAAGAAAGGGAGGGTGAACAGGAGTGTGTGCAGATTCATATGTATGAACAGTAAAGAATATGTGCATACAAAACTTTGTACATACATGTATTTTATATATATTATATATAAATTTATTTTTTTTTCCATATATATATATGGAAGAAAAATGTGTTTTTCCATCCACAAGTAAATTTGCCAACATAGTTGGATGTGTTGGATATGCATACATTTTTTGGACTCAGTCACCTGCCATTTTGTATTTTTTTATTTAAATTTATTAAATTTATTAAATTAATATTTATTAAATTATTATTTAATTTAAATATTAAATTTTAATTAATTTAATTAATAAAAATTAAATAATTAATGTTTATTAAAATTAAATTTATTAAAATTTCATTCTCTTCACTATTAGGTGATATCCCTTTCTCTTTAAACATATATATATACATAAGCAGTACTTGATCTTTTACTAATATGGAGCTCAGCTGAAAATAATGAATTATCTTTTCTACTACACAGTACTTGTCCCATGTGCACCACTTTAATTATTTTCTGAGTCTTGCTAAATATATGATTGTTAACACATATATTTAATATCATTTTGATCTAATATTTAACACTAGGAAAAAAAATCCCCCAGTACCCCCAGTATTCTAGTGAAAAAAAATATTTCATGCAGAGATCAGACTTTTCCTGCATAAAGTTTCTTGGCAAAGGTTAGCATTTATGCTAGTTTAGGACCATGTCCAAATACAGATCTAAGCCCCAAATAAATGTAAAGGTGAAGGGAAATTATGTGATCCTGGACATACTACCTGCTCTGGGAGTGCCTGCTGTGTTGAATATTGTTAATGGGAAAGTAAAAGCCCTTTTAATCTCCCTGGTAAATGTGCCATTTATCACAGTCGTTGTGGTTGTCATTCACTGGAACAATGGTTTGAATGGATGGATATATTTCACTACTCCTTACTTGAATGGTTTTTTTCTTTCCTCTTTGATGTGGAAGGACCTAGTTGTAGAGGAAGGGGAAAACGGAGAGAGCAGGGCTCCATGCTTCTGCTTCCAATTTAAAATGTGTAGAATTGGTTTCAGATTTTGGTACCTAAATGTTGATTTCTTAAGTTTTTAGAGGTGAGAAAACAACTCCTTTTTTAATCTTAACTGCATGTTTTGTAGTTTTATGTTTCTCCCATTTCTCATACTGACAACAGTACTAGCACCTTTTCATTCCCTCTCCTCTCCTCTCCTCTCCTCTCCTCTCCTCTCCTCTCCTCTCCTCTCCTCTCCTCTCCTCTCCTCTCCTCTCCTCTCCTCTCCTCTCCTCTCCTCTCCTCTCCTCTCCTCTCCTCTCCTCTCCTCTCCTCTCCTCTCCTCTCCTCTCCTCTCCTCTCCTCTCCTCTCCTCTCCTCGAGAAAACTGTGCTAGTTGATTTTTTAATGCACTTGAGTGAAAAAAAATTGCCACACCTTGACACAAATTCAGCTTTAATTGTCTTGATCTATGGAATGAATTTAATGATGGTGCTGGGTTTTTCTTTAAAATATTTTTAATTTGTACTAGGGTGAAATGTGTTTTGTTCAAACGGTTGTCACAAACTAGATGAAGGAAGCTGGCTTTGACATTGCTACTCCACATGGGTCATTTGTTGCAAGGCCTTGGATAAATACTGCTACAGGTTTTCCTGTGAATATCATCTGAGCATTTTTTTTTAATGAAAATTAAAATAATGCAAAAATAAAATAAATAAATAAATAAAAGTGCGCTTGAGATCTAACTCTGATGTCAGTTACAACACAAATATCACTGACTAAAGTGATCAACTCCAACTCCAGTACAGGCATGTTCTGTGGCAGAGTGAGGCATCAAATTATACAGGTGTTCCTGGCCCATGAAAACCCCAGGGGAGCCCACAAATCTAGCAAGGAGCCAGCAGTGCTAAGAGGATGGCTGAAAAGACATGGATGGGGTGAGGTGGTCCTTGACAAACTCAAACACAAAAGACATACAGAGGGCAAAATAAAAGACAGGAAACCTTTGAGATTTACAGAGAAATTTTCTAAGCAGGCAGGAATCAATTTAAGAAAGATAAAGCCCTGATAGTTATCAGACTTTCCAGGGACATTCTATGATTCACTTTTAGTAGAGCTAGGCCTTGTTACAAGTGAGTTGATAATTTCTAAGTGAAACTAAACCAATTTATCATGTAGAGAACTGTATAAAGATAAGAAATTTGAGTCATCTCTACTGAATCTAATTTACCTTTAAACTTTGGGTTCTCTTAAGCTTGGAATGAACTTGAATGTGGGAGGGAGCATCAAGAACAAAATGAATTTCTGAAAAAGGAAATAAGTATATGCATGGCTTTTTCTTCAGAGCCAGCAGTGTGTCTGTAGTGACTGGAATGACAAAAAAAAAAAAAAAAAAAAAAAAAAAAGCAATTTTCCCTAGAAATTCACTGGGAATATTGAATATTAAATGCAAATTTCTGCTGTGGCATCTAGAATTTGTCCAAACTTGAGTACTCAAAGCATATTTTTGTTTAATTGTTTTTTATAAGCTGTGAACTTGAAAATTGAGAGATTATCTCCATACTAAATGAAAGTCTAGAGATACTTTTTTTATCTGTGGGTTGATTGCCATTTTGGAGGTAAATCTTCATATTTCAGCATGTTCAACACTGATAAATTGAATTAGTTTTCATAGTTTTGAAAATGTTTTAGTGTATGAGGATGAAATAATTGAAAACTTTTGTAACACAGCCTTTACAGCCTCATGAAAACTTTTTCTGTAGTATACTCTACTGCATTATGTAATATATGAGGCAAGCAATTAACTTCAAGCAAATATTCATTTTCACTTTTCATTAATTCTGAACTAAGAGGGATGTCCTCCAAAATTAATCTTTGGGGTGCGGGCTGCAAATAAGAATATGTTGTCAAAGTTCAAACTATTTGATTGCAGTGTACTTTTTATTCCTTCAAATATTCCTAATTCAGTTTTGTTGATGTTCTGCAGATAATCAGAGTGACAATGAATTACATTCCTTTCAAGTATGAAGCAAGAAGCAATGACCACATACATTTTTTATTTCTGCTAGATGTAGGGAAACATTGTTTTCAATAAATAAATGTTTTGTTTTTAACTATTAAAGTTGGTAATTTTTTTTTTCAATACAGAAAGATTTCCTCAAGAATCTGTGGATCAATCTTTGAAAATAACAACACTTATGTTTTTATCAAGTTAGAAGATTTATAGAACAATTCTGTTTCTACTGAATATTTTGTATGTCTAATTCTTACTAGCAAACAAAATGTATTTCCTATTTAGAGGCCATGATAGAATTATTGTTACCCTTGATTCTTCGTGAATGCTCTGTAATATCCAACGTTGTTCAATCATTAAGTCTCTCTTGGAAACACTGGCATTCACACAGTGATTTTTGAGTATTCACAACTTTTTGTCTGTCTTCAAAACATTCTAGAAGTAAATTCTGCAAAATCTAAAAGAGTTTTATGTTTTTATGGGAAACATATTTTGATTTTAATTTCTAGTTCTCTTTATTATCTTCTGGAGCTTTTCTTTTTGAAGCTTTTATCTTGATTACAGTTAGTAATATGAAATTATTCAATTGCCTCCTGTTTTTCACAGAAAGCAGTTAGGAAGCAATAATAACACACTGCTTTTCCAGCTAGTATTGATACCAACAAGGCTCTAAGCTGCTTTCTCATAAAATGTATTCCATTGCTTACCAACTAGATGTTCTCACAGTAAATCTTGATTGCCTGGTGCCTAGACAGATCTCTCTAAAATCTGTGATAGACATCCTGAAACTCTGGGGCCCTAATTTTTAGCATGAAATCCAGAGGACTTCTACCTTTCTTGGGAAGTTCTCAACAAGCTGAAAAATAACGTGCTTGTCAAAGCAACCATATTGTTGATATAATCTTGAATTCTTTTGCTTTAATTCACAGTGATGTAATAGCAGCACTGTTGCAATAGCATGTTGAAATAATTGATTTTCATATAATTAAACTGGCTTATTAAAAACTGCAGACAGTGGATTCTATGAATGTCATATGAAAAACTAGAAATAAGCCATAAGAAAAAAAAAAAAAAAAAAAAAAAAGAAAAACTAGCACAGGAAAATAAGAGTTAAATCTCCAACAAATAGATACACAAAAGGAAGGGTGCAGCAAACAACCCTCAAGTAGAGAAAAGAAACTATGAAGAAGATATCAGATAAGGTAATGAGAATATTAGTGAGGACAAACAACACAAAGTATGCTTTCCAGAAGTGCAAAATTATTATTTTTCCATTAAAAATAGTGAAAATATACAGTCAATAATTTTGATAGCAACACAACAGAGACTTACAAAAATGCAGATATTTAAAAGATTGTTAAGGTTATAGCATTACAGTCAAAAATAATAACAAAAGAATCCAGAAATCAAGACATAGCCTGGGCTGCCTTGAAAGAAGCATGGTCAGCAGGTTGAGGGAGGTGATCCTGCTCCTCTACTCTGTAATGTTGAGACCTCACCTGGAGAAATGTGTCGAAACATGGAATCCTCAGTACAGCAGAGATGTGGACCTGTTAGAGCTATATCCAGAGGAAAGCCACAAAAATGATGCAAAGGATGGAATGCCTCCCCTACAAGAGCAAATGGTGAAATCTGGGGCTGTTCAGCCTGGAGAAGACACCTGGGCAACCTAATAGAAGAATTTCAATATCAAAAGGGAGGCTATAAGAAGGAAAGGGCCAGAATCTTTGGCAGACTGTGTTGTGATAGGACAAGGGGAAATGGTTTCGAATGAAAAGCGGTAAGATTTAGACTGGGTTTAGAAAAAAAAAAGGTTTTTGTGATAAGAATAGTGATGTACTGGAACAGGTTGCCTGGAGAGGTGGTAGATACTCTATTCCAGGAACCAAGGTCAGACTGGACAGAGCTCTGAGTAGCCTGACATGCAAATGTCCATGTTCATTGCAGGGGTGATTGACTAGGTGTTCTTTACTTGCCCCTTCCAACTTAAATGATTCTATGAAAATAATAAAACTTGGGGAATTTGTCAGAATTATAAATGCTATACATATACTTTTTTTTTTTTTTTTTAAATAGTTAGCGATACTCTACCTATATGTATGTTATTTGGATATATCTGAGTATCTGAATGTCTTTGTTTATAAATTAACACTAATGTTAACTTTATAGTTTTATTGCCTTGTTTTGTTTCTATATTTAATGAACCATTTCAAGTAGATTGTTACTAAAATCTATGTAATATTTTCACATGAAAAATTAGATCGCCATACCGGGTTTCTTCTGCTTCTGCTCATGGCATATATTGAATTTATATCTGCTTCTTTCTGTCAAGCTTTTTCCCAATAATGTGTATTAAAATGATTATACAAAAGCAAATTGCATTACACAGTATCGTAATGTTTTCAAGGATGACATTACATTAGTCTAACACAGGTCAATTTTCTCTGGTCCTCTAATAGCATGGATAATACTTCGCTTTGTGGGTGGTTTTGTTCTTATCATTTCTGATTTTCTTTTTTTCCTGGAAGAAATGTGCAACATTTCCCAGCACACATAAATAAGATATTTTTTTATACTGTACTGTGGGCACTGTGTCTAGGTTTACTTCAGCGAGATAAATCTAATAAACCTCTACTGGGATAGTAATTTTTAAGTTAAAGTTCAATATCAAACATGTCAGTGGTGCACTTAGCAAGAAGCAGGGCAGCAGTCTGAAGAAAATGCAGATCCAGTCACCGGTAATTTCTATCAAATTATAAACCCTTGTTAGAATGCTGGGATTTCATCAGGTAACAGTGCTTAAATAAAAGAAATCCTTCTGCAGGAGGTGAATGTTTTTCTTAGCCATGGACAGATTAAACAAATTCATTTACATACTTCTAACACATGCTCTGCCATTTTTATCTCCATTACTTAGATTTTTGAAATAAATACTGGATTTTGTATGATTTTATCAGGAAGTTTCATGCTGATAAAAAAATGGACTGGCATTTATACTTATTATACCTAGTAATTCAATTTTTCTATTATTTTCTCTTTGCAAAGTAATTGCTGGTGACCTGAAAAACATTAAGCAGCATATTTAAAGTTGTGAGATACTGTGGTAAATTTTATATAATTATTTTACAGGGACTATCTATACAATATGATACTAAAGATCTGTGTATACTTAGTAGGTAGATTAAAGATAATGAATACACTTTTAGAACAACATAAATAATTTCTGTCCTGGGATTACAAAAGGACATAAAGGATACCTTATTTAAGGAAGTTTACTCTAAAATTTAGTTGTGCTTTTTTTTTCTTTTCTTTTTTTTTTTTTTTTTTCCATAGACAGTTATATTATTGTGAATTTTCCTAATTCCACTACATATCCACCCAGTCCTTAGACAGATAGTTTGTTTCCTGTATTCTTTAGACTGCTAGATGATTTGTACCATTCAACTTGGTCTAAATTCGGAAAGTGTTTTTGGCACTCAATAGCTTGCACTTCTGAATGAGGACTCTTTCATATGATGAGAGGCTGAGACAGAACAGACCTCCTATCCCGGAGAAAAGAAGGCTCAGGGAGATTTTATCAGTGTGTAACTGGAGAGAATGAAGATGGAGGAGTCATAATATTCTTAACTATGCCCACTGTCAGGACAGGAAGACATAGTCACAAATTAAAAACAAGACACTCCATATGAACAGAAGAAAATACTTCTTACCACGAAGGTGGTCAAGCACCTGTCCAGAGTGGTTGCTCAGAGTTTGTGGCATCTACATTTTTGGAGACATTCCAAATGTGACTGGACATGCTTACATACCTCCAAAGTTCCATCTTGAGTAGAACGGTTGGTCTACATGATCTTAAAAGATTCCTTCCCATCTCAACTGTTCAGTGATCATGTGATTCTGTAACGCAATGTTTCCAAACTCCTATGTCTAACACAGATGTAAGTTTGCTGATGACACTAAGCTGAGTGGTGCAGTTGACACGGAGGAAGGAAGGGATGCCATTCAGAGAGACGTTGACAGACTAGAAAGGTGGGCCTGGGTGAACCTAATTAGGTTCAGCATGGCAAAGTGCAAGGTTTTGCACTTGGGCCAGAAGAACCCCAGGCACCTGTACAGACTGGGAGGAGTGGTTCTTGAGAGCAGCTCAGCAGAGAAGGACCTGGGGGTCCTGATGGATGAGAAACTTAACATGAGCCAGTAGTGCGCTCTTACAATTTGAAAAGCAAATGGCATCCTCGGCTCCATCAGGAGCAGGGATAGGGAGGTGATTGTCCCTCTCTACTCTGCTCTTGTGAGGCCCCACCTGGAGTACTGTGTCCAGCTATGGAGCCCTCAATACAAAAAAGCCAGAGAGCTCTTGGAAAGGTTCCAGAGGAGGGCCCAAAGATGATCAGGGTGTGGGAGAACCTCCCCTATGAAGACAGGCTGAGGGAGCTGGGCTTGCTCAGCCTGGAGAAAATAAGGCTGCAGGGTGATCTCATTGCAGCCTTTCAATACCTAAAGGGAACCTATAATCAGGAGGGGATTTTGAAAGGGTCGATAACAGGAGAACAAGCGGAAATGGTTTTAAGTTAAAAAAGGGAAGATTTATGTTGGATGTCAGGGGAAGTTCTTTACTAAGAGAGTGATTAGGCCCTGGAACAGGCTGCCCAGGGAGGCTGTGGATGCCCCGCCCCTGGAGGTGCTCAAGGCCAGGTTGGATGGGGCCCTGGGCAATCTGATCTACTAGGTAAAGTATTCAGTTAATGAAGAAGGATCAAGTCACCTCTGGAGGATGAGTTGTCTCTAATAAGATGCAAATTTATTTTGAATAAAATAAATTGTCCTCTGATACTGCCTTCTTTATTCCACAGAATGTGAAACAGCCATGTTCTGCATTAATAAATTGTTTACTATAAAAGGTAAAAACTATCATCTACATTTCAGGTGACAGAAGCACGGATAACTTAATAGATTAAACAAAAGTATTAGAGATTGTTAGAGAGACCTCAAACAGGCTTCTCATTCTACTGAAGAAAAATGTCACTTGAGTGCAAACACATTTGTAGATTTTTTTCCTGCTTTTATTCTCTAAAAGACAACTGTTATATTGCCTGCTCAGCGGCCCATACGTTATTTAATTTGCAATGAAACTCCTTAGGAAGTAAAATACAGGGGGTGGAGGAGGACTATTCATTTAATCTCATCAAGGTCACATCAAACTGATTATTTCAGATTTGTATTTTTCTGAAGTAGCTATCTGTACATTATTGGGGAAATGGAAGAAAATTGACACAAGAGACCTCTAGACTATAAACACCCCACAAATCTTCCAAGTGGTAAAGATCAAGTAGTTCACTTCTCTCCCATCATTTTTAATTTCATTCATTCTTTCAGTATGTGATGTAAATATTTCTCTTTAATTTTATTCCACAAACTCATAGTTTTACTTCTCATACTTTAGCTAAATTTTACCCCTATTGTACCTTGGTAAAAATCCATACTAATTAGATCATTAAAAATTCAGAAATAAACATTGCTGTATATGTGTTTTCAGTGTTTCAGTGTTAGGATGAAATCTTGTCCTGTATGGAACTAAATGAACTTCTCAGCTTTGATTTCTTTTAAGGGAAAAGGTCCAGTGTGTTTTGTGTGACATTTGAGATTACCAGGGTAATTTCTAGGATAAAAAAGGAAAAAAAAAAGAAAAAAAAGAAAAAAAGAAAAACCTTAAAAAATTCCTAACTTCTGGTTTAATATTAAATTTCTACCAATCTGTTGCATGCTGTTCTGTAAATTTATGGGGAAAAATAGGATAGGAAATAAGCTTATACTTGAAACTTCTATATCAAGGATTCAAGGATTCAGAAATTAGTTTGGTTCATATAAAAGAAGTAACCCTTTTCACCCCTACATGATTCAAAGTAAGAAAATTGAAAGTAAACATTGAATTAAGGAAAATTCAATTTTTGTAAATGTGAATATATTGAAGCTTGTGAATTATATATAATCATTGATTAAAGATATAATATAGGTCAGGAAATACAATTAACCAGGGAAGATAATTTGACACTTCTAATATTTTTTATTTATGAGATTTTTCTTGTAATAAAGTACCTTTGAAAGTGTACTCCAAATAAGAACAAATAATCATGACTTTATTTGTTCAACAATATATCAGTGAAACTTTGTTTTTATATTATTGTATATGGCATGATATTGAATGCATATAGGTCACTCTCAAAGTAGTGCCTCCTATTTCCACGGAAACTACAACAGGTACAAATAGTACAATAATAATGACTGATAGGGAAAATTCTCAGCTGCAAAATACTATTTTTCAATCTAGTCAACACCAGTAGCTGATTCACATGATGAGCTGATTGATACACTCTTCATTTCATGGTGTGACAGCTGTGCATGACACTCTGGAGTGTGGCTTGCCTTTAGTTTTACCGTCACCACTACTGAAATACACCACATACCACCTCAAACTTTGTTCACATCCACTGGTTGATCTCCACCAATGTTCAGTAAGCATCTGTGATTGTTAGTGTGTGCCATTCTTTCTGCTGGGAAGGTATCAGTGATACACTTTTGCTTCATGCCCACTTCCATGTCAGATGCCACAACATCTTGTAATATACACAACATATTGTAATATAATATTGGGCAGAATGTTCAGCTCTGCAACCAACATCTGCCTCTTATGTCATGGAATAACATCATAAAATAGGAAACATTACTTTCAGAAGAGAACTTGTATGCATCAAATGACATTCTGTATACTAATGTAGTAATATTTTAAATTATACTTCTGTTCATCATACCAAGTCCCAAATTGTTTGTTGTCTGTATCTCTGTTATGAGTCATGTTATCTTTTTAAAATCTAAATCATTAGATTGTTTGTTTATTGAGAAGCAGGAGGGCAAATGTGAAAGTATTTACTGTCTCTATTCTATGAGCCTGTCTTAGTAGTCATTAGCCCGTTCCTTCAGATCTTAAGAATTCATTACTTTTCCTGAAATAAGTGAAGTTGTTACAAAGTTATCAAGACACAGTCAGAATCAAGCCCCTGAACGTAGGGAGAGAACAGACACAGTACCCCAAGACATCTGAAACTAGACAACTCCTTTTAGCTAATTGCATTTCCCGTTATAAGATAAACTATGAAGACTATTAAAGTCAAGAAATAATAATAGTCATAATACCAACCAATATTCAGTGATGTCACAAGAGAGACCTCATTACAGTCTTTATGAATTTTGCTTTACTATGTAGCAAATAACAGCATAAATTATGTCCCTTAATTAAACAACATTAGCTTTATACTCTCTAATTTTGTAGTCAGGAAAAAGCAGCTCTAAGAAACAGACTTAGTATACACTCCACTGCACATAAGCAACCGTGGTTCTACTCCTCTTCAAATCATGAAGAAATGTATTAATGCTGTGACTGCAAAACATATCCCTGAATATTTTCCTTAAACATGTATGGATTATTTAAAGGACCAAACTATTAAAGCAACATTCCTGTACAGCTGAGATTACACTTATCCTACACTGTTTTAGTCTGATCATCTTGTCTTACAAGTTTGACAAGCACATATTAAATACATGACAAAACAAGTAATTAAGAGGTTGCTTACTGTAATGATTCAGTTGTAATTTTAATAGAAATCTGCAAATTGGCAGCTTTATATAAATCTTTTGTAAGCAATATGCCTCTAGAATTTAGTCCTCCTTAGATATAGTTGCACAAACACCAGGAGCAGCTGAAGTGTAATTATACTGTATGCAAAATATACCAGTAGATAAGCCTGTTTGCTTCAGCTGGCACAGAACAATAAGACACATTTAGTTTAGTGCATGTTTTCTTACCAGTCTTCATTAGCTAAAACACTGACCTAGAAATTTCAGTAAACCTGAACATCAACACTATTTTTATTTTCTTAAGAAATTCTATACTGTAATATAGTACTTAGGAATGTTCCAACAATCAATTTGATGAGTAAATGGAATGGTCTAAATGCTGTAACTGTGCAGTTAGACTCATTTGGTTTGTGTAGAACTGGCAACTCTTGAGATTAGCAGATTGATAAGGATACAAAAGGAAGGCCAAAACATTATTTTAAACTGAAACTTTATTTCATTATCATGTAATTGGGTTAGGTTTTATTTTGTTATTCCATCATTCAGTGGGTATGATAAATATGAGGTGCCCTAAGGCTGATACTTGTGCTATGATTTGCCTTGGTGCAGGGTTTATCTGTGATAATGTTAGTGTCTTAAGATTTGGGTTTGGAGCGCGGTATTTAGAGTAGCCCAAATATCTCTTTAACTGTGGAATAAAAGATTTTATGCCTGACATAAATAATTTTTGTGCTTATGTCTTTGTGCATTTTTTTATATGTAATTCAAGTTTTTGTGCACTTTCATTTCTGATTTCAGTAGAAAATTCAAGTAAATTTTGAGTAGTGATTTTACAGATTTTGTACTTCTTTCTGTTACTTCACTATTCTTGACTTTAAATGGAAATAATACAAAGAATGTTTAGGAAAGATACATGATCTTCAACAGTTATTTTTATTTCTGTTAGCAATTTTCTTCTGTGTAATCCATATATTACATTTATATTCAAAATATAAATGGTCTCCTGTACATCAGTGAAGAATGGAATTTTGCTTTCTACTATAATGCTGCTGACTTTTTAGATGTAGTGTAAGGAGGGTAGGTGTATGATAGATTATGAAACAGTTTTTTTCGTAGTGGAAAATAGTTATTTCTCCCATTAAATTGTTTGAGCAACACATGGACATTCCTTCAGTCTAAGCCAACTGGTACTCCGCCACACAATTCCTGAATATTTCTTGCGAATTAACATGCATGCGGTTATGTTCTGAACAAATTGGGTTTGACCACTCTGTTTATTAAGTGTAACAGTTGCAGCCCTGTGCAGTTTTGTGCTGGTGGGCATGAAATATCTGAGAACAGTCGTGGGAACTGTTCAATTAATTAGGCTATGTCTATAGTTGATATCTCTTCCCTAACTTCTTTGTTTTTAACTTTTCTCAATAGTTTTTGTTGTTGTTTAATCTCTATTGAATATTGTTATGTTGCAGCTGATCCAGTATGAGTATGGAAGGAGTTTTCTCATCAGTTATCTCTTTTTCTTTTGAAATAATAAATTAACCATGGAACTGGAAGAAGATATAAAAATAATACTGATGAAATTATCATATCATATCGTATTTGGGGGGGGGGGGGGAAGATTGCACTGATGACCCTTATATAAATAGAACCAATAACATCTCAAAAATAAGAGTTTTTAAACTATATAATTTAACAGATAATTGTATGTTTCCTTATGCTTCTGTGAAATTCACCTTGCAACTCATATTCATAGATAAATGCTCAAATCCTTCTTAAATTAAAAACCTATTGTTATGTTTGGGGTATAGATACTTCTCTATATGGGACTGAAACATCCAAAAAATAATAGAATCAAACATAAACCAATAATTTATTGTGCTTACTGAAGAATGTCAATCCTTATGTTGGAAATTAAAGATCTTATTCCCAGGTGATATGTTAAAACAATTAATTCTGAACTCTGAAGATCAAGTGACATGTAAAGTAAGGCTTATTGTACTAACAGAAGTTTCAGATTCATTTCTTTGTCTACTTATGGAAATCAAACTTGAAATTCGTTTGAAAGTCAGTGTAATCTATCTCTGCTTATCACAACTGCTTTTAACTCTTTGTGTAACTCTATCAAAACAAATGGAATAAAGTAAAATCAATGCTGTTAGGGAATCTTGAGGAGATATGCTGTGCTTTTTGATTGTAAAAACGGGAAAATTGTTTACATGTCCTTTATATAGATACAGATATTCAAAAGGCATGGATTATATACTGGTAGAGGACTAGGTAAAAAGCTTCCTCCCTAAATACAGAGCAGCTGCATGTCAAGTGAAAATAAATTTGTAAAGTCTCATTGGGACACTGGGTCCATAAATTTAAGATGCAAGGCAGCTAAGCCTTTCATGTCCTTTAATATATGCATACACACATGCCTATGCACTCTATCAAAACAAGTAAGAAGGGATACCTTTGTTTTTAATCCTTCATTAATGCATTACTATTGCATCAAAGTGACAAAACTTTAGCACAACTAAATATGTGAGTTACTCAAAAAAACAAGTTAACAAGATGTGCAAGCAGCAAAAGCATATTCTTTTGCCTACTATAACAAAGATCCACCTATGCCAATATATTCTAGTATATGCCAGTATATAGTGGAGGTATCAGTCAATGTTTAAGAAGAGAGGACAAGAACTTATTTCATTGATATATGTTCTTAGATGTCTGAAACCTGGAATCTGACTTCTGGAGCAAGAAACTGCAGATGTATACCTTGCATTTCTTAAAGCTGTTCAGTTTCTTCCTGAACCCACACTGCAACATCCTATATCGACACGTTCTGCAGTGTGCATGCACTATATGTCTAATTTGCTCTAAAGCAGTCCCTTAACAGTTTCACCAGGCTCATATTTGTGTCTTATGCTAAATAATGAAGGTTTCATCCCTATTCACTTGCTCCACTGAATCCTTTGTGCTGTATATCCTTCTTGCATTCCCCTTTAAATTTCTTTTCCAAGTTGGAAAGTAGCAATCTATTCACTGGCTTCTCACAGAAAAGGCTGTCATGAGCCTGACCAATTTTTTCTTTTCTGAATCCTTTTTAGTTCTGTATCTGTGGCACATGCAGGAATGTACAACACAAACTGTCGAGCTGTTTAATAATGTAAATAAAAGGTTTTCTTCCATAGTAGAAAAGTAGAGCATTTGCTTCAGCACAGATTATCATTTAATTCTCATCTTTTAATTTGTATGATTCTTGAAGAAAAAATAAGGTTAGAAGCCAGATTTTGTGTTCTCAGGTGAGAAGGGTTAAAAGGCATTCTAACAGTTATTTAAATGTGCAATATTTTTTAGCATAAGAAATTCAGTTCTTTTCTTCATTAAGTCTTATTCTAGCACTGGAAATAAGAAAAAGATAGATTCCAGGGGGGAAAGGGTATCTAATAAAGCTAAGAAGAAACAAATGAGCTGAAGACTTTGTGTCCCCATTTTGGTTTATAATTGTTTGTTATTAGGGATTTATGCAAAATCTTGTTTACACTTTGTAGTGATTTCACCTGTCAGAAGTCCTGAAGAACAGTGATCTAATTTGATATTTTTTAATATCATTCTCTCTCTGTTCCCTCTCCGTATTGGTTCATCTAAGCAAGCAAATTTTTGACTCTTCCTTTTTTGCATAGGGTTGTGTTATGTTTTTACCTTGGACACTTTGAAGTTTATCTTCATGCTCATCAGAGCTGCTGTCCAATTTTACTGTTCTTATACTGTCTAGGAAAGCAATGTTAATGCAGAAAATATCTATTCCCTGATTTTTTACTGTGACTCAATACGATTCTCAGTTTTAATGATTTCAGAGAAGATAATTGTGCTTCAAGCATGACAAGTATTTAAATTGTATTCGTATGATTTTATGGAAGGAAGCTCTACAGAATGTCCAGATTGCAGTTAAATACAGAATCAGTGCAATTATCCCACTGAGGGTATCACTTAATAACATTAAAAGTTCTAGTTCTAGAAACTATTCTGTTAATATTAACATAACATATTCCCAGATAATTCATCTATTTTGCCAAGGATGCTTCATTTATAGCAGTATAATTTCCTGATACATCTTAATCAATTTCTTTCCTCATTTCTTTCCTTCAGGTTAAAAACCATGAGATTCTAACGGGGCCTCTTGAACAAAGTGGGACTTCATTCAAAAATACAAATCAATGACATATATGCTAAAATAAACAAAACTAAATCACATGCACCACAGAACAGAATAAGGCCACAAATAATTTTCTAAACAACTTTGCTCTTTACTTTTCTTAAAATAATAAAAATTTAAACCATAAAAATGTCAATGGGCAGGGAAAGAGGCTAGATTTTTGGCAAAAACATAGTAATTGTACTAAAATTACGATTTATCTGATTATTTATTTTTAGGCAGCTCAGAGGAGGTGGAGGTTTCTCTCACTCTGAATATTTTTGTATGTAAGTCAAACTAAGTATGGTATCTTCAGCTTACAGTAAATTTGATGCAGCAAGTTTGTTCTAGGGCCTGGATAGAGAATTGTTGTGTTAAGAGAGTGAAGCTGACTGCTTGCTTCAATTCTGACAGAATAGAAAACAAATGACTGATCCATGAGAAAGAATTTGTAACTGAGACTGGATCATAAAAATACATGAAACTATTGCAGATTCTGGCCAGTGACAGAAAGAAAACCAAAATTCATGTGATTTCTGTTTCTTAATACCATGTCAGCAATGGCTAATTCAAACAGTCCCAGGGCCTTTGTATGGGATTTGTAGCTTCAAGCCAGGTGAAGGTGGGAATCATCAAAAGCAACTGAAGGAATTTATCCAATATATGTCTATGTTTCTGATTGGGCTAATCTTCTGGTGAAAATAACAAAATGTGGGACATCTAAATCCATACAACTGATCTAGTATGAGATAAATAATAACATAGGGGAATCCTCTGACTTTCTCTGAAAGCATGTTGCTATTTTCCTTAAACAGAGACTTTGAGAGACAATGAGCCATAATGGTGACACTCAGTAGGATCATATGGGTAGAATACCAATGCCTATGAACAAAGACAGAGACCAGCATAAGTGAATTGAATTAAATTGAAATAACAGACTTGAAACTTCTTCTGCCAAGGAAGCTTTTGGCCTAAGGTTTTTCACTTGTTTGTGGTAGTGATTTTGAAATCATTGTTCATATTTCTACATGTTTGTTCTGTGTCTCCTGGGTAAACTCTCACAAGGAAAATATTTGCTGTATCAGATTTTTCAAAGGTCAATTACTCCAAATGTATTCAGCCCTTGGGACTTGCGTATATAGATTTTGATGCTGAAAATTTTTATCACATTGTTTTGCTTAAGGTACTGTAAAAGGTTTATTAGTTTATTTTCTATATCACCAAACTGCCATATATTCCGAAGAGAAATCAACTTGGTCAATAAAGAAAATCATTTAGATTCCTTATTTCAAGTTATATTAATACTTATTTTTCCTGTTAGAACTGTCAAAACCATTACATTTCCATATCAGCTCTAGGAGTGCTTCTATTATAAAGGTCTCTTAGTTATTAATTTGGGCTAATGTTCAGCTGTAAACAAAATGTGTTTTTTTGTATTCTAAAGAAATAACTAAAACACTGTTATTAATGATCTCCAGAGTATATAACACTGATGGGGTCAATTCCCAGTCCCCTGTGGAGTTAATTAATTACCACAAATACATACTCCAACTAAGCTAGAGTACTGTGCTGAAAATATTTAGTGAAGACCCTGTGCTGTATATGTCAGTTTCAGAGTGCATGGCTTACTAATACTCAAGTGACACAGCCTGGTTTCTGAGAAGACTTAAACACAAAGACTAATCCTTCACTTGCCTTTCAAAAACATCTCAGACTCTCTTATTTACCACCTGAACTACATACACACCAGTCACTTCTCTATAATACAGGACTTCCTAAATAGCGTGGCTTGTTTCCCTTAAGAATGTCTTCAAATTGAAGACTGTTCCCATCTTCCACACTTCATGAGCTAAAATGGAATGAATGAGCAGTCCTTGAAATACAACTGGAATTCTGCGTTTCTAAGATAAAAATAAGCAAGGCAGAAAGTCCAATACTATAAGAACATTTTTGGAACACTTAATCTCTACAGCTGAAATCAGCATCAGACCATTCTATGACTTATTGACTGAAAAATAAGATGCACACATCTGGAGTGGTAGGAACACCTGAAGTGATAAGAATGGAATCAGCGTATTGTTCATGTCATTATTTATTTTCCTATCAATTTCCTGAACAATTTTAATCAGCTTTAAGAACTAAATATCTAGTCTGTGAGTCTAAAATATTTTTTTCTGTAAGTGAAGAACATTTATTTTCTTGGATGTTGGAATAATAGAATTCAAATATGAGATTTGTGTAAGGGTAAAAGAAATCAACCCTAATTTTAAGTAAATATGCATTCATTTTTATGGTAATAATATAATAGAGTCATATATAGTAATATAGAATTAATACTTAATATAGTTAATATAACTAGTATTATAATATAATAATCTCACAGAATAATTATGATTGCAAAAGACCACTAAGATCATCTAGTCCAACCATCAACTTACCCCCACCATGCCCACTAAAACATGTGACTAAAAGTGCCATATCTCCATGTATCTTGAACCCCAGAGGGAAGGTGACTGCACTCCACCACTTTCCTGCCTCAGCATTCTTTAAGAGTAGAATTTTTTCCTAATATCCAACCTGAACCTTCCCTGGTGGACCTTGAGATGATTACTTTTCATCCTACCACTAGTTACATGGAAAAAGAGGCTGACTCCCATCCCACCACAAATTCCTTTCAGGTCATTCTAGAGAGTCTAGGGTCTAAGGTCTGCCCCTGAGTATTCTCTTCTCCAGAACAAATAACACCAGTTCCCTCAGCTGCTGCTCATGAGACTTTTTCTCCAGACCTTTTACTATCTTCACCGTCCTTCCCTGATGAGGAGGGATGATCCAGGGACTCATTGTCTTTCTTGTAATGAGGGGCCTGAAACTGAAGCGCAGCCACACCAGTGCTCTTCCTAGGGGGATGATGACCTCTCTAGTCCTGCTGACTACACCATTCATGATACAAGTCAGGATGGCACTGGTCTTCTTGGCTATCTGGGTACACTGCTGGCTCATGGTAAGCCAGCTGACATAGGGTGTACCTAGTATTAACTCTACTCTGAATTGCCCTTTAATATATGTATTTTGTAAGTACTCCTACCACTTCTTTTGATTTAATGCCACCAGAAAGGGATGCAGCTCACAGACTCCAACACCTCTCTCCAATGACCATAGAAATATTGAAAAAAAATGGGAACTTGGAAATTTGTTTCTTGAATGAAGCTTTAAATCAAACTAAAGCATTAATATAAACAATCCGTGCAGCTTCTCTAGAAAGAGAATATTGTGATAGCTAAAAGTTAGTTTATTTCATCTTTGAGATATCCAGAAGTGAATGACTTCTTTGAATCTCTTCTGTAAAAGCAGACAAAAGCTTGGAAGCAACTTTCCCTCTCCCAGGTTTGGTGAAAAAGAAATAATCAGAGCTTTTAATGTTTGGAAAATAAAAGAAAATTTTACTGAAATAATACAGTCTGGTTTGCTGCAGGAAATCCCTTTTTTTTCTTTGTAAGTGGAGAAGAAATAGATACACTGGTGAGGCCTCACCTCGAGTACTGTGTTCAGTTTTGGGCACCTCAGTACAGAAAGGACATTGAGGTGCTGGTGAAGGTCCAAAGAAGGGCAACAAGTCTTGTGAAGGGCTTGGACAGTATGCTCTACGAGTAGAGACTGAGGGAACTGGGGCTGTTTAGTCTGGGGACAAGGAGGCTAAAGGTAGGTTTTATTGCTCTCTTCCAGTATCTGGAAGTTGCATACAGTGAGAGTTGGTTTCTTCTCACTGGTAGCAGGTGACAGGGAGAGGGTAAAGGCCTCAAGTTGTGTCAGGGCAACCCTTACAGAAGGGTTGTTAAGCACGGGAATAAGCTCCCCAGGGAGGTGGTAGAGTCACCATCCCTAGATGTGTTTAAAAACCATTCCATTTGGATGTGGTGCTTAGAGACATGATTTGTGGAGGGTTGTTAGTTAGGGTAGTATGGTTAGGCTGTGACTGGACGCAATGATCTTAAGGTCCAACCTGAGTGATTCTATGATTCTATGACTTATTCAACAAAATGTAAGATATAAAAATTGAGAAGAAAACTGCTGATTTTGGATGCAGTTCTCCGCTTTGGCTGTGCTGCTACACCAGCTCTAAGTCACCCATAAAATTCATAGAGGCTGTATTACAATTTCTACTTCTACATGTTGACCTTGAATGGTTTTACTTTCAGTAGTGAAGTTCATATTTTTGGTTCTTTTTTACGTACTCTTCTTTATCTCATGTTATTTTTGTCTTTCCTAGGGGCAATGGAAAAGAAGAATGGAGAAGAAAAACACATTCCAAAATTATGTTTTGTTTGAGTTATTGTTTGTCTATGACTAGTTTAATCATGCACAACATTCACCCTTCATTACACTGAATGCTGTTAGTAGTAGATGCCTCTGAGCACAATAATGTCTAATTTACATTAATCTTGCTTTTCTCAATTCTTTTATAGTGATTCAAACATATGCCACAAATTACTCCACATTTTTCAAACTACAATAAATGTATGAGCTACACTCCCATATTAAGCAGCACTTAATTTACCAAACCATTTTAAAGTAACTAAAGATACTATAATATCACTTCTGCAAGAAAATGTGGAATGAAAATGTCTGAAAACAGGCAACAAAACAGTGTCTGCATAAGGATGCAAACAGGTAATCAAGCATAAGCAATATTCTGCAAGGCACAAATAAATAAATAATTACACAGTGATTCTGGACTTCTAAATTCTTTATCCTCACAGTCTTCTATTTTCCTACAGATACAGTTTTGCAAGAGCAGCCCAGACAACTTCATTTATTTTGATAGGGTCTCTAGAAAAAGGTTTTATCTAAATATAGCTGCCATCCCATATTGCTGCTACTGAAAATGCTATCCATTCTTTTTCCCATTTGTATTCTTTAATATAAACTGCATCTTTATCATTCATTTTAATTGTTCAAGTTCTACTGCAAGTTCCTGTGGGTTTTGCTCAGAGAAGTCAGCATTCCTACCTCTTGCTTTGATACTGAAAAATGAAATGATACTGATGTTTTGTAACTTCTATGTAACAGTCTAAGCCGTAAAATTTTGCAGAAAATGAGAGATCCACTTCAGCACCATTCTGTCTGAAGAATGTTTCTTCAAAACTTTTGGAAAAGGGACTACCAAACAAAGCTGATTGCTCCAAATGAGGAAACAGGTCACTATCCAGCACTTCTGAATCCTAGATTCCCTCTTCTCTGGTATTCACCTGTTTTTCCACTTGAATAAAAAAATGACATAGACCTAGACAAAAAGATCAGCACAAAGGAATTTATTTGCTGTAAGCATTATGACTGTTAGCAAAATGACTATGCTCTGTCATAATCTTACTCCTTTTTTGATCCAACAGAATTTGGTCTTGCACAGCAGCCTGCTTCTCCCCCCCCCCCCCCCCCACCCCCCTCCCACCTATCCCAAAAGAGTTTGGAGGAGAGGAATGAATCAGCATAGGCAGAGAATATCCAATCCCTAATGAATATTCTCATCAAGTGAATATGGCTTAGCATAGTCTCAGCTAAATGTGCAAATTTCACCAGTGTATTTTAATGGGCAAGTTTTCTAATCACTAATTAAAATGAGGCTGCCACTTAATTTTTATTTCCTTCAGCCACATTTCCAAAGAAGGCATTGTTCTTTGCATATCTATTGGATAAAAAAAAAAATAAATAAAAAAAATAGGTATCTCTGCAGGAGGTCTGAGCTGTAGATCCTAGATGGGATCATATTTCTGCATATATTCTATGATAAGGCACTTGAGATTTGGACGAATTCACATTAACCCCATGTTATAATTTTTGGGGCTCCGGAGAACTGTGTACCATATACCATCTTGCCTACATTGTGCAGTTATCTCTGAATTCATGCCAAATGACTTTCCTTCAGACATGAAAGTAATACAGTTATTTCAAAGCTGATGCTCACTAGCTGCATGTAGTATCTTGCTGTCACAGCAGTAACTTAGCAAATCAAAACCTTATCCAAGATGTGTACTCAATCCTTTACATGCATCCGCCCCCTCCCAAGCAGCTCTGTAAATCAGTTTGAATTTTCACATACTCCATGATAGGAAAGCTGCAGATCACAGCAGAATTATAGCTAGTGCAATTGCTGAAAGGTGAAGGGCATTATTCTGTATGCTGTCCTCACCTCTCTGTCCAATATTGGTCTCAGGGAGAATTTCATCCAAGAAAGCTGTCAGAATTCCCAAGTGAAACAGCTCTCAGAGGGGATTAACCTTCTCCATGACACAGCAATATTCCCTCCTGAGGGAAACCATATCATTTTAGTCTATGGAAGGTCTCTATTACTTCAGAATTTCAGAACTTGCACATTTCTTTTTGTAGAGAGAAGCAATTACTTTAACTACTGTGCTCAGCATGAAAATGTTTGGGGAAAAAATGCCTCTCTTAATCATATTTTGACATCTGTATTTAAAATGGGGCTAAATATATAAAAACCTGTATGCACCTAAAATATAAAATGCACACATATAATAACTATTGTGAAACTGCAAAATACAATGTATGCATTATTAATATTTTACTGTCTATAAATATTGTTTGATGTAGTGTTCTGTATAAACCCTTTGAGGATTTTTTTTCATTGTGAAGCAAGGAAAAGCTTGGAAATGACAGTTTGGAAGAAGGAAGTTCTCGTAAACAAGAGCATGCATGGATATGTAAGTATGACCCTTCATTTTGTATTCTTTAACAGTTCTGTTATCAGCTGAATACTTTCTGCAGTTGAAAGTGGAAACTCCTCAAGATTTTTCTAGAACTGACAAACAAAATTCACCTTGTGATTTTAATATACTAATGTTGGTAAAGTATTTGATTTTAGCAAGACACGTTCTATTATCTGGTTATAGATTTCTAATTATTGTTTTCCCCCTTTTTCCCCACTACTTCAAATATGTGCAAACAGTATGCAAAATGCATCTTGAGTATTTCCTACAATCTCTCTTACAGCTGTTGTTCAGTCACTTAATTTACCTTTCTTTCTCGCTCTTCCTGTCTCATCCCCTAATTTCCATGGAGGAAACAGAAAGACACTAAAAGATACAGGACATTCCAGGGTCACAGAGAAAGTAATTTTTGGTGGCCGGATTCCAGCATGCAGCCCCTTTTTCCACAGTTCCCTGTTGGCATGATCCCAATTTGAATTTCGCTTCTAGTCTCCATAATTTTCACAGTCATGACTTCTGCAGAAAGGTTGGATAATCCCAATCTGCATTATCTTTCGAGAGGAATCATTTAATTAAAGAGGATGGAAAAGGGGATGGGAGGCTGTTAATGACTTAAAGATTTCATTCTTCACTATGGCTTGCTGAAACCTGTGAGTGAATTAGTGTAATTTAGTCTCAGAGTGATTAACTGAGGAATTTTCATCAGCAGTAAATTCACTGTGAAAATTAGGACAAAAGGTAAAAAATTACATTATAATCATCATCAAGTAGAAAAAAAAAATCATTATGCAAAATTTATGGTCAAATAAACACAATAAAAAGAACATTGAAAAGCACATCATTTTTAGGACACATTCCCTCTTCCCTGTTCTATTCAAAGAGAGTAACAGGGAGATTAAATCAGTAGGAGAGACATAAATGTCATTCTTGTAAATTATTTTGGTGTTATTGAAAGAAGGCATCTGAAAACAAGCAGTCTAGAGACAGGAAAAGCTTGATCTGTATCAGTCACAGGGAAGGCAGCCAACCATCTGCAGAAAAAAATTTGCAGTGCACAGCTGTTGGGGAACCCTGTATAAATACCTTCACTGTGGTTTTTAACAACTCTTGGTAACTGTGTCATCTAGCCTTCCTAAATGCTTTCCTTAGTGCCAGAATAAAGGTTGTATGACTTCAAGTTAATTCAACTTCAAACTATAAGCTAATGCAGTGTGTTGCCATCTATGTTCTGTTTGATATCAGCTTGGAAATGACAGTGCATGACCTGAAAATAAAACTGAATTACTTTAATAAATAAATAAATAAATGTGAGAACAGTGCATATCCTCAGAATCTAGTGATTTAAAACACATTAAAATACTTTCTCCTTAATAATTGATGTAATATTACCAACTTGAATTAATTTTCACCTTCTGTGACTTAGATCTTTTGTAGATATTAATCTGATAGAAGCCAATTTGTCACTGTGTTTGTAACTCATATCACAAATTACAAGCTGGTTCTGTGCTTCACACAACATAAATGACAGCACGTTCTGATGGAATATCGCAGCATTTGATTGGATATGCTTCATTTAAATACAGGCACTGAAACTGCAGGCCTCTCTGAATGCCCCTTAAAGTGGCATTTTTAAAAAATGCCCCACTACTGAAATTAGATGGAGAAGGATGCAATTTTTGCGACTTAGTAGTCTCCGCCTATAATCAGCAGAACAGATGAGCTTGCCTTTCATTACAGTTTTGTTCTTAGAATATCTGCCTGGGTTTAGGAATAACACTGGAAGTTTTGTAAGCAAATGTTATGAAAGAAAAAGACTTCTAACTTGTCTAAGTCAGTCCATCTTAATAAAGATTCAACTTCTTTCCTAATCCTTTCTGCCTCTGCTATTATTTCTACCCTGGGCAACTCATCTGATCTTTGAATCTATACAATAGAAATAACACAGTCTAATCAGTGTTGCAAAGAGAATTGTTTGGCATCTCTATTTAACATCACCACAGTGCACTGAAAATACAGTGAACAATAAAACTGCTAAACAGTTTTATGATCATTGTGTTCCCACAAGTGGCTGAGCTCCCATAAAGAAATGATAATGGATGTTATACGAGTCAAAGAGGTGCCATTGATATTGTCTCTTATGAATCCAGGTTTCCATTTTAGATATATTTTTATTTTGACCTCCTTCTTGCCTGTAGATTTATAATAGCAATACCTAATCTTTCCATCAATCTTAGTGATTTTATTCAACCATTTCTTCAAAGAAAATGAAAAATAAAAAATCTGTATTTTTTTCAATCTAATCAGAATCAAGAAACTCTGAATTATGGTATTTAATGAAGACAAACCCAGAATTTCACATGGTTTTAGAAATAACTGAACCTCAGACAGCACTTCGTCTTCTTTCACTACACTGGTGCTTTTCTGTTAAAAAAGGAAGGAAGGAGGAAGGTGTCATATTGACAAAGCTATTAAAAATAGACTATGCAGAGAAATTAGGAAATGGTAGCTTATAAAAAGGATTGCCAGCTACAGTATTAATGAAACATATTCCAAATCTCAAATACCTCTCTCTGGTAATCACGTTATTAAAAATTCAGCTGTTGGCTTAGTTCAGAAGATATCTTGAGCCTCCCAGGGCTCTTACCCTGTAGGTTAACAAGGCTGCAAGCATTCAGACCTGGTTTAGGAAAGCACATTGTCAGATCTGCTGGGGAGAGGAGGTGATAGATCACATATGGTTCAAACATCCACTAACCCCACTTGCCCAGAGTATATTGATAGTAGCATTAGTCTTACAAATTAGACATGGAAAAAACTATTCAATCATGCTGATTGTCTCACTTGTAATTTATTTGTAATTTATTACATATCATTTTGTTATATTCATATACACAATACATTTTTGTTTAGGGTCTTTCAAGAGAAACAAGTGTTCATCTGAATTCCATTTAGTGCAGTCACTTATGGCATTAACTGTAAGGGGTACTTTTTTTTTTTTTTCTGTTTTTTTCTCTTTTTCTTTTTTTTTTTTTTTTTTTCCCTCCTGATGTTTAACTCAGCTTTTATGTTGTATGCTTTTTGTTTTGTTTTGTTTTTAACTATTCATTTTACAAATCTTCATGATGGACCCAAACTGGTCTCTCATTAGTTCTGAATATTTATAAGTTTTCTATAATAAATAGAACTAATTTTTCAAATATGACAGTTCCAGAAGTGGATAATAAAATGTCTTACATTAAAACAAACCTGACACTATCCAGCATTTAAAAAGGGATTATATAAAAAAAATATTTTCATATGTAATACAAATCAAATATATGAAAGGAAATTGTATAAAATAAATTTTATAAATAATATTTTAAGAGTTCCTATCTACATATAAAAAAATTAAATCAAAGCTATATTATCTAAAATAGGCTTCTTATTGTTCTTATATTTACTACTTTAAATACAATAGAATTTAATATATGTATGTCTTTATATGGCATCTTTAATGCAAAGTGGCTGTTTAAATGTATAAAAAAGAATGAATACATTCCATAATTCAAGAAAAATTACCATACAGGCATAATTACCCTTTGAGTCACTTTAAAATGTGTGTATCTTTTCTTTGAGCACTCTCTCATCTGTCTGTTAATATCTTCTTTGTAATGTTTTGCTCAGAATCATATGTAATTTTCTATTGACAGTCAGATTTCCATCACACACTGAAGTGCTTTTATCTTTCTGCTACACGACCTGATGCCTTTTTTCATGCATGCCTCGAAAATAAGTTCTCTTCATGCCACATGGATATGCTTGCAAATGACTCTTTTCTTCCACCTATGGCCATTTTCAGAATTACTGCTGTAGAATTTTCTGCTTCTGTTGAATATTTGTGATCTTTCTTTCTTTCTTTCTTTCTTTCTTTCTTTCTTTCTTTCTTTCTTTCTTTCTTTCTTTCTTTCTTTCTTTCTTTCTTTCTTTCTTTCTTTCTTTCTTTCTTTCTTTCTTTCTTTCTTTCCTTCCTTCCTTTTCACCTATTATTAAAAAAAATAAAAAAGTTTTTCTCTTATTTACTTTTAAAACAATTCATATTTTCTACTAGGTTACTTCTAAGAAGTTTCACAGCGACTGGCCATGTCAAGCATTATGTAAACATAAAGGTATTTCCTGTTTCTAAGATAACTGAGTCTCCTTGTATTACTTTCTTGTCCTCCAAGCATCTCTTCAGTATTATCTGTGAATGTAATTAATACTATTTACTTCTCTCCCGAGTTAGTGAAGATATTAATCCCTGACTTAATACAGATCCCTGAAGCACTGCGCTACACACCTCTTCCCATCTGGATATATTGCTGTCATTATCCTTTGTTTATGCTTTTTCATTCCCTCTCAATCTTTCAATGAGACAGTGTTTCTACCAAAGCCAATTTTAATTAATGTTGACAAAGATTTTAGCATGAACTGCAAACCAAATATATTGCAGCAATTGTTTTCTGTGTTCCCATTAATCTTTGTATAAAAATAAATAAATAAATTTATATTCTACCCCTTTGTTCTTTCCCAGTCTGTTCTGCCTCTCACTCCTAGGTGCATTAAGCTATAGATTTGTGTGTGTGTGTGTGTGTGTTTTTCTTTTTCTCTTTCTTTTACTATGAGCTTTACTGTTTGGAGAAGAAAAAGAACAAGGCAAAACAAAACAGTGAGCAGGATGGCCTCAGTCCAGCAAAGCAATGAAATATACGGCTGTCTTTAGATACAGACAGAATCTCGGTGGAGTCCATGGAAATATTTGCATGCTGGAGACTACTGTCCATCAGATAAAGTTTGATGCATTGAATATCCAAACATATAATGTAAATCATCTCATATTTTCTGTTGTGTTTAAAAATATTTTCAGACTAACCTTTCAAAGCTCACTTTATTCTTTATGGCAGCTGAAGCAGCAATACAGTACTTGTTTGAGGTAGCATGCATCAAAAATTAGGATGCAAAATATTCAGATTTTCTAAACTGCACACTTTCATAATTCCCCCATTATTCCCTAAATAGTTCCTTATCAGAATGGGAAAAGTTTTAGCATGTTTTGCATATCAGTTTTTGTTAGATTCTCTTCTTCATATTATTTATTTATTCATTTTTAAAAATGTAGTAATTCAGTTACTTTAGAAACACAATTCATTTCATCTCTCCTCAGGATATACTTGAATTCTTCAGTAACAGATGCAATTTTACTCTGCACCGAGCAGCATAATGGTTCTGTTGACAAATGTTAATTATTTGTGTGGGTTTTCTGTTCCCAGAATTATTGGCTCTGAACTCATAATCAAAGCAAAATGGGGGTGGTGGGACAGAGGAGGGAACCCTTCCCCAAATAGTAGAGCAGCTTTATTTGTGAATGTCATGTGAAGCTAGAAGGAGAAAAGAAGGTGAGTAAGTAAACGTGTTAGCCCAAGGGAAAGATTTTCTAAGGATGTGCTCTTATGTCCAGCCAGGGCTGGTGTCTTTTCAGTTCAACAGATTTAAAACAACAAAAAAAAAGAAGGCAAACAACCTCTTGGCCCCACATCTCCAGAAGATACCAGAAGACACAATGGGATTTTAACACAGAGGGGGAACCTCTCCCTGACACAATTGAAACACAGCTTAACTAGCTTTAAATCAGACTATCTAATCAACTTAAATCCAATGAAAAATAGCTGCTGTTACGCCTTAGAAGCAGAGTGTGGATGAGAAGATTAGCTGGGATGAGATTAATCACTTTAGAAAAAAAGAACTTTAACCACATTTTAATAACATACAGTTCAATCTGGTTGTGAATATGGAAGTTCAGATAAAACTGTTTTAAAAGTAAGAGCCATCAAAGCAGTTTGGAAATGTTTAGATGGTCATGTACAGTACTGAGAAGAACTCATTTCATCTATGTTTTTCTAAGGTGATTCCTTACAATTATTCTATAAGACTCACACTAGGCAGAGAAAAAAAGAAAGATTGAATAGAGTATACTTTGTGTGCCATTAATGGTTGTCAATTTGATTTAAAAAAAAAAAAAAAAAAAAAAAAGAAGAAGAAACATTGCAGTTTATGGGTAAATGTAAATGACCTCAACACTGCAGTTTTGTACTTCAAAGAGGAGTAAATTTGTTTTGAAGTTTATTTGGTAGATGAATTGCTGTCAGAGATAAGCAAAAAGTTATGCGCTCCCAGGGGCTCTCATAATGCTTCAGAAAGGGGAAAATTCAAGTTATGCCATGCTTGTGATCAAACCTAATAAAAATTAAGCCTAGCAAACAGCCTTTCTAGCATTAGTCTAAAAAGCGTGCCAAGGAGATTTGTGAAATATAACATTATCAGTTTGAAATTCACAAGGCTTGTTATCTTTGAATTTTTATAAATCTTTTTTATTTTTATTTATTTATTTTTTTAAAACGAACATTACTTCCATCTCTTAATTAAACGTATTCTTCATACACAATAACCTATCCACATTTTTATTTAAAATCAAACTCCTTTTATCTGGGCAAAAATTAATAGTTATGTTAGAAAGATTTCTTCCCCACATCTCTCTAGATAGGCAGAAGCACAGTAGTAACTTGCAGAAGATAATTTCAATAACAATTGAACCATTGTACATGAATGACAATTCATATAGACTGCTTGATTATCATATTCCATGCTCCTCAAAACTACAGAACAAAAAGACAAGACAAGATTAGCCTTTCATATATGTATATAAAATCTCTCAAAATGTCTCTCATTAAAGAAATGTAAAAGGTGTGCTTTTACTTTTGAATTATTCAAACACCTCTTCAGTACTAAATGCAGATGCATCTACATTTCAAAACATTGCATTGCCTTTAATGTTTTTTCAGTGTTGTGGAGTAACTAGGAGTTAACTGGTTTCTGAGTAAATTTATCTTGATCTACAACTCTTGTGACTCTCTTCCTGTAGCAAAGTAGTAGATATTTCAAACCTTATCCCTTACTGGTACGTACTGTTCTGCAAAACTTTCCAGCAAGGAGAATTTGTTGATGCTTATTAGTAGCTCAGCAGCTGATGCTATTTCAAAGGCATTGAATCTGCTTTTTAATATCAGACATATACGTACAACAAGACACAAATCATTGCATGTTTAATTCAGGAGTGCCATGCTGTCAACATGAGAAAATCAAGTACAAGACAAGAAGCAGAAAAAATCATTTACCTTTTACTATCTGTAAAGATAGCTTAAAGCAAAAAATACAAGTTTTGACAAGACATTTAAACACTCACAACCAACTATTTTCTGAAATAAAGCAAGTTAAACACATTCATTTTAGAATCTTAGATAAACGGGAGAAAATAAAATGTCTCATATGGGTGCAGAATGTCTCACCAACTTCATAACTTCCCCATTACTTAAAACTGACATAATCATTTGAATTTCATTTTTGAGACTTTTTGGTATGGTGCATTCTCTCTCTATGACCAAAATGGTCAGCTAATATTCTATATTCACACTGGGGAGAAAGTACTGACCACTAAATGACATACTAGATAAGGCAACAGCTGAAATTCACTCTTTTATTCCCACACACATGCACTAGAAATGTGAATTTGAAAAAGTCAAACATTCTTATATCATCTTATTTTTAAACTAATAGAATTACTCAACACAATCATTTTAGAACCAAGACTCAGTTCACTTAATTTTGGGCATTCAATATATACATGTTAGATGCTATAGGTTACATTAATAGCTGATTGTCATGGTTTGATGATTTTGGTTACTGGTATTCCACATCATAATATCACGTAGTGCACTGGGAGTTAAAGTGTTAATGCTCCAGTACTGGGTACTCATCTGGAGGAGAAGAACAACTACATTCTCCAGGGGGCTTTGCAATCAAAGAGAAGATATAACTTCTGACAAGGTCACCTGATCAGGCTTTTCGTCTTGGCGCTCCTCTCCTTTCTTTCTCCTCACCGCTACCCATCCCGGCTGTGTGCATTGCTTCATTTCCAGTGTAAGGCCTTCAGTTTTTTGGACAGTCTCACACTCATTGTATTTGATTTATTAGCTTCAGTTCTAATTATATTGTATTATAGCATGTTATCTTGCATTCTGATACCATATCCACTAAATTAGTTTGTTTTTCCTCAGATCGTTGCCACTGTTTTTAATTATTTTGCTGTTCCCTGTTTCCCTTTTCTGGAGGCATGGATTTTTGCAAAATCCCTCTGCCCCACTCATCATGGAGCCTGGCTGGACCAGCCCATAAACCGTTGACACTGATGGATACAAACAAAGATACCTGAAGGAGGGAAGTGGACATTTCATTCTTATTTTATAACTCAGGTTGTCTGAACCAAGTTTTGGAAGTCTATGTCTCTCTTTCACTCTCTCTTGAGGTTAAACATCCAACTTTGGCAACTGAACTAGGCATCTAAAACTGGACTAGATGAATATACACCATTCTCTCTGTAAATGGTCCACATATTCACAGCATCACAGAATCACAGAATTCTCAGAGTTGGAAAGGACAACTAAAGGGTACCATGTCAAATACCTTATTGAAATTGAGATAGCTGACACCAGTGGCTCTTCCTTTATTCACTGATGCTGTCATGCTATCATAGAAGGCTACTAGGTCAAGCAGGTTCTGCCCTTGGTAAAGAAATTCTGGTTTTCCCGTATTACCTCCCTGTCTTCCATATGCCTTAACATAGCTTCCAGGAGGATATGCTCTGTGATCATTCACGAAACAGAGGTGAGACTGACAAATTCCAAGTTGGAGAGCATTATGGTTTTGTAATTTTTGCTATTGGTATTCAATGTAATGACATCATTTGGAGCACAAAGAAAAACTACAAGTCCCAAGGGACATTGCAGTCAGAGAGGAAAATATCCTGTCTCTAAGGAGTGTCAACTGCACCACACAGCTTGGTGTCATCCACAAACTCACTGTGTACTCAAGAAAGAAGTGGTGTGGATTCCTGCTGCTTCTGATGCTGCTTGTAGTATTGCTGGTGACCTGAAGAAATACTTATGCCTAACTAAATAAAGGAGATATTAATAGGAGTTGTATGTAAAAACATGCTTCAACATCTTGTAATGTGCCACATGGAGAGAGAAACGTGCACTTTTTAAGTATGCGTGTTTTCAATACCATCCAAGTCAATGGGAGTATTGCTTTCATGTTTGCAGGAAATGGTCACTCACTGAAGAATTATATGGATATTTCTTGTTTTGGGCAGACAAAGAAGGCAAAAGCTGGCTCTATGAATTATCCAGACTGAAGATGCTTGTAGGACTGTGGGAGTTTATATGTGACTGACAATGTTTTCAAATATTGTTAAAATCCAGATTCATGGAGTAGCTTCCATGTGGAAAATTAAACTTTTCCACTGGCCCATTTCAGTGTATTTTTGTTGGTTTGTTTATAAAATATCCAGCTGTAATTCTTCAGGTGTGCTGTTAGAGCACTCCAGTCTTCCAGGTGGTCTTCTCTGCTCGGACTGACTGAATCTGTGATGCTTAGCATTCAGAATTCAATACATGCAATGTTGATTTCAGCCTTCAATAATATAATGAATTTGGCAATAGCACATGAAACAGTAAACACTGGAGTATGAGTAAGCATTATTTTACAAACTGTTCACAAAGCAATTTAAGAACCTAAGCATACTATTTTATTTCATACTAAATTTCAGACTCTCCTTTCTCTCTTGTAATGTCATTTTGATAACACTAACTTTCATTGGAAGTTACTGTTGTTTCTTCAGCAAAGATTGCAATGGGAAATTAGTTATTTAAATAAATAAATAATTGAAACTAGTTACAGAAAAAGTAGAGTAAAGAAATGAATCCATTCATCTATACATTTCCCTGTGCTCTTCAGATCACCTCATAAATTTCAGCACTGAAAATACTGCTGAAGTTAGTGGTGGTTTGTTTTGTTTTCTTGAGATACTGAACCGAGGCTAATCATGAATATGATGTTTGTTTCCCTTTGTTAGACTGGTCAGAGAGATCTTGAAAATATATCCAGAGTTACATAATATAAGCATTTATTTCTTGATCGCTTATATACTGGCATTTGAAAACTTGTGTTGCATTTCATGGTGTAGGTGCAAATAGCTCCAGGTCTCAGCTCACATAATTACTCTCCACCTTGCACAGATTTGTCCTTCAGACATTTTTAAGAGTAGAATTCTTTTATTTTCTCAGTCCTGTTCTTTTATATTTTGCTGTGCACAGCAAAACTGCTCTTGTATCTCATTTTACACCTTAGTGTGCTGTGTTAGGAAAACCACTGCCAGACCATCTCCTTTTGTCAAGTAGTTTTTAGGCCATTTCTTGTTTATATCAAGTCAGCACTTACATGCAGGTCATTTTGCTGATGCTAACTGCACTTAGTATTTCTCCACAGGATACTGCAGAATCTATACACTCACTACGCTTATCACAGGGATTTCCAAACCTGTTCTGTAAAAATACTTGTTTTTGGTGCCATCTAGAAATGAAGGTTTGAGTTCAGTCAGTGTTTGTAGTAATACAAACCTGGTTTCTACTGTTCCTTTTCTGAATTTTCATAGGCAGAGGATCAATAGCACAAACACACACTGGTTGAGAAAATGCTCCAAAAATGTGTTCAAAGACTGTACATTCTGAACTGTCAATTAGGCACCCAGGTGAGATGAGAATTCACTGTTACAAGCTGTTAATTGCCTGGAGAAATATCCTCTTTCCAGAGATAGCTTTCTGCTTTTTTGTTTTGTTTTGTTTTGTTTTGTTTTTTTATAAGCATTGTCGTGTCAACATTCCTGTAACTATTTTCTTTTATCCTACAATATCCATATTATCAATATTTTCCATAATATACTGAGAATGAATTAAATAATTTGCATTTACTAAGAACTCTCTTGTTTTCTTTGAAATACATGGGACTTCAGGACTGTCAGTGTGTTCAGGACTGTCTCATTAGCATGACATAATTCCTATACATGCTATTAAAATCTGTTTCTTAAACTGACTGTTGTCAAGGGTTTCTATGACCTCATAATTGTAGTGAACATATTAACTCTTTAGGTCTGTCAAAATTCTAGTATTTGGAACTTTTATTACCACTGCCTAACTTCTATGTCTAGAGAAAGAGTATGCTCTTCAGCTAATTGCTTACTAGATTTCCAAATACCAATATAATTTTAGCATATCTAAAGTTATACTGCATAAAAAAAAATCTGAAATATATAACTTGACAAAATTCTTAATATAAAATTTTGGCATAGTTTCAGGTGATATATTTATGAAGAAGATGATCAAAACCACAGAGGCTTCATGTTGTCTAAGCAGCTGAACAGATTGAGAACATCAAGAGATGGCATCATAGTATTTTCCCTGGTTATATATTTTTCACTTCTCATTCACTATGAGTTATGTGTAGCTTTTTTCTGTGCATGCACTGATATTGTGTATTATCTGAATTCCATTCCACCTTTCTGTTGAAAACTAATGCATGCAACAAGGAAAGTATGGCATGGGTCCCGTGTCATTGTTAGGTACATATCTAACCCACGCTATTAACATTTTTTATATAATTCACTCCATTCCTGATACAGAGGAGGAAGTTTAACCAATATTTATTTATTTATTATCTTATTTTTCTGCCTGACAGTTAACCTAGCAATATATCTACTGAGAAATTCAATGGAAATGGAAGGGATAACTATATGAATAATTGTTTTGATATCTTTACATCAAGTTATCCACCAAAGTTGGATTTTAACACCTATCTATCAGTTCTGTCATTTAAATCCAGCGAACTGAAAAGAAAATAAATTTAAATGTTTCCACTGAAGCCACATCACCTCACATAGTGTCCTTATATATTTTAGTACTATAAATATATTTGTACAGGGTATATATATATGAGGTCTGCTCCAAAATTAACTGCCTCCAATTTTATTACGTTAGCCCACAACATCCGAGGCAGATGTTGGTATGGCAGTAGAGGCTGAATTTTCCTACCAAATATTCTGTTAAATTCTGTTACTGTGTGACAGATAGCAGCAGACAGGAAGTCTGAAACAATGACATCAGAATGCAAGTCCATATGAGGCAAGGATGTGCCACTGATTGCCCCATTGACAGTCAAATAGTGAATATGAGTGTTGAGGAAGCTGGACTGCATGGGCAACATTTTCCTAGCAATTACACCATCATAGCAGTTTTGAAACAACAGGCCACATCCACTGGTGCAGAATTTTATGAGCACCTCATGCTGTCTCTTATTCATCCCTGATGGAAATATTTAGCTAACAATGGTGACTACATTGAAAAGTAGTGTTTTGTAGCCAAGAATTTGCTCTGTCCAAAAGTGTTATTGTTTCTTTGTACCTGTTCGTAGTTTCTAAAGAGATAAACAGGAGGTACTACTTTTGGAGCAACCTACATTTGTATTTGTGTGTGTAGATATGTACATACACACCCATGCATGTTATTAAAACACATAAAGCAACTATAGATCTAGATCAGCCTCTGACTGCCTAAGAACCTCAAAGCTGCTAGGAATGTAAAAGTTGTCAGAGTAGTCATATTCCCATTAAAATATTCTCGTTATATATATATATTTATTTTTATATGTTAATATATAAAGTGTGAAATGAGTAAAGGATAACCTCCCCAAATACTCAGCAATCCTGGTTCATGATGCTCTTACTTGTGGCAGTTTTAAATTCTTCTAAAATTAACAGAATATGGAAGGGAGAAATAAATGAGCTTTGTATATGTGAATGGGTTTTGGGGTATAAAACAACACAATATTTTTCATTTTCAAGAACAGTCTTGTCCTGTGTTTCGTGTCCTCTACCAAAGCTTTAACAAATTTTAATCTATTTCTTTTAGTCTGAACTTTCAGGACTAACTCATCACAAGTCAGGACTTTTTGTGGTATCACCTGCACCAGGTTCCTAATCTTTTAGCCCTGATTAGGTCAGTAGCTGCTTTTCCTTTGGGAACTTTGCCTTAAAATTCTGTCCTGTACCTTATGTTTTTCTATTGAACCCACATTAAGAAATATGATTGAAAGCACAACTCAAATTAAAAAAGATACTACTCTTATAAAGTACTGAACATCTGCATGAATCTTTAAAAAGCATTTTATATATCTTCAGTGTTGTTAACATTTGTGTTATATATATATATATATCTTCATAGGAAAATGAAACCTATTCCTGCAAAGTTTACAGACAGTTTGCCTCTTGGATTTACTTCTGAAAAATTAAATGAGCAATTTCAGAGTCAAACATTATCCATGTAATGTGCAAACTCAAAAATATCTTAATCACTATTTTCCTGTAAAACAGCCACGTGGTTGTGTGCTTCCTCTTTCCATGTTTTTAGTTAGAAGTCACTAGTCTGAAACAGTGTGCTATTTAGTGTTAAAAGCAATAAACTAATGGTTTTACAGAAAATAATCATTCATATCACAGAACAGGTAATAAAAGAAATATGACTTTCTCCACTTTGACTTGCCCATAATCCTCAAGCTCGAACTCATTAGGACTGTCAAAACAGTGAGGAAATAGTCTGAATGAATGTATGCATGCAGGTATGCCTCACTGAAAAAACAAACAAACAACAACAACAATTAAAAAAAAAAAAAACAAAACACAATAAAATGAGTACATTATAGCCTGAGAAAGGAAGAAAGTAGGTTTGCTTGTTAAAAAAGCAGTAACTCATGTTTTTTAGACGTCTGCAATTAACTTATCAATTTTGACATTTACAGAGATACAAAACAAATAGAGCCAACTGTACTCAAAGCTCTAATCTGTTCATCCTTTATTGTTTAAATTTAATTTACCATTTCTATGATAATTTAATAACACTTTCAGTAATTCTTGCTTTTGACACTGAAACAGCATGGGGTTGATTTACTGTGTTGTCAGACTTGTGCATTTAAGTAAACACATTAATATTTTCACAGCAGGGTTGGAATAAATGGAGTATATTCTGTTCCTCCTACACCTATACTAACTCTATTCACTTTGTTGAGTGACAGAGAGAAAATTTGACTGAACTTCTGTAGGAAGTCAAGAAGAGTCATGATAGAACATGAAAAACTTTTGTCCATTCAGGAAAGTGAAAGAGTCCGACTTCAGCCAGCTCTGAAGGAAATGGAATAAGCCAGCAGTCAAGACAAGTTCTGTGTCTGACGGGTTTTATCTGTTATAGCTTTCATTACAAATGACTTTACCAGCTTTCATGGTTACAGAAAGTAGTTTCGTATGTAAAGATAGCACAATATGATGAAAACATGGTTTGCATAACATCTTTCAGAAAAACAGATCCCTAAACCTTCCCGCAGAGGTGGGTTAAAATCATGCAAATTGAAATAATAAAAACATAGAGGAAGGAGAAGAGAAGTAAATATGAAGTGAGCAGAGATTGTGGCATCCCTATGAATCGTGTCTTTCATTGGTAATAAAAGCTCTTGCATTTGCTAAAAGATTTTATCCATCTGTGTAGCTTTAAGCCTTTATGCAGTTGCACTAGTCAATAAAAAAGTATTATGACTCTATTTCACCTTTTTTAGAAAATGGAATGTTGAAGACCTAAAATGCAAGGGATATGCTTAGCACGAAGGCACAAGTTGAATCTAATTCTGAGTTCTGTTAACAGGAAAATGCCATTGAATTTGATGTTACACAGATGTAACTGGATGCTAACAGTGTCAAAGGGCAAAAACTGATATGAAATCTGTTCAACTTCTTTCACCTTCTGTTCTCTTAACTTTCCTAAAAATGTGTTGCAAATGAATTATTTTTTTGCTGGACCTTATCCTACTACTGAGGTCTGTGAAAAACTCCTTGCCCTGCTAAGGGTCTATGATATGATCTCGAGTCTTGTGCAAAGGTAAATTAACCAACAGAAACTCTGGCTTTCATGATTTGTTTTGCTTTGTTTTGTTTCTACGAAACGGTGGTATTTCAGTTTTCAGAGTGGCAGTTCTGTAAATCTTATCTATTTCAATTGTATCAGCTGAATTATACCTATGGTCATAGAGTAGTTCATTTACAGTCATCTCCTTTTTCTAATTTTATGTTCCCTGTTATCACACTGTAGATTTTAAAGAACAAAATAATTGTCATTCAAGCTAAGTTGGAAATTATATGTATAGGTTCAAATTCAGATAAATATCCCTTCTCCAAGTAATATTTAAGGATATATTTACTCAGCAGAATTTAATAACATATTTAAATAACTTCTTATTAGAGTGGATGCTGAAGTTTTCCTGCATCTTCAAGAGGCTGCTGCATTGGGGTTCACTGACTAGTTAATTGGGCATGCAATTGGACACCTAAAAGCAACACATCATTTCTAATTCAGACAGTGCTTTACTACCTGTAAAGAAATAGGTGGCCATGTACATGTACATGCATCATTTGTGTGTGCAATTACTAAAATTATGTTTATACATTGAACTGAATCACCTAAATTTGGATCACTTAAATTTGTAAACCTATCCATTTGAGAATATCTGAATTCCATGATTTAGAGTATGATGTTAATTATACAAATGGTGACCAAATCCATACCAACTGATAAATTATAATCTGGGCATTTCTCTAGATGTGTACTTAATGTTACGCCAATGTTTTGTCATTGATAGCTAAAAGGATTTATTGCTTCTCTTTCCTGTGGGCTTGTCACTAATGAAAATGATCTTTTCTTCTGTAGCAAAATTGTACAACACAGAGAAGAATGATAGCATTCTGGCTTTACACTTTGGATGCTAAAAATCCTCAGGCAAATTAATTTGTTGAAAAAGGCAAGCTTAACTCCATTCACTTCACAAGTACTGCTCTCTTACACTAGCTGTCACTTTGCCACTTTATATAAAGATTCACAGTGCTCAGATATTTGCATAACATCATACATCCATGTGGAGCTAAATGTTAGCATTCCTTCTCAAAAGATAAGTAAGAATATCACCTCTTGTCCTGCAGCATCCTTCTGGCAGAAACTGTTAAGATGATATAAATAAATCACAGCACTATTCAAAAATGGAATCACAAGAAACAAATTTTTATGTCTCTTTTTCTTTTAAAGGTGACTTTGAGACAGAAAATTCAATGTAGTATTGAATGAGGCCTCTGTTTATCCACTAAGCCAAGAAGGTTGGGAAACTATTAGGGAACTACTATTGATTTTAAGCATCATTTAGACCAAAGAACAGATTTCAAGTGACCTTCCACTGTGATAACGATATCTGTAACTTAAAAAAATAGCTTTGTCTATCAGAAGTTAAAGTCTCAGCTATGAAATAACATAAACAACAATTTCAGTTTAGTTTAAACCAATAGCTACAAATAATATACTACTTTATATATATATATATATAAGGTATCAATTGAATCAGCAGTTTTGATCTTACTTTTATGCTTTGTTAGATTTTGAGTGATCGTGACTAGCCAAGAAAATCTAACAGTTTTGGCTTTGATTTGGTTTCAAATAACAGTTACTTTCCATCTAGTATTTTCCTTTTCTTTCCTTAAGACTTTAGTGAAACGCCTACTATATTTTAACCTCAACGTCAATATACAAAGCTGTTTACGTAGCCACTTGGAGGTGCTTCAGTCTTGACATTAAAGAGCCACAGAAGCAAGCCTGAAGTTTTATTCTGTGTAAATATCAATCCATATTTTTTAATCCCTAATATGCCTGCATTTGGTCCTTACTACTTTATGAAGGGACATGTGTTCATATGTGCTCTATGAACATCAGTTTTTAGAACTGCTGATGACAAAGGACTATTACTAGCAGAAAGTCTCCCAAATGCTGCTAAGGAGTTCAAAACTAGAGATTTGTGTAAGGATGAAGATTAGCTGAGTAAGTCATGAACTATGAGATTTATGCTAATTCATTTTACTTAAACCCTGCTACAAGATGGAAGTATAACTTCATAAAAAGTATAGTGATATGTAACACTCTTGAGTGGATTAATGCTTTCTCTGAAAAAAATGCCTAGGATTACCCATTTTACACTGAAGAGTTACTGGTTAACAAATCTTGGTGGAGAGAAAAAATCCGAACCTCCCAGATCTCCCTAAACTCCCAAATAAAAATTCTTCTATGTGACCTTAATATAATTTATATATTTTATTAAGTAAGGTGAGCTTCTTATTCCTAGGTGAGTATTCACTAATCTCTTACATATGAAGGAAAGGAAAAGAGAAACCATCTCCTCTATCTGTGACTCAAAGGTATGGCCTCTGCTGAAGTACAGCACAGACCTCACGTGAGGTTACAGCTCCATACTCAAAATTGCTGAAGCTGAGAAGCTGACATTTTCAAGAATTGAAGGGAAGAAATGGAAAAGAATATCCCTGTTTTCAGACTTTGAGCTGTCTAATTTTGGTGCCATCCTCTGGCAGAAAATAATTTGCTGGAAATTTCTTCCTGGTTCCCTCAAATCCCCTCAAGCTCTGTACAGAATATTGGGCCAGATTCTTGGTTGTACATTCCCCAGTATGAAGTAGATGCTGAGCTCTTGTGCTTTTGTTAAACTTACAGTTTGCTGTCTGTGTTTGCGTTTACAAAAGTACATTGGGTTTTTCAATTATTTATTGTTAAAATGGATTCTGGTTAAATAAAACCATACATTTAGATTTTTGAAAAGATATACAAACTGTTTTTTATATAATCAAGGTGTAAAAGAAGAATCAGAGAAATGTATACTAGGCAGTACATTTCTAGAAGAAGGTGGGTATGACTCCAAACAGTGTATTTTTATTATTTTTTAAGGAAAGTTGTTAATATATTTATTTATTTATTTTCAGTCTCCATGACAACAATGGGACTCCTCTCCTGTCATATATTTTCAGTATATCAACCCTGTCTGTATAGAAGCAGCGTTTCAACCACACTTCCATTTTAAATTGTTATTTTGTGCAATCTCTCTAAGAGAAAATAGAGAGCATCATTCTGATCTTTCCTCTGCTAGATTTTACAATGATGTCACCCTTAAATAGGAAAGAAATAGGAAAGAAATTCAGTCTGACTCACAGCATTGAAAAACAGATCAGAAATAAGGTCGTGCTGTAACTGACATCATGTCAGAGTTCTCATTGTTCAGAACGTATCTGAGAACTATTGCATTTGTTTTTCTTCATGTGCAGAATTATACTTCTTCATACTACATGCATGCAGCCAAGAAATATACATTGAGAAAGATTTGGAGATTATATTGCATAAGTGGTAAACTTGATTAAAACAGGAAAGTAGTAGATACCCTGTATACACCATAAAAGCCAAGTACAGGTAGAGCCACCCCTTTCACAGCAAGACCTACCTCCTTCTCAACTGGTGGGAGGAAACACCAGCCAATGAAGGAAGATTTTGTCACATTTTCTATATCCCATCTCTTTCTTTGACAATTTGCAAATGAAAACATTTGCTTGCAAATCCAACTACTGAAAAAGGGATAAACCTTACATAATGATATATCCAAACAATGCCTATGCCATTATGTTTTGTGACTAATCTGTCACATGGTTTTTGAAGAAGGAAGTTACATCTGGTCTTAATAGGAACTTGTGATCAATTTACAGAATGAAGGTATTAATTTCTGTAGTTATATATATACATGTAGTTCTCCAGAAGCAAAAGGTTAGATGGAAATTATTATATTAAATGTTATGATTTTAAATGACTACAAGAATCTTCATTTCTGATTTTAAAATGTGTGGCACTGATGGTATTTTTTTTCTAAATCTATCAATGATGTAATAGTTGAATTTCTAATTCATAGCATACCTAATTTTATATAAATTCTTTCACTTTGTAGGACACTATTTTAAGGAATTCAAACTTCTTGACGCTGAGAGTTTTATCAGATTAATAATTAATAGTCTTGGAGCAGGTCCTACTGGCAAAATTCCTGTTAATTTCAATGAGAGTGTGATCAGGCTGAAAGTTGTCTGAAATTTCTGTGGAAATAAAAACTATTTCTTTCTTTCAACTACTTTTGGACACTAATAAGGTTGATTTTGGTGGAACTTATTAATACTGGAAGCAGAATTTGACCCCAGCTGAAAAGATTGCCCCCTTCTTTCACTTTGTTTTGAAAAAGAGCTACATTTTCATAATAGCGTCCGGCTACACGCACAAATCTCATTACCCAATAATAGGATTTGTCCACATACCTCCTGCTCAGTCTTTTGGAAATGTACATGTCCCTCAGCATGGGTTATTTTTTTCTCTCCTTGTTTCCATTTACATCTGTCCACATGAGTACAATAGATTAAATTCTATATAGCAGTTTTAGTTGAGAAAAGGTAGTTAAGTACATAATCAAGGAGGAGGCAGAGATATTCTTTAAGTACAAAGTCTATTTGGGAGCTGAACTCTCACTTTTGTTACAGTGATTGAGACATATGAGAGTAAAACTGTGCCAGAGAGTTGAAACGAAATGTACTGGAGTAGCTGAAATCTAGCAGCAAAAGGCTAAAACAGTGCTTAATTATAGTTTTCAGACTGAGTGTCCTACAACTGGACTAATCTGCAATAAACAATTTGTCTTATGAAACCATGGGATAGCAACATTTTGAAGATATGCATAGCAGTTTAGTTAGAAACTTTTTTTTTTTCTAAACTAGTTCTAATCTTCATTTCTTAAAGCAGTGAAGTAAAAGAAGTGAAATGTGTTTTAATATTTATTGCCTTACTTCCTGTCATCAGTTCTATAACTGTTCTGACTAAACCTGTTATAGAAGCTCAATAAAATATTTATTAAGGATGAAGAACGTTAAACTGTGGAGAATCCCTTAAAGGTCTGGCAAAACAAAGAAATACATAAACCACACACACACACACACACAAAAAAAATAATAAAATAATAAAAAAAATTACTGTTTTAAGTAATATGAAACAAACGAACAGAACAAAAAAATGCACCTTGATCAGGTTTATGTTCTTTGAGATGCTCTGGAAATCCACATCATTTGTCAGATACATGAAAATCAGCTAGGAATATAATCTCTGAGAAGCAGTCTATCTTCTGTTTTATTTCTCCCACTTCTGTATCATACCACCAGTCTCTCTGTCTTTCATCCTTTATCTGTATAAAAATAGTTGTGTAATTCACATAAAGCAGCATTTCCCAATGACTAATCATACTAAACTTGCCTTTTGCATAATTAACTTTCTGAAAAGTTGAAGTCTGTCTAACTCACTTGTTGAAAAGTATGAATAAAATGTGAGGTCACTATTTAGATATTGTGTTTTGCTCTGTGTACATATGTTGTGCTGTAAATGTGGAAGGTTGAATTCTCCTTTTTATTTTTTGAATATTGACAAGTGTCCTAAGTCTTGTTGCTATGCAGTTTAGCCATAGCAACAAACACAAAAGCCAATGTGCTCTTATTTCTATTTTCCCCTCCAGTTTGCCTGGTAAAAAAAGAGATGCTGAGTATAGCAACATCAAAATAACTGCAGTATTTTCTGTTAGAGATGTCAAACATTTCATCTTCTGAAAGATTAGAATGAGCGAAAATGCTAAGCAAAATGGTAGAGAGGTTGAAGTTACACCATCTACATCCCTTCAGTGCATAAGTATGAAAGTAATTATTGAAAAAGGGGAAGTCAAGTTTTGTTATATCTTTATAAAAATATTAAAATATACATTAAAATATCTAATAAGTTATAACTTTATTTTTAAAACTGTAATAAAAAACCACATTTTTGGTTTATTTGTTTGTTTGACAAGATAACATTATTTTTACATAACCATGTTTGGAATAAACATGTAGTCTTCAGTTCTCAAAGAGTCTTATGCTATATGTCTTGCATCGTTGCTTTGCAAAAGATTTTACTTCTTCTTTCCCACCTGTTTTAACTTAGCATCAATGCTTTACTGATCTTGGGCAGAAAATGTAGGGCAATGTGAAGATGTAGAGGGGATTTTCTTGTGGTTAAGGTGAGAAATGCAAAGTAAAAGTTTATTAAACAGGTTCTTCACAATTTCTTTGGTGTTTCTGGGAAAGTCATGCAAAAAATATCTTGAATAGAAGAAGATCCTACCTGTTGCTCTAGATGACTCTCACTTCTGTTTCAGAAAATCTTACCTCTTGCCTAGATAGTTTTTTACACACTAGCAAAAGAAAAATAATGATGAGAATATCTCAGGGGTTCAAAGAAAATTTAAATATCCAAAGATATCCTTTACATTTTGGATATAAAATGTCAAAGTACTTATAGGCTATTACAGCAGTAAAAATTTATTTAGTTTTGCTAATTTAGATAATGAAGGATTTTAGACATTTTGATGAATCTTAATTTCAGAAGTAACTAAGTGCACAACTGCATTTACTTTAAAAATCCTTTTTTTCAAATATCTTGAGAAGAAGCATAGTGACACATCCACTACTTAGAAACATATAATTAAAGTCACTATTTGGTGTCCTTTAATGATAGTGGATTCCAGGATTTAAATCCATCTGGTGTTTACAAGCACTTTATATAAATTAATCAAAACCTTCTCAGTTCATCTTTTTTGTGTCCAACTGACAATACATCAGCCTACTCTGAAAGTATGTTCTGTATCAACCTATAGAAAGGATAAGCTCTTCAGAAGCTCATGGGAACAATTGGAATCCTCCACTTCCTAGTGTTCTGAGTTCAGCTGCCTGCGCTTGGAAGAACTGGGACTTTAATCCCAGTCTCTCTGCCGTTTCTTCCTAATGGCAGTGAGATGCAATAGAGAATTGAAAGGAATTTAATTACAATGATGAAAGATGAAAATAGAAATACTTTTCTGTTCATTTTTAATGCTTCTTTTCATATTTTCTTGGTTGCTTTCTTTTCCAGGTAGGGGACGAGAGGTGGGATGAGGGTGTCTTTTTTAATTAAACCAAGAAATTCAGAATGTGATTGACACTTATTACCAGTGTGGAATTCAGTAAGCAATTATTTTAAAATCCATAAATGGATATCTACAGATGATATAAATGGAAATGTTTGAAAAAGTAGGAAAGTTATACACAACTGCAGTGGGTGAGTATGCTACTCACTTCATTTATACAGCTATGTTTAATGAAAAACTATGCCAAACTCCAACTTACCCTCATCAAATGAAAGTAAAACTTTGAATGTGAGTAAGAGAAATCATTCAATCTACTGCTTGGTCTGAAAGTTGTGAGAACATTTTCAGATGCAGAAGTTGCCTGTAAGCACTCCCTCGGGCATCTCTCTTTCCAATCCACCTCAGCATGACATTGACAGTTTTGATTTTCTTCTTCAACCTACTAGTTCGTCTTTGCAAGTGACACTCTGTCTTGTTGAACAGGCAGCCTTGAAAACTCCTGATGTCACTGAAATGCAGTGCAGACATGACATCAGAAAATTACTCATACCTTGATCTTGCTTACTCCTTCCTCCAAGATTAGTCATTTCCAAAGCATGGGTCCATATAAGTGCTTATTTAAGAGAAGGAAATATTTCAATTTTTGCTCACTATTTTAAGTCAACCACAGAAAAGCAGAATGTAATTTTTTGATTTCTTCAGGAATTTTGAGGCTTCATACAGAGTTAATACTGTACATACTTTCAGAATGTGCTGCAACAAAAAGCTATTTCTTCATTTTAGAAAAGAATTTTTAGTGCTTTTCATTAAATTTCTATACATCTTAGAAAGAAATATGCAGTATTTTACTAAATCCTTTCACTTCCTCCAGTATCAAAAAAGAAATCATTTCATAATGAGTCATCCAAAGCTTCCCTTAAATCAGGAAGGAAAAACAGGGATCTCTAGGGAGAAATTCATCTTATTATAAGGTAGATGTCTAGGCAAAGTGACATGAATTCTCTTCTGAAGGTTCATTCAAAGATTCAGCTTTCATGTACAAAGAGAAATTATTCTTATTTGCAGTTTCTCACATAGATAAGATGTATACTGCCATTCATTCCCTTTTCCTGTTGTGATAGGATATCTGTTAGAATAAGTTGAATAAGTGCTCACTCCACCTGGATGTATGTGAAACACCAGAATTTCCAGAGCAGCAAACAGGTCCTTTATTTATGCAGAAGCCTTGGAAAGTTAGGCAGGCTGTTGCTATGAGAAGTGTCTGATCAGTTGCTCCTGTTAGCATGGAAAAGTCTTCAGAAGACTTGGTCTTAATTCTTAACCCTATTCTGAGTGTGATTTAATTAAGCATTCTCCCGAATGGAAAAATTACTCTGAAATGTATGTAAAATTGTCCAGGCATTCTCCTGTGTCAAATTATATATTTGATTCCGGAGAAAGAATGGATAATATCATAGAGACAATTGTTTATCAATTTTGCAACTGCTTGTGTCCTAATTCACTGCATTACAGCCTGGAAAATGTTTCCTCTCACATCTTAAAGAGATGATAGTGGAAAATTGTCAAAGCAAGTTAAGTGTTAAGTTGTTGAAATGTTGAAAGGAGGTAGAAAGAGAGTTAAAAATCTTGTTTTAGTTTAAGAACATTTTCTTCATATAACAATTCATAATATTACATCAATTTTCTCTCCATTCTGTATTTTATTTTTCTATTTATTTCATTTATGTCATATTCCACATCCTGTCTCTAAACTGTTTACTCAAGTTCTACTGTCTCAGCAGTTTCTCCTTCTCGTGACTCTGCTTTCTTTTGCTTCTTTCCAGCTTTCCATCTTTACTCTTTTTCTAGATTCTCTTTTTGACTTTCTGTTTCTTCCTTTTCCCTGTCCTGATGATTCACATGGGTCTTCATGATCTCTATCTAAGCAATTCTATTTTAGTATTTTCTTTATAAATTGAAACATGCTTATTCCAGTTTCTGTTTTGTTTTGTTTTTGTTTTTTTTGTTTTTTTTTTTTTTGTTTGTTTGTTTTTGTTTTGTTTTTCTTTCTTTGCTTGGTTGGTTTGTTACTTTATTTCTTTCATTCTTTCTTTTTATCTTCTGGTTATGAGCAGTATCTCAGGCTTACTATAGTGAAATACAGAAACTGTCCTAAAAAAACAAGCTGTTCATGATTTTCTCCTTCCCTGCAGTTACTCATGAAATATTTGCTTTAAAAATAAAAATTGAGAACTCTTAATAAAATGAAGATATCAAGTTTAGCTATCCATAAATGTAATATAGATTTTTGTGTTGTTATACATAAAAGAAAATACTACCCTACATTCTTTTAAAAAGCAAGAGGCTAAAAAGATTAGGCAGGTTCAGGAAGACATGAGAAAATTCTGCCACTAATACCTTGAAGCATTTTACGTGTGAAACAATATCCGGTGTATTTATCTTCACTGTAAGGATAACTAAAAGACATGATGAACGGAGCATTTCCTAAATGCAGATGCCAGGCATCTGTTTGGTTATGTTTTTGACACCACCTAAAACCCCTGAACACCCTCCTTAATCTCTGCAAGGACTGTTTTTGGAACAAATGGTCTTTTGAAAGATTATCAGATGCTCCTGCTTGACATGAAACCTCGAGGCTATCTATGGAAAGTGAACAAAACTGAAAGAGTATAGAGACAAGGAAATAAAGGAAAGATTTTGCTGAACAGATAGGATTGGCTGTTATCCCAAAAAAGCTGCTTTATGGCTCTGCTCAGTAATAAGGATTTGGAAATAATTGACTAAGATCTCACCCAAAAATGTTTTTGTTTGGTTTTGCTGTTGTTTACTTGTGCTCTTGTTTTTGTGGTTTCTTGTTTTGCTTTGTTTTGGAATTTTTTTCTTTCTTCATTTAGATATAATAAAAAAGTTGTCAATGACTACAACCTCTCCCTATCTCTTTAACTTCCTGAGTGTGCACATGCATAAATTGTTATGTACAATAAATGTCCATACTAACACTCTGGCTTGGAGCATACCTACAACTGCTCCCATGTCAATCAGTACTTATTTCCTACCTTGCACTTTTAGATTAGATACTTGTCAAAGCCCTGAGAGGATCATTTTTTTCACATATTTATGGTGTCATGAATATGATGGGATAGAAAAGTAAAATATGAAAAAATGATAGATCAAGAAATAGATACATATAGATAGATATAGACATAGATGAAGGTATAGTTAAAGACAGGGGAAAATGTGTTATAATAAATATAAATAGTTAGTGCAGATACAATAGTGAGACAACAAAAAAGTCAATTTTAAGTCCTAACAGTTACCCCGATAATAGTTTGAACAACAAGGTGAAGTGAAATCCATATAAATGAGGAATATTTTGTACACAACAATTTTGCTTCTGTTCTGATACAAAGATCATTAAAGCTAACAGTAACAATAACTCTATTGAGTTTATTGGACTTTAACTCAAGTTCCACGAATAGTGTTCAATTATTATAAAAAAAAATTTCAGCTGCTTTTTACAGTCATCCAGACTGGAAGATCGCTCATTTTCTACCCAAGAACTCAGCAGTCACCACAGTGGCCTACTCCGAATGAAGCTGAATTTCTACTTCAACTGGCAGCTTGTGCTGTTCTAGCTCCTATTTTCCTAATGCAGTCTTTCATGCAAATGGAAAAGAAAAATGAAGAAAGAAAATAATAAAAATCAGCTTTGTAAGAGAAGTGATATGTGACAATGTTTCTTCCCTGAATCGGAAGTACTGGTCTTCATGAATTCCACTGTTTCTGTTTTCTGTCTGGCACTTTCAAATTCTACTCAGCTCTGCAATATGCAATTGTTGTGTGCCCCGGTGGCGCAGTGGTAGGAATGCTGCCTTGCAACACTGGGGCCCGGAGTTCGAATCCCCCCTGTGGCGCAAGTGGTAGAAGTGCTGCTCTGCTACACAGAGGCTCGAATCCCGGGGGTTGGACTCGATGATCTCTAAGGTCCCTTCCAACTCGCACGAGACTATGATACTATGATACTATGGACTGATGTGATTTGGAAATAACATATAAATAGAATTTACATAGCACTCGTGTATAATCGGTGGACATATAGTTCCAGGGAAACTCATAAAAAATCATATGGGAGCCCTGAAGTCTATTTAAATGTTCAAGTATAATTAACACAGATATGCATTAAGGCACCAGAAAACAGACATATTCTTCTGAATACTCTGCCTTCAGATATCCAAGATATTTTACAATATCCATATTTGTCATCTATGAAGAGATGCTACATTAGTGACAATTCTCATGTATATTTGAGGACTGATAAATATGCATCTTGTCTGAGGTCATATAAGAGGTGTATGATTCCAGAGGAAATGAAACTTAAGTATTCTAGTTCTGCACCTAATTATTAAAGGCAGTCAAATAAAAAAGAATAACATCCAAAACAGAAGCAGAGATGGAAGCAGGAAATACTTGACCATTACTCAAGATGTTTCTGATGCTGAGAACAGACTTTTGTCTTAGGACACTTACCCCAAAATCAGCAGACACACACACAAAAGAAGCAATTATGAAGACAAGTGCATTGAGTTTGTAATTGATAACAGAAGTGAAATTCTTACTGATTTTACTACTCAGACACATTTTCTTGGATGGTGATTCTGTATAGCTGTAGTGTTGCTTCTGATCCTTTGTTCATTTCAGTGATATCTTCCTTTAATGAACATTTCATTTACTGGCTTCTTTATTCATCTTCATTTCTTCTCCATCTTATGACTGATAGTAAATTATGTAATATGATGGATGGAAAAGGCAGCTTTGCCTCTAGCTGCATCTTTCTACTCCTCCATTCCTAAAATGAATGCAGATAAGCAGATAAACACATATGAAACACATATGGAGGTTGGGGGTGGGAGGGCATACCTGTACACACACAAAAATCATCTGCCAATCTGTAGGAAATATACTAAATGGAAACACGCACCAAAAAGCTGTGAGGCAGTAAAGTGAAAACAGATTTAAAGATACTGTTTTAAATAGCTCTTGAATGCAGTGCACGCTTCATAAACTGCAGATAGGCTTCCTGAATAAAATATGAGGTCATGTAGCTCCATGACTAGCTTGGTTAGTTAAAAAAAAAGATCTGAAAAAATGTATAAAGAGGCCATGCACTATCTCCAAAAGGATAAATAAAATAGCCAGCAGTGACAGTATTTGCTTTTTATGTGCCCAAATACAAGGCATAACAATTGTCAGCTCCTCATTTGCAAATTAAGATGTAAAGGAAATGTCTGTAACAGTACATGCAACAGTTCATATTTGAAGTTTGGCACAGTGAACTGACAGCCACAGAGGAACAGCAGTCACCTAATCCTTTCTTTCTGCCTTCCAGCTACTGGCAAGGAGGTTGGAATTTAATAAATATGTGATGAGGAACGGCTGTGAAAGGCTGGCGTATCTTCTTTGCAAGGACTCATCTTCAGAGATAATTAACTAGGTGACAATATACAATGTGCCATTAACAAGAACATTCAAATCATTTCTAGACTTAAGTACAATTTTAAGCCTCTTATCAGATTTTCATTTCTGAATCCATTCAGCTGTCAGGCTTACATCCCTGTTCTTTATTGAAGCCCACGTGGGAATCCAAACCTTCTAATTTTCTATACAGATTCATTTCAGAATCAATTAGAGCTGGTGGCAGCCTTTTCCCTGTGTACTGAATGGGATTAACTGGGTACTTGCTCAGCTGAAGCTACCTTTGAAAGTACATTCAACCCTCTATCGTGAAAGAGAATTTTTACTTTTTTTTCCAGAGGATTTTGAAGTAATTGAAGTACTGAAACCAACAGATGGCAGATAATCATTGGAATGGTCTCCAGTTTTTTCAGGAAAGAGAAAATGATAGTTCAGAGTACTTTCTTGGTACAGATCTTATGTTGGAATGGAGAGGAGAGGAGAGGAGAGGAGAGGAGAGGAGAGGAGAGGAGAGGAGAGGAGAGGAGAGGAGAGGAGAGGAGAGGAGAGGAGAGGAGAGGAGAGGAGAGGAGAGGAGAGGAGAGGAGAGGAGAGGAGAGGAGAGGAGAGGAGAGGAGAGGAGAGGAGAGGAGAGGAGAGGAGAGGAGAGGAGAGGATCATTCACATCTCTGAAGATCTCACAATTTACTCTTTTTTGCTTCAGCTAGTCTTCTACCAGTATTCTACATATTATTCAGTGTGATTTACCCTACCATTTTAAGCTTACCATCTCAAAACATCTTACTTTTCTATTGTGACTTCATATTTCTGGTAAGCACTTCAGAAAATAAAGCCCTTCAGAACAGCTGCCTGCCTTCATCTGTTTCCAAGTAGTCTAGTCTTTATTCTTTGACTCAAATAGCTGATAAAATATTTTGTGTACTGGGGTCCTTACACATAAAGAAACCCTCAAGAATTATTTTTATGCACCTGAAAATTAGCAAATTCAGTTTAATCCTTTCTCAGAGCCTCCTTTTATTAATCTCTTGCTTACTAGAGAGTGGCTTAAGCTCAGAGACTTCAAAAACCCCTCTTACTTAGCTACTAAAATTTTAATTCAGGTTTCTGAGAATCACTTGGAAAAGCTGATAACGACACAAACAAATAAGCAGCCTGAAAACAATTTTAATGTTGCAACTCAAATCATTTTGCCAGTATTTAGTTGAACAACAAAGGAAAGTTATGTAAGAAAGAAAAATACCTTTACAATAATGCATTTCAGTTTGAAATAACTTTAAAATGAGTGCTACAAGCAAGGAAGATGACCTTCCCAGTCTTCAGAGCAGTCTTTAAAAACTACAAGACACATATCCTGAACACTGGGATCTCCAAGAGAGGCTGGTAGTTAAGAGGTGGCTGATCAGTATCCAGGTATTATATTTCAACAAGGGACTGTTTAAGGTATCAGTCTTAGTCACCACCAGTAGTGGTCTTGACCAAATTTTTTTTCCAGTACCTCCCAAAAGTGCATATCTGTGAGGTATTTCTCCCTCAGATAACTTCCCTGCATGAGCCCTGCTCTTAATTTCCTACAGTATTGCATTTAAGCTGTTGTAAATCATCTGTAGGCCGAGAGCCCAGGTCACAGTCCCACATCACAGATAGTCAGTGTGGGACATTTGATAACCTTTGGAAATAAAAACATTTGCAATAGTTTGATTTGAGATACTTCTGATGAAAGTGATATATATATATATATTATTCACTCACTTCACTGATAATTAATATGAGTACCTCATTAACATTTTCTAAAATCTTTTCTAAATTCAGCAAAGTAGTTTTGACCTTTAGGTAATGCTATCACATACAGATTCACAAGGGGATGGGACCGAATACTTCTGCTCTCACTGGGAATAGAACAGTCTCAGAGTTCTCATGGAACTTTGGAAATTTGACTATCCTTAAAGGTGGTTCAGAAAATAAGAAATTATTCATGTAAGGATATACTGTACATTTGATTTTTATTTTTTTTTTCCTGATCTCTACCCTTTTATATATATCTGTGTGTTTATATATAAAATGTATATATATGAAAATATACATTTATATATAAATGTGTTTATATATATACACACCATTTTTTAAATTGGATTATTTAGTCTTCTGAAAATTTTTATTTCATACAAACAGTGGAAAGATCATTATATTCAGGCAAAATATTGAACAAAGACTGACCTAAAAATATATCACTTTAAATTTTATTAATTTGTTACTAACTTCTGAAGGAAAAACAAGAGGCTTAGTGAAAGAGCCTATTTATTACTATTAGTCAAATTTCAGCTGAAACTTGTGGGCTCCACACGTTTTCATAGCTTTCATAATTCTGAGCTAATAAGATTTTATGTGTTCATCACAAATGAGAAGGAATCTGGAGATATGATTTTGTTATATTATTTTCTGGGTGAGAAAACACGAAGTAAATAAAGCTCATCCAATAAAAAATTAAAAAAAAAATAAAAAAGAATAGTATTAATGCAATAAAGATAAATCACACAATGATATGTCAGTATATTGAAATTCAAATAGTACTGAAAAGCCTGCATTCCAAAAGTAACAATTTTGAATAATTTTTATTTTCAGAGATTTTGATGTACAAATTTTGCTTTTCCTTAAGTACACATAATAATAATTTTGGACACTATTTTCCAGTGGAATGTTTTACTCTTAACATATGATTCCATAATATACAATATAAATTAATATGACAGCATGCAGAATTTAATGCTGTATAGAGAAGAATCTACAGAATTCTATCAAATAAATGAAACAAAATGCAGATGCGTGAATAAGCTTCATCTTCTATAAATAGCCATAACCATCTTAATTTCACTAAAACTGTTTTCTCTGGAGTGGAACTGTGATCATTAAAAGTGACAATGTAACTATCTGTGAGACTAAAGATACCTATTACAAAGAACAGCTAGGTAAGTAAGGGAATCCACAAAAATTTTCCTCAGCAAACCAATTAAATAATGTATTCTGCCTGCCTGAGGATCTCAGTGCATAAATAATCAAAAGGAAAGCCTGATAAAAATTTTTGTTTCCATAAACCGAAATGAACAAGCCTAATCTAAACACGGTCATACATTAAAAATAAAACCATCAAAAAAAAATTCCTGCAGGTATTCCATTTATTTAGTAATGTAGTATATAAGGATGCTACTTCAGCTGTCAAAGTCAGTGCAATTGTCTTCATTTCAAAAAAAAAAAGAGTTGAAATATTTATATATATTCACTTTATATACCATATCTAGTGAAATGTTGCCCTTATAATTGCTTTAGATGGAAGCCTGACTTACATTTGAAATACTATATGCAGAATTCCATACATTGATTTGAGAAAGAAGCTGAAGGCCTAGAACTGTTACTTAATTTCTATTCATGCTCAGCTATAATCAGCAAGCAATCTAGCTGAGTAAATTGTCAGTGACAGATTTAGAAGAGCTTCAAGCATCATGGAAAACTCAGTAATTCAGCATGAGCAGAAAAATTCTGCTTTAAAAACATAACATCAAGTTTCTGTGAAGAGATAAATCCTATAAAAATAGGAAGGGAGGAAACAATCTGGAAAGAAGGTTGGAAACATCAAGCAGCCACTTAGAAATACATTTCCGGTAGAAATATTCTTGCAGAATAAAATAAAATAAAATAAAATAAAATAAAATAAAATAAAATAAAATAAAATAAAATAAAATAAAATAAAATAAAAAGATGTTTGGACTCCATATTAATTACTTCACAGAGAAAATTTAAAGGAACTTCTTTGAGGTGCTGGAGTTATTTCACCTAGAACAGTGCATTCAGCTCTGGGCATCACATGTCCACAATTATGTGGACAAATTGGTAGGAGTTCAGTGAGCTGCACAAAATAAATAATAATAATAATTGGTGGGCTAAAGGAATGATTTATAGTGAATGATTTAAAAGGGTAAATACAGGCCTAGTCACTGAATGGAACTTTCCCTGATATGATGCCACTGAATGACATTCACCTTGCATGAAAATGAACTCATTTAGGTTTCCTGAAAACATTTCTTTTACCATAATCAGCTCTCTCTCTGTGAAAAACTTCTTGAAGCAGCAACTAGAGAAACTTACATCTACAATGTAAAAATCAAATTTTTGATGTATGTACAAAAGAGAAACCATTACTGTTAGCATAATTAATTAATTCAGTGGAAGTTTGAGAAGGAGACAGCAAACAGTGTGAAAGAAAACCATTCTCAGTAAGACTATGCTTTTATAAATAGCTTCCAGAGACAACTGAATGAAAAGTCTGTTAAACGATGCATTAGGAGGAGTTCCAGAAATAACAGTTCCGCAGAATCATCCATGATTTTTTCTAGAGTTCTGGTATAGGTAGGAGAAATAGGATGTAGTACATTTCATCATTTACCAATGCTAGGAAAACTAAACTAAACTAAACTAAACTAAACAAAACTAAAATTCACCCATTTTTTGGTTTCTTTTCTTCCTCTTCTTCTTCTTCTTCTTTTTAATCAAAGAGACAGTTTCAAGTCTTAAACATGTACATGTAGAAAGATCAAATCAATATAAATACAGATAGATATATAAAATAACTATAGAACCATAAAGATAAACAAGGCAGGCACTGTCTTCCTCCTATCCGGCCCCCAGGTTCCTCATTAGCCAGCTTTTTATTTTTATTTTTTTAATTTGGTAGCATATTTTTAGACACTAATGTTAGGTTATTTTACTAAGAAGGCTAGTTGAGACTTTCTGAATCTTGAATATTATGTATTACTTCAATCAATTCATAAAACAATCCTGATTTGATTTATCAACACTATACAACATTTTTCACATTTCATAACATTCACCACATTCCAATTTTTCACCCAAAGTTTCAGCAAATTTCATATAATAAAGAGACAGTTCCAGCAACTATTTCCAAATTTCAGCCTTATGTCACTCTTCTCCTTTAGATTTCCATAACCCAGTCATTTATTTTTTTTTTTTCAGTCCTATTCTCAGTCCCTAGTGTTGCTCTTCTTGATGATTAGCAAAGAAAGAAACAATAAATATACATGAAAGACGGGAAGTTTGCTATTCTTTCTAGTGGTGTCTATTGTGGGTAGTACACACTTAAAAGAAAAGCCAATAGCAAAACCTGCGCAAAACTTACATGTCCAACAATACAACAAAAGCTTCTCTGAAAAGAAGAAATCTTCAGGACTTTTAGTTATTAGATGTTAACTCTCCTTTATTCGTCATGTTTGAACTGATGTTTTTCTCACATATAACCTGCTTAAGCTGAGCTATTTTAAGAGAAAATGCAATTACAACTTGAATGATATTTTTTAATTGAAAGTACCATGTTATGTGATTTAATTATTGCTTTCTCTCACAACTTTGCATTATATATATATATATATATATATATATATATATATATATATATATATATATATTATTATTAGGAACTAGCAGACTTTAAACAACTATATCAGATACAAGCATCTGGCACTTTGTCACCTATTTTTTTTTTAAAGTTTACTGTTATTTTTTCCCTCAGTGGAGAACTACCTACCATTGTAACTGTGAAAAATTTACTTCAGGTCTTCCTAAGCAAGCAACTGGAAGTCAACCAGCTTGCCTGCCAATTTGTTTTCAATAAGATTGTCTTTCAATAGGGTTTATCAGTATGAATCATTACATGCCCATACACTGAATTTCCATGTTGATGATGGACAGCTTATTTTAATTTTTTACTCACCATGACTCTATTGCATCAGGAGAGAAAATTAACATTTTTATATTATTTCTTTAAAGTATGTTCTTAATCTTTTTCATGTCAAATGATTGGCATCAGTTTCTGTTAATAGAGTCACATAAGTATCTTTCATGGTTATATTCTAAGCAACAGTCAGTCGAAACATCAGAACAGGTTCATGGTCCCTATTAAAATACACCACTTTAATGGTCATAACTATAAAATCTTTTTAAAAGATTCTGTTTAAAAGCAGTTTTAGAGCTGACCTGCAAGTTTATACTTGTACCTTTAATTTTTTAATAAGGAAACACTGCTCTTTTTTCTAAGTTATTTTAATGGCAAGAGTAAATGAAAGTTTTTATTAGTCTTTGCAAAATATTTTCATAATTAATAAGTTACTTAAAATGTATAGATGTATAATGTCTCATGTCTTTAAAAGTCTCATAAATCCTTAACTGAAAATGCTCCTTAAATTTTTAATTAAATTCCACGCTCTTATTAGAATTAGCATTGCATACTTTGTTACTAAAAATGCACTGTAAATTACGTTATTCAGTATTTATTGGTTCATTATCACTATTTTGTGTCTTTTCTATTGTTTAAACAACATGTTTGTGTCAGCAACAGTTGTAGTTCCTTGTATTCATAAGCAATTAGTCTGATTTTTAGAATAATGTCTTGTATTTATTGATCTCCATTGTAAAATAGTTCACAGATTTCAACTCATGACTCATATTCCTGCCATTTGTCTTACTATAACATACTTCCCAGTGAAAATCTAGTTTTGACACAAGAATTTCAAATAATGAACCTACAGAATCCCTTACCAATAACCAAAGTTGATAACTATCGTAGTTTAACAATATGCTTTTTTTGTACCCTTCAATTATTTTCAGCTTTCAATCCTTACTGTTTGGAGATGTAAAGATGCCATAGGAACAGTTACTTTAATTCCCAGTCACACTGTTTATGGTAAAAAAAAAAATAAGACATCATTGATTTCTGCTTCAGTACTGCCAACTGAAGATTTATTTTACTAGATTTTTTCTTATCCAATTTTATTTTTTCCATTTCAATTGCTGTCAACCAAGTATGACCAAAGAATACTGCACATAATGATAATTCAAAAGGTTTCTATTCAGTGTGTAAGCAGTTGGATATACTAACAGATTTTTTTAATGCTAATTATTGCGGAAGATACAGCGTGTTTGCTACACATATTCATTTTTCCAACAAAACAGAAATAATGAATTTTTCTCCAACAACTTTCCCAGTGTACACTCATGGAATGATGAGATTTATCAACTTCCAAACCCATACAGATCCAAGCTTGGCCTCCCCTTGAATCGCCAATTAATTCATTTAACTATCTACTAATAAGTATTAAAAGATATGAGTGTTGAATTGAAAAAATAATAAAAAGTTAAAAATCCATTTCAAAGTATTTTTTTCCATTCCATATATTAAAAAATAATATACATTTTATTAATTTTACGTTTGTTTTTGTTTGTTTTTTGTTTGTTTGTTTTTTTAATAAAACTTGATTTTTGTTGTTGCTTTTAGTTGTGCTTTCCATCTTTCTTCTGTTGTTGCTTCTTGATTGTTAGTGTATTTATTTCTACCAGAATTAGACAGATAATTACATTGTCAGTTTGCAATTCTGTATTTATACCATGCTACTGTGGCCTGAATCTGGCCATGCTGAATAATGATCTTTTGGATAAGAATGATGTACAACATTCATCTGACATACCTGAATGACCGCAATATAAATAGGCAATATCATCTTTTGGTTTGGAAGGAATTTTTAAAGCTCATCAAGTCCTTATAGTATAATTACTGTGAAAGTCTTTTTTTTTCTTATAGAAAAAATAAAACTCCCCTTTTTAGTTTGAAGCCATTTCCCTTTGTCCTATCACAACAGTGTCCTAAAGAGTCTGTACTCTTCTTTCTTGTTGCCAACTGAAATACTCAAGGACTGCTCTCAGGTTTCTCCAGGCTGAACTGTTACAGATCCCTCAGTCTGTCATCTCAGGGAAGATGTTCCATTGCTTGGATCATTTGAGTTGCCCTTCTCTACATTCATTCTAAGAGGTCCACATCTCTTCTGTACTGGACACAGCACTGATTCTCACCAGTGCAGAACAGAGGGGTACAATCACCTCCCTCCACCTGCTGGCCATAATTTTTTTGCTGCAGACCAGCACCTCGGTGATTCTGTGATTCATTGATACAGTTTGCTTTCTGGGCTACAAGGTCATATTGCTGTCTTGTGTTCAGCTTGCCATCCACACCAGTACCCCCCAGTTCTCTTGCTGCAGGGATGTATTCAATCCTTTCATTCCCCCACTTACAATGATAATGGGAGTTTCCACAACTCAGGTGCAAGATTATCCTCCACAAACATCATGACAGTTTTGTGGCTAAGAAGTATACATAGAAATTTGTGTTGGGAGAATAGGCAGTAGGTTCTTTTATTTCTATTATTTTTTTATTATTAACACAGTTAAAAAAGCAATTTTTCAATGTTTAGAGTATTTCAATATTAAAGTTAAGTGGAATAACATTTATTACTAACTGAAACTCAAAAAAATTATTCTCATTCACACAAATGCAGGCATTATTGCTTATGTAACAATCTCACTAATTGATTATTTTATGATTGCTTAGATTTCCAAATACATATGTTTCTTCCTTTCTTCTTTACCTTCCCTGACCTGCAATACCTCTCTCTTCTTTTGGAGTAAATCTGCAGTTTTACATAATTTGGAAAATTCAGTAATCTTTGTTTTCTTATGGATGATTTTGTTGATTAAGCATATCTGCTCTATTCCAGGCAGGAACATGAGATTTAGTCCTCCGTTTTATATTTATTCTTGAAGAGCAAAATTTATGAAACATTACTTACCCAATTATCCACATGAAAACACAATTCAGTGGCAGGTATTTAGTAATGAATGATACTGGAGATTTAATGGCACAATCACCAAAGTTAGTCATAGATATTTTATTCTATCATCGTTAACTGGGCAAAGGAAAATCAACAGAGAATTTACGCTAGAGTACTTGATTGTTTTCCTTAAGTATAGATGTATCTATTTTTGATTCCATACCTATTGAAAAGCCTTGATTAAAACTTGGCCAAAACTTGGAAATAAGGTTTCTAGATTAATTGAAAATGCTATTTTTTTCCTGAGTATATGAGCCCTATCCCTACTCATTTCTTATATCCAGGTGCATCTGATAGTGATTAAAAATACAGTCTGTAATATTCCTTTGATTTTGGAAATTTGAAATATGGTTTCAGTCTTGATGGTATTAATAAGTCTAACACATCTTTATTTACATCTAAGTGGTCTTTCCATCATACTCTTATTCCTAATCAAATTCATCCCAACAGATCTCAGAACTTCTTCCCAAGGACAACAGTTTTACAGTCTAGAAGATAATGAATTTCCATAGTTGCTTTTTACTATAGCGTCATATTTCAGATCACTTAGAATAACCATTGAATAACATCATTGCTACTTAAATAAAAATGCTACCCACTGCTTTAGAAGAATTATTTGTCAGTTGAAATTTAAAATTGCACCACTTATCACAGCAAGAAATCCATTTTACTAAAAATAATAGAAAGGGGCACACTGTATGCCAACTTTGCATAACAGTTCATTTGAAACAAGTGAATTCATAATGTCGATGAAGAGGTCTTACACTAATCGCACTTTCTGTTTTCCTATAATTCATTTCCTAAAATTTATAAAATAAACCTCAGACATAACTGACATCTCTGACAATTTGCAACTGTTTTTCCAGACTTTAAAAAAAGACTAAAAATAATGAAAATTTACTCAAGCACTTCAGCACAAACTTTATTATAAAGTAAGATTTTAAAATAGATTAATGCATTACTTCAGTATGTATATTTTTAATTGTTGAATTTATTAGTACTTTTTTATGTTGAGAATATTTCTTCTCAAGAAATACTTACATCAGGAAATAAAGTCCCTAATCCTGAAAACTATATTAATACAAGCTTAATTTCAAGAATATTACTCCAAATGTAGCTAATTCTTTGTATGAGATTGTGTGCCTCTCTACTTTTATTTTTATTGTTATTATTATCTGCATATGTTGGCATACTGATCAGTTTCATAGAAGTTTGAATGTTTTGAATACCTAATCACTATAGTTTATATATTTTATGTTTTTCTTAGAAACTACAAAACCTAGTTGTTTTTTTTCTTTAAGTTATTTTTTTTCAAAAATTGTCTAAATTTTCAACTAGTGATCATTCTGAATATACCAATATTACCAATATTTTCTAAAACCCCTTTAAGTTTTTAATTGGTTCAACTGTTGGTTCAGGAGATTGGCTTTCTAAGAATTTAATTTTATAAAACCAATTCAAGTAAGAGCAAAATATGTATAGGAATAGAGCTCTACTGTAGTCCGCAATAGCCTAAACATGGAAGTTGAAAGTCATGTCAGTTTGTGGACCTATAAAGTGAAGGGCTAAACTCTTTGGATTCATGCATATGTCAGTCTTCTACATGGACTGGTCAGAAAAGAGAGAACAAAAGTACATCTATAATTGCTATTTCTTTCAAATCATAGAATCTTTAATTTTGGGAGGGACCTTTGAAGATCATTTAGTCCAACTCCCCTGCAATGAACAGGGACATCCACTGCTAGATCAGGTGGCTGTACAGCCCGGCACTGAATGTTTCCAGGAATGGAGCTTCCACATCTCTGTTCCTATACCTCGCTACCCTCACTGTAAAAGACTTTTTCCTTATGTCCTTATATTTCCTTGTATTCTTACATTTATTATTTTCTATTCAGTTGTGATTTTTAAAATTTATAATAACTCAATCAAATTGCAAGAACAACACTGTATGAATTGAGTTTTTGCACAGCATGAATCACATATAATCCTAATACCTAGTATAATATTCAGAAGCCTAAATCACATTACTATCCTCCAAAGCCATCCTAAACAATATAGCTGCTAACTTCCATACAAAATTGAGGTGGAAGGCCTAAAGTTTGCAGACAAATTCAATACAAAAATAAGCATTACTTCAACAATATATTTGAATGAGCAGCATACTGCAGAAAAAAAGATCATATCCAAAAAGACGGTATAATAACTGGTACAAACAAATGAGATAAAGGAGAATTGAGGTGTTCTAGACAATCTTAATTCCAATATGTCCTAACTACTTAATGTTAGAATCTAAAAAAAAAAAAACAAAACCAACAAACAACAACAACAAAAAACAACAATAAAATAAAGCAAAATAAAATAATATATAAATTAAAAATAAAATTTACAAAGATGTTTGTGTGTATTTTGGTCCTTGTGGTCTGGCCAACGCAGGATGATAGAAGGGCCCCACAGTAACAGAGAGAAAGGGACTTCACAGAAACCGGGACAGGGGTAGTGAAAAGTTTATGTACAAGTTGTAAGAAGGATGAGGATTGTAGACACTGGGTCTGGAATAAAAAGGGGAATGAAGGCCATAAAGATAAGTGTGGAACAGCCCAAGAGCAGTGTGGCGATTAGATGTCCACAGGGCAAACTGGAACCGGTTTGGGGAGTGCCCCTCCCACAGGGCTGAAAGTTTACAAGAAAGACTATGAGCCTTCATGAGGAAGACAGTGAGCCTTCATCCCACGACCACCCCCATGACTCACTATGCACACACAAGGGGGGACAGACTGTATGCTAATGGAGTCTCAGGAATGTAATGAATATGTATCTGAATTCCGGTGAACTATTTATTATGTATTAATTCAGCCTATATCTGTAGCACGCTTTCTCCTAACGGTGTACAAGTGAGGTGGAGCTATTCCCCTTGCACCAGGGTGTATGTGCATCAGTCATTAAACATACCTTCTTTATAACTACTTTGCAGTTATGGAGTTTGTTTCCGCAAGTCATTGTATCATTAGCTACAATTGCTCTACTTCAACACTGATTCCTATTGTTTGAATATTTTTTTACTACTTTGTCATATTTTCCTGAAAATATTCATAAAATAGAACAAGTGCATAACAGAAGGGAAACATACTAATCCCCCTTACCATCCAAAAAAAAAAACCAAAAATCAGACAAAAAAAAAGAATTAAAAAAAAAGTTACATATAATTATGCATAGCTAGCAAATACTGAGGGTTTGGGCTACAATTTATCACCTAACCTCAATCTCTTAGTTGCAGTGATTAAATTAAAAACTTAATATACTCTCAAAAATGAAAGAAACCTCAAAAACTGGCTGGATGTCTGGGCCCAGAGAGTGGTGGTGACTGGTCATGAGCTGTGGTCTCCAGGGGTCATACTGGGACCTGCTATGTTTGGTATGTTTACCAATGACTTGGATGACAATGAAAATTTGTCTCATAATTTATTTTATTTTATTTTATTTTATTTTATTTTATTTTATTTTATTTTATTTTATTTTATTTTATTTTATTTTATTTTATTTTATTTTATTTTTTGTAGGAATCCTTTACCAGGATATACAAATACTATGAATTTTCTAATGTTTTATTTTTAATCCCACTCTCCATTCCTGCTTTGTATTAACTACATAGATTCCCACTGCCCTATAAATGAACCCCTTAGCTATTTTACAGCGGTGAATTAATTTCACTTAAGATCTGAGCCATAGTTTTTTTTTTTTAACTAGTGATGATGTTTTTGTTTGAAATTCATGTTACTTTGTAATATCTCATAAAAATGATTAATGAAGAACTCTTAACTGTAGATTACAAGCTTTTTACTCTTGTGACTCTTGCTGCTTAAATTTCTATTTGAAAACCCCACAAAGTGAAATCTTCCTTAATCCAATGTATGACATTTCAGACTTAGGTTAAAAAACAAACAAATGAATAACAACAACAGAAACAGATTCCATAGACAACAACAGACCAGAATATAGTCCCAGCCTTTGCAACACCACTTGCAAATATCCCCAGAGGGATATTTCTCTCACTACCATTTAATATATGAAGAAAATGTGGTGTTCAGTTTTTTTTCTTCCTTTTTTCACAGCTTACAATAATGATTAGCTAGTACGTAAACTAATCATGGATTTGTATGATGTATTATGATTTTTGAATAAACTAGATACAAATGTATTTAATGAGGCTCAAAATCCATTCTCATTTAAGAAGAAAAAAAAAATAATCTTTAGTTATTTTAATATATACTTTAATTTTGTCCTCTCCATGTCCTTTTTGGTATATATGTGAACTTTTAGTTTTCCAATTCATACTTCCCACATCATTTTTATTATTATTATTATTACTACTCTCTGAATGTAGCTACATTAACTGAATGCAAAGTAGGTGAGAGGAAGAAATTGCATCTAATGTCCATAGTTAGAGGTAGAAAGAATGTTGCCATGTCAGAGGTTAATGATATCAAAGATATCAAAGAAAAGAAAAACATAGCAAAGTGCTGGATCATCAGACAAAAAAGGAAATTATATTTGGGTTACACTTAAAGGTTTTTCTTAATGTTTTATGTTGTTTAGAAATTTTATCACATCTTCAGTACTTCTGAATAGCCTAATTTTATTTAGAACTTGTCCAACATAATGCTCTTCAACTTATTGCTGATAAGGCATTTAAGCAGTAATACAATAGTAAGATCCCTGTAAGTGTTGGTAAGTTTTGAGATACCTTATGCAAGAACTTCTGTATCTGACTGACATGTAGTAAAGCAGTTTCAAAAGATTGACTACTACATGCTCATTCACTTGGGAGAACTGCAGAGTACCTGGTGGTTGGGTACACCACCCACCATGAAGAATTCAAATCATGGCAAACACTGAATTCACCTAAGATATACCTGTCCATCTTAATCACTGAAAATTAAACAGAACAAAGCATTTCTTAGTATATCTAAATCTAGAAAGCTTAAGCAGCCAGTTATGCTGTGGACTTTCCTTCCTCTCTGAAAATTAACAGGGTACCATGGTAATAAATGCTTCTTTGTGCAGAAGAAAAATCCCAGTAAATATACTGGAATACAGGGGAGAAAGTGGAGGGGAAAAAATATATATATATACAAAAACAACTTTTAATATTAGTATTGACTTTGATTCGTGAGGTTTGAACTAGACAGTCTCTAGAGACCCCATTCCTCTTCAGCTCCTATGTGATTCCATAGCAGTGTGGGATGACACTGGTTTGGAGAACTTCCTTGTTGCACATTTTTTAACCATTTTCCTTATTAGAACCTAAACCAGTAACTGTCCAAACAGTTCACAGCATTTACAATAAAATAATTGCCATTTTTAAACTATTATTTAAATAATTTATTCTCTTAAAAATTTTCCTGCACTTTCCTTGAGGGAACCAGAGACCTGTCAGCCTCACCTCTGTGCCACAAAGAAACATGTAATAGATCCTAATGGAAGCTATGCTAAGGCACATGGAAGACAGGGAGGCGATACAAGAAAACCAGCGTGGCTTTACCAGTGACAAGTAACTCCTGAACAGCCTAGTGGCATTCTGTGATGGCACAAAAGCATCAGCAGACAATGGAAGACACACTGATGTCATCTATCTGGATTTCAGTAAGGCCTTTGACACTGCCTACCATAACACTCTTCTCTTTGAAAAGATAGGGATTTGATGGGTGGACTATTTGATGCATACAAAGAAGTGTGGCCAGTAGGTCAAGGGAGGTGGTCCTGCCCATCTATTATACACTAGTGAGACCTCGCCTGAATTACTGCATCCAGGTTTGGTGTCCTTAGTGCAGGAAAGATGTGGATCTGTTAAAGTGTGTCCATGGGAGGACTACAAAAATGGTCCAAGGGTGGATTACCTCTCCTGTTAGGACAGACTAAGAGATCTGGGAAAAGAAAGCTCCAGGGAGACCTGATAGCAGCCTTTCAGTATCTGAAAGAGGGGCTTGTAGCATTTGGATCATCCTTCTGTACGCAGCTCTGGTGAGGTTGCAACTTGAGTGCTCTGTTCACTTTGGGGTTCCCCACTATGAGAAAGACATTGAAGTCCTGGAGTGTGTTCAGAGAAGGGCAGTGAAGCTGTGACAAGTCTGCAGCACAAGTCTTGCAGGGAACAGCTGATGGAGCTGGGATTGTTCAGTCTGGAGAAGAGGGCAATCATGGGGGACAACATAGCTCTTTTCTCCTGCATAACTAGCAACAGGACTAGAGGGAAAGGATTCAGGTTGCATCAGTCAGCATCAAGTTGCATCAGGCAAGGTTAATGTTAGATAAAGTTAGAAAAAAATGTTATTTTCCAAAATAATGATTAGGCAATGGAGTAGGCTGCCCAGGGATGTGGTTTAGTCACCAACCCTGGATTTGTTCAAGAAATATTTAGATGTCCTACTAAGGAACATTGTTTAGTGTGGAAATATTGGTGCTAGTTGGAAAGTTGGACTAGATGACCTTGGAGGTCTTTTCCAATCTAGGTTATTTACCTACGCAGAGTCCTACATAAAACATTTTAACATTTAGGTGCTACTGAGAATGCTCTGTTGCAAAGCAAACCCCTGACACCTGAAAACTAAGTGGAGATCTATATGTCTGTATTGACATTGTATCCTTCAGGTGGCCAACCTGTTCACATGCAAAGACTTTGGTGCAGCAGGAACTATCAAGCAAACTGTTTCCCTCCCTATTTTTCCCTCCTGGGCAGGATTCTCAGGACATACCTCATCAGCACCTCCCTGGTATAGCAGAAGGTTTGAGGCTAAGACAGAAAGCCAAGTGAGGAAGTCATGATTAGGTTTTGGTGACAGCTGGGAGAGGCAGCCACACAGTCACGTGAGGCAAGCCACAACAAAGCAGATACCAGTTCCGCAAGGGTCAGGATTTAAATTAGTGAGGTCTATGGCTGAGTTTGATTGCAACTCCCAAGAAAGGTGAAACCACATCCCACCCTTCACCACACTTGTGGCCCATTTCTTTAAACAGCCATCTGCCCCATGTCTACACAGCTGCTCAGAGTTGGACCAAGCACAGGCAGACAAATCCCAGGGGTGGATGGCTGAACCTAGGATCCTGATGCTTGCAATTATACTTTTCTCAAAGTTATCTTTCAATTTTCAGGTGATAGGGCCCAAAATAATTGGTCAGGTCAGTGTGATGGAAAGTAGACTTAAAAGTCTGCTAGGCAGTTTTCATTTCTATAGGAAGCAAAATTTCAATGCAAGTGAAATTCAGTTTCTTGAGGGAGAGTAAAAGAGCTATGGCATTTTCCCCTCTGCTCTGAAGAGCAATGACTCTGGGCTAAACCTTTCTTGAATTACTTGAGAGAAAACAGAGGTCTAAACAAGGAAAGAGCAAAAGGTCTTCCTATTCCATGTGGAGTTAAATTTTAAATGTGGAGACATTTTTATTCTCTGAGTCTTAGGTAAGTAGTTGGATGGTTTAGACTCTCAGCTTCACCAAGGAGACATTCAGATTTTCTTCATCCTGAGCTGTGTCTGTTACAAAGAAACCATCTAGAATGCAGCAACTAAGCCTGGTCTTAATATTTCTTAGTTCAGCTCAAGTTGATTAACATTTCATACAACATGCCAGGAACTATATTGTTTTAACCAGTAGTTCACTACTGAATAGTTGTTGTTTGGGGTTTTTCTTTTGTTTGTTTGTTTATTTGTTTGTTTATGAGAAGGAACAACAATTGTTTAAATCCAGAACACATATTTCCACTTATATTCACTTTTATGCTTTTATAGAACAGAGCTTTATCACTGCTTAAAAACCATGAGATTTCTGGAGGCTGTCCAATATGCTCCAAGAAAATCAGAAATCCATTTAATTTCATAAAGTTCAAGTTGTCTTCCTTTCAGTACTATTTGCTTTTTCCTAGCCAACGTATTCCTCAATGTCAAGAAATCAACAGTGAGACCAGAAGTACAGACCATAAATACAATCAGATGAATTCATTTCTGTGGTATGAACTAGTCCTGTTTTATACTATAGTTTTGTAGATACACGGTTTTGGAAGCAACTTTTTCCTCCTCATATAATTATGTCTCCATTACCTTTTTTTCTTTTCTTTGAGTTGCCTAAATGGATTATAGCTGCACTAGTTCTCTAATCCTCACTACTGCATGGCTGGTTGATTTGTGTTGCTCAACATTTTAATGAGTTTTGTGACATTATCTAAAGGCAATGTACTCACGGAAGCAAGAAGAAATGGCGAAACAAAAGTCTGTGAAAATAGAGTACTTATAATGTGTCTGATGGCATTTATGTACAGCAGGATCTCAATTTCCCAAGTTTTGATACCTATAGGGAGCTATAACACTTGTCTATTTTGTTTGTTTATTTGTTTGAAGCAGAAACAATTACAAGCCAGTGAAGATTAATCAGTTTCACCAAAATTAAACTGTAATTTTTACAGCAGTTTCTTTTTGTACAACTAAGTTCTTATTTTAATTATGACTGACCTCATATTGGGTATTATATTCATACTTTGCAAGTTAACATCCTAATCAGCCAATACTACTATTTGTTGATAATATGAGAAAAAATTCTATATGGTGAAAAAAAAAAGAGGAATAGCTCTGCTGTAATAGATTGCTTACAAAAAAAAAAAAAAAAAAAGGTTCATATTTTTATACATTTTTATTTTACAAAAGAAATCTATGGAGTGCTCTTTTTTTTTTTTTTTTTTTTTTTTTTTTTTTTTTTTTTTTCCTGAAGCATTATGGGAAGATTATTTGAAGACAGTATTAGATTATTCAGATTCTTCTCCCTCACACAGATCAATCTTCATACTAAAAACACATTATCATTCCTGAAAAAGCACTGTATTCATAAACACATTATAAAATGCTAATAAATATCATAAGCATGTTGCAGGCTTAAGTATCCAATATTACAAATGATTATAAGAAAATAACTAGAAGGATTTACAGTTAATCTATTGATCTGTTGAACTCTATAGCAGTTTATAATAACTGGCTGGTAATTCATCATCATACATAATGCCTTTATTATCCTTTATATATACATGTTAATAAAATGTATTTTAAAATAGAACATGATTCAAATGCATATTAAAAACTGATCCTCATAAATAGCTAAGTTTAATTTGCAATCACTGTCCATGATTTTTTCTGTGACCTCTGATTTATGAACTTGTATAATTTTGGGAGTTCTTACTGCTTTGTTTACTTGATTCTATTTTTCATACAGAAATAGCTACATATGAAGGAGTGGTGCAACTCATGTATTATACAAAACTTTACCAGTATACTGCTACTGAATTGGATTTTCTTAAATGTGATATGTTATTATTAGAAATAAGCAAAAGATGATGTATATGTCAGGAGTTATCCATGAATCAAAGTGGGAGATTAGATGCACTTCTTTGGCTAGGACAGCTGATATTATTCATAGAGGCTCACATGGTGATACACTTTGGATTTGTGATGAAAATGCTTAGCACATCAGTGTACTGGTTTCCTCTGAGCAGTACTTGCACAAGGTCAAGTACTTCTCCTTTTGCTCTGCCAGTAGGGATGCTGGAGGTTCACAGGAAACTAGGATGGCAACTAGGAATAGAAAGGGAGGAACATTTGGAGTGTTGGCGTTGGTCTTCCCATGAAAACATTATTTTGGCTGAGTCCTACTTCCCTGGAAATGGTTGAACATCTGCCAGCTGATGGGAAATAGTGAATTAATTGCTTATTATTCTTTGCTTGAACACCGAACTTGTGTTTTACACAGCATTTTCATCTCAACATGTGAGTTTTCTCACGTTTTATCTTTTTGATTCATTTATTCATCCTGCTGGAGGAGTGTGAAAGAAATGAGCGAGCAGCTGCATGTGGATCAGTGGCTTCTCAGGGTTAAACCACAATACCATCATATCCCCTGTTCTCTGTAATCTATACAATAATCTATACAATAATCTATATAATCTATACAATTCCCAATCCTTACCAAAAACTTTTCCCTTTTGTTTACTTTCACTGTTGTTCAGAAAATAAATATAAATGCTGTTTTTATTCATACAACTTTTTTGAAAAGCCCAGAGAATTTTGAATATTGTGTTACTTTGTTTGCTTAAGTAACAAACACAGAAGAGCTTCACACCACCACTACCACCACACACACATATGCAACTGTTTCTTTGGCTGCAATAATAAATTTATCATCTTTTTTCCACTCTGGAGCCTATAACTGCACAGATGTACTGTGTGTAAAAACAGGCTTAAACCCCTAACAGCACTCTAAGTCCTTAGCCTAATGATGTCAGATTTTACTCTAGGGATCATGTATCTATTTTAAAATGTATTTCAGAGATTCACATTTTTTTGGTCCAAATAAGTTGCAGATCCACATTCATTGTGCATGTTTGACCTGTACACCTCCATTCTCAAACAGAAAGGGCACAAGGCTGTTGTTTTTTTTCCCCCCTCAAACTGAATAAAACTGTTATTCTCCCCATTAATGAGAAATTCTACTATTGATCTGATCTTTGCTCTACTACCATTGATTTCTGCTCTTTGTGTTACTATTTGGACCTAGAACTGTCAATAAATTATTGACTGAAGAAAAAAAAGTCAATCATTTGTATTCTCCTTAGAGCATGTGAAAATTGAATTTGTCTTTATATTCACTGACATTTTACTATGAAATTCTGAGACCATAAGAAGTCAGTCTGGACTTGATAAGTTTATGATTGTGAAAGATAAATTTTTGCAGATTAATGGTTTCTACATGAAAATGGAGAATATCTGGGTTTTTAAAATAGATTAAAGTCATAGTTTCTCTGAAATTTCATAGTATTGTATAATATTTTACATACAGGTATTCATAGGATCCTAGAATAATAGAATCATTAAGGTTGGAAAACACTTCCACGATTATCTAACCCAGCCATCTACCTACCACTAATATTTCCCACTAAACCATGTCCCTAAGTACTAAATCTACCCTTAAACACCTCCAGAGACAATGACTCCACTGCTTCTCTGGGCAGCTTGTTGCAATGACAAATCACTATTTCAAAGAAAACATTTTACCTAACAACTAATCTGAACTTCCCCTAGTGCAAATGGAGACCATTCCCTCTTGTCTTGCTGCTAGTCACCTGAGAGAAGAGGCTGACACCCACCTTGCTACAGCTTCGCTGCACATAGTTACAGAGTGACCAGATATCCCCTGAGCCTCTTCTTCTTCAGGCTAAACAATCCCAGTTCCTTCACTACTCCTCATAAGTCTTATACTTCAGTTCCTTTCTTTGGACACGCTGCAGGGCCTCATTGCCTTTCTTGTAGTGAGAAGCCCCAAACTGAGCACAGTATTGGAGGTGTGGCCTCATCAGAGATGAATATAATACCATCGTTGTCTTGGTGGCTCCACTATTTCTGATAGGATGCCACTGGCCAAGAATTGGCCAACTGTGCACACTGCTGGCTCCTGTTCAACTTAACGTCAACCAGCACCCCCAGGTCCCTTTCCTCCACAGTTTTCCGGTCACTCTGCCCCAAGCCTGTTTTCTGGAGTTGCTGCCATAGTTCGGGACCCAGTCATTCCATCTGTCTCAGCCCATTGATCAAACCTGTTCAGATCCTACTGTAGGGCCTTCCTATCTTCAGAGTGTACCTGTCCAAGACACAGGCTGCTAGCTTCTCCAAGTGAATGCTGTAGTAGACAGACAGTGTCAAAGGGCTTCACTGAAGTCTGGGTTGACTACATCCACAGACTTTCTCTCATCCACTGGATGGGTCACTTCACCATAGAAGGAGATCAGGCTGATCAAGCAGGACCTGCTTTTCATGAACCTATACTTGCTGGGTTTGATTCCCTGATTGTCTCATACCCTCCATGTGGTCCTCCTCATGATGATCTGTTCCATAACATTTCTTGGCACCTACATCAGGATGACAGGCCTGTAGTCTACCAGGTCATACTTAAAATCTTTCTTATAGCTGGGCATTAAATTGGCAAGCCTCCAGTCATCTGGGACCTCCCAGTTGACCAGGAATGCTGATATATTGTAGAAAGTAGCTTGACAATCACATATGACATCTTGCTCAGCACTGTCAGGTGAATCCAGCTGGCCTGATAGAATTGTGACAATCCAAATGGATTTCAGGTGGAGTAGTAGGTCTGTTATTAACATCTGAAATGTCAATAGGTATTTTGGTCTATTCATTAATGTAATAAGAGTAGAAAAAAATGAAAGTAGAAAATAGAAAGTATTCATGGGAGACTATATCAACTGCAGATTTCAGCGAGCTACAGACAAGAGGGCCTGAAACAGAAAGGATGACTTCAGAAAACTTTCTATGTATAGATATATTAAAAAATCATTTTTAGATTTAATTTTCTATTTGGATCACTAGCTTCATGTCCACTTTGACGAATTCTGAATTCTGTGCTGGATGATCTCAGGTTTAAGGGCATACTTAGGTCATTAGTTTTTCAAGTAGCATTTTTTAAGGTCACTAAATTCTCTGTGAGTCATTTTTTGTTATATGTTTTACTTGATACTTCTGTACATGCTCTTTCAATTTAGTCCTCTGGGTAAACTAACATGGAAGAGTAAAGGCCAAAAAATGCAGAGAGCTGTATAAGCCATATTGCCAAAGAAAATGAAATAGCCTTCCATTTGACCAAACACACAGTGTCAAATATATACATATATGTATATGTTATTAAAAGATAACCTTACAACCTGTTAACATGTATATGGCAGGAAATTTAACCATCTCCAGTATTCAAGGGAACTACTCACTTTGCACTTAGAGAAACAAGTAAGACAAAAAAAAAAAAAAAAAAAAAAAAAAAAAAGATAAATACCAGTATGTAGCAGAAAATACCAGTTATTCTGAAAAACATAAGTGTCAAGGACTGTAGCTCTAAAAACTTTACTGATCATAAATGTTTAGAAATTGGCATAAAAAGTAGAGAAAACATCCGGAACAGATAAAACAGAGTATAGTAGTACTGCAAGATGAAAAACATCAGTGTTCAAGTCATATCCCAGTCAACCACAATATTCCTATTGGTTTTCAGAAACTTTGTTTTGTTGATCATTCTGATGAATGAGGGGAGAGTAGAGGATATTATCTTTCCAGACATCAAGCCTTTGAAACTGTCCCCATTAAGGTCCTCCAAGAGACTTTAAGTATGGGATGGACAAGAGACAGTGAGATGGACTGAAAACTGGCTAAATGACCAAGCCGAGGGAGTAGACAACAGTGGCACAAAGTTTCACAGAATCACACAGAATCACAGAATCACAGAATTGTAGGGGTTTCATTGCAAGCCAGTAATGAGTGGAGTACCCCAGAGGTGAATACAAGGTCAGCCTTGTTTAATGTAGACTGTAAAATCATATCATTGATTGACTTAGGTTGGAGAGGATCTTAAAGACCATCTAATTACAGCCCCCACAGTGGGGAGGGTTACCAACCACTAGATTAGGCTTACCAGCATCTCATCCAGCCTGGCCTTGAATGCCTCCAGAGATTGGGCATACACAACCTTTCTGGGCAGCCTGTTCCTACTCCTCACCACGCTCCGACTAAAACATGTCTTGTTGAGATCTAGACTGAATTTACTGTCTTTTATTTTAAAGACATAACCCCTTGTCCTACCACTGTCAGACTGTGCTAAAAGTTGGTCTCCTTCTGGCTTATAAGCTCCTTTGAGGTACAGAGTGGCTACAGTGAGGTCTTTCCAGAGCCTTCTTGTGGCTTCACTCAAGGAACAGTGCAGTTAATACAACGAGGTCCTGTTTGATCAATCTAGTGGCCTCCTACAATGATGTGACTATTTCAATTGACAAGGTAAGAGCCACTGATGTGTTTTCTAGACTTCAGTTATGCCTTCGAGAGTATGACCGGCAACACCCTTCTCTCTTAATTGGGAAGACATGGATTTGATAAGTAGGCTGTTTGATGGATGAGTTATCTGGTTATATTATTATTAACTGGTTATAAGATTCTACCCAGCGTGTAGTGGTCAACAGAATAGAATGAATCATAGAATCATAGAATGGCTTGGATTGGAAGGGACCTCAAGGATCATCAGGCTCCAACTCCGCTGCTGCAGGCAGGGCCACCAACCTCCACATCTAATACTAGACCAGGCTGCCCAGGGACCCATCCAACTGGGCTTTGAACACCTCCAGAGACGGGGCATCCACAACCTCTTTAGTCAGGCTGTTCTTGTACCTCATCACTCCCTCTGTAAGGAAATTCTCTAAGATATCCCGCCTAAATCTTCCCTCCTTCAACTTTAAACCATTTCCCCTTGTCTTGTCATTATCTACCCTTGTAAAGAGTTGATTCCCCTCCTATTTGTAGGCTCCCTTCAAGTACTGGAAGGCTGTAATGGGGTCCCCCCACAGCCTTTTCTTCTCCGGGCTGAACAAGCCCTACTCCCTCAACCTGAGTTTGTAGGGAGAGTGTTCAAGCCCTCTGATTACTTCTGTGGATCTCCTCTGGACTCTGTCAGCTCCCTGTCTTTCTTGTATTGGGGGCTCCAGACCTGGACACAGTACTCCAGATGGGGCCTCACGAGGGCAGAGTAGAGAGGGACAATCACCTCCCTGTCTCTGCTGGCCACCCCTCTTCTAATGCAACCCAGAATACCATTTGCTTTTCTAGTTGCAAGAGCACACTGCTGGCTCCTGTTAAGTTTTTCATCCATCAGGACCGCCCAGGTCCTTCTCTGCAGGGCTACTCTCAGTCTGTATATATGCCTGGGATTCCCTTAGCCCAAGCACAAAACCTTGCACTTTTCTGCATTGAACCTCATTAAATTCATCTGGGCCTACCTCTCAAGTCTGTTGAGGTTGTTCTGAATGGCTTCCATTCCTTTCACTTCATTTTTACACATTTCTTCATATGTTACAAAATAAAGGATTAAACTTGGAGAATTTTGAACTATGAATATGTATTTATGAGAAGTACAAAATTCTATAAAAATCTGTACAAAATACAAAGTTACAAATTCTGTTTGAAAGGAAATGAATATTCAGATACTTGGGAGTTGTACTGATGTAGGGGTGTATACTGAGCATATGGAATGGGTTTTCTGCAGAAGTCATAGATGCCCCATCCATGGATGCATTCAAGGCCAGGCTGGATGTGGCTCTGGAAAGTCTGATCTAGTGGTTGGCAGCCCTGCCAATGGCAGGGGGGTTAAGCTGAATGCTCTTTGAGGTCCTTTTCAACCCAGGACATTTTACAATTCTATATAAAGCAGAATTCAGAAAGACTTAAATAAGGAAAGCACTGATATACTGTCAGTGCTTTGGGATAACATGAATTTTTTTAACAAATGCTGTCTTCCTTCCTTTCTATAGAGCCAGTAGACGTCGAGTTGATTTTAAATGAAAGAAAAAGTCAAGGTACAAGATCATGGTATTTTAGTTTTTCTACAGTCATTTTATATAGTGGATAGGAAAGACAAAGGGATTTCTATTTATTTATCATCTATCTATCTATCATCTATCTATCTATCTATCTATCTATCTATCTATCTATCTATCTATCTAATTTATTATTTTAAAGAAATGAATATTTTGGCAGCTATTAAAGTGAATCTTTAACTTGCATATTCTATAATGAAATAAATGTGCTGTCTATCCAAGCACATTTTTGAGTAGGATTTCATTTGTTTGTTTGCTTTGTTTGTTTGTTTTTGTCAATAGAGCAGATAACATGAAAATGCATATTAATGTTATGGAGATAGTTGAAAGGACCATAGTACTGGAGTTTAGTAAAGATGAAACTGAAACTTGTTCACAGCCTGATGACAAAATATTTAAATCATAGAATTAGAGGACATCTTGGGCTGGAAGGGACCCACAAGGAAAGCTGAGTCCATTCTAGCAAAAGCAACATGAGGGAAAAATGTAGGAAGCCACTAGTAGTGGCTACCACCATATTGTCTGTAACCAGTTTGCCCTGGAAACTCCCTGTATGCCAGTGGTCCAGGAGCCAAATTTCAGCTCAGCATAGTCAGCTTCTTCATTAGAAATGCTAACTTCTGTTTTTGTAGCCCTGTCTCCTGGAACAGCCTCAGTCCTGTGTCACATTTGCCCTATATCTCTATAGGCAGAAAATCCTGGTTGCACCCTGAACCCTACTTGTTACCTCACCTCTCATTTAAATCTGTGTGTGACTGACAGACTATCACCATCACTTCATTCCCACACAGGCACGGTGGATCAGGGGACAGTCAGTGCAGTCACCTAGTGCCTTGGTCACCTAGGCTCATGTTCCCTTGAAGTGTTCCATTGCATATTCTTCATGAAATTTTGTCTTGGAATGTTATGCCTATTCTAATTGAGACTGCAACAACAGACTGAGGAAAAAAATAATCTTTCTGATCCCTGTAAGAAGACAAAAGCTGATGATTAATTTTTCAGGAAGCAAAACAAAACAAAACAAACACATTCTTTACATTAGTAAGCAGTGGTAATTGTGAGGAATTATGAGAATGGCTGAATAATGCAAACTCTGTGAGGACCTGAAAAATAATGGAAATAAGGGTAGTATAAATCTATAACTGTCATTGGAAGAGGCTACTAGAAAAGATTTTTAGTCTTTTTATTTTTAAATGAAATATATATGCATTATGAACAAGTTGTATTTTTTCACTAAAAAGAAAAAATTAAACTAATTAATAACAGAACAATTTATTATGTTAAGGTGGCATGGTAGTTTTCATTAGGGCATTGGTTTTGCTGCAAGAATTGCTATGCAATATCATAATTGTCAACTGATGGCTGACAAACTTTTGATAACAGCAACACCCACTGACTTCATGTAAGGGAAATTTCTCTATGAAATCTTTTTTTTCCTGGCATAGAAAGATAAATAGCTTTCCTGTGAAACGAAGCCAAATCTATTTAACTGAAATACAATTTTGTGAAGTTACAATAGCAAGAAGAGGGTGATCTCATCCCATTTTATCTGTTTCATGCATCACACTGCAAATCAGAAAGAGAAAATATAAGAAAAATATACATATCTTAAACAGGGCACATGGGTATACCAACAAATGTGAAGATATTGGTCAGGAAATAAGATCTATTTAAAATGACCTAAAAACTAACAAAATACTTTTTTGAGCACTTCAAGATTTAATTCATGTTGGAAAGACTTTACAAGCAATTTGAAAGCATGTATTAAGTTTCATAATACAAGCAATGCTGATCTCTTTCTCTTGGGATCATGCTTGATGATTCCCAGACCTCGCTGCCTGGGCTAAAGGGATATGATATGATATAATTAAAGAAAATAATAATCAAGATTCATGTTGTTTGCATTTCAGGTTCCCACCCATGCTTTTTATTCAGGTTAATTAAAATCAATTGAACTAACAAATGGAGGAAATAAACACTTTTATCCCCTTAAGATCTTACAACATTCCTTCACATTGGGATAAAATAATTATAGTAACAAATATTTTAATTAAGAAATATTGGGATTAAAAGTTTGATTGTCTCTTCATTATTTTGTGAAGAAGTGTTTATATTCTTATGTATATACCTTCATAACAATACACACTTTTGCACAGGCTCAATGAATTTGTGTATTGATTGACAAACCTTAATTATGTTTTGACAGCTATTCATAATATATAAACAACAAAAGTGATTAAATGTCATTTATATTTTTACATTCATTTAAACTTTGTTTGATAAAAAGGTTTCATAATTCATTTTTTCTAGATGAATTTAATTTTTTTATTTTTTTTTATGATAAAGGTAACAGAGTTGGAAGCAACTGAAAAGCCTGAAAATATGAATACATTGCAGTGCAATATATTCTATCCTCCATGCTCTTCTAGGACTTCTGATATGAAAGAAATTAACTGCAAAAATTCATTAATGTCAAGCAAACTGTATTTGTCACAATTTGTCAATGCCAAAATTTTCCAGAAATACCTTATGAATGGACTTTTTCTCTGTTAAAGCCCTCCTACTCTGGCTTTCTTCATGTTCAATGAAAGTTCTGTAGGGCACTTCATTTAAGCCTAGTCCTCCTTTTGTCAGAACCTTGAATTTGGGAAGTATTATGTAAATGAAATACGGTAAGAATTTTTTTAATTACCCATCTCCAAGTATGTTAAATTTAGATAACAAATTTTTATTAGTTTGAGTTTATACATTTCAATACACAAATTATTATGATTTTCACTTTTTAGCAGCCTGAGTATCAGAATTCTTGAATACAAGATTTAGATAGAAATATTCAAAGAAATGAAGCCTAATCCTTAACTTGGAGAATGAAAACTTTATGATTTAGATTTTCTTCATTTTTTTCTTTTTCAAACTTGTTGTGCCTTTTCTTAGCATGCCATTGAAATCTGGAAAATCAACAGGAACATTCTATACGTAGATTATGTATATATCATATAGTAATATCATCATGATTTTTTTTCTCTGCTAATACATTGAGAAGGCTAGAAAAGGAAAGTGAAATAGAGAGGAACTTAAACTGTGAAAACTGGGATCTGTTTAAATTGTGATGGCCTACTAAATCTGTTCTGATAATCAAAATATCTATAGACCATGCATCTTGGTTTTGTATGTGAGGGAATCAAAATAGTCAAATAAAACAAGAATAATTGACAAGAGGAGTTCAGTGACACAAATTTGCTTCATACACACTTCCATGTCAGATGCCATTTTGTCAGAATGCCCCTTTGCTGCCATCTGTCACACAGCAACAAAATGTAGTGGAATACTGTCGAGAAGGTTCAGCCTCTACTTCCATACCACCAACTTCTGTCTCCAGCCCAAGCCATTCTATGATTCTATGATTCTGTGAATTGTGTTTTTTATAAGTTTACTCTTAAATATAAATAATAGTTTGTTTTCTGAATGACATGAAAATTTTCAAAATTCATGACATTTTCAAAATGACATGAAAAGCAATTTTCTTTAGAAACATTTCTAACAGGTTCATCATATGGATAATCACCAATTTCATGTGCACAGTAATAATATGTAGGCAAAATGAATTAAAGAATGAAATCTCCAAAATTAATTTTATATTTGTGCACACAGAAATAAAGAGTGGTGCATCAAAGAAGATATGTTTAAGTTATAGAAAACTGATATACTACATACAGCCATGGTGAAAATATGTTAATCTCATTAGTGTAGCTTTTCCATTGAGAATCCTTAGAGACATTGTTTGCAGAGAATGACTGATCAACTGCCAGCCTATTTGCTTGGGACAGTGTTCTTGTATGAAAAGGCATGTAGGTGTGAACCCTCGACTGGGGTAGGATACTTCAGACATTTGACTGATGAACATAGAGACACTTGGGAAAGTAGTACAAAAGGAGAACACTATTTAGAAGAAAAAATCTAGTTTGAAGCTATATGCCAGATGCTGGCATAAAGAGTGATGATGCTTAGGGCTAACAGGAGTGGAAACACATTAAATCCAGGAGCTGCATCCACCTACGTGACAAGCAAATGTACATTTTAAAGGATTAAAAAGCTAGTTAGTAGCATTTGCCATTTTTTATTTCTCTTTTAAAAAATTATACTAAAAAAAATAGACAAACACCAATTTCCTAATTAAATATAACAGCTGCTTCTGTAGTGGAATGATTTGGCAAAGATTTTTCTACGTCCTGGATAACAAGGTAGGAGTCTGTGTAACTGTGATCCTGAGGCACTCACTTGCCATCTCCCAGACTCAGAATGAGCCAAAGCTCTGTCTCTGTTGCCCACAGAAAATGACACAGCAGGGTTCAGCTTCTCCTAACAGAATTCTCTTTCATTCCCCAAAACTTTATTTCATTCACACTTCCCAAAGGGAAATACCCTTAGTCTGTTCAGGATAGTGTCAAATACCAACCAGTTTGAATTAAAGCTATGCCAGTATCAAACAGACATTAAAGGATATTGGTGCCTTGGCTTCACATCTGTCTGGTTAACATACCTTAGCCACATATGTGCCTGATATGGATGAATCCAGAAAACATGGACGTAATGAAAACTGTTGTTTCCTAAAGAAGTGCAGTTTATATCTGTAACGCACTGAGCATAGTTGCGTTCTTCCAGCATATAGCCTCCCAAGCCTCTCACACTGCTCCTCCCATTTATTTATTTTTTTTAATTTTTTCTTTTTTTCTTTTTTCCTCTTTTTTTCTTTTTTCCTCTTTTTTTCTTTTTTAATTTATTTTATTTTATATTTTGGTGGGAGGAGTAGGAAAGGAAGATTTTTTGCAATTTTTTTTTCTTGCTTTTTCTAGCTTACTAGGGAAAATAGCATAGATGAATGGAAGAGAGAAACCAGTCAGGTTATTAAGAGAGCAGTAGCCCTCTATCTCTGCTGCTCAAGCCTTTCAAGACAGGTTGCAGTAATGCAATCTCATTTTCACATTTAGACTCTCCTTCTTTCTCTAAGGCCTCATTTTTCCTCCATGAGGCATTTAATCTCTCATATCTTTTTTTTTTTTTTTTTTCTCATTCATGACCTGGTATCCAATTACAGTATCTATTCTTACTTCCCCATGTCAGCTATATCTTTTCAGTATTTATCATTTTCAAATAATATCTTTTACTGCAGACTTTTTCGTATTTTTTAGTCTTAAAAAGCCAATTAAAATTCACAGGGTCTGATAAGTCTAACATTTTTCACAGGTTTTAGTGATTTTCATCACAGTCAGTTTTTATATGCAAATACGGTCTTCAGTTTGATATTTCTGAGTTAGGCAAAAAACATGGCCATTAGAAGCTTATGATTCCTACTGAAATTTGCCCCAGGTGAAATGTTTGATTCACTGTAGCTGAAGATCAGAATGATTAGAATATCTGCCTGAAATAGCTATTTTTAATACTTCATTTATCATCTTAAAATCTGCACACATCTGCTTTAAAGAGAACTGGCAATCCTGACACAGACAACTGTTATGAGGAACTACCTTCTATTTTAAGTAGGCACTGATTGCCACCTTTGAGGTAGATAAGCTTTCATGTACCAATAAGACATGTATTAATTTATGTGCAATGATTATTTTAAATAAATACAATTTATGTTAAAGATAGTGTATTGGGCTGCATGTGTTTAGAGGGCAAAGTATATTAATCCAGTTCAGTCTCTATCTATACATACAGCTGCATTTTAAAGAAGTCGGAAATTCCGTTGCACAGAGAGACTTATTTATTCTTAATTTGGAAATATGACGGTGATCACAAAATTTTTCAAGCTATATTTCGTGACTTTTCAACAGACAAAGGAAAGACAGGCCATTGATGTCATTGTCTGGACTTCAGGAAGGTCTTTGACACAGCTCCCCCATAACACCATTCTCTCCAAACTGGAAAGATATGAATTTGATGGGTGGACCATTGGATGGATAAGGAACTGGTTACCAGATTGTACCCAGAGAGAGGTGGTCAGTGGCTCCAAGTCCGATAGCGACCAGTACCAAGTGGTGTACCTCATGGATCAGTACTGGGACTAGTGTTTAGTATCTTAATCAATGACATTTCATTTCACTTATTTATTTATTTATTTATTTTGCTTGATGTGATGTTAAGATTAAAATTAAATACTATTTAATTATAATAAAATAATCTATTTTAAATTACTTTTAAAAAAATGGTTTACATTACTGCAAAATGATTTTTTTTTTGAAACTCCTAGGGGGAAATAGAAAAGTTTTATTCAGAAAAATTCCAATGTTTGGCTGACGATTATAACTATCTGCTCAGGGATTTAAACTATTACAAAGAGTACACTCATTCTATTTTGCTCAATTTAATATGCCAGAAAACTACTCCATTTGTGTATAGATTGCATTTTAAAAGTGTTCTTCTTAATCCTTCCTGTTAATACAGTGCTATTCCCTGAATTGTAAATAAGAAAAAAAACTTCGCTTTTTCCAGTAATTATTGCAATGGTACAGAGAGATGACATTCAGAGAAGATTTTCTTACCCAGATTCTAGTTAAAATTGATTTGTGATGAGATAATTTGAAGAAAAAGTCTAACTTTTCAGCCTGGAGAATAGAAGGCTGCAGGGTGACCTCATTGCAGCCTTTCAGTATCTGAAGGGAATCTACACCCAGGAGGGGAATAAACTCTTGGAAAGGGCTGATAATAGCAAGACTAGGGGAACTGGATCCAAGTTGAATGGGGGAAGATTTAGGTTGGATGTTAGGGGGAAGTTCTTTACTAGGAGAGTGGTTAGGCCCTGGAACAGGCTGCCCAGGGAGGTTGTGGATGCCCCGTCCTTTGAGGTGTTCAAGGCTGGGTTGGACGGGGCCCTGGGCAACCTGATATAGAAAATGTGTATGTTTGTTGGCCCTGTTAGGCAGGGGGGCTGGAACTACATGATCCTTGAGGTCCCTTCCAACCCGGGTCATTCTGTGATTCTGTGATTCTGTGATTTTCTTGTGAACATCTGAATTACATCTCATGTACTAACAAGTTTGCAATTCTGAGAGGAAATATGCCCAGGGAAACCATGTTATAACATCCCTCATCCTTCTTGCTAGCTGAGTACATTTCCACATGTTTAATTAAGACTTCCCAGATAAACACATTAGGTCACTTCTATGAACATTTCAAATTTTTCAACATTTTCTATTAATTTTTCCATACTCAAAAACCTTTCATAGTAATTTTTAAAATATGCCCTTCTTTGCCACTCCAAGGTTTATATATGTTAGAAGTACTAATAAAATACTGTGCTTAAAATGAACATTATGTAAATATGAGCTTTAACAGAAAATTTAAAACACCATAGCGTAACTTGAAATATTAATTTACTTAAAGAGAGGTAGACTGAGAAAAGTTTATGGGGTGAGGGGTCTGGAGGACAAGACTTATGGGGAGTGACTCGGGGAACTGAGATTGCTCAGTGAGGAGTAGAGAAGGCTCAGGGGAGATGTCTTTGCACTCTACAACTGAAGGGAGGCTATGATGAGGAGGGACTTGGCCTCTTCTTCCAGGCAACAAACGGGACCTAAGTTGTACCAGAAGAGGTTTAGGCTACACATAAGAAAGAACTTTTTCTCTCAGAGAGTGGTCAGGCACTGGGATGGAAGTGGTGGAGTCCCCATCCCCGGCAGTGTTCAAGAGGCGTCCGGATGAGGAGCTACAAGATATGGTTTATTGCTTTGTTGTAGCTACAGTAATGAGAGGATGGTTGGACTAGATGATCTTGGTCCTTTCCAAATTTGTGATTCTATGATTCTATATTAAAATTTGGAAACAAGTAATTTGTCTGAGTATCAGTTTAAGAGTTGAGTAGCTAAGAGGACTTTGAACTTTAAAGAAACGCTGTAAATTTTCCATCATTTTTAAAAAAGCAATGAATGTTTTAATGATGAGCATCTTTCTTACCATAATACTGCAGGAACTGCAGTGTACAGCATGTCATCAGGAGATTTTAAGAGTAGGATAACAGCTGAAAACTCCAGTAAGTCTGATATTATCTGTATACATTGAGTTTGAATAAAATATCTTTAATATCACTTTTATTTTTCCCCCCACAAACTGTCTTAATTAATAGTTGCAGTTTCCTAACATGAGAAATGCTTAAAAAATATTTAACATTAAAGATAGTGGTAAGAAACATCTTTCCTTAATATAGAAATTTTCCCAGAAAAGTTTATGTGTTGATATGAGGTGTTTTCCAAGTCAGGATATTTAATGCACTGGTTCAAACAGTTGCAAAAGTATTTCAATTATTGAAACATATATATGTGCATACAAATGCACATTTATCATCATACTACTTTTTAGGCTGGCAAGATCTCTAGAAATTATCTTGTGTGTCTGTGTGCTTACAGCAGAGATTAATTCAGTGTCAGAAATGTGCAAAATAAACTTCTATATCTATTCTTTATTCTGAAGACAGTTGTTCTATGCCTATCTTTAAAAAGGTTAGAATTAAGACTCCTGGCTGTGTTAAGAATAAAATTCACATTGATATTTGACTACTATATTCTAAAAATTTATAATCAAATGTGTATTTTTTTTCAGGTTTGATTTACTTTTATAATATTCTTGATTAGAAACAGAATACAAAAACATATCTCTTCTATCCACTCCTTTTCTTATTCCCATTAATACTATGTATATTCCCTCATTTTAAAGTTCTGGGTACTGTGTTACAGTAATTGTTCTGTTTTCACACTTTTCCTTCAGCATTTATGATTCAGTTTCATCTGTTTAGTAATTGTGCTTTCAGACAATAGAAAAATATAGGTAAAAGAAAATCCACTGCCTCCAAAGAATTTAGAGCTTAGCATAGATTTCCTGCAGCTTTTGCTGAATTGTCCAGAATCTGTTTTCATTATTAAAAAAAAAAAAAAAAAAAAAATTCACACAGGAACAGATTGCAAATTTTTGGGATAGACTTCTAAATATTTCTGTGTTCAGTAGTATTTAGAAGAATTTAAAAGAAAATGAGAGGGTAAGTTCTTCACATTCTTCTTACTGCATTGTTAAATATATCATTGTAATTACCTACACTGTAATCAGTGTTCCTGATTGTCATAGCAGAACCGATAGGCAATGACACTTATCCTCTGTGACTAACCGTATCTGCCACCTCCTAGACCCCATTCATTTGACATTTTCTCTTTAGTACAATAGAAACTTGGACTACACAGGGATACAACATTTTACTTTTAATGATTTGCTTTTCCTTAAAGAAAATGTAACAAGAGAAGAATGCCAAGTTTAGACAGCTGAAAACTGGTAGACTTTACTAGAAAACTGTCCGGCAGTGAAGATTGCTCAGCTTAACATATCTTACTATCTAGCCTGCAACTTAATAAAATCTGATCATGGAAAAAGGAGAGGGAAAATATAAATGAAATTTTCACAGAACTTCCTAAGCAGTGAAGAAAATTTACTTGCATATTTTCTCTACATATTTAAATTAATTTAAAGGAACTTCAGCATTAATTATGTCCTATTTTTCTTTATCTCTGTACCCACTCTGTGTTTAAAATTGCTTTTGCAACAACAACAACAACAACAACAACAACAAAACTGTTGTGAGTCAGGAGACTTGAACAGACCCAAAACAGAAAGAAGGAAGAAAAGAAGTTGCAGATCTTTCCATATGTTCCTTTGCCCATTTGAGTTACACTAGTACTTTGAACTGTAATCTGAGTTTGAAAGCTCGTTCTTAAGCAATTACAAATAGGGAGCAAAGTAGAGGGAGGAAAAGGAAACTATTATAGGAACATAGTGAAGTATAACTGTTAAGTGCAGGAACAGGAGGTAGCTGAGGTGAAGTAGGATGTAACAGGTCAGGTCATGCTTTGTGATAGATGGATTTGTGACATTTTATCTCATGAGAGCCTCAGATGATTATTTACATAACAAGTTATTAGGCTATATAGCTTATTATTATGAACAACTTAGAAAAAAATGAAAGAAAACTCAGCAACACCAAAATTAATTTCTTCTTAGCTCAATTTTAGTACAGGTCTTGTCAATATTCTTACTCTTTCTGACCATTCACACTTACCAAAGCAAAATTATTCCAGAAGAACAACCATTTCATAGAGACAATATATCACTGTAATGGCCCACTGGATTATTGTAGGACCCATGCATTAATCTTCTGGTATAACATGATTATTTTTCCCATTTGTCCTTTGTAAACCATTCAATTCTGTACTATCAATTGATTGCTCATCTAGCCAAAGGTACTATGATAAAATGTGGAGGTCTTCAGGAAGAAAAGGGTAGTTTTACCATTAATGTGGCTAAACATATGTTTTTCAAATGTCAGATTTTGGAAAATTTAAGGATTTATAAGCATTAGTTAATGTACTGGATATATTTTTTTTCTTCTTTCTCACTGACCTGCACTGCCAATGTTCTTTCCAACCAGTGTATTTGTAATTGTTACTACTGCAACAGTAAATTTATCACATCAGAATTATAGTTAGAATTAGTTGAAGTGCACCACAGCAGAAAACTTCCAAAGAAAATGATAAAACTATGTACAAGTTGAAGAATGGTGGCTGATAATGTTGTGTTTTCTCTGGCAATAAGATCTGGAGCTGTTTCAGAAGTAAACGTAAACAAGAGCATTAACATGGTGGGGCACCAGGACCCAGGTCCAGTACTGAGCAACAATAGAAATGAATAAAATTATGCTATTAATGTAACAAGGAATACAGGTCATGGTTACAGAGCTAGAGTTCCTGTTTCAAGATTCTGGAAAGGAAAACATTTGCTTAAGAATGTTTAGCTCTGCCATTGTGGACAACATATCCATGCTGTGCAGACAACCACAGACTTACACAAAAGAACAGTATCAGTAAATTTGCTTCCTTTCACTTAATAAAAATGCCTTAGCAATAAAAAAAAAAAAAAGGCAGTTTCTTTCTCTGTTAAACCACACAGCAAGTAATTAATTCATCTGTCTGATAAAGAGAGTTATGAGAAGAGAGCAGCAAAGGTTAGTGAGTAGCTGAAAAAGATGGTCATATCCTGATGATCAGAAACTTCCCAATTACCATACTAGATTTCTCCTTTTTCCCTGACCATCCAAAAGTTTGATAATTAATATCAGATTTGTCACCTAGTCTCCCAGTATTCCCAATAAAGATATTTCATAAATGTCAGTAACGAATTAAATGAATCAGCTTTGAGAGGTGATCGACACTCACTTGATAGTACAAGCAGTTAAAACGTTGACATGACTAAATGTAGATGTGTCAGATTGGGTTCACATAGGAAACATGCTGAATGTTTCCAGAATGTTCTCTGCTTGCATGTGGTGATCTTAAACACCTATTCTATCAAATATATTTGTTTTTCAAAATAACATACAAATTTCATGGGCACATGCAAATCATTTGTTGGGAATGGTACATGGCCAATATTAACTTCCCACCTGTTTGGATAGGACCACTTGGACTAAATAAAAATCATGTTAAAGATTATGTTAAATATTTAACGATGTCAGCCTTGTTCTAATGCATGGGAATCTTGCCTGGCACGACGCATGCTGTTTTAGAGAGCAAAAGTAGCCCATACATTTGTTTTCTTAATATGTATAGGTCACTTTAAGATCCAGATATTTTTAATGAATGAACAAACAACTTTAATTTTTTACCTAAAAGCTATTTATCCATCACTTTTACATTAATTGACGTTAGGCTAAGTAGCACTCTGAATAGCTAAGTGGCAAAAAAAAATCAGACCTCCTGCTGAAACATTAAAATGTTCCAAGTCTACTTTTAGCTAGTTAAATATCTAGCAATTCACAGAATACCTAATCTAGCTAAACTAATGCTGCAAAGCAGTAGGTGGTAAATGGTAAAGATTTAGATCCAGCTCACTAGTATAAAATTATCTCTACAGTCTTTATGTCTTCCGGTTAAAAAAATAATAAATTTAGAATCTTATTAGCATCTTATTTCAAAATAGTCATAGAAAAATGCAGGGCTAGAATTACACCTCAGTTGGATGTTTCTCATGCAAGTGTCGGATTTACATAAACTTATTTAAAGCAAAGTTGAAATAAACAATATTGGTAAAATGTAGCTAACAAAGTAGTGTTGTCACACTGGAAAAAGTTTTGTTGCTAAATCTCTCATTCCATTTTTAGTTTACATTGGTTACATTGTCAGAGAGTGAGCCTTAGCATAAACCCCAAAGATTTACCTTGAATTCTATGCAGTATAGAATATCATGTTATACAAAGTTTTGTTCATGTTCTTTATATCATCCTAACAAAGATCACAGAATCACAGAATCACAGAATTACTTGGGTTGGAAGGGACCTCAAGGATCATGTAGTTCCAACCCCCCTGCCTAGCTGGGCCACCAAACATACACATTTACTAAATCAGGTTGCCCAGGGCCCCGTCCAACCTAGTCTTGAACACCTCAAAGGATGGGGCATCCACAACCTCCCTGGGCAGCCTGTTCCAGGACCTAACCACTCTCTTAGTAAAGAACTTCCCCCTAACGTCCAACCTAAATCTTCCCTCTTTTAACTTAAAACCATTTCCCCTAGTCCTGCTATTATCAGCCTTTTCCAAGAGTTTACTCCCCTCCTGGGAGTAAGTTCCCTTCAGGTATTGAAAGGCTGCAATGAGGTCACCCCGCAACCTTCTCTTCTCCAGGCTGAACAAACCCAACTCCCTCAGCCTGTCCTCATAGAGGAGGTGCTCCAGCCCCCTGATCATCTTTGTGGCCCTCCTCTGGAACCTTTCCAAAATCTCCATGTCTTTTTTGTACTGAGGGCTCCACACCTGGACACAGTACTCCAGATGGGACCTCACAAGAGCAGAGTAGAGAGGGACAATCACTTCCCTATCCCTGCTGACCACCCCTCTCCTGATGGAGCCCAGGATCCCATTTGCTTTCCGGGTTGCCAGAGTGCACTGCTGGCTCATGTTAAGTTTCTCATCTATCAGGACCCCCAGGTCTTTCTCTGCCGAGCTGCTCTCAAGGACAACTCCTCCCAGCCTGTACAGGTGCCTGGGGTTCTTCTGGCCCAAGTGCAAAACCTTGCACTTTGCTGTGTTGAACCTCATTAGGTTCACCCGAGCCCAGCTTTCCAGCCTGTCAAGGTCCCTCTGAATGGCATCCATTCCCTCCACCGTATCAACTGCACCACTCAGCTTGGTGTCATCAGCAAACTTGCTGAGGGTGCACTCCATTCCCTCATCGATGTCATTAATAAAGATGTTAAAGAGCACCGGTCCCAAGACAGACCCTTGAGGGACACCACTTGTTACCAGCCTCCACCTGGACATAGAGTCATTGACCACCACCCTCTGTCTGCGGCCTTTCAACCAATTGCTTATCCATCTAGTTGTCCACCCATCAAATCCACTTCCCTCCAATTTGGAGATGAGGATGTGATGGGGGACCATGTCAAAGGCCTTGCTCAGGTCCAGGTAAATGACATCGGTCACCTTCCCTTCGTCCACCAACGCCGTCACTCCATCATAGAAGGCCACAAGATTAGTTAAGCATGAAAGATGCACAAGTTCAGTCTTGATCAGAATTTTCTGATCAGCTGTGCAGATGTTCTTTGTACTTTTCCATTACAATGACATATTACTACACAAACAAATATATTTATTGGATTGTTCTCTCTTTGTCACTTCTGTATCTTTTGTCTTGTCTACATAAAAGCAAAACACTGCAGGAAATTCTTCCAGTCATTGAACTGGTTATCATTTCTTCTTCCAATACAATGAAATGAGATCAGTTGATGAGCAACAAAATATACTTCTATAGTTCACAGCATGTAAAAACTCAGTATATGTAAAAATATAACTTCTCAGACATCTCCATCAACAGAGGTAAGTTTATGTAGAAAAATTAATCAATACTAATATGATGGAAAAAGCTAGCGATTGATCACTCATATTATGGATGAATACTTGTTTTGTTTGTATTTCATAGATTTAATTTGATGTGGTAAACATATTTATTTTAGTTAGCTTGTTTCCTTTTGATGCTATAAAGATTATTCATATTTACAAGTATTACTTCCTCTCCTATCTTCTTCCTCTTATTGCAATGTTCACTATATTTATTTTCATATGATTTCTTTATTTGTAATGAAAAAATATTTAAGTATTTAAGTATTTTCAAGTAGTCCTTTATAGCTTAGATTGTTTATTACAAACTAATTTAAATAATTAAAACAAACAAAAAATAAAAGTAAGAACAAAACAAAAAAAAATCTAGCTAAAACAAAATTAATTGTCCAAGGTAACCAAAATATATGTACTACATTACCTCTTATAAGCCTGATGACGCATAAAAATCGATGCATCATTCTTTCAAAGTACTGTTTTTATGCTTGTGCATAGTTTTTATATTATTTAATTATCTTCAAAGAACCTTTCTGTTTTAGGAAGAAATATATAAAACTATTTAATCAATAATATATTTCCCTTTGATGTTATCATAACCCCTTTCCTTTTATCAGGGTATGTAGTGTTTATGGTTAAACAAAGCTTGCTGAATGTTTATTTGAATTATCAGCTTTCTGCAGGTGGTTTCTTTCCAGAAAATAAACTGAATATCTGGGCTTCTATCCAGAAAAGCCCATGAGCACATGCCTAATTTTAAGCATAGTTTATTGTTTTGATATTGTTTTTTGCCTGGATCTAAACTTATATTGGCATGAAATCCCAGTTTTGTCCTTTTTCTTTTCTTCTGTCTTTTCCTTCTTTTCTCATGAACTAGGAAACCAAAATAGTCTTAATTACAATGTAGTACGAAATTCTATGGAGGAATGTAAAAGATTTGCCTGTTCACACTATGAACTGTGCAAACACCTGGAAACTTTATCTTTAGTGCTCTATACATCAACTTGTCACCATTTTTCAACAGTTAGTTTATACTATAATGACACCCTGAGTGGGAGCCTAAGTCATTTCTCTGCTGCTGAAGAAATCAACATAAACCTGTTTTCTGCCAGAAAAATCACAGCAGTTATTGTGGTGGGTTTTTAACCTACAACACGGTGATAAAATAGTATATTGTAAACATTTGAATTTGTCAAATTTTATCTTACTGTTTGCAAACTGAACAAGAACAGCACAACACTGATGCACGTATCTCTTTCACACGACAGAAAACAATATCACTAGTAAAAAAATTGTAAACATGGCTAGTAAGGGCAGAGAAATCTGTGTGTTTCACTCATAAATTCCATTGAATTCCTTAAATGTCTTTAAATCTGCTGGCCGGAAGAAAGGAGAAAGGCGGGAGGGAGGGAGGGAGGGAGGGAGGGAGGGAGGGAGGGAGGGAGGGAGGGAGGGAGGGAAGGAAGGAAGGAAGGAAGGAAGGAAGGAAGGAAGGAAGGAAGGAAGGAAGGAAGGAAGGAAGGAAGGAAGGAAGGAAGGAAGGAAGGAAGGAAGGAAGGAAGGAAGGAAGGAAGGAAGGAAGGAAGGAAGGAAGGAAGGAAGGAAGGAAGGAAGGAAGGAAGGAAGGAAGGAAGGAAGGAAGGAAGGAAGGAAGGAAGGAAGGAAGGAAGGAAGGAAGGAAGGAAGGAAGGAAGGAAGGAAGGAAGGAAGGAAGGAAGGAAGGAAGGAAGGAAGGAAGGAAGGAAGGAAGGAAGGAAGGAAGGAAGGAAGGAAGGAAGGAAGGAAGGAAGGAAGGAAGGAAGGAAGGAAGGAAGGAAGGAAGGAAGGAAGGAAGGAAGGAAGGAAGGAAGGAAGGAAGGAAGGAAGGAAGGAAGGAAGGAAGGAAGGAAGGAAGGAAGGAAGGAAGGAAGGAAGGAAGGAAGGAAGGAAGGAAGGAAGGAAGGAAGGAAGGAAGGAAGGAAGGAAGGAAGGAAGGATCTTATGGTCCATTGTCATTTTTAGCACAAAGATAAATCAATAAACTCAAGTTTTAATTTACTTATCCAGCTCTATATGTGATTCTCTGGCAAATAAGCTTCACCTCACCTCATTTAAAAATATGACAAATAACTATATCTAAATGTTTCATAAACATTAATTAGAATCTTCCCATCATCTTAGTAAAAGAGAGGGATGGTAACCCTGTTAAATTAAACTAGATATGAATTATAAAGAATTAAGAACTGAACATAAGCCAGCTGGGCTCCATCAGTGAAGCTAGCAGATCAAGGAAGCTTTCAATGACTTAAAATACCACCACGGATATTTCGTGGCAAAAAAACAGGGTTAATTTATCAGAACAGCATTTATTCACCTTCACCATCCCCTACTTATTCATTCAGTATGCACCCTCCAGTTTTGAAGAAAAAGCATATTGGGTGATCTAAGTGGCATGCTTTCTTTCCCTAATACTGAGTCAGTGAATCAGCTGGTAAACTTCTAATTGCAGGGAGTGTGACATAATTATCGTATCACATACACTCCAATTAAGTTGCCTTCTACCTTCCTTTACCAGACTGTCTTTAACTGCTGACTACTTATCTGTGTCTTGTATTTCTAATCCAGCAAATATTGATCTCATTCTTCTCAAATTTCTCACTACAGACTAGGGATCCTTGCTCAGTCCCCAGAAACATCACAGCATAATAACCTCCAATCCTATTATTTTTCTCTGAGGACCTTTCCTTTCTGCTAAAGCACCTTCCTCTTTCTTACTGTGAGGATGGTATCTAAACAGAAAAGAAACAGGGTACAATTCCCAGCCATAGAGTGGCACAGAAAACACTTAGCCACAGCTTAAGCATAGCATACAGACTGTTTTGCAGTTTTGGCCACTGAAGTCTAGAAAGTCTTAACATCATGTGTGATACCTGTATTTTTTATAAGATCTTTTGCATTACAAAATGAAGGTTTTTAAGCAGAAAGCACAGTTCTCACACATACGCCACCTTTCTCATTTATACAAGTCTTGTCAAGAGATTTTCAGAATTTCGGTTGTGAAATTCAATGTGTTATCCATTTTTATGGAGTAACATTTTGTCTTGTTTTAAAGAGTATCAAAAATCCATTTGAATGGATACAGATAGCTTTCACAAACAAATAACCTCTCATAAAGTTCATAAGCTCAGAAGTGACTGAAAACAGAGCCAGATAGCTTTAAAAGTAGAATCCTCACTGGCTTCAATGATAGTCCATCTAAAAATATCTACATCAGTTATTTCTTTTTCAACAGTAAAATATCGTTAGCCTCATGTTGAAGATTCATATAATCCAGAAAAAAAAAAAACAAAAACAAACATAGAGGAAAAGGACAGACATGAAGGCTCCTGAGAACAAAGCACAACTAATCTGGAGTACTGAATTGCCTGACAATTCAAAAAAAAAATTCTTTTAAAGAAATTCTGAGTCACCAAATACTTCTTTTACCTAAGTATGTTTACAACAATATGTCAGTTGTCATCCATGTTCCTAACCCAGTCATCAAGTTTCTTAAAGCTTAGTCTCATGAATTAAATGTGCTGGAAGTCACCAGACCTTTTAATATTTCCCCTACAAAGTCAAGGCTTGCATAATTTATAGAGCCTGCTGTTTGAATAAAAAACATACTGTTCATTTATTTCTCAGTAACACTCATGAAATAAATCTGAATATCCACTGGAACCAAAAAGAAAATATAGCAATAGAACAGAAGATCACAAGAAATAATAACAAAGGTAATTTTTAAATATAGTGCCATCAGTGTTTTCTACTGCCAAGTGCAGATAAGTGAATAAACAAAATTCTGGTTTTGAACCATGCAGGAAAGCATAACTTTACTTTGTGCTTCATACTGTTGTTGGCCTTGCAACATTTGCCTTTTTGTGAATCTAGTTCCCTACTGTATGCACTGTCATATAGCCCTTTTTTTCCTTCTTCCTCTGAGATAGTCATAACTTCATCTCTTAAAAAATGATAAGCAATAGATATCAGGCCAGTGAGTGATTTAAAAGCTTTCCTAAAATATATATATTTGATTAGATTTTAATAATTCAAGCAATTTCTATTTTTCTGATATCTTTCTTAAAGTGAATAAAGTTAGTATCAAAGTTACAGCTTTTCAGAAACTAACATATCTGCTAATTTGAAATGTGTCATCTTAATACACATTTATTATGGTCAACAGACCTTAAATTAGTCCTGATTTAGCATTCAAAAAGACATTTCAAGGGGCTATTTTCACTGTAACTAAAAGGCATTAGCTCCGGTTTTTATTCCTGAAATTAGTGGACCTATAAGACTTAATATAAATGTGAGAGAACAGAATGGATAAATTAAAGACACAAGATATTGTATATTGTATATTTTCATAAATGTAATAAATAATTATCAATCCTATTAGTTACTTCATATGTTACTAGTTCTAAGGACAATTTCCCTAAGTCTAAATTTATGCAGGCTGGCACTCATCCTGCAGCCATCAAATAGTACCAAATGTGCTTCCTTTTGTAAGAAAGATAATAAGTTATATTTGGAAACATTTGTTAAAATGCAAGATAAGTACAATTTAATAAAGCATTCAACTAAAACTGGATTTAATATTCTCCTTTAATTCAATTCCATTCACAATTTTTGCCAGCTTCATCACTATTAGACTATGAATGACTCCCCATTTTGCACTATTCAGCTGTGTATTACAGTGTATAGGAATAATCTCAATTATATTAAGACATCTAAAGCTTAGGTATCTTGTCGAAAAGTATCATCTGACCACATAGTCAAGTAGTAATCTAGTCATTTAAGAAATAGATAGGAACACCCTCAGGGGCTGATTCATCTCACCCTCAGTTTACTATCAAAAATATAAAGGATTAATTTTTCTAGGGGAGATTCTTACCGGTGGCAAGTAAAAAATCTTGCGGATAGAGTATTTTTTTTGATTGGTTTGTTTTCCCTTTTCACCACACCCCACCCTGACATTGCAGCTACTGCAGGTGGTCAGAAGAAGCTTTTACACGTAGTATCATCTATCATCCCCTCCTTCCCATGGGATCCAAGAACATTCAGGTCTAATTCTCCGCAATAGTCAGTGAGAGCTTATGAAATACCATAGGAGCTCACTGGCTGGAGCCATATTCTGTCTTAAGCTCTATTATATATATAAAGGGTGTTATTTTCAATTATTTCTTATCTGTTCAATCTCTTTTATTTTTATATGCAATTGGGATAACCCATCAGCAGTTTTTACTGTTGGCATACATAAGGAATCATAGGAATCACAGGGGTTGGAAGGGACCTAAGGAGATTGTTGAGTCTAATCCCACTCCTAAACCATGTACCCTACAATAGCTTGCACAGGTAGCATCCTGAATATCTCCAGAGGAGACTCCACAACCTCACTGAGTAGCACGTTCCAGTGCTCCTTTACCCTTACCATAAAGAAGTTCTTCTGCATGTGAGTATGGCATGCATTCTTACATTCCTCACTGCCCTAAAGAGCCTGTTCCACCCTGCCTTGTCAAATAAATATTTTTTACTGTCATCTAAACCTCCTTTGGCCCAACTCAAAACCATTTCCTCATCCAAGCATGTGCCATCTGAGACATACATCCTGCCACAATCTTTTTTTAGGTTGCTGTAAAGATTGATGGGGTCCCCTCCATCCTCCTTTTCTCTGGATTAAAACAATAACAACAACAACAAAACACCAAAAACAAAACAAAACAAAACAAAAAAAAAGAAAAGAAAAAAGAAAAACAATTGGCTCAGACACTGTTAATAACTTTTGTTTTCATAGAATCATAGAATCACCAAGGTTGGAAAAGTCCTCCAAGATTATTTATTTTAACTGAGTTTTGAAAGCCTGATTATGTGCAAAGAACTTAGAACTCTTAGAAGAACAATGCTGTGAGTAATTCTTTGTTTCCATAGCAGAAATTCTTCCTTACATACAACTGACTGTGCAAGAAAAAAAGCTGCAAGCTGGACAGGCATTTTAATTAAATAAGTAAAACTCGTGATTTTTTTCAGTATATATTAAGCAGATCTGATGAACTTCTAAGGAACATATGGGGATCAATTATCTGAGATTTTTATTTAGCTCAGCCTGTGCAGGACAGACTGCCATTCTGTAGTGCTTTGTGCAGAACAGTGTGCCTTAAGATGTTGTATTACAAAGTGCTCAGAAAATGAATTCTCTATCAACTTTCCATAATCTTTCTTATTTCACCTGCTTCTTTAGGATTATTTAACTTTTTTTTCTGCATATCCATATCCTTAAGTATTTCCAATTTCTTCATGGGCTACCAACTTTCCTAAATGAAATGTTCTTCTATTACTTTGTCAAACTTTCCACTAATCCCCTGATCCCTACTTGAAAAAGATAGTTCTCTAACCAGCACTGAATTAATTCTTTTCTTCTTTTTTTTCCATTTTCTCATTTTATAGCAGCTGAATTAAATTTTTTATTCTCTGAATCTCTCATCTATATTTTTTTGATTGTATTAAAGAGCATAACCTGATATAAGGAATAGCCAAGACTCATCATAAAGTGTCAGCAATGTTTTTAGCTGAAAAGGAATAAGAGGAAGACCTAGAACAAAGCTTTGTCTTTGTCTTTCCTAGACAGGGACACTGGGGAGAAACGTAAATGCCTCATCTTAGATTTTTTTGCTCTGCTTTTAAAGATGTAACTTACATCCACAATGACTCAACTATGGAAGTCACAGTACTAAGAGTAGTGCTGGAGGAAAAAAAAAAAAAAAAAAAAGGATAAGAAAATATTTCTATTAATATTATAAACGAATTTATGTATTATTCTATATTTGTACACAATTAAAGCTAAAAATTCCTTTATGGAAAATACTCATGCCATTCTATATTCTCATTGATAAAGCAAAAATAAGCCTAATTCTCCCCTTAATCATTCTAGTCTCACTACGAATATTTTTTCACTTTGAAGCAGTTAGTGTCATGAACTATACAATTGATTGGTTAGGCAGTAACTGAGCTACAGTCTGCTAAACTGAATCAGTGATGCGATGTTTCAAGGGAAATTCCCCTTTTCCAAAGTAATAAGGTTGTATCAAACTGATTAACAAAACTGCTATCTAATGACGATAGGATACTAGAGAGTCCATAAAATTTCATATTTTTTGCTTCTGATCATGACACCTTTAGCCCTTTGATTATGTCTGCTCTATTTTCAAAACAGTTTGGTTCATCTCACCTGTATCCATTTGTTAATGGTCCTGTCATAATGGTGTCATAATTTTTCTAGTTAAAAAAAAAATTAAAAAATTAAAAAATTAAAAAGGCAAGAAAAAAGTTAGCTGCCCTTATTCAATGTGCATATAAGTCTGGGAAATTAAAATATTTATTAATCACTCTTCTTAAGCACCCAGATGAGGAATATCAGCTTCAGTTCAATATGAGCTTCAAAGGGTTCAAGTCAATAGCCAGCTTCTAGGAACAGTCTTCAGCTTTTCCAAAATTCTGATGTGAGTTTCCTAAAAATTACTTTTTAAAATAGATTCCAGATCTCTCTATAGATCTGGCACACTTTTCAGATTGAAATCTACTACTGTTAAAGCTTATGAATCCAAGTGAACAGATCCAAAATTGAAATCTGCCTATAAAAGCTTTTTCAAGAAAATAAAGGATGACTTTTTATATTCATCTAAAGAAAATATGGGAACAGTGGACTTTAGTTCCTTCTCTAAGGACTATTCCAGAACTTTTATGTTATGACTGAAAAATAACAGTAAAGGAGTGAACTAACTCTTCATCAGCTGAAATAAGAACGAGGAAATACTTGCAAATGGCTTTTGGCCTCAAAATAGATGCTAAACATTGCATTGTGAAAATACCAGTTTTGAATGGTAGGTCATTCTAGAGCCACTGTCTGGCTCAACATTCTGAAGACTGAACTTATATATGTTTAGGAATGAAAAAGCACCTGAATGGGTTAGCTGGAAAGACAGAAGATTACTGTTCATTTGTAAATGTCAAATTATTACTCTGTTATCTGCCGGAATACTGAGACAGCACCCTAATAATCCAAGTCCTTTCATTAATACACTACAGCAACAAAATTTCAGTATACACAAACTTCTCTATAAACTGCTGATGTAATGGAATAGCTGTGCAGCTATATGCACCCATATAACTAACAATGACAAGTCTCTTACTTATGTTTCAGATTGTTTCTCACAACATTTGGAAAGTCTCAATGATAGATTTCTGTATCTAAGATTATAACAATTTGTCTTTTTAATGCATTTATGGTAGGTTCACCAAGTCTTTTTCAGCAACTCCTAAACTTTTTCTTATTTCATATAGCAAATTAAGCTTTTCTTCTTATATAGAAAAGGCCAGAAACTCTCATCTGGGACTAACAAAGAAAGGTTTAACTTCAGGGTACCTGGACAATCAATTGTTGCTTAATTAGGTTTGTAATTACTAGTGACTGTCTCATTATAAAAAGCAAATTGTATTGATGTGCCACTTGAACTTATCCCCATGGCATTAGTGTGTGGTCATAAACATCAGTAATTCAAGCTGCACATCAGTACTAATGTTTGCTTAGATCCAGAAAGCAATTTTAAAGGTAGTAATAAAGTGGCAGAACGGGACAAACGTTATCTTATTCTGGGCAAAAGAATTTCAGATTTTTATTCTGGCAAACTTGAACTGGATTCCCATGTAGCTCAGATGTAGTCAAGCCAACACTCAATAAAAAACAGAGTCTGACATAATGATAGATAAGGAACTCATGAAATAAACAAGCAAAATAGTGGTCATATGCAGATATAGGTGACAAAGCAATTGGCTCAGCCAGGCCAAGAATCTGAAATGTGATATAACTGAAGTCAGATTGAGCTAAACACTCTACCTCAATTTAGCAGTCATATGAGAGACATGGATGTTTCCAAAAGGGATTAATTCACCTCAGATAAGATGAGCATTTGAAATACATACAATTATATGCTTCAGAATATATTTATATTTCTTCCTCTAGAAGGCTGGAGTGATTAGTTCAGATTGCCTAAATTCCCTGAGGGATCTGATAAGGCACTCCTTCTCAGAGCATGCTTAATTGGTACTGGTTGTTTTAAGCCCCATATAACTGAGGCTAACAACTCATGTTTTGTCCAATGTCTTAATGACTAAAGCAAGGTATTGTTGCCTGGTGCCAATTCACTACTCATCCTAAAATTCCCCACTTTTCAGGATGCTACTTTGACCATATTGCTGTGGACTATACAGAGATGAGAAATTCACATTAAATATGAATGTTGGAATGTCTGTGTGACCTGTTAAATCGCTCTGCTAAAACTTTCATGTTAGAGCAATTGCTTCCACAGTGGTAAGAGCCACTGGATTTAAGGTAAGAGCCACTGGACTCGAGTCTGAATATAAATTTTGGTTTAACATGCGAAACCAAAGGACAAAAAATAAAAATAAAAGTAATAAAAAAATAAAATAAAATAAAATAAAATAAAATAAAATAAAATAAAATAAAATAAAATAATATAAAATAAAATAAAATAAAATAAAATAAAATTCATATAATTACAATCTTCACGGGACAAAAAAAAAAAAAAAAAAAAAAACTAAAATTCATATAATTACAATCTTTACAATCTTCACTACCTGTAATATTTATATAATGTAAAAAGAAAAAGAAAAAAAGACACCAAGTAAACAAGTTGTACTAGAATTGAAAAATGTCTTTACTCTATGCTTTTTAAATATTAGCATACCAGAAACATTTGCTTTTTTCTCACACTCAAAATGAACCTAGGTTAATACACAAGACACTGTGTAAACAGAAGTGCATGGGTGGAAGTAAATACATCGTACTGTGAGGAAAGTGAACCTCCTTAGTTTTCATCTACTTTTGGTCAGCTCATAGTGATCAGAAAAGTGAGAATTTATTTCAAAAAACAAAAAATATTTGTAATGAATGTGCATTACTGAACTTCAGGCTACCATTACCATTTTTTCTACATTTTCCATAGGGATCTACCAAAGAAGGAAGTCTTAAATAACTGTTTATACAAGATTTTGTTCTGCCGGTTGTCACAGTAAGAGGGAAAGGATCCAGTGCAACAAACACTGTTGTACTTTCTGGAAATACACTGTAATTATGCAATTATGTGCCTGACTGAAAAACAGAAACCTATTTGAAATTCCATAGACTTCTTAAGGGCAGTAAGCATGATATACTTCAAGATATTCAAGATATAATTTGCAAGGTGCTAATTAAAAATAAAGTTAACATAATTTGATAGAAAATATAGTCTAATGCCTGTCTTCTTGGTAAAAAAATATTTTCTAAACCAGGAAAAAATAAAGATGAAGTAAGAAAGACTTTTTATTTTGAAGACCAGAGATTTTCAGACATTTTATTTGTATTGTCAGAAGAATAACATGCTAGTAAGATCTGTACATAAGAACACAGAACATGTAAAATTCTGGGGGTGGGGAGACTGGGAATTGAAGGGGAAAGCCTAGATATGATCATAACCCAACTGTATGATGTTTCCTGTTTTACTCTTCGGAATTACATGTAGGTTTTTGTTTGGTTATTTCTTTGTGTTTATTTGTTTTCTTCTTTTGTTTTAGACATGTGTTTGTTAAAATTAATCTCTAGCCTTTTGGATAGGTGCAAATTCATTTTTCAGCCTTGGACAGGGAGTTCAGCACCTGGAAGAATGGCCTTCCTGGAGTACTGTCTTTTGTGAAGACCTGATTTGAAGGAGTACCTCTGCATTTGAGCCATCAGCTTCCAGTTTGGAATGATGAGTAAGAGCATCTGGAATTTGTGTATGACAGAAGTTTTCCCCAAACTTGCAAATGCATTTCAGTTTCACCTTGTTGAAAGCATTAACTTCTTGCTAGATGTTGCTTTCCCCATATTGGTAGTGGGTTTGGGGGCTGTCCTGTATAAAAAAAGGGATGATGAAAGATATAGCAGCACATTCCTATCTGACATATATTGTAAATAATTTACTGATTCCCCAGAGGCATACAAAGCCGGCTGGATATGACTCTGGGCATCCTGGTCTAGTGGTTGATGACCCTGCCCACAGCACGGGGATTGAAACCAGATGATCTCTGAGGACCTTTTCAACTCAGACCATTCTATGATTCTATGAATGTGAACACACACAAATTAACACATATGTATATATACAATTAAAACCGCACAGGTATATCTATGAAGTCTGAAGGTCAGCTGAGTCTCAGGAGCTACTTAAGAACAAAGGATTTCTCAAAATGACTGTAGAATCATATAATGGTTTAGGTTGGAGGGGACCTTAAACATTATCCAGTTCCAACCCCCATGCCATGGGCAGGTTTACCAGCCACTGGGTCAAGCTGCCAAGGACTCTACCCAACCTGGTCTTGATTGCCTTTGGAGATGGGCATTCACAAGCTCTCTGGGCTGTAACTAAGTGCTGATTATTTAATCTGAATATAGTCTTAAAGAAACACTAACCCCCTCTCCTTCCCAGCTATTTTGTATAATGTCATGTTTAAAATAAAATAAGCTTCTTTGTACTTGAAAAATTGGCTTCACCAAATAGTGTATAATTTCAAATAATGAAGCCCTTTTCCTGTCTTGCACTTAGAGGTGAAACTTCAGTACCCAGCAAAATCAATATTTACTTTGCTACATGTTTACAACCAAATCATTAAAATTTCAGAAGGGTGGTGAGCTATGGAGCCATTGTGCAGAGGAAATAAGGCATTCTAATGACAATTATTTCAGTAGAAATACAGTTCTTAATGTAATTGGTGCAACTTTTGAAAGCACTCTGCTAAGAATACAGGTGTGTAAAATGAACTCCTGAAAGCCCCAATGGCACTTCTGTGTCATCGGCATCAGAAAGAAAATCCCCATTGTTCTCAGTATTACTGCTGCATATAAGCCATAGAAACTCCACTCAAAGAATATTATACCGATTCAGCCCAAAGTGACAAGGCTTGTAGACAAGTCTGACTGCTATAAATGAGCTGTTACTGCTTTAAAGCTAGGAACAGTTTCAGCTGAACCCCAGCTCCTCTAAAAAGTGAAAATAAAAAGAAACTGTCTGTATAAGGGCAATACTTAATTCATGTTTTCACTTTTAGAGAAGAAAGGATTCTCCTTTATGATATAAAATCGGGAGAATCTGTAGGTGAAGAGCAAGTCAAGGTTAATATAAATTATGTATCTGCTATTTAGTTGCAAGGCAGAGAAAAAAATCCTGAATTTCTTATCAAAGAATTACTGCAATACTATTTCAAAGGTATTCACTGTCATTGTATTATCATAGTTTTATAACGGGAGTAAGCATGAAGGTTGAACAGTTTATTTAATGAAGCAGTAGCCTTTCATCCCTATAACTGTAATTTAAATCCATCTTTCAGTCCTGAATAGAATAAGTGGCTTCATCTTTGTTCCTCATGGACAGTAATTTGACACAGTTTAGATCAACTAACATCTGTTTTGTCAGTGGAACACCAAACTTCAGCTACCATGAAGGCTGAAATTTCACTTTTTAAGTAAATCACTTTTCAAAAATATACTTTGTGTGCTTATAAATAAATAACAACAACTCAAATTATAAAATGTAGACTCTACTATAATCTCCGGCTTTTCTCATTGTAACCCCCATTGCAATAGAAATTTTCCCTCTCCATCTTCCATATTAACCCCTTTAAAGTCCAGAATTTAACATTGAACTTTGTGTTACCTCTATTATTTTATACAAAATGCTAGTGCAAGCTCAATTCAGAAAGACTGGGGAGTATGTTAGGGAGTATGTTACACATATTTCTACAACCTCCTCTTTCCTTTCACCAAAATTTCATTTTCTCTCTCTTTTTTTTTAATGCTTCTTTGTTTTTTCTTTTTAAAGAGAAAAAGTAGACTTTGTCCACTGCTAGAATCTCATTCTCCAGCAATTCAAAATGTGTCAGTGTAGAGTGTGAAAATTTAGGCTGAAACTACTTCATTCATTTCTTTTTCAGCTTTTTGCTTCTAGAGATTTGTCTCTAAAGCTTTATTCTAACCCTATCTTTTTTTCAGCTTTTTTTTTTTCCCCTTAAGTTTCTATAAGATTTTTTGTCTAGATCTGAAACTATTCATCTTATGCACACCAGTAACATCTGCTTGAATAAAGACCTAAAGGAAGGTGATATTTTAATAAGAAACTTTATAGAAGGCCTTGAAGCTATTTCTTAGTTATCTAATCTAGGAAACTGCTTGCTTTTGTTATTATTTTCTATAATATGAGTCATTTTTATATCTGTAACAGATAGGGATAAATTTGAGAATGTTTGTAGATGTCAATTTAGTGATATAATTTTAACAAGCATAATAAAAATGTAAATTACTTTTTGTGTGTGGCTTTCCACACACAAACACTGATGGTTAGAAATCCTGAAGCCAAATCTATCAGAGTTGATTTGCAATGCAAAATTATCTAGTGACTCTGTAAGCTAAATTTAGCATAGGCAAAATTTCAGTTTTCGGGGTATATGGCAGTTTCCTTTTAATATCAGTGAACTTTCTGAGCATTTCAGCTTTCAGATAAAGAACTTAGAAAACCCATTTTCTTCAAGAAATGTTAATTGATTCTCATTGTGTATAATGAAAGTTAGAAACATTTGTGTGTATGTGTTTTTTTGTGTGCATGTGTGAGTTTGTGTCCACATTTCAGTCATATACATTTCCACTGACTTGGATTAAGATCAGTTACATACGTAATACTGCTTTGTAAACCTCTTTGTTTCTTCCCATCTGTCCTTGTAAAGATGAATTCATAGTCTCCTACACCTATGATTTAATGGGAATTTTTTTAATGTATCAGTTGTTCCTTATGCATATTCTGTACTCTGTATTTTATTTCAGCTTGCTGAGCTCTATCAGATGCTTCTGTTTCTTTCTGAGTAGTGAGAGCTAAGCTCTAATACGTTTGCAAAAGCTTTACTAAGATCAAATCCTGCGTTAGCAAAAGCAGCTTCAAATGCATTGCATTTTTATTAACAGCAAATTTGTTTTAAATATTGTGTTTGTATAAATAAAATTGTAATAATAAATTCAGAAGTGACTAATTTTATTTAGCATTTTACTGGTACATTCACTAGAATATTCACTTTTTGTTTTGCTTTGTTTTGTTTTTGTTTTTCTTTTTAATCTTAAGAAGTATTATCCTCACTTTGTTGCTTAGATGCAATAGCAGACATAGTTGATTTCTGAATGGGTCACATCTTGTTTGCTTTGAAGGCACAACATAAAGCAATTTATGAATGAATAACTGATAATTAATGCAGTACCGAAAACAAGATAGTGCGATAGTGTGAGCAATAGCTCACAGACTGTGGAGTACATTTATATAATTTGTAATGAAACAATATCATGAGTGTATAGAAAACTGAGAAAATGATTCTCCCCCTTCTCCAAAATTACAATATCCCCATTGCTGTGGACAGAATTTATCTAAATTCAACATACCTTATTCACTGCAATCCTAAAGCAGTCAATGACCTCAGGACATGGAAAAGAATCACCGGAATACGTTTTCCTCTAAACAGTATGATAATCCAGATCATTGTTGATACATGAAAACAATTTTAAAAGCATGTTACAAGTGACACTGATGGTTTACTGAACTCAACCCAATTCAGACAAAGCAGAAATATTTTCTACAGTTATCTGGAAGTTGATTACTTCTCTGAAAATAGACATATATTTAGACTAATATTTTCGTTTATTTTTGCCTACAAAATCTTTACCTTACAAAAATAAATAAATAAACAAAATTACAAAACCCTTTTACACAGTAAGATTTGAATAGTAGCAAACTGTGAGATACTTCTTGGGGAAAAACAGCAACAACAAAAAAGAAAAAAACTTGAATCCAAGAACTGGATTTCACTTTATGTGGCACTTAAATTCACCTTTCTAATAAGCCTAAAATACCACAGCAAGGAGCATTTCAAAGAGTTCATTTTTACAAAGTCTGTTCAGAGCCTGTTTTCTCAGTCTCAAAAGCTTTCATGAGCAGAAAGGCTGAGACATGAACACTGTCTTGTCTGCAGAACTGCCATCAAACATCACACAGATTTTGCTGTTCTGTTTTTCATGAGAGAGACTGTAATAGTAGCTGATTTCTGATTCATTTACTTATTAAAGATCTTGTTATTTGATCTTAAGTATTTATTATTAAATAGTTTTGACAGAAGGAAAAGCTTTCTAAATCCTCTGATTATCAGTGGTATGTATGTACTATAAAAATGGTTATATTTTGCTGTTTATTACTATGCAGTCATGATTTTTCAAGAAGATGCATTTGTCCCACCTTAAGGTATAGACTGTACAGCTGACATCTGTTATTATCTATAGGTCTGGATCTGTAAAGATATTACCAATGAAAAATCTATATGATACTATTCAATTAAAACTGACATCCACCTCATCATCATCATGAAAGAAAAACAGAAAAGGCAAATATCTCATTATCAAGTGTGAAAAAGATTTAATTTGGGTAATTTTTTATGAATGTTTGCTTACAGGGCTGTGGCCTTTACATTTTCTTATTTCTTCAAATATTTAAAGCCAGTGTTGCTGACTTCTTATTGACAAAGTATCTCCACAGTAAATGAGTAATAAATCCAACAGTGTCTTCATATGCGAGAAGTCTCATGACTGAACAGTTTTTGCAAAATATCTTGATTCTTTGGAAGAATATTAAAAAATAATAATAATTTATATGAGTATGATATCAAAAAGAGAAGTAGTATCTGCACTCAGGAATCCCAAACTCTCATTCAGGAATGATCATTCAATAGATAACTTCATCTTGGGTAGATAAAATAGATGAAAATTTCAACATTTTATTGTTTTCCAGAATAATAATTTCTTGAAATATTTTCCCTTGAAAACAATGAAAACCGCTGTCATGCAGCAGATTTTATATAACATTTTAAATAGAAATAGTTTAGTTTCTCATGTTTTAAATAGGTGAATAAATTTCAGTGTAATATTCCTTAGAAATAAAAATATCGCTGACTTCAACCATTAGTAAGGAAAACATTTGTTCTACTGGAATTATTTTTAGATTTTTCAGATATGTGTACATTTAAAATTGGGGTGTTTTATTTTTATCTAAATGCAAATATAGAATATCTCATTCATATTAACTGTTTTTTTGGACTTTTTTTGAAACCGATAGATCCACAGCAGTGCTTAACAGAACATTCACTTTATTTTGCAAAATACTATTTACTGCTTTATGCATAACGTAATCACAAATGTGTCACTTAAAACCATTAGAATTACAGCACTCCCTCTGCAAGAAAAGGAAAAGCAATTCCTTTGTTCACTTCCACAAGTTACCTGTATATTGTATGCATGTTCACTTTCATTCAGACGTACACATCTTTTCCCAGTCATTTTTATCAAATAATGTCCCTAGACATACTGTGAGTTAAACTCTTATGGAAAATCTCAGTCCTACGTGCTTTGTTTTGTTTTGCTCTGAGTCACTTAATATCAAAGCATACCTTCAATTGTCTGTGAAGTGCAGAGTAAATACTTTCATAAATCACCGCTCAGGTTTTCTTTATCATGCAAAACAGTTAAGACAGATTGCCAGCTAAATTGTTGTATCTTCAAGTGCTACTTCAGTGACCAGAAACGGAGTTTAAAATGTCACAAGAAAAAGTGATAAGCAAATGCATTATTTAGTACAAATCCTCAATATGAAACTCTCAAGTGAAAAGGTTACATACTGAGGCCTATCTAAAGCCCCCAGGTGGACTGGCTAGGGGAATCCTGCCTGAATGGTCCTTGGGGGGGCTCTGGGGATTAAGTCCTCTTTCTCTTGGATAAGGCCTGGCAAAGGAGCTGACTCCAGCTGAGAATGTCAGACCTGTTGGAGGTTACTTTGTGATGTAAAGCAGCTGTATAAAAGGAAAGTTAATTCTCAGCTCCCCAGAAGTCACCCATACTTTATTTTGGGAACTGAAGTTTCAAGTGGCCAAAGGCTAATGATAAAATTAAGACATTTCCCTGATAAAAGGTGAAGAACGTGCACCATGTGCCAGATAAACTGAAAAAGAAGAAAGAAAAAAAAAAAATAAGCTGAGATTTACAGAGAGGCTTTTAGAGCTATTTTCAGTAAGTCTGTATAGTCCTATTTGGGAGGTTTGCATCAAAAAAACTTGAGTGAAATATTGTTTGGTCTCCATTGCTAGATGTAAGAGAAATGCAAAATATTTTAAATACAAAGAATTCGAAATGTTCATCTTTTTTAGAGTAAATTATCAGGTCGTAATGCCTGTTAAAGCTCAGAAAACAATCAGTAGTAACAGTAACACTGACTCTCATTGTTATGCCTTAGAATATAAATCAGTCTCCAAAAGAGGAGAAAGAGCTGTCAAGACAATTCTCTTCTTTAGTGATAGAATAAATATGTAAGATAAAAGCATTGTAAAAATATATATATATATATATATATAAAATCATTCCAACAACCATGCAATTGATTATTAAAGTACTATAGTGAATGTCGACTTCAGAAAATTACAAAGCTGACTGGCCCACAAATCTTGTCATATAAACAATTTTAAATCATACCGTTATCTTCAAGATTAGTAGATGATACTTCTTAATGGCACATATATAGATAGTATTAGTATTATTTTGAAAGTGATAAACACCTGAAACTCATAGTAGGAGTTTGATTATGATGATTCTCAAGAACCTAAGGAAAGTGTGTGAACAGAGAATTGTGAGGAGTCAGAACTGGCTTGAATGATAAGAAGGATGTAGTAGTCATGACATTCCTTTAATTTAGAAACATTTCCTACATGTGACATTCTCAGAAGCAGAAAAAGACTAAACTGAATCAGGATAAAGTAGGGTATGATATTGTGTGCTGTTTCTTTACATCGCTGTATCTTTCTATAACTGAAATGACAAAGGAATTAAAATATGATGGCTTAAGCCCTACAGGTCTGGACTGTGTCTGCATAAGAAGAGTGTTTGTGACCAAACCTCTTTTCATATTCTTAAGATGGGAATCTAAACTATTTAGAAACTAATCATTACAAATCTCCTTTATAATTGTGGAGAAAAATAGACATCCCTGAAGTATGGATCATACCATTATATACTCAGTACTTCTCATATTTCAATCTAAAAGTCCCTGGCTTGCTGCACTGGTTTTAAGGAAAGAAAATGGTAAATATCTCACAGCAATATACAGCAAATAAAGGGTAATTAAGCCTGTCTATAATGAATGTTGTAGTTAAAAGTGAGATTACATGACAAATAATATTTTTTTACAGATATCTGAACATGAAATGTTACAACTTTTGTTTTCTGTCAAACAGTATAACAGTCTTGTTGAGAACTACTGTAACTGAGATTGTGTGTTTATGTTTATGATGACAAGGTTTGTAAATCTGAAGTTTAGTTAATACAAGACTTAATAAAAGTAATCAAATATTCAGAACATGTTAAAAACATCATTGCCAGATAATAGAAAATTTCGAGTTCCTGGATATGAAAGCACTGTAAGGCAAAAATATCTGATGACTGGACAATTCATTCATTACAACTTAATTCAATTACAAAATTATTTTTTCCTGAGACAGGGATCACTAGAATTTGCAGTGATCATAAGAACTTGACTAACAGTGATCTCACTCCAGCATTTATTTTTCTAAGATCAGAAAAATAAATAATCATGCTAGGAAATTTTTATACAGACATTCTAAGAGCTTGTCCCGTACATGCAAGAATGTCTACTTCCACACACCAACAGCTCCAAGAGAAACAAAGCGAATCAAATCAAAAACAGTAGCAAAGTGTTTTGTTTTTGTTTGTTTGTTTGTTTGTTTGTTTTTTTATTTGTCAGATATAAGATTAAATTAGTGTATTAGCAGGTATAGTGGAACCATAGACTCATTCCGTTTGTTGAGTTTTCATTAACAAAACCTCATTTCAGATGACAGTGTTTCATATTTTAATGCAGGGTAGTCACAGACATTGCTGAGGAGATAAATGTGCAAAAAAGTACTGTAATCAAGAATTGAAGAATCAGACAGTGAAATCAGCAAACACTATCTAGACTTGGGTTTTGTTGTTTTTTTTAATGCTCAGAGATAGGGAAATGTATGATCTATCCAAGTAAATTACAATTTCCCCATTCTTCCTCCAGACAGGAGTGATTACCATTGATTACATCAAGAAACCAAGAGACTGGTGTGGCCAGAAAGAGATATTACCTGGGTATCATTTGCTCGTTCTGGGAAGCATGCCAAAAGGTTAGGCTAGTACCATAAAACACAAATGATTAAAGAAGTAATGCTGTTTGGCTACTTGGGAATATATCAGGCAAATCTAGCTGTATAACAAAGAAATTTTCTGAAGTGAAAGAAATTCAGTTAAGACAGATGAAAAGTACTACATTTTCTCTCTGGTATATACAATAGAAAGGAAGAACCTGGGTGGGCCAAAGGACTACAGCAGATCACCTGGAGTAAAAATGCAGTGCTAGATGTAAAAAAGTGAACAACATAATTCCATTCTGAAATGAAGAATGAACTTTGTGTCTAGCTTTGCTCTGACCTGGCAATAGTCTAACCTTGGCCTATATCACAGAATCATAGGTTCAAAGAATGTCTCAGGTTGGAGGAGACCTTAAAGACTTTCTATTTCCAATACCCCTGTCGTGAGCAGGGTTGTCACCCACTAGATCAGGCTACCCAGGATCTCATCCAACCTTTTAATTAATGCCTTCAGAGATGGAGTACCCATAAACATTTTCCAGCTTGTCACCACACTCTTGAGTGAAGAATTTCAGCCTAACATCTAACCTAAATCAACCCTCCTTAACTTAAAGCCCTTCCCTCTTATCCTATCACTAGCAGACCATGTAAATAGTCAGTCCCCCTCTTGCTTGTAAAGCACCTTTCAAGTGTTGGATGGTCACAGTGATGTTTCCCTGGAGCCTTCTCTTCTCCAAGCTAAACAATCTCAACTCCATCTGCCTCTCTTCAAAAGAGAGGTGCATAGCTGACATGCATCATAATTTACTTGAGAGGGGGAAAAGATGTATTTTGCAACAATTAAGCTTATCAGCCCAGATGTGGTATGCAAAAGTCTTATATATTCTAGGTGAAGCAATTCTTGAAGAAATTCTTGTTATGATAATTTTTCACAGCTGTAAAACTGGTGAAAACTGTGGGAAAAGTTTGAAAGCTCATTTGCAACCTTATAAAGAAGGTGATGCAGCTGCTGCTCCTCACAGAGAATGTCTTTGGCTTCCCACAGTGATGCAAAATGCTTGAGAAAGGGCAGGATGGGAAATGGCTCTGGAATACAGAGCACCTATTGTGGTGGGTTAGCTTTGTCTTCCTCTAAAGCAAAGGCAAAAGATGAAAAATATGCCAGTCCACTTCCATCTTTCCTGGATTCAAGAACAGACATAAATGGATTGACCCATCCTCTGCTTTGTATAGACTGTAAATAATAACACTGAATATACATTTGGATGAATTTTGATTTAAGAAAAAATAAACAAATCTGATTTTCCTAAATGAATCCAGCTTTTTCAACTCTTTTTTTTTTTTTTTTGTTTAAAAATGTTACACAAGTTGATTTTTTTTTATGCTATCTATTATTTATACAATATTATCTGTTTTTCTTTTCCACTGTAGTTCTTTATTTTCTTCAGTTTGGTTGTTGGGTGCCTTGCTTTATTCTTTCATTGTCTGTTTGAAATGAGCTGTGTCAGCGTTCATTGTGTCAGATTTGAGCTAGGATATAGTTACTTGTTTTTATAGTTTCTGCTATGGTGCAATGTCTTGGACCGAAGATAAAAATAATGTTGATAACACAGAAATGTTGCTGTGCAGTACTTACACAAAGTCAAGGACTTTTCACCTTCTCAGTCCATCATACAGTGTGGTTTAACCTAGCATGCAGCTAAGCACCGTACACTATGCCATTACTCTGACCCTTTCAGAAAGACACAAATCACTGCAACTTTCTGGGGTGTCACGGGTTAGTTAGATTTACCTATGCCCGTGACAGGGGAAGCCACCCCACGCCCCCCCCCCGGGGCCCGGAAAGGAGGGGGAAAAGGGGAGTGGGATAAAACAGCGACAATCTAAGGAGGAAAAACTTATTTTACTAAATATGATATCGAAATACAAGCTAACACAATATAATATAATTAAAACTAACAAATCGAACGAAACAGAGAGAGAGAGTCTCCGAAAACCGAGAGGCCTACTGTGAACTCTAGGCGACACGGCTGGAACGCTTCCCACTCTCCGAGAAGTTCGAGAGAAGAAGGAGGGCACTCCAGCCTGGGAACGAGATTATATAGAGTCCTGGTCCCGTGACTTATTGTTACTCCTGTTGTTCTCTGGGATATGTAGTCTTCTTCTGTGGACTGCACATTCAACAGAAGTATCCATACTTGACATGATGTTATGATGTGGAATACTGAGAGCAAAATTACAAAATTACAAAACCATGACATTCCACCCCTTATTCTACATTATTACATCATGGTTAATATATACATATATATACATATATATACACGTATGTAAAATTGTGATAGCTAAATAGTAGAATTGCATGTAACATAACTAAATGTACAACTATAATAACTAAAATACACTACACATGCAAACATATATATATAGATAGATAGATACATAAAATTATTGACTGCACTCCCCCAGCATCAAATTCCCTTGTGGCACACATTGAACATCCCCATCCTTCTGCATTACCCACCAAGTGCACCCAGGTCCCTGGGCAAAGACAGTTCCACGGATAGGTTTGCCCTTTCCAGAAGCTGGAAGGACCCAAACAGCTTTTCCCAACATGTTCTTTACATGTATAACAGGGACCTTATCTCCTTCTACAGTGTGTAGGGGGCTAGATTGACTAGGACCATCACGATTGACAGATCCTCTAGTATTGACCAACCAAGTGGCTTCTGCCAGATTCTTCTCCCAGTGCTTAAATGTTCCACCACCCATTGCTTTCAACATAGTTTTCAACAACCCATTATATCGTTCAATTTTACCAGAAGCTGGTGCATGGTAGGGAATATGATAAATCCACTCAATGCCATGATCTTTGGCCCAAGTATTTATAAGAGAATTTTTGAAATGTGTCCCATTATCAGATTCAATTCTTTCTGGGGTGCCATGTCGCCACAGGACTTGTTTCTCAAGACCTAATATGGTGTTTCGAGCAGTAGCATGGGGTACTGCGTATGTTTCAAGCCACCCAGTGGTTGCCTCTACCATAGTGAGTACATAACACTTACCACTGCGAGATCGTGGCAAGGTGATATAATCAACCTGCCACGCCTCCCCATATTTATACTTTTGCCATCGCCCTTCCTCCCAGAGAGGTTTCATCCTTCTGGCTTGTTTAATTATGGCACATGTTTCACAATCATGAATAATCTGCGCAATAGCGTCCATGGTTAAGTCCACCCCTCGGTCTCTGGCCCACTTATATGTTGCGTCTCTTCCTTGATGGCCTGATGTCTCATGAGCCCATCGAGCTAGAAATAATTCGCCCTTATTCTGCCAATCCAAGTCGATTTGAGCCACCTCAATTCTAGCAGCTTTATCTACCTGATGGTTGTTTTGTTGTTCTTCAGTAGCCCGACTTTTGGGCACATGTGCATCCACATGACGCACCTTTACAACCATATTCTTTGTTCGGGAAGCAATATCCTTCCATAGTTCAGCGGCCCAAACAGACTTTCCCCTCCGTTGCCAGTTATTTTGTTCCCACCGCTGTAACCACCCCCATAAGGCATTTGCCACCATCCATGAGTCAGTATAAAGATACAGCATTGGCCACCTCTCCCGTTCAGCAACATCTAAGGCCAGCTGGACAGCTTTTACCTCTGCAAACTGACTTGATTCTCCCTTACCTTCAGTGGCCTCTGCAACCTGTCGTGTGGGGCTCCACACAGCAGCTTTCCATTTGCGATGCTTCCCTACAATGCGACATGATCCGTCAGTGAATAGGGCATATTTCTTTTCATTTTCTGGTAATTCGTTGTATGGTGGGGCCTCTTTAGCACGTGATACCTCTTCTGCTGGTGATGTTCCAAACTTTTTATCTTCAGGCCAGTCCATGATTACCTCTAGGATTCCTGGACGATTGAGGTTTCCCATTCGCGCTCGCTGTGTAATCAGCGTAATCCACTTGCTCCAGGTGACATCGGTAGCATGATGGGTGGAGGGAACCTGTCCTTTGAACATCCAGTTCAGCACTGGCAGTCGAGGTGCCAAAAGGAGCTGTGTTTCAGTCCCGACTACTTCGGAAGCAGCCCGAACCCCCTCATACGCGGCTAAGATCTCCTTCTCAGTTGGAGTGTAGCACTCTTCAGACCCCTTATATGATCGACTCCAGAATCCCAGGGGTCGGCCTCGGGTCTCTCCTGAGGCTCTTTGCCACAAACTCCAAGTGGGGCCTTTCTCTCCAGCAGCAGTATAGAGGATGTTCTTTACATCCTGTCCAGTCCGTACTGGCCCCAGGGCTACAGCACGGGCTATCTCTTGTTTAATCTGTTCAAAAGCCTGCTGCTGCTCAGGGCCCCATGCAAAATCATTCTTCTTCCGCGTTACCTGATAAAGGGGGCTTACAATGAGGCTGTAGTTTGGAATGTGCATCCTCCAAAAGCCCACTGCACCCAGGAAAGATTGTGTCTCTTTCTTGCTAGTTGGTGGAGACATGGCAGTGATTTTGTCGATCACATCTGCTGGGATGTGACGACGTCCATCCTGCCACTTTATACCTAAGAACTGAATTTCCTGGGCAGGTCCTTTTACTTTGCTTCTCTTAATAGCAAAGCCAGCTTGTAGAAGAATCCGGATTATCTGCTCTCCTTTCGTGAAAACTTCTTCTGCTGTATCGCCCCACACAACAATGTCATCAATGTACTGCAGGTGTTCAGGAGCACCACCCTGTTCCAGTACAGTTTGGACCAACCCATGGCAAATGGTTGGGCTGTGTTTCCACCCCTGGGGCAAACGGTTCCAAGTATACTGAATGCCCCTCCAGGTGAAGGCAAACTGTGGCTTGCATTCTGCGGCCAAAGGAATAGAAAAGAAGGCATTGGCAATGTCAATGGTGGCATACCATTTGGCTGCTTTTGACTCCAGCTCGTACTGGAGTTCCAACATGTCCGGCACAGCAGCGCTCAATGGGGGTGTGACCTCATTCAGGCCACGGTAGTCTACTGTCAGCCTCCATTCTCCACTGGCTTTACGCACTGGCCATATGGGACTGTTAAAAGGTGAGTGAGTTTTACTGATCACTCCCTGATTCTCCAACTGGCGAATCAAATCATGAATGGGGAGCAAGGAATCCCTGTTGGTGCGATACTGCCGTCTGTGCACTGTCTTTGTAGCAATCGGTACCTGCTGCTCTTTTACTCGTAGCAGCCCCACAACAGACGGGTCCTCTGACAGGCCAGGCAAAACAGACAGCTGCTTAATGTTGTCCATGTCTACAGCAGCTATCCCAAAGGCCCATCGATACCCCTTAGGATCCTTGAAATGCCCCCTTCTGAGGTAATCAATACCCAGTATACATGGAGCCCCTGGGCCAGTCACAATAGGATGTTTTTGCCAGTCTTTGCCAGTGAGGCTTATTTCAGCCTCCAGCACAGTCAATTCTTGAGAGCCCCCAGTCACTCCAGAAATATGGATTGATTCTGTCCCTTCATGACTGGAGGGCATTAGGGTACACTGTGCACCGGTATCCACCAGCGCCTTATATTCCTGTGGTTCTGATGTGCCAGGCCATCGAATCCACACAGTCCAATAAACTCTATTATCCCTTTCCCTCCCCTGACTGAGGGCAGGGCCCCTCTATTGGTTACCTGTGATGACTGGAGCAACTCCACTGGTGGTTGGTATGTCTAGTAGTTCTTTCACCCGTGCTCGTAGTGCAGAAGTGGGCTGATCATGCCACTTCCTCATGTCTTCTCCACGGTCACGTAGGTAGCGCCACATGGAAACACGCGGTGCAATCGTACTGTTGTTCTTTGCTCGAGCTGGGAAGCGTGTGCGTTTAACAGCTGAGACTTTTGATGATGCAGGTGGGGAGTAGGACTGGACTAGTTTGATCAGATCCTTCATTAGACCTGGTGGCCCGTACGAGGATTGACCTTCATCAGTTGTTTCTGATACTATTACGGGATCATTACAATTAGTTGATGGAAACAATTTCTTGCACATTTCATCTACTCGGTTTTCTAGCCGTGAGATGGCAGAAACTGCGGCATGCAGTTGGGGGAGCTGCTGATCGGTGGTTTGAAGCATTATAATCAGCTCAACAACTCGGGGCCATCTGTCCACGAATCCTTTAGATCCTGATACCAATGACTGTGCAATTCTCTCTGGTGCTGTACTTGTGATTTTCTGCCACATGTCAGGATCGGCCCTCACTCTCTCAGGGTCAAGTTCGCTTGGATCAGGGCTGTACAACATTTTCGCCATGGCCAATTCCCTCAGGCGCTGAATGCCTTTTTGGACGGTATTCCAACTATCAAATTTAGGCTTCAAAGCATCCTTATAGGGGTACCTTTCTCTCACGGCTTCTAACAGCCGCAACCAGAGAGTGGCAGCTCCATCCGAACATCTGCTAATCCCTCTGTCGATACCTGCATCTTGGGCAATGCTTCCTAGTTGGCGAGCTTCATTACCATCTAGAGACAAGCTGTTGGCCCCGTTGTCCCAGCAGCGAAGCAACCAAGCAAGGATACCTTCATCTTGACGCCGTGTGAACTCCTTTCTTGAGCCTTGGATTTCAGTCAGCTTCAGAGGTCGACAGTAGGTGATTTCCTCCTCATCATCAGTCTCTTCTTCATGCCTCTTGGTTTTTGCCTTTGCTTTTTTTGGTACTGCTCCATGCCCGGCACCTGGGTCTTCTGCAGCCCCCCCCTGTGCTTCTCCTTCTTTTCGTTCTAGACGCGTGGACACCCGTTTCCATTTCTTGCCTTCCACAGGGGCAACTGATATTGCTACTGATGCCTCCTGTGACTGATCAGAATTAACTTGGGCTTGAATCTCAGATCGGAAACTCTCTCTCTCCAGAATAGTATGATACAAAGCACGGTATGCATAAGCCAAACCCCACATAAGGTTTACCTCCTTAGATCTCTGACCCAAATACTCACTTAATTTCTTAGGGTCCCTTAGGTGTTCAAGAGTGAAATCCCATGACACTGCGGGTCCCCATGCTTCTAAGACTTTTCCTAAACCTTTCCATATTCCCTGCCAGTCATCATTCTCTGGTTCTGGAGGAGACTTCCGCATAGAACGAATGCATAGGAACATATATGCATGCATTGATAGTGATAACATGAATGCAAGTATGAACCCTATCTCAGTTATTGAAAAGCGTGTGGAAATCTGAGAGTACAACCTAAATAAAAAGGGTTTATTTAGCCTGTACAATGAATTAAACATGGTGGTGTTTGTAAAATTGCCTGTTCCATCTGGGATGCAAGTATTTGTAAAATTGCCTGTTCCATCTGGGATGCAAGTGTTTGTAAGATTCACAATTCCGTCTGGGGTGTAGATGCCAAAATTCTGACCATACCACATCTCGTAAAAGTACCAGGCAGGTGTCTCCATCAGTATCCACCTTACTAGGCTATATATCTGCACAATTCCACAACACCAAATTATGGTGTTAATAGTTGACCAATACTTTAAGAAGATCATAATTGCTTTCAATCCCTTAAACAGAGCAACTGGGATGAAGAGTGGATTCATAGCTGGCAGGCTCTGTAAAAGTCAGAGCTAGCTAGCTTTGCTCTAAGGGAGAAAGAAATCCCTTTGTTTTCTACACAAAAGTTAGATAGCAGTGCTGAGAATGTACAGCAGCCCTTAATGTTGACAATTTGTCTGGTATTTCAAGGTCACGTTCTCCGTGAGCAGCTACGGAAAGATAACACTCCCAACACTCCCGTAACGAAGCTCTTTAAGAGCAAAAAGAGAGTTGTTCTAAAAGCTAAAAAGCTCTATGCCCGCATCCTCCACCAAAAAAATCTGTCACGGGTTAGTTAGATTTACCTATGCCCGTGACAGGGGAAGCCACCCCACGCCCCCCCCCCCGGGGCCCGGAAAGGAGGGGGAAAAGGGGAGTGGGATAAAACAGCGACAATCTAAGGAGGAAAAACTTATTTTACTAAATATGATATCGAAATACAAGCTAACACAATATAATATAATTAAAACTAACAAATCGAACGAAACAGAGAGAGAGAGTCTCCGAAAACCGAGAGGCCTACTGTGAACTCTAGGCGACACGGCTGGAACGCTTCCCACTCTCCGAGAAGTTCGAGAGAAGAAGGAGGGCACTCCAGCCTGGGAACGAGATTATATAGAGTCCTGGTCCCGTGACTTATTGTTACTCCTGTTGTTCTCTGGGATATGTAGTCTTCTTCTGTGGACTGCACATTCAACAGAAGTATCCATACTTGACATGATGTTATGATGTGGAATACTGAGAGCAAAATTACAAAATTACAAAACCATGACATGGGGTTTGACCTGTGTATGCCAAACCCTATTTAACGCCATCAGTGGGAAAAGAATTTTTCTGGACCTGATAAAAAAGCAGCAGTTACTGCAGTGAATTAATTCTCCAACGTTTGCAACAGACACTATGAAGAAAATTAACAGTCCCTGATAAAACCAAGAGAGAGTACATCTTAAAACACAAAGATCTAAGTAAAAACTTGTTCTGTATAAATTTTCAAAGCTCTTATGAATGTCATACTCATTTGGCCCAGCAGTATTTCTTTTACTGGTAAAGGCACCAACAATGCCAATGATGTGAATGAGAGCCAGCCTAGGACTTGATCTGGTTTATACTAAACCAACAATTGTAGGCACTCGGCCTTGGAAGAATGAAAATGCATCTAGAACAAACATAATTTATTCTGTCTTTAGAAATCATTCATAATTGAACAGACTAAATTAATTTAATTTAAAGTTTCTTTAAAGCAAAGTTTTATGTCTTCTTCCTTCTTTTTTATACCCTGGTAAGATCATTGCTCTTGATTTGGAAGCTTTACATCATGATTTAATGGTAAATTTGTGTTTATAAAGTTCTGGTTTCTGTGAAGTAATGAAAAAGTCTGGAGTGAATTATCTTCATAAAAGAATTTCCCTCTTCAGCAGTTTCACAAATATAGTTAACATTAACACTTGGAAAATGAATGTAATTCATATACTCCATTGAACCAAATGGCGAATGCACTCTATCACACCACTTGGTAATTAAAACAAGTCATCCTGATGTATTCTTCAACAGAACAGGCTGGATAAGAAGAAAATCTCACTATAAGATATCCATGACTAGTTTGGATGATAACATACTGTGGATTACCATTTATTCTTAAATAAGAAAACTACTGTTGTTAGAGTGCACCTGTTTTTAGCAAGGTGTTTCATGTTCAGAATTGTCTTCAACATAATTAATCTTCTCCAAGAATACTTGCCAAATGTTTAGATTAAATCTGAAACTTTAATGAACATTTATCAGTATGAAAGTATACTGCTTGTGTGGCAATACTTTTCTTATTTCAAACAGTGCGGGGGGAGGGAAAAAAAAAAAAAAAAAAAAAAGGAAAATATATTTCCTGGGAAAAGGCTTCAGATTCCTACAGAAAGGAATAACTACTTACTTTAGGACAACCTACTCTATGCACGAAATACTGATGTTGCTAATCTACCCCAATTTTTCAGCCTGAACCTGAAGTTTTAATCTTTCCTGGAGGAAACAAATACTGAGGAAAAGAGGCACTGGAAAACATAGTGACGTCAAAAAAAAAATCACTTAAGGGGGAAAAAAAAAAAAAAAAAGCTACAACAGCAAGTACCACCAATAGCTCATCTTTTGATGAATTCTAAGAATGTTTTAAATGTGCAGAGATTGATTCTGGCACACAAGAATATGTGACCACATGTCAGGACAAGGTGCAAGCATATGGCATCCCCAGTATTCCTTCTCTGTCCTAGTACTATTAGAAAAAAATCAACATGTGAACAAATACAAACAGATGAATACAAAAGAAGTTAATTTTTTCCCCAACGGATACCTCATTTTGAATCACTGACATAATAAGTAACCTTACAACAATTTTTCAGTAAAATTTTCAGTAAAACCATAAATAGAAAATTTAAATAGTAGAGAAAAACAGTCAGTGAGAGAAAGATCCAAAGACTAGAAGGCCCAGGAGAAATACTAACAGTAAAATAAAGAACTTACTCTGGATCAACTCTAATAAGTTTCAGGGAGGGAAATCAGCGGACTGACTGGTGATGCACAAATTACTGGTAGCAGGAGTACATAGAAAGTTTATCAGAAATTTCAATTGCCCAGATGGATGATATGCAAAAGAGTCTACTTCTAGTAATAAACTTTAAAAAATATACTACATTAATAAAAAATAAAATAAAAAAAAAAGGAGAAAATTAACTTACTTGTAAGCTTATAATAAGTAAGTTTTAATGTTATTTATTCCATACAAGATGACAGCTGCATAGATATCTTATTTAGAATCATATTACGGACAGATCACCAACTCTTCTGCTACTGGAGGCAAGCAGGCAAACACACCACGAATCATGTATCTTTTCCATGTGGTACATAAGCCTCGCCTGCTGCTTCCTTTGGAGGGTCCGAATTTTATTTCTCTGATAGCAAACAATATTATGAAGAGACTCTAAAGCTAACAGAAAACAAGGCTGATTACCTGTCCTCCTGGCCAGGTCAGAGGTGAAAGAAAGGCATAAGGTACTGAGTGGGATAAGTAAGATAAGCTTTCTTCTTTGTGATCTTTCAGTATTTAAATTGAGATAATAATCAGGAAAGAAACTGACTCTTTACATGATTTGTTTGTGATAAGAGGGAATGATTTTAAACTAGAAGACAGGAGATGAAAATTTGTTATCAGGTGGAAATTTTTTACTCAGAGGATGATGACACACTGGAACAGACTGCCTAAAGAAGTTGTGGATGCCCCATCCCTGGAGCTGTTCAAGGCCAGGTTGGATGGGACAGTGGGCAACCTGACCTAGTGCCTGATTTCGTGGTTAGCAATGCTGCCTATGGCAGGGGTGTTGGAAGTGGATGATCTTTAAAGTCTATTCCAACCAAAGCCATTCTGTTTATGTTAACAGGATTGAAATTTATACCAGATGTTTGAGTACTTCGATCATTGAAATACACTTCAGCAAAACTGCAAAACTATATTCCTTGGCCGATGAAGTTAAATTTTTACTCTAACAATTAGAACCATGGAATCATAGAATTCTTATAGTTAGAAGGGACCTTTAAAAGCCATCTAGTCAAATTCTCCTGCAATGAACAGGAACACTACAGCTAGATCAGTTTGCCTGATCCAGCCTTGCCTTGAAAGTCTCTAGGGACAGGCATCAACCACATTTCTGAGCAACCTATTCCAGTGCCGCAACACCCACACTGTAAGATTTTTTTCTTATAGTTATCTGCGGGAATACAAGAAAAGCTGTTCAGAGCAGCAGCTGTGGAGCAAGATAAACAGCAGTTATCCAATCTTCTGGCTTGCTTGGGCCACAATAAGTGCAGAGGAATTGTCTTAGGCTGTATAAAAAAGATATAGTTAATGTATATAAATACCTTTTTTTTTTAATTTATTGTTTATTAAAACCTATTTTAAAAAAAAGGAAGAAAAATATAAAACTAATGGAATGTGTGATCTTGTTTTTTGTGACACTAACACATCAGGGCTTATTTAATGGGAAAAAAAAAAAAAAAAAAAAAGTGCTGCTAAAGAGTGATTACATGAATAAGGCACAATTGTGAGGAAAGGGATATCTTTCTCTAGTAAGATAAATCTTACAAAAGTCTAGATGATTCTATTTTTGACTTGAATATATGCTTGCAACTCTACACATTCCAGTTGAAAATTCTTAGGTAACGTATTTATGTCAACTAATAATGGAGTTGCAAATATATTTTAAAAAATGCTGATATTTTTCAGCAATCTTGAAACCTATACTTAAATTCCTTTTTCAGAATGGAAAGTGGGGCTACCTGTTTTTCACTATTCATGGGACTATTTATCAAAATTCATGCAATTATTTACCATAACTTGAGTTAGCACTCCAATGTGTCCTCCCCATTTCCTGGTTTCAGTTCAGACAGTGTCAGTTGCAAACAGTTTGTGTCTGGTTACTGACAAGCAATAAGTGTATGCTTGGGGCCATGCCAGGCCACAGGTCAGGGCAGGGAGTGACTGCAGGACAAGCTCGGCTGACCCACATGTGGCCCATGGGCCACAGGTTGGACATGCCTGAAACGTGTGGTTATTACTTCCAATCTGCTATCATAATGTCTAAAATAACTACACACCTATTTATTTACAATTTCACAATTTAAAACATTTAGTTAACAAATATTATTAATCCTGCCAAACTTGTAATTAAGTCCAAGTCCATAAGGAATTTCATTTTTACCAGTTTAAATGCAGTGGGTTGACCTTCTCTGTCTGTCACATACCCATCAAGTCACACTCTCATTGCTTTTCCTCAGAAAGATAAGGATAAATTAAAATGAAATAGATCATATGTCAGGATACCATCACAGGCAAAACAGACACAGCTTAGGGAACATTAATTTAAATTATTGCCAATTAAAAAATGGAGTAGGATAGCGAGAAACAAACAAGCAAACACATTCACAGAAAAACAAAACAAACGTAAGAACACCTTCCTCCCACCCTTCTTTCTAGACCAAGATTAAATCCCAAAACTTTTGCTTCCTCCCATTCGATCAGTGCAGGGTTAAAGAGGAATGGAGGTTCTAGACAGTCTATAATAGTAGACACTATTCCTGTCTACTCACACTCTCCTCTTCTCCAGCATGTGGTCCCTCACATGGAATGCTGTCCTTCATGAAAAAATGTGTGTCCTATACATGTGTGACAATAGCTTTTTAAGAACTGGTTCAGCAACGATCTGTATTACAGTATGCAGTCCTTCAGAAACAGACTGCTCCTGTATGGGTCACCTGTCAGTCCCCCATGGACCACAGTTCCATCCAGGGGCCTGCTCCTTTGTGGGCTCTCAATATGCTGCAGCTTCATACAGCGCACACCCACATTCTGCACTGTCAGGTCCACAATAGGCTGCTCAAAGTGGTGCTCCATGGGCTTCAGGGGGACAATGTGTTCCACCACGGGCTTCTCTGCTGGCTCTAAGCTAACTGCTCCAGCGTCTTCAACACCTTTCTTCTTCACTGACTTTGGTAGCTGCACACTTCTTTCTTTCACATTTTCTCTCTCCATGCTCTGAGTACTGTGCTCTGTGCTCTGATGTTTTTTAACACTTTCTTAAATATAGCAAGCAGTGGGTCCTTTTTAGAACCATCTGGAACTCATTCTTATCTGACAATTGGCAGCTATTCACCCTTCTCACTGAAGACAAATCAGCAACCCCCAAAAACCTTTCCAATAGAACGTCAAGCCATGAATGGTTTTATCAGCTGCATTGCATATCTGTGCTACAAGACAATTTTGGAGATGCTTCCACAAAGAATAAAAGTTTATATATTCTTCATAAAGGTTTCATAGCGCTCAGGGTTCATTAATCTCCCAGGAATAAAATGTTGAGCCAAATTTCAATAAAATCAATTGTCCGAATGTTCATAACTTAGGGTCTCTGAACTTTGGATTACTTTTCCCAGAGGATTTCACATCACTTTTATTTTTGTGTGTTTGTATGTTGTTCTTAGCAATAACTACCATGAATAAATAGTTGAGAGATCAAAACCTCAAAATATCTCATATAAAACTGTTTGTGGAACTGTTGCTGTACTGTAGAAAAAAAGGTAGAATAGATCTGAGGAGTTGCTGCTATGACCCACCCTTGGGGTGTCCAGAGTAACACCAACTATTTAGGTAGGACTGTGAGTGTGGAGGGGATGCATGTGTGCCATATGCACAGGACTGCTGGGAGGGTATCTGCTCCAAATTGGCATGCTAAAAAGGAAGACAGCTAGCACCAGCAAGATTAAATGGTTACTGAGGAATTACCAGGAAAAAACAAAGTTCTATCAAACAGGAATGAGGGCAGAATGGAGATTTGCCAGGTGGGGATATGCAGGAGCGGTCTGGCACCCCTGCTTGGGCTAGAGGTGAGGGATACGCAAGGTACTGGGCCCCTGGGGTCAGTTATGGGGCTGAGAAACATGTAGCTGTTTGTTTATGCTTTGTAAGTGCCTGGTGATTCATTTATGTGAGATTTATCACTGGTGTTGATATTGAACTTTGTTAACATGTTTTTAATAAATCAGCAAACTGCTTCGACCCTAATTTTGTTGAAACAATATGAACTGACTGTTTTTCCCCTGTGACAGGATCTAGACCAGTACAGTTTTATTTCAACCACGGTCAGAAAAATGCTGTTAATTTTCCTTGGTGCACAGTCTCAGAAAATTTTTTTCAGCACAGTCTGACTGGGGAAAGTGACTATAGGCAGACCAAGAAACCCAGAAATGATTGTTTAAGCAGGAACTAAATACTGCAATGGAAGCATCAGACCTCATGTTTGTTTCAGAATGTTCTTTTCCCAGTTAGATAATTTGGCCACTGTTTCTCATTCAGTACTGAGTTTATCACTTTACCTTTCTTTGGTTATCCAGTTAGAAATCCCATCTTAGTTTTAACCCAGACAAAAGAACAAAATTAAAGAAGTATCTAAGACATCACTGATGAGACAATATAGTTTCATTACAATGAACTACGTGGCAGGAGTCACTTCTGTGTTCTGTTCTTCCTCTTCACTACTGTACTGGCCTTGTCTGCATAGACCATAATCTCCTGTACTTGTTTATGCTAGAAATATTGATAGTTATCTAAATAAAAAATACTACCATGGCAACATAGCAAGACTGTTGTCACTATAAAAATTTACAAGGCATATTTTGTTGAAGCTTTATCCCATCAGATGGAAACTGTAGATATGAAAATCAAAGGACTGAGGGAGCATTTAACTGCATTTTTATCTTCAAAGGCAAATTTGCTTGCTACTAGACAAATACATTAAACATTATAACTTCTTTTTTTTTTTTTAAGAAACATGAATATTTTAATTTGGACAAACAAATATCAATATCTGAACATTTCACAGATATTCATACATTTCTATATATTTATCTCCACTACCTAAATGCAAACCATTTATATAAAGTGCTTGATTGTTGAAAATAAAGATATTGAAGTTTCACTGAAATCTGTTGGAATCGAACAGGCACTTAAGTGCTTTACTTATTTGGAATCCAAATCCCTCAGAAGGAGGTAAGCATTTGGAGCAGGTATGAGATTAGATTAAGATACTAGACAATTAGGATTTTTCATTTATTCCTGCCTAGGCCACCCAGAGCTTGCTTCAGGCTTATTTCCAAGGAAAATCATTCATCTGAAAGATGTATTATCTATTTTCTCATTTAAAATTTTAAAATTCTCCTGACACATTTCTGGAAAGTAATGGCATTTTTAGTGACTGTTACGAGCTGTCTAAATCTCTTAAGATCTCTTTGCTACAACCTTGGCAGAAGGATTGAGTCCTGTGCTCTGTCAGTGTCATATTCTATGTAAAGTCTCCAGAAGAAATTACCTAGATGCTCAACATTTGCACTTCTACAAGCTCCAGTAGTCTGCAGGTTTCACAGAGATCTGTTTTTTGTAGATTTCTTTACAGATTCTGTGTTTGTTGTTGGCTGGTCAAACAAGTGACTAGGTTCAGAAGATGTCAAGAATTCCTTGATGATAATATTCTAAAATGACAAGTGATATTACAATAAAAATAATAAATTAGAGAAGTAAAAATAAAACAGTTGTGTTAGCAGACAATGTTTACTTGGTAAAAAACTCCATGGAGGTGTATGTTCATAGAATCACATAGAATCCTTTGAGTTGGAAAGGACCCTTAAAACTCATCTAGACCAGCTCCTGTGCAATGAACAGGGACATCCACAGCTCAATCAGGTTGCTCAGAGCCTTGTCTAGTCTGACCTTGAATGTCTGCAGGGGTGGGATGTCCACCAGCACTCTGTTAATGAAGAATAAACCAACACCTAAAGATGCTTTCTTGCCTCCTCACATCTGATCTGGAAGTGTCTGATGCCATGCCTGATTGCTGATTATCCAAAGTCTACAATCTTTATGTTTGCAAGACTTGCCAATAACATCTACAAGCACAGAAATGATCATCACACTTAGATGACTTGGGAAAAAAGTAAAATGAAATTGTAGCTTGTAAGTGCCTGATAGGAGTTTATATTTCAGATTGAAGTTTTACAGGATAGAGAGATCTGTCTTTTCTGTTGGAGTTCTGGGACCTGACAGGCTCACCTCAGATAGGGAAATCTAGGGAGGCTGCAGCTCATGGATCTTTCACTACTTTGTAATGACATTGTTGGCATAATTCATCTGAACAAGCTTTAAACCAACACTCAGAAATTCTAATTTTGGCACTTAAACAGCAAAGCTTTTCTACATATAAGCTAGAAAACAATTATCTGTCTCTTTGCTTATTTACAATATGGCAGACACATTAACTGTACAGTGCCACTTTAAATGATTCAAACTGCCCTGTTCTGCCTCCAGCATCCACTACAAATGGGTACAGAACTCATAAGTCACATGTCACATCTGGCAATCACATATAAATTTCTCAGATAGTCAGTGTTATCTTTAATGATAATGATAATCTGAATAACATCCTTAGTGGCTGATTATCTGAAAAACCACCTGGGCACAAATCTTAAATCAATTGCTCTTGCACAAACACCTTGTACCATTTGAGACACAAAGGATCAAGTAACACCAACATAGAGGTCTGTGTCTTCCTAGGGACCATAAGAAGCAGGGCTCACCCCAGAGTCTCCCAGGGCAGAGCCTAATAGCTGGAGGCTGTTCCACTGCCCCAGACAGTAATGGGCAGTGAAGGCACTGGGGCACTTCAAACCTCAACCTCCTGATGATCAGGACAGGTTGAGGCCAAGACAGTCTCCAGACCAGTGTCAGAAGAAATGCATCCATGCTTTGTCATAGGCATGGTTGAAAATCTACTGCAGCATAGCTCAGGCAGGGGCCAAATGTGGGAGCTTTGACTCAACAGTATCTCCCAAGAAGACAGACGAGGCTGGGAGGCTTGTCTAGGAACTTTTCCAGGCTTTTTATCTGAAGTGCCACAGGTTCCTGAGTAGTTCTTTCTTGTCAGAGAACTGGCTTAAAACAGAGAAAGCTAAAATGTAGGAGAAATTATATCTAGAGTCTAACACATAAAGAAAATATATCACAAAAATCAGATCCTTCTAGAGAAGAAACTAATGGTCCAAGTACAGAATCCTAGGACATCCTAGGCTTGGTACTTAGGATAGACTGAATTAAGCCCTAGATTTTCATTGTAAGATTTCAGATAGATAGAATATATTCTTCTGATTTTGTGATCTGAGAGAAATAAGCAGAGGAGTATTGGGCTTTATTTAAATAATAATAATAATAAAATTTTCTTTACATCCATTACTATCTGATTTGGCACAAGTCCTTTTCACATTCACTAAATTTTTTAGGTCAATATTTTTTTGCGTTTGTTGCATGCAAGGTCTTATGCACTTATCCATTTGTCAGAAAGAAAAAAAACCATCTGCAGTTGGGACTTTAGGAGGAGTTTACTTAGAACTTTACCCCCTTTCCCCCCCAGCAGCATTGAGTTCCCTAGTTTCAAATTCCCTGAAATCACCACGACAAGTTGCAGATAACAGTGCTTTGTGTGTGTTTCTTTCCTAAATTTTACCCCTGAGCTCTCAAGCACAAGGTTCTTGCTTGTTGCACATGATGCAGGCTGTCCAAAAAATTTTGTGTCACCTGGACTGAAACAGTGGCACATAATGGATCTTCCAAATAATAACAAGACATGAGACAGAATCACTGATTAGGATGGTGAATCAAATATTACTATTCTGTTTGTAGACTTAATTAATCAGGAAAACATTGCTTTGGTACTGTACAGAGGGGTTCTTGAAAAGAACTGGCCTCAGAAATATAGAATCCTGGAAAGAAGTGATTATTGTGGCTAAAGGAAAGATTCCTCAAGTGGAAGAAGATCCTGGAGATAAAAAAGTATGCATGGAAATGAATAGCAGAGCAGTGGCACTGGCCAGGAACCTTGACCAGTGACACCTGAGAATGGTAATTGTGCTGTGGCATGGCAGCAAACAACATAACCTTCTTCCAAACTTCCCTACCTGGTTAGTGTTCACAACATAAGTTATTTTTGTGGATGAATGTTTTTACCACCTACTTTATGAAGAGTTACTTTGTCTCTCCCTGCTGAGAAAGCCTTCCTTACACTATTCTGCAATATGACCGTAAGTAATGATCACCATAAGGAAGGATATCTTTTCAAAACAGCCACAAAGGCCCTGGTACATTGAGATATTCTTGCAGGCTCTTTGATTCTTTGCAGGAATCTTTGATTCCTGAGAAGTAAGAACCAGAATCACAGTTCACTGTAGTAGAAAGTTTGCCAGTATTTACTGAGACATTCAACGTGGTCATAAGCTTGGAAAATATTCTCAAAATGGCAAAGTACCCTGAGAAACAAATCTGACCAACTTCATATATTGTGGTCAAGATCACACAAATTTTTAAAGAAATTTCTTTATTTTGTTGTGTACTAAGTCATACCTAACACTGATGTAGGGTTGTTGTTGGTTTTTTGTTTGTTTGTTTGGTTGGTTTGGTTTGGTTTGGTTCTTTGTTTCCTTTGTTTCTACTTTTGTTGTGTTGTTTTTTGCATTTATATATTTTTGTCTTGCTAGAAGGTGATCTTCCATCAATACTAAAAGAATGATCAGGAAGAGAAAAGTACAACAGTATTTCACGTTAGGCTACTCTGGGATGCCTGGTGACATTTTTACTGATAGAGTTTCTTGATGCAAAAGTACATTTCCTTGGTCAAGCCTGCCAAGTGTATACTTAGACAAAGAATATGGGGAAAAAATAAAATAAAATAAAATAAAATAAAATAAAATAAAATAAAATAAAATAAAATAAAATAAAATAAAATAAAATAAAATAAAATAAAATAAAATAAAGGAAAATGCATGCAATTCTGGTATGAATTCTAAGATAAACAGTTTCACTTGTAGATTCAGCTCAACAGAATCAATTTCTCTTGTGAAAACTAGGTGCAAATATTGGCTTTTGTGTGATGAGGGCTTATATGCTTCATTAAGATGCTGAACACTATCCCTGAGTGCCAAACACCTCCTGTGAGTGATTCTGTGTCTGCAGTCTCACAGGATTTAACAGTACTGGCTTTGCATTAACATTTGTTCCAAACCTATGGGCTTTAATCTACTGAAATTACTTTCAAAACCTCATGTTGACATGTCTAAGAAGATGGCCCAAATATAGAGAAATAGAAGAGTACAGAGGCCTAGATGGTTAATTGAATGCACTCATCTGAATTTTCAGGAAAGAGATGCTTAGATTCTTAGTCCATATTTGGAACACAGTGTCCATTCCATGTATCCTGTGAATAACAGGTAACAAAACAAAGGACACTAAGAAGTTTGAGACTTATATTTAAAAGCCGAAAGCTTCAAACTATACTTTGCTACATAAAAAAAACCCTATTTATTTTTTTATTTTCAGAGATCTCTTTTCCTTATTAATAATTTACATTTTTGAAATAACAATAACTTGCCTAGACAGTCATGGAAGTTGGAAGATTCTGTCCTGCTTTGACTGTAGAAGTTAAGGAAGAAACAAAAAAAAGTAAAACTAAGCAAAAGTGGTTTAAACGTGGGCAAAACAACCCTAGAGTCACCAAAAATATTTTTAATATTGTAGTCAAATATGTCAAGACAAAGGCTGTCACTGTTTTAAAGGCTGATTATGTAGAATTTTGATTTACAATCAGAACTTCTGTAGAGAAAGGGAAAGTCAAGCTGCATCATAGGGGGGAATAATTCTTTCTGCCAGCTGAAAAGGCAAATTTTAAGACCTAGATGAGTTTAGTATCAAAAAGTGTGTGACATGATCAGCAAGATCAACAAGCAAAGATGAAAATTTCTTTTGCTCTTCTAAAGATTAGCACAGAATAGAATATCTATGAAAAAAAAATTTGGATTATCATAAACTTTTGCTCACAGCTGGTCTACCTTTACAGAAACCAGAGAAGACACTGCTTCAAGAAGGCAAGTTGTTTTATCTCACAGATAGAATGCCAGATTGATTACATTCTTGTATTTCTTTATTTCATTATAATGAGTCTACATTAATTATCTAGAATTTAATCAACTAGCTATTTAGAGACTAATAAACAGTAGATTAGTCTTATCCTCAGGGTCTATGTTCTGTCAATGAAGAGAGGAATCTCCAGAAGCTCTTTATTCCATTATAATGTTGTCTAAGGCAGGTGAAAGGATTCCAGAATGGTTGGTTCTCTCCAGTCAGCACAGGAATCGTCAAAGTGGCCAGCTGTCATGAAGCTCTGTACAGATTTTATTCATGTTTCTTTTCAGAGTTTTTTTCCTCATCTGTAATACAGCAAGACATACAGAGAAATGATCCAGTCTGAAGAGGCTCAAACAAATTAGGATTTTTTTACATAATATTTTCTCCATATTTTTATTTACACATTAAAAAAAAAAAAAAAAATCCCTCCCAAAACAGTACAGTCAAACTGCATGCTACCTTGAAGCTGTCAAGATGAAGAAGTTTATTACTGGTATACAAAAAGGTCACTGTGACACTGCTAAGAAAGTGTGGATATAGAAATTTAAAGATGCGTTGATTAATTTCACAGAGGTAAATACCCAGTGCTGCACAACTCTCTCTGTTTAATTATCTTGTCAAAAGGTTTTGACAAAGACCTTCAGTGGGTTACTGAATAAACCTGAACTGCAGATTACCTGTACTGAATCATTTATTCTTTCAGAGCTTTCAATAGAATCGGTTTAATCAGTTCTATTTTCTTATCAATTTTCTGCTTCTCTTCAGGTCCCACTATCTTATAACAAGTTTTTCTGGCTACGTAGATATTATTGGGGTTATTTTTTCATGTTTGTTTTGTTTTGTGTGTTTGGTTTTTTAAGATTTGTTGTTGTTTTGAGTTTTTGTGTTTGCATGTGTGTAGTTTTGTGGTTTTTTATTTTCCCCTTTCCTGTTTGGTCAAAGACTGTTTTAACACACACTTTAGATGTTTCTTGATTTCTTTATCTGGTCTTCTGTACCTATCAATTAATCAGGGAGCATAATGATATTTTTCTTTTCCTTCACTGGTTTGTAAAGGTATATTTACATCAAAAGATAACAACTTCATTTTAACACTACACAAGCTGCCCTTGGATGCAAATAGGCATCTACAAAGGGATCTAAATATCATTAAATGCTTTCCTCAGTGCCTTATTAACTGTGTTTACTTTATATTGTTATTTCTCTAAGCACAATTTAATATCAAAAAAAGGACTGGTAAGAACTACATTGACGAGGTAGAAAAGTGCACCTCTATAGAATCTGACAGATTTGCGTATCAAAAATCAGTAAAATAATCACTTGAAAACTATTTAGAAAGAAAAGAAAGAAAGGAAGGAAGGAAGGAAGGAAGGAAGGAAGGAAGGAAGGAAGGAAGGAAGGAAGGAAGGAAGGAAGGAAGGAAGGAAGGAAGGAAGGAAGGAAGGAAGGAAGGAAGGAAGGAAGGAAGGAAGGAAGGAAGGAAGGAAGGAAGGAAGGAAGGAAGGAAGGAAGGAAGGAAGGAAGGAAGGAAGGAAGGAAGGAAGGAAGGAAGGAAGGAAGGAAGGAAGGAAGGAAGGAAGGAAGGAAGGAAGGAAGGAAGGAAGGAAGGAAGGAAGGAAGGAAGGAAGGAAGGAAGGAAGGAAGGAAGGAAGGAAGGAAGGAAGGAAGGAAGGAAGGAAGGAAGGAAGGAAGGAAGGAAGGAAGGAAGGAAGGAAGGAAGGAAGGAAGGAAGGAAGGAAGGAAGGAAGGAAGGAAGGAAGGAAGGAAGGAAGGAAGGAAGGAAGGAAGGAAGGAAGGAAGGAAGGAAGGAAGAGAAGAAAGAAAGAAAGAAAGAAAGAAAGAAAGAAAGAAAGAAAGAAAGAAAGAAAGAAAGAAAGAAAGAAAGAAAGAAAGAAAGAAAGAAAGAAAGAAAGAAAGAAAGAAAGAAAGAAAGAAGAAAAGGGAGAAGAAAAACTCTAGTTTTCCCTTTAAACATCTCTAAAGACACATACTACCAACTCTCTAAAATATTTCAATGGTAGTAAGGAGAAGTATCTTACCAGCATTCCAACATTTACTGATGTATGAGTAAAACAATGGAAGTGAAGGCTGTTTTTTGGATAGCTATAGGCACTCCAAGGAGCAGTCTGAATTTGGGTGCAGCAATGTTACTAACAGCATACTTCATTCTCCCTAAATAATAAGGTTAGAGGACAGAGTTGCCATTTCTACTGGTGCTGGATGATGTCCTAGGAAACACTGTCTACTGGGATGTGGCCCGGTCCACAACATAAAGGTTGGAATGGATGATTTTTAAATTTCTTTCCAAACCAAGCCATTCTATGTTTCTGTAGAGTCCAGGAGAGAGGTGATGAAGGAGTCTTATTTTAACTGCAAGACTTATTCAATGCACTGGGCAAATGTCACAAGACATAACATCATGTATATTCAGGCTGTACATCACACACTTTTGCACAACGTAAAGAGCATAGAAGAGTGCAGCAGTGTGGAGAGAAGAGAGTGTGAATGAATCAATTTGTCTTTCCTTGCTTTACACCTATGAAGGACATTCAGAACTGGTTTTCAACATAGGTGAACTGGGTTCAAATTTCATCAGAGAGAAGAAGGAATTGAATGCAGTTTCCTACAGTCTGGATAAAAGAATATAAGATATAAGATATACTGAGAGTACTAGTATTCAGTGAAATAAGGGTATTGTTTTCATCCATTTTCAGTACCTAAGTTGAGCCTTTCATTTCCTGTTTTGTTGTTGTTGTTTGTTTTTTTTAATAGACATGCCTCTTAGTAGAATACAAATAGATAAGATGTTTTGCTTGGAAGCATATTCTTTTCATATACAACTCATACTTTTAAATATGTATGAGGATGTAGTCAAAATGTTTGTGTCTATTTGTGTGTATACATAGTATTACTAGTCTGATATTAACAAAGATTTTATGCTTGTTTTACTTTTTTAGTTAGTAAACAAAGCTAATAATCACCACTTTTATGTACTCATAATGAGCACAATCATGCGAGTCTAAGTTGAATTAGACAATTTCCAGTTGTCCAAAGAGTTTTGGTTTTTTTTGATACAATTATAGATAATATAGAAAAATTATATACAATTATTAGCATGTCGAAAGTCTCCTGTAAGTCTGAGTAATTAATTGTTAATCTCAGATATTTATAATAAACAGTTGAAAGAATAAATTTCTCACATAGATTAAGGTAGATAAGGAAACCTCTGAGAAAAATAAATTGGATAAAAGTGAGTGTATTTAAGAAAATATATTTAGTGTGGTGCTGCAGTCCGAAATAGATGCTATATGCGGGACATAAACATATTAATTTGTCAGCAGTTTTTCTCTGCCAAAATACATGGCAAAGTTTTAAAAGACCTGTACTGCAGCCTGAGTGGTATGCTGGCAAGATGCCAGCATTTGTTTTACCATTTCAGTATAGTTTTATTTACTGGTTATGAACAAGATTACTTTTTCAGTTCCTGCAGTGTCCATTTCGTCCTTCTCAAAAATGTCTTTATTTTGTCTTTCAAAGATACTTTATCAGCATATAAAATAAAACAAAATGAAATAAAATAAAATAAAATAAAATAAAATAAAATAAAATAAAATAAAATAAAATAAAATAAAATAAAATAAAACAACAACAAAAAGTAATCACCCAACCCCATATTCAGAATAAAGCAATTAATTTGATGGGTTGTCAGTTAAAAAATGTAGCTTTTGACAGACATCCTATGTGATGCCAGCTAGAATGATGCGCTGTGTAACACTTTCCTTAAAAAGGAAAATAAATAAGGCATCCCAAAGGCAAGTCCTTTTTATTCATTCAAAGCAATTAGGCATTAGTGCATCTTTGTTGTGTATTCTTGACAAGTTGTAAAGAATTCTATTGAAAAAGTTCCATAAGCTTGCATGCAATTCCCAGAAAGGAAAGCCAAAGAGCCAGGCAGAGGGCGAGGGAAGCAACAATGCAGCTGTCAAGGGCAAAGTGGACAGGAAACAGGTTAGCAGAACTATATTTGGTCCATTATGTTCACCTCAAAATCTGTTATCTATTGTTGTGGTTAAAGCATCATAATTTACTACTGTTTTTCTACTTGGTACAAATTCTTGTACAAGAAGAGAAAATGAGCATGTGATGAGTAAACTTTTTTTCTTCTTTTTTTTTTTTTTTTAATTGAAGCGGAGTATTTCATTTACATGAATTAGGGGGAAAAAAGAAATCTTTAGTATTCCTATATTAAAAATATCCCATATCTGTTTCCTTGGCACCAGTTCTCAGAATATTGTGAAAGCAGCCTAAATGGCATGTCGTCTGTGAAGGATGTGTCTCCTCAAGTCACGTAAAATTTGTGATTATGTTTTTTTCAAATACAGAAAGAAACTCAATTATGCTGCCACACACAGTTTATGTGACAATATAGCTTTTGTGTTTACCTCAAAGATCTGATCTGGAGGAACAGTCCAATTCATTGCAAGGCTGTGCACTCACTTTAGTATTGTATATTAGTTGTATTATTTATATTTGTAAGGCTTTGTTTCTCCTAATTGCTGATGGTACCTTTTGAATGACCATTTGGACAACAATTTGTTTTTTGTGGCTGATTGTTTTTGTCTGAGTTTTTTAACTAAGAGATTATATATTAGTTATGAAATGCTTCTTTTATACTTTCTTCACTGGAAGCTACTTGCATGTTTTGTCTCAACATAAATGTTTCTGTGAGGTCATGGCCCTTGCAGTTCAGCTGGCTGTCAGCGTTCCAGCTGAATGGCATCTGCACTTACATCCTGTTTCAAGGGGAAATGCAAACAATCATGCTGCTTTAGGAACAAAACCTTCAATATTTATGTTAAAATCACTTTTGATTAAAAGCCAGTTGCACAGAAGATGATGCAAATTCTTCTTGCTTTTGTTTGGGCAAATCCAGAGATAAAAGTCCTGGATCTAGACCCACTTTTCTGCTCCCCATTTAACTATCTGTAGTTTTGAAATTGTATCTTTTCTATAACTCTCATCAGCCACAGCAAGATGCCAGAATATATGACCATATCAGGGAAATATGTGAAGACAGTGACTGTTAGCTGCCTCTCTACTGCCATCTTCCACAGTGACTCTCTTGGGCAGTTTTAGGGGTTTAACATCTGATATTGTGTCTGGTTTGCCAAAGCAAGACAATAAAAAATCTACAAATTATTTGATTTTGTAGGAGTATCCCCTTCCACAGTTCTTGAACTCTCTGTCACCATTCTCTGGCAAATATAGAAATAAAAGTTTCACCATCAATCTGAAGCATTGTTATCTCTCTTCATCCATATTATGAGTAGTAAAGAAGTAAATCAAAAATATAGCCTGATATATCTCCATGAGATTTGTTGATGGATCCCCTTGTATGAATAATCAGTTTCATAGGAACAGTATGGATAAGAGAGAATAAGCTGAGAGTAATACACCACCCTCAATATCTTAATTACGCAGTTTATAAAATAACACCATTGTAATGACAGAAGAAAATAACTTTCATGTCTGCAAAGCAAAACACTTTAACATGTAATTAACTTATTTGAGTGCTTAAGTCCCTTTAAGTAAATTGTTAACAGGAATAGTCTTAAGCATAGTATGAGACTAGATCTAAAGTGATGCATTCCTTAGTGTCCTGGAAATGTGTTTCACTCTTCATGAATAAACATAACACACACAGTGTGATACCACAAGAGAGACATGATATAAGAGGAAAAGTTCCTCCTGCAAAATAAATGCCATGTAATATAAAATAAACACAAGACAACAAATGGAAGAAATAAAAAATAAGCAAACTACCATGCTATTGCCTCACTGAATCAAGCAGACTGATAAGGCATTCTACTCTGTTTACAATTCCATGGAGTTATATTAATCAAGCTATTCTTACCTATCACAGTATTTCCTTGTTTCTCTTCTTTTTCCTTAAATTTCTCAAATAAGATCAGAACTGAACTGCTTTTTTTTTTTCTCTCTCTCTCTTTCTTTTTTTTTAACCCAAAATCTGATTGACATTCCCATATAGGTCAACTATTTGCCGTAACATTGTCTCAGGTTAAAGGAATAAAAGGGTGAAAGACATCTATTGTTTTATTTTTCTGTTGACTTGATTCTTATGCCTATTCCAGTAAGCCAAGCTTACATTTTTAAATAATGTATTCAACAACCGGAAAAAAAGTTCACCCAGAGCTAACAAGAGCTGAGAAGGATGAGAAAGAGCACTTTGCAAAATATCTTTTTGTAGGTACTCTATACACATACTAATTTCTATTGTACCATTCCTGATTCTCAGAGGCAGATCAAACTTGAAAGAAGACTGAATTCAGGTACTACTTTTGCTACGTGAACAAAGCACAGTGAGATGCTCTTACCATCTTCAAAGGTTGCCTCCTACTTTATGAATAATGAGTCCTTAAAGCAATGTTGTCAAAATAAACTGAACAAGCTGCATTCAATTATAATTGCTGAAAGAATGTGCCAGTAGTAAAGGGAAAGGTGTTTTTTTGTGTGTTTTCTTTCTTTTTTAATAAATTTTCAGATGTAATGGATACACCTTGGCCTCAGAAAAAATGAGAAAAAGAAATTCTAGTTCAATTTGCATGCACTTGAAAACTGAATTCAGCTATTCTAAAACATCATGCTATTCAAGGGTTATTTGAATTTCAGTTCATATTCAGATATCTCAAGACTGTCTTTCATGATATCAAAAGAATTTCAAACCCTACAGGTAAGCTTCTAGCCAATCTCTTTTTCAATTAAAAAAAAAAAAAAAAAAAAAAAAAGGAAAAAGAAAAAAAGAAAAAAAAAAGCTAAAAAAAGAAAAAAAAGCTAAAATAATTAATAATTGAAGACTTGAAATGATATCTATAAATCTGCCTCTCTTTGGAGGAGCAAAAAAGATTAGTGAGTACAGTCAAAGGTATACCTAGGAAGTTAATTTTCCGTTTCAGAGACTCCAGTAGAAGTTACATCTTAAATTCCTCCATAAATCTTGTCCAGAAATCTTATTCATATGCAAAGATCTAGAATGTAGAATCAAACATTTATTGTAAACAACTTTTCCATGTTTCTTTACTGTGTCCAGAAATGCAAATCTCCTAAAAAATATTTAAACAGCTATAAAACATTAAAGTGTTTTGTTTTAATCTTCTATGTGAAATAAGCATTTTTTAAACTCTTATTTAAATCACTAAGTATTTGCTTTCAATTAACTTGAGAACTTTTCTCTATGAAAAACAACAATTCTTGCCTTGAATATCATTTTCCCACTCTAAATTTACCCAAGATTTCAGAGGCATCAAATTTAAAACTATTAGTCCAAACTTAGGAAAAGCTGACTAATTGTTCTGTTCAAGAATTTAGAAAAAACTTTTCACAAAGAATTCAAAAGAAAAATATGGATAAACTAATGCTGTATGAAAAACTAAATAAATTGTGAAGCATTGTTCATCTTTTTAATTTGAAAGTAAGTGAACATTTACAAAATATTGTTAAGTCTGATTAAAAGTCTTTAAAATTCAGCAGAGCAAATGTCCTCATTTACAACATAAGGAGAGTAGAAGATCCTAATCTTTTTTATATTTGTTTTTGAGCAATTGATGTGTTGATCTATACCTGCAGTGACTTTCCAGACGTGGAACCTAAAACTACAGTTTGTATAGTCTATTGGGAGATCCCTTTGTCCTGCCTGCTATTGTGACATGTAAAGATGGTGTGGCCTAACTAGATCAGAGACATCCTGTAGGTATTCCACCTGTGTTAGAAAAACAAAATCAAAGTGATTACACAAACAATCAAACAAACAAACAATCAAACAAAAAGTAGTGTACAAAAAGCATTAAGTGGCACTGTTGCCTTTATTCACATAAATAGATGATCACTTCAAATAAGTGCAATAATCTGAATCAGAATATGAATAAACTTGAGTATGGAGTGAAGGATTAAACTGATAAATTTGCATGAAAAGCTTAAGAAGGAAGTCACTCAATATGCTTAATCCAGAGAGATTGAAAAAACAAATGGATTTACTCATTCCAGCTCTGTACATATTGCTGCTGCACAACAGATATTAAATAACACTCCACTCCACTTTCCTATAGTACATTAGACATATCAGAGTTGAGTCAGACTGCCCCTGGAAAGTGTTAACTGACATGAACCTGGAAGGTCATTGACAATAGCAGGTAGACTATCAATTCAGTGAAGTTAAGGTAAAATTGCTTTAAGTATTTGTGTTAGGTCCATCAGAAGACTTCTCAAAGGAGTGTAAAATCCTGAAAAAAGCATTATGAAATCATACTGTAACCTCTTTGATAGCCTCAATTTACACTTAATCCAAGGAAGAAATGTTAGCAGAAAATAAATAAATAAATAAATAAATTGATAGCTTAAATTTTGATTTTCTATTTTTAAATGAGTGTGAAAGAACAACACAATGAATTAAAGTTACATTGTGTAAAGACTTAATTCAGAACAAGAAATTATTAGTTGACCAGATGGATTAACACCAACAACTTACAGAACTCAAAGTAGTTCTATTACTTGTCTAAATATTTTACATGTAACTAGGAGGACTGGCTGACACACCAGAAGGCTGTGCTCCATTCAGTGAGACCTGGACAGGCTGGAGAACTGGGCAGGGAGAAACCTTATGAGATTCAACAGTGGCAAGTGAAGAGTCCTACACCTGAAGAGGAATAACTGCATCCATACGGGTTAGGGGATGATGTGCTGGAAAGGAGCTCTGCAGAGAATAAGCTGGGTGGACAACGGGTTGGCCATGAACTAGTTGTGTGCCCTGGTGGCCAAGAAGTCCAATGTTATCCTGTGGTGCATTAGAAGGAGTGTTGCCAGCAGGTCGATGGAGGTGATTGTCCCTCTCTACACTGCCCTGGAAGTCCTGTGCCAAGTTCTGGGCTTCTCACTTCAAAAAAGACAGAGAACTTCTAGATAAAGTCCATTGGAGGGCCAGAAAGATGAGGAGGGGCTTGGAGCATCTCCCTTATGACAGAAGGATGAGAGACCTGGCTGGGACTGTTCAGTCTGGAAAAGAGAAGACTGGGAGGGAATCACATGAATGCCTTTAAGTATGTGAAGGGCAGTTTTCAAATGGATGGAGCCAGGCTCTATTCCTCAGTGCCCAACTCATGGACAAATGGCAACAAGCAAAAAAGTGGAACACTGGAAGTTTCATCTGAACTTGAAGAAGGATTTCTTTAAGGGTAACAGAGCTCTGGAACAGAAGTTATAGAGACTTCTTCTCTGGAGATATTCAAATCCGCCCTAGATACAGTCCTGTGTAACCTATGGGAGAGAATATACTTTAGCAGGGTGGTGTTGTGGAGAGTCCTTGCAAACCTGTAAAATTCTCTGATTCTGTGGGAAAAGTAATTTTCTATAAAAATGCATATTTAAACTGTGCTGAATGGATTGATGTGGAGTAATGTGTTTCTTGTCTGTGGCAAGGCAGTAAGAACAGTAATAACAGCATTTTGAAAATGTCTAGTTGTATCCCAGAAATGCATATTAACAGAGAGGAGAGGAGAGGAGAGGAGAGGAGAGGAGAGGAGAGGAGAGGAGAGGAGAGGAGAGGAGAGGAGAGGAGAGGAGAGGAGAGGAGAGGAGAGGAGAGGAGAGGAGAGGAGAGGAGAGGAGAGGAGAGGAGAGGAGAGGAGAGGAGAGGAGAGGAGAGGAGAGGAGAGGAGAGGAGAGGAGAGGAGAGGAGAGGAGAGGAGAGGAGAGGAGAGGAGAGGAGAGGAGAGGAGAGGAGAGGAGAGGAGAGGAGAGGAGAGGGAATGCTTATGTTTAATTTAGTATCTATAAACTCACAGGTGACTTAAATAGGTAATAAATAGAAATCTAACAACAACAACAGAAAAAAAAATCGCGTACACACACAAAATGAACAACAACAACAATAAAAAAACACCATAAATCCATGAATCCACAATCATGCAATAACCTGAATGAAGAGGTCCAATATCATTTACCTTTGTCTATGCTTGTTTGGGTTTTATTTTATTTTGATTTATTTTGTGATGGAATTAAAGAAAACCAAAGCCCAAAACCAGAATTACAATAGTTTTTTAAATTCCTGTCTATACATGGCTACTGGGGACACAGTAGCTTGAGTCATGGGACGTCCCAGGATCCTAATCCATTGGTGAGTTCTCAGAGCATGCCTGAATTCTCCATCATCTCAAGGACACAGTCTGCATTTATACATAAAGTGGAGGGCAGGGAACAGCCTGAGAAATGAAGAGCTGTTTCCATGATGTGTCAGCTTATTCTTTATATAGTATAACATATGGCAGATTCTGTTTTCTTCCCCTCCCATTCTCTGTGTTGGAGTTATTTTCTACAAAATGATGAAAGGCATAAATAAAATGTTCTTGGCTGTGGGCCTTCTCTATTGAAATCAGTGTGTGAAGGAGAGGGGGCTGCAAAGGAGTGTAATGTGTGTAAAATGAAGACATTATTTTCAAATTATCTTTTCTTGTATTTAGGCTATAAAATTTGAAGATTATTCAGCATGTCATATATTGATAATTATTCTCTTTGTCTGAACTGCTGTAATACAACAACAACTGCAGTGTACCTTTTTCTTTATATAAGCCCGTACTATATGCAAAATAATAACCTTGAAATAGAATGCTGGTTCTTCATATCATGTTTACTATTGAGAGCATATTCAATATAGTATAGAAATTCTTGCCTGCTAAAATGTCTTCTATAATGGGCTGCACTGACATTGCTGTTTTTAAACTAAATATCAACCATAAGGTAAGAGTGGGAAAGAGCAGATGGAGTTCGTTTCTCAAAGTGTATTGGAATCAAAATGCATTCTTTAAAATTCATATCCAAATGTGGCTATGGGAAATTATAAATTATAACTCAACGCTGTTTTTATAGTGATGCATCTGATATAATGTTAACAGAATGATTATGTAATAACGACAATAGCGGAATAATTCCTATGTATGCTGCTCTCATTGCAACCATATAGCTGCTGTCTTAAGTAAAACAAACAACAACAACAAAAAAAATCAGTAGGACTGGATGTGAAAAAAAATGAAGCTGTGTTTACACCATTTCTAAAGATAGTAACCACAGCAGTTTCCAACAGCCAGTGAAATATTTTCTTAACTATCTGATCATTAATACTATATGCCTTTCATCTTTTCACACTGTTCCCAGTCTTGTCTTTAACTTATATTAGCTTATCTTTTGGAATAAAAATCTAACACATGTATTTATTAACATTTACAGGGTTGATGTCTATGTTAAATCAGTAAATCTGAACTTCTGTTTCTTTACTGAAAACCGTTGACAGGAAAGTGGACAACTATGTGAGCCTTTTTTTAAAAGGGCACTCTTTTTGTTAGATCAGAGAGCTTTCATTTTCAAGTGAAAGTCTTTCTTGCAGAAACATATACATATCAGAAAATGATCTGTAAAACCTGGTCATTCAGAGGCTGAAATTTATGCAAAAATGGTATTTTTTATCAAGGAAAAAGAGCAAATAGTTTCTGAGACTGAATGGAAAAAACATCTCTGTTAGTAAGTTAGAGGCAGAGATCACTTACACATTACTCCAGCCGCTGGAAGTAATCATCCGCATTTAGTATTCCATCAGTAGATTGCTTCTGACAAGTTATACATTCAAGAGATTAATTCATCAGTTTCCAGCAATCACTTTCAGTAATGTTTAGCATGAAAAAATACTAGGTGCTGAAATAAGAAAATCTGTGGTCAACTATCAAAATAACAGACTATTTAGTCTCCTTCTCATGACATTTTACATGCACACACACTCAGTACAAAGTAGAGTGAACATAAGTGTTTTTTTTTCCAACATGGGGGAATTTTTTTTAATATATTACTTTCAAATCCTATTTATACGGAGTTGAAATCAAGGACATACAGAGGAGTGGAGCTTAGCTAATTATAAACAAAAAATTAAAAATAAATAAATAAATGAAATGATGTTCCTTCTCCTCCCATGCAATTCAGAGTAGGGCACTGTAGAGAAAATTACAAGATACTGTGAAATGGAGATACTGTATCTACACAATTCAGCCCAAATCAGATACATTGCCTTTGCTCCTGGAAGTGTGTGAGCCAGAAGGCAAGCGCTGATCTTAATAGGTTTTCTAGCTGGCACATACCACGACATTTATTCTGCTAACTACTTGGGAAATGCTGCTGGCAGTCCTTCAAGCCACCTGTGTTGTTTGCACTTTTGTCACCACTGGCACTCTCAGAGGAAGAAAATGCAGTTTTGATTCTGTACCTGGCCCTATGCAGAGCAGCTGCCTGCGCTACAAGAAATCTGTCCAGTCAGATGTTCAAGATATTTTTTATGATCAAAAAAGCAGACAAGTTCTGCCACTCATTTTTCTAAATAGAGTTTAATGTAATAGATTCATTTCCTAGAAATTTTTAATTACAGAGATCTACATTCCCAAAAATAAATAAATAAACAAATTACTTCAACAAATTCACTGGCCAAAAGGCTTTGTCTGAAATTTATACTGATAACATTGAAAATCAATTTTTCATTTTAATTTACAATATGTTTTTAGTTTATGCAGAGAACAAAAGAGGCCTGTAGTTAATTTAACACCTGTACATTCTCAGAAATTATAATGAAACACTGCATGATTCAGCTGTTATAGGATGGTGAATTCTAATCCTGTTAGGGTGGCTCTTTAATTAAAATATCTATTAACTTTTCTGCAGTTAATGTAATCACAGATTTATTACTTCTTGTCCTTCTTTGGGAAAAAAAAAAAGTTTCTGATCCAATAATATTTAATTTATAAAATCTTACCTTACAAAAAGGAATTCACAACTTAATAACATATCTGTAAAGCTATCCACTTTCAGAAATTAACTATCCATTTAAGAGTTCTAAATAAACATCATCAAACTGAAGTGCCTGCATTGCATCCTGGATTCACAATTCTCCTCAAGATGTTAAAAAATAGGTTATAATTCAATTTTCTGTCATAGTACTTCTTTTGTCACACTTTCTTTAATTCTAACATACTTCTAGTATGCTTTCCTTTACATAGTACCTTTTACTAGTTTAATCTGTGTCTGTTCATAAATAGGTATTCCTTTTAATATGATATGCAGAATACACTGACACTGCCAAACAAGTAGTAAGCTAATATGAAGGAGTATTTATTGCTTTCTTTTCTGATTTTTTTTTTTTTTAATTATACCTGATATTCTTTCTGTTTTTATAAAGCACTAGCCAAGAAAGAGACATCAGTGAAAAAGAAGTTGCTGATTGTGCTATTTACTTCCAGTACAAGGAGGCAAAAAGTAACATCGTAAGCATCAAAAAGCTGTGATCAAAGTCTAAGACTGAGCATACAGTACGACCTGGTAATCCCCTTGTGGGCCAGTGTTTACTGCTAACACTTTATACAGTATCAGCCGTGTTGAAAATTCATGTATTAAACCATTGGCTTTCGGGATTTTTATAGCTCCCTGCTTGCAGTTAATGCATTTTGTATTAGCCCTCAGTGTGAAGAAATCATAACTCTGTATACCAAGGGATAAACTCCAACTTTTAAATTACTAGAAAACAGTATCTAGAGACTTGGATATATGCACTGAGATGCCTGTTCTATTGCTTTTCCGCAGGCAAACTGAGTTGCCATCATATTTCTAGACTAGAAACACAGCATTCAGGATCTGGGACAAAAACTTGGAAAGTACAGCTCTCAAACACATGAAAGGTTTGATCCAATAGAATAGTTAAGACAGGAACCTACTTCACACGAGCTTTTGATAAAAGCTAAAAGTGAATTGTTTTGTTTTATAACTAAAACTTAGTTCTGTTACGTGCTTTAATAGAATGTAATTGCTAAGCTGTGCAAACACATATGTCCACCATGTCTATGCAGCTAGTCAGAACCATAATGCTATGCAAGTGTGTGCAACTCCTGCTCAATAATGTGAAAATGGAATTTTCAGTCCTGAATACAAGTGATGAATTAATTATAACACTGTTATTTGGATAGTTAGGGAAAACAAACTGTCATCTAAGACTTTTTAAATTGCCGTGCGTTGACTGCAGAAAGCAAATTGTTCTTCTTTCCTTTCCCTGCTTTCTTGAGAGCAGAAATAGCAAAAAATTCTGATCAGAAACAATGAAAAGCAAAGAATACAGTGTTTGTAAGCCAGAAACAATTTTCAATAATTATGTAAATTGATAACATTGTGGTTTTACTCTCTAGAAGAGAAATAAAGGCTGCATCAGAGAATGACTTGAAATTCCTAGGGCATTTTCTAGCACATGAATGAAAGCAAAATATGCCCAGAGTTCCTGAATAGAAATGTCTGACTTTGCAGTCAGGGTAAAATGGTTAGTCCTTGACAATGGACGGGTGAGCACAGTCCTAATTCACATCTTATTGGTAGTTTTGAAAAACAGGATCAAGCTAGAATGGATTGGGGAACATACATCTTTTTCCTGGTGCAGGCATACTACAGATATGGGAGTAAGTACAATAATCTTAAGACAATATGTTTGTTAATATTTGTTTGATGATACATTGTGTTTTACAACTTCTCAAGGTCTTGTGGTGTATATTAGAGCTTTTTACAGAAGAGTAACATCAGCAAAAAAATGTTAAATGAAATGCAATAGTCTCACACTCAGAGTAAGATGGAGGAGAATATATCCCATGAAGAAGTTTTTAACCTTTTTAACCTTTTAACCTTTTTAACCTACTCTATGATAGTACAGGATATTAATGTAGAATGCAATCCAAAACAAGCAAATTGAAACGTTATTAAACAGGGTAGAAAATATGGTTGAATTTGTTGCAACATGTAACTACAGTGATCCAAATCCCATTTATCTTTGTTTCAATTTGTCAGTAAAAACAGATTTTTAACTTTTTTATTATTTTCAATAAAAGTCTTTTAATCATCTTCATAGCATTAGATGAGCATTGGCTCCTTCTTTGCCTTGTAGGCTAGCAGGACAGTCGAAATAACAAACTTTTTGTTTCAAATCTGTAACATGACTGACCCTAGGTACTCACTCCTGTGCAAGTCAATTACTGTATGAAACACAAGAGCATTAGGAAGAAAGATAAAATAGTTACATATGTGGTGGTGTTTTTTATTCCTTGTTGTGCACAATTTTTCCAATATTATATGGAAAATGACAGTACTTTACTTAAAGTGGCAAAAGTTCATTTGTTCATTCTTCTAAGTTCTCAGACTGCTCTTACTGGTTTGTTGTATTATCAGATAGACAGTCTAGTAAACATTTCTATCCAAATTTGTTTCTTAAATTCTTAAATTCTTCAACAGAAATTTGCCAGAATTTGACCTGTCTCAATACATCAGGGACTACCAAAGTTGTACCATAGAATTTAGTCTCCTAAAGGTAACTAATACTGAAAATTTGAAACTAGTGCCACTATTAATTGTATGTGATTATATGATCATAGTACAGATTATTTTGCTTATGAACGTAAATAGAAAAAAATGTTAATTACTCTGCAGTTTCTTTGTTTGTTCATATTAAAAAAAAAACTTGCCAGCTGCTAATTCCTGAAATAACCTTTGTTTCTTTTCTGACTTACAGAAAAACAGTCTCATTGATATCATTGTGAGGACATTTCTCTATAGAAAGAAGAAAATACAGAATCCATTGGACCCAAATTTTATTCTGTTTTGTTATGTTTTTGGTTTTTTTTTTAATAAAAACTGTTGTTTTCACATTTTTGTTTTTAATCTCCCTCTAATTTCTTCTCCATGGAAAAAAAAAAAAGAAAAAAAAAAGAGAGCTTAGAAGATTTATCTTAGAAGCTAAATAATCTGTTAGGTTTTATTCTCCTGAGTGCTTTTCTTTTTTCTTTTCTGAAAATGCTTCAAGATTTTTAGTTGCATCAGCCCGGATGTTAATGAGTGGAGAGATCCATGTTCTTTTGATGATTTCAGACACACATCTGGCTAGTGATTGTGAAGATGTTCTTTCACCATAGCCCATGAGAGTTATTTCCAGCATTTATGTAGAACATTTAGTTCTCAGGCTAGAATAGTAAAACTTACTAAATTACCATTTACCAGCTTTTTTCCTGTTTCACTGTAATTTCACATTTTTGTCCTGTAGACTATAGAGTCTGTAAAGACCAAATTCTTCTAGAACTGCTGCTCTGCATAATTCCACAATATCATACTTTAATAATTTCTCTTGTACTTTACAATGTGCCTCATCTATTCTTATGAGAGTTTTATTTATGTTTGAGTTACTCACAAAAAAATCCTGTGAATTTGCTCTTACCTTCTTTATTACTGAGAAAAGAGGGAAGGGAACTGAAATCGTGTTCACTTTCTTTTTTCTTGTTGATACTCTTACTTAGTGAGGGAATTACCTAGATATTTATGGCTAAATATTAGTATTTTAGTTATTTAGGCTCATTTTATAGTCAGTTGAAAGAAGCTGATATTGTTAGAGTAGAATTCATCTAATCTCTACCAGACAACTCATTTGTCTGAATTATTTTGGGGATGTATTTGTTTTCCTCCATTAAATATAAAAGAAACATTTTCATTAGCTTAGACTGAGTTGTTTAGAAGTTTGATTAGAGGAGATTAAGATAGTTCAGACTACTACAATTTAAATGCTCATTTACTTTTTTGAAACATACTTTGGTGTAATCTTATTCAGATATGTAAATATTTAATAGAAGTTTAATAGGAATAATGAGACACAGGAAAAAAGACTAAGGCAGATAAAGTAATTATGTAGAATACAATTGCTCTGAGCATTTCAGTCGTGGCACCCACCACTGCAAAATTAAAATCTTCAGTAACAGTGGAAAAAAACATAGATCAGATTGCCATACAATGCTCAGTGAGAAAAAAAGAAAAGTGCGTCTTTGTCAAAATAATAAAAGTTTGAAGCTGAACTGATCAAATACAGAAAGATTTTTGCTAAGTGCTGAAACAGTTGGAAAAGTATATTTCCTCCCAAGTCCTACTTTTAACTTCCTTTGATACAAGGTGGCACAAAGTCAAGAGAGAGCTTGAAACAAGCTTCACATTAATATTTGAAAAAGGGCACCCAATGTGTTTGATGTGGCGCCCTTCATGCAAATCATGTAGTTGGAGAGAAATCTCAATAGGAAATACGATTCTTTCTTCTTAGCATTCATTTTTTTTTCCTGGTTGATAATAATGAACTTTTCACACTCCCCTTGCAACCCCCCTGAGCTATGCAGAAATGAAGTTATTACTCACTAGGTGATCCCCATTTGGTTAGGATTTTTGTTTCTTTTTTATTCTGTTGTTGTTGTTTTGAAAGTACAATCTCTATTTAATATGTATTTTGTACTTATTTTTCCAAGACATCTGAATGACAGAACTCAGACATTTTATCAAAACAATAAAATAGCCTCTCTCTCCTAGGATTTTTTAGTGTGGGAAGGTGTATACATCATCAAAAATGTCATAATATGTAAGTACTGATTATAGGCAGTGGAGAAAGCAGGATCTAGGTATAGCTAAGCAACAAAATGAAGTGTAAAATTCTTCCACTAATATTGTAATTACACTAATAACCACAAGCTCTATCTTACAGAGTTCTCCAGACATTACCATTTAAAGTATAGAGGACAAGCTAGCTACAATCCATTCAAAATCCAGTGAGGATAGCAGCACTGATTGCACACTCTCCTTTTATTCTTGCTGCGCATACTTAATTCCTATGTATAGCAACTAATATTTCTCCCACATTATGCCTCCCACATGCTTACTAACACTTTCTGAATGCACAGGAACCTTTTTCTACAACTAATTTCCAGATTACATTTGAAAAAATGTCACAGATTGATAGTGGAATTCTTGAAAGTAGACTGAAAAAAGAAAGGGTCTTCTCCTCCAATAAATCCTAAAGGAAAAGAAGCCCTCAGGATTAGTCCCAGTGCAAGCTTCAAATTGAAAAATAAATCTGAGCAGGAAAGAAACAGATATTCAATTAAGATAATATTGTATTACAAGTATAATTATGTATGATGAAGTGTTATTTAGAAGAAACTATTAAGAAAGATTAAGAGGAGATATGTATATTCTGAATAAGTAGGATTATTTATTATTATTTTTGCTTGCTTGTTTCAAATTCTGACAGAAGAATTTTCCTATGGATTTGCAGCTGTGTCTGCATGCTTGCAGGCCTTTGTCCTCATGAGGAGCTTCAACCACCCTGGTATCTGCTGGAGAACAAACAAGGAGCTCCTGACTAAATTCAAGCATATAGTGTAGTGTATGAGAACTGGAGGGAGGGATAAGTGGCCCAGAAGGAATAAAGATATGTTGTTCAGCCATGCAGGAATATCATTAGGAAAGCCAAATCCAACCCAGAGATTAATTTGACAAAGGATGTGAAAGGAAGAAAGATGGTCTGCTACAACTGCACTACATGATTGGACTGGACTACCTGATCTCTAGAAGTCCCTTCCAGCCCCTGGAGTTCTGTGATTCTGTATCTCCATGTCACGGGTTACCTAGATTTACCTATGCCTGTGACAGGGGGGAGCCACCCCATAGGGCCCCCCCCGGCCCGGAAAGGAAGGGAAAAGGGGAATGGGGAAAAAAAAACAGTGGCAGCAATCTAAGGAGGAAAACCTATTTTACTAAATATGATATCGGAATACAAGATAATAAAATATAATACAATATGATTGAGGCTAATAAATTGAACAAAGCAGAGAGAGAGAGAGTCCCCGAAAACCGAGAAGCCTACTGTGAACTCTAGGTGACACGGCTGGGATGCTTCCCACTCTCCGAGAAGTCCGAGAGAGAGAGAACTCCAGCCTGGGAGTGAGATTATATAGTGTCCTGGTCCCATGACTTATCCCTAACCGTGAGGTTCTCTGGGATATGTAGTCTTCTTCTGTGAACTGCACATTCAGTAAAATTATCCATGCTTTACATGATGTTATGATGTGAAATACTGATAGCAAAATTACAAAATTACAAAACCATGACACTCCAGCTGCTTAGATGAGGAAAAATTTTAACAACTAAGAAGATTTAAACTTTACGTAAGAGTTTGACATATTTACATACATAAAGCTCATTAGGATGAACCCACAGCTGCTGAGGTGGTTAGTCTGAAGACGCTGTCAATTATCCTTATTAGGTCATGGTGATCAGGGAAGATTCCTTTCCCTGGAAGAAAGCAAATGCCATTCCAATCTTCAAGAAGGGTGAAAAGGAAACTTCAGAAATCTTCAGACCAATTAGCTTCACCTTGATTCCTAGGAAGGTGATAGAGCAAATAATAGTCCTGAAAATAATTTCCAAACATTTAAATAGTAGGAAGGTCTTTGAGAGTAGTCCCTGGGGACTTATGAAGGTGAAATCACACTAAACTAACCTGGCAGCCTCCGAGAATGAAATGTCAACCTTTGTAAATGAGGGGAAAGCAGTGAATATGGCTGATCTTGTCTTTTGACAAAGGCTTTGGATGCTTTCTCCCATAACAGCTTCGTAAGATGTATACTGATAAAGTACAGGACAAATAAAAGGACAGTGAGGCAAACTGAAAAATCTTTACTACTGGGGCTGGAGTTGTTAGATCAGTAGCACAAAGTCCTGTCAGGGAACAGTTGCTAGTAGTATGCTCCAGGGTTCTATACTGAGGCCAGTGCTTTTTAACATGATCATGGACTACACCTTGGAGGAACAACCAGAAGCACCCATACATGCTGGAGGCCAGCTATCAGCAAATCACCTTGGCCAAGAATGTCCTGAGGCTCTGGTACAAGTTGACCATGATACCATTATAGTGAGAAAAGTCTTATGTCATCCTGGGCTGCGCTAAAATAAACAGTATTTAGGGTGATGATTTTTCCTCTCTGCTCAGTGAAAAAATATCTGAAAAAAAATCTGTTGGGTTGGGTGTGGTTCTGAATTAGAAAACCATGCATAAACATGCAGCAAGTCCAGGGAAGATACATGAAGATGAAAAAAAGGAACTACTGCATGAAAAACATATTTCTTTTTGAGGATGATCTGATGCTGGAAGATCTTTCCAAAAGAAGTTTGGGAGTCTGCTGCAGATACTCAGAATCTTGGAGAGCTCCCACTGCTATAAACAGGTGTGTGTGTGGGGGGGTGATTCTGTAAAATATACATGGAATTCTTAGTATGAAATCTGCCTTAGATTTTATCATTCATTTGATCCTTCTCTTGCTTTAAAGAGCTTTTTTTTTTTTCTCTAATAAATAAAAGCAACTAAAATCTCTTCATAAAGCATTTCCTAGTAATTCTTTGTTTTGCATCTACTACGAACATTTTTTCTCACTCAACCCCCTTTCTCTAATCTCATCATTTTCAAGGATGTTCAAATTACGAAAATTAAAATAAATAAATAAATAAAATTAAAAAAGCTTTTATACTTATCTCGATAGGTAATATTTACCTATTTTAAAAAACAAAAAAGTAAAGGAAAAATGAAAATGTTCATATAGAAATTCATCTGGGTTCATATGTTCAAAAATTATTTTTATTTTTATTTTTTATTAAGTGAAGACAAACTGTGAAACTGTGCCCGGAAAGGAAAGAGAAATTATACAACATATATATGCGCCTTCACATATATATTCATATATATTCTTATATATATATAATATATATATATTATATATATATATATATATATATATATATATATATATATAATATAATATATAATATATAATATATGATATATGATATATAATATATAATATATAAAATATAATATATGATATATAATATATAATATATAATATATAATATATAATATATAATATATATAAGCAGATTGAAAAATGTTCTTTAAATTTCATTGCTTTCATTGCTTTCTTTTTCTTTTGTTGATTTTATTTTCTTCACTTTTTCTTCACCAGGAGAAACAGAAAAACACCATTGGTAAAAGAAAACTGAAAAAGAAGGGAGAGATGAAATATAAGTAAATACATGAAGAGCTCAACATTCTTAACTCCTTAAATTATTTACTGGGATCACAGCTAATTTAGGAAATATAAAAATATGGAACCCTAGAACTGTGTTGAAGTAGAGTGAAGTGAGTAAAAAACTAAATATAAGTTCAGTTATGTCATTGGTGTTGTTAATTAATCTTAATGACATAATGCACTAATATATTAGTTATACATTACTGTGAACTGAGAATTCAAACTATCATCTATTCTTTATGAGGTTGTCCTCGATGGTTCTGCTATGAATTTGTTTCTTATACAGTGATAACCAAAGCTCTGCCTTGTTCCTAAAGAATCAAAGCAATTGTCACCTAAAATGATAACCTCAAGTACATTCTATGAACCAATGTACTGTTTATTCTTTGATGCAAGTACTATCATCTTTCTAGCAAAATATGATGGGTTGCTCCAAAAGTAATGCCTCCCATTTTATGTTGTCCCACACTATTAGAGAAGACTGTTTTTGGTGTGGCAGTAGAGGCTGAACTTTCTCACCAGTATTCCATTACATTCTGTTTCCATGCGTCACATGACAGCAGAGGGGTAGAATGACAAAACAATGTCTCTCACAAAAATGCATGTGAAGCAAAGTTAGACAACTGAATTCCTCCATGGGGAAAATATAGCACCTACTAACATTCAGTGATGCTTGCCAAACCTTAATGGAGACTGAACAGTGGCTGTGAGCAGAGTGCGGCTGTGGGTGGTGCCTTTCAGCAGTGACAACAGTTACAGTGACAGTCACCTCCACTATTGCAGAATCATGCAGGCTCTTGTTCATTGTCGGTGAAAATATATAGTTAATGGTGGGGATGATGCTGAAAGGTAATTTTTGTAGATAAGAATTTGTTCTATCAAATAGCATTATTGTGATCTTTGTATCTGTTGTAGTTTCCATGGAAATAAATAGGAGACATTACTTTTGGAGGGACCTATGTATCATGCTAATTGATTTTTTTTTTTTACTTTAGAATTTCTGTAAAACTGCATGAAAGAATTAATAATAATAAAATATTAATTGCAAAACATAAAAGTTTCATGTATATTACATTTTTAGTTCATTGAATCACATTTTCACTACTTCATAAACTTTGAACTTCACGTTAATTTTGTACTTGCAGATATGTAGATTCTATTTCATTGTCTTTTGCTCTCTAAGATTAATATTGATTTATCAAATCAATAAAGAAGTAATAAATGAAAAGTTAGTATAGATATTACTACACAAATACAACCGCTCTTTGTCCTTGTATCTGCTAGAAGTATTTAATTTATATTGTATTACAATAAAGTCAAAGAACCACTAATACATTAAGGCAGACTATTCTGCACACTGCTTCAACACTAGTAAGAAATCCAGACAGACATTCAGTTTTCTATTAAAGGAAATTTTCTCACTGAGGAAGCATTAAAAATGTTATTAAAAATAAGAGTAACATCAGTCCCACTGAGATCAATAACTTTAATTTTGTCTCGAGAAGGGGAGCTACCTTTAAGTTGCTGACATGCTTCAGGTAAGAAGTCTTTTCAAAGACCCAGTTAAGTGACTTCTGTCTTCTGTGACTGAAGCACAGATGTAAAACGCACCAATTAACTAGAAGACACTTGGATACTGGGAACTGCATTTCTTTGAAGGAGTAATAAGGGCTGGCTGAAGAGTAATTCTGCAGAGGAGGGAACCCTATGGAGTTTCTTTTTGTTAAGAAATGTTAGTTCCTTCCCTCCCCAGCCACCTCCTCCCCTCTACTTTTTTTGCTTGTATGTGTGTATGTGAGTATCTGTCTGTCTGTTCAGCTTTTTCAATGCAGCTTCAGTGAAACATCATTAGGATAAAGAAAAATAAACATTACAGTTCAGAATCTCCCTGATTTTAGCATTCAGTACATACATAACGAAAGACTGAAAAAATAGAAAGTTCACACCTGAAGATCTCATAATTCACATTAAAACTTCCCTTTTGAGGACAATTCCACTCATGTGATGCTTCTTTATATAGAAACTACGTGTTTCAACATCAAGGAAGTGGCATAAAAGTTTTTAATAAATCATATAGATGTGTAAAAAATTTTCTCAGTGACTGCTCATAGTCCTCAGTATGTGCACAGTAACACTCATACAGTACTGTTCATCTGCTATATATATATATATATATTATTTTTTTTTGCCTGTGTTGACACAACTAATTAACCAAAGCAGTGTGCACTGAGTATTAAAATTAAATAGACAATTTTAAAATTGCTTCTGACAACCTGGAGATTAACATGTCCTTTTCCTGATCACTTGTACTAATAAAAATTGAGTACCTGAGTGTTCAACACATAGTGAAAACAAACAAGGCACACAGAAATCAGAGAGATGAGTGAACAAAGTATTTTTATAAAATCTCAGATTGCAGAGGAGATGGGGAGAGAAAGTAAAAAGATAATTCTATAATTTCCTCAGCTGCAGGAGGAATATAACTATAATACAGCTGCCAAAAACATGTTAAAAGATGTGCAGAAAACTTTAGCTTCAATCTGGGCTGGTCTCTGTAGGCGACTCTTTGGTTGAGTTTATTGTTGAAAGTCAAGTATAAGAATGTGAATCCTCCTTGCTGTACATGATTTGAACAAGTAATAAAAGCAAACGTAGCAGGGAGATTTGCTAATGAAATGAAAGGAACAGTAGTAGAAATCGCACTTTGAGCAATGTTTGCAAACAGTTTGTTTTTAAAACGAATTTAGTGGAGCATTCCCAGATACCTGGATTATTTAAAATGTTATGGTTTTGGACATATTCTTGTCAAAAAAATGTGCATGCTCCCCTTCCTATTTATTTCTCCTTTTTGTCTGTTCTTATTCCTGTGAGGAGGGTATGGAAGCAATTGTCTCCATGGGGTCTGGAATGGAGCATGTGTTTTCAAAGAAAGACGAATTAGATCACCAGGAGATTTCTCAGGAGTAGAATTCTTTTGGCCAAAAGTTCATATTTATTTATTTTAAAAATAAATGTTCAGTATTTAGAATGTTCAGACCGAATAAATAAACAATGCCTGTGCTTTGGGAAGCCACTATGGATCAACTGAATAATTTTTAAACTACCGGAAAAATGGAAAGGGATCCTTCCTCAAGCAGTAAAGCATGCTCACATTTTTGTCAGCTCAAGTCAGATACTTTCATTTTAGCAGGAAAATTCAGAAAAAGTTATTTACAGCACTTATGTAGTAAGTGTCAGACAGGAGTAAGTAGGGAAGATATGCCTGTATGGAGAACATTTTGGACTTGGGATCAAACATTAATATTCCACTTTGATTTCTTGCTGGAACACTGTATAGTATTTGTGTGAGCTCTGTTTTACTTTGGGGGTTTGGGTTTTTTTTTTGTTTTGTTTTCCTGTTTTTTTCCCCTGAGCCTCTTAATGTCATTATAACTAAGGGGAAAAAAGAAAAAGACAAAAAAAGACATAAGGCAATTTCCCTGTTTGTCTGTCTGTCAGTAAAGGCCCGGAGTAGGAAGAAAAAAAAAAAAAAAGAAAAAAAAAAAAGGTGATAGCTACATATTTCTGTAATGGTGGCTTATCTACTCTCCCTATCACTTCTTTTCCACTGGCATAAAACCAGAGAACCATTTAGATTCCCATCTCCTAAAGAGCACCCTGAAAATACAGTATAAAGTACATTACCTGTATCTCTGTTCTTCAGCGGTTGGGCAATAGCAAAAGAAGAATGCAGTATTTATGCTTCAGAAGGAAAGAAAATAGACATTTGATGTGTACTGATGAGCCTACTTAGAAATAAAGTGAGGATGTCTTGGCTTTCATCATGTCTAATACACCTTGAATAGTCATTATTGAATAAATAGAAGGAATAAGCTTGAACAAAGAGAAGAATAAAACTTGCAAAGAGTATGGCAGTGTTCCACAGAGCCATAATAAAAGTATATTTTATAGAGTAGCCATTGCCTGAATGAATCTCACATCTACCAATCATTTTTCCATCTCAGTTCTGAGGATTAATTAATTCTTTCAGCGTGTATATATGAATGTGTGTGTCTGACTGAAATTTATGGATAAAAGAGAAGCATTTTTCAAAAGATTCACCCTTCTTTCCCAGGCTGAGCTGTGTATTTTGTTTTTTCCCTAACACTTTACACCTCCTCCATATTTTGCAGTTCTCTCTGGCCGAGAACATCTAAATCATATGGTATGTCAGGGAGTTCTGCCAACCTTGGCAGAAGGAGTCACATAGCTCCAGCTGGTTGCAATGGCTTCCCTTGTCCAAGAGATATTTACCAGATAAAAAAGAAAAGGTCTGATTGCAAACTCCAAATAAACTTAAATAACAGTAACAAAAATGTGTGATCGTGAAACAAGGTTTTTCTGTTCCTTACTTACAAATTAAAAAATAATGATATAAATTTAGCAGATGACTAATTTGAAGTTTTTGCATGAGGCATTTTATAATAAATATTTTAGAACCTGCCATTTCGTCATCCTAGATGATGCTCTGAGCACTTTGGAAGGAAATATGTCTTTCATTTTTAAACCTGATTAAGTGGGAAATTTGAGTGTGTGCTATTTGTGGAAATGTCTGTAACGACTTGTAAATTAACAAGTTTCTCTTTTTATTCCATTTTAAAGTACATTTCAAGAGAATATCTCAAACCTGGCTTGAAGCCAAGGAACATATAGACTAGTATTTTCTTATAAAATGTGTTTTATAATAAAGATACATAAAATGAGAATAATGCTTTCTCTGAGTAAAACTGTAAAAATGATACTTTCAATTTCACTGACAGATGCACTGATCAGATTTTAGATCCTTCTTCTCTCTTCACTGATGTTGACTGAGATAATCACCCAAAGCTTTCTTTTGCACTTGTAGACTTTTCACCAGAACTGGTGAAAAATTTCACACAATTGATTTTAACTTGTGGCCTTTTAAAATATTGCTATTCTTCAAAAGATATTTTTTTAATTAAGAACATAAAAAAAATTAAAAAAAAAAAAGTGACTTGACTTAATTCCTTTCTCTCAGTGCCCACTCTAAACCAGTAAATACATAAACATAGAAAACAAAAACATAGAAAAACCCCACTCTCATCTGTTGTGTATTGGCAAAATGTAGCTAAGCACCAGCCAAGGAGTTTCTACGGAGCTTTTTTCCATCCCTGATCCCTGGAAGGTGCTTGATGTCTGAGGCTGGGTGTGTCCTGGAGCCCCTAGCTGTCATGTTTGAGGCAGTGAGATGCACACCTGGTTGGTGACTATGCTCTGGGTGATGCTACAGTGAACCTCCAGACCTCCTGCATCTTGACAGTAACCAGATAAACAGGAATGTTGTGCAACTTTAAATATGCTATAGAGTACTTCATACTAACATTTAAAAAACATTATTTTACACATATCAGATGAAAAGGCAATTGAAATGCGAGTACCTGAGGCCTGACTTTGTACTAGAGCCTTCTGTGTCTAGGAATAACAAGCTCGGGTTTTTTTTTGAAGAATATTTATGAATGTAATATTTCATAGTATCAGAATCTCAAATGGTGCATCTTATTTAGCATACCCCGGTACAGAAAGAATTAGTTCTTGTGTAGTCTAAAGCTAGTCTCTGAATTGAAAGGCTGCTTTATTTTCTTTTGTGTTTCTTTGCACCCAACCTCTACTATCTACCATCATTGTTAGCAACTTTCCTCCTCTAAGAAAGATGGCAAAGGGTCACTAATAGTGAAATAATGTACTCTGAGAAGGAAAAGCCACCATAGTGCTAAAGTATCTAAAATATCCATATGACAGAGGTCTTCAGCTGGAAAATAGGACATAATGGCTGCTACTGAAGAGTGTCATTAAGGTATAATAAAGTACCCTGACTATATGATGATCCACAGTGAACTTTGATCTATCCTGTTCTCACCAGACTAACTAAAAAGTTTATGATAGACATTCTTAGGGGCTTGTTAGGTTCAAAATCTTCCATATCAAGTTTAAAAAACAAAACAAATCTTCAAATTTCACATAGGTATTGCTTTTGAAAAATGCATTTTTAAAGATGTCTAGCACCAAACTACACAGTGCTGAGCTTAGCGCAGTAAATAGAATCTCCCCAAAAAACAGAAATCAGAATGCATTCATAACCTTTAGACTTACATAAATAATATCATGGATAATTCCAGCAAAAATAGGATTTAGGATTTGAGTACTACTGTGTGTATCAAAATGCATATGATTTTTCATGCTGGTATGGTAAGAGATCAAATCAAATCCTTGAAGGTGTAAGGAAAGAAATGAAGGGAAGTAGTGTTGGTACAGATAATTAACAGGTGAAGCTAGTAATTGGACTCCACACCCAGATCTGCTGTTTACAGGTTACATTATGTAAATATTTTGAAAAGCATTCTAATCTGCATAAAATTATTCTGAAGCTTGAGTCTATTTCTTTTTCAAAAGAGGAGATGAATTTATCACTGTCCATAAGTATCTCTAGAAGGCACAGAAATTAAATGAGTGCTATATAACTTATAGCAAGGACATAATAAACTCTAATAATTGGAAGACAATACCCTCTCCATTCATACCTTAAACTCTGAGAGCAACTAGGAATAGGCACAGTTTCTTAAGTTTGTGGCTGCCCAATGCACTAATGAGATAGTGTGTCTTTCTGACAGCATCTTTCTGAGTAATGCCCTAAACCAGCAAGAAGTAAGGAACTTGTTCTGGGAGCCATTTGGTAAAATTATGTATATTGTGGTTGTATGGATCATGACAGTCACTATTTGGCCTTAGAAATCTATCAGGAAATCCCTTAGCAACACTGAAGATGAAGACCTGCTTGGTGAATATTGATGTAAATGTCACTAGCAATTAGTAACAGTCAGAAACAATTAGTAACAGTCAGAAATGCAGAGTGGGGGCTATTCAAATAATGGTATTGGCTTACCACAGATAAAGTCCTAAGAATCTAGTTTACTATGAAACTTCAGTCTCCTGAATTGAACACATACCACATAATAAAAGTATCTTAAAATAGTTTTGTTGCATCTGGAAAGATTTCTTTAGTACTAGTGTACTATGTTCATGGGCAGTTGAACGTTGCTGAGGATATTATTGATGATACCTGAAGAATATTAACACTAGTTATTTCTTTTTATTTTATTTAACTTTCTATTTTTAATTTTGATTATACCAGCACGGATAATTTTTAGAAAATACATCCAGAGACAAAAAAAGAAAATTTGAAATTCATACTATCACAAACCTAAATCTTTTTTCACCAATCTCAAAAATAGAATGTGCATTCAGGCTGATGCTTTTGTTATCCACAATAATTTGATCAATCCTAGTTATACCAGTATTAGCAGCTTATTATGCTTTAATATCAGGTTGACAAGTCCTAGATTATTTCATTAAGATAAGTCGTTTAAAAAAAATAATCTCAGAATTCGGTCAAAAAAACAACACATCATAGCATAGTGAGCATTCCAGTAAGCATTGTGCCAAATCCGTCATGGTGCAGAGTGTGCTTTAAGCAGGCTGGGTCAGAATTCATTGAAGGAAGAGGTGCACAGCATCTCACAGTAATGAGTGAGCTCTTTGCAGGACTGTGCTGCTGCTCTCATACTTTCTGGACTGAAACCTGTTATTTGCTTGGCACAGGTCTTTCATTGCATAGCACTGAGAACACTTACAGTAAACTGTGTGGTAAATCAATAATAAGGCAATCATGTTATTTAGAGGGCAATTTTTATGTTTAAAGATTTCCTAAGCAAATGGCAATAAGCATGGTAGTGTGAAAGATCACAGAAATAGTAATGTCAGTCAGAGGAAAACAAGATGTAAATAATACTGTACCAGAGCAGTGAAGGCTAAGATCACCCAATTTATTGTATAATCTGCAGACGAGAAGAAAATATTATAATATATTCCACATGACACCTTTTGACTCAATAGATTATTTTAAATCCACCACTTCGCCTTTTCTTTGGCAGAGCCCTTTTTTCTTGGTATTTTCAGGTCAAAAGATGTTTATTTAAAAATAGGGACAAAGGACTACATCTGTGGCTGCATCAGCAAATCAGGACTTCATGCAGGGCCACGAGCTTTGTTCATTCATTGTTGTGCAAATGATTTCTCTATTTACCCATCGTATTTTTCCTGTTCATGAACAATATTCTTAAAATGCTAACAGTACATAAACCCCAAATTTCATTTATTTTAGAGACACATGCAAAGTTAATAAATCAACTGTATGATGTAATTTCCAAGAAAATAGCCTTAGTAATCAGCAGCAAGGTGAATGGTTAATAAATTTGCATACATACACAACCATCAGGAGTCAGGAAGGGACTTTGTGTTTCTGCAGCCTTTCATTTGAGGAGGAACAAGGTGGGGGGAGCTGAGGAAGGAAGGTCTTTCAGGGGAAACCTAATAGTTAAAATACCAACAGGCTTCCAAATTCTTTCAGGTACCAGCAGCAAATGATGTATTGATTTTGTTGTTAAACTGCACAGCTGTAACCAACACATTAGACATGGAAGATAAAAGCAATGACTAAAAGCACCTTATTTCATCTGTCACACCTGAGGCTCTCCCTTCTTCAGACCTTTAGTGTATTAGCACAGAAAATCAATTAGGTAAAGAGCTAAACAAATGAAGGGAAAATAAAAAGGGCCTCATTCACAAAGAGCCAGGACTGTCAGCAAGCCCTGGAGATTTCAGCAAAGTGTGAGATATTTTCAAACAAACCACAGAAACTAAACTTCTCTGAACTTTTAAAAAGGTGATTAAGTACTGCTTGGATACACCAGTAAGTATCTGTTATTGGTCCAGAAATGACAGGTATTCACAAACATAAGACTTCTTTTCAATAAAAAGAAAATTTGAAAACGTTCTTCCTGCACTTTGTTACTTTAAATATCTAGTTATGGTACTCATGATCCTTTTCAGTGCTAGGATGGATCTGGTAAACTGAGTATTTTTCTAAGCTTGATATGCTATTGCATACCACAGACTATTGACACCAAATACTTCATTAGGATCATAGCATTACTGAAGATAATATGCAGCAGCTTGTACAGTACTTTTGTGAGACAACATAAACCATCTCTAAGCCAGTAGTAGTAAGCTTTTCAGTTGTCACCATGCATTCTTTACCACAGGGTAGAGTGTAGCACAAATGTTTCATTGTTTTGTTCACAGTGAGCGATAGTCCGCAGTGATACACTGAAGAGGAGGAGTAAGATTTATCAACAAAGAGGATCTCAAAACACTGAGATTAACTTGAGGAAACACAAGCAAATACACAACTTTGCTTCCATCTGTAACATGAGAAATTTCCTACCTTACATTTGCCCTCCACTGTCCTTTGAGGTTGTGACTCACTGAAGCTGATGTTTAAGTACAGGATTTGTACAGTACAAGTGATGGTAAGACTGATTTTCTATTTCAAGTGAAGGAGAATAAGTTCTAAATAAATGTATTTTTTAATATTTAAGTAAACAAAGAATCAAAGTAAGCAACCCCCAACACTACAGGGGTCTCGTTATTCTGATTGACTCCAAGAATATTTTCCCTCTACATAGCTGCACATCTCAAGGTAACCTCTCCATAGATGTGCATATCTTTTCATCTGTGACAGCTGAAACAAGCATAACTTCGTGTGAGGGGGCGTGGGGCGGGAGGGAAAAGAAGGGAGGGGGGCTGGGGGAAATGTTCTTTTTGCGGAGATTCCTTAAGAAAATCTGAACACCGGAACCCGAACCTTCACGCACTTCATCAGTGCCACCTAGCGGAAAGCATCCCCTGCACCCACCCCCGCCGCCAGAACTCCCTTTAACCCTGTTGATGTTGGGAAGGATTCAGCTTCTGCCCTGGATAGCAAGCTCGTCAGGCGTCTTTGACCACAGACTGTTGTTAGATTTCTCCAGACAGCTACCAACTACTCTAGAGCAAAAACCTGCCAGCTTGGGCTGTTCAACCTGGAACCTGAAGAATACTCTGACTTGAAAAAGAATAAATTAATTTCCATGCTTCTTTAATAATTTCAAAGGAACAAGAGAGATTTTTCACATTTCACAAGCCTGAAAAGTATAAACTCCAGATGAACTGACAAGCACTACAATCACAAAACTGCAGAAAGATGTGGATTTATTGCCAGGAAATTAATACTATTATTCTTCATACTTTTTTTTTTTTTTTAAACTTTTATTATTATTATTATTATTTTCTTCTTTCTTTTTCCTTTCCTTTTCTCCTTTCCTTTCTTTCCCTTTTATTTCCTTTTCCTTTCTTTTCCTTTTTTTCATAAATTGCACATCTGGTCAATAATAGAGTTTTCATCTCCAAAGGTCTGATTCAGTACAGAATTGCAACAGCGGGACTTAATAATAAACATCTTCATAGGTTTCAGCTTTTACCCACCAGCAAAAAAAGATCTCTAACTTTAATTGAATTGTAGGACACACAGACACTGTAACCATTTAGATATAGCTATATGATATAGCTATAAACACATTCTCTGGAAATAGACTGAAAGTTATACCATGCCCTTCTGGACAGTCAGCTTAGGAACTAAAAAAAACTGAAAAGATATTTGAAAAACACTATGATGTGCCTTAAGAGATAGCATATAGCACTAAGAAACAGAGGTTATATGCTACAGTGTGCATTGTAAAAAACAAATAATTAATTCTTAACTTGGGTGTTTTATCATCATCTGGTAGCAAATTCCTGTCATTTAAGCACTTAAGACTCTGATCATCGCACTGCTCAGTCTGCATTCCCAATTCAGTATAGATAAGATCCCACCCCAGGAGCTCCTGAAAGGACTTGATGTTCCAGGGTTAACTGTGTTGCTAGCTATATTTCCTCACCAGGGACTGCAGACAAGCACAATTCTACAATAGAGGATGGAGAGCTCAAGGTAAGCAGACAAAAAAAAAAATAAAAAATGATGACTAGAAATAGGAAGGACGTCTCCTGCACTGTTGAGTTGGCCAGTAGTGTCAGAGTGGGTTTGAGACTAATTCTTCCTGTCTTTGCACCACTTGAGGTGTTCATCAATCATTTACCTATATGATTAAAGGGTTGAATTCTGTCAAAGGGCAAAAGGAAATTACCTGCAGGGAGCTATGGTCAGATGAGATGTACCTTCACTGCGCTGTTTCTTTAGCACACAGTGGTAAAGGACTACAAGGCTTCCTTTATGTAGATGTCACATCATTCAGAGACTTGGAACACCCAGCTGTGATAATAGGGGGTGGGCAACCATTACTAATTCCTCCCTTATCCAACCTTGCTATTTGCCATTAACTAAATTGCTATCTTGACATCCTATTTTTTTCCGATCTGTGGGTTCAAGAAGTTTATTTTACACTTTATTGTTTAATTGTATAGGTAATTACCTACTGTTATCAATGAGTGCCCAATTTGTCTCAGAAAAACTTTTTTTACTACATTTCTTTAAGTATAAGCATTTTACAGTCACTGTAAGATATCCACAGTGTAAGCAACAATGAAAACATATTTACAAATCTCTTCTCTTACAAAACAAAAAAGAAAATTCACATTTTTTCTCCAAAGTTAATGAGAGAAAGTTCAAAACTTGACACCTAATTAATGACTACAGCTGGAGGGGAGGGTGGGGTTGGAGAGGGGTGTCGGGCTGGAGGGAAATATACTCAAGAGCATGTAAGGAAATGACTGACATGTATGTGTGTATTCAAATCATTTTGTTAATTTCTCGCAATTATTTTTATTGCAAAAATATTAAATGAAAAATTTTAGTATTTTTACATAAGTCATTTTTATAATAAACAAGAATATTTAAAAAGTAATATGTTTTAAACTCTTTTATCTTGCTTTATTTAAAATGTCACCCCAAGAACCTAGAATTCTGTTTTCAAACCCGTATCGTAAGCAAAAGACTAAAAAGTTCCATTGCTTCAGGCATGGAGTTACTTTGTGCTAGAGGAATGGAGAGGTGGGCTGTGATTCTCCATAGGCACTGCTTGTACATCTCAGAATGTCTAATCTGCACACAGAGTTCACTCAGATTAGAGCTGCATTGCCTCTGACAATGCACATGTGGCATACAATCATGGATCAATTTCAGTTGGTTTCAACTGAATTTTAATGTTTGTAATTTATGTGTCAAATGTTAAAAATGAAGTACTCTTTGAAAACATAAATGAAATGATAGAACCACATCTATATTAATGAAGGAGATTTTTTAAAATTATTTATTTATTTTATTTTAGCCAGTGAATTTACTTTCCATTTTTATTTGTAACTTCTGACATTGATGTTATTCCCAAGTGTAGTTCGTGGCTATTCACTTGCAATGATTTAAGAGCTACAAGATGACAGTTTCCACTCTCAGTGACAGTGGTGCTGTCTGACATAATTTCCATGGAATATGATTTATTTATTTGTGTATTTTTCAACTGGATGATCAGCACTTGAAAGGTATAAATAATGCCTTATCTTCACCCCAGCCTGGAACACCATAGTGTTCACAAGTAAGAAGAGAACTTCTGCCCTAGCCAGTTGGTGGTATATTCAGATTACATGTGAGCGATGCAGGCAGCATGCCATTAAGGCTGTTAGCAGAGTCATCCTGGGCAGGGAACAAACTCCCTTTTGGATTCAGGAACAGTGAATTCTTGGTGGGTTTTGCAAAGAACTGTGTTTATTCCAGATCTGTTCTATGCCACTAATGTAAAACTGCTGGACACTGGCACCAGCAAAATTTACTAGAGCTTCATTCTTTTCAGCTATGCCCCCTTTTTCATGCACCTTTGTGAAAGAAAATGATGAATCTTGGGACATCTTCAATTTATTCCAGAGCTGAAATGCTCCAAAATGGAAAAACATTTCAATCTGAGTTCTCATTGTTACTCCAGGGAAATCTGTAAAATTATTTGAGTTTAATCTGAGGATCAGGTGTAAGGATGTAATTTTACTTTCACTATGGTGAACATAGTGTTCTGTCTGATCGTGTTAATCATTATGAAAGATCATTCTGAAATGAGAAAATTGTGGACTGAAAGCTATATATTTCACTGCTTTGAAAGTGGACTCCCATTCCTGTCCTAGTTAAATGTGAAATAGAGCTGTATCTCTTATCCAATATTTATTTTTACATCAATCTTATGTATAAATGAAAAAAAAGAGAGAGAGAAAAAAAAAAAGATAATTTTAAATTTGCTGTCCATCTCCCAGTTTCCTAGGTTCAAGCTGTGCTCAGGTTTACAATACAGAGGTGTTTCAGTAGTCCTAAGCTAACTTTAAAAGTAGAGAGTATGATAATTAAAACAGTACTGAATAGCTCTTACAGAAAAAATGGAGACATAAGAGACTAATATCTCTAAAAATGTCAGTCAGATATTTTATACTACCTATCAGACCAAGTCCTTAGTAGAGGTCATGTTTCATATCAGATCTGATGTTTCATTATAGTTGATTTCAGAAGTGTTTTTCATTTTTGTCATATAAAGTTAAATTGCTTTACTTAAAAAAAGATATCCAGTGATGGGGTTTAGAAATACAAGAATAACTGCGCTGAAGTATAACAAAGGGAATAGTTCAAGCATATATATAACACAAAACCAAATCTTATAAGAAGATCTTTAAAATAAGTAGAAAATATTTGATCAAATGTTTGAAAATGGAAGCTCCTATTACAGTATGATTGAATCTTAAATTATTATAACTTATTTCTTTCAACATGGATCCATCTCAAATGCAAGAATAAAAAGTGCACTTAATTAAATTACATCAGTAATACCTCAGATAGAAAGTCTGAGAAATCAGCACAATTGTTAGTATAAAAATAGTTCTGTAGACTCACCTGAAGTGGTGATGAACGCAAAACTTAATAAAATAATCTTTCACTATTATCCTTAGCTGGTCCAGCAACCAACTATGACACCACAAAGGCCATTTTAACCACTTATATGACAAATGTGACACTCCAGTTTTTTTCTGCTCATATATTATCTCATCTCACATTAATTTTCATTTTATAAATGTTGTTAAAACCTTAAATTTTAAATTTTCTGAAGAAATGGTTGTCTTTATATACAGTATCCATAATAGAGCAAAAAACATTTTTCATCTCTGTTAGGAGTTCACAGGTTAATAATGCTGTTTATGGAGATCATTTCATATACCAGTCAGTTTAAATCTACTTCACTTCTGCAGATATTTAATCTGCTGTAACAGTAGTGTGATCTCCTCACCTTTTAGAGCATATATTTTCGTGTGTTTTGTTTTGTTGTTGTTTTTTTTTTTTTTCTTTTCCTGACCTAACACTGGCTACAGTTCTAAAGTTTTCTCATAAAACAACCTGATAATATTGAATTTTTGACTGCTCAGAATTTTCTTCTCATCTGCCATGACTAAAGTGTTCCTGATGTTTTAAAATATACACTGGTAAATATGTATGTGTTTGTGTGTGAGTCTGCAAAAACAATTTCTATTTTGAACTTTGTGGACTTTGCAGTATTGCTCAGTAAAAACATTACTTATGAAAACCATCTGAGCAATGCTGACTTCTAAAGAAAGAAACAGCACAGAAGAACTCTCATTTCCCCTGCTTATTTATATTTTCAACATAAACTGATAGTCAGAGACCAGATATAGAGATGACTGAATACAGACATACATGCATCTCACCCCCTTCACAAGTGCCATGGAAGACCTACAAACTCTGTGCTTCAAATAATTAAGAAAAGTTGTAGCCTTCTGCTACATTTTGGGAGAAGAGTAAGAGGGCGAAGAAGGAAGATGGATCATCCACTGATCACCAAGCTTGGTGGCTTTTCTAAATATCCCTGCAAATTAATATTAACAGTACTTGCTACTCTGTAAATCACAAGGTGGGAACTATTCATTGAGCTTAATTGATTCTACTGAGGGATTCCCAAGAACTCCGACCTCCTTCTCCCAACACACTATCACAGTTTCTTTTTGTAGTGACCAGGGATCCTCTGGGCACTGTGCAATAACAAAGCAAAGATTATATGAATTTATACCAGAATTTTATGACATTTTTATCTCATAGAAACTAGGATTGACTTCCATATATTGCCAGCCAATCTGTTTGTGAGTTTGCCTTAATGCAACAATTAGTTTAACACTAAAACTGGATGTTCTTTAAGGCAAAACAAACAACAACATCAAAAACATCACAGTAATGACTAGGATTCTTAGGATCCATTCAAACAGTAATAGTAAAAAATCACTTCAAAATGAAGAAAACAAACAACAACAAAATCCATTTCTACTATTTCCCTTTTTTGGAATCTTCCTAGTAATTAGTTCCTATTATACATTTCTGCATTAATTGAAAGAGTCTTCATCCAGTCTCCACCTTCACCATCAGGAGTACTTCCACACTGATTCAACTCTCTTTGGAAAAGCAGAACATCTTGAGTTTCAGTATAAAGGGTTGTTTTTTTACTAGCACTTGAACTATTTTTTTCTTTCCTTGTTCTGTTTTTCACCTTTAAACAACAGAGCTGCATTTAACACTTCAGTATCAGTCTCATCAGTGCTACATAGAAATGAACTTGCCTTCTTACTGTCTATGATTTACTCCTCTAAAGATTACACAAATCTCTTGTTACTGCATTTGAACATCAGCTCACATCGATTTGGCTGGCTTGGTTGGTTAGTTGGTTGGTTGTCTTTTGTAGTGTTTCTTATAAGAATTGTTGATGTGATCTAACATTTAGCTATATAAAAGTATTTTTAATGCAGGTCTGTCTAGTAAAGAAAACATATTTTTATCTGTCTAGATTTCATTGTTTTCCTCATTGAAGATTTTTTAAACTGCACTGTTTCTAGGTGGTCATACCAGTGTATCAGTATAGCACTGATTTATTATGATTTCCCATCATCAATACTTTTCACAACAAATCTTAGTAGTCCTAACATAGTCAATATTTTTTTTTTCTTTTTTATGTTGTCTGGCATCTTTTTGAAATCTGACTTGAACTTTAGTAGCTGACATGCTTCACAGCAGTCTGAAGATTTTACATGATCGCTTGATTACATCAGTAATACTTTTCATTCCAATGAAGACAGCAATTGCAGCCATTTTTTAATTTTTTTATTTTTTTTTTTTTTTTAAGGAAGGAACCTTGATGCTTCAGTATGAGTATGGCAGCAGAAACAACACTATCTAGTCTTTAAGTCTGGAATTTTTACAAGTAAATTGTTTTGGGATATAGATTACAAAAACTGCTAAAAGGAGAATTCTGGAAGAGTCATTACAGTCCTAATAGCTTTGTGCTCTGAGATATCAAAGGCCTAGACAAAGTAGACTGGATAAATTCAGTCTTAACTGTGATATGAGGGAAACTTTTATTCTTCAGTGTTAAGTCAGTTTCTGTTCTCAGCCTGCTTTGTAGTTCTAAGCTGATAATGCAAGTCTTGGAAAATAATTTGTAAAGCTAAGAATCCAATTCCAGAATTGAAGTAGGAACTCTTCAAATCTGGTTTCTTATTTCATTCTTAATGTAAGAAGATAAAAAATGTGAAAACAGTTTTTTGTTTGTTTTTTGTTGTGGTTGTTGTTGTTTTTTGTATGTGCTAAAATATTAAGCTAACAGATGAGTCATAAAAAAAACCTATTTTGAAATGAATTAAAAGACCTATAAAAATAATGATTTACATAAAGGAGTAGAAAAATAGAAGGCATTTTCTTTGGCTGCAAAAAGTACACAATCAAAAAGCATGTGTTTTTCCTGGTAGGGATACAAAATGTAATTTGTTCTTACCTTAATATACAGACTGAGTTAAAAGTGCTCTCCATTGCTGGTGAAGTCAGTCATTTAAACCAGTGTGTGGCCACTGAAATCAGAGCAATGCTCCCAAGAAGAGTTGAAAAAAGAAAAAGAATTTTTACTGCTGCTCTGTTAGCTAGAAGTCTATTTTTAGGTGAAAGTGACATATTCAAAGTCACTGCATATAAATGCAAACAATCACTTCATTTTCATCTTTTAGTTACACAGTTCATGAGTGAAAAATTATTTCTTTAGCAAAGGAAGTCTGGCTGGTATTATGTTCTTTCAAATACAAACCTCACGTTTCTTGCTGAGAAGTCTACCTATTTTCTTTTTTGAGTGCACTGTCCTGTACTCACTCATGGTTTCATATTAAAATACGCTTATAAAGAAGAAGGAAGTATACCTTGATATTAAGTTACCAAACAGTTCACACATACAAAGTTAATTCAGCATTAAATAATACTAATGAAGATTAACGAATAGTTAATCTTCTAAAAGTTCCCTTTTCATGTGTACAAAACATTCTTTGGTGACATTTCTATAATCATATTTATTTTGCATTTTTTTGAATTTTTATTAAATGTATGCGTGAGAATAAGATCACTCTGCACAGCCTTTTAGAGGATTTGAGTGCTACGGGAATAAATACAGTTTCATTTGTTCAGGAAAAAACATGACTATATTTCATTGGTTTAAAAAAGAATTATATGAAATATGATTATTTTAAGGAAGGGAGCGCAGAACACATTTGGAAGAGAAAAGTTAGAGACAGATATTTAAATGGAGAAATACGGTTCATATGCAACAGTTGTTTTTCATCAGAAATACTGGGAAAAATATGATAGATCCAGTTTCACTGCTTTATCTACTATCGCCTTTTGTTTAGATAGTGAAAAGTTGTACTGTATTGTACACACTAAGTAGACATTTTTGAGGATAAATCTATTTGCTGACTATCTCTCGATATAAGAGTATGTTCACCTACGTAATAATTTAAAAAAATAAAAAAATAAAAGAGAGACATAGTTTGGTAGGAAAAGATCACAACAGACATTCTGTGAATTATTTGATCCCAAACCATGTCTATAGACTTATTATGCATATGCATATTATCTACAATTTTATCAACAGGAATTGCAGTAGAATTAATTGTGAGGGTCTAATACAAGATAACAGGAGAGGAATGTGGAAGCATTCAAGAAATAGAAGTCTGGGATTCCTCAGGGAAGGCAAGGGTTAGAGAACATAAAATAAACTGAGATCTGAAGAGCAAGTTGCAATACACAATGGAGCACAGATATTTAGAAAAAGAAAATGCTAACAGTATATGATGTTCAACAATAGTACAGAAAAGAAGGAAGATAAGCAAGCAGCTCACAGGAAGCCAAGTGAGGAGGCAACCTGTCTGCTAGGGGCTGAGGTTTTGATGCAACAGAAAAAGAAACGATGATTAAGACATGATAGGAAGAAATTTTTAAAAATATATTATAGGAGGAGTAAAGTTGGAATGAGCATGGGTGTATGCAGTGCAAGTTTTCTGAACAAGATCTTTGTAGTCAATCTTCCTGACTAAAGCACTATTTTACTGAACTCAGAACTTACCTATAAATGAGTGTTAATTGATTCTCACCGTATTCATGGGATGTTCTTTAAAGAAGTCAAGATTAATGAAAATCAGGGATAAAAACTGAGTTTCCGTACTTCATATTCCAGTTGGCTTTGTACTGTGTATCTTCAAATACTTCTAATCTACAGCTATAGTAATAAACAAGTAAAGAAATTCTTTACATCTTATTATTCTCATATTGTAGGAAAAAAATATAATCTCCAGTCCTGCCAGCTGAATTGATAGAATGTCATATAAAGCATTTCTGAGAATCAAAATGACTGAGGTTATCTGATGGGTTAAAAATGTCTGCTATGTGGTCAACACATTCCTCTATCCCTCTCAAGTAGAATACATAAAAATGAGAAACAAAACCACATCCTACACCAAGATATATATATTTTTTCTTTTCATGCTAACTTTGCCTGTGATACTGTCCTGTTGAAAAAGTGCTTTTACCCTAAACTAAAACAATTGCTTCAGGCTGTTTTTGTGTTTGTTTGTTGTTTTTTTAATATTACTAGTTTTCCAGAGCACTGTAAATTTCTATACTCAATTAAATGCACATGTGTGAATAAAAGAATATGTGTGTACTTGCTGTGACCTTTAGTATCTGTGTTTTCATTCTGTTGTAGACAATCTGAAAACACAGTTCAGGAGGAAAAAGAAATCTCAGGTCTCAGTTGTAGTACTAATGGTCAATGATACTTTCAACAAAAATCAAGGAAAGCTCCCATTAAATAGATAGTACATTAAAGAGGTAAGGTTATTGATAACTAGCTTCTTTGTTTTGTTCTGACATTAGTATCTAGAAAGAGTCCTTACTGAATAAGGCAGGGGAAGAATATTGTAAAACTTTGAAACTTGGGCTGGAAATCAATGAAAAAGAAATAGATCATTTTTAAGAGAACAAATACAAAAATAACCCCAACTGGAGCCAAAGAGAGAGGAGGAGGAAGTGCCCACAATGGAAATCGATCACAGAGTTCCTGTTAAACAGGTGAGGATGCTGACATGCCCTTTAGCTTACTATCCTCGCCGCACACATCATTATTCTGCTTTAAGAAATCCTGCACCATTGACTGGGGACACTGAAGAGTGAGTACAACACACATCTAGATAGAAACTGCAGTGGAGAGAAAGAAACAGTAGGTAATTGATAGTATATAACAATTTATCTTCCATCATTAACTTTTTTAATTAATGTCTTAATTTGGACTGTAAGTATTAATATTGTAATTGGAGTAATAGTAATTTTATTCCTTTTTGTTTAGATTGCTAAAATGTGAACTAGACAAACAGTACAATTTCAGTTTTGTAACAATGGGTGCTCCATTGCTGTAGATAATTTGACAACAAATGTATGACTAAGTAAACTGCCATTCTGCTTCTCTGTGAAGGTGAACTAGTGGCAAAGGACATAGGAGAGGCTGTGATAACCAGTGCTTTCCTTCTAGTAGTTTTTATTAGTAAGGTCTGTTTTCAGGCAACACATTTCTAAACCCAGGATCACAGTCTAGGGAAACAAAACATTATTTTAGAAGAGTAGGTTCAAAAATCAGAGAGTATTTTAGAAAACTGCTTATTCACAAGTCCAAGAAAACAGATGGAATACATCTAAGACTGCACAGAGGACTGGCAGATATCAGTGTGGGGCTACCATTTATCATATTCAAAAGGTCAATAATTTGTGTAAGTTTCTGATGACTGGAAAAGGGCAGTTGTCACACATAGCTTCAAGAAGGGCAAGAAAGAAAGGCCTGGGGAAGGAATTACGGACCAATAGTGATTTTAAAAATAAAGGTAGAATATATTTAGGTCTAGGTCTAGCTTCAAATTTCAGCTATTAAGAAACTAGAAATCTTATTTATAGTTATCTACTGCAACAATTTCAGTTGACTATAAAATAGTTCAGATGATTAATCTGGGCAAGATCCCTAATTTAGAGAATTGAACAGATGAACCTCACTTTCTCTACCAACATTCATGTCACAGCCCCTCACTAACTTGGATTTCTTACAAAACTTTTAATAGTGTCTTAATTCTACTACTATTCTAGATTGGGTCAGCACAAAATACACTCTGTTTTCAACTGATTCATGTTTATACCATTTTTTAAATTAAAAATCTATCTTTTTTCTACATCTCAAATTCAAAAATGTCATTACTACTTCTGCTATCATCTGATCCTCTTATTTATGCTGAGGTATATTTGACCTTCTCTTCCAGCCAGAGGGTTGATTATATCACTGACAGGCAAAAAAAGCAACCACAAACAAATAATCAATTCTCAGGTGTTCAGCCTATCCTGATGATATTTCAGCTTATGCTATGATTGAACAGTAATCAAAGGAACAGGTTCAAAGTTTATCCTCCTCTCATCTAACTTTTTTTTGTAAACAGAAATTTGGCAAATGTCAGGTTTTTTACACAGCTTAAATGTATTCTTGAAAGTCTTTATAATTATTTGGTTTTAACAGTAAAGATCTAAATTCTTATTTAACAGAGTTTTATTAAAAATACTTAAAAGATTCATGCACAGCTTCATGAAGGAATTATAAACCTTGATACATTCCAACAAGACTGAAGACTGGAAATAAAATTGCTAAGGAAATTTCTGGACTGTGATCATCTTCAATTTTTTTCTTTTTTTTTTTTTTCTTTTCTTTCTTTCTTTCTTTTTCTTTCTTTTTTTTTTTTTTTTTTTTTTTTTTTCTTTAATGTATGTGTAGGAATATAAAATTGACTGAGATCACGTCATACTATTACAGTACTATCCGTTCAGGAGCACACTGTGCATTATCTTTGAAATTTAATTATTCCCGATTGCTTTGTCCCATTAGTAGTTCATTCATCTGACCACCGTGATGGGCTTTCTGCATTCTTGTTGATAAGCATGAAGTGATTCCTGGAATAAATCTAAGGATTTTTTGGCTAGTACTACTTAACACTCTGCAGGAAGGATACCGACATTCACTGTGTTTTTCTGCTTTTCCTGGTATTCAGGCATTTCAGTATATGCCTTGTTGGATGTGGATACCATGACTGTGATGCAATTATTCAGAAGGATTATTTGACATCTGCAAAATATGTCTTGTTCCCTCTATACATGGTGGAATTGGTTCAATAAGAGATGATACTCATTTCATGGTTTCTAGATGAATGAGTTTTCCACTGTTAGTAGTACTCACGCACTTATGATTTCATTCGAGAAATCCAAATCTTTTTTCAAAGCATTTATCTGTTTGGCCCTTTGTTCATGGCAGGTGCTTCTGGCAGAAGTGAACCAGGAATTAATTTTCAGGGTGTCTTTTGTCTCATTCCAAAGGAAAAATGAGCATTTGCCAGACTTCATACTTGTCTCTCTGACCTGCAAATCTGTTGGAAATATAAAACCACATAATAAGGTAGTAGGATTTAATTTCTTCGATTTTCCTCCCAATTTCTGCAGAAATAATAACTGAGCTTTACATGCTCTTCAAAACTTTGACTGTATAAAACACTACAGATAGGTGACCAAACGCTGACTTGGGATATGAGTTTAAATTGAATATAATTTCTTGATTTAAATCTGCATTTTTATAAACTGATATATAAGATAGATCTATTTTTACATTAAAATTTTTCCCGTGTATGATAAGTATTCTTTCATAACGTGAGAGCCTCACAATATATATTTATGGTGTGCTTATATACACAAGTATGTGCATTTATGTATATAAACATATATATACTGATACCTTCTGATCTAAATATGTATATGTAGCTAAAAGTGTATGTATTTCTGGCCTTCTAGTCAAATGTGAATGTTTTTGCAGAGTCCCAAAACAGAAACTATAAAACTGCTAGTGTGTTTTGACTTTTTGGTGCATTTTAACAGTCCCTAATTCTCAGTTCTGAAGTGCTAACACTGAAGTTCAGTTTTTAAACAAATCTTATTTAACAAATCTGGATGCTATTCAGAGGAACCTGGACAGGTTTAAGAGGTGAAGAAGATGCCTCAAGAAGTTCAGCAAGGCCAAGTACAAGGTCCTGCACCTGGGTCAGGGCAATCTCAAGCACAGATACAGGTAGGGCAGAGAATGGTTTGAGAGCAGCCATGAGGAGAAGGATTTGGGAGTGTCAGCTGATGAAAGATTCAGCATGTGCCAGCAATGTGTGCTTGCAGCTCAGAAGGCCAGTCATATCCTGGGTTACATCAAGAGGAGCATGACCAGCAGGTCAAGTTGCCCAGAGAGGATGTGGATGCTCTCTCCCTGAAAGTATTTAATGCCAGGTTGGATGGGACTCTAAGCAACCTAATCTAGAGCAGGGTGTCCCTGCTTATTGCGTGGGGGTTGGAACTAGATTGCCATTGTATGATTCTATTATATTTTTGTATCTCTGATTTAGGATGCTGCTTAAAAGTTTACAAACAAACAAACAAACCCCTGTAAGCCATTTTTACTTTTTAGGTGGATATTTCAGGTTTGAGGTAAATGTTTTCATTTAAAATATTCAGCACAGAAATTTCCAACAATTCACAGCCTACGAAATATATAATTCATTATCACAGACATTTAAAGGTGAGCTCTAAGAAGGAAGGGGACAGACTTTTTAGCAAGGTCTGCTGTCATAGAACAAGGAAAAATGGTGTCAAACCAAAAGTTGGTTTCCATTATAAGGGATGTGTACTACTGGAGGAATTAGCCCAGAGAGATGGTAGAAGCCCCATCCCTGGAGACATTCCAGGTCAGGCTGAATAGGGCTCCGAGAAACCTGATCTAACTGTAGATGTCCCTGTTCATCACAGGGGAGTTAGACTAGATGACCTTTAAGAGTCCCTTTCAACTCAAACAATTTTATGATTCTATGATTATTGTGGCAATTTTCTTGAAAAATAAATACAATTCTGAGAAGACAGTACCTGAAGAGTTCAGACAATTGAGCCCATCACATCAGCCAGTGACCAAGCATTTAATATGCCAATATTCTAAGCAAGCAAGTTAAGATAACAGATGATTTTTAGCATAACACTTGCTATGACAGAATTATTTCAAGATTCTTCCTAGCAGGTCATTAAGGACGTTATGAGAAACTCTGATTACAAAGTCAGTCAGAATAGCCAGAGAGGTTATAAACACTCGTACTTTTTCAGAGTGGAAGGGACCTGGAAAGAGAAAGATTGAGACAAAAGTACAGATATAGACAGGAGTTACGACAATTATAAGCATTGTAAATTGTACTCTTAGAAGGGCCACTGAGCAGAACAGCTGGCAATCAGAATGTTGGAGTAGTAGAAGATAAAGGAAAGGGGGAAAAAAAAAAAGAGGTGTGTGGCTGTAAACTGCTTATGAAAATTTTCCTCACACTTTACTGTCTTGGCAGAAATGTCAGAGCTGCCTAATGGCAACTCTTTTCACATTTCAACAGGCACTGGGTTTCCCACTACCTGCAAGTTTTTCTAGTCTTTGATATGGTGTTTAGAAGTGACAAGAAGAGAAATATGCTGGTTTTGACATACCTGCTCTTATGAAATTCAATGAACATTTGTTGGGTCATTTACTTATAGTCAGGAGCTATGGAAAAACAAATTTCTTCTTTATTTGTCACTGATAATGCATGGATACAGAAGTAAACTGCATATGAGAAGAAAACTGTGAATAACTCTTTTTCCTATAAATCAGCAGAAGTCTTAGTATTTCTGACATAAAATACATCTATTGCACTATTTTTAAATTATAATAATGTATTAGCTTTAAAAAAGAAGAAACATGATAAATCTTGCAGAGTGATTCATTGGTTTCTTTCCATAGAGCTTCAGAGAAGGAAGGACAAAATTTAAATATCTTCTGATTCATTAGATCTACATTAATGAAGACCCTTAATGATGAGTTCTTTAGCTGCACCCACAAACAGCTGACTGACAAAATTTATTTGGCACAAAATGGTCAAAAATGCAATCCTGATATTGGATTTCTTGACTATGTCAAGAAAGGTATAATAGTTTGCTTTAATATCACCCTTGTCTTTGGTGAAATAAACACTGAAAACTGAATGCAAAAAGTATTACATAAGATCTTAAGTAAAAGAGTTGTTTTAACTATATGTCTGGAATCAAGTTTTGTGTTTCATTAGAATGAATTGCTTCATAATCTTCCCCAAAGTGAGCATCTTTTATTAGTAGTTAGTTATCACTTTCTCTTTTTGTCTTCTCTGTAGTTGTTTAAAGCACAGCTAAAACACCAGCTGTGTTTTATAGACCATCTTATACTGAAGTAATAAAATGAAGAGATACATCGTTAATATCATTTAATAATTTCTTATGGTATTAATAAAAATGTGATTTGTAAAACAGTAATGTTTGAAGAGAGGCAAGAAATAGGAATGATAATGAAAATGAAGACTTGAACTCACTTATTTGTTCTCACAGCTGCTGAAAATAAATTAATTAAAACAAAAAAAAAAAAAAATGCAAAAGGTTTTTCAGAACTGCCTAAATAGAAAATATGTTGATTCAAATTTTATCACTGATTAAATGAAAATATGCAAACTAATAACCAATTGTCTACTTTCTGTCAAAGTTTATATATGTCGAAAGACCAAACAGCAAATATAGCAATGTACAAACAGTAAAAAGAAACAAACAAACAAGCAAAATATTACCAAGGCAAAAAACCTATGATGATTCTGAAAGAATTATGCACAGGAAAACATGGGACATCTGGTGTTCAGGTAGTATAAATCCTGTTACCATTAATGGAGCATGCAAATCGGCAGCTGCTGAGGATCTGACCCCACTTTTGTTTCATGATATTTTTGTTTCTTTTTCCTGTCACTACACTCATGTCTGTATTTTCAAATGAAAATAGCAGATATTTCTTCCATTAAAGACTGCGGTTTGGCTGACTTCTATGACAGTGATATATTATGGCCATTAATCTAGGATTTTTTTTTCACTCTAGAAGTCTCTGAGATAAAAACAAAAACAGTTTGTTTTTTTTTTTTGTTTTTTTTTTTTTGTTAAATGTCCTAATGGTAAGCAACACAAGTCCACTTACAAAGGATCAAAACAAATAAATCAGTTACCATTCAATACTGTAAGGAAATATAGTAATGTCCTAGAAGTGGCATAGCTGACATACCTCTGTTCTTCGTAATAAATTACTGAAACTATACAAAAATAACTGAATTAACTTCAGAAAAACATCAAAGTATCCAAAGCACAGACAAAGTACATAATGTACCGGCACACAGATCATTCAAAGTGAAGAGCAATTCAGAAATTAAAAACCTAACCTAAGAGTATGCATATCTTTTCAATTTTAAAACATAGTGTGAAACCTCTATCTCACTAATCTACATCTATTGACATCAACAGTGTCAGTATTTCACACAATACATTTATAAAATATAGATTAGATCTATTCCCTCTGAGTAATATGGAAAAAACTGAAATAAGTTGGTAACTTAAAAGCAAATTTCCATTTTTTAAAAAATTTTTTATTTATTTTTTTTTTTTAATATAATTTAAATACTGCACCTGAAAATGTAATCATCAGTCTCCCTTTGCTTCTGTTAAGGACTAGAATTGTTGGGTTAATACAAAAGCTCATTAAAAGCAACAGTAACCCATCTTCTCTTAGTCTGAAAGCTGTAATAACAAGAGTAGAAAGAAAAAAGAATAAAAGGAATGAAGAGAGAGCAGAAGAGGTGGAGAGGAAGAAAGAGAGTAGAGCAGAAAACTATATTTTCAATAGCCTTTGAGTGAGAGTATGTCTGTTTAGAGTCTCCACATCTTTATCAATGGTGGTCTAAATGACTTGCAGAATCAAACTCCATAACCACAAATAGTTATAAAGCAGGTATGTTTAATGAGTGATGCACACATACCCTGGTGCAAGAGAGATAGATCCACATTTCTCTCCCTTGTTGTGGGGCCCTTCTCTCGCCCTTCATAAATGTTGATGGAAAATAATCTGCAGCTGGCCTATTTTTCCAGCTTTAAAACTGATGAGGACTGTGCACTATAATCTATTAAAATGGCAAGAATTAATTATGCTTCTTCACAAAATTTTTGAACTTATTATAAACTGATCATGCCAAGTAGTCCATGGTATAAAAATATTGATCAAATTAAATTATTTAGCCTGATATTCTGAATAAATGATCTTTGTGTTTTATATTTTTACCTTCAATATAGGTTTATTTACATAGGCTTGTTGGAGAGGGCCAGTTGAGAGACTTCTTTATACATATAATTTTACTACAGATATTTCTGTACACATGAGAAGTGACTCAGAAGTGGCATAGATTGCCCAGAGACATTGTGGAGTGTCCTCCTTTGAGATCTTCAAAAGATAGCTGGACGTGGTCCTGTTCATCCTGCCCTGGGAGTCCCTACTCGAGCAGATATTGGACTGTGTATGCCCTGAGTTCCCTTCTAACCTCATCCATTCTGGGAAAATGCAATGGCAAGTAGAATAACTATTTCAAAAGGGTACTGCAAGTTTCCTAAGAATGTTATTGCTAGAGTGGTGTGCACCTGGTAATTCAGACCGATGAAGAGTTCAATATGCCCTTGTCCCAGCTGATATTTATCTATCATGCAGTGTTGACCATATCCCATTGTAGCATATATAATAATTAAACCTATCACAAAATGCATTTTCCTAACTGTCTGCTCTTTATTCACTTGTAGGTTAAAAGCCAAAATCTGAAACTCTGTTCAGTTAAAAACATATTAAATATGATATTAGTGGTCTAAAGCTATATACTTCCCTGGAGACCCCCACTTTTAATAACCTCCAGGATAATAGATAAAACAGAGGGCAGTAATCATTACTGAAATGGATTTTCTGGCAGAATTAGACATCACCTCCAGGAATCAATAATCATTTTAAGCTAACGGGGTGATTAAATGACCTTCTTTTTATTTTCCTTCATGTTGAGTTGCTTTTTATCTTGATTTAGAGCCACACAGCCAGAACAAAGATAAACAGGGGACTGGCAACATTACAGAAGCAGAGTGATGTCTAACCCTCATATAAGTAAAAGCACTCCACCTTATAATAAATGCATTTGCTGCCCAGTCAGTGACTTCTGAAGAACTAAACTAAAAATCCTAGATGCAGAATATATTAGTGGATAATACCCAAGGCTAGTTCTTGTTTTCAAAAGATATGCATCATTAGCATTGCTACAGCAGGTGCTATACTTTTATATTTAATAATTTATTACTTTGGAGTTTCCTTGAGGATATCTGTGTTGAATGACAACACCTTCATTAATCCTTTCAGACCATATGGTCTTCTCCCACATCTTTCTTCTGCGTAGAAAGAAGTATTATATGACTACATTTCTCTTTTTTTCCCTCCAAAAGGAGATTGAAAAGCACCTAATGTCAGTGTGCTTGAGTGTCAATGAATATCAACTAACCAGATAATACTTTCAAAATGTTTTCTTTAAATTCTTGTGAGATTTAGTTTCAGTTGTGAAATTCAAAGCTTTGAGGTTTTTTCCTATCTTCTGAAAAGTTTGTTAATTTTATTTCTAATATTATTGTCGCTTTCAGATGAAGAATGTAGAGGGGAATTCAGTCTAACCAAAAGATTAGAAGGATGCCTGATCAATATTTTCAAAAGAGCTAACAACAGAAATGTCTAGAAGTACTGTGTTGTCACTATCAGTTTGAAAACATGAAGTACCCTTTAGTTAATTATCATATAATATTGAACACAATCTATAGGCTAGTGATGCTTGTAGAGTATGCAGTACCCTCCATCCTAAGAGTTGTTTGGGGTTAATTTGTGAGCAGTTGTAAAATCTTTTAAATCTTCTGCTTGTTTGTTTACAAGTGCTTATGCACAGAGCTAACAAAAAAATAAAATTATCCATTCTTGTTCCATGAATCTGAAGCCAGGTTTCACTAAAAGAGGAATTTTAACCTTTTAAAATATGATTTTCATCTCTAACTTTTCCAAAAAGATAGAGTGTATGTGTATGCGTATGTGTATGTGATGGATGTCTCACCCCTAGAGACTTTCAACACCAGACTGGATCAAGCAGCCTGACTTGTCTGTACGTGTCCCAGTTCATTGCCAGGAGGGGGGTGGGTGGGGATTCGGGGGGTTGGAGTAGATGACATTTAAAAGTATCTTCCACCTCTAACGATTCTATGATTCCATGATTATCTGTGAAGATTCATGAAGCAGAAATCCTAGAATTGGTTGCAAACAATTTCATATCCATTCCCTTCTGTGCATACTTTCAAATATTCTTTTAAATTTTGTCCATACCTGTACTGTATTCTGATGAAATCCCAATGAAATTAATTAATGCATTACAACGGATTAATAATAATTATACAGTTCAATATTGCCTCGTTTTGGCCATCAAAGAAGCTCTTCTAATAATCAATGAAGAAAAATACAGCCATCTCATTAGAATAGGAAGAATTCACCCAATGACCATGGAGACAGTCCAGATGCAAATCACAGAATCACAGAATCACAGAATTGTAGGGGTTGGAAGGGACCTCTAGAGATGCCAGATGACTAAGTTTTAGGCAGTCAGAGGAGAAGAATCCTATCAAGTCCACTCAAGAGCATCTGTTTGCATGAATCTGAAATATTCATTTTAAATAATGTTCAACATTCTTGTATAAAAGATTTCATCAAATAGGGATTCCTGTGGTTCCAAATGAAAAAAATAAAAATAAATCCAAATAAGCTCAACAGATCACTAACCTGTATGCTAAATACCATATATCTGCTAAGTAAGGTAAACAAAAATATTAGATTTTTACGATATATTAGACTGAGGAAATTAGCTTGATTTAACAATATCCACTATTTTACCAGGTCACAGCTTCCTCAATTTGAGAGAGACAAAACAATTCTCCTGACTATGAACCAAGACTATCAATCCATTACCAGAAAATGCCTTGAAGATCTTCCTACAGAAAACAAATTATAGTAAATGTCCAATAAAGTTGTTTTCTTCAATCGTGGATTAGCACAATAGGAAAATAAGACCCATTTAATTAAAAAAGTATATATAGCATGCTATGGTTTCTGCCAGTACACCAATGCTGGAAATTGGCAGGCCAACTAGTTGCAATTTAGGCTTCTCTAAAATCACGTACTTTCAGAAACATTAAGTGTTAATGATTCATCTCACAGTTTATGTATTGTAGATTTTACTACTTTTATGCATATGTATTTATGTGCTTATATATGAGAAATACTCTGAAAGTAATGCCTCCTATTTTATTATGATGGCCCATGAAATCAGAGGCAGATGATGGTGAACCTTCCCACCATTATTATATTATGTTGCCATGTGACAGATGGCTGCCAAGAGGCAGTCTGACAAAATGGTGTCTGACATGGAAGCAAAGGCGTGGAATTGAATTTCCCCATGCAGAAGAAAATGGCAATTGTTGTCAGTTGTGGAGGCCAAACAGTGGATACGAGCCCAGCAAGGTGGTACAATTCAGCGGTTGCAACAGCAACATGAAAGATGAGCCCTGTTCCAGACAGCCATGTACAGATGTTGCCCTAAAAGTGAAGTGCATCTTGGTGATCTCATCCATGCAAATCAGCTGATTGCAACCAGGAAACTGTTTAAAGAACTCAAAATAATTTAAAATGTGTTGAAAACAATGAGAACAATGTTGAGATATCACCAACTTATGCAAAATGGGTCCCACAAAAGCTTGCACAGGAACAGAAAGAACACTATCACACAAGTTTCTCTGGGTCTGTTGAACCAATATGAGGCTGAAGGAGAAAATTTCCTGGATCACATAATTACAACTTGCAAGAGATGATGTCACCACTATGAGACAGAGTTAAAATGACAGCTCGTGGAGTGGTGACGTGTGAATTCCTCATCAAAAACAAAGTTCAAGACATAGCCTTCAGTGGGTAAAGTGATGTACATTGTATTTGGGTAGGAAGGGGTTCTTCTGGTAGGAAATGATTTATCTGAATTTCCTAGTACTCAGACAAACCTTCCATTCTCACTGCTAGATCCAACACTGAATAAATAAGCTGAAGTTTAAAAATTTCTGAGTCAGGTCAGAAAAGAAGACAGCCTTTTTTTTTGCAGCACAGTAGCACCAGACCCCATACCAGTTTAAAGACCATGGAGCACATGGCCTATTTTGGCTGGATTGTCCTACCATTCCAACTGTATAGTCTGGATTTGGTACTTTCTGACTTCCTTTTGTTCAGACCAACAAAAGGAAGACTGTGTGGGCAATGATTTCTTAGCAACAACAGTGTCTTAGTAGCTGTGAAACAGTGATGCTAGTGCACATTTTTACAAATGTGGCATGCAGGCTTTTGTTCATTGCTGGCAAAAATGCATAGCTAATGGTGGTGACTGTTGAAAACCAGTCTTCTGTAGCTGAGAATTTCTTCTATTGATGAATGTTATAAATAAGAGGCATTGCTTTGTAGCAACCTGCAAATATTATCAGAAATAGATCAGAAATAGAAAGAATGAATTCTGGTTTTATCCAGTGATAGCTCAAATTTTCATAACAATGTCTTGCAATTTATTAGAAGGAGAAAACCTTACACCAGGGAAAATTAAACTGATATTTCCAGTACCAGCTGTTTCTTGTAACATATAAGTAAGCACATTATCTTCAGTAATTTTGTTTGCATTTGGTGAGCTTTTAGAGTACTTGCTTTATTATAAGAGACTGGTCTCCGATTAATAGCCAAAATCTTCAGGAGAGAATGAAGTAAATAATAAATCATGTTAATATTGCAAGCATTTTAAGGTAAGAAAGATAAGCAAGCTAGTAAACATAGAAATCACACAACTGAAGCATTATAACCCATCATAGTAAAGTACACCACCCTGTAATTAACTCTGAAGAGAGTTCTGTATTCCAAGCTTGAAACAGGCTAACTGATAGTCATTAAGGTCCATTTTTCACAGTTAGAAAATGCAAAGCCTGGCTCCTCAACCAGTCAGCTCCACTAACCTCAGCTGAGAGAAATGCTCTCAGCTCATGCAGCTTTACTGCACTGCCCAGCATAAGTACAGTTAGTCTAGCTGATGTGCACTACCTGAAAGTGAATTCCCTTTTGAAAGAAAGGGAGTAAGTTTGGAAAGCAAATATTTTGACTGACATGTTGCATGAGAGCATGCCCAATGGAAACAGAAACTGAATAATAAATATAAATATTTCTCTGCAAATAAATCACAAATTACAGAAGTTATTCTTGAGTTTTAACTCTTCTCCTGAATATATTCATTTTTAAGAGTTCCACACAGTAGCATTATAGAATAGATGCTGGATTAAAATAATAGGAAATGTGTAAATTATAATGTATATTTGGCTTATGCCTGGTAACATCACAAGACTGGAATTTGGATTATTTCAACAAATAGATTTATACATCTTCAGAATCTCAGGAACCTATTTATAGAGATGAGGACTGATTTCTAGTATTTTTTTCTCAGAAAAAAGAATTGGCATTGTTAGTAACAAAATTAAGAAGCCTTAGGACATTAAAAATTTAGATACCTCAATGACATAAAAGCAAACAAACAAACAACGCACAAAGCAGCCAGACATAAGACTTATTTTGATTTCATTGATGTTCATAGCAAACATATCAAATTTCCAAGCAGTTGTCTTCAAAGTATTTTGTTCCAGATTATAAGAATTGACATTGAAGTAATCAAAATAGATATTTAAAATTACATTAGAGTCCTTTTTTAAATTGAAATGATTAATTCAATTAATAGATCTGCATCACTTATTAATAATAAGAGTAAAAGAATTTCCTTTGATTGGAGGAAACTCAAGAATCTTGTCTCAGAGTGAATAGTATTATAACTGCAATTTAATTTCAACGTGTTATGGTTTTCCAATGCATTCATTTTTTAAATTTTTTTATGAAATTGACTTAAGCTTAACTACAATGGAGATCTTATCTGTAAGTAGGTGGCAAAAACTCTGCTCCAATAGGCAGGAAGAAATGTGCATGGCAACTCAGTAACTTTCCATTTATTCTATCTGGCAATTATCCAGAGGTTCTCGGCCTTCAAGAAATGGTGAGAGACTTTCAGAGCTGAAACATATTTCGTGCTGTTCTAGATTTCTGTGCTTAAGGAAGGACCTGGGGATTTAAATTCAGAGAAGTACAATTCAGTATGACCTGAAATGCTTAGCATCTTTTTGCTTTGATACCTGATTGTTCCAACAAGAAATGTACTGGATGCAAAAGGCTAACTAAACCAGAGTTCGAAGTTAGCATCTAGAAAAACAAAGTTTTGTTGGAATATGCACATAGTATCTATTACCTTGTAAAATGGACTGAAACACAGAGGGTTAAGCTTCAATGGAGACCCACTGTAAGCTTTGTGATTTTTTTTTCTTATGACAGGTAGACATAAAATCAATTTTCTAGAGATTTTCTAAAAGAAGAAAGAAAAGATTTTTCAGCTTGCTGTATTTAAAACCATGTATAATTAAATGTATTTAAATGTGTTATCCAACAAGAAACTGTTGACATTTTAGTCACAAGAAAATTTTAATTAACCGAAAGTCATAAGGTGCATTAAGCATTTATATCAGAATTATCAATTTGTTCCAGATTTGTTTGCAATTTGTGCTCCAACAGTATTTTCCCTTCCTGACTCTAATAGAAATCAATTAAACATATACTAGAATACAATAACATTATTATGACAATTGCACCGGAACACGAATACAGAAATAAAGTAGGGAAAATTCTGGTACTGTAGCAAAACCTATACTTGCTACTCTGATCATCCACTCTGTTTTATCAGCACCATACTTTGGAGACTCTCCTAATCTCCTCTTTGCAGTTAGTAGCTCCATCTCTGTCAGGCTTGTATCCAAAATCTGACAAAGATTAATTTCTAACAACCAAATACATAATAGCAGTACTGGCAAACAGATTGGCAGCTCTATAACTTCAACTGTTCTACTTTCTTTCCAGAACACTTTAGACTCTTCTTCACTGCATACTTCTATACCACCTAGTGTAAAAGCATCAATAACCTCCTCATAGCCAGAAAGAAAAGCAAATCTCCCTGACTTTCTTTCATCTCATTTACATGACACTGTCCTAGTACCAATCTGCTCTTATACGCTGCTTGCACCAGTATGTTAGATAGGAATGTGAAGCAGAAGGTGGGCAGGGAAAACAGTTGCAGGAAAATGATCCCTTCATTTGCCTCTTCAAGATCCAAGAGAGCTTTATTTTTTATGAGAGCGGGAGATGCTTGAAAATGCATTCTGTTCTCTGCTGTCAGCTGGACATGGTGCTGTCAAAGCTTTAGTTATGGTGGCGAAATTTTCAGAACTGTCTGTGTTGACACAGCCCTCATGTTGTCCTTGGCTAGGTGAGTCTGGCTCTCATCTCTGATGAAAGGAAATGAAGTTCCAAATCATTTATTTCACATTCAGTGAATGACAGAAAGCTGCAGTCTGCTTAAAGCTACTGACAGGCTTGGTAAGAAATTATTTTAGTATTTAAATGAGTAAGATATAGAATGCTATATGTGTACTTAATACCTAAGGAAATAAGATAGGGTTATGGTAATGTTATATAACGTAGTCTAAGTGGGGTATCTTTCTCCAAATTACTGTGTTTGTTTTTTTTTTTTCTCCTTTATTGATGCATGTTCATTTTAACTTTTTTTTTTTTTTTTTTAACAGAAGCCCACCAGTTCTGCTAAAATTTTTGTGGAGATTGATTTTTCCTAAGCCAGCTGGTTAGTGGGTGTGAGTCATGGACAGCAAGCAAAGACAAATGATAGAGCGTGATGATGATAATCTGTTGAAGTGTAAGTGAAAGAAGTTCAAATTTCTTCTCTCAGTTGCAGGTGACTTTAAGCCCCATGGCACTGTCATGTGAGTATCTGTCATGTTGGATGTATACCTTTTGTGTAAATAAACATTCACTAGCACAGATACATGGAAAAATATCATATGTGATTCAGATGAATGTTTTTGCTTTCAGATTTGCAAGCTCTTCTCACTGGTCCCTTTTAAGAACAACATGCCTTTTTGTAAAACACCAATGCTCAAAGCCTCAAATAACTGATATTCTAGTAAGAATATTGCAATATTCTAGTATAAATACTGCATATTCTTTGTAGCAGTTGCTTGATAAAGAGTATGAAGAAATGTAAAATATTACTGCAGGGAAAAAAAGAGAGAAAGAGAGAGAGGGAGAGAGAGGGGGAAAAAAAAAAAAAAAAAAAAGGAGTGAAAATAAGTCAGAAGCCTTAATTAACACTTACTGCACAAGATCTGCCAACCTGCTGTGCATAGGCAGTAAATAAAAAAAAAAAGAACTAAAGGAATAGTCCATGTTCATTTATCCGTTTAAGCTGAGCCAAACGAAGAGTTGCCGGTGCAGAGACTTAACAGAATAGCATCTTAATTGCTTATCAGGATGACAAAGGTGAGTGGCTAACTACTGCCAGTGAGAATTCAGTCTGTTCCCATAGGAATTGGACTGTTTTTCTTGGCTATACATTTTGTTTTTAACATCATTTATATATTTTTATAAGGTTATCAGGTTTCAGTTAGTAAACTGTTGAATTCAATTTATTTTTGTTTTCATGATAAAACTTTATCCTTTGAGAATTCTTTTCACAAGATTCTTCCTCTTATTTTTTTTTTTTATGATGAATGGCAGCAGGGACACTTTGTTGAATAACCTTTTCTGTTTAACAGGAATGAGGGTATACTCAGATGCTAGAGAGAGAGTTTGTTTCATTTTTCCTGCTGTAGTTCTACTGAGAAGTTAAAATTCACTAGCTGGATTATTCTCTGTTTTGATATTTTAATTATGTTTGCTGTAGCAATCTTGGCTTCTTACTCAGCCATAATGCTTTTTGAAACCAATCATTTTGGCTTGAATGACTAAAACTAAGAAAAGAGGTTTAAGATTTAATGTAGTCAGCACATTTTAAAAACTGGAATTATTATCCTTCATTAAAATCTGTTGTATTTCCTATGCTTTGAGAGAGGTGTTTCAAGTGTAATCAGAGAAGTTTCCTTACACTGCAATCTCAATTATTTCAAATCACAACTTCATGGACTGGCAAGCTGGGAACCTTTCATCTAGGATAACATGACATGGCTGGATCTTTAGAAGGTCTTCTTTCAGTATGGAATATTTTCCAGAATAACATACATCATTTTACATGCTCTGAATTCTATTGGAAGGAAATACATGAGATGTGAATATTCTGGAGCACAATCACTAAGATAACTTCATCAGCTGCTTCTTATCTTTTTGTTGTTGATTTGTGGGGATGTTTTTTCTCCTTGGTTGTTCTCATTTTAAAGGATCCATCTTTTCCTCTTCCCTAAGAGTCAACATTTGGAAGATACATCTTTTTAAATTTTTGTTATATTTCTTATCTGACAAGTGCTGATTCCAAGTGAATGAGCTGGGGTGTGGGGGATGTTACACAAGCATCTAGTGCAGTTTGGGCATTTCTGCTATCAGCCAGCTAAAATACCTTAGACTGTCATAAAATCATGCAGGACAGGTACATTAGGGAGGAAAATCTCTCACGCAGTGTCTTGAGAAACCAGAAGAGTCCATGTTTAAGTGCATAGTACAGTAATGCAGTTTGTCACAAGATGAACAGTTATAGTAATATTTACCATTTTCATGAATGTGCTACCATCATATGGTGCTAGTGAGTTAGTTAAATCTACACAGATCCCAGTGAAGGCATCTATTTACTCGCCCAATATTTTATACTGAATTTTCAGTACCAGCCAGATGCATAATCTTGCTATGCTTACTGAATCTTCTGTATTTGTATTTTGTTTCAAAACATGGTGTGTAAGTGAATTTGTGTGAAGAGCCTGAATTTGCAAATCTATAATAAATCAACAATTTCAAATAGCCTGTTCTGGATCATTTAGCAGAATTTTCATCAGCTTTCTAACATTTCTGTGCATCTAAGAGGGTTTTTGCCCATCATCTCTAAATCTGATTCTCAGTGGATACACTTCATAAAGTAAAACTTCATACATGCTTGCCATCATCTTTATTGCTGTCAGTTTTTTTCCCAAGCTGAGTTTTAGAAGACAACTGGAAAAGCAAAATTCTGCCAGATAAGGTAATATCCATTTGTATATCATGAGATGGGTGATGCAGCCTCTTTTTGATTTCTGATACCGTTTTCATCCTACTGCTACTGTTAGAACAGTATGTTAACACTTTGAGACTTTGGACTCAACATTTTGAAGAAAGCATATAAATATAAATCACACATTTGTTCAATTAATACTACGTTGTAACTCTGTAAGAAGTTATTAACAAACCAGCCTCTAAAGGCTTTGCATTTTATGAAATATATGGTCAGGAATTACTTTTTATGATATATGACTTACTGTATCATGAAAATGTTGCTGGTAAGCACTTAAGCAGGAAGGTCTTTGTAAAATGAGGCATAGCAATGTCCATGATAATTAGAAAACATAATAAACTGCAGTTCAGTGCATCTACATTTTGATCTATGATAAAAAAAGAAAAAAAGAATTGCAGAGGAAAACATTCCAAACACAGACATAAGATGCTGTTCAGAGAAACTGCATTGATGGTGGGGAGAGAGGACATAGCTACAGGGCTCACTGAAGCAATTTTAGGTCTTATTCCAAATACTCGCATCCAAAGGAGAGTAGAATGCTCAGCTGAATTGTTCCATTGTTTTTGAGGCCCCCACATATCAAGGAACTTAGACAGCTCTGGTTTTGATGCCAGCAAGGTAATAAGGAACACATTTTCCTGTTTTAATTTCCTGATTTAGTAACATTATTTCCAGCTTTGTAATCAAGGATGTCAAATTTTATATCTCTAGATTAAACTTGCATGCTTTTAACTCTAATGTTTGTTTTGTTTAAGAGTAAAGTCATGGAGACTGAGAAATTTGAGACATAAAGTAGTAGTTTGAGACAAGTGAAGGATGCACATGCAACAAGGCGTGCTGACAAACTCCCAGAAAGCTTAGATGAATGTAGGAATATCAAGATTTTTAAGTGTGTTTCCTGTTTTGCTGTGGGGGTCAACTTAAGGACAGAGTAACAGTTTACAAGGTAACACTTCCCCAGAAAGATATTGCTTAATCTGAGCAAAAAGGCACTTTGCAGCTCTTGCTGTGCCCAGATAAATTATACGCAGCCAGGTGCAGGCTGGTGCAATTGCAGTGGTCCTGGTAACTGCTGAATTGAATCTACGAAAAAAGTTATCCTAGCTTGAATTTCTTAGTGTTTGAAACCAGTAGTCAGCCAGAAATAGAGCTTTGGTGTATTTTATTTTTCATTTGCTTACATTTTGATTCTATGTTAATCCTACATCAATCAGAGTTCCAGATTTGACATTGTAAAATCCACCTTAGCAGTTTCTGAGGAAGGGAAGGTGATACATATGGATGACTTGTTGTTAGAAAACTCTTGACAATACAGGCTTTTGGTTTTCTTTTTATTGTTCTCTTCTTCTGCTGCCTCTCATCTTTTTAGTGATTTTTCTTCTTATGAAATGCACAGAAACAGTAGCCGTATTAGAGCAAAGCAGTTAATCCAAAGCCATGGATGACATCTGGTCCTGATTCTATCCAGTTCTTTGTTTTTAAAGGTTGTCTTAGTCATTTTTGTTATTTCTGTTTACATCTTCCTGTTATTGAATCTCCAATTGCATTCATTTGAAGTCATGCAATTCAGCTGAGTTCTCCCACATGTTTCTCAAGATCCTGATAATGTATTTACGGTCTGTGAGCTGGGGTTTTCCATGACAGATATTCAAGAGATCTATTGAAGTAATCTTTTTTGGCTAACCCTGCAAAGTGTTATTTTAATTCTTTAGCCTTTTTATTTTCTTTTCTTCTTTTTTTTTTTTTCCTGAGACAGTGATACAGTGTTTTAGTTCTGTATGAATGTTTTGTCCTCTGATCCCCATATTCATTTTGAGCATTTCCTCCTTTTTCTGATGTTATCACCTTTGCAAATAGTTTGAGGTTGATTTAAGATCCTCCCCACCTTTTTTAATATTTTTTTTTCCACTCAAAGCATGTTACTTTACAATTTTTTCTTTCTATGGAGAGGATGCGGTCCTGAGTGAAGCTGATGAATTTACCATAAATTGACAAACTTCTCAAGCAATTTCAGCAATGCCACAGAATCCCCCTGTCAGACGTTCACCTTAAATGAATGTTGGGATTTCTGAGCTTTGCCATTTATGCCATTCTTCTTTCTGGCTTCTCAGTCAATGGTCTTTCCTGCAGTTAGCCATACCATCAATTGGTTTGATCTTATCAGGGGACTGTACCCACTTTCTCATCCCAGTATGTCTGACCCATCTGTAAAAGAGAATGCTATTTCCTGTATGGGTTAGACAAAACTAAGGCAGGGTACAGTCATCTGTCAGTATCTTACTTCTGATTATCTTCTTTATGGCTTCAATAAGCCAGCATATCCCCCCTCCACAGCAAGCAGCAGAACCAGAGCTGAGCAGGCAGAAGCTCACTGATGAACCCTGGTACAGGAGACAAGGAGCTCAGAGAACCAAGAAGTGCTCAGGAAAAACGTTGTCTGGAGGAACAGCTCTGCCCCCTGTGTTCCTGAAGCAGCTCACTTACTGTCTCAAAGCCACAACTTTGGTGATCCAGTCTTCCTGCTGTCTCTGGCAGCAGCACATCAGCCTGTGCTACAGCTGTCCCTGCTTATTAGTATTTCTTATTTATTTATTGTAGCATGTTAACAACCAGGAGCGCAGTGAGGATCAAGGAACTGTGATGTAAAAACTATAATTAAGCAGGAAAAATACAACAGAGAAACAGGAAGTTAGTGACAGGTAGATGTAGACATACAGCAGAGCCTTATAGAGAGACAGCAGTTAGCTTCATTGGCAGGTCTCTGTCTGCCAGCAAGACGATTGTTTGTTATTTGAATTCCTGTTTTTTTCCCTGCTGGTCATATGGCAAGCGTGTTGGGCTTCCTATCAGAAATCCATCTGAAATGGGCCTGCTGCCCTGCAGTAACATGGCATTACATAGTGCTCTACAGCAGCAATGAGTTGCATTTCTCTCTGACATTTTGGGAGTTACTGTTTTCTTGACAAAAAAAATTATTCTCATTGTAATTCTCCATATTAGACAGAAACATTTACATATGCATCTCTGTTGTATATGAGCAGCTTTATATCAACAGAAAATGAACTAGAACTTCTTTATTCACAAGAAAAAAATCTCATCTATCCAGTTTACATACAATGCTTTATTATTATTATTATTATTATTATTATTATTATTATTGTTATTGTTATTATTATTATTATTATTTAAGGTAAGGTTCTTTCTTAACCAGTCCTGTGTCTGGTGAAAAGCAGAGACAAACACAATGCTGTTAGTGTTCATAGTGTTGTAAGAAGTAAGGTACTTTCACTATTACACTGGAATAATTAAAGTTACTGTCTTTCAGGGAAAAAATAATAAAAAGATTTTGTTGTTGTTGTTGTTATTTGGTTTTGGTTTTTAGAAAGATCAAAGGTAAAATAACATTAAAAAGCACTGTGTCTTATTTCAGTTCTACCATAGTCTTTTATAACCAAGTTAAGTGAAAAAAAAAGGGGGATGGGGGGGTGGAGGGGTAGGAATTAAATACAGAATTAAGTACTCAGGTACAATTTATGTGTCATTAACCTCAGATTAAATTCTATTAACAAGAAAATAAAGCTTACAGGGGACTCAGTACATTTTTAAAGGGGAAATGGAGGGCAAATAATATTTCCATAATTAAAGTATTAAATCAAGTTTGAGAGAATGATCCAAATAAAATTACCTGCACATTGCAATATGAATCAGAAGTTGTAGAAAACACCATTCAATTTAGTTACTAATTGTAAGCAATTATTACTTGAGTGATGGTGTTAAATTATGAAGTCAGATTAGAAGTAGAATATTTTAGGCACAATGTTATGGCTGGCTGACAATTTGTCCCTTACTACATGTGACAGCGCCACTGCTATACTTAGTGCAAGGCTTTGAACTTCTGTCTGCTAACTTTAAAAGGAGTTTTTAATTTTAAAACGAGTTGGTCTCAAGGCATTTTCTAAGAGTGATCCCTCACACAGAAAGTCATTTGCTACTCCTTCCCATGATTCACCGAAGGCAGACTTGTTAACCTTTCTTAGAGTTTATTAAGAGCTGCTCCTATTTCTCTGGCATATGATGAAAGGGTTAGAAAGGAATGTCTGTCAGCTGCATGTAAGGCATTCTTATTTATCAGCACTAATATTGCATTTATCCAGATTGAATGGATTTTATTCTTCATTTTTGTATCTTTCAGTGGAGTGGGGAAGCAACTGGAAAAGCAGTCAAAAAAAAAATTGGACGGAATTAAAGCAAAACAAAGAAAAAACAACAAATACATCTATATATATTTGTTTTAGCTAGAAACGTAAAATTCTTATTGCAGCTATTCAATTTACAAATTAACAAATAATTATAATATTTACTTACAAAATATTTAAAAAATAGCAAATAAAACTACATTTGCAAACAGAAACCTAATGTCTCCTCAGCAGGAGGAATACATGAGTTGATAAATATTTTCATTATTTTAAAAGATTTGTTATGTTGAAAAACAAACAAATAAAAAAAACAAGTGCATACACGTGCATATGAATGAATACGCACACAGACACGGTCTCAAAGGTACAAATAACTACAGAAGAACCATATATTTATTTTTAACTCCTGAAAATGTATCCTAAGAATTTTATGATATTGGCCCACAACATTTTAGTCCTTCCTTAAGGTAATACTCAAGAATTCTTTTTACTCAATTAAAAATGCAAAGTAGTTACCTTTCGTGATTCTAGCACTATTAAAAATAATTAAAAGAATATTAAACTGATGCAAAAGGAATTAAAGGATATCCTGGTTTCTGACGGAATTTCTTGAACTGTAATACTGTCTTGTAACAAAAAAGACAGCAAACAATTCTCTTTTACCATATATGAAAAGTGTTGAGCAATATTCAGTTTTTACTGTATCACGTATCTGCACATATTGTAACATACTGAAAATAGGATACTCACAAGAAATCTTCCATTTCTCTAATAGATATTTTTCCACCTTTAACTAATTAAAAGGGGTAAAAGTCTTAAATATTAAAGTTGAGAAGAATTTTTGATAGATAGGAAAATTGAAATAAAATCTTTTGTGGGGTGGGGGAAAAACATGTTCATACACTTCAGTCAAAATGAGATTTAATTTAACATTAAAGAAATGAAAATATTAGTACTAGGACACCCTAGATGTACTTATTAAGCAAAATATTTTTCTTTTTCTTTTGGAAAAGTCATTTTTATTAGTAAATTAATTAATTCTATCAATTTTGATTTTTTTCCAAATATTTTTTTCAATATTTTTTCCAATAATCCATTATTAGTCCCTGAGCAAAAGAGAGTAGAAATATGCAATCTTTGCAATGCTGGATATTTCTTTTCCCAAAAGAAAAAAAAAAAAAAAAAAAAAAAGCCATCTGACAGATTCAAGGGAAAAATGTTATATCAGAGAAGTTTGATATCTGTACTTTATTCATAAATTTGAATTTACTTATTTCACAGAATAGCTGCTAGGTAGCTGGCTTTGTTCCAATGCTTGGAAAACCAAGCATTATGGGTGAATGCACGTTGATAGACCTCTTCAAATTTTATAATGATGAAGGCACAAAAAGGAGAAATTTTAGACTTAATCTCCATTAAAAATTTGCTTTTTAATCAGTCATATTACTACGCTGTTTTCCATACTCAAAGTTGTACAAGGATTAGGATTTCCCTCTCAGTTTCTTATGTATGTGAATTTTTGACATTTTTTTCTATATCCATCTTCGGAAGAAAAGGGTTAACTATTGCAAAAGAGTAGAATTCTAAGTGGGAATCTTTGGCATTATCCTTGAAATTGTGGATTAAAAATTAAATAATAATTTGGTTCCAGCATTAAGCATTCAAATTATTATATTGATTGACTCAACCAAATTATCTAATTAGAATTTATATCCAACCAGATAGCAATCTTCTTAAAAATTATAAAGATGGATTATTTTTATAATTAATGTGATGTTTTAATTTTAATTCTATATTGAGTCCACCTTGATTAATTTAATTCTGATATGATTTTGTTCTGACAGTCCTAGTGAAGCTTAGATTTGAGGAGGAATTTTTGCAAGACAGAAAAGAAAAATAAAACTGAAAGGAGGAAAAAGGAAAAAAGGAACTATTTCTTAGAATGATCAGTATAGGTCCATAACTGTGCAGAAAGTGGGAAGATACCAGGTGAATGAATTAAAAAGCTAATCAATTTCTCCAAATTAGTTTTGGTCTCACACACCCAACTCCTGCAGTGCAACAGGGTGATGTGAAATCAGCACAAAAATGTTGGAGTAGAATTAGGTTTTGTTCACTTAGACATGTTAACAATTTACAACTTGTTTACTGATTTGTGTTAGTCTACTGTGGCATCCTAATGCCAGCTGCTGATCCTCTTTAATCTATAATTTAAATCATTCTTATTCTTCGGTTCTGCATCACAAAGTCTCTGTCCCACTCTGCTGTTTCTGGGTTTTTTGTTACTTTGTTTTGTTTGTCTGTGTGCATATGTTTGTTTGTTTGTTTGTTTTCTACCTGACTTGAAGAGTTTGATGAGAGAAAGCTAATGAAAATGCCCACTAACAAGCATGATGGATGTCCTCAACACTTTTACAGGATTGTCATTACTTCATATTGATAATATATATCCAAACAGATCCAAGAACTTTTCTCTAATTCAAGCAGGTTTATATTTTTAGTATACTACTGTTCAAACCAGACTTTGGCTCTAGATTTCCCTTATAAAATGTTGCTCTTAAATCTTGAAGGCATCTATCCTGTTTTGAACTTGAGGTGTTTTAAGGCTTTTGATTTAATACAGGTTACAAACCACCTTAGGAAGTCTGCAGGAAACTAAATCATCCCCTTGATAGTCTTGCAACAGGAACAAATTCTTGAGCCCCTCTCTGTCATTTCCCCTAATCCCTTAGACTTTTCATGATTTCTTGATCCATCTTTAACTCCTTGAGTATTGAACTATGAAGTTTTTATAAGGGGTATTGATTTAACCTTTTGGCAGTCCACTCTTTAACCTCATGTGGAGGATTTCACTAACTCCAAGGTTTCATTTGAATTGACATCTTCCTTGACATCTGACATGACTGCCAGGACTTTGTACATTTAATTGCTCAAACGCTCAACAGAGAAGAACAGAAATGACCCCTCAGACTTCAGTGGAACAATAATAATTTAAATCATCTTGCAAACCTGGAGTTATGTAGGTATTTTGAGACATTTCACTTTATCTGCTTCATATGTTAGATTTCGGACAAGCTCAATTTACATGCATTCTTACCAAGCTCATACATAATTTTTTAGTTCAGTACTATCCTAATAAATAATAAAATGGAAACATTTTCTCCCTCAGTCAGCACCAACCTTTACAGTTTTGGATGACCTCAAAAACTAATTCTGTCCTTTGCTTTATACATACCACATTCACACCCCCATGGCCTCCTCATTTGATGTAAGGCAGCCAACAGATCTCAGGTGAGACGATACTCTGGGATGTTCTCCAATTTTGACTCACTCTCAGTGGAATTTTTTCAAGGGCATTCTTACGTCCTCAGATCCCAAAGGAAATAAAAGACTGCTATATAACTTCCCTTTGAGCCTTTGAAACTCCACTTTTAAAATAATGTTCCAGAAAAGAAGAAATTAATATTTCTAAGCTTTCACCTCAACCAATGAGATCTGCCTAGTCTTCAGGTGAAAGTTTCACAAAGAAAAGCACCGTGCACTTCTTCTGACTTTATCCATTAGAGAATATGAGAAAATTTTGGATGCGAAATCAAGAAACTTCTATCTGATGATTTTCAAAACTTTAGTGTCATCAGATGAGATTTGAACAAGGCTTTAATCGTTATAATATCACAAACATTGCCTAATATGTCACGTTATATTTTCCTATCATATCTTGTTTGATATACTCAACAATTTCAAATGCTCCATTGAATTTCACGTATTCAGCTCAGCAATCTTTGTTAATATTATTATATAGATTTTCTTAAGGCTTCCAAATACTTCATTTGCTTAGCTTTCTTTTTTCTTCTTTTCCCTTCACTGTACTGGTAATTAGTATTTCTTAGGAAAGAGTAATGTGGTTATTTAGATGGTGTTTTGGAATCTGGGATAATAAAGTTCTACCAGTAATTTGGGATTTGTGGTAAATTAACAAGAATGATGTTGAAAATTAATTGTGGTAATTCCAAAGACTGAAAAATATAATTAGAATTTACCAGTTATCATCTCATATCACTCATTAGGATTGACAAAGGATTTTAAATAATGTTCTTACTGTAAGTTGAAAAAGTTAGCATGTTTATCATGAAAACCTTTCATTTCAATTCAGATATATTGGTCTATATCAAACCTAGAAGGATCAGCCAAAATGACCAAAGGAAACTGTGAGAGGAGTCATCTGACAAACTTTAAAAGTTCGAGTGATAACTCTCACTTAAGAAATCTAAACGTAGCAATAACTTGGACTCCTATGGTTTGAAAAACCCTGAATTAAATCTGAGTTAGTCTTCCACAGACATCCTATGACAGTGAGATTAAATAAGGTCCAGGGATTTCTATGTCATGAAATACTTAGCCTATTCCAACATAAACTTTTGTTTCCCTTACATACTACAGAACATATGCCCGTTGGGTGTGCAATATCTGCTCATGTAGTATACATCCAGAGATGTGAATCTCCATTTAATTTTGCCAGTACACTAATGAGAGAAGGTCTCTTTAAAGGACTGGTGTGAAAAATACTTGCAAGAGACCAAAAGTTTCCTTCTTTTCTCCTTTACTCACATGTAATTTTCTCTGTTTAGTTTCATGGTTTTTTTTGTTTGTTTGTTTTTTGTTTGTTTGTTTATCTTCCCAGTATCCCTTCTTGAATGTCGGTATCCTGTTTTGATTTTTTTCTTTTTCCTTTCCTGGATTTCTAATTTGTTGTGAGGTATTCATGACAATGCTGACCGGGAAAGGCTTGGTCTAGTAGCCTACTGTTACAAAACAAGTCTCTTAAATCTCTACAGGTATAGTGAAATATCCTCAAGACCATTAGATTTGCTTCTTCAGTGTCCTCATGCCCTGTTCTTGTTCAGTTCTTGGACTCTATGAGAAAAACTATGGTGACTCTGAGGAGATCTGTACCAAGAACATTAAGACTGATATGAAGTATGAATGGAAATGTGCATGTGTAAACACCAGAAGAAACAGTACAATGAGGGTTAAGAGAGCTGCATGTATGACTAACAAAAAACACCTTTCACAGCAATAAAATTGAAAAGTGTATTTTTTTACTAAGGCTAGAAAGCCTGCACTCTGTAAGACCACAGCACAGACAACTTGTTGGCAGAAGGCACTGCCCTGTGACAACAGAGGTATGAAAACAAAGTTACAATACATCAAACACACTGTATTTCTCCATGTCATTATTTCTCCTGTTTGCCCAAATGGAAGGCAGGCTGTAACTGTAAAGATATGTGTATTCCAAACAAGTAAAAACAGACAGTGTGGTAACCTTGCCTAATATTTATGGAGGCTTAGATAAGTAAAATTCTGATGTCAAAGAATCACATAAGTTATTGTAGGTATCTAAAGGGTAATAAAAAGACCAAATTAGTTTGTCATCACTAATGAAAACTGCTAAAAGAACTGCGGTTAAGCCTCGGTAGCTGCCATATAAGTGGCCCTGGCCAGATTTCCTGAACACCCAGCTTTGTGTTTTTGAAGGCTGGAGTGTGAGCACTAGTGAATGAAATCTCCTTGAAATGCTGTGAAACAAACATCACATCCTCCTCTCTTCAACTTTCATAATGAGGTTTGTAACATTCATTTCCCATGCAACAGGCTCCCAGGAAGGGAAAGGGAGAATGTGTACATCAGCCAGACAGATGAATAAGTAAAAATCATAATTTAAAAATACTATGTGGATAGAGCATACGCAGCTCTTTCCAAGACTCCTCCCTAAATCTTCTATGATTTAGCATCAAAAACTGGTTAGTGTTTCCTTAGTTTCAGACCAGGACTTCTTACATGAATAATAAACACAAAGCATTGCAATCATTTTTATCTATGCTCTTTGGGTTAGTTATATCTGAGTGAATTTTTCTCAAGGTCAACTCTAGTAAAAATTATGGAGAAAGATCTACCAGGGCAGACTTTTTCTTTAAAAACAGTCAAACATTCTTCAATTGTATTACAAACACCTGTTTTAAAAATCAGATTCTATTATGAGGACTAGAAAAATGTGCACATACTACTAAATGAAAGTGCCTAAGAATTTTAGGTATCTGAAAAGTTAGACAGAAAATAAGTGACATTTCTGAAGATCTCAATTGATGCATAAATTTCCATCCACTACATTCTCTATTTCCCATAACATCTGAATTTCTCGTTAAGCTTTTTTTTTTTTTTTTTTTAAGATAAATTCCTTACTTCAGATATTTTGTTTATTTGTTTCAGTGACACACCTTTCTCTTTTGCACTATTAATGTGTCTTGATATCATGGACTTCTACTATTCTGATTTAAATCATAAAAATCAGAACTCAAATCAAATCCGTGGTCTCAACAATGACATTTGAAAAGTGTGCTTTAAGCAAGATTCATTTCTACACAGAATTAATTCCTGGTAATTTCTCTAAGTTTTTACATTTGTTTTTTAGATTCATGTGTGTTTAATTGCTAAAAGTGTTTCAGGGACTTTCATTTGTTTTATTCCTTTTTACTTTCCTCAAAGATTGTATGTATAATATAGAAATAAAATCTTAACAGGAAATTGGGTGCCCTATAGATTCTACTTTTTAAAAAACAAATTGGCAAAAAAACAGTGTGCAATTTCAGGTAATTACTTGTAATCCTTAGTAATCCTCCACAGACAGCATGAACTGGCAGTCATTAGTATGCTTTGAGCCTTTTATTTTGCATACACACCAGGATATGTAGAATATCAGTGTCCTTTCTGACTTTCCCACTAAAATATGGTAAATAAGATAAAATCAAAGCAAAGAACTATTCAACTTCAAAACTAGGAGAGAAAATGAACATGAAGCAATATTTTTTTTCTTCTCAAATACTTACACAGAAAGAAAATACATTAATCACTTTGGAGAGATTTTCTTTCCTATTTGAAACTCTATCAATAATTGGGTGTTCTGTGTTCTTACATTTCTGAGAGAAACAAATTCAGGCCAATATAACTGATTCAGTTTGAGATTTAGTTTTTTGCTTTTCTTGAAAATAATAATAATAATAAAAAGACAATCAAGAGAAAACTATCTGTGGAACTGACTTTTCCACTATTTTAATGTAGGTAACGCACACACACACACACGCAAAAAGAATTAGTACAAATTTCAGCATTCATTTCTTTATGCCACCTATCACAAAACTTGTCGATCAGGCATTCTACTGGAAAAGGGAATAGAGAGTAGGTGGTTGCTAGGTTCTGAATTTATAAGCATTCAGTTTTTGCAGATTAGAACATCTTCACATTTTGGTCTGATTGATAACTTGCAGACATTTTGCTGAGACGGGAAAGTATTCTGGTGAGAATTCTGTTCTTAGTCAGAGAGCTTGACTGTAGCTTGTCCCTTTCATTAAATTTCCTGAAGTTTGGTTTGAAATTGAATTAAAATCTGGTTTGAATTTTTTGAATTATACCTGGATCCAAATACACCTCCTGGCAGATGAGAATCAGAGCACATTTTGGGAACTGCTGGAATACTTTCTGATATTTCTGAATACTTCATTTATTTCAGCTGAAAGTATTTGCTACATTTAATTTGAATTTGTGAGTAGTTTCAGCTACCAGGAAAAAGAGAACAAAATCTTCCCCAAGAACAAAATTAACGATATGAAATTGAATCTTGACTCAATAATAATGTGCTGTGTAGTCAAGGAAACCAAAATTTACTAACAAGAAATGAAAACCTTTTTCAAAGGCTTACTCTGTCTATGGCAGCAGGGTTGGACTGGATGATCTTTAAGGTCCCTTCCAAGCTAAGTCATTCTATGACCCATTCTATAACTCCATAAAAGCTTGAGCTGCAGAGACCTGCCAAATTTTTACACCATTAAGTAGTCAGATTAGTCCTCATCATAATTTTGGCTTGAGCAAATCAATAGTCTCCCAGGCACTTTCTAAGCAGGGCAGGAAGTCAGTATGGAGGCTGAGCAACCCTTTACAGAAAGGGTAGTTAAACACTGGAATAGGCTCCCCAGGGAGGTGGTTGAGTCACCATCCCTGGATGTGTTTAAAGATCATTTGGATGCGGTGCTCAGGGACATAATTTAGCAGAGGGATTTTAGAATTAGGGTAATATGGCTGGGTTGTAGTTGGCCTCAAATGTATGATTCTATGACTCTATGATTCTATGACTCTATGATTCTATGATTCTATGATTCTATGATTCTATTATTCTATTATTCTATTATTCTATTATTCTATTATTCTATTATTCTATTATTCTATTATTTTATTTTTCTATTATTCTATATTTCCAGTTATTACTTTGAATTCAGATGCTATATGATGAAGTATATGAAAATTTATTATTTATTATATATATGAAAAAAAAATTATAACTCTGTGCACACAGATGTCAAGAATGTGCCAGATTGATTTCAGAGTGTAAGTGAAGAATTTACTGGATATACCTAAAGAAATTGCTTCAGTTTAAAACATCTGCACGTGTTCAGTGCCCACATAGTGTTTTCAGAATATGATTCAGCTGTTCAAGCACTAGACAGTTTCCGGCATGTTCATTCATATTTCTGCTTAAGACTTTGGAGAGAGCAGAAAAACAAGAGGATTTACGTTTACTTACTTGAAACTTCAAGTTACTATCTAGAAACATGATAATGAAATCTGGTGCATTGTGCATAACTGTCATTGACTTTAGTAGGATCAAGATTTCTCTCTTTCAAGTACTGCAATTGTTACTGCACAATTATGCTGAACTGCATGTAGCTCCAACATCATCAGGTTTTAGATTATGTTGGCATAAACAAATGGTGATTAGAGTAGAGGAATTATATAGAAAGGATGTTTTGAGAATGCTACTGGACAAGCAGAGAACATAGGTGTAGAGCAAAAAATATATATGCAGATAGAGATGAGATGACTAATCACTTTGAGCCACTTCAGAGTAACTTATTTTAGCCCAAAGAAGAGGAGAAACAGTTATGGTGTGCCACCTCTTTACTTACAGTTTTTGAACGGATTGTATAAAGCATAGTGGGAAACAGAATGTTATTTTAAGAAATGCATATGAACCAATTAATAAGAAACTATAAAATATGAAAACTAAACTGATACTCAAAGGGGTAGTAATACAATATGACCACGCATAACTGTGTCACATGGTATTACCTCAGTATATCAAAGAGTTTCTTATGATGTATCAAGAAAAAAAAATTCTTAAAAATGGAGGATATTCAGGGTCATTTGATAGCAGTGAAGTTATATATAGAGCTGTATATTTTCTATATGTATTTACAATTTTGGCTAATTCTCAGTTTTTTTGACATGAACATTTAACAAGACCTTTGAGCGTGTTAAAGCAATTTGAATATGAGGTATGATTTAATAAGATGTAGTTATTAGAGTAAAATATTCCAGTACACTTTTATATATCATTTGCATTTCAGAAAATATCTAATTAAAGCATGTTCAAAGATTATAATACTAATTTCAATACTTGCAATGTATTGTAGTTCAATATTATTATACAGAACATTCCATAAATCCAACTTGTATTTATTTCTTATTTCAGATTTTCTTTCTTATTTCAAAGTATACATGCTGCCTTTAGCAACTTTTTAGATCTACTGAAAATATATATATATTTTTTTATCAACAGCTGTAGTCAAGTTCCAAACTGAAGTGAGTCAGTTCTTTTCACAGACATGTAATAAACAACAGCAACAGAACTGCTTTTGTAATGTTTGATCACGGCAATAGACTAAAAAGCAAAAGTTTACCTAATTTTCATACAAAGATTATTTTTCCCCTTGGACATTTATTCTATTTTCAACGAAATTATGCAATAGGAATGTGGTAGCAAAATGTATATCACAGTATCACAGTCTTGTGCGGGTTGGAAGGGCCCTTAGAGATCATCGAGTCCAACCCCCGGGATTTGAGCCCCTGTGTAACAGAGCGGCACTTCTACCACTTGCGCCACAGGGGGGATTCGAACCTGGGCCTACGGTGTTGCAACATGGCATTCCTACCACTGGGCCACCGGGGCACCAGGGCATTTAGATCAAATAAAATAAAAACCTCCAGAACTAGACAGTGACAGATTAAGCAAGGGAAACATGACTGAGACCAAAACAAAAGATGGAATACACTTATACTTCACGAAAGGAAAATAACAAATTTCACTAGAGAAAAGTGTATATATTAAAAATGTAACAGAGATTACAGCACATAAAATTAAAGGAGTTCTTAGAATTTTATATCATGCTTTCATTTTCACTTTCATTTTCTTCATGATAAATTGAAAGTGCTGGAAATTGAACTTAAATTGTATGTATTCTCATATAATGTCAGTTTGTATAATTACGCAAAATTGAATGTGCTCAAACAACTATGAGTTTCTTGTCTCAAATCACTGAATAACATAACAAGAAGAAAAAAATGAAGCAGTAAAGATGCTATTTAAAAAGAAGAAAACAGTAGACTAATTTACTAACCTTTCATCCGAGGTAGTACTTTTTTAAGCTGCTAGGTAATGTAAAAAATAAATAAATAAACATTGTTCTAAAGTATTCCTCTATTCCGTCTTATCTTGCAATATTAAAAATCTCCAAGATTCACAACATGGCTGTCATTTACTGCCATCTAGGCTTTTATAATATTTTAATATCATTATTTTAATATATTTTTATTGAAAAACCTTCAGAAAATGATCATTCACTACAATATATGTATCCAGTCTTCTATGTGTGATTCAGCTGTGTTGCAACTTAGAAATTAAAGTCATTCTGACTTTCCTTAATGTTTTCTCTTGCATGTAGAGGTTTGAATGGAATGTATCAGATGTACACACAATATTGGTGAGACTGCTAATTAAATCATATGTATGTTGACTTCTGATGCCTCAGTGTCTTCAAGCAAGCTCTTTTTTTTTGCCCGTGTTTCTATGTCTAATGTTAATATTTCAGAAATCACTGCATCCACATACTGTAGACTACCTATTATAATCACCTGAATCTAGTATTCAATAAGATATTGAAAATAATTGATCCACATGTATTATATTCAACTGTAATATTTTATAAACCCATTTAATGATTTGTTGCCAAGGGATGAAAGCTCTGTCTCCATTCTTTGTTTTCCAGTAAAATAGCCATGTTGTAGTGGTACAAGAATGTCCTGTAATACTGAAAGTTTGGTGCTGTATTTCCCCATCTACATAAATAAAACATAATTGCCAGCAACCTCCATTCATTATCACTTTTAAAGTTTAATAGTTAACAAACAGTAATTAGACTATTTTTATGACAGTAAAGTAGAGAGGAAAAAATAAGAAAGGGGAAAAAAAAAAAAAAAAAAAGCCCTTAAATTTAAATGCGGTTTTTATTCCAGCTTTGACTGGATTTTCTTCTCAGAATATCTTTTTTTTTTTTTTTTTTTTTTTTTTTTTAATAAGGTTGGCTACCCCCACCTAGTGGGCAATATATTTAATGAAGCAGTAAAAGAGAGCAGCCCACACTTTGCAAGACTGTGTGACAGTAATTGTTCCTATTATAATTAAATAATGAATGAGATTTACAACATCTGTGTAGATTAAATAATTCAAAATTAATCGTTATGTTGATTTTAGGCAAAGTTTAAATGGTTCCAGTCTGCTTTATTGCACACTGTGCATGTGTTATGTCTTTGTGGTACTCGTTTAAAAAAAAAACTTGCTTGTTTATCTCAAAGAGTTGTCACATCTCTAGAATTAGCAAATACCTATAGAGGTTTTTAAAAGTTATTTCATTATAGAAGGATAGGAAGAAATTATTATAATGTCCTTCACAAATTCTTTGCTTCTTATTATCATTGAAATTATAACTGGAATATCAGAAAGTACCTTATCTCAGTGATTACTTCTCATCAGTTCTGGCAAATGCAGTACAAACTCTGCAGTGCAAATGATTAGGAAGAGCCTATTAAAATGTATGTAACCTGGACTGTAGAGCTATAATAAGCCTGTAAATGTTTGGGCTTCTTCAAAATCAAGCTGGAGGTGACTGTTTCCACTTTGAATCCACAGAGTAAAACATACTTTCAAAGAAATAAGCAGTTCCTACTCTCTTTGAAATAATGAGAAGAAAGGAAATGGAAATTATGTATTCTTGTTCTGCGTTATATATAAAAGAGCACTTGCCCAGCAAATGAGAATCTCACGTTTGATTTTCTTTTGGTTTGTGGAATGGTTTATACTGCTGAGGAAGTCACTTACCTTTCACTTGCACTGTGTCTGAGCTTCAGAATCAATTATTCCTATCTGCAAACATGGCTCAGCTACAAATGGAGCAATGTGGAAGACATGGAATATCCTCTAATCCTGTTATCAAGGTATTTATTGGTTACATCTATTCTAATAAATTCAGGAGGACCAAGGCATATGGTATGATACTGGCTTTTTTTCATCTATTTTGTTCAATCATCAGCATGCTTTCAGCACTGATTTGGCCCATACCAACTAATACTTCAAAATGATTCAAGAAATAGCTAGGCCAGGATTTGTTTCAGTTAAACTAAATGAATGAAACCAAATTGAGGCTTCCATCACAAGGCTGTGAAGTATATCACACCACTTACCTTTGCATTCCTGCTGCATACTATTCAAAATGCAAAATTCACGTAAAATAGCCACTGATGAAAGTTCAGACATTTCCTGGTTGATGAGGCCTGAACCATGTTCTACGCTGCTCAGAGTCTGTTTCTGCCACTAAAGTATTTTCCACACAGATAGATTTTAACTGCTTGTATTCTAAGTGAAAAGAGTGACCTGTGCATATGAACCAAAAAGGAAACTGAAAAACAAAATCTCAGTTGCACAGAAGTGGTTGAGCAAGACCCTGAAGGAAGACTTACCTCAGTCTTTGAAGCTTTATATTCTTTCCTCTGAGAAAGCATCAAAAAACTCAGTGTTCTATGTATCAGCCTTGGTCTGATTGCATCTTATCCTAGAGGGGTAGATACAGGGTTACTTGTAACATCTTAATGGAAGAACTGATTTTCAGTCCTGAAATTCAGCGTTTAATTTACTGCATTTATAATTCAAAATGTAGACCTAAGTCTGGTTATTCTGTTTATTTTAGATAGTGTAAAAATAATGCTGGGATATGAATTTGAAGATAAAATGGTGAGAGTTTGAAGGTCTTAGAAGTCATAATTTTGCATATTTAGGTATTTAGTATCTGCTTGTAATATTAACAAAGTGTAAAGCAGATTCCCACAGCCAGTCTGAATTTCTAATGAATAAAATATACTTTAAAGAACAATAAAGTGTTCATTTTTATTTCCCAACTTTATTTATCGTTTTCAGTTGTATATTTCTTTAAAACATTACAAAATGGAATAAACACAGTTAGCCTATTAGGGATAATATTCTACCATATTTGCTTCTCAGTATGATGCACAATACTATTGGAATTAAAAAGAGTTATTTAAGTGGAGAACAAACATTATACTTGTAGTTAATATCAACCGTATTTCACCTATTTTTCAAGATGCCTTTATGTGTAGCAGACGATAGAGGAAAATACACATAATTTGCTTTTGTGACAGAATCTCATGGTAGTCACATGACAAGATACTTTTGTCTAAATTTTTCTTGGTTTTATTTACATACTCACTACTTGAAGAAGGTCCTCCTAGCCAAGTATACCAGTATTTTGCTCTGGAACTTTGCCCATTCATTATGATAGATAAATAAAGATTGGGTATTGATTTGTACCGGAAGTGTACTTTGATTTTAATGGGACTAGGTTTTGTAATATTTTGACACTATACAATAAAAACTGTAGAACTAGTATTATTTCTAAGTATTTCTGAGCTATTAAAATGCTGTATTATTCCCCCTGTTTTCCCAGCCCATCTGACAAAGAGTGTATTCTCAGGAAATAACAGAAAATGATTGTCAGTGAAAGGAAAACATAACATATCCATGTAAAAAAATCATTAAATATCTTTTCTAAAATATTCCTTTTTTAAAGCATTCCCAAATGCCTAATTATATTCTAAATACAATCTATGACCTTTTATAACTGTATATCATTTGACACTTAAGTTTTAACCAATTAGTAGATGTCATGCATAATTCTAACACATACAGTGTGTGTTTTGTGCAGTTTTTCAAGATTTTGGGTGTAAACTAAGTATAAAAAAACTGAGTTAAAAAACTCCTTAAAAATCATATTAGAATCAAATTGTTACTTTAAAATAAAATGTCTACACAATCTGTCAAAATAATCTGAGAGAGTGAAGAAGCAACAAGAGTACTTTTGTCTGTAATCATTAAATGCCAAATTAAAATATATTGAGGGCTTTTCAAGTTACCTGCCTTGTCAAATTGCAGACCATTGTTCAGACTCCTAAAATGATTTTGTCCAGAAATGCTGAGTCTCCCTTCTTATCAAAACAAAAGGGGTCTTTGCCAAGCAAAAGAAATCTATTCATAAAGGATATCTTCCCGTCTAGATTCGTTTAATGAAGATCCTGCAAAACCTAATGAATTAGAAGGTTTTTTGTCAGACAACAGTGTATATTTCAAGAATTATTTTTTTCAGTGTAGTTTTTAAGGAAATTAAGGTTTTTTTCCTTTTTAAGGTAATGAAGATTTTTTTTCCAAAAGGACTTGGATTTGATGCATGGACTTATATTTTAGACATTATGTAATTTTGCTTGCTGAATGTTCCATCTTATTATAGGTTTTCTAATTGCTACACTGAAGAACAGAAAAAGCATAATTCTTAAAATGAGCTATGACCATTCTGCATTGAAACTGCCTTAACTGTCATAAGAAACAAGAGAAAGCACATCCACTTTACAAATGAATAATGTGGAGAATAAAAAACTGGTTATCCTCCATCAGTGATGCAGGAGTTTCATGTGCAGTGATGTCACAACAATAAGCAACAGGTTTTCAGGGGTAGGAGAAAAGAGGGGGAAAATTGTTTTGATTCCTTACCGATCCTGAAAATCTTATAATAAAATGCTTTCAAAAAAAGTCAAGTACATTACCACAGCTAATTAGGAAGGATTACTTTTTTCTCTATCACTACATTAACTTTCACTTATGACTATTTTGCAGAAGTAAACAGTAAATTGAGGCAAAAGCACATTCAGTAAATTATAAAAAGGCATAGTGCCAAGTTATGCACACAAACATAGATCTGTATATACATAATAACATAAGTAACATATTTTATAAATACTACCCAGGAGTTTTCCTCTGCTGCATTTACTTGCTAGCAGAGCCACAGCAGCCAGAGAAAAAGGTAGTGTACTGTTCCATGTACCTTAACCATGGCTGTATGGCTGCTGCCAGTGGAAAATGAAGCCAACAATCGTATGGCAACAAATATCCAGCAAGAATCTGCAGTGACACAAAGGACATTAAAAGCAGAGGAGTACAGGGAGTAAAACAGAATAAATATGAATAAATATGTTACCACAGTTCTGATGATCAGGAGCTTCCTAGCTGTTAACTACATAACAAATAAATTTGAGCATAATTGAATTAAGATGTATGTGAATCATCCTGTATACAAAAAGCACACTTCTACATTTTCAACTTTTTTTCTTGTGAGTACTTACTGGTTGTCTCTGCCATAGATCTGAAACTTCTGTAAGTGTACACACAAATAAAATGTGCCGCAGCAGTGGTGCTAGCGATATTAGCTGGGGAGGATGAAAATGAAGGACAGTTATATTTACAAAATAATATTTTTTATATAGACAGCAATGTAGCATCAGATTTTTTTGTTTGAATAGATATGAGGCCGCTTCAAAATACAATAATTATTTATTGGTATTCTGACACATGTGAATGAGTAAACAGCAAAACATAAATGGGAGTATTTTACTGACTGTTATGTGACTGGAGCAGATGCTCCTGAGCTGGCAGTGACACTACAACTGTCCATGAGTGTCTTGCCCTGAATGTGTCAGGTACCCTTGCACTTCCCTTCCCCCTGTCATCCCTGTCCTACATTTTCTTGAGGATCTTCATGTATCTTAGTACTTTTTAGTTCTTGACAATAGCCACCCATGACAAATTCACTAATATTTTATTTGTGTTATTCACATATGTGATAAAGAAATGCAAATTTCTAGGTCTTTCTAAATTTTCATCTCACTGAAATGAACTCTGTTTCTGATACTATTCAGAAGGTTTCATAGTCACATTAGAACATTTTGTTTCTGCATAGCATTTTTCGACGTATGTATATTGTTGTGAATGGAATACAGGTGAAGAGAATGTATGAATTTTGAACTGCAGTAAGGCTAAGACAGATTCACAAGGGTAACTGCAACTTTCTACCATGTGGGTCCTTGGAAGCTGAAACCTAAATCTCTGTGTAGCAGGAAACAGAACCTCAAGTATATCTTTAAAAAGAATTAAAAAAAAAAAACAATCTGAAGTTACTGTACAAATATTTCCTTATACTCCTGCACATTGAGAAGGGTGAGTACTGTGGGCTCTATAATTTAGAGGTAGAGCAATAGCAGCCTGGAACGTATTTCTGTTGTTTTTTAATAAGCATGATAAATCCGCTTACTCATGCACTCTTTCTACTCAGCTGACTTTCATGTGGCATTTATATCTATATATGTGATTTTTATCTGTTTATACCCACTTACCATGATGCAATATATCCCCTTAAGTCACCTGTGATCTTCTTATGAAAGTTTTTAGTCACAGAATCACGATTAGTTTATATTAGTAGAATCACACATAAATCTGGAGTTTCTTAGAATTCTCAAGCAGATTAAGTCATTTTAAAACCACACATAAATCTGGAGTTTCTTAGAATTCCTCAAGCAGATTAAGTCATTTTAAAACCATTCTGCTGCTGCTAAAGATAGACCACACAGCTCCTACAGTTTCCTTCAGCCATATCTTACTTCCAGTCCTTGAATTCTGGCTGTTGAAAATTAAAAACAAAATAAAAGTTGTCAGAATAAGGAAAGCAACAAAAAAGTGCAGACAGTGTATAAGATGCAGACAGGAGGACAACTGAGTGGAAACTTCCAGTTGCTGTCTAGAACAGTTTTATTTTTAAGTCACATGTTTTCAAGTAGATAGTTCAAAGAGACTATTGTCTCTCTTCACACAAAACTATATGAAATTCAATATAAGAAAGACACTTTTGAGAGAAATGGATCACAGTTTGAAAATGTCTAATTTTGTCTGTTGAAAAAAGGGCCAATAATTTCCTCCTAACTGTTTTCTTCAGTTTTGTGCCCTCCATCAGGGCACAGTGGGGTCAGTCACTCAGCACAGGGTCTGTCAGGGCAAGACCCATGGCTGAATAGGACAGGGTTATTGGCAGCTGTGAACCAACCTGTTGCAACCTCACTAGGGTATGAGTTGAAAGCAATGCAGGTGACATGGGGTTCTGGGCCACGGGAAGGGGGACTGAAGTCTGTGGAAGCCTGGACAGGAACAGCCTGAACTGTGGTTACCCTCAGGGGCCCTCACAACTTGCAGTTTTGTCTGCAATAATTATTTGGTGTGGGAAATTGCCAGCTGTCCGTTTCAAAAAAGAGAGAAGCTGAGGAGCACTAGAAGTTGTGACTTGAATGATGCTGTGGGTATCTTTGTATATGAACTGAATTCCAATATTAACTGGTTTGGTTTAAATAAGGAAATGTATTCTTACAGTCTTGCTGTAAATCATGTAAATCATGTTAAAGAATTTAACATTTTCCTTTGTTTGTTTGTTTGTTTAACCTTTGACATGAGTTATTAAGACCATCTCTGTGGTTGAGACCATAAGCCTCTAACACTGGGAACCTTTGGGCAGAGACTGCCAAAGAGTGGTAAGTAAGCTGGTGTAGGACAACTGACAGAACTGCCCTTCCAGAGTGACCTTGCACCTGGTTTTCCAGCCCACACTCAGTAGCTCTTTCATCTTCACATCTCTTTTCTAGGTCTTCCACAGTAGACATAGATTTTTCTTTCCTGGTAGTGTGATGCTGCTGTGCTTGGACACTTTGCGTGGTTAGGACTGCATTGGTGTCATTAGCTACACAGTGTTTACTGAGTACATTTATTTTAAAATAAATGTATGTATTTATTTGTTTGGAGAGGATACTACATTGTTTTATCACAAATGTTGAAAGAAGAAAAAGGAATGCAGAAGCAGATTTATGCTGTTATTAGGCAGGTTTTATTTTTTTTCTTCCTATCACTTATTGGAAAGTAATGGAAAAGGAAAAATGAGAGAAAAGATGAAGACTTATTATGTGCCCACCTAGAAGGAAGACAGAGAAGAGAAAGCAATGAGCAAGTAAGGTGTTAGACTGTGAGTCTCTTCTCTGCTTTTTCTCACAGTTAAATGAGGTAATGCAAAAAGCAGCACCACACACTAACCATAAAAGAAAAAGGCCTGCCTGTAGTTTGACCTGAAAATCATGACAGGTGATGCAGACAGAGTTCAAGGCACAGAAACAGCAAGATCCTGGAGGTCTAGTGTGAATTACCACCATGAAGGGAATGACATAGGAGAACACATACAAATAAAAAGATTCTGTGGCCATGACAATTTTCTTGGAGTATGTCCAAAAGCCTCCTTGGGGCTCAATAAGTTCAAATAGTAAACCTTGCAGTGCCTGGACAGGCCAAACAGACTCCCAGGGGTTCCTTCAATGTATGAGACAGAGGAAAAACAGAAGCAATGGACAGCTCTCATAAAATCACAGTCACTGTCAAAACAAAATATCAGTGAATTTTCTCTAGATACATGGCACTTCAGAGATAGCAGAGGGCCTTTATCCCAGTGCAGCTGACATACTCAGAAGCAGGGTGGAAAACTGAAGTTTATATGCCTGTTAAGAATCAGTCAAAGATTGATGTAGTGTCAGAGTTGGTTTCAATGTCAGCATGAAGGCTAAGCATCTCCTTATTGATCACTGCAATGCCTATCCTTCCTATAATAGTACCTTCACTCTGTATAGACTTTTCAAATATTTTGTGGCTCATTCATGCACTGTACCTGACACATTAACTACAAAGGGTAGTAGTGAGTCCTTTTTTTAGTTTTTTGTTTTGTTTTGTTTTGTTTACAATAACTCTACAGTTATTTATATCACATGAGCCAGTTTCTTTCTTTCACCTCACTGTTCTTAAGCCTTATCACAGAGTTAAATGTAGTATAGTTAATAAATAAAGCTGGAAACTGAATCCATATCTCACAGTCTTGAAGAATGCTGCAATTCACAAAATGCTGGATAAAAGGAATATTCAATACATACTTCTGGATATCCCTACATTTTTTAGAACGGCCTGATACCAAACATTTTACTTTCAGCTCATATGGAACAATGCACATAATTCCAAGTGAAATAAAATTGTTCATCTCTCTGGGTGATAAACAGCACTTTTTGCAGTGTTAAGACAAAAAAAAAAAAAAAAAAAAAAAAAAAAAAGGCAGAAACTGAGCTTTAAATAACAAATCGTGGGCGTTTAAAAATAGCACGCTGAATATGAACAGTATGTTTGTTTTTTTTCCAGCATCTAAAAGATACAGCAGGGTGTGTTGTTTTAAATTTGTGCAGGTGTGAATAATTTTAAAAAATCACATTTATATGTCTTTGATTACATGATCATTCTCATAGCTGCAAGTGATTTTAATCAGCAATGCTGAGAGGTGGTGGAGCCTTTATAAATAGTATACACTGAATTTGCATAAACTGTATATACTCTGGACCTTTATTAATGTGCTAAACAATAATAAATCTATAATTGACTTCATACATTTTCAAAACCTCCTTTTCCTCTTCTTGTAGTATAGCTTTCAAAATAACTAGTCATCCAATGTTAAATAATTGTGTAGTAGCAATTTCCTTCCTTCAAATGGATCCAAAATGTACACTGACATTCTAAATGTCAGTAGATGTCTATTATTTAGATAAGGGAAAAAACAAAAACAAACAAAATAAAAATCCATAAATCTGTGACATAATTTTGTATTTATTTACCTTATTCAGTTCAAAGAATTACTATTTATTAAAAAGCCTCCTAATGAACAATGGTTACTGAATTCTTGTACAATCAACTTTCAGGTAGCACTTGAGCATTTGTTGTTGCCTCTCATGGTCCAGCTTTCCTTGGCTCTCTTGCTGTTTCTTTACTGAAGTAGTTACATGCTAAAACATATTAATCTGCCAAGTAGATCTATGCTTGTGTAGGTGATCTTTCTATCCACTTGCCATTCAGCTGTTTTTTTTAATGCATCAGTGCCTGAAAGGTCTTGAGGAAATAAGGGTTCCAGGGTCCCAGACACTTTAGAAGTTGCCCATACTTTCATGAATCAAACTGTTTCAACGCATACAATAAACATAGAAGGTGGAAATCTACAGAAGATAGAAAGCATAAGGAGAAATGACAAACATGACCAGAATAGAATTTGGATATCAGGGTACCTGTGTAGTGTTTGGTCCCATCAGTACACCGCTGCAGTACAATTTGCCTACACTCAAATCATGTCTTAAGGGACAAAAAGGAATTCAGATGTAAAACACTTTTCAAGTGAGATTTAATAAAAACGGAGGTGATCAACAGGATGCATAACCTTTACTCTTCACGAAATCTGGATTTACTCTGGTTCTTTACTGTCTATTAATACTTTCAGACACAACTGTGATAACAGTGGGCCAAAAAAAACAGGATTTCCGTGGGAAAAATCAGGCAACCATAAGACTTGTTGCCACTTGTTCAAACCACTTTGATAAAGGCAGGTCAAATTGTCTAAAGCAGTGAGGTTAAGCATAAAGGTTTTCATTAATTCCCATGAAATCTAGAGGATGCGATGACTGCTACTCAAGCTTTGTACTCACAAAGTAAGTTTCACTCAAGGGCACTGAAAAACAAACACAATCTAAGTGTGAATATTGATTTTAGTCAAGTACACACTAGAAATGGACATATAAAAAAGACAAAAAGCTGAAGTCTTTCAAGATGGGATAATATCAAGTATTATTGAATCTGGCAGCGGATTAATTTAACTTGTTACCAAAACTATTTAAAATTGAATTATCATATTACTCATCTGATAACATATTGGCAATCTGTGCTATATTGCTGCAACTGCAAGGCAGCTGCTTTCCTCATTTCTCTATGCCATATAACTGTTATAAATAATAAAACAATCTGACTGTTCATCTGTGATTTTTCCCAATTGCCTTAGCTCAGATTCCACAAGAGTCCAGTGGACAAATTATGAAGCAGTGCAATAGGACTTCATTAAGAGACTCATATGTCCAAAGTGTTCTTTTATATATATGAACAAAACTGTTCTTGAATGTTCATTTAATGGAAAATGTTCAACCCAAACGGTTTTGCAGTGCCAGGATGAAGAGAAAAATAAAACAAAAATTAGCAAAACTCATCAGATTGTGTGAATACTCACAAAGTGATGTAAAAACACAGTATCTGTCAAAATAGTATATATTTTTATCACTTTTAGTAGCAGGACTCCAGACAGAACATGGATGTTTATTTCAATCAGTACCATAAAATTCTAATTTCACCCTGTTCCTTTTTCTCTGAAAATAATCAAGTTGAACTTCTACAAATAGCTCCACAATATAATGGCAAAAACTTAAGTCTTCTGTTTTACAGGAGAACTAAATTTTTATTTCTCTTAAGAGAAGATTATTAAATAACAACAACAACGAATGTATAGATACAGCTGTAATTTCACAGAATTTCTTTCAGAAATTCCAGCATGGTTTCCTTCTCTGCATATTTGCTGAGGCTCTTACAAGTAAAGTTTTAAGAATTCACCATCAGAAAAGCGTTTTAGGGTCTGCTGTCACAAGTAACCATTATTTTATAGTGTGTAGCCATGAATTTGAAAAACATCATTAAACATGTGCCGTATTTTTTCCTCCTTTTTTGATTGTCAGTGACTTGAGTGTCTCAGCTACATATTCTCTATGTTCTCTGCAACATTAACATCCTTCAGTAAATTAAAAAAAAATCAAAAACACCCAACAGACAGGAGTCCAAGCCCATCCAAGAACTTTCTCATTGTTATATTTATCAGTTTGCTTTAAAAATAAATAAATAAATAAAAATGTTAAGTTAAAAAAGTTGAAATATTAGCTGTACCACTTTTTTTAAGCGTCACAGTACTATTAGGGAAAGATTACAAGAACTGATGATTATCCTTTTACTAATAACTTGTAAATCTTTCTGGCTGCAGTGCTGCAGTGACATGACTGCACATGTACATAAATGCACTCATCTTTGTTCTTTATTTCTGAAAAAACTTTGTTTCACTTATTATTTTGATGCAGAAAGAGATGCAACAGACAAGTTTCTGTCTACATCAGAAAAATCATTGGAACATATTAAATGCATTAACACACATGATTATACTCAGTCTTCCATTGGTAGAGAATGGGAAATCAAGGTAACAATTAAGAATGAAGGGATCCACAGAACTCGATACAAAATTCCATGTCCAGACACACAAGTGTTAACATCCATCAAACTAGATAGGAAGAAGCACTACTTTACCTGAAATTCAAGAAATCCCAGCTGACTGATGGGAACAGTTGCAGCCTGCCTCTTTAAGGAAATTATCCTCCATAAAGATCGCACTAATGTGAGATCATCAATGGATGTGTGTCTCAGCCTTCTGAATCACTAGCTAATTTCAGTAAGTTCTTAAAGACATATAAAAGTTTTTTAGTCATATACTTCTTTCGAGTTTTATGAAAGCACATCAGTATAGTTTAATAATAGTACTGTTTGTGACCTTACTCAGGGAAAGTCTATAAGCTCATCTTAATTCAAATGTAATGCAAAAAGCTAAAGGAAACAGGTTTTTGCTGCTCAGAGGATTAAGTTAACATTATGTAAAGTACAAGAAATTAATATTCTATTGAAACCTTCTTGTATAGAGAATCATTTAGCTTGAAGAAGTATTCTGGAAGTTAGGCTGATCAGATCCACAGATTCTCTGTTCAGCCCATTGGAAAGCTTAACTGTTCTATGTGGCTTTTCTCATTTTCCCAATAATTAATCAGATTTTTTCTTGTTTGCAGTTTTTTCATTCATTTTGCTGCATGTCTCCAGGAAGAGTCTGATTCCATTTTTGCTATACTAAGCCATCAGTTATTTGAAGACAGACATCAAGATATTTCATCAGAATTATAAAAGTATTCTAGAAAGTGGGAGTTGCGTGGAAAAGATGAAAATGTAATTACATTTAAAGGTGGTCATAAATCATTTTTGTTTTTCTGAGATAATGCAGTAGTTTCTTGGTCACTTCTGCAGTTTTTCCTTTTTGCTGTAGTATGACATAGTACAGGACTCCTACTTTACAGCCAGTAATGAATTTTATACACCTCTGATAATCAGTCTCATCAGCTCAAGTGTGGCCAAGTGAAGCACATAAGCTCTCATCCCACACCATGTGAAATTCAGATGGGAAAACAGAGGTGATGTCATTCTTTCCAATGCTGCTTTGAAGTTTTCCAGAAAAAGATCCTAACAAACCTTTCACACATCTCCATAGTAATAATGAAATGCATTAAAACTGATGCTCATTTCTCTTTTGTGCTTTGAAGCAACAGAGGAGCCCAACCAGATTAAGATTTATAATACATAGTGACTCCCTGAAAATGCAAAATACGTACAGCTTAACCATGCTGGATGGAACTCAACATTTATGCTCAAATAACAGCATTTCATTTTAATGTAAAAATCACAATCTTTTACATAAAAGAAGCTGTGAAACATAAGAATTGGCAAGTGTCTTAAATATATAAATATGTCATCATCTTTTAAAGTATATGAGGTCAAATATGGAGGGAAAAAATAAAACAAGTAGTCGGGGACGTGCATCAGCGAACCCATTAGTGAACCCACAAAATAAATGTATCAAGGAACTGCAATTGAACTCCCTATCTATAAATGTATGTATGATAGAATGTGCTTTGCAGTCAGTTGAAGTCAGTCATCTTATATCACGGTGAATGCAGTATCACAAGAGTAAAGCATAGTGTTTTGTTTAAGAAAATAAAATATTTTAATAGGGGAAAAAAATAAAAAGAACAAAGTAGCTAATTATTAATGTGAAAAATATTTTTCCTTCAAACCATGGATAAGAAAAAAAAAATTATCTATTTGAAAGACAAAATTTTTGAAATATTTCACACTTCTCTTCCTATCTCATAGTGTATGCTTGTGCACAGATTAACACCTTAAAATTTGTGTTTGAAAGAGATTTTGAGCCATTAATTTAGACTGATATGCTCAGAAATCTTAATGTGCACTATATGCAGAAGGTAGCATTTATATCATCCGTCAGCTAAATTTAGTCTCACTGTGGTAACCCACCTAGGGAACAGGCTGTGACTGTGATTAATTTTGCTTTTTAATTTTTAGTCTCTCCTCTGTATGATTTGCAGCATGACAGTTTGTAAGAGCCAAATGTGTCTCAGATTTGATAGGAATTTACATGAGGGGGAAGGGCGAGTTCACCTGGAAAACTGCAGACAAAAAGTGAATGGTTTTGCAGGTATATTTTCTGGCTCACTAGAAGTAATAATGAAATGAATATGACAGTAACTCCACAAACTGCTTTAACTATAAACAGTATGGAAGAGCACTCGGAGTGACAGCCTGCCTGTCTTCTCTGAACTACTTCAGAATTGGTATGTACATTTGGTAAAAAGAAGTTTTCTTCATAGGTTTCTAGAGGAAGATCACACAAGTTTAAGTATATGCAAGGTTTTCCCATAACAGGCTACAGTCAAAAAAAAAAAAAAAAAAAAAAAAGACATAAAAATATATGGATGGCTGCTTCTCTAACAAACAGCAACAAAAACAGGTCCTATGGTGTCAGAGAATCACTTTGTAGTCCAGCTTATACTTGTATAAGTAAACAGCTTTGTATTTTCTTATTGCCTAGTGGGAAAAGTCTGTCCTTTGTGTAAGCACTGATTAATAATTAATATAATTTATCACTCACATATCAGCGTATCACATATCAATGGCCTTTAATGTTTTAGGAAGGCACAACAATCAGCTAAAGAAAGTAACCTTTTCTCCTGCCATAGAAGAATCCAGAAGACAATACTTGTTTTCAGGTTGACTATGTGAATTTTACTTGCTCTTGCAGTTATTTGTTTGCTAAGACCAATTTCACCAGTGCTTTCAACTAACCTTTTCAATTCCTAATTGGAGGAACAAGCTAATAGTAATCACACTGAGGTCGTGCATCAGCAGGGAGACAATTGTCAGTGAGTTCATTCTTATTCAACTGTTACATAAATGGTTCAATTAAAAAGACTTGTTAAGAAATATTATCAGATATAACCTTTAGCTATTTCCTGAGCTTTGTTTTTTGAAACTTTCAGATGTGCCTGCCACAAGTTACACAGGGAAATAAAAATGGCAGATCAAGAATTTCCACAACCACAATCCTGCCCTAGATGAATAATGTAATGTGGATATGCCATAACTTCTGTCCAAGACTATAAATTCTATGTAATTTTTATAAGCATTTCCATCTGTAAAAAGTCTACTTATAACATGAAACCTAACCTCTTTTTCACCAGACTTTTATTATCTTAAAATAATCAGAAGATAAAATAAATGCCTAGGACAAAATCAAAGAATCATAGAATGGTTTGCATTGGAAGGGATCTTTAAGATCATGTTGTTACAAGCCCTGGCTATAGGCATGAACACCTCCCTCAAGACCAAGTTGCTCAAAGCCCCATCCACCCTGGCTATGAATGCTTCCATGGATGGGGCATTCACAACCTCACTGGGCAACCTGTTCCAGCTTCTCACCACCCTCACAATTTCTTCCTAATATCTAGCCTAAATCTACCCTCTTTCTGTTTAAAGCCATTTCCCCTCATCCTGACATCCTATCGCTACCTGCCCTTATAAAAGTTCTCTCCCCAACTTTCCCGTAGCCCCCACTACAAGGATATGAACTTTCAACCTAACCGTGGTGATATTCTATAATCTGCTGTCTGCTAAACAGATTGGTGGACCTGAAGGTTGACCTTCAAATCTTCTGAATTTGAAAATGTATTTTCAGAAGATCACTGGATTTATGGAAGAGAACCTTTTAAATGCAGTCAGTTTCTACTAGATGTTTTGACAGACATCTCTCTGTGATTTCTAAGTGTATTTGAGTTTAAAAAGGACACCTTTCTTTACAAATGGAATCCAGAAAGGCAGATCTGTTATCTTTCCTTAGTGTAGGATGATTGCAAACCCATGCATTTTTAAAATGCTTCTGTGAGTTACATGAGTCTGGTAGTCTCACACCAATAATGCACTTTTAGAGAGTTCACATAGTTTTAATTTATAATTTCTAGATAAAATAACTGAATCTTGAGGACCTACTATGCTGAGTGTCTGGGAATTGTTTTCCTGTCCAATGATGTATATGAAAAATAAATTACTTGCTTTGTACAGAAGTGGTACGTGATATCAGCTTAGAGAAAAATTGCAATGCTAGTTAAAAGTCAGCAATAAAAATGTATGCAGATAGACTTTGTTAGCAGGAAACAATGATTTCATATCGTAATGTAAGTAATATGGTGTGGGGGTAGATTTAACTGTGAGCAAGTCCAAAGAGCTTATCAGAGTCTTTGGTAGACCTAATCACTGTGAATCAATTAACTGATTAGAAGAACTGTTAGAGGAACAGGAATGTCTTGTTTGTAAGTGAATGCTATATAAGATGTATGCTGAACACAATAAATGGACTAGCCTGATGCTACAAGAAACTAAGAGAGCTCTCTAACTCGACTGAGTACCAACAATATGGTGGGCATCCAAGGCAAGAAAAGAAACAAACTCTTTTTCTTTAGTATTTGGAAAACAAATAAAAGAAAACAAAGCCCACACACAAAACAAAAGAAAGCAAAAAAAAAAAAAAAAAAAAAAAAGTTCCTCAGTATTGTTATATATCTCACTTAATATTAGATATCCTAAAACTTGCTATCTAAGCTAATTCTCCCAATTCCTTGTACAGCAATGAAAAGAGGTAGCCACATCCTCTACTGATTTATCTTTTCCTTTTAAATACCTGTTTTTGAATAGGATGAGATGGTCGCCAGAGATGCTTCTCTGCTCACCTAGTCATACTGCAGGAACAGTCCCCAGCTCAGATACATAAACTGAAGAAAAATCAAGAGCACAAACTTCTGTACCTGAGCAGAAACAAAACTCAGTGATATACCTACTTGTCACTAACAACTCCGCACACTAGATAAACTAAATACCAAACTCATTCCTCAAATTCTGTTTTCTGTTTCTTTGTTATAATTGCACCAGTCATCACAGAATAAGAAAGAAATAAACCAATGAACAAAAACCTCCTTATGTGTTTGTTCTTAGAATCTAAGAAATTGAGACCATTCGTCAAAATGAGAAAGAAAATAATGGGCTTAGTGTCAGAAGAAGTAATAAACTAAATAACTTGTGGGTGGAAACAAGATTATTAATAAGGAAATGAGTAATTAAACAAATAAAGGCCACATCCAAATATGGTTTTCTTGAGAAAAACACATGTAAAATATGGCAATATGTATTCTAGATTTTTACGTAGACAGACTGGATACTCAAAAAGTGGTAGAATATAACTTCTCTACTAGAAGGCTTAGTTCATCTACCAGATCTGTAATTCATCTGTCACAGTTGGAAAAAAATAAATAAATAAATAAATAAAATTCAAAATTTCAGCCAAAATGATTCAGACATTTCTAATAAGTGAGGTACTTTCTCTGCCTAAGATAAAAATATTCTTGCAGACTTTTCCTGACAATATTTAGCCATTATTTCAAGGTGAGAATATACCCACTGCTGACTGATTTAGGCAATCTTTGTATCAGGGATATGTCTTGAATATTTCTGAAAATCCTCCAATATGAAGCCGAAATATGGGTTTGAGAAAAATAAACAATAGTTATGGTAATTAAAAAAAAATAAAGGTGAAGAAAACTGATTTTTTTTTTTATACCTTGTAGCTTTTATTATTGTCATGTTCTCTAATATGTTGACTTTGCATCTCTGTGTGCATATATACACGTGTATGTGTGCATGCTGAATATTTGACATAGATATTTGGTTCTCTAAGAAGGTGATCAAGCCTCTCTTTTTAGTTTGTACAGAATCAGGCACTTGAGATGTTACTGATATAAAATTAAAATATGCCTAGGAGTGGTAGTATTTTCAGAAAAAAATAACTGTTAATTGTTATTGTGACTAATCCACACCATTTTCCTTATTCAGCATACTCATGAGTCAGTCTACTTAATACAGATATTTGGGGATGTCTATTTTTTGTGCACATGAGTGGGAACTGAAAGCTCCAACAATTCTCTTGGTACAGTTTTTAAATCACTGTCTTATGAGTTTAAAAATAGTGTTTGAGTAAGAGTTGCAGGAGAAAACTCAGCATATTACATACAAAATCATTTCAAATCAAGTGGCTTGTGATCGTAGAGCTGCCTGTTGCATAGTAAACAACTAAAATTTTAGATTAACTACACTTCTTGATGTGGCATCTTTATTCTTTCTTTGTTTGAAATTGTAGCAGAAGTGAAAGCCACTCCTGAACTAAATGCAGGTACAGCAAAAGTAGACAGAATAGAATAGGAGAATGATTATAATGTAGAAAGAGCCTCCAGGGATTTTCTGATATTAATTGCAGCAGAAATCAATTAATGGGGCAGTTCAAGAAAGGCTTATCTGTTTTTGATAGAAGTTGTCCCTATCATATTTTCCTTGAGCATACTGAGAAGCAGTATGAGCACATAGAGAAGAATGCATAAAGACATCTTCTCCATTTCCAGATATCTGACTGAAAATCTTTTCAAAATTGGCTAAGGAAAGGACAAGAGAAACAGTTGCGGGCAAATTCTGGCATTACATGCTTGTTTTTTGAAAAGACAAGGAGATTGGAGTCCAAAGTTCTGTTACCACATAGAAAACATTATGGATTCTGACACAGTTCAATAGCTCTGTTGTCTTTATTTGTTCCAGGATCTGAAATTCCTTTAATGTACAGTATAATCACTCTCACAAGGCCAAGCAAATTCCTTACTTAACAGCAAGACTACACCCATTTTTTTTTTTTGGACAGATGCAGGAAGGCAGATACAAATAAGAGTATGAACATGTAGTAATCTCATGTCCCACATTAATTAATTGGAGAATAAAATGGAAATTATTTATCCCTTCCAAGATTACTAAAGCACATTGTTGAGTTGCTAGTAATGATATTTCAGCCTTCACAGATGGTCAGGCTTCTCGTGTCTGCCAGGACCCTGAGCCTCTAGGTGAGGGTGTGGGGAGTGGTTTCTGTCCCACTGTCATGGTAGAACAAGTCCAAGCCTTCCTCATGAAATTAAATGTGTGTAATTCCACGGGACAGGATGATATCCATCCTAGGGTTGAGAAAGAGATGTCTGATGTGGTTGCTGAGCTGCTCTCCATCATATTTGAAAAATCCTGTATGTCTGGTGAAGACCCCAGAGATTGGATAAAGGGAACCATTACATCCATTTTTAAAAAAGGAAAGCTGGGGAACTACAGGCCAGTGAGCCTCACCTCTGTGACTGAGAAGATCGTGGAGAAGATCCTCCTAGAAGCTATGCTAAGGTGCATATGAGACAAAGAGGTGAAGCCAGCTTCACCAAGGGCAGATCTTGCCTCACCAATCTGGTGGCCTTCTATGATGGAGTGACAGCTTCAGTGGATGGGGAAAGAGTGATGGATGTCATCTACCTGGACTTCTGCAAAGCCTTTGACATGGTCCCTCGCCACATCCTTCTCTCTAAATTGGAGAGGTATGGATTTGCAGTATGGACTGTTCGATGGATTAGGAGTTGGCTGGTTGGACGCATCCATACGAGAATGGCGGATTATGGGAGTGGCTAGTGATAGAACAAGGAAATGTTTTAAACTAAGTCAGGGGAGGTTTAGGTTGGAGACTGGAGAAAGTTTTTCACGCAGAACACGTTACCCAGGGACGTCATGGATGCCCCATCCCTGGAGGCATTCAAGGCCAGGCTGGATGTGGATCTGGGCTGCCTGGTATAGTGGTTGGAAGCCCTACATATGGTGAGGGGGTTGAAACTAGATGGTCATTATGGTTCTTTTCAACCCAGGCCATTCTATGATTCTATGATTCCTCTTCAGGAAGTTGTGGGGTTTTTTGTTGTTGTTGTTGTTGTTTTCTCCTCTTACAATTATCCTAGTGTCTCTTTTGAGCATAATAAAAGCTGTTTTATTTACAGGTCTAACCGGTTTAAAACAGCACAGATTGTCCACTCTAGACAAAATATTTTCTTATTAATAGTCAGATTATATCCTGAATATGTCAGTGTTCAGATATTTTAAGTTATTTAATCTTAAGGTAAAGACAAAGGATCTCAGGACAAATGCGGACCTGCTGAATTTCTACAGTTGTAATGAATAGTTGTTTTTGCTAAAGTGTAGAATGATTGAATGAGTTGCCACATTTTCTTTTGTCTGATGGTAAAGCTGAATGATTCTGTCTTTTAAATGCAACCTCTCTAAATATGCTTGGCTACATAGCCTTTTTTTGTTTGTTTATAAATTTTACTATTGCTTTATAATGACAAAAATTATGAAACTAGGGAGCAGAGATTTCATTAAAAGATAATTACTTTATCTGTAGCTTAATCCCCTGAATATCTGGCTACAATTTCCCTTCAGGAGATAGAATACTTTGAAATGGCACTACTAATTTGAGTGGAATATCAGGACATTAATCAAACATCCATAATGCTACATGCTGGGTAGGCATGACAAGTCTTTAAGGAATTGATTTGGCAAAGTGAAATTCTAAGACATCTGGAAACGCAAATAATCCAGTGGGTAGTTGCAAGTCTACAAGAACTCAGTAGTGGGACCATCACATTTACATGCATATTTAAATACAAAGTTAAATGAGTTGTGGAGGATTTAAGCAGTTTTATTTCTAGTTACTATGCTGAAAACAATATGCTTTAAGGCTCAACTAGCTATAGTCTCTATATTTTATTTAATTCAGCTGTCAAAGCATTCAGCTTGCATAGAATAACTCACTGAAAGGTCATCTTGGGATGTATTTTCATACTGCAGGTAATCAAAACAGAATATAACACAATTTTGTTGAAAACTGTTAGCAGAGCAGATATGGAATAGGATCACTAGGATGCAGTGATGTGAACAGACCTAATGAAATGCCACTAAAGCTACAAACCATTTTGACTAGAAAATAGACTCATGTGGAATCCAATGTTTCACTCTTGGTAAAGCTTGATTTTCTGGCTCACTAGTTGCTAGCCACATGGGTGATGTACCACCTACCTAATACAGTCGCTGAAGCATATTGCTTCACTCTGTTCTTCCTCTCCATTTTTTTTTTTTTTTTTTTTTTTCTGTATTCAGGGTTATAAAGTAGGTGTTTCAAGGTGCATGATTCACACTGCTTGTTTTTCTTTAATTTCAAAATTACATTTACTGCTGAAGGTTTTGAGAGGACAATAAGATTATTTGACGTTCTCTTCCTTTGACATAATACTGTATATTCCACTTCCAATTAAATACATATTTGTGTATGTAAACAAACTGAGGGAGAATGAAAATGGTCAAGATAAAAGGCTGCCTGCCTCAAAAGACCTCATGTGGACTCAAATGATTCATTACTCACAGTATTTTTCAGGACCAGAGCCTTAATTTGGCATGGCAGAAAACAAGAATTATAAAAGATAAATATATTACAATCATTATATTCATAAAACTATGGTTGGGAGATTAGATCTGTTATTATCACAGAATGGCTAACACTGGAAGGGATTTGAGATGAAGTTCAACAAGGCCAAGTATCGGGTCATGTACTTTGGTCACAACACCCCATGCAATGCTATGAGCTTGGGACAGAGTAGCTGAAAAGCCATATGGAGGAAGACGATCTGGGGGTGTTGGCTGATGCTCAGCTTAACAAGAGCCAGAAGTGTGCCCAGGCAGTCAAGAAGGCCAACTTTATTCTGGCTTGTATCAGAAACAATGTAAACAGCAGCAGCAGGGAAGTTACCATCCCCCACTCAGCTGTGGTGAGATCTCATCCTGAGTATTGTGTTCAGAGACTATATCTCTTTGCTCTTCGCAGATCAGAGTAAGAACCTCAGTTTTCAGAAACTGAGGTTTTTTTTTCAGCTTTAGAGAACAGAAGGCTCAGATTGTCATGATCAATATATATAAAATCTGATTGGCACAGGGTAAAGATGGCAGGGCTTGGATCTTCTTACCTGTGGCCCATAACAAGAAGGCAATAAGCACAAGCTGAAACACAAGAATCTCCATTTAATCATTAAGCTTTGAATGTGTCTGAGCACTAATATGTGCTGCCCCGAGAGGCTCTGGAATCTCCCATCTTCAGGAGGATGTAAACCTCACTGGACATATTTCTGGGAACTCTTCTAGTTGACTCTGAATAGGCAGTTGGACTCCAGATCTCCAGAAGTTCCTTCCACTTCAACTGTCGTGTAATTCTATATCAAGCAAAAAACATTCAGCAAAAGTCTCCTTACAAGATAAAGCATTCTAAATCTCCCTGGAAGAACTGAGTTTGATGGAGTGTGAAAGGGAAGAGTAGTAAGGCATACTATTCCAGAAGTGAACAGTAGTAGGAAGTATATCAGGCTGATAGTTAACCGTCCATGATAACAGTAATGACTGTATACTGACTAAACATAGTGAAGATCTAATGGTCTAGACAATACAGAAATGAAAAAAGTAGTCATTGTCACATTTATACCATGACATGGGACAGGAGAACAGAAACTCTGGAGCCAAAATTAAGTGAGATTAAAGAATCCAGACTGCAATGCAGAAAGTCTTGTGCCAATCTGGACAGACTAAGCCTCTGTTCATGTATAATGGAGTTGTGTGGGGAACAGATAATTTTACTCAGTAGAAAATCTCTTTAAATTGATGAAGCATCTATTTTATGAAACTGTTGATTATTTTAAGATGAACTGCTTGAGATCAGCTGTAAGTAGAAAGACTCAACATGAGACAGCAATGTGCACTTGCAACCCAGAAGGCTAACTGTATCCTGGATTGTATCAAGAGAAGAGTTAAGAAGGGTGATTCTGCCCCTCTGCTCTGCCCTTGTGAGACCCCACCTGGAGTATTACATTCAGTTCTGGATCCTGCAATACAGGAAGGGCATGAAGTTGTTGGGTAGGGTCCAGAGGAGGGCCACGAAGTTGATCAGAGCACCTACTCTACAAAGACAGGCTGAGAGTGCTGGGGCTCTTCAGCCTGGAGAAGAGAATTCTCTGGAGGAATCACATAGCATCTTTCCAGTACCTGAAGGGATCCTGAAAGATGGGGAGGGACTGTCTACAACAGGGAAGTTGGAACTAGATGATCATAAAAGGTCCCTTCCAACACAAACCATTCTATAATTCTATGATTCTGTGATAAATGAAAATAGAACCATGATGCCAGCACAAAGATCACCACCCACTTCAAATGTTGTTGCTAGCAGATAGCATTTATTACAGAGACTTTAAAATCCTAGCATTATGAAGTGTTTTTTTTTTGTTGCTGTTGTTGTTGTTTGTTTTTTTTACTTTTGTACTTTTTAAAAAGGTTTGAATCTTTTTAAAGCAACATTTATATTCCATCTAGCTAATATTTACCAGTGTTGGTGCTGGGGATTATTCTCCAGCAACAGAAGTGTGCATGTAGGGTTTGACTGTAGGAATTAATTGATTCCACTGAGCTTTTGGCCTCCTAGAAGACCAAAAATGCAACACACATTTTCCTGAGCTTTGCTAGAACTTTAAAGCTTATGGGGAACATCTACAGTAAGTTACTATATAAAAGTTCATGTGTAATTTACAACCAACTTCTCTCTCAGAGATTTTAACACACTTGTGTTCAAATCTAAGCAGGAGTGAAACTATTACAGAGATGTTCATTTTTGCAAAGGAAAACTATGTAGACAAGAACCAGCCAAAGAATAAAGTTCTACAGATAGTAAATAGCTTCCTGCAAGACACCTTCAAGATACAGAGTAACTATAAAGCCATCTTATTACAAAATACAGCCAGAACATATAAGAACAATAGTTAAAGAGCAAAATTAAAAAGGCTTAACAAAAGTACAGTATTTACAAGACAATATAGTATTTACAGTAAAGTAATTACAATAAAAAGATAAATACTGTCTGAATAAGGCAAATGGAAAAGAGGTTCTATCAAGTAAAATATGAAACTTTAGAATGCCAAGAAAGACTTTGAAGAGAAATTTCCCAAAGCCATGATGTTCCTAATAAGATGTTTTAAAAGCTACCAGAAGAAAAAGACTTAACACCAACTCTGTATATCAACAGATATGATGATTCTATGATTCTACAATTCAGTGACCCTATGATAAGGACAATCAATGCAGGAAACAATTAAGATCATGGTAGGAAACTGTATGTTATTACTTACATCACTTTTCACAACAGTAAAGATTTCTTCACAGGATATGACTCAAAGGAATTGTCTCAAATTACAATGTCAGATGAATAAATAAATAAAACAATGAACAAATAAAGAAAATAAATATTAACTCTTGGTTAAGGCTAAACAGGATTAAAGGAATTCAGAAATTATTTAAGTAGTAACTGTGTCATACAGACTAGTATTTAAATCAGCTGAAAATCTAGAAAAGCAAAAATTATACTTTGGTAAAGTGCTTCAGGAACAGTCGAGCTGTTAAAGACTAACAGATTTTATTCAGAAATAGGCTACCTGTTAAAAATTCTAATAAAGATCAAAGTAAATATTTGGTTAAATATAGTAATACAAAGGAATAACTTTCACAGATGGCTATTCGCAAAGATATTAGTTTTCTGAATTCCTCTTCAAGACTGTAGGGCAATGATCAGTTTGATAAATGCGCTGGACTTAAAAAAAAAAAAAAGCTAAATGAGTGTCAGCAGCAGAACACTTTGCTGATTATGCATAATTATACTTTGTAAAAAAACAAAGATGATTACAGTGTTAACAGAGATCTTTCACTATAGAGAGTATCTGCAATACACTGACAAATTACTATAATGTTACAGCCCATGGATAAAGCAATATTAGCTATGGCTACATGATCATGGACTTCAAGTACATTGGCTTCAAGTATATAGGATAACAAAGATATAAGGAAATCTGGAGATCTGGCCACAATATACATGAAGAAAGTTGTCAACAACTTCTTTGCTTCAGTTTACCCCAAGAAGAGCTCTAGCCATGATATGTAACTCAGAGAATCTAAAGGCAGGGACTGAGAGGAAGCAGAACCACCACTCTAGGAGAAGATCAGGTTGGTAGATGTGGGGGTAGATTTAACTGTGAACAAGTCACCATAGAGCTTATCAGTGTCTTTGGTAGACCTTATCACTGTGAAACCCTGGAAGACCAGTGTGTGAGACAAGAGCAAGCAGTGTCTGTTTACTTCTAAGGATGGACAGGAGGTTCCACTGATATGCATTGTTAATCCTGTTATTCTTAAGAAACCTTTCATCCTTTATCACTGTTGTGTGGGAGATCAATTAACTGATTAGAGGAACTGTTTGAGGAACAGGAAAGTCTTGCTTGTAAGTGAATGGTATATAAGATGTATGTGAAACACAATAAAGACAGACTACCCTGATGCTACAAGAAACTAAGAGAGCTCTCTAACTTGACTGAGCATCGGCAGGTAGACATATAAGTAACAAAAAGGTGAACAAACTCATGGGATCTGATAAGACACATCCAATGGTATGGAGGGAACTTGCAGAAGTTTATAACCGTCTACCATATTTGAAAAGTCATAACAATCTGGTGAAGTTAAGTTCTCACCAAATGAAAAATTCATCGTTCATTTTTAAAGGGGTATAAAAAGGAAGACTTGGGAAACTAAAGGCCAGTCTGTAGCTTGCCTCTGTACATTGCAAGATCACAGAACACACAGAATCATAGAATTGTTCACATTGGAAAAGACCTTCAAGATCATCAAGTCCAACCTCAGCCTAACTATACTACCCTAACAGTAGCAACCCACTGCCAAATCATGTCCCTGAGCATCACATCCAGATGCTCATCTCAGGGATGGTGACTCAACTGCCTCCTTGGAGATCCCATTCCAGTGCTTAACACCCTTCCTGTAAAGACATTTTTCCTGATATCCAACCTAAACCTCCCCAGTAAATGATGCAAAGGTGCACAGAAAACAAAGAGCTGATTAGTGACAGCCAGTGTGGTTTCACTAAGGACATATTATGCACAACAAATTTCTACAACAATATCACATCACTGCTAGATAAGGGAAAAACAACTGATGTAATTTCCAAAGCATTTGACATTGTAGATTTAGATTAGATACTAGGAAGAATTTTTTTTTTACTATGAGGGTGATGAGGAATAGGTTGCTTAGAGAATTGTGAATGCCTCATACATAGATGTTCAAGGCCAGACTGAATGCAGCTTTAAGCAACCTGGTCTAGCTGGAGATACATCTCTCCATGGCATATGATTTAGAACTAAATGATAAGGTCCTTTCCAACATAAACCATCCTATGATTCCTATTCTCAGCTGTCATTGCCGTTAGGAAAAAAATTAGAATAGTTCCATTGAAGGCACCTACAAAGATCATCTAGTCCAACTGCATGTCCTCTTCAGTGTTAATCAAATGATTCTTAAACACTTAAAGGAATAGTACATCAATCACCTCTCTAGGAGAGCTCAGAGTCACTATAGATAACTGTAAGGAAGTGTTAGCTCACTGCTTAATAACTAATTACATTAAGTACATAACACAATGTGCACACAGTGGATGACTTTAATAACAGTGAGTACAAACTGGAACACAACTGAACATCAGGAAGTGCTCCTTTAATGTGTAGATGACAGCAGTGGAACAGGTTGCCCAGAGAGGCTGTGCAGTTTCCCCCATGGAGATCTTCAAAAGCCATCTGGACATGATTCTATATAATCTGATCTGGGTTTCCCTGCTTGTGCAGGGGTCAGACACATGGCCTCCAGAGGTCCCTTCCCTCCTCAGCCATTCCATGACTCTGCGAAGACATACTGCATTTTGGAATTTATATGAAAGGTTTAAGGGAACAAAATAAAAAACATTATTGTTCATCTGTGTAAACCCCTATGGAAGTTTGAAGGCTGTATGGAAATCTTGAAAGTGGTAGCCCTTGAAAGGGATCCCCAGTTGAATTAAAAAAAAAAAAAAAAAAAAAAAAGAAAAGGTAGAAAAGATCATTAACAGTAGGGTAGGTTTTATGTTTTATGTCCAAAGAACACTGCATATAAAAGTAAATGTAGCTTTCTTTTGAAAAAACTATAAAGGACTGAAAGTTACCTTTTGAGGCTTCTGATCTCAGACTTTTCTACAAAGAAAGAAACAAAACCAGGCAATCAAACAGAACTTTTTCTCACGGACCACAGCTGGCATTTGCCTAAAGCTAAGATTAAAATATTTCTAACACATCTAGGTAGGAAATATATGATTTGCCCTTAGTAAAAATGTAGTTTTTCTGTCACTAGAATTTGTGCAATCCAGATCTTAAGCTATTGTTAACATGGAAAGAAAAGAAATTTAGGAAGACAGTGACTCAAAACAAAATTTGAAATTAAAGATTTTGGAGAAGACAAGAACATTTAATCTGATGTACAGAAACAGTCAGGAGGCGATTCTTATTCTAAAGAGATAGCAATTAAAAGAATAAACAATTACAATAGTAATTCATACCTTTTTTTTTTTTTTTTTTTTTTTTTTTTTTTTGGTATTTTGATTCAGTTGATGGAGAAGCATAGACACACTGACTGCTCAAAGTTCACTTAATACTCTGTTGTCTGGAATTTTCTACAGCCTGGATCTTTCTATGTATCTATTATCAAATGTTAAAAGTATCTAGCAAGTCCTATTAAATTATCATTACATGGTTTTAGTAGAAGGGCAGAAACTGAATGATTGACATTCTTCTATAAGTAAAGCATTTCTACGAAGATCTATAGTGTGCACAGCCAATGTCTGTCATCTATTGTTTCAGAGAGCCCATCCATTAACAAGCAGTTTCTAAACCACTGGAAAACAAATGTACGGAGCAGAAAAGCCTTGTTTGGAATTAGGCATATCCAAAAGGGGAAGTTTTTATGATCAACTGCATTTGAGTTAACTTTGCAAAGATCAGAATTCATCTACTCCAGTTTAGCCAATTAAAAGTTAGTTATTGGAATTTTAAGTAATTTCACAAAGTTCCCTTTCTAATTAAAGTACAGAAACAGATGTATCTGGAGGATAATTCATCTTCCCACTATTCCTCATTTTAAAACTCTATCTTGGAAGGAAATGAATAGTCCTCTGGAGGTGTCTGTGTCTGAGAGGGACACTTAAGTTATTATACATATGTGGATAATTTTTAGATGCCTAAATTAGAAGAGATTAATCCAATCTTTTCTAAACTTTTCCCTTTGGAAATAATTTTATCATCACCATATGTTGTTCAAAATAGTCAAATTATTATTATTATTATTCAATAGCATATTGAATGTTATTAATATGAATATTGTTATTATTGAATTATTATTATTGAATAATATTGAATTATTGAATATATTATTATTGAATAAGATGAAGTGCATTTCTCATAAAATTCAGCCAGGAAACATTTAGTTTAAAGTCAGACTTTCTCCAGAAAGTTCTGTCCAAGCGAATATATGAGTGCATTACTAAAATAATTTTTGTAACACTAACATACAGAATTTGAATATAAATGCTCATGTAACAGCAAAGTATGTTTTTTTGCAAGCTAATGAAAAGGAAAAGCACAAAAACTAATGTAAACAATTTATGGATGGGACAGAAAGAATTACAATAATGCACTGTCTTTCTAAAAAAGAGAAAAACATAATGAAAGTTCTAACTTTATCGCTGGAAAAGAAGCAGCACATGATAATAAGACAAATCATATTTCCAATAACTCAAAAATAGGTTTATTTAATCACCCATCAGGTGAATATGAGGAAGCACGTTTATTTCAATCAAAGAAATTTGATCTCGCTCATTTCTGCCTATTCCATCTCATACAAGGAAGGACAAAATTATTTTATTTTGTTGTAATTATTTTTGTTATTGCAGTGGAATCTGTGTTCCTTTATTCTTCCTTCTTCCAAGCAGTTTGAAAGAATTCATGTCTCTGAGAAAAAATAAAACACTGTTCTTAAAAACTTATGGTCAAATTATGGCCTTTGATTTTGTAACAAATTTGCTATTGAATCTATAATGAAAGAACTATGGTATCAGTTGTAGAGTCTATCTTTCAATACATTTTGTAATACCAAAATTGATTTTTTTTCCTCGAAATTTTTCTAAAAAATGCTGCTGCGTCATCTAAAACTCAGCCTTGAATAAAGCACTACCCAAATTCAATGCAGTAAACTTTATCATTGAAAATTATGCTTTATCTGCCATTAGTTTCCTAATCATAATAAACCAGAAAAAAAGTATATATATAGAGAGAGCCCTGAGACCACATTTTTCTTTAAGCTGAACATGTTTGCTTTATCATGTAAAAGTGAAGTACATGATAAAAGCAAATTTCAGGATACTGGATTACTGTAATGGCACCAATCTGGGACTCAGATATTTGGATTTTCTGTGCTGCTGCTATGATTTTTTTTCACATGTGGTCACGGAGTTATTTACGTTGATCTATGTCTTCTCCGTTGTTTCATAGTTTCATAGTTTCATGCGGGTTGGAAGGGACCTTAGAGATCATCGAGTCCAACCCCCCGGATATGAGCCTCTGTGTAGCAGAGCGGCACTTCTACCACTTGCACCACAGGGGATTCGAACCCAGGGCCTCTTGTGTTGCAAAGTGGCGTCTTTAACCACTGCGCCACCGGAGGCACACTTCTCATACCTTTGAAAAGTTGCTGCTAGTGTAATGGCATACCTTTCCGGTGCTGTTTTGGTGAGTTTCTGCCATATATCAGGCATCATCCTCACTCTCTTAGGATCATGGTCTTGTCGTGGATCATTGGGATCAAAATTAAGGTTATACAACATTTCCACCACAGCTATTTCCCTCAAATACTGGATATCTTTTTCAATTGTATTCCAGTTCTCATCATAGGCTTCATACTGTCCTTGAAGGGAAGATTTTCCTTCACGGCTACTAACATTTGCTCCCAGAGGATGGCAGCCCCATCTAAACATCTATTAATCCCTCTGTCAGTAGTTGGGTCTCTGGCTTAAAGAAATCCTCTTATTTTCTTCCCTACTAACTAACTTTTAACTAATATTAAAAGCTTTAGAATCGAAATGCCCACATCCTCCACCAAAAAAATGGTAATGGAGATATCTAGATCGATCTATGTCTGTGAGGGGGGGGGTGGGAGGCAGTAGTCCCACGGGCCCCCTGACCCCAGAAATGGGAAGGAAAAGGGGGAAGGGGGTAGGGAGATGGGAACTGGGCTCAAGGAAACAAACAGAGCAGTGGCAGCAATCTAAGGAGGAAAACTTATTTTACTAACTACAATATTGGAATCCAAGATAACACAATATAACACAATCTAATTAAAAAATTGAGGCTAATGAATCAAGTAAAATAAGAAAGAGACATTTCCAAAGACACAAAAGCCTACTTTGAAATTGAAGGTGCCACAGCTTGGAAGCACACCCATACCTTCTGCCAGGCAGTGAGAGAGAGAGAGAGCACCACTTCCTCTGCGTATTTCCTTCTCTGACAGTGAGGTCCTTTGGGATGTGTAGTTCTTCTCTGTGCTCCACATGATGTCATGATGTGGAATTCCAATAGCAAAAATTACAAAACCATGACACATGTCCAGTGGCTTAAGGCGTCACTGTCATTTTTGTGACTGAAAATTAGCTTATAACTAAGAACATGTGAAGGTGATGTCTACATCATTTTGAAATTTGTTCACTTATACAAACTCTGAACATTAGGTCACCTGAACTAAATCTGCTTAAACCACAGAAGTATTAAGATAGGAAAGATGAGATTGCAGAAAACTCAAATGCTGTTTCCATCCCATGGAGTTCAGAATTACATTGCATACAGAATATAATTAACTCTACTGTGTTCTATTCTAAACAGCAGGTTAAGAGAGTAGAATTCATCTATTAGCATAAACAGAATTAGAGCAATGACATGTACTCTGTTAACTAAAATATCAGCAGAAAATGAATTACAACGGAAAATGAGAATATAGACAAAATGTCTTATATCCAGAGAGTGATTTGAACTATAATTAAAATCACACACTATAAATTAATACAGGATTCCGGAAGATGATGGAGATTTTCAAATAATAGATTAACATATGAAGCAGCAGGAAAATCAGAGAGTGAAAAACTCTCTCCTATAAATAATTATGTCACTGAAGCTATGCAATTCCCAAACCTTTAAAAGACAGAGTGAGAATGTGACATCCTAATGGTAGGATTCATCTCAGTTACCTTGTAGTCATCTAAAACCTACACTTTTCAACTAGGCTGTTTATCTGGGCTGCTGCTACTCTTCACTGGGAAGACAGGCAACTCAGAAGGCAGATCACCCTTTATTTATTTGAATGGGCTGAATTACCCAGATTAGTCAATTTTTCTTTCCATCTGTTAATTGAGGTAGCTTGGATAGCCCTGTGAAATTACACTTCTGTTTTTTAAATAGATAATTTTAATTTCAATTAATCCCCAAGTCAAAACATTTAGGTGCAAGGAATATATTTTTTCAAATACATGGTTTTAATCAATGCAGAAAAAAAGCATTCTGCAGATGGAGTATCTGAGACACTTCTAGTAAAACAAATGCTGTGAATCCATACAAAATCTGTAAATGATCTCCACAATGAAACTGAAAGGATATTTGCCAAAAACATCTAAAAATACTTCCCCTCTGAAAAATGTGAAGGTATTTTTAATTAAAATGGACACTATAATAAAGAAGCTAGTAAGTAAATAACATATCAAAGGCTTGTTATTGAAACTTCATATCCTATTAATGTTGAGCAATAGAGATTGATAAAAAGACTATATTTACATGATCTAATATAATCATGTTACTGAGAGGAAAGTGCAAATGTTTCCAGGAAACATTCTGACTCATTTATACAAATTCAGAATCCCACATTTGTACTTGTTGTTCAAGCTCTGTAAAATCCATAGAAGGAAAAAACATTCTGGCTAAATATGTTTGTTGAATGAATTACAAAAGGTCCTTGGACACAGGTTGTTCTGGCAGTAAATGATAATATTATGTAATTATATAATAATTATATTATTTCCATGGAAACTACAGCAGATACAAAGAGCAAAATAACACCATTTGATAGAGCAAATTTTCAGCTACAGAACTGTCAGTGGTTTATGGGCTGGTTACGCTTGATTCCATGACTAGCAGGGCAGAGGCACCTGCGGATCTGCACCCCAGAAAGGGATAGAGGAGGAGGATAGAAAGATGGGCCCAAAACAAAACAGTGGCAACAATCTGAGGAGAAACAAACTAATTTACTAAACTAGATAGTAGAATGCAAGATAGTACAGTATAATACAATATAATTAGAACTGAAGGTAATAAATCAAATCAAATGAGAGGGAGTGTCCAAAAACTGAAGGCCTAATTCTAATGCTCAGGCGAGACATAAGGTTGGGATGAGCAGAATGGAAGAGAATGAGGTCCATGACTTTGACAGGGATTTTATTTCTTCTCTGAAAGCAAAGTCATCTGGGGTATGTAGTTCTTCTTCATTTCTGGGACAGGTACCCAGAACTGGAATATTAACTTTTTAACTCCCAGTGTACTACACGATGCTATTGTGTGGAATACCAATAGCTAAAAATCATAAAACCATGACAATAAAACCATTTGTCAACACAGTCACCACCATTAGACAATTCACCTAGATGAGCTGATAGAGATGCTCTTCATTTTGTACTGTGCATGGCTCTTCGGAATATGGTTTGTCTTTCATGTTGCTGTCACTACTGTTGACTTACACCACCCATCCCCTCACTGTGCTCACAGCCACTGTGTGGGCTCCATAAAAATTCAGCAAGCACTGATGAATGTTGACGGGTGCCATTTTTCAGGTGTGGAGGAGTTCAGTGACGCACCTTTGCTATGCCAGATGCCATTTAGTCAGACTGTCCCTCTTCTGCCGTCTGGTGCATAGCAACAAAATGTAACAGAAAGTTGGCAGGAAAGGTCAACTTCTACTGCCATACAACCAGCACCTGCCTCTGTTGTTGTGGGCTAATAAAATAAAATAGAAGTCATTACTTTTAGTGTGTTTGTTTGTTTGTTTGGTGGTATTTGAAAATGACTTATTTTTTCTTTTTCTTTTATTTTTTTTTTTAACTCAGGCACTTTCTGCAATGTGGATTAAATTCCAGTCCAGTCTGTCCACATTATCAGTAATGAAATGTGGGATTTGACACCTTGAGATGTAAGCCTGCTGTTTCATTCTCAACACTGTATGACTACCCTATTTTCAGTTGAAAAGTTTCACAGAAATATATGAAGAATTAAGAATCTATCGTTTGGCCTCAGCAAGCCATGAATCAGTTTTGTACAAGCAAGTAAGTAGCTTTTTGATGCTTCTTGCTTTTATAGTAGCCAAGTGGAGCTCACTCATCTTTATCATTCTGTGAAATCTAATCATGCAGTATTTACTCAAAATCTCACTGAAAATAGTACAGATATTTTTCTGCATCTCAAAAGTATGATTACAGGTCAAAAGACAAGCCAAGAAAATTCAGCAGGCCTCTAGTAAGCCTATTAAAAACTAGAATGTCCTAAACAAGGATGGAATAGGCCCCAGTGTGAAATCTACTGCCAGCAGTGAAAAGGACAATAATACAATACTGCTTTTTTCACAGTTGGGCTCAATTTGTGGCATATAGTAAATGAATAATGATCTAGATTCTTTTAAAGGTATCAAACAGATATTCAGATAGGCAGAATGATATACATCCTTTCCTCAAAAAAAACTAAATCTACTTACATAAAATGGAATTTGACCCACTTTTTTAGGGATATCTCTATTGCTCACGTTCCTAATATGTCTGATAAGTTACAAGACTTTTCCCAGTCCCACTATATATATATGAAGTCCCACCTCTGTTTTGCCATTTCTTCTCTAAACAATGACAGTGTCAGCAAGGAAAAGTGTGCTGAGGCTGGTTTTTGTTTGTTTGTATTTGTCTTTTTAATGAATGAGCAGTAAAAGAAATAATAGATACAGAAGAAACATTTGCACCTCATCAAAGTATTAGAAATAATATTAAATTCTGACTACAGAGAATTTTGAAGCTATTAGCTTCAGTAGAGATGAGGTTTTTATGTTTTATTTTTTGGTGTTTTCATCCCTCTGATTTATTTTCTTTGGTTTACTTTAATAGAAATGTAGAACAGAAAATGCATAAAAGAAGATGAATCTAAGCAGAGCAAGGCAATACACATGAGCACTGAACAGCTCACTAAGTACATCCATATGAACGAATAACTTTGAAACTCTTCATTCCCTAAACACGTTCATTAAATTCACTTAGACCATGTAATTGTATGGCAAATTGAATCACACTAGTAAGCTGAAGGCAATTTAGGAAAGATCATTATTGTTTATTATTCTCATTACAGAATTTAACTTAATTTGAAATCTGAATTATTACCTTGACAATGAAAAGCACTGGAATCTTATTCTGGGTAAACTACATATATTTTGACAAACATATCTAAGTGTGTGTCTTTATATGTCATATATTCCATAACAATCACTTTATTTATACAACTAAATGCATTTCAACAATGGTCAGATGTTCACACTATCTCACTATCATTGAAATGATTATACTGTGTAATTTAGAACTTCTTTCTTAAAAAAAAAAAAGAAAAAAAGATTGTTATCTGATCTCCCTACATGCACTATGGAATACAACCAATCATTATGATATTGAATTTGATTTAAACATATACATCAGTATACCTAATAAAATGTTCAACTCTGCCTTGTTTAAAATCTATGTTCAAATAAAGCATATAGTGTTTTTATATCACATGAAATTATGCACAAAATCTAGCATCCAGTCTGTGGAACTGCCAAACATTTAGTCCAACAGAGAAAGGCAAATCTGCTCTGGTATCTAAATGTAAAATCCAAAAGACAGGCTAAACACTCTGACTCCCGTTTCTTATGTTATTAAGGAGGATGAAAAAGAGAAAAATAGCTGTCCTGCAACAGAACTACACCTTTAACAGCTTGATAGTCCTCTGCCATTATTATCCCCCTATTCTGGCCTCTAAAACTTCCAGCTACGAAACAGAAAGTTGAGAAAAGATTTTATAATGAGAAAATACCACAACACACATTCAGTGTTTATTGCTGCTTTGCATACAGCAAAATGTACAAAAGAGATATTCAGTTCTCTACTCTCAGACACTTGGTTGAAGATGGGAATTTGCTGGCAAAATTTAATTAATTTTTGTCACCGTATGAAAAAGGAAAGGACAGTAATTACAGGTTTAGGGATATCTGTGCAATATCCTTCTTGTTTTTTACCAGTCAACTCTGCTATGGATGTTCTGAATGCTAGTGCCTTGTGAAGGACAGTATCTTTGTATTTTCATTGAGAGAATTATTTATTTTCTTTGATAGAAGAGGATGTAAAAGCTAAAATTTTCACACACTGATTAAAAGCTGTTGTTTAAGAAACAGTAATGGAATTCTTTCCTTTCATGGTGGTTAAATGGTGCTGTTTTCCAGAAGTGAAGATGGATACCCTCTGGTGTGGCAGACTTGTTATGAGAAGAGTAGGTAAGCATTAAAAAAGGCATTAGGGGAAAAAAAACAACAACAAAAAAAAAAAAAACAAAAAAAAAAAAAAAAAAAACAAAAAAAAAAACCAACAGGTTTTAAATGAAGATGTGCCTTAAAGGATTAGAAAGTCTGAGAATAAGGGGTTTTTCTTTTTCTTTTCTTTTCTTTTCTTTTCTTTTCTTTTCTTTTCTTTTCTTTTCTTTTCTTTTCTTTTCTTTTCTTTTCTTTTCTTTTCTTTTCTTTTCTTTTCTTTTCTTTTCTTTTCTTTTCTTTTCTTTTCCTTTCTTTCCTTTTCTCTTCTTTTCTTTTCTTTTCTTTTCTTTTCTTTTCTTTTCTTTTCTTTTCTTTTCTTTTCTTTTCTTTTCTTTTCTTTTCTTTTCTTTTCTTTTCTTTTCTTTTCTTTTCTTTTCTTTTCTTTTCTTTTCTTTTCTTTTCTTTTCTTTTCTTTTCTTTTCTTTTCTTTTCTTTTCTTTTCTTCTCTTTTCTTTTCTTTTCTTCTCTTTTCTTTTCTTCTCTTTTCTTTTCTTTTCTTTTCTTTTCTTCTCTTTTCTTTTCTTTTCTTTTCTTCTCTTTTCTTTCCTTTTCTCTTCTTTTCTTTTCTTTCTTTTTTTTTATAATTAAAAAAAAATCTTATCAGTTTCCTGTGATAATTTACTGAAACAGAATGAATATATGGCAGAGCATCTGTCCCTGTTCTTTAATATCAGCAGAAAGATGCAGTTAGTCACTTTTTACTAAGCTGCTTTTAACTTCAATAATGTCCATACTGTTTCACAAATGTGTTTGTTTGTTTGTGTTTTGCTGCAAAAATATTGTAAGTTATTTTCTAAATTAAACTTTTCCAACCTTGATAATTCTGTGATTCTGTGATATTTAATTGTTAGATTATGGATACCTCCCAGATGGTGAATAAAGTAGGATTTACCCCATTTCCTGTCAGTCAAAATAGTCTAAGCAAGTTAGAGAGGCTTCCTCTCTCTTTGGTCAAAGGAGAACAACTACCTTCAGAAAATGGGTCGGGAACCTACATTGAATATTTATTGTAATAGAGAACTTGCAGAGGTATATTAGATAGCACACCTGGACAAGATGGTTATTTATACAGTCTGGAAGTTTCATTCCACCAAGAGAAGTCAAGTGAAAGTATGGATTTATCTTTAACTATTTATTGCAATTCTCTGCAAGTTCAGTATAAGGCCATCTCACACTGGGAACATCTTCCCAAGTCAGTTTATCAAGGTAGTTCTACAGCCATGCAAGATTTCACTACAGAAAAGCAGTAGAAGGATGAGGACAAATGACATTTGTTAGATCAGGGATTACTAATTTACAGTTGGCTGATAAGGCATTATGTTCAAAAATATGCATTATATTGCAAAGCACTGTTCAAATCCAGATTTCTTTTAAGCAAAATAAGCAATGATGTCTGCAGAACTGGAAAGCATTTAGCCAGAGCAGCCATCTGAGTTTGTTAACTTTGTTAAGTAGGAAAAATGTGAAAAACTATGTAGATTAGTTTCTACATTGGACAACTCAGGAATTCAAATGACATTATAATACTGACAATTAATCTTTGCAATTCTTTTGCACATACTTAATGCAGTTACAAATTTGTACTATTCGGTAAACTTACTCTCTAAAATCTGACAGGCACAGATAAATGAACAGAGTTTTAATGTGTTGGCCACTATGAAGTCATTCATTTTCATTTTAAATCTCACGATACTTATTACATTTAGCAGGTAACAAGCAAGGTGACAGCAAAATCTGATGTTTACAAAATTATCTCAGTTAATCCAAACCAGATGGTTTAAGTAAAATGTTAGAGAGAATGAAAAGTAAAGTGAAAAGGGAAATAACAGACAGAATAAGTAAGACCAAAGCAATCTATATACAAAGAAAAAATTCCGTTGCTTGCTTACACCTGTCTCAAGAAAGGAACCATTAGTTACTGTATTAATTGAGAGGTATTTGCTTAATCTCCAACTGCATAAATAGTAAAATGATAAATAGCACAGTTTTGAAGTTTTTTTGTGCAAATCAATATTTTGGCATCATCTGGAACACTGTAAGCACTACTGCATAGCACTGGGTATGAGATTATGCACAAAATCCAAACCTTTATTTGAACCAGGCTTTGCAAGATCAAGAGTCTGTGCAGAGCTAAAGAGAATGAGTTGCTAATGTCAAATAAAGTAATTGAGAATGAAGGCAAAGGCTGTCTGAATCTCCTGTTTCCCTTAATTTTATTGGTTACTTACTCCAGAAATACTACATGGAAAAGAGAGAGAGAAAGAATTACCGAAGTCATAGAACACACTAACTTTCACTAAGAATCACTAAGACTGATTGAAAAGACTGGGAATATTTTTACAAAGAACATAGAGAAAGGTATGATGAATGAGTAACAAATAAGAAACGGTCACAGAAAAGAAATAAATACCTGTTCTTTTAGTCTTATACCAGAATTGGAAAGGCAGCATAATGACAATAAAAAATCAAGGATTAAAACAGTAGGAGTAAAGATTTCTTTACATGATATGTAATTAGACCTTGGGACTCATTTCCAACAGCTAGAGAATGCTAACAGGAAAAATGGGAAAGCCTGCTAAACTTTACAGCTCAAGACAGAAACTGAAAACTTAAGGAGATCACTTTAGTGGACTGGTATCTGACTTTTTAGGGTATTTGTTTAATGTCTATTTAACATAAAAGTCGACAAAGGTGAAAGAACGAATTTAACAGCCACACACATAACCTCTAAAGAGATAGAAGAGACAACACCAGAGATCAGGAACCCAAGATCCCTGATTGATGGACTACTGAAGGAATCACCCAAGGCTTTGAAGAAGTTCAGTATGTCAAATTTATGAGATAGAGTTTACAACAGGATGTTTAATATAAGAACTGAATTCCTAAAAAGTTGAGAAATCTAGGTGACTTGGAAAAGAACTAGCACATGAAAATGGAGTGTGGGGAAAAGAGCTCCTACATAAGCAAACTGTCAATATGCTTCTGAAACAGCCCATTTACATTTACATTTACTCTCAGTAGTTTTCTTCTGATTGTTTTCTGTGTGTGTTCTCCAGTGTTTATGTTTGCACGTGTATTGTACATGCATGCAGTCTACCCTTTTTCTATAGTAGAACTTCAAGCCAGACCATAAGGTAAATAGCATGAGAGCCTTAGTGCCACCAACTGGAGGAGAGGCTACTGACAAGAGGGTCCTGCCAGCTGGCGACCTTGCATGAACCATCTGATCAGATTCAGATGTTAGCAAATCTCTGTGTGATGTTAGTAAATTCTCATCCTGATCTTCATATCTGGGTCTACATTGCATTTTACAGCTGTGAGATCTTGTTGTGTTCTTGTGGCTGCCAATCAAGGCACTGCTTATGTGGCTGTGTTGATCTGTGTGGCAGCTGTATTAATGTTGTTCGTGCATCTGCATGTTTAGAGATGCTTACTACAGGATAGGTCTGCAAGTGGGAACAACAACACCCACATCAATAGCACTAGGAGATGAGGAACACAAAAGATGAGAAGCCCACGAAGTCTGGAAACCTTTAAAGATCCTTCAAAGACAATTTAGGCCAACTGCATCTGGTCCATTTTTGTCTAGACCAAATTTTCTCCTTATGATGACAAACTTGCACTTCTTTTGGATGGTACTGGTAACTGCAAAAAAGTTACATGACCACATGGCCATTGGTATGATAATATATATTCATTTATTTCTGAAAACTTCCTGGATAAAAACTCACTTCTTAACTGCTGAATGTTATATAAACAAAGTGTATCAAAACATCCCCAAGAAAATGCATTGACTCAATTCTGTTTTTTGTTGTAAATAGAAGAATTGTTTGTGCTTAATATTTCAACCATCCTTACCTGTAAACTTTCCAGTTCCAATTCATTGTGACAAGCAGCCTATAACAAAAAGATTAATATTTACTGTAGTAAGTAGTATGCATATATATCATATTTTATGCAAGATATTTTTCAGACTTAGTATTATGTAGGTAGCAATTTTCCCGGTTGTAAAATTTAGTTAACTTAAGAGAGACCTATAAAAATTAGGCTGCATATATCAAATACACTGGTAAAATGTCACAATGAAATCCATAATAATAGACATTATAACTGTGCATATGCAGAACATTGTTTCAATTTGTTTTGGAATAAATCCTGCACTGCATAAAGAACCACAGTTCTTATTGAATTTAGTGGTGATTTGACCTGAATTTAAAAAAAGAAAACAAAACAAAAAAAACAAACATGGTTTAAGATTTGATTTTTTAGCAGTGAATTATGCAGCACCACAATATTATGTTTCACATCAGCCAAGTGCTTCTGGAAATTGCCATTTATTTCTGAGGTTTTTAAGGACATTCTTAAATGATGTGCTGATGAACCCACAAAGAGCAGAGCATTGCCAGGACTACATAAGCATTTTTTTCCAACAAGCAAAAGTAGGTTTTCAAAGAAAAGCTTCCATCTGCATATATTAACAGGTGCAAAATTCTCCCTATTCTAGCAGTAGCAGACAAGTCCAGAAGTGGCATCCAGAAGTCTACATTTGCACCATTATTTACCAGATCTCGAGTACCTTCCATGAAAATATGAATGCTCCAAATATGTTTTAATTGTCAGAGCTACCTATTAGCGAAGAAAAAAATATTTCTATAATTTATGAACAGCTATTGGAGCTATTGTGAGGGAAGGGAAGGGAAGGGAAGGGAAGGGAAGGGAAGGGAAGGGAAGGGAAGGGAAGGGAAGGGAAGGGAAGGGAAGGGAAGGGAAGGGAAGGGAAGGGAAGGGAAGGGAAGGGAAGGGAAGGGAAGGGAAGGGAAGGGAAGGGAAGGGAAGGGAAGGGAAGGGAAGGGAAGGGAAGGGAAGGGAAGGGAAGGGAAGGGAAGGGAAGGGAAGGGAAAAAATCCATATGACAATGATGAAGAAAGCATTCTCAAAATAATAGTTTTCTTTTTTTCTATTTCTCAAAAATATTTTAGAACGTATTAAAAGTAAATATTTACCATGCAATATATTGGAAGGTACAATTGCATGTAATACTGAATGGCCCCTTTAGGCTTTAGTTCAGCCATCCAGTGACCACAGACAGAAATATAGAATTTATTTTCTCAAAGAAATCTTTTGTTTCTTTGTTACAATTTCTGAAATGATAATATTTGTGATGATGTAAAATTATTTTTTTTTTTCCTTTTTGTTAACATGGAACAAAGTTTATATGTGTAATATTTTTAGGTCACTCTGAAAGTAATTCCTCCTATTTATGTCCATGGCAACTACAAAGGAAGTAGAAAACTACTAACAGATACAAAGGTTTACACTGTATCTGGAACAAGGCAGCCCCAGCCTCTCCACACAGAGGCTGCCCCAGCTCTTCCCATTGCCTATACCTGGACATGGACAAGCAGTTCATTCTGTCTTGAGGAACGGGCTGTAGTCTGGTCACAGAACTGAAAGAATATCACTAAAACTCCTGATGAGAAACCGAAAAATGTGCTGTACACTGTGGCTGACTGCTAGTCTTGGATTCATACCCAAGAAACTCAGTGACCTTTTTCTACCATCTGATCCTTCTGCTGCCTGAGTCGCCTCCTGAAAACCAGTCTTCTACAAGCTGTCTATCTACGCTCTCATTTCAGCTATAGGAGGTATTAAAAAAACCATTACTACATGGTGCTTTTCTTCAATATCTTCAAGGTATTTTCATGTTATATAATATACAGACATAGCACTTTCATCCATAAAGGATATTTATAATCATTATTTTTTCTAGAAATAATATAGTTACTCTATATCAGAGTGACTAGAGAAACAACACTGTGAAGTTGTATATGTTCAATAAAGGAATTAACAAGATGAAAAATATTCTGAACTGGGGAGATACGTTAGCAGGATCGGTAATAATTATGCATGGTTTGATTGCAGTTCCTTGTATATGTTTAACAATTTTTTTTTCTGTGTGCATTTCAAATGAAATGGATACTCTTGGGCACCAAATAAGATAATAAATGTAAGTTAGGAATAAAAGAAGAGTTTTGCAAAGAATGTGAAAATATGCATTTTTGTCTCTTGGACTGCACTTAAAGATTTTCAATTAGTAATCACTTTAAATCTGGGTGCTTAGGACTCTCTGAATAATTTTGTTTAGGACTGTTGTGTTTCTCATTTTCTACCCCACTGTCCCAAAACACAGATATCTCATTTGCATTACTTTTAGCATACTTAGCTGTTTATCTTTTAAATGGCCAAAGAAGTATTTTTAGCACTTAAATACATGGTAAGAAATGCAGCTATATTTCTAAAATCATCAGGAAACAAAGTCATGAGATGTGTAAATTATATTGAATTATATTGAATTTTCCATGTGGTAAAAATAGACTTAAAATGCAGCAAGCACATGAAATTGTAAATGTTAATATTCAAAAAATAAGCTATTACAATTAGTCATCATTTATGACTTTTTGCATTTAAAAATGGAAACAGACGTTCTTTAGCATTAAATATACAATTACGACAATCATTGTTCTGACAGTAAAAAAAAGGATATATGCAAATTATCCCACCAAAACCAAACACATAAAACAGAAATAGCCTGATTAAAAAAGCCTGAAGATTCCCTCATCTTTTTTTTTCCCTTCATTCTTTTCCTTTGTATCTTCACAACCTTTGGAATATATCCAAAAGACTACTTTATTCACTCACACTTCAAAATGAGTAGAACTTTTATAAACCTAAACTAAAACCTTATTTCAGGGCACAATATAGTCTCTATAAGCTCCTGATTGCATTAAGCCAAAAGCTGGGATACTCGTCAAAACCAGTAATAAAAATATTTGTGTAATAATGAAAACTACTGGTCTAATAAAGTAAAACAAATGCTTTCTTTTCTTTTTTGGGGGCAGATCAGAATTCTTCATACTCAAAACATTTCAAATTAAAGCACAAGACAAGAAGAAAAAATGTCTCTACTATGTTTTCATCTATATTCCTTCTGATCCACTTCCTTTTCTGCCATCTTGCAACTGTCTTCCAAACATTACTAATACTGTTTCTCACTTTCAAATTTTCAGCTAATTAACTAATTACAACTCTGAAGTAACCTAAGTCCTCAAATGTTTCAGAATGCATATACCCTGGTTTGATATGGAAACTTCTAGTTTACACTGACAGCATGTAAAAGACGGAAACTATTTACAAAAGACAGAATATTGAGGGTTATCATCAATGAGAACACATTAAAGACATGGAGGCCATCAATTTCGTACAGCATAATAATCTTCTCAGCCTAAACAAATAGGGAATTCAATTTAAACATGGCAGATACAATGTCACTCAATCAAATGATGGATATCTACTAAACTGAAGTTTGCATCATACTGCAGATAAGAGATGTCTTATGAATAATCAGAATTTTTTTTTTTTTTTTTTTTTTTTTTTTTTAATTCCTCTGTTATTTTCATCCTTTCTGCTCAAGTTACAACAGGTTTTCAAATTCCTGAGGAAGTGACCTTGAACTAGAAACCTCTGTTTCTTAATGCTTGGAATTAGTCCACTCTTTCTATACAATATGATTTCTTGCATTGAAATGTCTTCATATCAGCAACTTCTTCTGCCAATATCAGCTAGTAACATTTCTCAAAGGTTAAAACTCATATATTCAAGAAATTTTATAAATGCTTGTTGCTGAGTAGCTCTAAGACCTCAAAACTCCCTAAATTGTATCAGAGTTAAAATGTTTTAAAGATTCAACATGTTTTGTTTTTATTAAGAAACATAATTTCTTCAGAATAAGAAGTCCATAACATTTTCTAAAGACATGAAACTTTCACATTTGAAATCCAACCATACTATTCAGCGTGACTTTACTGTATAACTTGTATGATATGTAGCTGAAACATTACCATTAGTCTGTGCTCTCAATCACATTTGACTAATACACAGCGTGAGAGGAACACAGCTATTGATAACTCTAATTTCTAACAGTTTGGTCTCCTTTTCACTAAGGTGTTTAAAAATATGTTACGTGTAAGTATGAGCATAATTATCAAGAGCTTCCCTAGGAATGGTACATTAGTAGAAAGACTCTGAGTTCTCATTATTTTTCCAAAGACTTGAGTTTGAGTTTCCCTCTGGAATAATGCTGACAGCTGCCCCCAGCTAACACAACTGTAAATGCATTTCAGCCATTTTGTCTAGAGAGTCAAAGCTACTGGACATATTATCAATTATCTTGGTTCATTGAGCACATAGAGCAAAGAACATGGATTCTTTAATCATGATTCCTAGCCCCAGATGCTATTTTTGACCTACATACACTGTTGAATTAGAAATGTTGGCTCGGCATATCTGTTAGGATGTCTTTCATTCTGGTGCTCTACACAAAATAAATAAATAAATAAATCAGTACTGAAATTCCCCAGTCAGCATGAGTGGTTTGAACAAGTACCAAAACATGTTTAATATTGTGGAAACATATTATACAGTATGCATTACAGACTGACTCCAAACCTTTTCTTTTTCTCTCAGCAAATAGAGTCTATAAAGAAAGCTGCAGGGCCCTGAGGCAAATCAATTTTTATAGCCATAAAATTGTTTTGGTACTTTATTTTCTTAGTAGAAGTAAGGAAGAATTTCTGATTGATGTTGTTTTCTGATGTCCAATTAATTATAAACAAAGATAAAGAGACAAGGTTGTTATCAAAACAGTAATGTCAAAAATTAGCAACAAATAAATACAAGCGACAGAAAACCTGAAATACACAGTTTACTGTGAGCTTTTTCACCATATTGTGTACATAGAAGAGAGCAAAATTTGATCAGCAAATAGTCAGCTCATCTAGTGTAGCAAGAATGAATCTCAGTAAGTTTCTGAGCAAATTCTTCATTACTGTAGAACTAAATTATGGGGTGAAATTTGTTTTGACGTACTGTGCATTTTGATTATTTCCTGGACACAGAGGATGGACCTATAGATAAGAAAAAGCAAAAATACAGTTTCCAGCTACAGAATGCAAAAGGAGAGTTCTTTAAAAATTATAATCCCTACCTCCAGAAAGACCCAAAAATATATAATCAAATAACCGATTTATAGAGAAGTAGAAAATACAAGAAGCTAGAGTAGATTTGTCAGAACAAATCACGAGCACACTTCTTCCTACAAATGACCAAAAGATTTCTTGGGTTGTGTTATAGATCCTGAATTAAGGAGGGCTTTTGACACCAGTTAACATGAATTGCAAGCAAATTAAAGGAAAAAGATTGTTACAAATGAGATCTCCCATAGGCAGGTTGCAGTAATGTCAGAGAAAGGAAAACATTCTCTTTAATTTACATAGAATATGTAGTGTTGTTTAGCCTAAGAAAAAGGAAGATGGATAATATTAATCAAGCACAAAATAAGCTGTTACAGAGAGATTTTCTTCTTCATATTTATTTATGGTGGACATAAGAGGTTGTAAACCGCAATAGGAAAAAATCAGGGAAGCCTTAGGAAAAATCTTGAGTGCTTTGGACTAGGGATTCAGAATTTTGGGCAGCAGGAGAGAAAAACAGAGGGGGCAGGGCATTTACTCTCACTGGAGGGATTTAGAAATGGAGATGAAGGTCTGCCTGGAATGGAATAGGTGCCGTTGATACTGCCTTGACTGAAGAGACAAGATTAAATTTAGCTCAATACAATTCAATTTTTCAATGATAACTCCCTTGCCACTGCCTGCTGAGATCTCTGCTGTTCACTCAGTACCAGCTTTCAAGTTCATTGGTGGCTGTCTAGTTTCAGTTTTGAATACCTCTTATCTTTTGAATAAGAAAAAGACAGATATAACATCCTCAAGATATGATAAATTGATTTGGAAACTCTTACGAATGTGCTGCCTCACTTATGCTTAACTTATGCTGTCTGAGATGAAGTAGCAAAAGCTGAGATGTGTATGTTTTTGCGGGGAGGTTACAATACTCCACTGCAGAGGATATAAGTCATAACAAATCAGAAATTCTTTGTGAAGCAGGAAGCCTTATTTTAGGTTATGGAATACCTTGCATCTCGCTCTAGTTTATAGGAGGGAGAGGAGGTCCTTTTAATGTATGTATACCTGATGGTGAGATTAAGACACAATGGGTAAAATGTTAGTCCGACCAGTTTATTACAAATCCTAGTCATTTAAGGAGATGGAGAAGGGAAGACGGGCCATATAAAAGATAGGAAATAAAAGCAAGGGGTATATGTAGGAAGCAAGAAGAAGATAGTCACCGTCATGGGTCCAGCATGGTTTGTAGTTCAGTAGCTGATCTTCAGTAGCGGTGGATTGCCAGGCATTGTTGTTCAGTTGGCTATGACAACTGTGACTAACTTTCCAGTGGCAGTACAAACTTATAAATAAGTCCAAAGTGGTCAAGTCAGATCTCTTTGGAGTGACAGCTTCTAGCTTTGGGATCTGAGAAGAAACTCCTTTGTTTCTACCTTCCAGGTGTTGCCAGTGGATAAGAGGGAACAGGGAGGTGCCCACCTGCATTCTGTTTTTCACAGGACACAATGGTATTCCCCAGTTTTCCCATACCAAGCTGAAGTTATTTGGTCACAGGTCAGATCTTCCACCAGTAAACACTCCTGAACACTCTCTTCCAGAGGCAAACAGCTCCATAGAAAAATGCTTTCAAATGTAAAACTGTCCACACAGAGATGTCAGACTGCCACATGGTAACACTCACCTCTCATGTCCTAGAAAAGTCAGTCTTATTACAAGAAATGCCCCAGAAAGGAAGCTTTGAGCCAAAAACAAGGAAGGGTTAAGACACCATGTTTACTTTACTTTGTTTGCTAAATGAAGGTGACTTTATTTTTTTATTATTTTTTGGGGGGGGCGAGGGGATGACAACGACATTTTTCTTGGGCATAATGTCTTTATTTTGGCAAAACTAAAAATAATAATAATAATTTAAAAAAAGATCTGAAAACAATAATTTTAACAAAAACCCCAAATTAGAAAGTTTACCATAAACAATACATACACAATGGGTCCATCCAACAGATGGGCTCAGGCTCTACTTTTACGCAGTAGCTGTCCCTTCAACTGTCATACCATCAACATCAACCTCTGAAATTGTGGATGAATATAATAAAACAGCCCCTCTCTGGATAGAGTTGCTAACCAATAAATTTGGCCCTAGATCAGGTTGCCCAGGATCCCATCCAACCTGGCTTTGAACAACTTCAGGGACGGGCCATCTAGAACCTCTCTGGGCAGACTGTGCCAGAACCTCACCACCATTTCTGAGAGAAAAAAAATTCCCTTAAGCTTCTTATCACATAAAAAGTACTACTGAGCTGAGTTATTCAGTGATTTGATATTATGTAGGGATTGGAATAAAATTTCTAGAGGAGAATATGTTATGATGTCATGGTTTTGTGGTGTGATATGTTTTAGTTCAATTCTCTCTTCTTCTCTGAAATATATGAAACTGTTCCTAAACTACTTTGGTAGATTTTAATCTAACAGAATGTCTTGTCCCATAAAAACAGAAGTATGTATAGTTGTAACAAATTCTGTTTCTGAACCGTAAAACAGATATTTTGCTTTAGAGATAAGATTTAGGGAAAACATGATAGAATTAAATAGATATTTTAAAACTATTTTAACTTTCATAATTTCCATTTCACTTTAAGAGTTCTCAGAAGTTTCAGAAATAATCTAAAGATCATTGAAACATAGATCAGTTTTCTTTCCTGTATTCTATCAGCAGCATTCCCAAGCAAATATGATGCCCTGCTCCTACTGGCAATATTGCTAATTCTCCCAAGAGTTCCTAGAGTTCAAAACATGAGTTAATGTTAATCGAATATCTTTTATTTATCATAGCAGAAAATTCTCTGTGGTTCATCCGAAGAAAGCACACCTTGTTGAGCATCTGTTCCTTATCATCTACACTTCTAAATCAAAATTTTCCCTGTGATATCCAAGAGAATCACATATGTATTAAACTAGCAGAGGGAGATCTCTTTATCTTGCCTTCCTTTCCTTCTGCATCTCTCTTGTAAAGGTTATTTAAAAGAAAAAAAGAAATATTCTGCTTTGACTTATTACTTGGTATATGGTGCTGTTGTTGCTGGGAAACACTAGGAATGAAGGGGGAATTTCACATTGTCTGAGCAGTTTTAGGTATGTTATCTCTCATTCTGCATACTTTTCCTTGTCACCTGCTCCAAATGCAAAGCCAAAATCCTCAGGCGAACAAGAAGCATGTCCCATTTACTTTGTTTCTTTTTCCATGCAATAAGGTATACCTACTGTTTTGTTGTAGTTGTTTTGCCTTCCACTAAAGAGAAAGGAGACATCATTACCAAATTCACTGTGAAATAAACTACTTGAAATTGTTTCCATTACAGTAATCATAGGCCAGGTCAATTATGTATGGACAGACTGAAATGTCTGCAGATATTCATCTACAAAATAAATGTTTTGTACAATAACACTAAATACAGAAGGTGTTATTCATAATTCCAATGTTATGTTTTCTTCAATACCCATAATTGATGTTTTCTTCAAGGTTTAGTCACTATTCAATTATTTATCTCTTCCATATGTGTGAAAATATGTAACAAAATGAATATACAGAGTAATGTGTAAAATTTATTGCATGAAGAAATTTCTTGGAATACATGTAAGTGCCTCTCTTCTGTGCTTCCTGGAAAAAGAAATTACATGGTTTTAGTAAAGGTGGTTTTGATATCAACATAAAAATAATTTCAGCTGATCCTTTCACTTAATTGGATTTGATATGCATTGCAAACTAAGAAGTACCCTTAAATCAGCCGCAAAAATAAGCCAAGCTTTAAAAATCATGCAGCTGCAGACACTTACAACATACATTCAGAGTCACTAGCAGGTCTATGCATCATTTTTCTTCCTTACAAAAAGGCTAAACAAACCATTCATACTTGTAGAGCCTCAGGGTTGGATGTTGCAGGGTATGAAATGTCCAGAGATGTACTTAAACAAAAGTATGGTTCTAGATATAATCTTATTCCCAGATAGATTTCAATTATGTATTTAAACTGAGGTACAGAATTTAGAACTTTGATGAATTAATATGAAGGTTTTTACTCTTTCTGAGATTATGTCATAGGAAAGAAGAAGTAACTTTTGATAGCTTTTTCAAGCAAAAAACAAAGTATATGAAACAGACTGAAACATCATATAAAATTTAATTACATGCTTATGATATATGTCTTATTCAAAGAACTCTGCAAAAACATTTTTATATATCTATTGTTTTAAAAGTACCTTCTTAAGTGGCAATTCTGGCACATTATAGTAGCTAGCCTGTGAAAGCCCCAGTGAACCATAAAAAAAAAAAACAGCAAAATACAATTGTATGGATTGCATGGATACATCTGTCATCACTGTGAGCAAAATGTTTACTTTAGCAAACAGTATTCTATTAAATTTCAAAGCAAATTATTTGAATTTAATTTGTAGAGCAGACCTCCCCCACTTTTTTGTAAGCCTTGTTCATTTAGACATTAAAAGCTAATGATGGCTTTGAACTCTAGAAGTAGATGCATGAACTTTTGCACTTTTCCTAGATTTAGGCAACACAGAGGAGATATTTACCACTTATTCGTTGTTGAACTGAGAGTCAGATTCTTTTCACCTTAGACTGATAGTGTTTAAGCTGATCATGTTTTAGCTAGACTAAAAGTCATTCTTTTCCCTGTATGAAGACCATAGTCCTCCATATGTAAACACCGAGAGTTTTACTTTTGTTTACATTTGCATCCAAGTATTCTCAACTTCATATTATAACAAAAATTTTTATTTTCGAATTACGCTTAGGGTACAAGATGGCTCTTGTTTTTTCTCAAGATTTTTCATTGTTATACTTCTTGTAATAGCAAGAATAAGGTAAATTCCTATTTGTGGCATAGATATTTCTTTTAATGAGTATTTACTAGGGTAAATAGCATAACTGAGCAAAACACAGGAAGAGTTGATTAAGCATACCAATTACTTATGTCAAGTGTTTACAGAGGGGAATCATTAGTTCAGTATCTGGATTCTTGAAGCAAGTTCTCCATGCCTAATGCTTATATCATTGTTTTCAACATATGAGTATCTCAAGGATCAGTTAATTTATCTCTACTACCTAGAACATTATTTTATTATAGTCACTTTTATAATGAGAACAAAGTTATTCTTTTCAATAAAGAAGGGAAATAGTTCATTTGGTAAAGAAATTTCAGACTGGTTTCTGCATTAGGCTATAGGTTATCTCCTGCTAATTTCACCATATTTAAAAGCTAATGGATATGACTTCAGTGTGCAAGGTACTGCCCATAAGGATTCGCACAAACTTATGAAGGATGCCAGAAAGACTGTGGTATTAGCTGAAGAATCCATTTGTTAAATTCCTGGCTTTATCAGAGATATTGTTATATTTATTATATTACATTACTTTTATTTATTTATTTTTAATTAAAGCAAAAATAAAAGATTCTATATGACATCTAGATAAGCATTTTCTTCAACCTAAAATGAAGCACATTTCTTTGTCTTTATTATGAAATATTTTACCTTATTCTATAAATAAAACAACTAATTTTTATAGAAAATAAGAGTGAAAAGAATAAATGGTTTTGAAATGTTTGGAACTGTTTTGTAAAACACTCCTTTTAGTCCATCTTAATGCTCAAACTAAGAATTATAGTTAATAGGATTTGAAGAGAAGTCAAATTGCCTGTGAAACTCAAAATGAAATTTCTATTTAGAAGTAGTCCTACTTCCCATAAAACTCTATCTTTTACCATAACAAAATATATATATATAAATGAATGAATGAGTAAATGGATCAATGACAATCCACTGAAAGAAGAAAAGCAGGCTGAGTTTATAGGTAGGTGGAGTTAGTGCATACAGGGTTCAGTACTTCTTTATGATTATTACACAAGATTCAGCAAAGAACTTGCACGCACAATAACAATACTTCTTGTTTCAGAAAGGCAGTAAAATGAATATATGTCAGCCAAAGTATCTTATATTTGGACTGTAGCTATGTTATTGTGAGAAGGGAGGGGGTGGAAGCCTAACATCATATTCTACATGGATAATACAACACTTATAAACAGCCATTGCCACTTCCATAATTCTGGTGACTTTCATCAGAAAACAACTAACAATTGTCTTAGCAATATTTATGAACTGACACTTGGGAACTAAGAAGAAATTTCTGAATAATTATTACTTTCATGTGGTCACTTATGTCAGTACTGAATATCTGTACAAAATTCTTAAAGATAGCTTCATACACACTTCCATATTTTTCTTGCTGGCTATGTATGTACTTAGCAGGTATGACCACTGCATGTACGATACTTCTCATCAGCAGCAGTTCCTGAATTTCACATCCAGAGTGGAATGCATATCCATGAACATGGTCTTAAATCTTTGAGAAATGGCTTAATTTCATTAAGATGACACAATTTTATTGGCATTATGCAATTTTCTCCTGGGATACTGGCATAACTTACAATGGCTTCAAGTTAATTATTGATACTTGAAGAGATTTTAAAATTAATTTATTAAGGAAATTTCCAAAAGTAAAAATATGTTTAACCTTCCCTAATTGTCAGCAAAAAAGAAACAGCATAAGTATACCTAGCTTCACTCTCACATTTGAATGAATTTTCCATCAAACATTTAAGATGTTCTGTATTTGTTGTAAAATTACACAAGGCTCACAACAGGTCTAATTTAAAGCTCAATGAAATCCTTGAATGAGTTTCATTGTCTTCGTTGGATCAGACTTCCTGATATGAGGAATAATGGCAGATAATCAGTAAGAGAGTAAAAATAAACCTGGTCTCTCATGAACACAAGGTGAAAGCTACCATGTATAATGTAAAAATGCATGTGGGGAAAGTGACAAACAGACAAATGAAAAACACAAATGGGAAATCCTGAGCAGCATTCTCAAACAGATCATCTCAATGATATGCTTGCTGATGACTTTCCACTAGGTGATAAGCATAACAGGAAATTGTAATGCATTACAAATTCCGGTGAATTGCTCAAAATCTCAAATTCTCTTTTGTCTACCAGTGATTAATTCATGCAGGGAAAGGAATGTTTCGCAATTAGTGTGCTAGTATGTAATTCAACATGTGGTAAAAATCCATAATTGCTATCTTAAAATATATACCCATGCTCCAAATAATGACTTCTGGAATTTGCAAAACTATATGTTCTGATCTTCACTTTGAATGTGTACAATACCCAGTGGAAATTTATGTTGTGCTTGTGTCCTGATAATGGCAAAACTTTTTCTATTACCTCATACTCTTTCCTCAAGACTCAGAAGCTGTCATCTTCTTTTTATTTATTTATTTATTTTGTTTAGGCTTTGTATTGGCATCTAAAGATGACTTTATCCCTGCTGGTATGACATTTTTTTTCAGTAATGTGTGTTATATTTACTGCTACATTTTTGTGTAAGGTACAATAATATCACACTATTTCTCAATTGTTCATTGTTTCTTTTTTCCTTTAGATTTCTAAACATTTCATTGAGTAGACATTTATTACTGCCTGTTCAGTGCAACTGTAGTTATCCAGTTAGTCATATAATTTTAAGACAAGTTCACTGACATTTATCTTGTAGAGAATTACACCTTTCATCAAAATATAGTAAAAATAATGTGGGCCATTCTGTACCACTTTTTAAATAGATATTTCCATTTAGATAAGCCGCATAAAAAGGAATGAAAAGACAGTCTAAAGTGAAGACTGGAAAATAGATGTGAATCACAAAAGGCAAATTCTGTTATGTTTGTATTACTTTTGATGAATTAAGTACTTGGTTATATAAAGTCCCACTGTTTGCTAATCTGTAGCTGAACTGAGGTGTTAGTATACATAAAGCCCTATTAAAACCCAGAAGGAGCTATTCCTGTCTTTGAGGTTGCCTCTTTATAGTTTCTGATGTATTCTGGGTCTATGTACCAACAGTCCTTACAGAGAACTACCTAAGTATTCTTATTTTTCTAAATCACATTAGTTTCCAAAATTGTTCAGTGAAGTTTATGATTAAATTATAAACTTTAAATAAGGAAAAATATCTGTTATATTTTCACAAGGAGAAAGTAGAAACGCTGCAAGTTTTTAATAGAACGTATTCTGAGAATCTTAAATATATTTTTCCCTCACAGTTGTTTGGTATTCATGACAATTATTGGCCTTGTATGCAGATTTATGTATATTTAAAACAAAGTTATTTATGAGGATTCATGATTAAAATTATTATCCATTCCACAGCTTGGACCACAGTCCTTGAGTTCTTCGAAGATTTGACCTTTCAGAAGGTGCAAGGGCATTCCATGTACCTCGTGTAGACAGCTACTGACCTTGCAATGTGTATTATTTCCTTGTGTTTACTCATAACTGAAATTTATTTAGTTACCTACTTAGATTATGCAACAATGCATTACATAGGTATATATGTAAAGTAGGTGCAGAAGGTAAGTGCAAAGAATCAAATTAAACAAAGTAGATACATATATCCTTGACTATAGTCAACATACTAGCAAATTTATTATTAGGTAATATATCCACTATAAGGTTCATTTCTCACCCACTTTTAGTTGTGTGTATGCCTAAGTTGTGACTAAATTAGGAAATTTCCATTTAAGTTATAACTAGAGTATTTTTCATTTACCGGTACGGAGAGATGTTGTTGTATGTTGCTTTCAGTATGACTAATTTTGTGGCTTTCATTCAGAGGTCCCTATCTCTCCTTATTTACTATAAACACAGCTGATTAACATCCTCTTGGATCTTTCCAGCACATAGAGAAGTGATTGCGCAATTGAGCCCCAGAAACTACCACATTTTGTTTTTTGAAACTTTAACAACAATGCACAGAAACATGTAGGACTTTCACTTAGTTTTTCTATAGAGGCATAAAAATGAAGTTCAACAAAATTCAAATGTACACTTAAAATTTACTAAAAGATAGAGGAGGTTTTATTTTTCAAATTTAGAGAATTGTGCTCATGCACAGAGGCAGCCAAAAGTATAGTAAACTAGTGCTACTGTTAAGATCTATGGATCTTATTGTATTTCTTATAATATTTTAACAGTTTGCTCAACACAAAGTATTTTGGTCTAAGAAGAGACCATCCAGGATTCCAAGGTTGTAATAACTTGGGCATGTTGTGAAGGGAATGGCAGGGTTTGGTTTTTTTCTTCATGATTATGTAAGAAAAATTGGTTGGTAAGATGAGAAATCTATGAAGACTGTTCATAAGTAATACCTCCTATATTATTTTGTTGATCCATGACATCAGAGGTGAATACTGGCGATATGGCAGTAGAGGTTAAACCTTTGTGCCAATATTTCATTACATTTTGATGCTGTTTGACAGATGGTGGGAGAGGTGCAGTTTGACAAAATGGCATCTGATGTGAAAATGCAGATGAAGAAAATTAATTCCTCCAAGAGGAAAAAAAAAAAATGGCATGAACTAACATTCATCAGTGCCCGCTGAAAGCTTATGGAGACCAAACAGGTTGTGTGTTTCAGCAGTGACAACAGCAGCAGTAGGTGTCCTCTACTGGTTCAGATTTTCCAGAGCATGGCATGAAGGCTCTTGTTCATTGCTGGTAAAAATGCATATGTAATGGTGGTGACTGTGTTGAAAAGCAGTGTTTTATAGCTGAGAATTTGTTCCATCAGATTTTGTTATTGTGCTCTTTGTATTTGTTGTCATTTTCATGGATAAACACAGGAAGCATTACTTTTGGAGTGATCTACCTATTTTGGCATTATTTATAGAAATTAAGATCTCCAGTTAAGAAAAACTTAGCTATGCATGTATATTATTTTAATCTCATCAATTTTATTGTAACTGCATAGTTTGGCTAAAGTTTAAGAACTTCTCAGTATTATGAAACTTAACAGTTGACTGGTATTTTGAAAAATCTATGCTAATGGTAGCAGCACTGTGGTACTAATATATTTTAATAGATTATTCTTATTCTTTTCCCTGATATTTAATTAATCACAGTCTAACGTTCCTTGAATTCTTTCACAGAATGTGAGCTTTCAAAAAGGCCATGATTACTTCACAGAATCACTGAATTGTAGGGGTTGGAATGGACCTCTGAAGATCATCCAAACCCCTGATAAAGCAGTTTCCCTTCATGAAGTTACACAGGAAAGCTTCCAGGTGGGTTTTGAGTGTCTCCGGAAAAGGATACTCTACAACCTCTTTGGGCAGCCTGTTCCAGTGCTCTGTCACTCATTTCATGTAACTCATGCAAGGGCCTGGCCCTGCAAGTAGTCAGATTTCTTCTACCCAGAAAGAGCATCAGCACTTGGTTGCATGGTGAACATTGAAAAAAGAATAATCTGAAAAAATACAGTGACAAACAGCACAGGGCTAAGAAAATGGTATAAACATTATACCAATTCATGGTATAATGTTTAGACTGCTAACCGGAAGTGATGAGCAGAAGGAAAGAGTCTGGGAAGAATATAGTTCAGCAAGGGTACAAATCAGTTATTATAGTATTTGCAGTTTGTTTGCTTTTTGATTTGTCATATTTCTCATTTTAAATTAATTTAAAAAATAAAATTAAAATGTAAGCTGTTGAAGACTAATGTAAAGAGCAAAAGCATTAACAGCCAGATCACAAAAGGTTGGTATGTTTTAAAATACAGGATTTTCAATTGCTCCAATAATTCTTGGACAGCCCCCAGGAAAGAATCATTCTTCAAGAAGCTGCTAATTTACAATAAAATGCTGGTTAATTCATTTATTATCTTAATGTAAAAGATTAACCCTGCTTGCAAATACTAGAATGGACCATTTTATATAAGGCTAACATCTGTTATTGTTTTAATAGTGTATATTGGGATTTTTATATTTATGTCAACAGACAATCATCCACATATACATCCATATATGTATCTGTATGTCTGTATTTATGCCTTATCTACAAATCAATTACATAGAATTGGAGATAGAGAGCTCAGTTTCGTAGCACAACACTCTACGAGATAGTGTCCCTATGGCTGTATTCTGCAGGATCGCATCAACATGTTATTTTCAGTTCTAAAAAGAAACAGCACCACCTTGTATTCTGAAATAAAGCTACAGCTATTTCATATCTTAGTGGCTATACAATATGTACACATGCACAGAAACACTTATTCACCAAAAAAAGTTAGAAATGTCAAAATAAAACACTAAACCTAGAAACCTCAGTTCAGGACATATATTTTTAGAAGAATATCATTACAGGGAGCTGGATGAGTATTTGAAAAAAAAGTTTCTTTTTGTTACAGAAAACCCCTGAGTTTTGTTCTGGTTTTGAAAAAGATTAGGCTCAATTTGCATTATCCACAGGATCATACTACTTGTTTTCTGATCTAAACAATGATAGATGTTGGTGAAAATGCTTTAGAAACAAAGTTCCAAAAAGGTCTGTATAAATTATTCATCAACAGACTCATTAGCTGATACTTGCTCTGCTGCACTTTAAATGTTTGTCATTGAAAGCAGAGATAATGCAATATGATGTAGGTAACTAGCCATCCTCCACTGAGAAGAAAAGTGAATTTTTATGCAAAGCACAGCTGAAAAATATTATTTGTCCAAATTATATACTGAAAAATTATGAATACATTAAATGTAAATTATTATCTATAAGTAAATCATTCTTAATAGAAACAAATGATATTTGTAATGAAAACACTTTGTAACCAACCTTTAACTGCTTATAGAGTCAAAAACATTTCTTCTCTTGTGAGTGCATCATGTTTGCTAAGACAAAAATGGCTGGAAAACTGCCCTTCAATCAGATACTTTTTTTTAACTATTTCATTAATCTACCAAACTAAAAGATCCCTTCCAGAAGTGGAATTCATTAAAACTGCAGTCAAGTACTGTGTCATGTCTCATTTTGTTTCCTCTCCACTGCTTACAGCACCCTACAGACGGCAGGAGACAAATGTTCTTTCACTACCAATTTTGATTTTTCTATTCCTAAATACTGATTTCTCCCATGTCACTCATCTTCTAAGCTCTAAGGGCAACAGTCAACACCCAGTAAACCTGACTGAATTACAGTCTAATCCTTATGTGACACCAAAATGTGATCACTGCTAATTCTCAGGAAAGAATGCAGATTTGACCTCAACTGCTGCTGAGAATTTTTAAATCTCAGTACATGCACAAAAGAAGCAGTTAAACTTATGCCTAAAAATGGTTTTGGACAAACTTTTAGATAAAGGATTTTCTGAAATTTCATGGGATCCTTTAGAATATGTGTGTCTGAACTTTAAGGAAGGACAGAGCAGCTGGAGTCATGATATCAGCACAGCTGCAAGTACTGGCTTCTTTTTCATAACCAGCAATCAGGATTAGTAGAGTATGAATATTGCTGAGTTAGGCACCTTTAGAATTCACTAGCAAAAAAGTATTTTGATTTTCTAGTTTGCAGAAAATAAAAGAAAACCGATGTGGCATGTATACAGTCAATTCAATGGCACACAGAAGACTCCTGGAGAACTTGGCATCATCCGCGGGTCAATCAATTCTAAGAGATTAGTGAGGAAGGAGAAGACAATATGAAAAGAAAGACTGAAACAAAGGAGACTAAACAGAAAGTGGTAACTGCAGAAGAAAAGAAGGTATACAGAATTGGCATTTTTATTAAAAACCACAAGAATTACAACATTATCTGAACAAGAGAATGACTGAAGATCTTCAAACATTCATTTAATTTACAGCTACATAGGCTCTTCCTGCCTAATGCTTTCTATATCTTTCACTAGCAACTTTCTTTTGATATATTCCAAGTCATTTTATCATTTTGGAACAGATTTTTAAAAACTTGAAAAGATTTTAAGAAAATTTAAGCTGGCTTAATGGCAACTGTTGCCCAACTGTGAAAGTGCTTGAACTTGTTCATTCATGAGATCTCTCATGTAGAACCACCATTTATGAGCTTCTCTGCTTTTTGCAATTGAAAATGAATTCCAAAAAGAACTTTCTTCAGTCCCCATAGAATCCATAGCTGCTGTTGGAGCAATTCTAAAATTCACAGGAGGAGAGAAACATTCACAAAATATAGTAACAATGACTAAAAAAAAAAAAAACATGAACAAAAAACGCCATATTCCTTTTGCTCTCCCTTTGTGTTCGCAAAAGCTAGGTAACTAATAAATTCATCTAAGAGAAAAGAGTGATGCTCATAATGATGACATGATTCTGTGTGATCCAGGACTTTTCACATAGTCGACAATATAGATGATGATCAGTGTTTAAGAGAGTTAATGGTCTGATGGAAGATTTATGTCTTAAAAAAAAAAACAAAAAAACCAAAAAAAAAAACAAAAAAAAAACTAAAAAAAAAAACTTGGGGTTTTCAATAAGGCAGAAATTTGTTGTCATGTATGGAAATTTGGATTTCCTATCATGCTTTTTATAATTTTTTGTCTACATCTTTTCTTTGACATCATGGTAAAAACAATGTTGTTCTGTTTCTTGAAATCCCCCACCTGTGGGACAAAACTATACATATATACATATATCCACAGGAGCAGCTAATAAAAATAGTAAAGAGTATTTGATTGTTACATAGCAATTTCATAAAGAAATGAAAAAAAAATGCTGGTGGATGTGGACAACCGCATTTTGATTTAAATGTATTTTGCTACTTCTACAACTCCCATGAAGCCACAGAAGGAGCGGCTGATCTCCAAGCTTTTTTGAAGAGCTCTTCCTGCCTCTTTCAGTTAAAAACTAATAGTTACAGTGGGTATACTAAAGCCTTTTCCTGTACATTTTTATAGAATTCTTAATAATGACTTACTCATGTATGCAAAGCGTATGTACACATAGGGATGTTTACATCATCTTTAGTATGTAGCAATTTCTAGAACATTCCACAATATAATAGGGGTGTTTTGTTTTGTTTTGTTTTTTCATCAACAGACACAGTCTTTTTAAATATATAGATATATTGTAATTTCTGCATTTAGCATTTATGATAGCCTTATTAAATTATTCATAAATATTACTCTTTACTAATTATCTTCATTAACTCACCACAAATAACTTTGGACTAGTAAACCACTACATTAAAATAAATGTAGTCATTCTGTTTCTAGAATGTAGAAATGTAATGGAAAGATCCATTTATCCATAGTCTATTTTATTTTCACAGAATTCATCTATAAGAATAAATCAATTACATCCTGTATATGGAAAATTAAGTAAGAATGTTCTAAGGCTGAATCAATGATGCTACATTATATTATATCACTGGAATGCTAAAGCATTCCTACATGGAAAATAGTTTCAAGTCAATTTGCATTTGCACTAATTATTAGTCCATAGACTAAGTTTGCTGTGAGTCTATGAAATGTTCTCTAGAACCAGAAAAGTACACTGATGTTAGTATTTTCAAGTACAGAGTATGCTGTAATTTATGTACTTAGAGCATCACAGATGAGAGGGGTTTTCTTGGTGGAATATTCTGCCTCTTCTACTGAAGCTGAGAGCATGAGTCTTCAATTAGAGGATGGGAAATAAAAGATGCTAGCACCAGTTCTTTTCCTGATTATACTAAATAAGTGAAAGGAGGAATGTTTTTTCAGGTGTCCACTGTGATGCAAGAGAGCTACTGACTAGGATATACATGTGCCTGGTGAAAGTAGTGGTCCAAGAGAGTTACATGCAAGGAAACATTTTGCATTCCTTCCTAATACATCCTCCTTAGCCAACAGAACTTGGTTTCACAGCTGTCAGTGTATGCGGCTTCAGTTCCCTCTCTGTCATCCATTCTGACATGAGCACTTGCCAAAAGTGATAAGCTGCTTTTCTGCATTCTTTCTTTACAGTACCATAAGCAAAAACTAAAAGTAAGAGAGGAAGAATTACCAGAAATTGATGCAACTCTTGTCCTTGGTAGAGATATTTCTTTCCCATTTCTTATGAAGTCAAAAAATTATTAGTGTGATTACTGTATGAAATCCAATCACAGTGTGTGAGAAGAAAAGTAATACAAATTTGAAATTGGAACAAGCAGCTTAACAGCTTTCAAAGGTGTTCTGTGTGCTCTCGGTATTTCCTTCTCATCAGGCTCTGGCAAGAAGCCCAAGGCCTGAATGGTTTTGTACATTTTACTTATTAAAATTCTCTGGAAACAGATTAACTTCCTTTGTGAGTTATTTGTTATTGTTTCACCTGCCATGGAGAGAAATAGCAAGTACTCTGATGAATATAATGAAGGTGGCCTACTTTCAGTGTAATGAAACCATAAATGCCTTTAGTTCGACTTTTGGAATACTACTGTACATGGCATGTTTTCCAGTTCCTGCAGGGGGAAAAGAAAGAAAGAAGGGAAGGAGAGAGGGAAGGAGGGAAGGAGAGAGGGAAGGAGGGAAGGAGAGAGGGAAGGAAAGAGGGAGGGAGGGAGGGAGGGAGGGAGGGAGGGAGGGAGGGAGGGAGGGAGGGAGGGAGGAAAGGAAGGAAGGAAGGAAGGAAGGAAGGAAGGAAGGAAGGAAGGAAGGAAGGAAGGAAGGAAGGAAGGAAGGAAGGAAGGAAGGAAGGAAGGAAGGAAGGAAGGAAGGAAGGAAGGAAGGAAGGAAGGAAGGAAGGAAGGAAGGAAGGAAGGAAGGAAGGAAGGAAGGAAGGAAGGAAGGAAGGAAGGAAGGAAGGAAGGAAGGAAGGAAGGAAGGAAGGAAGGAAGGAAGGAAGGAAGGAAGGAAGGAAGGAAGGAAGGAAGGAAGGAAGGAAGGAAGGAAGGAAGGAAGGAAGGAAGGAAGGAAGGAAGGAAGGAAGGAAGGAAGGAAGGAAGGAAGGAAGGAAGGAAGGAAGGAAGGAAGGAAGGAAGGAAGGAAGGAAGGAAGGAAGGAAGGAAGGAAAAGTTTAAGCTTTAAATGAACATGAAGATTATATATACGTGGTTCTTCTTAATAACTGAAAAGTTTTCTATACATTTCACTTTTTAGCTTTATTCCTTAATGATACAGGCTTCCTTTCATAGACATGCCCCTTGGTTCTCTGATCTTATTCATGTGAGGTAGATGAGGATAAGTTACAAAGAGTGCCTGTATGTTGATCAAAATCTTCACTCACCACAGTGTACCATCCAGACCACAGCCATCATTCAGAGATTACCCATACATCTTTATGGTACAAATTGGAAATGATGCAATTAAAACTTCTGCACTGGGAGTTATTCCAAGAACTGAGTCACTGTTAGCATTTTTTCCCTGGAGCAGATCTACTATAACCAAAGTGAATATGGAATGTAACCCTTAAGTTAAGGTTGCAGTAAGTGATGAAGATGTAACTCAAAAACAACAAATTAGAGACTCACGTCAAAGTTTCAGATAACTATTTAATAAGACATGTTGTGCTTGATTCTCATAGTTGCAGATTAATAGCTTTGTCATTTAATATACAGCAGCTAGCATGCTATTTCTTTCAGGTATATCATTTAGTCTTTCTTTACCATCTTTGTCTCTCTGTTCCTGAATCTTGAATGTCAGTATTATCTAAATATTTGACATTGTGTCCTTTTTTAAAAATTTATTGGATCAGTGTTGTTTGTTCATTTATTTTTCCCCATGGTGTTAACATTCTTTAAAACTATAGTACGTCACTTGAGGCTGCCTTATGTGTGCAGTTTATTCAGCTCCTTCTTTTCTTCACAGAAATCGATCCTATCTCCCTTGCAGTCATTTTAGTATTTCTCCCTCAGCACTACATATCTAAAAAAAACCTCTCAGAGTTGTTCGTATATTTCAGGTGTTGAGATGCCTGGAATTGAGCATAGAATTCCTGACACAATCTCATAAAAGCTGTGCAGAGATTAACACTTTATTTCTGCATGACTTCACACTTCAGTACAAGCAGACAAAAAAAAAAATCCCATTTGCCTCTCTCCCTAGAGAAACACTGAATGACTTCATCTACAATTTAATGTCCATAACTATCCCAATGTCTCTCTTGCTAACCCTAAACAATTTCAAGCTCATTTCAAGTTTACACTATGTATAGAATGCTTTGAATCAGATTCATTATTTTCCAACGTGCCAATGGACCTTAAGGTTTGTTAACAAACTGAAAAGGAGGGCCCACATAAAGATAATGAAGTTTAACAAAGCTGAGTACGGGATGTTGCTCTTGGGTACAGGCAACTCCAGATATATGTACAGACTGGGACAAGAACTTGAGAAGAACTGATGGGTGAAAAACTAAATGAGCCAGCAGCATGCCCTTGTAGGTCAGAAAGCCAACAGTATCCCAGGCTGCATCAACAGAGGAGTGGCCAGCCAGGAGAGGGACATGATTGTCACCCTTTACCCTGCCCTTGTGAGGACCCTTGGAGTACAGTGTTCATATCTGGGCCCCCAAAACAGGAAAGATGTGGAGCTTTTGGAGGATGTTCAGAGAAGGGCCACAAGGATGATCAGAGAACTGGAAAACCTCTCCTACAAAGACATGCTGAGGGACCTTGGCTTGTTCAGTCTGGAGAAGAAGAGGCACCAGGGAGACCTCATTGTGGCCTTGCACTATTTAAAAGGAGATGATAAAGAGAGGTGAAATCAATTTTTACAATGGTAGTGATAGGTCATGGAGTAGTATTTGGTACTTTAGTATTAAACTAAAGGAGGGGAGATTTAGATTAGATGTTGGGGCAGGTACAGGAACAGGCTGCCCAGAGAGGTTGCAGATGCCCTGTCACTGGAGAGCATAGAATAGAAGCAGGAAGAGGAATAACAAGGACAAGAGAAAAATAAAAGAAATTTTTAAAAAGATAATGAAATTGAGCGCTTGTAAAAGTCTGAGTTGACAGGATATGGACCAGTCTGTTAATTGGTAAGGGAAGGAGATAGACACGTGTGCCTTTTTTTTTTTTTTTTTCAGAGAAGTAAATGGAAGTCTTTGTTTGTAAATGTGTTACAGAAAGCAGGAAGCAGCAAAAAAACCAGGTTGCATTCTTAAATAAAACAGCCATAAGCAAGTACTTGCTATAATAAATAGAATAATGCGTTTTTCCTGTTACTCTTCATCACAGTTGATAGTTTTTACCCTAAGATTTGCAAGTCTTTTTAGTTTACACATAAAAATAGGCACCTAATTAAATTTCATCTATTTATTCCCTTTTAAACATAATGGTTTACAAGTACCTTGCCCATACCATTCCTATTAGTATGCCTATGTGCATATTTGTATTCCTTACAAATAAGACAAATGCATCTCTTGGGGGTGTTCTCAAGAAAACTAATGCAAAAACTACATACAAAAGTATATTGCAACATCTTCCTTGCAGGATAGTCCACTCTCCACAAGCACTTGCAATAGTTCTTTCCTTTATCTTTCTTTCCCTAGTCCTTCATTTATCTTTGCTCTGCTTACTACACTTTATGCAAGTAAAGTTCTTTTTCACAGAATCACAGAATTGCATGGGTTGGACAGGACCCCAAGAGATAATCAAGTCCAACCCACATGTTTGTATGGAACTTCCTGTTTTAGGCCATGTCCTATCTCTACACAACACTGAGAAGAGCCTGGCCTAACCCATTTCCATTTCACCTCCCTTTAGGTATTTATAAACATTATCAGATGCCCTTTCAATCTTCTTTTCCTCAGGCTGAACAGACCAAGGTTACTCATTCTTTCCTCGTATGGGAGATGCTCCAGGCCCTTTATCATCTTTTTGGCCCAGATCCCTGTCTTGTTGAACTATGGAGCCTGGAACTGTACACAGTATTTTAGATGAGGCAAAGCAGAAATGGAGGATCACTTCCCTGACCTGCTGGCCATGCTTGTTTTAATGCACCCCTGGATACCTTTGGTCTTTTTGGCTACAAGGGCACAACACCCTTGCACCCTTCTCTCTTTGACAGCTCATTGATCTGTTGTATAGACAGGCTAAAATAAGATTAACAGATGTTACAGACTTAAAAGGTATTTTTCATGACTGGTTTATCTTTCCACCTCCTCAGAGGTAGGTATTTCTTGAATAGATCATATCTGAACGTGAAGATAGTGAGAACAGTATCATCTAGCACATTTATGTGAGAGTGTATATGCAGACTCAGAATGTAGAAGATTAAATGCATTTCAAAAGGAATTTGACTATTTAGCCTGAATTGCTATTACTACTGATCCTAGATCTGCAAACAGTATTTTGAACTGTCTGATAACAAAGGTATTTGTACCATGTCCAGATTTAGATTATTCTAACTGTTTGAAAGAGAATTGTGCTTCAAATAAACTCTGCTTTCTTCCTTCTGACTTTTTATGGAGCAGAGATCATCCATGACTTTAATTATTACCCATATTTGATCCATCCTATCGCTAACACAATGCATAATGAAAGAATTTGTGTATACAGTAGGAAAACACCGTATCTGAAGATATGCAATAAAGGAGTATCAAATTGAAGCAAAGATTCTAAGAAATAATTATAATAATGATACCGATCAATTAATTTCTCACTGACACCTGCTAGAACTAAAAATCACTGCTGCTATTTCATGTTATACTATAAGGTTTATTCACTTACTCCATGTCTTTTAGAACTGAGCTCATATCATCAAACCACATCTTTCTGGAAGAGTAAAAAACTCTGTCCAAGAACTTTTAATACATGCCATAATGTTGCAGACTGTGTATGTAGCTCTCAACATTATAGAATTAATAACATTATTAATATTATTTATATTCACTATAATAGCAAGTGTACATCAATATAATGGTGCATAAGTATCCATTGCTTTCTTTATCTTAAGCATTAAGAATGTTGTTTACCATTCCTCATTTTCACACACACTTCTGTAAAACAAACAAAAACAAACAAACAAAAACAACAACAATAATGTATGAAAAAAGACATATTGAAACACATACATGTCTTTTCACAGTACAGCAGGGAAAGGGAAGGTCACTGAACGATGTAATTGATGGCAGCAGCAAAATGTTTCCTATTCTGCAACACTGCTAGACTATGCTGATCACAAATGACAAATCAGATCAAAGTATAGAAATGCAAGGTAACACCCTCCATTGTTCACATTGATTGCATCAGAGGAAATAGAATGTAAATTAGGAAAGGTCTGATGAATGGTTAGGCAGCCAAAAGAAGTAAAATAAAGTGTTGAGTTTCTCCCTCCTAGCAAAAGCATACACTGCATTACCCAGCTAATCAAAATGCACAGTGCATATTTCAGCAGATTGAAATCAATTGTAACATGAGATAGCCTTTTATTTTATTCATCTTGACTCTACTGAATGATAGCTTTACCTTCTGCTGTTCAGCAACTTTCAGAATAATGCACAACTCAGTGGACTTACTTAATGCTTGTGTGTTGAATCTTTATTTAATGCATTTACCAGAGACTGGTGGTGCAGAAGGCTGCAGCCTAATATGCTTTCTTGAAGAATATGTGGGTCACAGCATCAACAGAGGAAACCACAATTTCTATGCATGATATAAAGTTTGTACATTGATGGACTCACTTTCTTTAACTTTAGAGTGGAGAACAATGGCTATAACATTTTAAAATTGCTGCCGGCCAATTAGTAGAGCACCATTGATCACAGGTTTACAGACCAACAGGCTTCCCACATTGTAAAGACAAGAATAAATTCTATAAAATTTATAGCCAAATTACTGTCAGCTGAGGTGCACAGTGAAACGTGGTCAATTAAAGTGATCACTGTAAATCACGGTTACAGCTTGCTGTGTAAATAGCAGTTTATAACAAAGATAAATAACAACAAAGTGGCTCAGTTTAGCAGTGAGACAAACTGTTGTTGATGTTCACATACTGAAGTGTGGAAATGAAAACAAGGCAAGTATACAGCAGGGAGAAAAAGTGTTTAACCACCAAGACAATGCGTTAAGTGGCATTTTAACAAACAACAAAAAGGTAAAAAACAGCAGGTTGACAGAACATAACCAACTTATCAAACTGAGTTACAGAGAAACAGAAATCAAAAGATGTAGAAGAACTCATGTACTGAGATATGCATCTAAAAAAGTTTGTAAGCAAATATCTATCCTCAGTCTCTTGAGTCATACTTCTGGATCTCATACCTTAAATTTAACCTTTCTTGGACAAAATTTTCTGACCATATAAGTTAAGCAAATGTTGATTTTTCTCTTTCACTAGGGGAAATATAACCGTGTATTTTTACAGAAAGAAAAGTTAATCTGAGTTTGACAAAAATGACAAACATTAAAAACTTCAATGGTGAGAAGTTTATGAACATTCTCAGTGTTACTCATCTGCAAGCTTGTTTATTCATTTTACCTAAATGCAGTAGTATTTGTAACACTGGTGTAGGGAGTAGAGAAGTATCAAAAGCACAGCTAGTAACATTTCCTAAGAACTGAGGAAAAGAGGACTAGAAAATTCATAGTTGAATGCAGACATCAAGCCCTGCTATCAAAGATAGCATGTTTTATAATATTTTCCATGAATGTGTCGAGTTTCGGTTTAAAATTGCTATATTGTTTCACCCTACTGTTCTCAACTGGTGGATAGAGCCAAAATCTGAATGTTAAATTGGTAGGCAACATTACTCTAAATTTCAGCCTGAATTTATTCATAGCTAGTTTACACTAATCTCTTCTTGTGCCAAAATGATTCTCTTGTTTAAATAGCTTTTTGCTTTTTGGGGGTATTTGTAAACAAATTCACGTCTCCTCTTAGCTTTCCTTTGCTTGGTTAATCAAGCTAAGCTCTTATTTTAAAAGGAAATCTCTCCATTCTCCTAATCACTTAGCTAACACTTCTCCTGGCCTGTTCTAATTTACCTTTCAGCAGTTTGTCTGATCAGGATTTTGCACAGGAGAGGTTTTACCAAGGTCTTATACAGCAGTGCTACCATTACCCATCTCTTGTGTTTCAGTTCTGAAACAAATTTCTTATTTTCATAAAAAAACCCTCTTGACAGCTCTAGAAGCCAATGGTTGTTCAACATGCAGCTAAACGTAGGTTCAGGTAGAACAGTTTTCTGCCTAATCTGCAATGTTGCTATTGAATTTCATCCCATTCTTACTTAGCTGTCTTTTTTACATTAGTTACTTTGTTTTCTGAGAAGGAGTGTATGTCTGTTGGTTTAGTTTGGTATGTTTATTTATTTTACAAGCTCAACAGACTTTGTTCTTGATAATTTTATGTCCATATTCCATTAGCCCAATATTGTGTCACAGTCCAATATTGTATTCAATATGAGAGTTGAAAAGTACTCTCCTTCTTGCTATCTCAAACTGTGCTATGTATTAAGGTTTTCCTGATCCCATGAATACTAGTTCAACACTCCTAGTTTTTATTACTAGTGAACAAGTTTAGCCAAGAGTTATGGTTTTATCGGTATTCCATATCATGATGTGTACAAGGAATGCTTAGATGAGGTTTTGAGGGACTTGGTTTAGTGAGACTACTGGTGATAGGTGGACAGTTAGATGGGATGATCTGGGAGGTCCTTCCTGACCTTGGTGATTCTATGATTCTACGACATGCAATACGCTGTTAGGTGCTGGAGCACAGTGCACTGAGGAGCTGTGTTTCCTAGGTTCTGTGAGTATAGAAGTCTCAGCTATTCCCAGATGAGTTCTGGCTATTCAAGAGGAAGATACACTAAGAAGGGACATACTACAGCTCCCAGGAGTCTCCAGTACTCCCTATGTGACCTGTGATCCTGAGTGTCAAGGTTAAACTGGCTCTCTCCAAGTTTCCAGTAGCACAGCAAGCAGCATGATCAGAACCTCTCACTTGTGGGATAAAGAAAGTCATTATCTTGCTAATGAGTAAAAAAACTCAGGAATAACTTGAGCCAGATGTAAACAAAGACAAGGTGCCTGGCTCCTAGGTGTAACCAGTTGTTGTGTGGGTATAAAAGGCTGTAAGAACCTACAATAAAGGTCCTCTGTCCTTTGTTCTGCACCAGCAAGGAAGTCTGAACCTTGGAGCCTGGAGTCCTCTTGCCACATTCTCCCATTTTTTTGATTCATTACCTTACACCTCCGATTGTCTTACATTCCTTTATCATTTGTAATAAAGTACTTATCCCTTCTTATCTTGGTCACAACCTTTGTACTCTCCTCCTCTCCCAGGAGAGGGAAGGATGGGCATGGGTAAGCCCTGTCACTGGTAATAGAATCAGCTAAGCCATGACACCAAATTACCTATGGTTTATCTTGACATGTTGATCTAAATTCAGTAATGCATATGTTTCTCCATTTACTATAATGCCACTAATTGCATTTTCATTTTGATTTTTGTTTGTGCTATTGATTGTCATATCTTTAAGGGAATGTATTTCAGTTTTGTGTTTAGCCATTCTCATTCTCTTCTTTCATTTTTGCTTCCAGGAAAGATTCTGGCTGATTGGCCTTTCCAAATAAGCACTTTCTCTTCACACAAAGTTCTGCCAAATTCAACAAATATTGCATAATTTTAAAAGAAGTCTGTTGACGGTAACATACAAAGGGATGATGAAAACCAAACTGAAGACTGTAGCTGATATAACATTACTAACTTTGTGTTTTTAAAAGACAGTGGTATTGCCCTCTAATGTTTAAACATAAATGTAGGTTTTCTCAACAGACTAGAAAAAGAAAATGCAATGGAAAAAAAAAAAATATGCTGACAATGAACAGTGGTTGTCAAGTTATTCTGAATTAAGAAGTGCTCAATTCTGTTGTATGACAAGGGACAGTTAACAGCTGAGTGTATAAATACCAGCAAACAACAGAATGTATTGCAAATTGAGACACACGCATATACTGGCAGATTAGTCAGCTGGTTCTGAGATTGGTTGTGTCATTACTTGTTGCCTATGGGACTCCAGAGGATTAATTACCCTGTGACAGCAGGCCTTTTTGTTTCTTAGTTTTGTCTGTATAAGTAATTGAGTGTGCAGCTATGTACAGGACATGCTGCTGTGACCGTAATAAAGACAGAGAGCAAGAGACACACCATGACAACACAGCCTACAGACCACAGTGCCATCACAAGGAATGGGAACTGTGGACCAAATCATAAGTTTTCCTTGAGTTTAAGGTTCACATCTGTTGCCCCAAAACAAGTTGCTCTGGTTAATTGAAAGTAATTTACATAAATGCAATAATAAAGAATTCTAGATGTTGCCAGAATTGTTATTGTTTCCATTCAAAGTAAAGCACCCTAGGCCAAATCATCAGCTGCAGTAAATTAGCACACCACAATTACATCAACAGCTACATGAACTTACACCAAATGAGAATCTAAGGAGCTGAGTTTAGAAGCTATCATTATTTGAATAATGACAAGTGTGCTGTTAATTTTAGTTCACTGAAAGAAAACAGACTACATTAGTTATCCCACCAGAAGGAAGTAGAGCTCATGGTGAGAATTACGTCCATAGTACTATATTTTGAAGGTGGACTTCAAGAGAACAGAACTGGATTGTCTATTCTTGATTCTTCAGAATCCAGTAATACCTTCTTTGAAAGCTGAAAATGCAATTTTGTACATATGTTTATATGGCAGTTTCAAAGCCATTGGAATTATGTACCACCAAACCAGCATTTGGCATCCTGGCAGACACTTTGTGTTACTTTGTCCCTTATTTATTTAGTATGTTCACCAGTTATGTACTAGAAGCCATCTCCATGCTCATGTCTGATGGGATAAATCTAAATAAGTTCACGTTGTTGTGTAACCCAACAGGCAGGTAAGTAGAACACAGTTTAAAGCATTAAAGTACAATATGAACTTCAGTTTGACACAATGATCATGATTCAAAAGATCAGATTTCCAATATGACCTTGGGCAATCCATAATTTTTTTTATCTCAGTGTCTTATCTGTAAAGCACGTACAAAGTGGTTCCCAACTTCAAAGAGAGAAAATAGCCTATTATACTTGAAAGTCAAGCATCACAGAAAAGTCTGTATTTACAAGTAAACTAGTTATGCACCAAAATTGTTCTATATGCATTCTGAGTTCCTGGAGGTATTTTCTCAACTTTATGCCAGCGTTTTAGTTGTTCTATAGTCAGATTCACTAGTGGAAAAGAATTGTCTCATGAAAAAGCCTGGCAGCAAATAAATAAAAAGCATTCTATTGCAACAACAAATTTCATCTATACAAAAAGCTAAAAAAAATTCAGATCTCTTTTCTCCACTCCTAAAGAGACATTCACTGTTTTAAAGGGTTTTTATTATTATTATTATTTTCTTTTCTTTCTTTCTTTCTTTCTTTTTTTTTTTTTAAGTTATTTATTTGAAAGCCCTATTCCTGGTTATATTAGTGTTCCACATCATGACACCATGCAACAGGCTGTTCTGTGCAGAGGCACAGTGCACTGTGGAGCTGTACTTCTTGATTTTAAAGCAGTATCATGGGAGTTCTGACTGTCCAAGAGGAAGATAAAGTAGAAATACTACATTACCCAAGAGCCTCCACATGATGTATAATTCTGGGTAACAGGCTTCTGGGTTCTGGCAGCACAGCAAGCAGCATGGTCATAGCCTTCCTCTCTCTCACATTTGAATTATTACCTGTAACTATTTTTCTTGTTATTATCTTACATTCTTTTACCATTTGTAGTAACTTTGCTATATTTCCTTATCTTAACTGTGTTGTTTTTCTTTCCTTCTCATGGAAAGGGGAATAAAGGGCCCCCTTACCATATTACATTTGAAACCACAACACCCTAACATTAGAGTGTAAAAGAATTTTCAAATGTCACAATTTCACAGCATTACATTTTTTTTTCTACTTTTCTTTTAATCTACTTGATTAGAATTGTTTTTATGTGAAAGCCAGTTTATTTATTTGTTTGCTTATTCAAAATTAGCAGAATATGTACTATTTCTGGGCTACACAATTCTAAGAAATATTGCAAAGATGGTGTTGTGGCTCAGTACTATACCAATAACCAACCAACCACTCTAATTGGAAAATATTACATCTTTCCCTTTTTACACCTACTAAAGTGTAATTACCAAAAAATGTCTTCAGTAACTTCAAATGCTACTGCTTGAGTATTGATTCTTCTAGAAGTATTCCAGATGTCTAATTCTCTCAGCTGACAAAATTACTGTATCAGCTGCAAACTGCAAAAACTGGAAGCACCAAAATACCTAGTATCCTTGATTTTTTTATTACAGCAGCTGTTATCAAAGCTAAAATGAAGTGACTCATCAAGGCAGCAAAACTACACAGAGAATGATGAGAAATGCTATAGCAAATAAATATGAGTTAAAAAAGTAAGGAGAGAATTTTGACTAGTTTTGTAGGTTTTAGACTGTAGCACGTGGCAAAAAGCCAATATTCTGAGGAATAGTGCTATGTAGTCAGAAGACCCCTTCACCAGTTGGGTGAATTCAACTCTTCTTTTTGTATATGACCACAGTATATGGCTATAAGCCTATCTGTGAATACTTTCCCTGGAACTGCCAAGAACCTGTCAGAATAAATTTTGCTTCTTTATGAGCAGAAAAGTCAGTAATAAAATTAATTCCTTGTGGTTTCTTATGTCAGCTTCCTATCTTCCCCATGAAATTTCCTGAAGTTCCAGTCCTAAAGCTCTTCAGATTACCATTAACAGAGTAAATTCTGAGGACTGTGTAAACAGAAAGTTTATCCTCAAGTACAAAACGTAGTGATTTGTGCCTCCATTGAAGAACCCCTGCTTCACCCAAAACTTCAGTAGGAATATGTGAAAATAATATTTCTATTCTGTTTCTGTCTCATGCAAAGAATGAAAGGAAACTGGCGTAAGAACTGAGTGCAAGTAGTTGATGTTCTTTTATTTCGTTTTCTGTGATGATCTTCCTGTAGCGTTGGGATGTAAAAGAGCTTTCAGAGTTTCAGATTTTTTTCTTACAAGCCTAAGACTTTATGTATGTGGTATCGTCTAGATTTTCTAACTTTAAATATGTTTTGTTTTAATAAATATGTTCAAATAGTTTACCACAGGACTTGGAAAGTGTGATAGAAACAATCTCCTATGTCTGGACTGGTGCTCCATTTTTGATCTTGAAAAATTTGCTTTTGTGCATCTCCATGAATAAATACTGCAGTAACTACAAAGTAAGTTTGACAGAAGTCCACCATGGAATATCTTCTAGCAGAATTTATAGTCCTAGAGTGTTTTGAAACTGATTATCTCATACTATGAGAAACTGCTTCACTGTCTGGGGTATGGAATAAGAAAGAAAGTATTTACTTCTTTATGTATGTAGCATTTTCTTTTTCCCCGTGGTTATTCTTGTCTTATCCCTACCTATTTTCTTCAGTATATCATAATTCTTAAACTATGTTGTTTCCTTTAAGTTTTAAGAAGAGAAAATATATTATTTTTATTTTTAATAATATTTTCTCAATGAGTTCAATGAAGAAATGAAATTTTCTGGCTAGTGCTAGAGGAAATTGTATTATAATAAATGAAAGTGGGTAAACCCCAGAGTATATGATTTCTACTTACCTCAGCTATTTTACTAAATGGCTCCATTTAGCATTAAACAAAATCTGTGGGACAGGGAAACAATTAGTTGCATTTTTCCATGTATTTCCTCATTCCATCTCATATACAACTGGGTATATATACTCCCACATCAGCTGAAAAACCGTACTGTACTTCTTTGCTTTTATTATTGACAAATATCTTGAAAACACTGAGTACTGAAACCCCTGAGAGTAGGAGAACACTAATAGCCAAAGAACAACTTACATGTTTGCAATACAAAAGAGGAATGTATTGATTTTTGAGAGTTCACCCAAATTAATAGTGCTAGCAAATAAAGAGACACCATCAATTATTTGTTTAGCTTTAGAAATACTGGTGTTATGAAAAACAGAGTTGTCCAAATAGGGTGAAAGAAAATGCGCACATGCAAAAAAACTGCAGTCAAGCATTAGCAACTACAAAGTGCTGCAGCTGTATAATTGTTTCAAATAGTCCTATTTTAGTAAAAACAGGATAAAATACATCACATTAGGAAAAAAAATCTTGCTTGTCAAAGCTGCTCTCTTAACAACTCATATTCACATATGACCACATACACAACTGTAACCATGGTTTTGTTCTGAGAACAGCACATTATCAGGATATTTTAATAAACATATTATGATCTAGTGAAATGGAAGTTAAGCATAATTTCATGTGAAGAATCATATTTGAGGGAGCAGTTAGTGTGTCAGTGATCCATTTTTCTTTATAAATGAACATTTTATGTCATTTCTTGTGACAGAAAATGGATATAAGTCATACACCGACTAAGAAAAATACATTCGGAGTAGCTATTTAAAAGTGAGTAAAAGGCTTATGCTCAGAAAGATGAACAAATGTCTAGGGGTTGTTAAAGCACAGGGAACCAATTTGTCTTTTTTCCTTATTCAACCATGAATCTGACAAACATGCAGAAGAAATTTTCTTTCTTCACAAATAAGATTAACACCATTTTGTTAAATATGTTTGAGCTTGCTAATTGTTCTACACAACTTCACATAAAAACATTTTCATCAGCATTTATTTTAACCCTTATACTTGTGTGCAAATATTTCTTTTCCTGATTTTTCTTAATCGATATTCTTTACACTTTCTACATACTGAAACATCTTAGAGATTTCTAAGATAGTGAATTATGTTTTTCCTGCTCGCTTAAGAAAGGCAGTCCTATAGCTATAACATAGATGTTATACTTTAATGTTATTTTCACAGAATTGTAGAATAGTGGCAAAGGAGTTCTCTAGTCCAGTTCCCCTGCTCAAAGCAGGGCCAGCTCAGGATTGTGTGTAGTTGGGTTTTAACTATCTATAGGGATCAATACTCCAAAACATCACCACGAAACCTGCTCCAGCAAGCAATCACTCTCACAGTTGGTCAAAACAAAACTTCTTGTTATTTATTTATTTATATTCTCACAGAATTTTCTGTATTTCAATCTGTGCCCTTTAATTCTTTCTCTGTTACTGGGCACCACTGCAACCTAATCTCTAATTCATTATAAAATTAGGTCCAACAGATCAAGAGGAAAATAAAGATGAGAAGTGGTCTATGTTCTGCTGGGAAGAACTGGATGACTCAGGTTTACATAACCTAAAGTAGAAAAGACTACAGACAAGAGAAAACTGGAAGATTATATTTATGATGCATTTAATGCATTAACATGCTTTTTTTTCCCCAAACCTCAATTGTTCTTTATGACGATGGCAGGCAGAATTGGAGAAAACTCATTGCTGCGAGAAAAACGAGATTCAACATAAGGAAAAATGTGTGCTTTGTAAATATAGGGGAGCATGTAAATTTCAATCTCCTAAACTAGTAAAAAGACTGATATATATTAGGAATGACATAAATATGGGTCTCTGTTGATCATACAATAAATGACCTCTCAAGATCCCTGCAGTTCTATGAGTCTTAACTTATCTCTTGACAAGAATGCAATGCACATTTTAAGCAATAGAATGGCAAAAATGAGTACTGATTAGAGTGAGAAACAAAATTGCACAAAAATTTTAGAATTGTAATTTATAGTATGTTTTTATTCTTAAAAGCTGGACTAAATTACTCCTGAGAAAGACAATAATAACTGGAATCAGTTCTTTCTTACAGAATTAAAACAGCACTTCTGTGCTGCTTACGTTGACTCTGTATTTTGGGCTTTCTTAATCCGTTTCTTCCTAGATCCATGATTTCTGACATCTGAGCATTGACCTTAAATTTCTGCCTTAACAAGAAAGTTTATTTGCACTCCTTGGTAAAGAAAAAATAAATGAATGGCCTCCAGGCCAGTAAGTATTAGCTTCTTTAAGCATACTACATTGTCTCACAGAAAATCTTCCAGAATTTGTGACAAGCAATTCTGTTTGTTTTAGGAGACCATAAACACTTTAGAACTCGAAGCCAATTTATAGTGCGTAATGTTTCTTATTTTTTTCCTAGCATGAATGTGAAATAAGGATTCCTATTGTTTCTAAGTCAAATACCACACACCAATTGCCTTCTACTCACAAACTGCAAATGTCAAATCTTCACTTCTTTTATTTTAAGGAGTGTGGCATTAAAGTTAACAAAGACCTTTATTTAGACTAATTTTGATAGAGTTTGGACTTACTTAAAGATATAAAGTACATACATTGGACTAGGAGGGTTTTTTAAACTCTGTGTGAGTACAAATGAAAAATGCATATACGTGTGCATTTTTACTAGAAGAGAATGTATTTCCCTTAAGATACAACTAGTTGTGCTAAAATCATATTGGATGATAGTCATTTGATTAAAAGTATTTCTCTAAAGAACTCTAAAATTCTGTTCTGATTTCAGTTACTGAGATTGTTCTGAGAGAAATCTCACTTGTATCATTATGTTATTACCAAATGTTCACTTTTGCTCTTGATTTAGAGAGGGAAAGGTTTAGTCCAGTGAGGTACAGTTCAAATCAATGGGCAATTCAGAATCATAGAGATAAAATCTCAAAGTGCACAGTAGCATGCAGAAAGAACTTTGGCATTAAGAAGATTTATAACACAGGAAATTGAATATTTCCTTAGAAATAGCAATTCCAAAGACACAATAGAATCAGCTAAAACTATGCCATGAACAGATGTTTTCTATAACACTTGATCAGAGAAAGATTGCTGTAAAAGAAGTTTTCAGTAGATATATACTATGCCATCAGAGACAGGTAACAGACTTGTAAATATGCACATCCCGGAAAAGTCTGTGATACAAAGCTCAAACTGACAATGAAGTATCAAGGTCATGTGACTCTGGTTTCAGTTTCCCACAAGTTTAATCAAACATGCAATATATGTACATTCCAGCAAGATCTTTAGAAAACAAATTGTCCACCTCACCATTTGAAAAGCACTTTCCTGCAAGGAAAAAATTGGCAAAAGTACTTAAAAATATAAAATAGAAGGTTTAAGGAAAAAAAAAATAAAAAGAGGTTCAGCCAATGGCTAATTAAAATGATAGAGGCATTCATCTGACTCATTAGTTAGTCACAGTACTCTAAGCAGTAAAAATAGTGTCTCATTAGTCTTTTAAACATTTATTCCTTATTCTACATGAAATTGATACTTAATCACTTTCCTAGTGTACAGCAAGTACGTATTACACAGGGAAAAGTAGGAGAATGGAAAGTTTATAAAATCTCTGTCAGTCTCTCCTACATGTTAGGAATGATTCATTATAATGGGCCGTAAGCGGCAGGGTGACTTGGAATGGAAGCTTGTAATTAAATTTGCTTCATGTTTTATTGATAGCATTTGCTGTTTTCTGAGATTTGATCATACATCTTGAGTAATGTGCAAACCTATGGATCACACTGTGTTTGGATACCCTGGCTTTGGGGGATGTAAATGATGCTAAATAGATTATAAAGAAAGTGTACCACTTCCCTTATTTACTGTATACAGATTTAGATTCTGTTTTTTTTATCACCTGTTTGATAGTGTTTCAATCTCAAAGCACACTTTAGATTTAATATGAAACTTAAAAGTTCATTTCTTCTGTATCCAAATAATATTAGTCATAGTCTGATAGAGAATAGGAAAAAAAAAAAATACTTACTTCCCCTTAGTTACAAATAAATATATATGTCATTTGAAATACCATAGATCTTACACTTCAAAGCTGGAGCTGTAGAAGCTTTGCAATTATAAACTTGAGGAGAGATGAATGGATATGAATGAGCCTTCTGTTACTCTGGATGCAAATCACCCACAAATTAGGTAAAATATGTAGGCTTTTTGTAATATGGGTAATTTGGCAAAGTTAAAAACAAATTTGCAAAATCCCTAAAAGCCCATGGATTATTTAGGAACAGATGGTGTGAAAGGCATTTGAAATCCCTCCTGTAGACTATGTTCTACTTCGTAAGAAAAGAAGCTCATGGAACAGAGTCTACCTCCAAATGGCTTTGACCCTGGTCTACACATCTGCTACCACTTTCCTGATCAACTAATTGTTCAGTTTCATTTTCAGTATGGAACAATGTCAGTGGGGTTTTATCCTCAAAACTCAGACAATGGGATATTCTAAAAATGTAGCCTAAGTATCTTCAAATAAACTGGATTTGATTTTGCTATCAGAAAGGAAGTGCACTTATGATACTTATAAACACTAGTTCTGGCTGTGACTACTTTTTTCACAAGTGAAAGAGTATTGTATGATTTCAAAAGCATTTCAAAATTATTATAACATTTTCTGCCATGAAATTCTACTTCCAAACTCTGATTGGTATTCCTACATCAAATTTTTATGTGGCTTTTGATTAAGTCAATCAAAATTGAATGAGAATCACAGGCTTCATTAAAAAATTACTTTTTTTTCCCTTTGTTTTTCTTTTTGACTTCTGTTGTATATCCTCTTTATGTTTCTAAAGCTCAATAAAACCTTTTAAGACACAGCTATAAAACTTCAGCTCGAGGAGATTCCTCAGTCATGTGGTGAACTAAGCAAATATTAATGGAATGTCACAATTCAATTACACAATTAAAGGCTGCATTGCAGACAAACAGGAAGGGAATTAGAAATGCAGAAGCACAAATATTCCTGAATTCTGTAACTATTGAGTGCTCAAGCTTGCAAAAAATGCTGTTCCTTCCACACTATTTTTCTGCCTGTGCACTTATTCAGTCTTGACTGATAATAGAAGAAGAGGAAATAAATGACAGACAAGGCTGTGTCATGGGCAAATCTAAAATTCTTACAGTGACTTTTAATTAAAACCTAACTGAGAAAGCAAGTAGTGAGGAATGGGAACCTTTTGTAAAAAATGCAGCTTACCTTTTTGTTTTGGTGACAAACAAGAAATATGAAAGTGTGGGCTGAAAGACAGTGCTATATACTGGCAAGAAGAGGTATTTTAAAAAGTGTGACTGGTTTTAAAAACTCATTGACTGGTTTAAAGTTCATGAAGCTTAAAGAAAAAAAAATAACATTTTTCTCCTTTTTCTTCTAGTTCCTTGGTTTTAATAGTACATTTAATTTGCATTTCTAAGCAATATTCTGTCAGAATGACAGGTAGATTTTGATGTAAACTGTGACTGCAGGACGTGTTTGCCACAAAACACTGAAAATGTGATTCTTGCAATGAAATCCCCAGATGGGAAGCATTTCTGCAGTTTCATACTGGATCCAAATAATCTTTCTTGATGTAGTATGATCATTAGGGAATTTCTCCTCTACTCTTTGCAATAAACAGTTTATTAGTTTGATGACCTAAGTTGTCCACAGTGACTTTTAATAGCTGTCAATCAATAGCTTGTCTTTTAAAGAAATTTAAAAGTCACATAGGCATATATGTCATTCAGTTTTTATTGCAAATGTCTAACATGAGCTATAAAGCACTGAAATTTTCCTATGACACAAAATATCTAGCACAGTAAGGTTCTACTCTGGCTTCACTAAAGTATAAACTTCGTGCAAGAATGATGCTTTGAGTCATGGTAAGATGGTAGGCCTTTTGTAATTTTTCTTACCTGAAAAAAAGCCACCAACACCAAGGAAGACAATGCAGGTTGATTTCCATGGAGAAAAAAAAAAACAAAACATAAATCAAAATGAGTTCCGATTTTGACAATGAAAAGTTTTGCTTGTTTTTATTTGCCTGCTTGTTAATTTTTTGTTGAAAAAGTGTTTCAAACCAGTCTAGCTCCTGAAGTCTTCAAAAGCCAGTTATGAATATATACACATCTTTTGAGTTTAGCTTCTTTTAAAGAAGTGAATGCAACGGGAAGAACAGTTACTACAGTTATCCCTCATATGCATCCCTTAAATACAAGCAACCTTTCAAAACAGATCTGTACACAGTTTTTTTCAGCCTTCTGATAACTCCTGCATTATACCTAGTATTATTTTGATATCAGCCAGCCTTATAGCTTTTTCTATCCCTTCTCCAATCCCACAGCCTTCTCTGTTATACACAGAAGAAAGGAGGGAAATGTTACAATCCATTCTAGTGCTACTCTTTTGATGCATTGGATAATTAGTGCATGAATCATCCTCTCAGGGCAATATGAAATTACTGCAGATATTCAGATGATATCTTGAGATCCCATCCAACCCTCAAAGAGTAATAAAATTGTCTAGGTAACATCTTTTTTCTTTTTTTTTTTAATAGTTATTAGTCCCCCTCCCTCAGAAAACTGAGGTACTTAAATTAAAGAAATGTGGTGGATAACATGCTATTGTTGCTACCATCAGCGAAAACGTTTTCTTCTATGAGGTTTTGTCAAATAAAAAACTTAGTAGGCCACTAATGGCCGTGACCTGTGGCAGCCTTATTGTACTGTGTAACTGAATTATTTCCTTTCCTAAAACTCCAAGTGAGACACTGAGAATGCTAGGTCAGCATCTATAGTAAACAAATCACCAATCACCCAGCAACTACAGTACCATCTGCATTCAGAATGAAAGATCTCTTCCCAAGCTTGAATTTTTGGACTTTAGATTTGACCCTGAGTTTTTGTTATGTTAACAAATGATAAAACTGTGAATCTACATATGGGACTGCTGAGGGAAACACAACAGTAACAAATTACTTAAATAAGTCAGGTTGTTTGACCCAACCCTGTCAACTCTTTAAATTCATTTCCTTCTCACCCTTCTGTATCATCACTGCAGTTTTATTTCTCCCAAATCTTCCATGAATTCATTTATACAAATCGCATCAGTGCTTTTGGCAATTAATCCTACATTTTTTTGTTTTCTTTGCATGAAATAGCTCTGCTGGAACTCCTGTTTACTTCCAATTTCAGTTTGTTTCCACTGGTTTTTCAAACAGCAGGTTACAGTTAATTAAAATTAATCTGAAAATAGAAAAAAAAATAGTATAGGAAATGTTTGTAATTTGATACATTATTTTTTTCTTTATTAAAGTTCTCAAACTGCATATTATTAATACAGTTGAACAAATAATTACCCTAAATCTCATATTCAGGTAATTACAAAAATAAAATGAACATCTGTTATTACAAATGCATGATGCCAAGCCATAATATGAAGGCTAGGGGTTAACACAGGCAAATTGGACACGGTACATAAACTCAAAATAAATTATTGTATGGTAGTGTAATTACATTCCAACCATTATGTTAATTATAATATATATGAATTCAATAATTAAAGAAAACAAGGTCTTCCTTTGGTTTCCTATTCATATTCTTCTGAGTACTGAATTACTCTATGTCAGCTGAGATGGCACCGAACCATAAATCTGACAGCAGTGCATGGTGACATCATTTTTAATATGTAAAAGAAAGCTTAGTCTACATGCTAGATTTGAAAGAACTATTTTGTTAATTAATCTAGGTCAAAAGTAAACAAGATAGAGCTAAACAGGGCATAGAAAATCCACTTGCTGATTGCCCAAATAATTATATTAAACATGTATTACCTTAGAGATACTGATCTAAATTGTTTCTTTAAAATTTCTTTATGGTAAAATTAAATTAGAATGGGAATATTCTCTAAGTATAGGTTATATTAGCAAAGAACAGAGAACATAATCACAAAAAGTATGTGGCTGAAGATACTTTGTGTATCTTCCTTCAGTAAAAATGTGATATTTCCAATATGGACACAGATTTTAAGAAAATTTTATATACTGACAAGCAGGCCATATTATCTGACACACAAATGCAGTGAGTTTGAGAATGTTTACACACTCTTAGGAGACAAAATCAATCAAAGCATACCAAAAAACAAACAAACAAACACAACTTTTGGCTGTGAGGTGGGTTTTTGAGCTGTTTGTTTCTCCCATTAAATGATGATAACAGTGTCTAGTAACCTATGAAATGTTTTATTGGATATCAGACGTCTACAGAGCAAAAAGTTATTCTGATTACAGTTACTGATGGCTAGTGTGGGATTCCTGTGTTCACTAGCTGTGTTCTCATAAAGCTCTTCTGAGAACCTTTTACCACTGCTAAGGGACCCAAGCAGGTACTAAACCTTAGTCTGAGGTTAAACTGACTGAAGAGAATAGAACTGTGAATAAATGCTGAATGCAACAAATAGCAAAGCAAGAATTTGACTGAAGTTGCAGACAGAGCCATGAAGAATCAAGTATTATGGATGAATAAGGTAGAGGAGGTATTTCACAGATAACTAATGGGCAACACTGGAGACATTTCAGGCAGTGGAGTCTTGTAAGACCAAAATTACTGTTGAGAAAACTCACAGTATATTCCTATGGCATACAGCTGCAAATAAACCCAAACTACATTTTTTACTGACAAAAAGAAAAGGATATGTACCTCAGCAATGCCACTGATTTAAGTCATCTGTGTACCACAGTAATCAGTGAATGTGCAGGGGGTGATATGAACAGTATTCAGCTTGCCATATAAAAATAGATATTTATAGCAGCACTGGGATTGTATGGGTCAAGCTATGGCAAAGCTGAATAGAGCATCAAAATCAAACTGAAGTGCTTTGAAATTGTCCTTGCCCAAAATCTAAAAACGTTTACCTCTGATGGCTCCAGGAGAACTCTCTCTGTATTTTTTGAACAGCCTATGCAGGCTAAGACAGATGTGTTTCACAAGTACTATTCACAATGGTAATTAACTCAGTTATTCTGGGCGAGAGGAAATGACTGTAGTGTGAAGTGACATTCCAGTTCCCCTGCTCCCTTGGACAGTACTAACAGAACTGTAGCACAGTGAGGACAAATTTTTCATGCACGGTGTGTTTCGTCCTGAATGTCTTCCAGTACTGCACAAAAGGGATTTTTCAGTTTTACTGCAAAACTCTATATCCATATAGAATGTCATGCTACTTACCTACCTGTTTCATCAAGTGGATAGTGAAGGAATCTTCTTGAATTTAATATTATTTTATTTATTTATAAGCTAGATGACTTTATTATTAATACTGCAAGAAGCAGAAAAAACATTAAATTTCATACGTACTCTGCATCCATTTTGTATATAGGTAACTAACTTGGAGACTGTGTTTGTTTTATGATGGCAGCCAGAGTAAAAGTCTGGAGCAATGAAGAAGTACCCCAGGTGAGAGAGAATAAAATCAATGAATGCTTCAGCAAACCATAGGTGCTGGTGGTATGCATCCACAAATGCTGAGTGTCAATCACAATAACTAGTAGTGTTCAGAGCCTTCAGGAAAGCAAATGTCACTCCTACTCAGTCTGGAGAAGATGATGGTGGGGATCTCATCAATCTACAACTAACTGAAGGGAGAGTGCAAGAAGGACAGAAACTTTTTCAGAGTTGCCAAGTTGCAGGACAAGGGGCAATGAGTACAAACTGAAGGTTCCTTCTGATCATAAAGGAGCACTTTTTTAAATGTGTGCAGAACTGAGCACTAGTACAGATTGCCCAGAGAAGCTGTGAAGTCTCTTTCTTGGAGGTCTTCAAAACCCACCTGGACATAGTCCTCAGCAACCTGCTTCAGATGTGACATGCTTGAGCAGGGAATTGGGTGAAATGGACCCAGATGTCTTCGTGACAGCTGTCTTTCAAGTGTGGACAAAACATGAGCTGGAGACTATATGCATTGTTCTGGTAACCTGCAGTCTGCTTCTTGCAGTCCTTCACCTTATATGACCAGAATATGACTATAACATCAAACTGAAGCCATAACATAGCCCAGTCAAACTCTGTGGTACACAACTTTTGTTTGGTGGCCCTGCTAGGCAGGGGGGTTGGAACTACATGATCCTTGAGGTCCCTTCCAACCCGGGTAATTCTGTAAAAAAAAAAAAAAAAAAAACAACAAAAAAAAAAACTTTGATTTGGAATTTTTTGTTTATGGGATTCCATGGGTTATTTTGCCAGAAAGGTTAGAAACATTCATTCACTTCTTAACTTTAGAGAGAATTTGAGAGAATTTCATGTGCAATAGCACTGAAAGTTTCACTAGAGCTATGACATCATTTGCTTATTCCTTTTGTCCTGTAACATGCTAGGCTAGTAAAGGGAATTGTATTTGATTAACAGGATTGGTTTTGACATATGTTCTTTCTCAGTACATTGTTAATACTTACATGAACGGTACTGAAAAGAAATATCTAAATCATTCATTACTGACTCAGGCAATAAAATACGGAAAATATATTTACAGTTTTTGATGGTAGTTTAAGAACTTTCACAAATAATTACTTAGCACCTTTCCAAGAAAAATTACATTCTGTTTGCCTAAATGAAGTATTTCTTAAATTACATCAGCAACTTGGATATTACTGAGCAGTCAACAAAAACTGCAATCTGATTCAAATGATAAAGACTGTAAAGACATTCAAAATTCTTAATGATACTCAGATATTGAATGCTGTACACTATAAAACAAACATGAAAAGGCAAATGTCTTTAAGTTACTCTATTTCTGAATTTGGGTCACTGAGTATCACTGAATATCCATTACTACATTTTCTTTGTTACTTTTTTTTTTTTTTTCTCAGAAGCTAAAGAACCTCTATATTTTCACTAATCTGAATTAGTTGCACAAAAATTAAGAACTTCATCCATTTGCCTACCAAAAGTGTCTTTCTTGCTATTTTTCTTTTACCTTAGTATCCCACCTGGCTTCTGCTGATAGTCCAGGACTCTGAACTTCCATACATTTCCTATTATACACCATTGCTGTAGTTGCCTAAGATATCTTAGTGCATCTCAAATAATACGAGTTGCCTGTATTTAGACTACCAAATGAAGTCCAAACCATAACTTATTTTGCTGAATTACTTTATTTTTACTAAAATACTAATTGATTTAACTCTATATTTAAGACTAAATGGAGGAAAAAATAATTAATATTTTCTACTTGAGGAGGTTTCAAATCCAATTTTATTTTTAATTTGAAGATAGTTCCCTAGAAATGCAAGATGGTTTCCAGGAAATTAAGCCTTCTTATCAATAACTGCATCACAATTCAGGATCACAATTCAAGAAAAGCAATTGAATAAAGTGGCATTCAATTTCTTCACTTAAGGATGTATTCTTTTTTAATTTGTTCAGCTGAATGCAATTGTAGTGCCAGTCTTTGTCTGACAAGATAACACAGACTACTTTGCAGTTCTATTACAACCTTAGTATTTTCTTCTTGTCTGCTAGTACTGAAAACTTAGGATAAATACCATCAATCTTTTTCACAATCTCTTGAAAAGCGTTCACTACTTAGTGGTGACACAAAGAATATTGTTTTTATTTGTACTTCTAACAATTCTTTTTCCAATTAAGGAATCCAAAATATATGAAAACACCTTCTCTTAGCCCTCTCATATTTCAGTATGTACCAAAATAATGCAATAACCTGAATTAAAGCATGTTGTCACTGTGTCACTCTCAACAATGAAGCTATTATACCAATAAAGCCAAGTGGAACAAGAGAACAGCTTGTTTCCCAGAATGTGGCACAGAATATGGTGCACCTTAGGAATGACACTTCATTCCTTGAATGCTTGAGAACAGTTAATAACTAAGAAATTCATATTTCAGAAGATTCAATAATACAACAAAGAAAGATCATTCAGCACATTTCTTTTCTGAATCAAGCATTCTTTATTTCTATTTAACACTGAAATACATTGTATTAATGTTTTATATTATTTATTTGGTCACTGTTTTCTTCAGCAGAAAAGGATAAGATCAAACAACTAATGATAAGTCGCCCAAAACAGACCTACTGAGGAGATCAGGCTGCTTGATTTACACTGTCACTAACATTTGTTTTCGGAAAGGATCTAGACTTAGATTCTTCAACAGAGTATATATTTCAGATGCCAGCTGAAAAATCTCTTCTAGTTTAAATGCATAAGTACCTTTAAAGGTCTGCAGAGGAGTATTCATTCCACTTACACTTAAGTTCCAGTTAGCCAAAGGGCCTTTGGTCTCTGAAGTTCAAACTGGTCTTTAGGAAACTCGGGTATTTATTTTAGGGGTCCTGGCTTACTCAGACTCAGTCCCAGACCAGGTTTTTCTTAGAGTGATTCAAAATGTGGTAGGAAAACATGTTTCTGACATCTGGATTATCTTGGAAATGAGCTGTTTTTTCAATTCAATCATGCAGCTTTCTTGAGTTTTTCCTTCTTACAAAGCCTCTGGGAAAGAGAAGGCCACAAATCGGATAGCAGAAATTTATTAAGTTGGTTTTCCACTTCTTGCATCATAACTACATAGATGTGTTGCTTACTACTAGTAATAAATTCACTACCAAATAGACAAATGATCTCTGTAGTTACTAAACAAAATCAAAGTACATTCTCTGAAAAACCTTTAACCCTCACATTTATGGTTAGGTCCTGGATTCCAAGTTGGTTCTGATACTGAAGAACTCTAAGCACTGAGACTGGGAAACTGTATTCCTCCTGGACTGGTGGGAGATGACAAAGGTTTCCATTTGCTCTCAGTAAGTTTGTCCTGGCTTCAACTGGAATAGAGTTAATTTTCTTTCCCCTGTCTTTCATAGTCAAACCAGTTACCTTTGGGGTACTCAGCATCCTGATCTGGAAGATAGAGATGGGGAGCAGAATATATTCCCCACAATTCAGTAGGAAACAGTTAGTAACTTGGTGCTGCTATTCCACATGGACTGTGAAAAGGCCAGATGAGAGCAACCTGAGGGTACTGCAAGAGCTGAAGAACATGATTGTCAAGAAGCCTTCTGTCATTTTTCAGCAGTCCTGGTCAGCTGAGGAGGTCCTAGATGACTGGAGACTTGCCAACATATGACCCATCAAGAAGGATTAGAAAAAGGATCTGGGGAACTACAGACCTTCCAGCCTGACCTTGGCCATGGAACAGACCATCTTGAGTGAGATCACACTGCATGTGTGGGAGAAGCAGAGGATCAGGCCCAGCCAGTATGTGTTCATGAAAGGCATGATTGGTCCTGCTTGACAATCCTCATCTTCTTCCATGACCAACTGACCCTCTTGGTGGGTGAGGGAAAGGCTGTTGGTGTAGTTTACTTTTAGTAAAGCCTTTAGCACTCTCTTTTACAGCATTCTCCAGGAGAAGCTGGCAGTCCTTAGCTTGGACAAGTATAAAATTTTAAAACCATTCAGAGCAGTAGCCTGTATATAAGTGCTTAGCATTTCTCCCTGCAGCAGTCTTTTTTCACACCAACCATGGGAAATCAGAAGGTAATTATTCCAGCAGATAAAGGTTAACATTTGTACATAATAAGCCCCATCATTTTCTTACTGATATTTGACTGAAGTTTGAGTGATCCATACAGAACAGTGTCAGAAATAAATGCATTGGCTTCATATTTTCTGCAAGTATAATTCTGAGATTCTGATCTTTTGATGTTATGCCTACTCTTGGAAGACTCAAACTAGTAGGTCTTTATGATGCAATCAAAAGTGACATTATGATAGTGCATGTTCTTTATGGGAGATTGCACTGTCTTTGCATGTCATGGTTTGTTTTATGTTGTTTCACTTTGGTTGTTTTGTTGTTTTTTTTTCCCCTGTGGACTATTTTATCTAGTGTTACATAAAAACAGCTAGCTATGTAATGCTCATTCCATAATAGAATCTCTATCATACATATATGTCCACTGTATTTATGTTGTTTGGTTTTGTGTTGGTTTTCTCTGTTTGGTTTGGTTTGTTTTTTTTGGGGGGAGAAGGATGTGAGGGAAGAGATTGGGCTTTTTTTTTGTTAATATACTGCATTCAAGAATTACCACTGTTATGCTTTTACCAATTATTTGTGTTATGAGATATGTCATTAGAAAACAGAACAACACGTGATGTTAGCCATGTCATTAAGGTCTATAGTGGAACATTAATTATTGATTTTTGCCTGAAAAGCATCAGAATGTTGTATTAGAGCTGCAGTGAACTCTTCACCTTACATGCATTCAACAGACCTGTGACATTCAAGGGTGACAAGGTTTAGTTTGCTACTACATTCAGTGCAATCTGAGGGCTGTAACAGAATTGTAAGCACAGCCAAAGTTGCCCGATAGTGGGATATTTAACTCCAATATTTTTGTTTGGCAGTATGTTACTTAAGTCATTCTCAGTTTCTAAGTCCCTATTCTTTCATTTTCTGAGTTCCCTCCCTTTCTGCAAACCATACTTCAAGTCATAAGGGCCTCGTATACAGTATATTAGTATTTTTAATTTAGTAGTTCTTCTGGTATCTTGCAAACATGAAAGAGCCTTGCAAGTAAACGAATGGATTTGCAGGCAAGTATGTCTCTCTGTGGTAGGTATTCTACCACAAGTATACAGAGGTTTTATTTCTGTGATAGGAGATAGAAGACTACTCAAAAACTTACCACTGGTAGAAATTAAGGTCTCCTGCTGCAGCACGAAAAGCAAAGACTTTCTCCTTGGTTTTGCAGGAATTTTGATGTTGCCTTCATTAACCTGAGCCACTGAAGAGTTACAGCCCTGCTGATAAAATCACCAGTGTGTTATCATATAATGTGGTAATTACATAGCAGTTATCTGTCCCTAGGTACTGCTATTCATAAGCACATGCCTTATTTTTAGAATAGTGACTGACAGGGTAGAACTTGAAAAATACTTTAGGTGGGTATCTTTAATCACTTGTGACCAGAGCCAGTGTTGTTAAACTCCTCTTCCTCTGCCCTGTTCAATTGTAACAAAATGCTGACTAACTTGTCTCTTACAAAAAGTGCAGGATATTCATTTTTGTCTTATTAAGTCTGTGTTGACTTTGAGAGAGCACCTTTCCACTTATGGCCATTCTTAAACCTACCAGACTACTGATTGTACTTTTCACATTCACAAAGTAGTGTAGAAAGGTCATTTTTCAAGCAACGCTTTTCTTACTGTAATTGCTTTTTATCTGTCTTTTTTCTTCTTGATGGCCATTAAAGCAGGAGTGATAGACTGTTGCAGCAATATTGGTAAAAACTGGCTCTAGAGATGACAGCTTGATCATTCTGTGGGGGCCTGAGCATGTGAAGAATCAGTCCATGGGGCCAGCAGATCAGTTCTCTTTATGTTATCATTCTCAAATTACAACTGCTCTGTCCTGAGAAACCACTGCTATTTCAGATGCTGTCAGATCTCCAGACAAACCATATCAACAGTACTAGTGAATCTAGTTCTGATAGTGTTCCAGGATGAAAACATTTGTAGTAGACTGAGAAATACTAAGGGAAGTTAAACAATACATACATTAAATTAGAAGAAATTAATCTTAGTTGCTAAAAAAAAAAAAAAGAAAAAAAAAAAGAAAAAAAATATTTGTTAAGTGCACAAACAACTGTAAAGGCTTAAGTTGTGTTTTGTCTTTTGGAATTAGCATGACTGCTGGGTAAGGATTGGGTAAATTTTTGCTCCAGATGCTCTCCAAGAGAGCAAAAAATAAAAACAGGAAGTGATCTGAAGATCCTCAGATGGATAACTATATGAGGTTTCAGCAATATGAGGTTTTGAATTATATGAACCAAGCGCATCACAACAGAACAGATTAATTCCTTAGGTGAAACTACTGTGTTCTGCCACTGTAGCTATGTTAGTAAAACACAGATACAAAATCACACTGCCTGATGGCTAATGAATTGACAAAATCTCTAGAATGGCTACAGATAGGATAGCAAACAAGAGTATTTCTCAGTTTAGCCTAGGACATGAAAAAAAATACAGCATGGTCTCATGAGAAAAGCTTGCATTTTGCCACATAAATGATCTCAGAGGGGGTGTTCTGTCAATACATGTGAACATGGTATATCTGAGTTAAGTCTGAGGTGTACATACAGATGGGTTAAGCAACTTACTCGTAACCACACAGAGGGCATGCAAGGGGAAGGGACAGGTAAAAATCTAGAATTCATCAGACTGGAAGCAAAACATAGGAGACTTGAAGTCTACAGTAAGTGCTGTATTTAATTTCATGATCTCAGATATCATCCACAGCACACATATTTGTACCATAAAGTACAGCAAGTTAAGCTTGTTATTACTTTCTTTCTAATTTCTGTTATTTTAACTCTGTGAAATATCATGACTGCAGGAATGCAGAGAATTTCACTGAAGTAGTTTCAAAATTAGAGGTATCCAATAGCTACTACACAGAAAGCAAAATTCATTTCTAGGAATTAAAATCTCCCATCTGTAAATGGATAGTTAAATCCAGCTCAACCTGCAAGAAGACAACAGCCACCTGATGACAGTTCACTGCACTGTGTATAATTACTTTAATTCGGTTTTGGACAATACCCAAATAAAAATATGGATCTTCCAATTCTCAGTGAGCAACACATGTACTGATGATATCGCTATTAAATCGCCACGTCCCCTTAGACAGATCTTCCAGCATTTGGCTTTTTGCCTAGTGAGACTGATACGCATCAGAGTTAGAACAATTCAGCTATGTCCCCATTACTCTCTGCAATTGTGGCCACACTAAATCTTGCTGCCTTCACTGGAGCTCTGTGAAAATTTGCGGCTTACCCACATGAAGCATGTTAAGTAGAGAGGCATTGTTTTCTAATTTAGATCTAGTCTATCACACCCAGTTTACAGCTGTATTCCAAAGGAAACAACTATTCAAATAAGGTTAATGAATCTAAAAAAGTAAATTGTGAAGTGTATTTAATTACTGGGCAGTCTGCCATACGTTGAACAATTTTCTACTCCTGTGCTTGTTGCCTGTGGTTATGATCAGAAACTGGGATTTGTACTATCAAACCACACACACACACACAATAAAAATAATAATAATAAAAAAATCTGTGTTTCTACAAGCCTAGAACTTACTTTTACCATTATTCAGTGCTTAGAATAAACGACAGCTAACATTTCAGAGTTTCCACCTAAGTGTCAAAAAACAAAGACTAAATAAAACCTCAGCATAAACTTGAATATACACATACCTATGCACTTGGTAGACTAATCTTTAATAATTATGCCTGGCTCTTTATTTAATAATACTGGTAGAACATTGAAACCTAAAAATAAATTTTAAAAAATCTTCACTACTTCACATATATTTGTGGAAACAGAACAAGTGTTAAATATGATGATTTTAGAAGGACATTTGTCATTGCAGCATGCAGGTAGAAACAATATTGCCAGCATGAAAAGGCTTACCCTTATACTAATATTTTAACCTGCTCTGTTTTTTATATAATACATCCTAAGCTAACTGTTTATAAACAGTTTTATTTCCACTGTATTTAATCTGCTTTCAAGCAAGAGTTATTCATTATAATCTAAAAATATTTATTTTACTAGAATTCCTTTACTAGAATTTAAAATGTAAACAGTACCTTAATGCCACTACTGCTGCTTTTTTCTCTAGCAAATAGTAGCTTATAGGCGTCTTTAGACTTTTGAATTCTAGAGTCATAGTGGCCTCTATTGTTGTCATATTAGAATAGCATGTAAGTAGGGTGCTCCAAAAGTAATGCCTCCAGTTTATTTCCATGGCAATTACAACAGATATAAAGAGCATGATAACACTATTTGATAGAGCAAATTCTCAGCTACACAATGCCATTTTTCAACATAGTTACTACCATTACCTTTGCATTTAGCATAGCTTCACCAAGGCTGGATTGTGCCTCATCAATCTGGTGGCCTTCTATAAAAGACTGACAGCACTGGTGGACTAAGAAATGGCAACTGATGTCATCTACCTGCAGTTCTGCAAGGCTTTTGACATGGTCTCCCAGCATTAAGCTGAGTGATGCAGTCAATACTAAGGAAGGAATGGACATCATCCAGAGGAACCTGGACAGGCCTGAAAAGTGGGCCCATGAGAATCTAATGAGGTCCAATAATGCCAAGTGCAAGATGTTACACTTGGGCTGGGGCAGTCCCAGATATGAGTACAGCTGGATGAAGAACTCATTGAGAGCAGCCCTGCAGAGAGGGACATGGGGATCCTGGCAGACGAAAAGCTGGAAATGAGAAAGCAGTGTGTGCTTGCAGCCCAGAAGGCCAGTGGTGCTATGGGCTGATTCCAAAGAGGGTGACCAGCAGGGTAAGGGAGGTGATTGTACTCCTATACTTTGCCCTTGTGGGGTTCTATCTGAAGTATTTTGTCCAGGCCCCCAGTACAAGAAGGATGTGGAGCGGGTGAAGCAGGTTCAGAGGAGGGCCACAGAGATGATTACTGGGCTGGAACATCTCTCTCATGAGGACAGGTTGGGGGAGCTGGGATTTTTTAACTTGGAGAAGGCTCTGGGGAGACCGCATTGTGATCCTGCAATACATAAAAGGAGTTTACAGGCAGGAGGGGGATCAATTTTTTATGCATGTAGATAGTGGTAGGACATAGAGGAATGGATTTAGACTGCAGGAGGGGAAGATTAGGTTTGATGTTAGGAAGAAATTCTCCTCCCAGAGGGTTGTGAGGCACTGGCCCAGGCTGCCCAGAGAAGTGGATGCCTCATCCCTATAGATGCTTAAGGGCAGGACTGATGGGTTCCCAGGCACTACTAGTAGTTGGCAACTCTGCCCACAGCAGGAGTGTTGGAACTAGATGATCTTTGAGGTTCCTTCCAATCCAAGACAATATGTGATTATTGCCAGTGATGAACAAGAGCCTGCATGCATCACTTTTAAAAATCTTCATGAGTGAAGGTGACCCACTGCTGCTGACACCACTGCTGAAGTGCACCACTGCTGAAATGCCTTACCATGCTAACATCCACTGTTCAGCATGCATAAACATTCAGCAAGCATTGATGAATACCAGCAAATGCCTTTTTCTTTCTTTTTTTTCATACGGAGTTCAAGGACACACCTTTGTTTCAAATGCAATTCCATGTCAGAAACCATTTTGTCAAAATTCCCTTTTGCCACAGTTTGTTGCATGGCAACAAAATGGAATGGAATATCAATGGGAAAGTTCAACATCTACTGCCATGTCACCAACATTCCCCTCTGATGTCGTGAACACACAGAATAAAATAGGAGACATTACTTCTGGGGCAACACTTGTTTGAAGCATTTTTCTCTTCTCAATAATGAAATCATCACTTGCATGAGGATAAAAGATGGAACTGCATACAACTTTGGTCACCAACAAATATATAATAGGTCTGAATTCACTCTTCACATTTCCAGTACAATGAAGGCTTCCATTAGTGATGGGGGGAGGGGGGGGGGGGGGGGAATAGATCCTTTCTTCCAAGTACAGTTGAACTCAGTTTAAAATACATTGTGTGTGGCTATTTTTGAGACTACCTCTCTCCTTGTCTTCTTGACTATTCAAGAGTCCTTGATAGTTCATTTAGACAATATTTATAATTTTTAAATGAAGCCAGGATGAATTTCACCATAACCTATTAAACCTGAGGTGAGTTTACAGAAAGCAACATAGTAATTACTCCAAAATAGTTATGAATGCAATTTGTATCAAGTTTTCATGTATCAGAATGAGCTTTTAAACACCAAAAAAAAAAACAAAAACAAAAAACACTTGAGTATTAAAACTACTTTTAACCTTTTTTTCCACAACTATCAGGACAGAATTCAGTGAGGCACTACATTTCAATTTTACGAATTACTGAAGTCTGCTATTAGATGTTCTATTGAAAATAGACTAAAACTCAACTCCCTTGCTCCCTGTCCACATGACCGATTTCCCTAATTCTCACTATTATAAAGTGATTTATAATCTTTGTGATTAACAACATACGACAAAATTATTTCCTTTGACAGTTTTTGAGCCTAAAATAATCCCCTTTGCTATACTATTGAACATATGAAAAAGAAAAGAATCTTTTGCACAAAAGAATGAGACTTGTCCGGATACATGTATAAGATTTGATATTTTACAGTAAGAAATATCATTAATATTCTGAGGGAAAATAAATATGAAATAGTAGGATAAATAAAGATCTTAGTAATCATATGTCTAAAGTAAATAATACATGTTTTTTTTTTTAAAACGTACATTTTTTAAATCAAAAATTTATTGATAATGCAAGTTTTAAAAGAGTACCGTAAGCTTTGTTGTCAGTATGCAAGAACCTGGTGAATTAAACTTGGATGATATAAACATACAACTTAGAAAAGAGTCAGACCAATCAAAGCTGTTCACAGACTTCATATTTTGGTGCCTTTGCAGCAAATAGATACAGGTAATACCTTCTATGCCATGGGTGGTATGGCAGTAGAGCTGGTACCTCCCTGCCAATACTACATTACATCTTGTTGCTATGCGACAGATGGCAATAGGGGTCTGATGCAGTGGTATGGAAGTGCGTATGAAGCAAAGATGTGCAACTGAATTCCCATGTCGAAAAAAATTTACCCACTGACAACCATATATTCACTGAACATTTATGGAGATCAGACTGAATTAGAGCACAATGGGGTGGTAAGTGGTGCATTTCAGCAACAACATCATGACAGCAGCTGTGAAACAGTGGGTCACCTCTACTGGTGAAAATGGATAGCTAATGGTTGTGACAGTGTTCAAAAAGAGTGATCTGTAGCTGAGAATTTGATCTACCAAATGGTTTTGTTGTGCTCTTTGTATCTGTTTCCATAGAAATATATAGGAGACATTACTTTCAAGCAATCTACATGCATTCTAATGGGCAAATTGATTCATGATCTGAGCAGATCACTCTGTCAATATCAGAATTTATGTGGTTGCAAAGTCACCCATTTTATGTTAAATTCAGATAGTGAAGTTTTCAACTTGCTTTTTCATTTATGTCTTTTCATCAGCAAAATACATTACGAACATCCAGGAGGCAGAAAGGGAACAAAATAGACATTCATATATGAGATACTTCACTTTGACAGGTGCCTGCTCCCTTTCAAACAACAGTAAAGAAAAAATTGAAGTAGCTTCTAATAGTACAACTAACTGGGAGTGCAAGTGAGTAGAAATAGTACTTTGTATGTGTCAAGGTATATGTTTGCCTCCTGTCAGTACCTTATTACTTACCCCAAAGAACAATTATGTTAGGTAGTTAGTTAATGCAGAAGAAATTTTTCCGTTGTTAAATAATTAGCATTACTGAAACAAGCACCAGGATTCTCCTAAAAGGTTTCTTTTTCACTGTCCACACAAGATACTACAATACACACAACAGAAATATTACTTCATAACAAACTGAAAATGGATAATAAATGATGAGAAAAATACAAAACTGCAGGTTAGATAGCACATTACAAGAAAGGTTAATTTACAAGACCTTTCTTCTACAAAATGTCTGTAGGGCACGCTGAGCAAATGACAGCTTATTCTGAAGATATAGCATTTTTTCCTCTAAGATGTGTTACAGTAAAAATGGGGTGGTGACCTGATTTCAGACATGTACAAAAGTTTTATTATTATTATTATTATTATTACTAGTTAATAGTAATTTATTATTATTATTATTATTGAAATAGAACCTTTGAAGACAGGATTTCATAGAATGGCTTTTTTCTGAAACTGGTCAGATTCAGAAACTGCATTATTCCACACATAGTATCTGGACAACTCTCATTTCTCACAGGTCATTTGGAGGTGGTAAGCTTAAATGCATCTATATGCTATTGATGTTCAGAGGCTACTAGAGATTGCCCATCTTTCTCAGAAACTCACAGCATCTTCGAGTTTCTATTTACCATTCCAATAGCAGAATTAAGACAGACAGTAAAAGAAAGAATTATGGCTGGTAGCAGATGTTATAAAATCTGTTTGTAGAACACAATTGCTTATATAGGCATTTTTAGACAAAGTTAAAAAAGGAGAACATATTTTTCACCCTGGCACACCAGCTGTTGTCAGTGTTACAGTCAATGGAACTATATTGCTTAGAAAAACACATATTAGAAATTGCATCTATGTTGACAACATGAAAAATGACAGAAAAAAAAATAATATAAAAGTCTCTCATTTTACCATCACTCTTGAGGCAAATGGGTTTATGTAAATAAAGCAATGTAGCTATCATTTTTCCTTTTAAAATGGTTAATCCTTTATTGTTCTTACAGTTATTATATCTGACAGTGTTGGATAGGAATGAGTGATAAAGTCACTGATTAAATCAATGTAGGAATAGTGACTGAGAAAATCAATAAGTGGTAAAGATACATCAGAAAAAGCTACACTTCCAAGCCACTGTTCCACAGTATCCAACTTCTTTTCTGTTTTACATCACATCAGCTGAGCAGGGACAACAGTGGTATCTGGGGGAATTTGCAAGCATGGAGTGTCTGTGGGACTGGTGCATATGTTGACCATCTGGTAAGCAGAAGACTCTTGGGGTGAAAAGAAGGGTCCAGGATCTAGGCAGACATTTCAGATGGAGAAAGAAGTTATGCTGGTACTCATGGAAGAATACATGCTTGTGAACCTGGCATGTGTTGCGTACATGCCTGCACCTATAAGCTTCAGGACCAGAGAGCCCTACATGAATGCTTTGCAAGGCAGCACTTTGTGACAGTTGGTGCAGCCACTCTCATCCATGTTTGTGCCTGCTTTCTCTGGGATATGTGCTGGACTTTCCCATTGGCTGAATGTGCAAACAGTAGAGCAGCAGCCATGTCTAGTGTCCCTTCGTTTTAGGGATGGAGACCTTGGGTCTCTGAGGCCCCGATGAGGAGAAGCTCCCAGCCCAGAGCTGCTGGAAGCAGCAATCATTTATAAGATCCCTTAGGGTACACAGACTCAAAAGCCTCTTTTGTGATCTGAAAGAGCTGGAAGCATCTAACTTGAAGATATTCCCTCTCATATCATAAAATGGTATGCATGCTGCATAGACTGCTACTGAGCTGCAAAATCTTTTAGAAACAAACAGCAGAGGGAGTGAGGTAAATTTAGAAGATTTCTTTCTCAATAAGACTCAGTGGAATAGAGATTGAAACCAGAGCTTGACAGCTCATCCAGAACACAACTTATTCCACTGCCTGAGAATTGTCCAGGTCTCAAAGAGTAGCATATTCAAGCCTAACTCATGTAAAATTTGTACATTTGTTTCCATGCAAAATATTGTCCTGAACAATTTTTCCACTAGCTTTCTATTATAGCATTCTAAAGTACTTACAGAAAACAAGTATATCCCACATCAGCATGCACTGTGCTGGTCAAAATGAATAAAGTTATACTATTCTTCTCTGGTAAGCTGACTAATCCAGTGAGAAACTTGGAAGCTGTTTGGAACTCAGAGGTTACACCTATCTTGAACATAACTGAGTAGAAAGAGAATCTTACCTCTATATTGACTTCTCCCAACCTTACTGTAAATATCTCTCCTGACACAATTTAGATTTTCCTTGCCCCTTTTTATGCTAGAATCACAGCAGCAACTCTCAGTTACTAATCTCTGAATCTGGTCCAGTCTTTATACTCTTCTTTCATTTTCCCTTCAGGGGCTTACAGCACAAACACTGCTATTAATGCTGAAGTGCATTACCACACACTCTGTAGTATGACATTTCATTTCAAATCCCTCAAACAAGTTTTAAAGGTTAAATTTAAAATAGTGTGAAGCACAGGGTCTCAGTCCTTTGTAGGTGAGAAGGATATTGGATGGGATTTTCTACCTCCTGAATCAACTCTCTGGTTATCCTCTAATCATTACAGGGAGAATCCATCTCCAGCAGTCCACTATTTCCAAGGCCCCAGACCACACCTTCAGGGCTCCATCCACTGGTAGGTTAAGGCACATGCACGCAGATCTGAGTCAGGTAGTTAATTTCCAGCAAGGGAAATTGTACCAGCAATACCCAGCCTTGGCACTGCCCTTCTTCACAGGCACATTTCACTGTAGAAAGCTAGGATGAAAGCTCTCTCTAGAGGTCAGATAGCAAAAGCTAAGCCTTGCAGAGTATCATTTGCAGGTAATCTTTATCAAATCTAAAGTTCCCAAGACCAATTAAAGCAAGAACTGTAGTGTCTTAAGCAAACATTAAGCCTCAGAGTGGAAAGATAGGTGAAAAAACATAGAAGTACAAAAGAACTGCATAATCCCAACAGTAAGACTTACAAAATGCCTTATAAATCAACTTTTATTTTATTTGGCTATTTAGAACTTATGAAGGCGCTGCTCTCACGGTCAGCCTTGGACTAAGATTAGAAGGAGGTAAAAATTGGAACAGGAGCATTGTGTTATAGTTGCAAGTGAAATGAAGGGAAAATATTTTTCAGAAATAACTACCCTGAAGTTAAAAAAAATAAATAAAAATACTTTGAATAGCTGAAATTGCTACCACACTGCAAGATTGTCTCTAGGCACCCCATTGTTCCTAAGACCACTGACACCACAGCAAAAATACTAGTACAATAAACCGGAGGAAAAATCTCCCTGAACAGATTGGATTGTTATTTTCAGGTTACTTGTCAGAAACTCTTTTTCTAAAACTAGATATTTATGTTACATAGATGTAAAAGTTTGAAAAATAATTCTAGTCTTTGTACAGTAAGTGTTCTCCCCAGAGATAATGCTCTAGCATAATCAATTACAGAAAGATGAACCAAAATAAAATCAAGTTTAATCTATTTACAACACTTGTTTTGGCTGTGATAATTTCATTATTTACAATTGTAGTTTAAATGACCATAATGATATAATTTTCCAATATTTGATACATTATTTAGATTAACCATATTGCAATGGAATTTTAAACATTAACATCAGCTGATTAATCTTTTTAACAGTCACCAACTGATGAATATATTACAGCATATGACAACAATAGACAAGAGCTATTGTCTTAAGATTTATGGTGCTCCTCATAAGAAATAAAACAGAAATACTATTTACATATTTTACTCATTTTGATTTAGTGTTCTTCTGAATATAAATTAAAAAAAAAAACAACATTTTATGTTTTTAAAATACAAATACAAACTTATTTGTATATAACCTCTGACTCCAGTGCAGCATTCTTGGGGACTACTGATCCTGTGATCTCTGGATCACTGGAGATTTTTCCAGTTCCAACTTTGGAGGCTGGGACTCTGAACTCCAAGGAGACCACGTAGTGATAATGAAGTGATACATGCCAAAGTGCCCTGGGAGTGCTTCCAAAACTCGGAAAGTACTCATCTCAAAGACAACACAATTTAACAACCTCTCATATTAGCACATATTTTAAGTGGTAATTCTTAAAAAGGAATGAGTAAGACAATGACTTTAGGTGCTCTCTTTCATTCCTGATACACGAGGAGATTTTGATGAAAAGTCAGAGTACACAGTTCTGGGCAAGGACAGTTACAGCAACAGGACAAAACTGCTTCCAGTTGTAGGCAGAGCCTTTATTCTTGTAAGGCACACGGTATTTTGAAACAGGAGAGTCCACCTGATTACAGGAAAATATTCTTGAAGATCTTCTAAAGCATAATCAGAAATTGTAGATAGTAAGATCTTATGATCCCTGGGAAAAGAATTGCCCTATAAAAATCAGTCCCTCTACCCCAGCTGCCCAAAAAAAAGGGCAGTGGGAAATCAGAGAACCAAATGCAGATAGAGAAGAAAACTGTCAAGTAAGAGAGAGAATATGTTATTTCTTCCTTAATCTTAACATAAACCATTTCTACCTGTATTTTTCTACTATTCCTTATTTTATATTAAAATTTATGCTAATTTTTGCAACAGTTTGGTACTAGAAATATTTATTTGTTAAAATAAGATATGGGGAGATTATTTACCTGTTTATTTACTTATTTTCTGCATAATGTATTTTTACTAGCATACTGTCCTGAGCAGGCATTCTTGACCCAGCCTATTCCCAATTCATGCCAGAACCATTCATGTTATGTGGGTAGACCCTGAGCCCTTTTACTGCAGGGCTGTAGAATCGAAAAATGTCAGGAACAATTTTATCTAGCTTATGGCTCTCCCAACACATCTCTGCAGATGAGTGCTTACCATTTGGGAAGGCCTCCCTACTACTCTTCTAGGAGCATTTCATTACTCCCCTGTAATTGAGATTTCCTAAGAAAAATACTTGTATACAATGAATTGTCTTGGATATGGCTTTAAACATTTTGTGTGGAGAAGGAGGGCATGAAAATACAGATCTATCAACACAAACCGTTTACAATAAAAACAGAGCACTGCAAAGCAAATATAGATAACACTTTTTTTTTTCAGGATATTTTCATAAATGGAAATTTGCCGAGTTCTAATATAAGGAAGAGTGTGTCTGTACTTATTTACAGTTGTATGTCTCAAGCATTGCCATACCCATGCGTATTCAAAGCCAGCCATTAAAAATCATTGAGTATCACCAATATATTTTGCTAGATTTTCTAAGGATTAATTAAAAAGAGAAAAAAGCTAGGGGGAGGAATTGCACAGCAGAGAACTGGAAAAACATTTATCTATTAACCTCTGTTATTCTAATCAGACAGTATTTGACACAGATGCAGTGATCTTGTAGGTCCTTTCCAACCTTGTGATTATATGAAACCTTGTATTGAAGCTGATCTCTTGTAGTAACTCCAAAATTCGTATTTTTAGCTTGAACTGAGCATTCCTGAATAGCATATATATATGAAATCTCACATGGTGCTGCACCAAGCCTGTTAATTATGCTTCCTCTTTATCTTTCAGCAGATTACATATTTTACACAACAGTATTTCTCCTCTGCACAGCTCCACATAATTTGACGGTGCCAGTATGCCATTCACTTCAGCAAAACTTCATGTAATAAAAATGCACAGAAATATTGCAACCAAAAGCCAAAATGCTAGAGTCCAAATAGTTAAAGTATAAACAGTACCACTTCATTCACATGCTCCCAAAGCACTAAAGCAGACAATGTGGCTTTTGGAATAAACCTAAATCCATTTACCACAATTCATAACCCAAATTCAGTGTTCAGTACCACAAACAATAGTGTTTGGATCACCACTATCAAATCAAAGGGACATTTTGAAGCAGACATATGCTATCTATAACTATCAATAATTAATATTAGAACTTCAGTTGTTAGTCTTCATTACCTTGTCTTGTTAATTAAACCTAGACACATTATGCATAATATCCATGAAGTATCACTGTTTTGAAGTAAAGATGCGCTTAAAAGCAAACATTTTTATTACAGTTTTGAAGTAAAGATGTGCTTAAAAGCAAACATTTTCCAAAAACGAATTTCCCTGCTAATGCTTTCAGACTACAGTGCAGAGACTTTTTAACTTCTACGATTTACATGAGTGAAATATATTCCAGGCCAGACTAGTATTAAAAGTGGCTCAGCAGAAACGGAAATGAAAGAAGAAAAAAAAAATCCCATTATTTTCAAAATAATCTTAGAATTGATTTCTTCGCACCTCCACGCCAGAATCTGAGCACAGACTGATGAATTTGAATGAACAATTAAAAAATGACAGTATTGCAAGGTAAAGAAATGAGCTCTCTCAGAACATGTTGTAACCCCAAGAAACCACTAGAGGGCAAAGTTTCCATAACAAAAAGAATACATGAGCCCAGCAGCCTCGTGGAGAGAGAAGTAACAGTGGAAAATAACCCAAAGTAGCTTTGGCTCTTTTTTAAAGGAGAAGAATTAAGAAAGACTGCATAGTCACAATAGAAATTGTGATTTATATTTTCACTTTCAACTGCTGTTGTCAATTACTCTGTATTGCCTGTTCCTTCTTTTTCTACAAATAGTATTATTGTTCTGCTGACATTTACATGAGACAAAAATCTCATTTAATACTCAAAATGAAAATAATTATTATTATTTATTAATTAATTTATTAATTAAGCAGTACATGCTTAGACTTGCAAATCGATCACAGCAGAAGACAGCTAGAAAGTGTCTTTTAATTAGTACTAGCTTTCATTTCAGCAGCAGTAAGAGTAAATATACATTGCACTTTTTAAAGACACAGAATGATCTATGACCCTTATTGCTTTAGAAATAGCTCTTCACAATCATCAGTGTCTTTTTGCAGAAAATCATTGTAGAACTAGCATTGATGACGTTTTCCATGTGAAACAGTAAAATCTGAGATTAAGGTTAGAAAGGGAAATAGTTATTTCAAGATTCAACCATTCTGCATCTTCAGCTCCTGCTAAACTGCTAGAACTGAAGGCTCAAGCATCACACAGAATACACAGAGAAAGTCTGATGCTTCAATACATGCTGAGAGCTGACAGGATTGAGAGCATCTGTGCTGAAAGAGTCCATGGATGCTGATAGGCATCAAGTTGAACATGAGCCACAAAGAACGCTAATGGTATCCTGAGCATTAGGCAAAGTACCACCAGCAGGTTGAGGAAGGTGATCAGCATTGCAGTATCAACACTGATGATGCCACTCCTGTCCAGTTCTGGACTCCCCAATATGAGAAAGATATGAACACATTGGAAAGAGTCTAACAGAGCCACAAAGATGATTAAGCCTCCAGTGGTCCTATCCATCCCCAGTCATTCTGTGAATGACACTGACAGCCATAGTGACTGTATTCTCAGATGTCCAGATATGTAAAGATGCAAAGTCTTGTTTGTAAGAGGTCTGGAAGACACTATGAAATGCAAATAATTAGGCACAAAATATAATGAATGGCTTAATCTTCAGTTCTTAAGATAGCATGACACTGGCCTTGTTGATGGTAGTAAGTGAAATGTGAGTAAAAGAGGTGTCTAAAAATGGCATATTAGAAATAGAAGCAAATGTCAAGGAATTATGCCTTTTCAAATCATGAGCAACACATGGTTTTGGATGTAACTTTCATCTACCTATGATTTTTTCCATTAAAAAGTGAAAGTTGCAACCTAAACATTTTGAAAATGAAATAAGCTCCTACAGTATGGAAATGAAGTAGGAGCTCATCCATCTAGATGCTAAAGCATTGACACTGAAATCTAGAAGTTTAGCTAGGGATGATAAAGATTTATAAAAGTCTAATCTGAGCAAGGAATGGGAGTAATAGGAGGCAACAACAGACCATGAAATAGGAAAGTCCTGGGACTAGGGTGATTATGTGGAGAAGCAAAGATTGGCTTTGGTTCTCATCTCTTTATAAATTTCCATTGATGGAAAAGGAGCTTTTATCACAAAGACGAAGAGGAAAAGGGAAAAAATAAACCACGGGATTAAATCTCATGAAAGACCATGTTAGTGGATATTCACCAATACAAATACAAGGCTGTGCACTGAAATCTAAAAATATTTAAAAGAAAATTAATTTTGAATTCTAAATTTATCTCCATAGCATGGAAAAAACAAAAAACAAACAAACAAAAAAAAAAAACAAAAAAAAACAGATCTCCTTGTGCCTATGGATCTAATGTGATATTAATATGATATAGCTACCTAAAAGGTAATATTGGCACACTGTCTTTATGAATATAGACATTGTCAAGCCATAAACAGATTAATAAAAATGGAAAAGAATTAGGAAAGGACTATAAGGATGACAACTATGAATAAACTGCACCCCCAAAAATAGTAGAAACCGTCAAGCAGCCTTCAATTCAAAGGAGAACTGAGACAGAAAACGAAGACAAGGAAAGTATTTACAAACAAAAGAAAACAAAATAGAAAAACTACTTCTGAGATGGGCTTTGATATTCTTACAGAGTTTAGATTTTTTCTCTTGCACTCACCACAGAAAAGGCACAAAACCTAATTTCGCCCTGTTCTACTTTTGTGAGCATATTTTGAGAACAATTTGAGATCACATACATTCAAAAATAAGAAAATTCTACTCAAAGAAGCCAGCTATTGCCTGGGTATATATCTGTGCTCTGAACAGTTCGGTAGTCTTGTGAGGATTTGAGCAGTTAGGCAACACATGTAGCAGTACACTGAGGAAATTTAGACATTTTTTTTACATTAGGCAGCAACTGAGAGGTCTGAAAATCTTAAGTGATGCATAAATTTTACTCACTGCCCCATCGGGGGCTCCAGCCCACAGTGAACTATGCATATTCACAATAAATTATACAGCACTGTGCAGCCCCACGACGATAAATCATTTAAACAGCTTTTCCATTCCACTAGCCAACATAGTTAGAGCTCACTATATTGAAATTTGGAAAACATACATATCAAAAATGTATCAGAAATAATCAGGAAAAAAAAAATCTACAGTAGCAGGCAGCTAGACTAATTTCTGACTAAAACAGTGCACACAGAAAGTTGTATCTTCCCTTGTCAGAATGAACTTTCTAGAAAGCTAATTCCTTGATAAGGGATTAAAAAACAAACACCAACATCACACACACAATAAAGAAACAAACATACAAAACCAAGCAACAAAACACACACACACACAAAAAAAAACAGTCATCAGGTTGAGTTAGATGTGGGTTTCAAAACCCTGAGCTATCAGTAGATTAGTAGGAAAAAAAAAAAAAAAAAGAAAAAAAGAAAAAGAGAAAGAAGGGACAGCCAGGCACACCTACTTGGAGTAAGAAAATTATTATCCTTATCCCGTTCTCATTTCATTGTCATCACTTTAGTGCTCAGTCTGAGGACAGCAGAAGAGACATCCCTTTGAGAAGGACTGAAGAGAACACAAATTAAAACAACTCTGTGAATACTATCAAAATATTCCACATGAACAAAAAAACTGAATAATTTCTATCATCTAGAAATTCTAAGCGGAAATTGAATGAAATTCAAGAATGAAAGAAAAAAAAAAATAAAGCAGTAAGCAGATACAGTTGAACCTTAGCAAATGGAACAAATAAGCAAAATACTTAAGAAATCATTTCAAAGGAAACTCCTGTATTGCCATTACCTGCCCAGTAAAAGAATGAAAAAACAAACAAATAAAAACAAACAAACAAACAAAAAACCAACACATTAATCAAAAGAAAAATACTTCCTCATTAGGAGGGCATATCTGCACATACTAGAAGTACCAGGTGCTGGAACTGCTGTACAGAAGGAAAAGGTCAAATTCAATAGCTTATAGGTAAATAAAAGCAAAAACAAAATATCTTGCATTTTTTGTACTTATTATGAAAGCTGGAATACATGAAGCTTAATGCATTAACCTAATTAATAAAATTTAATACAAAAGTACTTAAATTCACTCACTGACATATTTAGTAATATGTTACAGATAAGATCTTTTCTAATTCATCTATCTTTTGAAGCTCTGCTGCTTCACTTATTGGTTATTTGAAGTAAGATGTTTTACGATGAATATTAAGCAAAAAGTGTTTGAGGAGTTGTCTCTTTATATCAAATACGAAATTGAATACTGACATGCTGAAAAGAAAAGAAAAAAAAAAAAAATAAAAGAAAATGCTTTATAGGACTTTTACTCGGTAAATGAGGGGGAGGAGGAAGGAAATGTTTTCATGTACAAAAGATACCAATGAATCCAGTGGATGGCATTCCTGTCCACTGCTAGAAATAGATGGTCTTAAGGTCCCTTTCAACCCAAACCATTCTGACTCTACAAATGGATTTACTTTGAAATATAAGATTTCTGGTCTGGGAGATAGTTGGATCCATGAGATTACTCTGAGCAGCAAAAAGTGTTGCTTCACTTTCATGCTTCAGTAACTATTTAGTCTTGATGACTGTTTCCTATTGCTTCTTTCTGCTCAGCCTAACCTCGGTGTCCAAATGAAAATCATATTCTCCAGAAGGAAACGGATGAGCAGTTCTGGACTCACAGATTAATTCTTCCTTTGAGAAGGTGAGAAAATTGGCTAGTACTGAACTGCTGTCCTCATAAAGCAGGAAAAAAGTGATGATGTATGTGACTACAAACAGTTGTGTTACAGGATTTAACAGATTGTGCCTCATTAGCACAGCTATTATAACAAATCTCCTAGTCTATCGCAATGGAGAGTAAAATGTTTCAGCAAGATACCATGAAAGCACATTAAGATAAAACTTACAGGAAATATTTTATTTACTCAGACTATCGATTTTAGAATGATAACCTACTGAAAATGATTCTGTATTTGTCTTTCTAACAATGCCCTCACTGAGTCATTGCTTCTTGTTTTAGGGAGATGTTTCACACAATGGAAATATCACCAGGCTCACTGAAAACAAATTTGGAGTTATTCCTAACATAGGTCTTACCGCTTTCTAGAACTTCAATACCAACAGTGTATTGAAGTCTAACAGTGAGTGATTCACAAAACCTGGACGGCAGATTGGAAGTTGTTCCTTTAAAATCCATTATCACTGTAAAGTTAAATATTTTTTTAAATGCTCCAGTATCGATACTGAATTTCATCACTGTAACAATCACAACATTATTCTACACGTTACTGAGAAAAAATATATACTGAGAAACTCTTTCTCACGCTCTACTTTTTAAATGCTTTAATTCCTTATTATTTTTAACTGATTCAGCTGCTTCCTCTTCCTCACACCTTGTCTATTTCCACACTCCCTCTCATCCAGTACTAATAAATAGAAATATTTTCCACCTCTCACACTGGCCTTGTTTGCTTTGTCTCATTTCCAGGATTTCATTGTTTACCTAACATTGTTTCATTAACCACTACAATAAACTACCTCAACATAATACTACTTACTCAACATAAAGCAGGTTGCATTATACCACCATAAAGCTCTGCAAGAAGTGGAAAAAATAATTCATTTGTTGCAGTATTACATTTCAGAAAATCTGCTTTGTTTAAAAAAGGAAAAATAAGTGGCTGTTAAATCAGCTAGAATTACCTTATTACAATTGTACAGCCATGTAAAGTTAAAATACATCTATTACTTTAAATCAGAGTGTTTTTAAAAGGCTACAGTGGCAGATTCAAGGTTATTATTAATATAATTCTGAAAATAATCAGACAGTTTGTCTTTTTCTCTTTACTCTGCACATTACTACTTTCCCAATTTTTCCACCACCCAAAAGTGGAGATAGGGGATCCTGAAAAACAGTGTCTGTACCATGCTGCTGGGCACATAACATCAGTGTTTTAATAGAAGGAGAATCAGTAGAGCTGAGCAGCTTTAAAACTTAATTTCATAGAGTTTTAGTTGGAATTTCTACAGCAGTCCTGGGAGTAACTATGACATCTGAAGGTTGAAATTAAGATGACAGGGTGTACGGGCTAAGCAGCTGAATGGGATTATTAGGTAGAAAGTCCTGATTCTGCCAAGAGAATCCCTAGGGTTAGAGAAGTTACTTGTGAAGGACAGTAGTAGTCCATTCAGTAGCTAAAATTGTTCACTGAATGATCAGCTAAAGCACATGATTCTTTCTGAATGTGATGATCTAGATCTGAGAGAGAAAACTTGCTAAAATTTAATGGGAAAAAAAAAATCAAAATCTGTTTGTGTTTGGTTTTTTCTTTTTTTTGTTTTTTGTGTTTTTTTTTTTTGTTGTTGTTGTTGTTGTTTTGCTTGGTTGGTTGGTTTGGTTTTGGTGAGGTTCCTCTCCACCTCATTCCTTTTGAATTCAAGCTGAATTTGAACTTAAATATTTCAGATTCTGGGTAGGTTACCTAACACAGTGTTTCAGATGTTTCTGGATTTCATTTCCTGAATTTGTTTTGTTTTTAAATAGTATCCTCTAACAACACAGAGCTGTACTCTGAACAGGCATTGGAACAAATAGCATGTAGTGGTCAGCCTGAAATACTGCATGGTTCTACAATAGTCTTTTAGTCCTCATTCCTTTCTTTTTTCTTCACCTCCTCTCATTGATTTTCCTCCTTTTTGGTTGTTTTTGTTTGTTTGTTTGGTTGGTTGGTTTGGTTTGGGTCTTTTTTGTTGGTGGTTTTTTTTTGGTCAGAACAGCAAAAACTACTAAACTTGCTTATTTTATCTGATGAAGTGTCTAATCATTATTTACAGTCCCCTGAAGACTTCCAGACCCTCCTAGGACAATAAAAATAGGTTGCAAGAGCAGAAAAAGAGGTTGTTGAAGTTCACTTTGAAAGTACAAGTTCAATTATAGATGAGCTCTTAGTCTGAGGGCATTTAATTTCACAATAAACAAGTAGCAATTTTTTTGACAACTAAATGCCAAGCATCAAATTTCCAGCAGTTTGAGGCACTTACATGCATTGTTTTCATTCCTCCTGTTCCAGCTGCAGTCCCACGTGGCCTTCTAGTGCAAAATTAACTCTGACTGGCACAAAGCAGATGCCTGCAGGCAAGAAAATTGGGAGAGATATACGCATTTTACCTTGAATTAAGCTTATATAGGTTAGTAACTGCTGTCACCTTCCAAGCTAGCCTTTCTCAGGATGCAGTGTTTTATATTAGAAATCAGACTCTCAAGTTTCAAATGAATTACAGTGTCAGTTTTTAATTATCCTTCTTCCTCTTCTAGCTACAACAGATGCAGTGCATTTTGTCAGCATTATACCTTGTAATCAAATTCATAGTTCAGATAATTATATATACTTTACAGAAGTTTTTATTGTTTGTATCGTTATAAATTAAATCAACTGTTTCATTTTACATATAGAGTAGAAAGTTTATGGTCTTATTAAAACTCCAGTAACAGTCTGTTCAATTTATGGTTGAACATAATGTAAGAAATATCTTAAAGAGAAAGGGGCTTTTTTTCCCCCTTAATGTGTATGTGGGTTGTTTTGTTTTGGTTTGGTTTTTTTCTGTTTTGTTTTGTGGGTTTTTTCCTCCTGATTTTCAGCCTATTGCTCTCCATCCTTATGTCTACAGAAATAACAGTAAAGACTGGAGGACATAAGCATAATTAACAACTGAATCAATTTTGAATGTTGCCATAGTTCTTCACTTGCTGAATTCCCAGGTATATAAAGAATATTTTCATCCTTGAATCCAGATATATACAGGTACCTCTCTAATATACAAGACCTCCCATACATTTCATATTAATCCACTTCACACCTTATTTCTCATTTATTTCCTTTCCCTTCCCTTTGAATCAACACTCCAAGAAATATGTCTGCTCTATTCCAAGAGTTCTGGATTATTTCTCATAACTTGAATTGGCACAGGTTCTCTTTCTTTTAAAGGGTTGTGTCAGAAGAAAAGAAGCTGAATTATTAATTCCGCTTACTTATGCTGGATGTATTTGTCACTGCTTCTGCCCTTCTATCATAGTGAGAAAGACACAGTAAGCTCAGGTGCTCCTTATTATCACAGAATCCTAGAATGGTTTGTGTTGGAAGGAACATTTAAGATCATCTAGTTCCAACTCCTCTGCTATAGGCAGGGACACCTCCCTCCTGATGAGGTTTCTCAAAGCCCCAAACAGCCTGGCCTTGAATGCTTCCAGGGGGTGGGCATCCACAGTCTCACTGGGCAACCTGTTTAGTGTCTCACCACCCTCACAGTGAATAATTTCATCCTAATATCTTGTCTAAATCTACCCCTCATTTAAAGCCATTTCCCCTCATCCTGTTGCTCCCTGCCCTTATAAAAAGTCCCTCCCAGGTTTCCTGTAGGCTCCCTTCATGTACTAGAAGGCCACACTAAGGTCCCTCTGAAGTCTTCTCAAGGCTGAAGAGCCTCAGCTCTCTCAGCCTGTCCTCATAGGGGAGGTGCTCCAGCCCTCTAATCATCTTTGTGGCCCTCCTCTGGATCTGCTCCAAGAACTCCATACCCTTCTTGTGTTGGGAGCCCAAGAGCTGAATGCAGTATTCCAGGTGGGGTCTCAAAAGAGCAGAGGAGCAGAATCATCTCCCTTGATATGCTGGTCCTCCTGACATACGATATGATTTGTCTTCTGGATTGCAAGTACACATTGCCTGCTCATGTTGAGTAAACCAGCATTCCCAAATCCTTCTCCTCAAGGCTGCTTTCAAGCCATTCTCTGCTCAACCTGGATTTGTGCTTGGGATTGCCCTGACCCATGTGCAGGATTTTGCACTTGGTCTTGTTGAACTTCATGAGGTTGACGTGGGCCCAGCTCTCTAACCTGTCCCTCTGGATAACATCTCTTCCCTCTAGTGTGTGAACTGCACCACTTAGCTTGGTGTCATCTGTAACCTTGCTGAGGGTGCACTCAATCCCACTCTCCACATCATCTACAAAGAGGTTAAACAACACTGGTCCCAGCAGTCCTGATAGACTTCCTTTTGCACTTAAATAAGTCCAGGAGCTCCTTATTGACTCATGGAAGTCACCTGGCATTCTTGCCTGCCTTCATACTGCCAGGTTTCTCGGACCCCTCTTCCTTCCTGGACTTTATCCCATGTCATCCTGCCAAGCAGTTCCCTGAAGAGTTTGAAGTCTACTCTCCTGAAGTCCAGAATAGCAAGCTTAATGTTCACCCTCTTTGATGCCGTAAGGATCTTGAACTCCATCATTTAGTGGTCATTACAGCCAACACTGCCATTGAGCTTCTTACTACTCACCAGCCCCGCCCTGCCCCCACTGGTGTAGACAAGGTCCAGCAGAGCATCTCTTCTCACAGGTTCCTGTACCATTTGGAAGAGGAAGTTATCATCATTATATTCCAGGAACCTCTTCAATTTCTGATGCCTATGTTTTCTGTCTAACAGATATTGAGGCGACTGAAATCTTCCATGAGAACCATGCTTTGTGAACAAGAAGCTGCTCCTATCTGTGTAAGAAAGCCTCATCCATTTGGTCTTCCTGGTCAGGTAGCATGTAGTAGACCCTCACTATGATGTCTTCTTCCCTTACCTTCCCTTTAATAACCCATAAGCTCTCTGCAAGCTTCTCACTTATCCCCACTGGTCATTGATGTAGAGGGCAGCGCTACCTCCTCTTCTCACTTGCCTGTCTTTCCTAAAGAGTTTATACCTTTATACTCCTACATTCCAGTCATGTCTCAAGTGGTGCCAGTGACATCTTAGCCCAATAGGTATGCATATGCCTACAACTCTTCTTGCTTGTTCTTCATGCTCTGTACATCAGTGTATAAGCATTTTTGTTGGGCTCCAACTGAAGCTGATTTACCCATTTCAGTTCCCTTACCCTGAACTTTAGGTGCTTTCATATTGGTTTATGATCCAGCTCCAAGATGAGGAAGTGGGATGATTTGAGGATCCCATCCCTCCACAGTTCTAGTTTAAAGCTCTCCAGACTAAATTTGAAATCTTGTTGGCAAAGATAGTCTTCCACTTATCTGAGAGATGAACCCTATCCTCCCGCAAAAGACCGTATTTCTCTTAGCTAGGTCCATTAGATAAATAGTGAAAGCCCTGTTCATTACACCACTCCAATAACCACGTATTGATTTTCTTAATTCTGTAGTCCGTCTCCCTCCCCATCCTCCTAACCAAGAGGACTGATGAAAAAACTACCTGTGCTCCCAAGTTCTTTACTTCTGCCCTCAGCTCCTTAGAGTCCCTCTTATATTCTTTAGGTTGCTATCACTGTAACACTGGTGCCTACATCAAACATTAGCAGTGGGTAGTAGTCTGTGGGACATACAAGGTCTGGCAGCCTCTCTGTCACATTCTTGATGCAGGCCCCTGGCAAGCAGCAGACCTTTCTAGACAGTAGTTCAGGACAACAAAAGGGTGCCTCTGTACCCCTCAGAAGACAATCACCCACAACTATCACCCATCACTTTTTCTTAGTTGAAGTAGTTGTTATGCAGTGGGGAGCAGGTCTGGCTGCCTTACTCAGTTATTACCTGAAACAGTCCATGTAACCAAAATGCAATGGTGAATCATTACAAACACAGAGGCCTACAGATGCTGAAAACTGCCGCAATCTTTGTGATGAGGGTCTTATCACAGAGCTAAAATTAGGATCAGCAGCAGCAACATTTAAAACTCAGCAAACAAATGCTTGCTAGCACTGAGAATTAAATCTAACTCTCATCTCCAAAGTCTGATGGTTAGATTTCACAATTTAATGAGAAGGGTGCTCCCTCCAATTCAAAAGTAAGTATCTCTATGAAACTGCAAAGTACTTGCTCTGTTCACTGTGCTTAGGAGCAGCACAGCTTATGAGCAAGCCTGACAATGGACTGCGTGCCCCCTAGCCTCACTCAGCCTGCCTTCGCTGTCAGAGGGAGAGAGCCACAACTTAGCCTCCTGTGGTCAAACCATCTGACCTCACAACATAGAGCTTTATAACTGATAACTTATAGGAAGGACTCAGTTAGGACACCTCAGGGAAAATAATGGCAGACAACCAATACAAGAATGAATATTTCTTATTTTTCTGTCCCAAACTTGCAATTAAACTTGCTTGCCTACATCTGAATTGGAATCTGTGCATACTACAAACAGGATAATCTGCTGGGTTAAGGGTGGTTTCAGGAAGCCTAGCTAGATGTTAAAATGTAGAGATGTGTACTCCTCTTCATACCACTATCTTGCAATGAGTATACAAATGGTATTAAGTATTTTGTGTACGATTTTACTACCCCTAAAAACACTAAAAGCAACTTCGCATAAAATCCTTACTAAGTAATTGCCACATAAAATAAATGCAGAATAGATGACTACTGTAAAGCAGTAACAGACAACGTTATGTATGAGCACAAGGAATAATTGGGTTTCTCTTTATTTACTACCAGTTACTGTAAAGAAGCCAAAACAAATATTTTAAACAGTGTTGCCACCCTGACAGTTCCAATATTAAGTAGTATCTTCATGTTCAGGCACCCAACCACTGAGGATATGTCTGAAATAGATGCTTAAGCAAATTGAAATGCTTGAGAATACAATGAAAACTGCAACATGAATTGTATATCAAACAAATTATCGCCCGTACTGACAATTGAAATTTTCCTTTCTCACATTCCACGTTTGAGGATTGTTCAGGAATGGCCTCAGTTTCTCACAGCATCAAGGACAATATTACTGTCATTTGTCATTCTCCCACCAACACTTCCAGCCCAAAGCCACCCAAGTTGCAGGACTTGTTCTCCTACCTTTTCCTCAGGCACATCTCAGATATCCAGTTTCCAGAGCAGCAGTTTCATTCTGCTCTATTCTGTTTGGCTCCCCCTGCAAAGGCTAAGTAACATCCAGAAAATTGACATTTAGACTAAAACTGCTGACAGCCTCTTACCTACAGCATTTGGAATGATTATGCTATAACACAGCATAAGAGATTAACTTTTCAATATTATAGATGTGCTGATGAGTCCATAAATGTCTGAATTAAGCCTGATTTTATTTTATTTTATTTTATTTTTTTTTTTTTTTTGGCCTGCATTTGAAATTGAGTTTTTACTGAATGCATTCCTTACAGGGGGAAAAGGTAAGCTATACTAATACCTAGACACAAAGCCTTTATGTGACACAGCTGAACTGTTAGTGTCATCATATACTCAGCTCAACAGAGACATAGGAAAAATGCAGTATCTCTTATTGAACCAGCTGATACAGATACAGTAAGATAAAGAGACAGTGTTAAACCAAAGATATCTAAAAATCTGCACTGTAAAAAAATGTTATTAATGTGTAAATAAATTATCTCTACTTTTTACTATTATTTTAGTGACAGAAGAGCATAAATTACCCTTTTCATTTCTCTCTCCCATCAGTTTTCTCTGGGGGCAAAAAATAAAAATAAAAAAAAAGGTTTCATGAATTTTATCATTCAAGCTCCAATATTGCGTTTCACTTCTTTACCTACCAAAAATGAAAATGGGTGTGGGATGACAGATACTTAGCACTACATACCATGAAGATACGAGGTTTTTAGACAAAGTATTACAAGTTCTTATCAGTGCCACCATATGCTATAATTCCAAATGCACATAAAAGCTGTCAACACACAGACTACTGTTTTCCAATTAAAGAGAAACCTCACAGAGAAACCACACATACTTGTTTCCTCCAGGATGATGACCGTGTTTAAGGGTACGAGATTGCAATTTGTCTGCCAGAGAAAATAACAAACCAAATAGCAAAGCACAGAGAGGACTTGATTTGATCATGAGCTCAAGCCAATTTTCTGTATATAACTTCAGTATAAGAATTTGTGAAAGTGCTTCTGTCTCAATATACATGAATAGTTTGAGTAATAAGATACTAAACAAATATAAACATTCAAATTTGCAAATTTTCTGAGATATTTTGTATATGATTATGGATTTCCAGTAATAAATTTACCATCAGTCCAACGAAGAATCTTCCAACAGAAAAAAAATGAACTTGTTTCCTCAAAAAAACATATATCTCTAGGAGGAAATAAAATATATATATATAAATAAATTTAAAAAAAAAAAAAAGACTTTTGTATATATTATTAAAAGAACAAATTCTTTCTTTTGGGTAGGGGTGTGTATACTAACTGGTAAATTGTACCAGTACTTATAATCAGCAATGTTATTATTGTCATTTAGCTTTATGCCCAAGATTATTAGGAAGAGGTCATAACTACTATTATGCGTACAAAGATGAGTTAGCTAAAGAAAATCAGTTTGGTTGTGGAAACCGTATGGGAAAGTAGGTATCTACAGCATTCACAGAATAACAATAACATACCTTTTAGTCATTTAATTCAGTACTGCCATTACCACTACCAGCCTTACACTATCTTTGCAAATCCTGAGGCTTGCTGGGTTTGCTTTATCTGAAGTTATCGTAGCCTGACTGGGGCCTGCTTTCAGCTAGCTAAGCTTAACAAGCAATTTTTCAAATGACATGTTGGCTATAGCCTAATCCATTTTCTTTTTGTTTACTGTTGTATTTACTACAAACATAATTTTTACACAGAGAGACATAACAAGATGTTGTTATGTGTACAATGGAATATTTATGACTCTAGAGTAATGACACAACGTAGACAAACAGAGGAACAAAATGATAGCACAGGTCTGCAAAGTAAAGATACAAGACAGAGTAACAGACAACAGGATCCTAGAAATGAGGGTGCAGAATCATGCTGGCAACCCCAGGGTACACACAGCTCATCTCTCATCAGGCAAGGAAATGCAAACTTTGGAGGCAGGCAAAAACAGTAATAAGTGTAACAATAAAACCTCAAAACAAACAACAAATATCTCACATACATAAAACATATAATGTAAACTTGGATGTAATGTATAACTTGATCCTTACAGATTTGATATCTTTTCTAAGCTATCGTTTGCAAAGCAGGGAGTTGCAGTTGCTGTTTAAAGTGGACAGCAAGCTCCAGACCTTCATTTACTCTCAGATTTCACATGGTTGTTAGGTTAAACCTAAAGCCATTTGTACCACAGTCGACCCTAGAAGAGCAACAAATGATGTTGCCTGCAGCATGTTATCACTAGTCTAAGTGGTTTAATGGCAGTTTGCCTGCACCATCTCAATACCAGATTTACGACAGTAAGTTCATTTCAAGGTCTTCTGCTCTTAATTGCTCATTGATTAGTCACCACTTTTTACAAGGGAAACCTGAGATTTAAATTGGAATCAATGCTGACAAATGGTAAATGGTCCCAAACCCTTACCAGAGACTTAACTGGATAGATACACACTTTCAGTTTTAATTCTAAGTACTAAATGTTACCTCACCTGATTTGCTATTCTGCCTTACAGCTACACTTAGCTCTTTATTGTTTTTCCTGATGTTCGGTATTTCAGAACACTCTGGACTGCACCAATTTAAAACACTGTGTTCATTTGATTTTTTTTCTGTAGAAGATTTCTCTGCATAATTCAAAATTCACTTTCACCCTTTTGCTACCTGAGAACGGCCTTATCAATGTTTCATATGCACTTCTCAATACTGAAGAAAACAGTTATTTTCAATGTTCAGCATGTGCAATGGACCTCATCTGATCAGTAGATATAGGCTTCTGTCATGCATTTTCATATTACCTTCTAGTCTGTAAAATGTTAATATAAAATGCCCAGATTCCACTGTACTTAAAGCTGCAGGATAGCCAATTACAAGGAAAGAAGAGATTTTTAAGCTAGATTAGTCCATGCACATCAACTAAAGGCAAGTACATTTTTAGGCAGGTGTGCACTGAAGCAATTATATTCCAATTATGCATCCCGCAACAATTTTTCATGCTTAATTTAATGCATGACATAATCTATTAGAGAGGAATAGGGCCATGAGAATTTTTGTTCAGTTTTGCTATTATGCTGTAAGAAGTACTTCTGTAGTAGACATGATTTTAGGGCTTCTAGGAAAAGTGAAAGACAACTTTTAGAAAGGTCACTTAGGTGAATATCTGCTTACAGCTGAAAGTAAAATAATTCCAGTTAAAATCACATTCAGTTAGGTCAGAAACTGAAAACCTAACCTCTTCCTCATTATAATAAATAATACAGTATCTGGGTTTAAGTTAGATCTAGTAAGTAACTCCTTGGAAAGTAATGCCAAATAAAGCAAATAAAATTGATAACAAAACAGAGAGCAGTGCTTTCGCTTAGTAAACACAATGACTTTGAAAGGCCCTCCTCAGCTTAATAGTTCACTTATATTGATTATGCTGAGATTTTCTTTCTGGCCACTCTAATTCAAACAATAAGCATAACATTTTGGCTGTTGTACTTTACTGGTTTGAATTATTCAGGAAAGGGCAGACAAATTAAGTAACGAAACATATTCTCTTGCCTCTTCCCCTTGCCCTTTCATGCTTCCACTCAAGTTCTCATTTTCTTGTTTTTTAAATGCTTAAAGTCTGATTTCAGTATTTTGTCTACTTATTTTATATTTATTTTGAGTCTCTGCATTAATGAAGGTTTGAAGTTAATAAATTTGCTAACCCTGGTATCTGCAACAGCCACAGGAGTAAGACACATTCACTTGCAGCCAGTGGCATTATTCAACAACATATGCAGAACGTCTATCAAAATTCACTGTATATTATTACATTAAGCAGCTGAGATTTCTTTAATATGAGTTATTGAAATTTTCCATTCCCCGATTTTCTTCTGGAGAACAACTTTAGAGAATATTGAATCATTTTTTGGTTGATTTCTTCAGAAGTCAAGATAGTTAATGACAATCTTGTTCTGGGACTAAAATGTTGAGAATAACATAACAAACAAACAAACAAAAAATACATTAGGATCAAACAGAACACTTGGGACCTATAAATCAAATGTAATACTTTAATGAGTAATAGTGTTATTACTGAAACTTGATCATGAACTGTGTAGATATTCTAGTGTTGACAGTTTATGGGCTGGTTTGGCCTGGCTCTGTGACTAGTGGGGTGGAGGGGTCTGAAGAACTGCACCTCCGGAAAAGAGAAGTACAGGACCCCAAAATAATTAAAAACAGTGGCAACGATCTGAGGATAAACAAATTAATTTACTAAATATGGTATCGGAATGCAAGATCACAAACTATAATACAATATAATTAGAAATGAAGTTAATAAATCAAATATAATGAGAGAAAGACTGTCTAAAAAGCTGTAGGCATTACACTAGTGCTAAGGCGATGCGTGAAGTTAGGATGGAGCAGCAGGGAGGAGAGCTGAAAGAAAAAAGGGCCATCAGGTTATATCTCCTCTCTGAACAAAAAGTCTTCTGGGATGTGTGGTTCCTCTTCTCTTTCCAGACAGGTGCCTGAAACTGGAGCATTAACTCTTTAACTCACAGTGCACTACATGATGTTATGATGTGTAATACCAATAATAAAAAAAATTATAAAACCACGACAAGTAGGTAAAACAACCCACCTATAATGTAAATCCTAAGAAGGCAGCATGAATATGACCAGATATATATTTAAGTTTAGGCAGCTGGGTTCTACTCCATGCACGTTACATAGATTGCTCTGAAAGTAATGCCTCCTATTTATTCCAGTGGAAACTACAATGGATACAAAGAGCATAATATAATTGATAGAGCAAATTCTCAGCTACAAAATACTATTTTTCAATATCATCACACCATTAGTCAATTCATGCAGATGAGCTGTTCAATATACTCATCATTTTTTGGTATAACATCTGTGCTTGGAGATCCAGAACATGGCTCATCTTTCATGTTGCTGTCATCACTGCTGAAATGACCCATCCATCCACCACTTCACTGTGCTCACATCCACTGTTCGGTCTGCATAAACTCTCAGCAAGTCTAAATCTATGTCAGACGATGCATGGAGGAATTCAGTGACATACCATTGTTTCATATGCATTTCCATGTGAGATACCATTGAGTCAGACTGCTTCTCTGCTGCCATCTGTCACATAGCAACAAAATGCAATTGAATACTGGTGTGAAGATTTCGTATCTACTGCCATACCACTGTATCACCAACATCTGCCTCTGATGTTGTGGACCAACATAATAAAATTGGAGGTGTTATTTTCACAGCAGACTTTGTATGTATTCTAAATAATATTATTTTTTTGAAATAACAGTCTGCAGCCTACAAAGATAACTACTATTTTCTATTTAAGCAAATGCTTAGGATGCAGTATGGCAAGACTGTTTGCTTTTATGTTCTTTTTTTTGTTTTGTTTTTGTTTTTAAATACTTACTCACTGAACACTGATAATAAGAAGATATACATTATTTCCTGTTCAATGAATTCAGTTTTCAACTATGCTTCATTGCTGATAATGACAGTTCAGTAACCATGGAGATTTTTACTATTTTTATTTATTGAAAGGCAGTGGTTATTAAAGTTCTATCATCAGATGTTCAAAAAGAAAACACAAGTGTGGATAAAGAGACAAAAGAGTCATATAGCTAGAAGAATGAAAAGAAGAGTAAAATACATAAATTTACACATCCAATATACTTTTACATAAGAACAGTTTCTGAAATATTAAGTTATCCAGTCTGTCAGCAAGATAAAAAAACAAAATCTCTACATATTTTATTCATGCAAATTAGTGCTTTTCACAAAGACTTCTCTCAATTTCTGAAGATGGAAATCCATGAGCAAATTTGAACTCTGAAGTTGTGAAACGTGAATGTAAGGAAACACTAGATAGAGAAAAATGAGTAACAGGAAATTTAAATTCACCCCTCAAAAGCAGATATTAGGATTGCATAGTTAAGACAGTCAAAGCTGCAAGGGAAAAATGTAATGTTTAAGAGATAGTGAAGCCAAATTATGAAGCAAATAAATATAACATGCTAAAAAGATATAGCAAAAAAACACAGTGAAACAGGAGAGAAAACAGGAATGAAAGAAAGAATTATGAGATAACAAATCTGGACTACCTGTTTACACTCTGGTTTACATTACATACATTTATTTTAACAGAGCAGATCTTTCAGAAAGGATAAAGGAGAGTTGAAAAGAATAGCTGAGCAATTCAAATTTAAACATGAATCCACTGACAGACTTACTTTCTTAGCAAATACCACAGCAGGTAGAAAACCTGAGGTTTCCATGCTGAAAAGAAATGAATCTGTATAACTGTATACTCTTTAAAACTGTCATTTCTACTTCAATTTTTACATCATTGATACACTTGCCAAAAGGGACATGAAATATTACTAATGAATGCATTGTTCTGTTTCTCTTTTGGACTGCTGCTACATAAACAAGGCAACATTGTGAGCTTAAGCTTCTTCCCACTTAATTCAGGACCCAGTCAGGTCTTTAAAGCAAATCATACACCTGGCTGGGAAATCCAGACGTTCTCCTCTCCAAGGAGCATTCTGTTTGAAGTTTTAGATTCTCTCATCTGCAAAGTAGTTTACCTCCAGAATACATGGAGACCACAAAAGCTACCAGATGCTGAAGACACCAACCTCTGTGATGTCTCGGGGGACCTGGAAAACTGTGCTTCTCCGCATTGGCTTCCAAATCCCCTATGTCTCTCCCTCCCAAAAGCATAATTCTGTATAATGTTCTTGAGAGAAAGGGGGCAAACAACACAAAAATAAATAAATAAATAAATAAATAAATAAAAAGAAAATGTTGTGTGGCCTAATTCTCTTATTTATAGAAATGTTACCCATGATGCAGTGAAATCTTCGATTTTCTATGATTAGATGTGGTATCCCTTCTAATCTTTGGGGTACAGCTCTACCTGTGCAGTTTGGCTGTAAGTCAAGGTCACCTACGTCACCTGTCTGGCTTCAGGCTATAGACAAACCTCTTTTTTCCTGTAGTAAAACAGGTTTGTTTATTTATGAAGCATAGAAAGGTCGATATTAGGTGGTTAATTATTTAGAAATTCATCCAAATTAAAAACTTTTTTTTTTTTTTAAATGAAATTGAAAGAATCAAAAATAAGGTTAAAAGAGTAGTATTTAAAACTATGGAATGTCATAGAAAGTAATTTTGATAGACAAGATGGTCATCAACAATAATTTGTGTATTAAGCAGATTTCATGGCTTAAAAGCTAAAATGTTAGGTACATAGTAATAGCATAACTTTCAGTTTCCCTTTTGGAATCTCTGTATTCAATTATTGGTAATCAAAATAGTGATTAAACCACTTTCAAAACTAATTATTCTTTAATTATCAATTGGCTGTTCCAACTGTGTTAATTAAAGTAAGCAGCAAGCAGCTGTTTTTCCACTATCACTACCTGCTTCTTGAAACTGAAGCTCGTTACTTTTTTTTCTTGATGGAAATTAAAATGTGTTTTTCTGATTCCATTCAATAATTTTTTTATCCTGTAATCTAGAGAATTCAATTACAATTCAAATAGTTTTAAAGTCAAATGAAGGTGTACACAGATGCAGAAAAATGACACCACTGCAAAAGAAAAAGTATGTATATTTGCTACAGTTAATGAGCTAAGCATATTTGATTTCTAAGTAGTTTTCTGGAGAATTTGCATTTCTTTATGTGTCCCCAGATGTAGATGTTCTTTCATTTCTGTGATGCAATAGAAAAAATGCTCTTAAAATCTGTCAAAGCTGAGAAATTACATGGACAGTTTCAGAGTATTTATTAATGAACTAGCATAAATGATATTTAACATTTCACTGTTTCCACACTGCTAAAGAGAAAAAATAAAAAAAGAGACATCCCTTCAAAATAACCTTATCTGTCACCTAGCTTTATAAAGTAAGTTTTCATGCATTTTTCCTCAGGGAATTCACTGTGGTAATAGAATGAGGAAATAGAAAGGAAATTTTTTTGACCCTTGGAGACTTTGAGAAACTCCCCAAGGGAAAGGCATGATGTATTTTTAATAAACTTTGTGAAACTTTATGTGAGGAGCCGAAGTAATTTAAGTAATATTACACTGAAATAAATATAAGTGGTTCCAACTTCTATCGCTTCCTAAACAATAGATGAGATTTTTTCCAATCTTAAATGCATCTCCAGAGATTTAATTTCTTTTATATTAATGCTGCTCAAAGTACTTCAAAGAAAATGCATCTGATTTTTTCTCTAATTTCAGAAATTATCCTTGCTCTTTAAGACTAGTAGCTTTTTCCTAGTGTTGCAAACATCTCTCTGTCCAGATTTGCTGATTTATTTCATTTTATTTTTCGAGCTGAACGGGTAGGAGACACAGAAAGGAGATTGTTAAGGTAGACAAAATGCTTACACAGACAGAATAAATAGAGAAAGTCCAAAAGAATTCATCAGAAATTCTAGATGTGTCTATCACTTTCTGGATTCTGAAGAAAATATATGCGATCAGATGTCATGCTCTGTGAGTTCATTTAAAATACAACAGACATGATTTCTACTGTAGTGACATTTTTTTACTTAGAAATTCAGAGAATATGGGAAAAAAGCCCTGTTGCCCTAAAGTAACTTTTGCTAGTGATGTTAAAATGAATCTTAATGTATGCAGAATTTACTAATCAAAAAGAAAACCTCCATATCAGAAATTACTTAAGGAAAAATACATTATATAGTTAATATATTCATAGAATTGAATTTGCTTTTCCCTCTATCTTATGACCACAGATGTGGTCATACCCATACCATATTTCATCCCTAGCATATACACAAGTTTACTGAAAAACATTCAGCATTACCATTGCTATCTGTGTTAACAAAAACAGTACCTTTGACAAGGAGGCATTGTCTACTCTAAATTATGAATGCAGGACTATTTTGTGCATCTAAGCAAGCCTGAATTATTTCCTCTTCCACTCTTTCTCCCCATCACATTTCATTCCTCAGGCTCCCTTTGGATGCATCCATTCTGCCTTTGGAAACACATCAGCAAACACCTCTGGGTCAAATTCATTCCGTCCCTGTTCACTGCAGGGAAGTTAGATTAGATGACATTCAAAGGTCCCTTCAGTTCAAATGATTATATGATTCTAAGTGATACAACCTGGATTGTACGTATACCACTGAAATCTCCATACTATTATGTTGACTGTTGTATCTAAATGATAGAACCCAATATGCTCGCAATTTGCTTATCTTCTATCTTCTATCTTGTATATTTAAACTTGTTCGGGTCCTACGTTTGCCTAACTTGTTTAGTCTTCACCATATTAACTAATCTAAGTCTGAAAACTGTAGAATCTCATTTATAGCCAACCATGCCAACCTAATACATAAAATTAAATTATACAAAATTATACAAAAGCAAGTTTAGAAAGCTTCCTACTTTCCACTTCTTTCTAAAACCTGAAGAACCACTTCTGTCAGCTGGAATCGCTTCTTATATGACAAGTAACAGCATTGCTTCCGAGGTGAGACTGCTATCCCAGCTACAGGTCTGACTGGCATCTCTTCTCCACCCAAGGGGAGGCAAGCACAAGATTTGGTGAAGGAATTATGTTATTTCCCACTTCTCTACAAAGACAAAGTAGTACAGTGGTGCCACTCTATCCTCTCCCTGGCAAGAGCAGCAGGTTCCACATGGGATAGCTCTCGCTGCCTGCCTTCCAAAGGAGGCCAACTCCCTTGGGCCCGGTTCTTCGCTTCAGACATGAAACCAAAAATATAATACTTCCACACATACAGGTTATAGAAGGAAGCATATGTGATGCTAGCTCAGCTCAGACCTCTGCCCCGTGCCAGTCTCTGGGCATAGTGCTGCTGCTGTTCATACCAAGGCAAAACACATCATGCAGCTGCTTTCTAATTTCTGATAAGACTGCAGCCACTTAATGGAACAAAGAGGAAACACTGATTTCACCTACTGTTTGGCAGATCAGGACTTTCAAATTTTAGTATTTTGCATAAGACCAGGAAGCACTTTGGTTGTGGCATATAAAGAATATGAGAACTTGTCAGTCTCACAGAGGTGAGGTTCCACTTGTGTTTCTCTTCACTTCTTCATCAGATGGCAGGCAGATGCATTAAGCAACACGACAGTACAATACCCAGCCACCACAGTGTAACTTTGAAACAAGAGAACACAGCCTTCAAGTCTCCTGGTATCAAGATTCTCTGATATCTCTAAAGTACTGATTTTGATAGACTATCCTAAACTTCAGCATGAAATGGGCCTGGTGTTATAAACACCTCCGCTCTTGTGGTCCTCCTAAACATTTTCAGCATCTGATTTTTCTCTTTCCTTTTCCTGAGTAAAGTAGTATGACAGGGCTTCATCCTTTGTACATAATGTTTCTGTCAGAAGCCTGAGAGGCAAGTCACAATTTATAAGCCAGGCTCCTTTTAGAACAATGCCTTTGAAGAGTGAATATACATCAGTAGTCAAGCTTTCTAGTTACAACATAAGAACTGAAATGCTTTAATGCAGATGAGTTTCCTAAGTTGCATTTCCTGGCAGGTAAAATGTGAAGGGGTTACAAATCTGGTTATGAGTCATATTGTTGTTCCAGTATGAATATAGTATGTTTCTCCTGTTGGCAAAGGGGGGTAAAAAAAAAACAAAACAATCAATGCAGCTCTGTTTTCAGTGCTGTCATACCAGACAAAATAAACGTACTTCAGGAAGTGCCAATAAATTCCACCCTCACAGAGGCTGAGGGAGTAATAAGAATACACAATACAAGAAAGTCCTAAAACACCTAAATGATTTCCTATGTGGAAAGAACAAGGCTATGATCCACCAAACAGTACACAAATCCAGAAATATAAGACTTTTGATTCCATTTATAGCTTCACTGTAAATTCCACCTGTAGTCATACTTAAGTCACCCTGGACTCCTCACAGGGACAAGACATGCAACAGCACTTTAGAAATAGCTGTTATATTCGTGGTTCAACAAACTGCTGCATGTGACTTGAAATACACAATTTTCAGAGCTGTTTGTTGTGATATATCTTCAGATTAGAAGTAAGAGGAATGAATATAAACAAATATTTTTCCACATTCACTAGGTCTTATAGGAATAGAGTCAGATGCCATTTAATTACCAAAATGCCAATCTAGGAAGCAAACATTACCTACTATCCTATAATATCCTAATATCCTTTGAGGATATTTCATTCCATTTATAGTATCTTGAGTAATTTTTATCTTAAAATGATAACAACCTTTTACTATTCCCCCCCCCCCCCAATTTTCCTTTGTGCTTGTTAAATCATTGTATTTTTTCAGCCTAGTAAAAACAGTTAACCCTTTCTGATTATAAACAATCCTCCTGCAATTTTTCACTGAGATTACAATCTCATTAGAAATTTGCAGCAGTTCCAATGAAACATTTATGCTTATACATCCTTGAATTGTTTGATTCAGGCTTCCCTGTACTGAAGCCATCAGTCCAGTTAGATAAAATCATATGAACAGAAGAGTTTAACTCACAACATTAAATCTTTGTGGGTGTTGGGGTTTCTTTGTTGGTTGGTTGTTTTTTGTTCAAATCCTTTTTTGTTCAAATGTCTTCCTTGTGATCATTATTAGAACTACTGGTTGTTGGGTTGTTTTTTGGGGGGAGGGCTTATTATTTAAAAGCTTTAAAGATTACCATTGTTTTTAACACGTACTTAACCACATTTGTTTACAAAGCATAATTTGCAGTAAGTATATGTCTACTTCAAAGCAAGACAGAAATAAATTTCTGAGGATATGTGGATTACTTCACTTGCATTTTCTGTTAAAAAATGCATAATTAAGCATTTGCTAGAGAAATATTTAAGGGATACAAGAGACTTCTACTTTGATACAAAAAAGTATTTTGCAAACCCTAGTCATTCTGATGTCGGCTGCTATTTTGCAGGCATCCGTTTCTTCATAATAATCACAGTGGTAACAAAATATTCTATACACATACAAAAAAATATTGGCACAATGGCAAAAAAAAAAAAAAAAAGTAAATCCCTGTCATGAATGGTTCCAAATTGATTCCACATAACAGTTTCAGAACAACATTACAATATTTGTAATATTTGTATAAAACTGCAGATGCAAGCAGATGCTAAAAATGAATTTGCTGATGCCTATACCTGCACTGATATTGGGAATCTGGGCATTAGATGGGTGAATGAATATAATTTACACTACATATATAGCAACAGTGTGAAATGTAGGAACAGACTAAAGGCTTTATGTATGAAAGCTTTGACTTAATGGACAAGAAAGAAAAAATATATTTCTTAATGATTTCTCAGCCAATCTAGTTTCTCACAGTGAATGCATCATTATTAAAATAGATTCTTCTGGATGATGAAACTGCTGATTTTAGTCCAGATTAAGTTTCTTCAGAGAGGTCTCAGATCACTGGTAGTGTTCTGCACCTATGAATATTAAAGCAAACAAGAAACTCCATTACCTGAGCAAGGGAAAAATGATATCTCATACAAGTGTAATATCTAATGTTTCAACATTGTGTTACTGCTAGGGAAGATTAATAAATATCATCACACAACAAATCTGAAGCTTCCACCCTAAAGGATTTTGTTTTATGCATAAATCAGAAGTATAGCCAGAGCTGCCAGCAACTATTTTTGAAAGGAAAGCACCCCAGAAGCAATATCAATCCTTACTGCTCATATTTTACTAGAATACAAATTAGAAAAGGCTACCTTTTAAAGGGAAAAAACACAACTCCCCAAGTTGAAACAGACAAATAAGTGAAAGAAAATATTTCTGTGCCTACCTTAAAATTTGAAAAGCCAGTTCTCCGCCAGGAGATTTCAGTCACCACAGGTGCCTACCATGCCTTCAGAAGAACTCCCTTCCAGCTCAACATCATGTTCATTCCCTTGTCAATGTAATATTCTCCCTCTCCAACAAAATCCCCATTTCCATAATTTCTGATTGGCAACCTGATATTCAGGAGGTTCTTCCAGGTAAGCAGTGTGAGTCGCTTTTGTAGAAGACATTGTCTCCTCCTCACCCCTGAATCTGCAATCTTTGAGTGGGGGCCATGCCAACCTTTTCAGTATCATTGCAATTTTTCATTATTATTGCTTTTATGTGCACTACTTTACTTAGTTCTGAATGCAACTGGTAATGAGTTCCTTCCCTTAGCCTTCAGATGAGCTCCAGTTTTTCACAAAGTTAAGAAGAATTTGGTGCTCCTCTAAGTAGGTTTATATGTGATTGGATAAAACAGTCACTGCTCATAACTCTCAATATGCCTGCCTTACTGCATCTATACCTGCACACCAAGAAATTACAAATCCCCATATCATTCTACTAAGTAAGGCTTATATTTTCTTCTGAACAGTGACATTTAGATATACATACATTTTTAAAACCTTCAGAGCTAATCTTTTTTTCTTTAACTATGGCTCCAGCATGCAAAAATCTCTTTACATGAAAGCTGTGTAGCCATCCAGACTAACTTTGAAGCAAAACATTTATGTAAGAATCTTCCCTCCTTCTAAGGGACTGCAAGATCTGGAGGAGCAGGAGGCATAGCCAATATTTAACTCCCTGTTCACAGTTTAAGAAATGCAGATTGTAGACACATTGTAGAAGGGTATCAATTGCTATCAGTTGTTGGTAAGAACTGGTTGTTATTAACAGCGAAAAAGTGAGGTAAAGGGATATGAATAATGCATTAAAATTATTTTCTACTTATAATAACTACTCATTTCTCAATTAATTTTACTGATCTTAACTCTACTTCTATAAACACTGTTCACAGTAACAGCAACAACTATCAGTGATAGTAGAGTTCTTATTGAGCTTTTTCTGTTGTTCTTTTTCCCTTAATTTTCTGTTTGAATGAATGAGATTTTCTCTTCTTGTGGATAGATTCAGTAGAAAAAAAATTTACTCTAAAAAACACAATATTTAATTTTTGGGGATCACGTTGAATAGCTATCTTTTTGTTTTTCAAAGAAACAGAAGTCATTTTGTCACCGGAAACAATCTCCCAGTGCACAAGAAACAAGTCTGTACAATTATAAGATACTGCTATGTATTATCAGAATATATTCTAACCATATAATTGAAAGGTACAAAAGCTAAATGTAATGCCTTCTATTTTATTGTTTTAGTCCACAAAATCAAAGGTGGATGCTGGTCATATGGCAGTAAAGGTTGAACTTGGCCACTAATGTTTCATTACATCTTGTTGCTGTATGACTGATGGCAGCAGGGAGGCAGTCTGATGAAACGGCATCTGATATGGAAGTGTGTATGAAGCAAAGTTTTATCACTGAATTCCTCAAGGTGGAAAAAAAATTGCACCGACATTCATCAATGATTGCTGAACATTTATGAGGACCAAACTGTGAGCATGGTGAGGTGGAGTATGATGCATTTCAGCAGTGGCAACAGCAACATGAAGGACAAGTCACATTCCAGATGGCAAAGCAGATTTTTACAAGACTGCATGCTGGCTCTTTTTCACTGCTGGTGAAAATGCATAGCTAAGGGTGGTGACTATGTTGAAAACTGGTGTTTTGTAGCTGTGAATTCATTCTATCAAATAGAGTTGTGATCTTTGCATCTGTTGTAGTTTCAGTGGAAATAAGTAGGAGGTATTACTTTCAGAGCAATCTACATAATATGTGTTTATGTACCTCACAAGGCTTAGTGTACATGGAGTGTTCTGAAGATGTGTAGGTCTTTATAAACTCTAAATATTACTGCTGGAGATTACAGCTATAGTAGAGATTCAGAAGGGACAAGAACAGCTTAACATATGACCGTCTGACAACATTTTTAAAACAGTCCTCTATAGTTTTCTGCGTGATTTTCATTTTGATGGATTAACTTCAGCTATGCATAATAAAACCATGAGCTGTGGCATTATTAGACCAGCTTGACTAGCCATAGAAATTATTTTCATTATGACTGACAGTTTAATCTTGTCTAAACTATTCTGTTAAAACTATTCTGTTATTCTATCAAAATTGTTCAGTTAAAATAAGCAATAAAGGAAAAAGTGTAGGCTTCAGTGATCAAATCCAGTTTCCAAAGATTTTAGAATTGCTTATTCAGATCAAAGCCTACATACCTTATTGATTTATCTTTTATTCATTTAAGGATTTTATATAACAGTTGTTAAAATTCATTTTTTATGCATCTCATAAATTGAATAGATAGCGGTAATCAATTGGATGGCAGGGTATAAATTATAGAGGCAACAAACAGGTTAGACTAGAAGAAAGGAGGTACACAGATCATATTAACTATAAATCAAGAAGTTAAAGAAATACTCTATATTAACATTACATTTTAAAAAGAGGTACTATAAAAACTAGTTTTTACACAAAAAGTTTTTAACAGATTAGATAAAACTGTGGGTGGTGTAGTGATTCTTCAAATACCTGTTTAGAAGCTGAAAGTAAATAAATATTATCAATTCAATCTTGAAAAGTGTACCAGCCTTATTTCAGTGATTTGGTTAAATGAATAATTGTGTATTAGAAGCCAAGAAGCATCATTCATAAAGCGGACATATTTATCACATAATTATGATTATGAGATAGAGAGCATAAGTTCTGGCAAGTTAGAAGAATGCTAAAATAGATGCATCAAGAAAGATTTTGGTGTAACAATTTGGTAAGGGGACAAAATTTTCAAATGCATCAGGCACTGATTTTCTATAGAAAACACATACCTGGTATGTATAGTAGATATTTAACAGCAAAGAAAGAGGCAACAGAGAGAGTCTTATGAAACACTTTACTTGTTCAATAGAGGTCAGCCACTCAAATAGAATGTTTATAAGAAAATAGAGAACAAAACACAAAGCTATGATCATGCCATGACATAAACGCATAAGTAGCTATGAGAAATACCATGAGGTCCTGATCTCCCCATCTCAGAAAAGCTGTTCAGAAATATAAAGAAGTACCTAAGTGACAGAGAAGAGCTAAGAAATGAAATAGCTTATTTACAAGAAGAATTGAATTCATAGTAATTCAGCTACTCAGGAGACAGAGAGATCTGTGGTCAGAAATAGGATAAACTATTATGAAATCATGAGAAGTATATGGGAAAAAAAAAATGGCTACACTCCATTACTCACAATACAAAAACAGGAAAAAATAAATTAAAAATAAAAATAAAAATAAAAAATAAAAATAAAAATAAAATAAAAATAAAAATAAAAATAAAAATAAAAATAAAAATAAAAATAAAAATAAAAATAAAAATAAAAATAAAAATAAAAATAAAAATAAAAATAAAAATATCTATGAATTAAACACGTTGCCTCTTCCTTTAAGGAAAATATGCACCTCCAGCCAGTCAGTTCAGTTGTTAGTTGGTGCCATGTTTTCAGCTATGATAATTATTTTTCTTCCTAGTAGCTGGTATGGTGCTCTGTTTTGGATTTCAGATGAGAATAATGTTAAAAACACACTGATGTGTTAGTTGTTGCTGAGTGGAGCTTACAATAAGTCTCCTGACATTATTTTCATCCAGATTAGTACAAGAGACAATGTACTGTTTAGTAATACAGCTACAATACCAACAACAGTTCCAAATGTGCAGTTTTTTCTCATGGGAAGAAAAAAGGAAGAAAAAGAGAAGGGAGGGAGGGAAGGAGGCAGGCAGACATGAAGGGAGGGAGGGAGGAAGGAAAAGGATGAATAAGGGAACAAGCAACATATTTAAAATGTTGTCCACTATCTGTAAGTTTATTGAAACATCAAAGGATAGTTAGTCAGCTGTTAAGAGTGATAAATACAGTAGTATAGCAACCTAGGTAAGAGATATAACATCAACTTTTTTATCTTACACAATAATCACTGTGGAATTCAAAAAGTAAAAAAAAAAAAAAATAAATAAAAAAAATCAGGTTATAGAATGTCCTTTTTGTTTCCACTTTATATTGAAATCCAATATGTTATACTAAAGAAAAATATAAGGTCTGTCTCTACACAAGTCAGTGGCCAAGAAAATCACTACCAAACTCTGTTATAAAATAGATTTTCTGCCGTTGGGTCAATACGCAACTTCTCAGAGGACCACGACTTCATTAAACTATTTGACTTTACTTATGTCTTATGAAATACTTTATAAAATAACAGTAATTGTAGATTTGTAGGATGCCTTTCTTGGCAAATAACAGTTACAATGTTTTCAGCACAGATGTTCTGATTCATTTTGTAGGAAATTATAGACAACTCAATACTGTATTATTTTTCACCTTTCAAGCTGTCAGAATAAATACCATGTTAGAGAAATACAAACATTGTACAGAACAAACCCGCAAATTTCTTGCCTAAATGATGTCACAGTTTGGCCTGGTTAGGCTCAGTCCCATGACAAGGGATCAAAGGGACCCACGGTCCCACACCTCAGGAAAGGGGAAAGGGGAGAGGGTAAAGGTAGGGAGATGGGCCTAGACGAGGTAAAAACAGCAGCAACTAGCTAAGGGAAAATCTTAACTTACTAAATATAGTAGTAGAATGTGAGATAATATAATACCATATGATTGATATTGAAGCTAATGAATCAAATAAAATGAGAGTTTCTGAAAATGAAGTCTTTACTCTAATGCCGTAGACGAGACAGCCACAGAGCAGAAAGAGCAGGAAAAGAGACAAACTCATGACTCCCAGTCAGTTTTATCTTTCCCTCCTAATGAACAATGGAAATGGAATAATGAAGTCTTCTGGGAGTTTTAGTTCACTTTTCTCTCCTGAGACCAAGTAACCAGAACTATTGGCAATCCAGGGAGCTGTAGCATTAACTATTTAACTCCCAGTGCATTACATGATGTTATGATGTGGAATACTAATAAAAAATCATACAAAACATGACTGATGATCTGTTCATTCTTCTTTTTGCTATTCACATCATTTCATGACAAATCATGGACTTACATACATTTGGATAAGTTTGTTGTGGACTAGGGCCCTATTCATTAGCACTGCAAGCTATGAGAGAGGTAATATTAAAAAAAAAAAAAATGTTTGAAGACTTATAATTGTTCATCATTTAAAGATGTTTCTTTGAAGGTAACAAATGCAGAGAAGCTCAGTTCCCTTTTTCCTCTTTTCAAGGCATAATGCTCTTATTCCCTTTCCATAATAACTTACATCAGAAATCTTAGAACTAATAGTCTGTCCCTGAATGCATTGTTTAGTTCTTCATCCATTCTAGTCTCAATTTATATTTCTTATTCTTCTGTTGCTTCTCAAACACTAATCCTTCTAAAATAATTCTTTCCAAGTTTTCTCTTATTTTTTTGTCTGGTCTTGTGTGTTGTATGTTTTCAATAAGCCCATTTGTCTGGTAAAACCTAAGCTATCTTTCTGCCTCATGACTGTAGCTGGGAATTCACATACCCCACTTCCTTACTGGTTTCCAAATCCTCTGCTTCAGTCTGCTTCAGCCGGGCTTCAAAATAGCTACCACTATTCACCAGTCTTTGCAGCTGTCTCTCAACTAGCAGAAGAAACCTAGACAGAGTATTTTCCAAAATTGTGCCAAGAAAAGAATAATGAAAAGAAATGAGAGCCTCCCAAACAAATAATGATGCCTAACTTGTTTATTTGCTTGCAGTTTGCAGTGTATGGTACAAATTACATTTAATTTTAAAAGGTATTTTGCTGTATGTAATTGCATCCATTTAGGATCACCATCTGGAGTTCAAAGAGAAGTAGTAAAGATATCCATAAATATCCAAGAGTATCCAAAATACAGACAATATGCAACATAAGAGGGGAAAAAAAAGAAACAATTAGCAGAGGGAGGGAGCAGTCATTGCCAGCAGAGTTACATAAGCAATAGAAAGAGATTTATCAAAGAGTTTAAAACACAATTGCCAAGAATTGCTGAAATAAAGAGAACTGATAAAAGTCTTTTTACCACTAGTTAGTGGAAGGACTTGTCCTACAAAGTAAAAGAGGGCAAAGAAAACTGAGAAAAATAAGAATGCAGTAAATTAATGTTTTATTTATTATCACGATAGAGAAGTGCATTGTGACACATTTTCTCTTTCTTAGAAATTATTTAAATTAGTTTTATTGTACGGCAAAAGAGATTTAAGGTCCTGCTGGATACACCTAAAGATGAAAAGTTATGCAGAGCATAAAACTGAACAAGGGCTACAGAAACCTGATTTGACGTTCACATGGAAGGATGAAAGTTGCCTGAAAAAGATTGCAGTGTTCTGGGACTATTTTGGAGCATCTTCAGGAGAGCTAACTCAAGGAGTGCTGGCTCAAATGGTGTGAAAATGGATTGCCTTATTCCGAACAAAAACATTATGATTCTTCCACAAGAAGAGTGATGAGCATCATGATTCAGCTGTGACGCTTCCATTAAAAGAGAGCCTGACTCTAAACATGACATGGTAATTTGCTTATTTTCACTGTGATTCCATTTTTTTTTCCTACAGCTTAAAGGGGAAGATATTGACTTAAAATGAGCTGCAGGGTGGTGTTTTATGGCTCTTTTGAACAAGAGCCATAAAACACTTCTATGTCACAGGTCAACAATAGGTTCTGAAAGAAAAAAAAATGCTCAAGTCTCTTCTGGCACACTAGTGAATGGCAAAAAGTAAGCTGTATTGAGCATATGGGAGATGGACTTCATAGAAAAACAACATTCCTTGTATTTCCTAGTCATGTGACTTCGCAAGTTGCATGCTTAAGAAATTACCACACTTTACACTGAAAACACTCTTAACTGTGTTGTTTGATACCATTCACAGATTTTCAAGATTGAGAAAGAAGGTGCTGAAAACCTTGTTTAAAAAACTCTTTTGCCTTCAAAGACAATCTACATAGAATAGTAGCTTGTCTTTGTTTGAAAACAAAATGAAATTGAATGTTCTGACTTTTGCAGAACTCTTGGGGGAATAGAAACATGTGGAATATAATGAAAATATTTGAAAAATACAAGACCTTTAAAAAAAGTACCTGAAGTGGCTCATGAATTTTTTAGATAGCATTTCCAAAGGAATAAGTGCTAAGGTGGAATCTTAGCCCTAAGTCAAGTCAGAGAAAATTACTGTTGCTAAAGATGAGATCAAACAACTATGTTCTATCTAGTTTAGACAACACAGCATCTGCAAAACTGTGCAGAAACAAATGTGCTTATAGAAAATTAATATTATTGTTACAGTAACAATTACTGATGAAGAAAGCCACTTCAGTCACTCTTCCTGAAAAGAAAGGGGAGGGGTGGGATTCCTCTCACCCATAAAGAAAATTCTTGTGTATTTTTGAAGTCTAAGAAATCAAATTTATAAATTTTATATTACTTTAAATATTTACAATAATGTAATGATGTCTAAATGTAAACACATCTGATAAATACTTCTTATGGGTGATTTTTTATGTTGTGAGAGTCTACTATAAATACTAAAATAAGCATTCTGTTTTATCAGTTCTTTATTACAGGATCACTGAATTAAAAGGTTTCTTCAAATTATTTATTCCAGTGCTGCTGTTCAAAATGTTTGTGCTACAGAAGGATGCCCATGACTATGTCCATTTGGGTTTTGGATATCTACAAGGAGTAAGACTCCATCACCTCTCTTGGAAACCTGTTCCAGTGTTTGATCACTCTAACAGTAAAAACATGTTTTCTTGTACTCATGTGAAATTTTATGTGTGCCCACTGACTTGTGTCCTGTCACCAATCCCTACTGACTCCTTTATTTTAATTCCCTTATATCAGGTATTAATGCATGCTGATCAGATTCCCTCAGGCCTTTTCTTCTTCAGGCTCAAAAACACCAGCCCTCTCAGTCTCTACACATATAAAGTATACTCTAGTCTCTTAATCTTCCTGACCTTTCTCTGGGCTCACCCCAACATGTTCATGTCTTTCTTGTAGTGAAGGACCTAGAATTGAACTCAGAACTCCAAGCGACTTCTCATCAAATACTAGAAGATCACATGAAGTGATGCCCTTGAACCAAGAGCAGAGGCTGAAATGTGACACAGAGATCTGTTCCACGTGGTACTACATGCAATGCAAGAGAACCAACTTGCTCCACCATGGTCCTCTCTACAGGCTGCAAGGGAACAACTGAGATGCTTACTTCAACACTTTTACCATTGAATTAATATTTCACAGAACACCTGACCCTCTAATGACTTCTTTAGATACTGTGTTTTTTCAAATGTTTTTTTCCTTTACCAAATGGAAAACCTCTCACTATGGTGGTTTCCCCTGGATGGACAGCTAAACTCCACCACCTGGCAGGTGACAGGGAGACAGCTTACCAATTACTACCATGGGCAAAACAGACTTGAAATAGGGAGACTGATATAATTTATTGCCTATTACTAACAGCCAAGAACAGTGAGAACTAAATACAAAATAAATCCTCTTCCTCCCACCCACCTTCTTCTATTTCTTCCCCCTCAAACGACACAGGGAAACACAACCGGGACCTTAGACTGAGGGGGGCCGCTTCCAACGGGCTGCAGCTCCGACCCAGGCCGCTCCTGTGGGATACCCACGGGTTGCAGCAGGGCCAGTTCTCTCCCGTCTCTTGCTCCCCTATCCCAGTCGCTGTTGCACAGCGGCTCGTCCCTTCCTTCCATCTGCTCTCTCAGCGCACCCGCCGTCGCTCACGGCTCAGCTCTGGCAGCGCCGGTCCTTATGGAGCACCTGGAGCTGGCTCTGCTCTCACATGGACAGCCCCCAGCCCCGCAGCCCTCCTGCTACTACCAAACTTTGCTTACCACATAAGCAAAGTAAACTCAGGATTTTATTTTTTTTTTAAATTTTTATTTTTTCCTGAAAATTGTAGAGCTTACAAAATGTGCTGAATAGTTTTTAATTAAGGAATATGATTATCCCTCAAGATGTGCTTGCATCACCCTCTGTGATTTCCTGAAAGGAATTTAGCCCTGCATCAAAGCAGCCCATCAATCCCCATAACTCCCCACAGTATAATACTATGTCATCATGCAGGACTATCTTGACAATAAGAAATCAGTAACTATAGAATGATTTTCAAAATATAATCTTTGCTATGAAGTGTATTTTGATTAACTTCCTAGCTCACATTAGATGATGTTTAAGATCTGGGTGGAAAGTGAGTTGTATAACAACTCTTTGAAGTCTTGTGCCAAGACTGAGCAATATTTCTAGATTAGAGGTAGTAAAGCACAGTATTCTTCTCCAATGAACAACACTTTAACCTAAAAAATAGAATAAAATCTATATGTTTCCAAGTAAGCTCTTCTTTACAATATTGTAAACAAACCAACCAACCAACAAAAAAAAAAAAAACTGATTTCAGCATTTGTTTTAGTACCAAAAAAAGAAGGTCAAAAAAAAAAAAGGGGGGGGGGGGGGGAGGGAGGCAATATCTTTGCTCCTAATTGGCATTGGTACCAGCTGCCACACATCCCCATGCAACTGTCCATACTTTTCCCATATTGTGAACAGATTTTCTACTGAACTCATCAGCAATGCCATCAAAACCCTTTTCTGCAGATCCTACAAGGACATAAGCAGCCAAATTCTAGTTTTTATTCAATTTTTTGTAATACCAATAGTATAATAAAAGTAAGACAAAATGGTCATTAATAGCATATGACTTCCTGTCCCTTCCAACTCTACACTGAATCACGCTTCAGCAGTTTGTAAGCCGTCTAGATAGGCAGTGTCTCTTCCCACCTATTTCAAGAAGCACTTTCATCCAGTTTAATATTAGAAGAATTAAATTACTATGATTATTAAAAAGACACTGACCTGTACAGAGTTTTGTCCTGTCAATAATCTAATGTCAAAAATTGTGATAATGTAATAATGAAAACTGTAATGTTTAATCACTTGCCATCTCCATGAGGATCTTTTTATGCTTTGTGATAAATCAGCTGCCAAGTTTGCCTACAGTCTCAAGTGTAACAATAACTGCATGGAGTTCATCCCTCTCCCACCACATACAATAAGATGTCTGAATTAATTAGACATCTTCATGATGCAGATGGTTTTAATGGCATAATTACAGAAATTATTGCAATCATTTGGCAACCTTCCAGGGACTAATGCTCAAACATATAATGCAAACTAATACCTTCTAGCATATCCTTATCCCTATGATCTTACTTTGCTTCTCCTAGTTCTAAGAACCTTCCAAGATGAGACTCCATATAAGAAAAGTATTCTGTCAATAGAAGAGTTCTACAGGTGCAGTCTGTGTAGATAATGGCTGGAAGAACAATAGGGATTCTATTTTGATATCTGCACCAAATATTGTTTGCATTTCAAATACATCCACACTTCCATACAGATGGAAACAATACTGTTTTATAGAACAACACTGTAATAAAAATGCTAGTATGCTTCCCATTCTAGGTTTATGAGCTCAAACTAACAGAGATGTAATTGTGTTCAAAGTATTTCTGCCTTCCATTTTTTTAATTTTTTTTTTTCTTAATGAGGAAAATCTGTGTTTCTTATCACTTCTAATTAGAAGTGCTCGTTGCATAGTCTAACTCAACATATTCCCTTCATTTCCTTGTAACTCCTTCAACAGAAGCACCTCTCGAAATGCAGACTAATTTGGCAGACTATAAATTTCTCTGTAACCTTTTGTTACAGCTGTGCTGCTGTTGTAAGGCATGTAAGTGCTTTAAGATACTGCATACTTTCAACTTATGTTGAACCAATATTTTTTGTTTAATATTGAACAACAAATCAAAACTTTTAATAATTTTTTTTTTTTCCCCTGGGAAATACAACAATTTAACTCAGCCAGTAATCCTTAAAAACAAATAAACCAACATTTTTTTTTTTTTACAGTTTAATCATGTACCTACAAGCAAAAATGAAAGTGTTGTAACCTTTAAGTTACATTTACACTTCAGCATGAAATTTATGGATGTGCAGCAGAATTGTAAGGTCACAGCCTGAACCAATGGTTGAGCAGCAGGTGAGAACGAGTGACTAACCCAGGGAGCTCAGGGGCAATCAGTGCACCTGAGTGATTGGAAGGATTAGAGCCTGAATCTACCACTCCTCACCCTCCTTTAATGGTTAGCAGCCGAGAGAGTAGTGTCTCTCTGAACAGACACTGCACATCTTGAGCTGATATTGGTTGTTGGAAGCAGTAAGCCAATTTTCCCTGTTTATTACCTGCCATTGCAGGTACAAAAAGAGTACTAATATGTGTAGGGAACCTGCTTTGGCAGGGGGGTTGGACTTGATGATCTCTAGAGGTTCCTTCCAACCCCTACAATTCTGTGATTCTGTGAATACTCAGGAGCGTACACAGCAATTAAGTACCTGATCCCTTTGAGCATCACTTAGAACACTGGTTGTAGTTTAACTCTGCAGTAATTATGTGATCTTTCCTGGCTTCTTTACAGGGTTAGGAGAAATTATTTTATCCTGCAGAGATATCCTGACCACAAATCAAAATCGCTAAGCCAATTTAAAAATAAAGTTAATGGGCACTCTAAAATAGGGCCTCTTAAAGTGCAATAGTATAGCCTTGTCTAGAAGTACAGTAAAGGAAATAAATGCATTTGCATTTTATGTGTATACTACTTCGTATGTCAATGAGAACACTACTACTTCCTTCTGAAAGTTTGTATGCATTAATGCACAGCCAGCAAATGTAATGCTTGGTTACCCTTAGAAACTGAAGTATTTTTCTCTATTGGCATTAAATCAATTAAGAATGCTTAGGTGGTACCGAAACAATCTGAGTTCAGATTGATGTTTTCACAGAATAGGCATAGACTGTATGTGCCATTTTGAACATCTTCTCCTTGCTTTGGGTCCTTTTATTAACAACATTGCCTACCTCGGGAAATTTTAAAGCATGTATCACCCTATAACTGAAACATTTTAATCTTTGTATCATCTTCCTTTGAAGAAGTATTCCTTTTGCTGCAGTTGCTGATAAATAAATAAATAAGTAATCAGTGCATAATACTATCAAGGCTCAATTACATTTTCTACCAGAAGAAGAAAACATCGTTGTTTCATCACAGTTCGTTTAATCTAAGAGAAAGTGCAAATGAGGCTTCCAGTTTCTGAAGGAGATGAGACCCTGAATCAAATACATCCACAGACTGATAACTACAACAAAGAATATCTTGGAAACAAGATGTATAGTCTTCCTGTATCACTTCTTTTATCAGCAAAGAAAAATATATACATATGTTTTTTTCTCCTAAAATACTGTGTAACTTTACTTCTAAGAAAAGAGTTAAAAACAGTTAGCTTGCTAACTGACTGTGTCTTTCCAGAAAAGTTCTTAGAACCTAATGAGGAATGAAAGAAAAAAAAAGAATACATCCAAATACACGCTAATATAACCAACAGGCAACATCCTTTCTGTAGTCTTCGCTCAGTTAATAATCTCCACACAAATCCAATAAATACAACAGCTCAATAGGCATTCTGTATTAGCAAGGCATACAACATTTTGACACTGCAAAATTCTTAGCGACATTAATACTATTTCTCTGTCTGAAAAGGAAATTTCTACTTACAAACATTGCATAGACATAAGAATGTGCATGAAACTGCTGAGGCAAGTACAGTACCTTTACAGTGGCTGTAGATTCTTAGTGGTTTTTTTCCTAGCTTATCCCAGTGGTTATTAATTTTACAACACAAATTAAGAAAAAAAATATATATGCATAGTTTTCTAAGGAGAAACATGGAAACTCAAATTACTTTTGAGTTTGACATAATTTCTATATGTAAAGAACAGTTTCGGTTCTGAAAGGCTGGAACAAGACTCTAATAAATAAAACAGTGTGGTAAACCATTCTGTAAATCCCAGGATTAATCTCATGAGAAAGAAAAGCTATGATTTTTAATAGGGCTTGAATATATATCTGCAGCTTAAGGATTTACAGTCATCCATGGTCATTTCAAAATTACCTCTTCAAACTTGTAACAAGCATGAATAAAGCTACCCAAATCCAAAACCTGTCCAGAATATTAGAGCATTTCTGCTGCTGTTGAAAGGTTGATAGAAAAAAAAGGATCCATACTATGCTACCTTTTTGGCATGAAAGCTAGATTGTCTTCAGTTTCTGCTAGAGACTGATGAAACCAAACAAGGAGCTCTGGAGTATGAACAACGACTATGACAATTTTTCTTTGCTGTCTATGTCCCTATGGATCCAGTGTTTTCAGATGCAAAGACCAGCACTAGGAGTGAAGCAGCAGGAACAGAACATTGACTCCACATTTCCAGTAACAAGAAAAAAAGAATGAAAACGAATATGAGGAAGGATGTATATTCCACATGTACAGGTAGTATCTTCTGTACTCCTACACTGTATTCTCCTATGTGGGAATATAACTCAGAATTAAATTTCAGCATTAGATTAGGTTTCACTGGATTTTAGAAATTAAAATCCTCATTTGTACTGTCACTAAATGAACTGTGATGCAACAGTAAGGTTTCCAGTATTGGCTTCTTGCTGATCCCAAGGGTATTTTTTTTATACTTACAGCTGACAATTCAGTGTCTTTAGTCTTCTAGGATAAAAGGTGGCTATTCTGAGGGCCTGATGAATACTGAATTGTAAGTGAAAGAGAGTTTCATGATTTTATAACAGATAGAACTATTGAGCATAGATAAAAGGGCTACAAGCACAGGCTATTCCTCCTTTTGTGTTTGCTCCAAAGCCAGAACATGCTATTACAGCATAAAGGATAAGTGAGAAGACAGAGGATATAATGGAGGAAAAAATGTGAAAGCCACCGGAAAGATAAGAACATACACTGTGGGTAGATGAGGGAAAGGTACACCTTGATCTAATACAGGAAAACAAGCAAATAGGAGAAGGAAGAAGACATATAACATTAAAAAATAATCAACAATATTACCACAGGCACATAAATCTCCCTTGTCCCATCTCAGCTAACATGATTACTAAACTTCATTACTATGCAGAAAGGCTTGGTGTAAATTGTATGATACAATGGGTTTGATTTTGTTTTTAAATCTTAGCCAGTAGATTCAGCAAAAATGTTCAGACAGAACAATTACAGAAAGAACACATTTATGATTTTTTCTCTGATGAAAAGAATATATTTAATCCTTATACAGAATAAATGACCAAAACAAGGATTCATATTTACTTCTCAATTCCTAAGCTATTTAATTTTCCAACAAAAATTGTTAGTTCTGTAGTAGTTCTTCCACACTGCAAAGTACAGGTGAAAGTTAGTTATGTCCTCTATAAACTATTAATGAATGGTATCCTAACAGTATCTTTTCTTTTGAAGAAGGGAGGTGGGAAGGAAATGGGAAAAAAGAAAACAGAAGGGGAAAAAAAAGGAAAAAAAAAGGGAAAAAAGAAGGAAGAAGCAAGCAAGAAATTTTAGGTAAAAAAATCTGTGAGCCCCTCAGTCAATGATACGGCTATGAAATGTTCAAGTTTCAGTCTCCAGTCTACTGATACATGAACTCATTTATTATTAAAGCACAGCATTCTTGATGTATTAAAATGTATTCCATGCTAACTAAATTCTTCAGACGCATGCAGGAAACAGTACTAGAAATACACATTGCTGCAAATGCCTTTCCCATTGGAGCACTCAGCATAAAGAAAATATCATACAACAGTTCTGCCTGCCTGTTTTCTCAGACTGGAAGGTGAGCTGCAAGAGCACTTGAATTTGTTCATCTTGTTTTTGTTGTCACAGTGAGATGCTCGTTCCAACTCTTTCCAACCCCATGCAAGGTGAAATCAGTGCAGATTCCAATGCAGCCAGAATCCTGGTCACTGTTTCTGTTCCATCTCTCAAAGGGCTTAGAGGGATTATTAAAAATAAAGTCAAACTGCACCAAACTGCATCAAACAATGAGTTTGATGGGGATCAAACTCATTACAGTCACTTTTTAGGAGGTGAAGAGAATGCTTTTATTCTCTGGGGTTACTACACCCTTCATTGAAGGGAAAATGTGTTGAATCAATCTGAGTCCCCTTCATTGAAGGGAAAATGTGTTGAATCAATCTGAGTGCTATCGGCAACAGCTCTCCTTGAGAAGCCTCTAATGCTATGGGGGAGGGGGGGGGGGGGGGAAGAGCATCTGTTTTTTCATTGATTTGTTTGCTGATCTCACCATGAATGAGAGCTTTTGCTGTTTATTTTCACAGATTTACACCCAGGAGGGGAGTAAACTCTTTGAAAGGGCTGACAATAGCAGGACACGGGGAAATGGTTTTAAGTTAAAAGAGGGAAGATTTAGGTTGGATGTTAGGGGGAAGTTCTTCACTAGGAGAGTGGTTAGGCCCTGGAACAGGCTGCCCAGGGAGGTTGTGGATGCCGCGTCCTTGGAGGTGTTCAAGACCAGGTTGGACGGGGCCCTGGGCAACCTGATCTAGTAAATGTGTATGTTTGGTGGCCCTGCAAGGCAGGGAGGTTGGAACTGCATGATCCTTGAGGTCCCTTCCAACCCGGGTCATTCTGTGATTCTGTGATTCTGTGACCCAACCTGACCCGACCTGACCCCTGGCCCCGCACGCACCACCCGATCCTGGCGGCAGGGAGCGGAGTCCCGTGAGCTCCAGCAGCGTGGGCTGTGGCCTCATCTAGGAGCAATATTTCTGGAGGAGTCAGGAGTTAGAACCTAATTTTGCAGCCCAACTAGTGATGCCCCAAACACTTCCAGACCGGAACGCCTCTGCCCAGGGCCTATGAAAATCAGGGCACTCCTGTGCGCCCACATGTAACAGTAGTTTCAATGTAGGTAATGATTCTTTCAAGGTGAAGTGCCTGCGGGTTCCACAGCAAAAGGGTCGAGGGCCCCATTGAGGCAGGGATGGACCTCGGTCACCCCCCATAGGACCCTACTGTGCTCCAGGCCCTTCACAGCTCCACTGCCCCACTCTGGACACACTCCGGGGTCTCAGAGTCCCTGATGTTCTGAAAAAACAATAAAGGAAGTTGTCCAATGAGAGGCTAAAAGAACCTCATGGCTCATTCACTGCAAGGAAACATCTTCAGTTTGGGTGGTAAAAGGAAGAGATCAGCCAAACGGCTGCATAAAATGACAGCTTGCAGTCAGGAGGAGGCTGTCAGGTGTCACGGTGTTATTAAAGGCCACTAGAGCACAAAGGGAAGGAGTGCAAGAGCAAGATTAGGGCAGGGGAGCTCCTGAGGGCTGCCAGCAGATCTGCAGCCTGCATTCAATCTGTGTGAGACCCGCGTGGCACAGTTGGACTTCAGCACATCGGCACTTCCTGAGCACAATGGAGTTATCGGTGCTTGGGGGGGTCCCAGCTATTCCGTGCTGTGTAACAGCAGCAGAAACCTGCTGCAGAGAAACCTCAGAGTGCTCTGTGAGATCTCAGCTGGAGCTGATCTTAGGCTGTGGAATCTGAGCACAGGGACAGCAGAATTCCATCTCCTGTCCTGCACTGAGCTGGGCCTGGCAGGGCAGGCAAGCCAGGGGCTGATCTTTGGGAAGGCTCCTGAGATGGATGTGAGTTAGAGCTCAAAGATGAGTGTGATTCCACAGTCGTTATTGTCATCCTACAGACTCCACGTTACACAAAGCGGAAGGCACATAATCCTGCCCTAAAAGCATAATTGCAGTGGGAATATCACATCTCACCCATGATTAACAGCCTTAAGCCTTGCAAACACTCCATTCTATGTGATGTCATTATACCTAGCTATATTGCTAGCATGCTGTAGATTCGGTGCACGACGACTTAAAAAAGACACCTGTTATGGTTTTGCAGTTTGGTTGGTGTTGGTATTCCACATCAGAACACCATGCCTCATAATGGGAGTAAAGGGGACAAGTTTTTTTTTCTGTGGGCTGCCTTAATGGGCATGTGGGGTGGGGCACCGGAAGGGAAGTGAGGAAGGGGACGGGGTTGCTGGCCGGCTCCCTGCGAGGAGACAACGTGGTCAGAGCTTCCTGCCTTCCACAGCTCCATCGGTGAGATTGGGGACTTGGTATTCTCTTTGTTGAAACTCTCTTGTTGTTGTTTAGTGTTATTAGGTTATTAAACTGCCATTCGTTCTCAGATCACCTTTTTCCTCCCTCAGTTTTTTGTTAGACCTAATCGCAATCTCCCTTCCCTTCCCCGTCTCCCTAAACGCACGTGGCCGGGCCGCGCCGCACTGCCACTAGAGAAAAGGGGGGGGGCTTTTGTTCCTGCTGCCCCGGGTTTGTGCCCACTGTCCCGGAGTGAGCTCTAGAGAGAACTCCGTGACAACACCTTTAATGCGTGTCTCACAGAAAGGAAGAAGTGACCGTGAAACATTATTATTTCATCTGAGATGTACTTAGTTATGGAATGGAGCACTGATGAATCATGAAGCAGCTCCGCTCCGAGCATTGTGCAGAGGAGCTCATGGGCTTCTCTGTGAATGCAAACCTCCCTCTAAGAAATCTTAACTGTGAGAAACCTGGCCTGAAAGTTTGGCCCCCATTCCCAGTGTTGTGACAAGAGACACCTCAATTCTCCGTTACTTTACTTCAGATAACCCCACTGGGTGACCCTCGTGTTGGTCTCTTAGAATTGGATCTAGGAGGTGTTGGCTGCCTGTGTTTATGATGAAAGAGCAGCAGTGATGTGGGTCTGTGTGAGGTCATTGTCATTGCTGGGGTAGGAGGGTTTGGCCCCCACCTGGCGAGCAGAGCTGGTGCTCTGGTGAGCGTGCTGCGCGCAGAGACTGAGCTGTGAGCGTTCCTTGTTAGGGATCATTCTTTGGGAGCCCACTGCAAGCACTGCTGCGGCTTGTGTGTGAGCTGGGCACAGCCCGGACTAACCAGGCCATAAAGGTGAGCTGGGTTTTGTGCTGGGCGGCTGCTGGAAGGAGTTTGAGCAGAACAGCTGGGCTGGGGAGGAGCTCCCAGCTCAATGGAGGCCCTTCTAAGTGGCTGTTTCCAGGGGAAATTGATTCTTTGTGAGATTCTGTCCCATGTTTTGGTGAGGATGATGAACTGCCATTACTGCCCTGCGTGATCCTACAGTGCAGTAGAAAGCACAGCAATAATAACGAGGTATCAAAGTCCTGGGCTGCAGCAGGCGAGGATAAGCCCAAGTGCAGCAGCTGTGGGCACAGAAAGGAAGGGAAAAAGCTGCTGACCATTGGAAGGGATCAGGCAGGCAGGGATCTCCAGTCAGACACCCAAGCCTGCACTGCCAACCCGTCAACGACGTCTGGGAAGGGTTTGCATGCGCCTGAGCTGCCCTGGGTTGGCCCTGCCATCCCATCAGGTGCTCAATCTCTGCTTCAAGCCGTGACTGAGCATTGCTGCTACAGCCCTGCAAAACTGCTGCTGGGCACCACCCTTCGTTTCAGACATTAGAAGGGAAGGAGAGCACAGACTTCATGGAGTGCAACCTGTGCTTTATTGACCCCAGGATCCAGCCCATTTTTAACAGAACCCTCTGAAGTCCTGGTGAGATGCAGGTGCTGAGCCGGGCCGTGGGCTGTGCAGTGACAACACAAACACAGTGAGCTCACAAGCGCTTCCTGGGGCAGCGGCTGCCACCAGTGAGTGCCAGAGCCGTGAGTGCTGCGCAGAGTGTGGACACGCTGTGTCAGCCCTCGTCCCGGCTGGCAGTGACGGTGGTGGTGGCTGCTGGTGCTGCCCACTCTCGCTGACGGTGCTGCCCAGCCATTGCGCTGGTTTGTTAGCTGGAAGGGAGGAGAACTGCAGCTGTGCCTGGGTAAGCCAGAACTGGAGGTTTCTCAAACGTGTGAGTGGTAGCAATGCATCCACTGCAGCTGCAGCAAGGGTAGATGATGGAGTCCTTCTAATGGCAGGAACACAAAATGTGTGCTGCAAGGTATATAACTGCTGATGGGATGGAGCACAGAACTTGCTGGGGAAGTCGTGGCACTTAGACACACGTTGGATCCAGAGCTGGCACAGTTCTTGCAACCAGCTGCTTCCAAGGCATTGCCCTGCTCAAGAGCCCAAACTGCATAAAAAGAAAGCTGGGAAAATGCTTATTCCTCATGATTCTTCCCTTGTAGGCACTTCCTGTAGGGTTCCAGTCCGAGAGGACACTTTGGGGATCCAAGCAGTCCGAGCACAACCGTCTCTTTGCAAGAGCAGGGAATTCCTCTGGAGAAAACCCAGACGGGCTCTAAGAATTTCCCCATGTCTCAGCAAAGAGGCGACTGCTACTTCTACTTCTACTCCACCTGCACTAAGGTACGGTTGACTTTCTTCTGCCTGGGTTTTCTTCCATTTCCTCATGTTGAAGAGAAAGGGGTGGAGCAAGGGAGACCTGCAGGTGATGTTACTCTCATAGCACTGCTAACAGCCTGGGCTAACAGCATGGACACGTTTCAGGCCGTGCTCTTATTTTCCTGTGGTTTCCTTGTGCTTGCAGGGAGACAGCTGTCCCTTCCGCCATTGTGAAGCAGCTCTGGGGAGTGAACAAGTCTGCAGACTGTGGATGGAGGGCAGCTGCTCGAGGAGAAACTGCAAGTTCCGACACATGAGAATTGATGTGAGTGTTTGCCTAAAGATGTGCTCTCTGGCTTAGTCTACAGCACCACTTTTCATGGCTGTGGTTGGGCTGAATGCACTTCTGCAGGGTGGATACGTTTGCTGTGAAAATCTTACTGGTTTCTGTTTCTAGAGGGGACTGGGAGGAGGTAAAGAAGGCAGAGGATTCAGTGCCTTAGGTATATCACAGCAGGAGATGTTTGCATTAGGAGCCAAAGGCATTTTCTCCCCAGATGCAAAAAGCTCGCATTGCTCAGCCTCCTTAAGCTGCTGGAGCTGGGTGGTAGGAGAGAGCGGCATGTGCCCGGTTGTGCCCTATCAGGCCTTCTCTGTCCTGGATTTCTTCAGAGCAGTTCGTTCTGGCTGCTTGGAGTAGTGAAAGGAGGGGCAAGAAGTGAGGGTACAGAGCTAAGGCTCCATACGATGGTTTCTGATGGCTGTTGGACCGTGGCATCTCCCTGCAGACCTGATGTGCCTGTTTCCATGACCCTTCCTTTCCTTCTCTCTCCAGAAGCAGCGCAGTTTGATTCCCTGCTTCTGGGAGAACCAGCCCGGAGGCTGCCAGAAACCACACTGCGCCTTTCGTCACCTGAAGGAACGCGGTGGGAATGGACCGACCGCACCGCTGAGCCACAGTGAGTGTCCGATGGCGTGAAGCATGAAGGGCTCAATTCTGAATGTCAGTTCTGAGCGGGTGCGGGATGCACGTCACCATTCATTGGGGAGGCAGGGGAGAGTCGTGATAGTGAAATATCAGTCTGTGCTTTGGCTGTCAGAGCAGCGCTGGGCTTTTTCAGGAGTGAGGAAGATGCACTGCAGGTCTGTGCTGACTGCACAGCATTTGGGCAGCGGAAGGCAAATGTAACAAACAGTGCTTGAAAACGTGAAGCTTGTGGTTGACTGTGCTGAAACCTGCCTCCAAGGAGACGCTTGTCAATCATTTCTTGTTTCCTTTCTGCCAGAAGCTGACACAAGTGGCCTTCCTCCAAAGAGCGGCCTTGCAGCAAGTCTGGGGAACCAGGCAGAGGTTGACAAGGCACCAGAGAGAGGTGCAGATACTCAACAGGCTCCTGGGTTTGATGCACTGTTTTTCTACTGAGATCTGACTGTTCTTTCTTGGGACTCTTCTCTGCAGTTGACATCCCAGCTTCCTCCCATGGCCCGGCTGGACGGAAACTCGAACGGTCGGAGGAGGAGAAGGGAAAAGCGGGGGAACTGCCCTGCAAGAAAAGAGTGAAGGGTGAGCACGAGGAGCTCGTTATGGTGCCTCAGAAAAGCAGTGCTGCCACTTTGCATTGCTCTGTATCAGACTTTTCCTTGCCCTGGATTATTACTGAGTGCAGCTATTGGGTTTCTTTGTTCATTTTTATGCGTTGTTGGTAGACAGAGATGACTGTGTGCAAAATGTGGCTGAGAATCCCAGACAGGGCAATGTAATTCCACTGGCCAAATGTATTTAACTTTGTGGAAGGGTGGTGGGATTGATAAGAGAACATGGATCTCTCTTGAGGTACAGCAAGACAGTACCAGCTCTCTCTTCCTTTTACTGTAGGTGGGTGCAGGGTCTTCGTGAGGCCCATTGACTGGAAAACCACCTTCCCCCCAACGCGGAGACAGAAACGAAAAGCAGCAAAGATGCATCCATCTGCTGCTGTGGACACGGATGAGCCCCCAGCTAAAAAACTACCCATGGTAAGAGCAGTGGCAAAAGCAGTAGTGGATATGGAAGGTTTACATTGCTCTTGATGAAAAGGCAGAAATTCCAAGTGTTCTACAGCTCTTCTGTTTCCCTGGAAGGCAGCAGATGTCTCACAAGGTACTTGTGGAAACTCTGACCCATGCTTCATACTCTGTCTTGTTTCTTTCTAGGAGACTCTTGATTCGGTACCGCCCAAACACACCTAGGTCTGCGTCGAAGTCATAAAGCTTCCAAGCAGGTGATGACCACAACTTGTTCTTCATTAATGCCCTTTTTCCATCAGACAGAAGTTCTTTAACACTGGGGGAAAATGGGGTGTTTGAGATGTGTCATGGCGTAATGCAACAAAGGAAGAGGTCATCTGAGATAATTGAAACTGCTTTGTCAAAACCTCTGCTGAGTTCCTCATGGGGAAGAGTACCTGAGCCAGCAAGCAGGATTTTGCAGAGGATGATTTCTTAACATGTTTACAGTCAAAGCAGTGAGGGTGGCAATGTGTTTCTGCTACAAGGCCCAGCCCCTGTTTGCCAGACTCAAACTGCTCTACCTGAACAGATAAATCCGCACCATGAAAAAGGCACCTGCTGGTTTCCTTCACTCCAAAGGCAGCCACAGATTAATCAAATCACCATCGCTATGTGGGTGTGAGGGGCGGGAGGGTCAACTACAGACCTCAGAGCTGAAAGCACATCTCAGAAATGTCACGTAGATTGTTCTCTTCCTTCCCACAAGTCTGGAACTGCTCCAGGGAAGCCACGCAGACCCCACGGCACAGCTGGAGGAATCAAACCCTACATCACATTCCTCATAAGCGGCAGAAAAGCAGCAGCTGAGCTGCACAGGGGCGGGGGAAGCAGCCATCGCTGAAGATGACGACCTTGAGGAGCTTCTGATGGAGCTCACAGAAGAAGAACTGGAAGGAGAAACTGATGTGGATGATGAGGATGTGGATGAGCTCCTTCTGGACCTGTCCGACATGACGGCGTAACAGCATCGCCTGATTGTATAGTTTAAAACAACAACAAAAATTAAAACCAACCCTGTTCCTTTCCAGCACTGCTCCTTTTCGTTGTTATTCTGGGGGCATTTCTGAGACTCTGCACTGAGTCTTAAAGCCGAGTCAAAAAGGTGACAATCAGAACTGACTGCATTCTGTTCTGATTTCCCTGTGGCTCAGAGTTCAGGCCCTGCACCCACCGCCAGCTCTGGGTGCTGCTTCAGCATCGAGGGCACAAAGCACCTCTGTGGGCACAGAACGACATCCATCCAGGGCTGAAACTGAAACTTCCTCCTTCCTCTGCCATTCCCCGTCGGCCGCACCCGGCCCAGGGAGGAGCGGATGGAGCGAATGGAGCATGGCCAGGAGTGCGGCCTGCGATGCGGATACTGCTGTGCCAATACAGCTGTCACATCATCACATCACATCGCATCACATCGCATCCTCGGCCCACGACGCCGTGCACAAGATGGAGGCTGGGCACCGGTGGCGCTGGGGCCGGCTCACCTCCTCAGCCTGTTTGCGCAGCGCCTTCTCCCGCTCGTATGCGTGAGGAGCTGCTTGTTGTCCTCCCGCAGCAGCTCCAGCTCCACCTCGTGCTCCTGGTTATTGGTCAGCACTAAGTCCAGGTTCTCCAGCACCAACACCACCAGCGGCATCAGCTCCTCACCACCTCCTCGCGGTAGATGCTGTTGGTCAGGCCCGACACCCGCTCCGACATCACCGACCCCGAGCAATAGTCGTCGCCCAGGTACCCCCCCACGCCGCCGTTGTCCAGCTGGATCTCCAGCATTGTGCTGGCCTCACAGCCATGCAGGCCATTCTGGTGCCTTCTGCGCATCCCAAGCTGTGCTGTGGCGGCATGTGGGAGCACCAGAATGGTGGGGGTCCGGAATAAGCCGAGCTGGAGGGGCACAGTGGCTCACTGGGAACACAACACAACACAACACAACACAACACAACACGACCTTCGTCATCCTGGAGAAGAGAAGGCTGCGGGGTGACCTCATTGCAGCCTTTCAGTACCTGAAGGGAACTTACACCCAGGAGGGGAGTAAACTCTTTGAAAGGGCTGACAATAGCAGGACACGGGGAAATGGTTTTAAGTTAAAAGAGGGAAGATTTAGGTTGGATGTTAGGGGGAAGTTCTTCACTAGGAGAGTGGTTAGGCCCTGGAACAGGCTGCCCAGGGAGGTTGTGGATGCCGCGTCCTTGGAGGTGTTCAAGACCAGGTTGGACGGGGCCCTGGGCAACCTGATCTAGTAAAGGTGTATGTTTGGTGGCCCTGCCAGGCAGGGGGGTTGGAACTACATGATCCTTGAGGTCCCTTCCAACCCGGGTCATTCTGTGATCTGGGGGAGGGGTGTGTGTGTGTGTGTAACTAGATGATCGCTGATGTCCCTCCCAATCACAGCTCCGGTACTGCGGCCGGCCTGCTCCCATCGATACACATCGGACGAGCCACGGACCAGCCCCCACCTCCGGTCCTCTCCTGCCGCCGCGCATGCGTGCCCGCTCGAGCATGCGTATCCGTGCGGAGAGGTGAGGGCCTGGCTCCCGGCGATGTGAGCGCTCAACGTTAGCGGCCCGTCCTGCGTCGGGCCGGTAAGTAGCGGCCGCTTGCCCGCGGTGCCTGTCCTGGGCTGGGCTGGGCTGGGTTGGGCGGGGAGCAGCGCGGCGGGGTCGCTGCCAGCCCCCGGGGCGGGGCAAGGAGACGAGGAGCCGGACCGGGGCGCTCGCCGGGGCTGGAGGGAACGTGGAGAGGCTGTAGCTGCTGATGGGCGACCTGGCAGTGCTGGGGGCCTGTACATCGTCCCTTTGCTTTGTGTGATGTCGTCTCTTCAGGGCTTGTTTCTTTATTACTATTTTTATTTTCCTTTATTTATTTATTTATTTTGAGAAAACCTGTACTGAAGACTGTAATGCTGATGATTTTTGGTGAAATATCCCTGTATCTCTATTACTAAGGCTGCTAAAAAAAGGCTTCACACCTCACAGGTCAGCTTCTGTTGCTTTTTCTGTTGTGTTCTCCAAACTGGAACATGTTACATAAATAGGAGTTGTGCAGACCTTAGCAGCCCCCGGAGAAGTGTACTGAACCTTACGTGATCAGTCACTTGGCACCTGAAATGATGTTTCCCAGAATCACAGAATGACCCGGGTTGGAAGGGACCTCAAGGATCATGTAGTTCCATCCCCCCTGCCTGGCAGGGCCACCAAACATACACATTTACTAGATCAGGTTGCCCAGGGCCCCATCCAACCTGGCCTTGAACACTTGCAGGGATGGGGCATCCACAACCTCCCTGGGCAGCCTGTTCCAGGCCTAACCACTCTCCTAGTTTCCAGGTGCCTATTTGCATGGTGGTCCCAGAATGCAGCACAGGATCAAGGGTAACCTGTTTGCAAAACACTGAAGTCTTTGAAGGCCTACAGGCTTCAGCTTTGCTTAGGTCTGATCCATTCTTTCAGGCTTTTCAGGTTCTTGCAGCTGGGAAATCATAGCAAAAGTGAAGTTTAGAGACCTTAGCTGAGAAGCTTTGATATTTGTTGATGTTAACTTCTTTGCTGTGGCAATAATGCTGATGAGCATGCTTTGCCTGTCACTGTCTTTAAAGAGTAGGTCTGAACAGGGTTAAATGACATATTGCAAACATTGCAACCTGTAACTCTTTGGTGCAGATGTTAAAGCACAAGTATGTATGCCAGTGCTGAATTATGACACTGCAACTGTGTTGGTATGCAGAACACCATCTGTTAGGTTAGGTATCATGTATACATTTTATAACCTTTGCTCTTCGGTTTTACACCTCTATATCATTATATTTGAGGTTCATAATATACTGTGATAGACCACGGTCTGTCCTGCTGCCAGTCAGATCAGAAGCTTCTGATGGAAGTAAAGTTTGTGTGTATGCTGCTTGCTTCTTAATGTACTTGAATCGTAAATATAGTGAAATCCTGGTACAGTGGGGTAGGACTTTCATATCTGATATGTCAAGCAAAGAAGGAAAAGGCTGATTTCTTCAGTAAAGGGGAAAGACCTTGGAAAAGTTCTGCTTAAAGTCTGTATCTCTAATGATGTGAAATCTCTTTACTGAGGAAGGGAGATAAAATAATAATTGGGGAAGAAAGGAAAATGTGTTTTGTGTCAGTATAATCTGGGTTAAGAAAACTGAAACTCATTAAGACATTCAAGCAGTTAAATGACATTGTTTCTGGTGGGGGGAAAAAGTAATTAAGAAAAGCAAACACCTGATCCTTTAGAGAACTTAGTTAAATTTCTGAGGCGCAGTGTGGTAAATTAGAAGATAGAAAATGTCTCAAAAACAGCGCAGAAGTAGCGTGCAAGTCTTTCTAAAGTTAATGTATTAGTAGGAGAAAATTCCAAATAATTTCTGCTAAAATTTTAAGACCTAGGGGTGGAATGTGTGCTATATAAAAACATGTTGGTAGTTTGATGTAAAGGGATGTAAAGACTGCCAAATTAAAAATCTCAAGTGAAGTACCATAAGCTGTAAAATCATTTTCCCTGATGGTACAAAGGATGTGTTTTCAGAGTGCAGTTGTTAAAGATTTGCTGCTTTGTTTTCTTTTATTTCCCTTCTTCTATCTGTGCTGTTAACTTATTTCCTGGCGTTACTACTGTTATACGTGCTCAGCTGGGTCAGATCTCTCACAAAATAAAAGGGCATCTCTTTTGTTGTCTGTCAGATTCTACCATTTGGATGTCAGTTACAGAAACACAAAAACACTTTTATGCTATGTCTAATAATCAGAATTTTTTCTAAGATCTTCCAGTTCTTAATCATGTTCCACACCATTGTGATTTTTTTTTTCTTTTTCCCACCTGATTTTTTTTTTTCTTTTTCCCACCATGTTCTCTGATTCTCTTCTGTTTAATGTTGAGTAGGAACTATTTATGAAGTAATCAGGAATTTTATTATACTGCTTTTCTTTCCTTTTTTTCCAATGCTGAAATGTTGCTGTGTGCTGTTGTTTTTACTTTGAAGTTAATCTGGGGATTGTGCACTTGAAAGTGCCTTGCAGCTGTCATAGCGTACTAACAGGTTATCAGCTGCCACCTTGTAGCCCTTCTGCCTGAAGTACATCTTTAAAGCTATGCTGATTTTTGTTTTTGTAATCCAACAGATTTGAATTTTAGGTATGAAAAGTTGAGAAGCACAACGGTATGAAGTTGAATTGGCCAAAAATATTTATTCAATGAGTTGCTTGACTTAACAAGAGTGGTTGTTCCGTTAAGCAGTTAGTGATAACAAACCTGTATTCTGAACTTAAACTGTACTTCACTCACTATCTCAGTTTGTTTCTTACTCTTATTCTTTTACATTACTCTGTTGTCATGGCTTCTGCTTTTTTCTTATTTTCTTTGCTATTCTGGTCAAAGTTACCAAAATAGAAGACTTCTGAAATAATATAACCAAGATTTGATGGGATTTAATCAAGTTAGGAAGAGAACAAAGTCCGAAAGTAAGATGCTACATAAAATCTGTGCTTGTTCAGTGGTGAACTTTAGTCTTTCACGTGTGTTCTCAAACACATAAGTGTTTTTGATTGTTCTCCTTTACTTTAATCCTTTAGGGTAAGTTGCAATTAGTGCAGTGTGTGTCATATAATTGATTTGTGGTATTTCTATGATATAGAAACTTAATGAAAAAACTATGCTACTAGACAGTATGAAATCTGACTTCAAAATATTTCTGTTTTATCAGTTGCCGCCAAAATTGGATGGATTTTAGTGGATTCTGAAGTATGACATCATGGCAAGATTTCGCAGAAGAACATGCATCATTTTGTTGCTTTTTATTTTATTTATTTGCTCCATAATGATGGCTTTGAAGACTCTGAGACCTGACAGAGCTGGCTTTGGGGACCCATTTGGACTTGGTTTATTACCTGAGCTTCAACAACGGACAGAGCTCTTAGAGAGTAAACGAAGTTCCCTGAATAAGGTTCAAGGGGATACTGTAACACAGACCAGTAACATGCATGCTGCCGTGGTCAATACTATGAAAGCATCCATTCCTCCAGCGAACAAGTTGGAAGGAGAGCTGTCTTCTCCTAATTATAACTTTCACGTGTTCTATTATAGTTGGTTTGGGAATCCACAGTTTGATGGTAAATACATTCATTGGAACCATCCGTTGTTGCCACATTGGGATCCCAAAATTGCAAACAATTATCCAAAGGGAAGACATAATCCTCCTGAGGACATTGCAGCCAATTTTTATCCTGAACTTGGATCTTACAGTTCCAAAGATACTTCTGTCATAGAAGCTCACATGAAACAAATGCTTTCAGCTTCAATTGGTAAATGAATGTTAATGTTTCAGCATGTTTTTCATTTATCTAGCCTTAAATATTTGAATGAACACAGCTGACCAGTTTCTCTTTCTTATAATTCTGGAAATGGGTGAAGTTGCTGTATGTCTCTGTTTCTAAGTTTTAATACCTAACTCAAAACCTTGAACATCAGAGCCATAAAAGCTAAGAACTCTATTTGTAATCTTTTAGGTGCATATGTTTCATGACTTAAACCATTAAGCACTGTTAACGTGTGTAGACAATACAGAAACTGTTGTTACAATATGTTGTCTGTCTGCATATTTTATTTTTGGAGGTGAATTCTTAGGTTTTAATAACATTTCAGTAAGTCATGCTGACAAGGTAATAGAGCAGTCTGTTCAAATAGGGGAATTGCTTCCGAATACTTGTGTTACAACAATGGTGTGTTAACTGTGTCAGAAAGATGTAGGATGTAGCTTTTATTGAATCTATTTCATGCAATATGGTCTCATTAGCTATAGAAGTGTCTAATCCTAAATTTTTTACCTTCAAGTAGGATCGTTTTAGTGTAGCTAATAATGGTTTATTTCCTTGTCCAAAAATACTTCTTTTTTTTTTTTTCCCCTGCCATGATGAGTTGATGATCCCTTTCTTAAAGGGATATATAAAAAATAATATTTATTGCATTTTTGTTCTCTCTTTATTGTTGTTTTATGCCTGTACTACGTTTATCATCTTTAAAATAAGGCGTTACGTATTCAAATACTAAGCTCTAAAAAGCATCTATGAATGTATTGAGGCAGTATGACCAGAGCTTATAGAATCATTCACGGTGCTAAATCATGTCTAACAGGATTTAACTACATTTGAAATCAGTGGTTTTTTTCAGTCTAGCTTTGATCACTGTAATTTACTTTTTTCCTCAGGTTCATGCAAGTATTGCATTTTTTTAATATATGATTAATATTGTTTTCGTTTTTTTGTGTACTCAAGTTACTGCTTATAGTTTCTTCTGCAATTTTAGCCAATTCCTAATCCTAGCCTTACTGTGTTTTATGTTTATCAAATAATAAATTTTCCTTTTTAGAGAGTCTTTGTCAGGAATCTTATGAGAGGGGAAAAAGGAAAAAAAGTAAATGATTCTTTCAGCCAATATTGTGTGATTCACAGAGGCGTATAAGAGACTGAAGCTGAAGGAGTCTCATTCAGTGTTTTTCATGTGTTGTTCTTAGCTTCAGGATGTGTTGTGTTCATCTTTTATTCTTCAGGTTGCTTGGCGAAACTTCTTATTTTGCACTGCTGTGTTTTTATTGCAGTATGATTTGAAGGCCTTTATTTACCTTGAGTGACTGTACTATGGTTTTATAATGTTGCGATGATCTTTGTTTGATCAGATCAAACTCTGTTTGATCAGGAGATTCTTAATCTCCTGAAGTGATTCTTTCCTCTTACAATATGTAACAAAATATGGGGGCTACTCTGAAAGCGATGCCTTCTGTTTTATTCCACTGGCCCACAACTTAGAGGCAGATGAGTCATGTTTCCTGAGCAGACAGGCAAAAAGGGAGTTGAGTTTTGGTCTGCTTTTAATAGGGTATCCGATAACAGACTTCAGTAATTCATAGAATTGAAATGTCATTTCTCCTTTGAGTAGTACTGGGAGGAAAATGTCATAAATTAGATAGAATTAATGCTCATATTTTTCATGATGAAAATCTCATTCTGTTATATAAAGATTTAATGTAAATTATATCCATAGCTATTATGGAGTGATTACTATGATTTTTTTCCTCCAACTGGCCTCAGATTTAATATGCTATGGTGACATTTTTTTGACCTGTGTTACTCATCATATTACATACTCACCTTAGCTACATAATCTAGGTAAACTTTCCCAGTTTCTTGGATAGTCAAGTAGACAAAGAGAGAAGTAGCGTCAAAAACAGATTTGTGCTGTGTGTATTTTAAACCAAGTTGAACTGCACTAGGAAATAAAGGACCTTTCTTTCATTAATGGAGACCTTAATTGTGTTGGAAAAGCCTGAAGTAGAAACAGAGATCTAAACTATATTTGTTGATGGCCAAAGTCACATGTAGTTCCATTTTTGTCTTCACACAAGTGATGATTTGATTGGTAAGAAGAAAAAAAGGCTTTTAGTTTCTGTGACTTTCCTGATGCTCTTGGTTACACTGAGGCAAGTTTATGGGCCTTCCATACCGTTTTAATTTTTGAAGAGGATCTTGATTCCACATGCTGTTCTAAGGATGCATGAGGATGTTGTTATCACAGGGATGTGTTTAACACTTTGTCTGTCTGTTGGAGCTATGATGGTGGATTAATTTACAAGAACAATTGCTGTGTATGTTCAAAGGATGAAAAATGTACTTCTGGTGTAGTACATATACTAACTACCTTTAGACAAAGGCACCCTAAAAGTTATGCTGTTGATTTTATTCTGTTGACCCATGACATCAGCGGTTAATGTTGATGGTATGGAAGTAAAGGTTGAACTTCCCCACCAATATTGTTATTTTCTTACTATGTGACAGATGGCAGCAGAGAAACAGACTTCTCAGTCCTGGTGTCAGGCATGGAGGAGCCTATGAAGCAGTGGTGTGCCATTGACTTCTTCCCTGCTTAAAAAATCACACCCATTCACATTCATTGGTGTTTAATGAACAGTTATGGAGACTAAACAGTGGATGTGAGCACAGTGAGGTGGTGGGTGATGTGTTTTAGTAGTGGCAATAGCAACAGTGGGTCATCTCCATTTATGCCAATGTTTACAAATTTCACCATTGCTAATCGTGGTGACTGTGTCCAAAAAGAGTGATTTGTAGCTGAGAGTTTGTTCTGTCAAATAGAGCTGTTTTACTCTTTGTATCTGTTTTAGTTTCCATGGAAATAAATCGGAAACGTTATTTTCAGAGTAACCTACATCTATTTAAAAAAAAAGGGGGGGGGGAACAACAACAACAAAAAAAAACTATTTCACAGACAAAATGTGCGTTAGGTTCCTTGAAAAATTCTTTCTCCTGAACTCCTCCTTGTTTCTTAACATGATAGAAGAGGCTCTTGACAGATGTTGTATGAAAGATACCTTGGAAAAATATACCATGATTGCATTGTTGTTCTGCTTTTTGTTCTTAATGTCTTGAATTTTGTCCTTTCCTCTTGTGTTAAATAAAAGATAGGGTGATAAAATGCAGTAAACTATTGCATTTTTCTTGTCCTTGAACTGTCTGTTGCTCATGATAGTGCATTTTTTGATTTATTTTTTTTTTTTTTTTAATAAAATTTTGAGGGAATATGCTGTGAGTAGTTGAATTAACCTCTCCTTTGTATGCTGAGGTGAAATTTCTGTCTCTGACATTAGAAGCTGGTTGCATGTTCATTCAAGTGATGGTTTCTTTTGAATGATTTTGGACTTCATTTTGAAGTTGTTTGTCAGGAAAGTTACAATATTAGTTAAGTCAAAGGGAAGTATATGCTCTAAATGTTTGTCTGTGACCTGACTTACATACTTCAATCTTTAGATAGTTAAGAAGAACCCAATTGACTTACTGTTCCACGTTTAATTTGATATTGTTAGGAAAATGTTCTTAAATCAGTATCATATACATTTGTCTTATTGACATATTACATTATTTCCAGCTGTATACCTAAGCAGTCTTGCTTGTTTTTTAATCTGACAGCATTTCATTTTCAAGGGAAAGGTTTTAGCCTTTCTGATGAGGTATGACACCTTTTGCTTTAAAGGAAAACATTAAGAAAAATTGAAAAGTAGGAGCATTGCATTTTTGTTGTCGGTGAATTACAGCACAGGGACTGCTTGTGTCTAGAAGGAGGAGCGCAGAATTATGATCACTGTTTCCAGTATGAAATGATTATTTTGTAGTAGGGCCTGAGGTATAATGCAGAAGTGAAGTGTTGTAGGGGATAAATCTTCACAAGAATCTCTTTGATGACTGCTTAGCCCTCATGTGTGGAGTGTTTTCTAGCTCTGTGTGTCTTGGTGTTCTCTAATGTACCGTGGCACAGCTATAATACCACATGAGCCTTCTCCAACACCTGTTAATAAAACTTGGGCATTATGATGCCGTGCTAGAGTGTGGAAGGCAATGTCTATAAATGTTACGCTTGGGGCATTGGATACAAATGTGTTCCCCTGTTCTCCTGACAGATGTTTTTACTGTTGATTTCCTTCAGCAATAAAGAAAGAGAATGCTGAGATTTCACAATTGATTAAAAAGTAATTTTAAATTCTCATTTACATTATATAGATTTTACATCAAATAATAATTACAACTCATGACAAACTGATTGCATGTTACACTTTAAATATACAATTTGAAAGCTGTGCTTTGTATTTTTCAGGTGTAATAGCACTTTCATGGTACCCACCGGGTATGGCTGATGAAAATGGAGAACCAACTGATGATTTGGTGCCTATTATTTTGGATTATGCAAGCAAATACAATCTAAAGGTAAAGTATTTATAAGACTGATAAAATAGGACTGCATTGGAATGTAAAACGTGGTGAAAGTTTCTTCCATTTGACCCATGATGCTGAGCAAGGAAGGTTTGTGAGATAATTGTGGCTTCTGTCTGTCTGCTATTATGCTGCAATGTTGAGAGTTCCAAAAGTAGGTATATTCACTCTTGCACTGTACTATATTTATATGTAAATAAGTAAAACTTGTATTTTTACCTTGGGTAGGCAGAAAGGGGAGAGGTTTGGGGGAATGTAGAAAACATGCACTGCCATTTTTCTTTCCAGATAATAAAGTTTACTTTTTCATGTTCTAAGCAGCTGTATGCATTTCATCTTGGAAGGGTGCTGGCTGTTTTGGGAACTGAAATACCCTGTTCATCTGCTCTTGCTTCAGTTGTCAAATTTACAGTGAAATTTCCTGTTATTAGAAGCAGCTTTAGATTCCTTGTCAGACAAGAGGAAAGTGGGAAGATTAAATGAGATACATAAGTAATTTTCAAACTTGCAATGAGAATTGCACTGCAACACGTTACAGTTTTTTTTAAATTTTCCTTTTCTTTCTTTTTAATAATTTACTATTTTAAAACTATCTTTCCCTGGAAATTTTCAGATCACTTTATGAAGCTTGGTTTTCCCTAAGAGAACGCATTAGCACTCAAGTGCCAAGAGCCAAGGCAACTCAAAGAGCCAAGGCAAAATTCAAATAGGCTACCAAGGAAAATGCTTAAACATTATGGTAATAATAAGAACATGGATGGAGCTGCTGTTACTGCATGGATTAATTACTGGAATACAGATACTAAGTAAAGATTCAGTCACTAAATTCTACTTTCAGTATTTTTTAATATTCTTGCACAAGTAAATGATTATTTAGTTAAATAACATCTGTAGACCAAAAACAGCAAAGAAAAAAGATGATGTTTTCATTAAAAAAACCAAAACATATCCACTAAAAAATAAAACTGCTAAAATTTGTACCTTTGATTTGCTTATTTTTGATAGATAATGTATATTAAAGCACTTCTCAACCTGTCTTGTTAGTTCTTGTAGTTTAGTGTAATGGTGTGTTTCTATATAGTCTGGCACTGTAATTAAATTTGCTACTGTTGCAGAGTAGTTGAATGCTTCATTAAGTGCATTGTACTCCAGTGTTGCTTCTTGAAAGGCTGGTCGATTTGATTAATGTAATGTACTCCTCCCTTCAATTGTATAGTTAAAAACAACAAGATTTTTACATTGATGTGTCTTCACAAATGTAGGATAAATAATTCCATAAGCCCCAAGCTTGAATTTAGAGCAGCAGGGATTCAGCAGATTAGATTTAGTTACAAGGCTAATATCATTTAAATTTTCACATACTCTGTCTTAAAATTTAGTTTGACAGTGGCAACTCTTATTATCAATAGCAGTTTGAACTTGTCAAGTGGAAATTCGCTGCTTAACCAATTACTCGACATTCAAATAGATGATATTTTGTTTCATTTGTTACTTTCTGCTGTAAGTGTGAAGTTCTGAGAAGCATGGTTACTATGCCCTACTGCTGAGGGAAAACAAAAGCAATGTTTAGTACTAATGAAAAAATAATAATGAAATATTTACTCTTACTACTAGACTTTCCTGAATCTGAAGCTACTAATCTTAAAATTTATTTACATTAGAATGAACAGAAAAAAATTAATATGACTAGTACTTGCTTCATATAATACACAGTGCCCAAATATTCAATAATATATTGTTTGTGCTGCTTTACTATCTTTCATTTTTCAGGTCACTTTTCATATTGAGCCCTACAAAGATAGAGATGATCGCAGTATGTACCACAATGTCAAATACATCATTGACAAGTGAGTGTTTTCAAAATGTTTCCTTTGTGTATTCTTAATATTTGTTCAGGAAAGGTCTGTATGTTATCTTGAGCCTGGAAGAGTCTATTCAGAGTGTGTACTGAGACTTAAGAAAGCTTCAAGAAATGTGGTTCACATTTCAGTGGCACTAAAACTCAGGAGGCTGTTTTAAATATTGAAGCATGAACTGTGTTTAGACATTCAAATGTACATTGCTTGCAGTATTCATTTGTAGCATGAGACATGATGCTTCAGATGAAAGCAGTTTAAGTTCACAACCATATGAATTAGACATGCATTTTTGTAGTGACAAATAATCAGTGAGTCATAACATGTTGACTTCTAATGATTTTAATTCAGCTTGACAAATTTTGTACAGCTATTAATTGTTTTGTTCATCAGTGCTACTTACAGTCTTGCCTTTCAGAAGAAACTAATGCCTATATCACAGTTTAACACCAATACTGATTACTAGAAATAGTGATCTTTGCAGATTCATTATTCAATCCTGTAACAGATACTGGATTGAAAATGGATATGTATTTCTGTGTTTTGAAGCACATGCACTGTCTTTTTAAATTATTATTATTATTATTAGAAAAAAAGAGATCTTCAGTTCAGTTTGTAAGTCTGTGTTTTCGAAATGGCAAATTTTGTTTTAATGATACTTGTTTGCCTTGTAGATATGGAGCCCATCCAGCCTTTTACAGGCATAAGACCAGCACAGGCCGATCTCTTCCCATGTTTTATGTTTATGATTCTTATGTAACAATTCCTGAAATATGGGCAAATCTGTTAACTGTATCTGGATCCCAGACTATTCGAAATACTCCATATGATGCGTTATTCATTGCTCTTCTTGTAGAAGAAAAACACAAACATGATATTCACAGAAGTGGCTTTGATGGAATGTACACGTACTTTGCCACAAATGGGTTCTCTTACGGCTCATCTCATCATAATTGGGCAAGTTTAAAAGCCTTTTGTGACAGCAACAACTTAATGTTTATTCCAAGTGTGGGACCAGGATATATTGACACCAGTATCCGACCGTGGAACAACCACAACACCCGTAATCGTGTCAATGGAAAATATTATGAGACTGCCTTTAATGCAGCCCTTTTGGTGAGACCAGAAATTATTTCCATTACATCTTTCAATGAATGGCATGAGGGTACGCAGATTGAAAAAGCTGTCCCCAAAAAGACTGGACAAATAGTTTACCTTGATTATAAGCCCCATAAACCAAATGTTTACCTAGAGCTCACTCAGAAGTGGTCTGAGAAGTACAGAAAAGAAAAAGAGCAGTGGCTTATGTGAGCTATTTCTACTGCAGTTGTTTCTTAGCATATTGAATACAGTGAGAAAGAAATTGAGAGCTGAAGAATCTGTTATGAAATGCCTTTATTGTGGGTATGTTTAAATCACTATATCGCATTAATTTAAATGCACTACTACTGAATTGTGAAGAGCAAAAAAAGTGTGAGAATATTGGCATCTCTCTCATTGGTTACTGTAGTTCAAGAATGCTTTATTTTAATTAGTAATTTGCATGCTGAGCTTCAAGAACATCTGCATGGGATAACTACATGACTGAAGTAGTACAAAAATTTGACAGAAATTTGTATACTTTATTCATGTTCTTCTGTTTCTAATCTAAATGATCCTTGAAGCTAAATTTAATCTCAATAGCTTGCTTTTTGCAGGATGCATGTCAGTAGCGTGTGGACTAATCTACAGCTACTGTTTTTATGCTTTGCACATTGGGAGCTCTTGATTATATGGTTATTTTGTGGTAAAAAAAACACTGTATGTATGTCTGATGCAACATTGGTGAGTTTTCATTCTTAAATATATTTGAATGTTTGAGTACTACTGAAATATTTCTAGTTTACTTGTATTTGTTCTGTTCAGTACATGCTGCATACTTTTGCACGTTACTGGAATGCTGACCAGTTTGCATAGGTTTTTCTATGTCTGAACATTATAAAAAAAAACAAAGAAATCTCAACAACCAACCAAACAAAACAACAACAAAAATTGAGAGTGGGAAAAAAAAATATATAAAAATACAGGAATAAAGTAACTATAGTTATGTTATCTGTTGACTACAGAAACAGATTTAATTTGCTTTTAAAAACATCAAAGATTCTAATGCTAATATTTTGCCAGTCATACAATAAATGTAATTTTATGCTTTTTCATTTATAATTTTGGGGGCAGTGTAGATAGATAGCAGTGACATCAACTACTCATCACTTCAGTTTGAAGTCAGATTTCTATTTTCATGTGTTTCCAAAATCCCGAAGAGTAGATAGTAAAGTCATGTTAGTGATCGAGTAAGCTGCTTAATACTATTTCGAACAATGTGGTGTGCCTGGAAATTAGTTCTTTTTAGACCTGAGAGTCTCACCTTTTGATTGTAGTTACTACTATTATTTGTTTTTCTTACTGCAGCTTGAAAATATCAAATTGCATAGATGTGAATCTGTTTCAAGAATCTGTTTCTGGAAGGGGAGTTTGCTGGGGGAAGGGAACATGGACTTTTAAATGTGACTTTACAGGAGAACAGTAGACATTAAATTATTACAGTATACATTTATTTGCAGCGAGTGTGTAATCTGTAACAAAGTGGCTTTATAAAAAAAAAAAAAAAAGCTTATCTTGCTCTGTAGTTAATATACGGTAACTGTTGTAACCACTAGAGTCCTCTCAATTTCAGCAGGATCTTCTTGGTTCTTCTTCCTTGGTTAATTGTACTGCTCTGTCCGTGAAGTTGTAAGGCGGATGTGAGAATTTGTGATTAAAAAAGAAGATGACAAACAAAAGAAAAATGTACTTTTTTCATTCCAAACACTTGTGTCATTCCAAATAAACATAAATAAGTTATTACATGGGTTGTTCTGAGACTAATGTCTCCTGTTTGTTTCCATGGAAACTACAACAGATACAAAGAGCACAGTATAACACTATTTGACAGAGTAAATTCTCAGCTAAAAACACCACTTTTCAACGGTGTCACCACTATCAGCTATGTATTTTGGCCCATGATGAACAGGATCCTGCGTGTCACATCATAAAAGTCTGCAGCAGTAGAGGTGACCTGCTGCTGCTGAAATGCCTCACTCTGCTCACATCCACTGTTAGGTCTGCACGGGTGTTCAGCAAGCATTGATGCTTGTCAGTGGTTGCCATTTTTCTGCACAGAGGAACTCAATGACAGACCTTTGTTTCATTCACATTTCCATATTGGATGCCATTCTGTCAAACTATCCCTCTGCTGCCATCTGTCATATGGTAACAGAATATTATGGGATGTTGACAGGAAGGATCAACCTCTGTTGCCATAACAGTGACATCTGTCTCTGACATTGATGGCCAATGTTAATAGGAGACATTACTTTTGGAGCAGCCCTTGTACAGTATTTTTGAGTCCTTCTGTTATAAAAAAAAATGTTTGTGTATGTACACTTACTTGCAAATTAATTCTCATCACTTGTCTGCAATTATTTAAAGGTTGAGGTATCTCACACCTATCTCAGCTCAGCTTTTTTTTCAAGAAAAATAATGTGGAAATTGGGTTACAGATGTGTAACTTGGCATTTTAAAGTGTCCTTCTGGAGTTACTACATTCTTAGTAGTATTAATTCTTTGCATTTTCCTGCTGCATCTCTGCAAACTTAAGGGTGTTTCTAACAGAAATATTTGCTAAAGCTTATTTTGCTTCAGTTGCACTCAGGTGGACAAGCTAAAGAAGATACGGCAATGACCACTTCTATAAAATAGAGTCTGAAACATTTAAAGCACTTGTTAATAGTTTACCACTTTCATGTGAACTCCTCTCTGTTTATTAAGGAAAATTGTGGATACATCTTTACTGTAACTCCCTGGTATAGCTATATATAATTTGTTTTTATAATTTTGATACCTTTAAGCTTTGCAGTCCAGAGAGCCCATATATTTGGTGGAGTGACTAACTGCGTGGCATATCTATATTGAATATATTATTTTAAAATTGTTCTGAATTCTGACCTTTTTCAAGATCAAATCTTTTTCACTTCTTAAACTTTGCTATCCATTTTTTTGTCACTGTAGTTGTTTGCACTGTTTACTAGTCAAAAGAACTGTTCACTCAGCTTCAAGCTCCTCACTTTTTTGGCCAGTGATGGCTTTTATCCATGTCTGTAAAAGCTGCTTCTTTTGTTGCAGTTTATGGAAGCATTTGAAATTTTTGTGCAGTGTTTTACGGCTGCGATAATCTGTCTTTGCTTAAAATATAAGTTATGGTAACAGCGTAGAGTATCTTCCTTAGAAAAACTTGTGTGGTGGCTGCAAAGATAGCATTTAGCTCTTGATACGAAGTGATATGGGCTGTGATGCACAGGTGTCTAATGTGATCTTTAGAAGAATGTAAGAATTTCTCAAAATATGAAATAAAGGAGTACTTAGAAACTTCTCACTACTGAGTAGTTACTGTATTTTTATGTGCTTAATATGCTTTTAAGTCCAAATATGCCACATGGAAAAAACATACTGCTGAGAGCAGAAATGAATTTGAAGAGATCTCTTGGAATAGCAGCTACTAGAACTACCCTACCTGCCTACCCAATATTTTTTCTATGCTTGGAGCAAAAATCACTGCAAGTACTGGAATAAGAATTAGGTTTCTGCTGATAGATTACTACTGCAATCATAATCAGACTTTGACATTCTTCTGCATGTTTAGAGATACCTGAAGTTACTCTGTCCCTAGAAGGAAAACATGTATGGTCTCTGAGGCAGCAAGCCTTAGTGGTGAGAGGGTACTTAATTTCAAAGGAAACTCTGGGTTCATTTCTGCTTCTGTCAGTTGTGGTCAAGTAAATTGTTTCAGTTCTGCAAGCTGTCTGAGAAGTGAAGCTCAATGCATCTCTGAAAGCAGGCTTTGTATTATCTTGCATGGATCTATAAACTAGTACTGAGTATTAAGGGAAACATTATGTGCATATGTTGTTACTATTTCAGTGCAACGCATAAATTACGGTGAATACAGATTCTGTACCAGGGTATATCGTGTTTGCCTAGTGCCTTTCTTTTCACAGTGATTTGTCTCTTAACAGATTCTGGAAACAGAAGGATGTTTATTTTTATTATGAAACTTTATATATACACTGTACATAATTTGAATTTTATTTTACACGTGGCTCTTGGAAAAGGTTTTACAGGAGTATGTGTTTTTAGCACTGTGGTGATAGCAGAATGTATCTCTGTGCACATGGACAGGGCTGCTGTTGGTGTATTTTTATTTTGTGGTGGTGGTTGCTTTTTATTTTAATTATCATTATTTTTAATTGAATCTAGTGTACCCAGATCCTAAAGAGGAAGTAAACTATTTGCAACCTAATAGCCATTTTAAGATCAGTTGAAAGTGTCACTGCCAGCCTTAAGGGAGTTTGTAAGTATTGATCCTCAGCCTTCTACTTGCTTACATTAGTGTCTGTATTTCACCTTTTTTTCTATTACTTCTGACCACTACGTTAAATGCTGTGTAAACTTCTGATATGTTTTTATTTCTCAATTTCCTTAAGAAAATCTAGAACAAAATTAGCAGTGCAAAAGAACCTCCTACAAGTTTTGTGCTGTACAGATATGATTTTGTTGTGAATGAATAGAGTATCTTGGTTGTGTATTAAACATGGATTAAATAAAATAACTTGTTTCTTCTAATACCCTACCTGACTGTTGCAGGGATGCATTTGCTTACGTGCATATGTAAAACATGTGTTTCTCTGTGTATATTATATAAACATACATATGTATCTGTATGTGTGCATATAGCTGAAGTAATTATTTTTTTAAGTACTATGTCATTGATTTAAAATTATAAGTTAGGTTTGGCTACCTTTTACTCAAGAAATGTTTTTAATTCCCTGTGGAGTTTACAAAAAAAAAAAAAAAAAAAAGTTGGTTCTGTATGAATATGATAATGAAAAATAAACACGTGCCCAAAAAGTGTGGCTTAAATAGTTTGACATTTAGTGTTTGATAGTATTTTTTTTTAATAGTCCAAGTTTGGAAAATAATTGTTTTACTTTTCAGTCACATTATGGGTGTACAATTATATTAGACTGAAGCAGCAGGCTTATCAGTTCTTTTAAGCAGACAACGCTCCTGAAGATTTTAGGCCAGTTTGTATTACATCTCCTGAGGCTGAGTTAAATGACTTGGAAGTGTGTAAGGTGCAGTATCTTTGAGTCCTGAGGTACTCCTCTTTTGACAAAGTAAAGCTGAAGTTTCTGGTTTAAACAGAAGTTTTAAGACACTCACAGCAGATGGGTTTACAACAGAATGCTAGGATGGTGTCTAAGAAGTTGTTATTGTTGTTACAGTGTATTATGCCGTTTGGGCATAAAAACATCAAGGAGATGGGAAAGATGGGAATTACCTTCTTAGTGTTTGAAATGCATATCTTATTATTTCCAAAAGGCTAACTACATTGAATAAAGAAGAGTAAAGCTAATTCACACATTCATTTAGTATTTGAGTTTCTGTATGTGGATCAAGGTATTTTACTGTGTCGAGTAATTTCACATTTCCTTTGTCCTGTTAAAAGTAACTGTTGGCTGTAGTAAAAATAGAGATCTTGTTCCACAATAAAAAATTATTTCTTGAAGAATTAGTGTCTCAGGAAAATCAAGAAGTAAACAAAAATCATACTTCAAATTTGAACTTCCTTGTGCACCTGTAATTGATGCTCTTGCAGGGGACTGTGCAGCTCTTCTGCATTTTAATAGATAAAACATCTCCTAAGATATTTCATGTCAGTTCATGTTAATTTAGTAGTATGTTTTAAAGTTGACAAATGTTTATAAATTGCCTTTTTGTTCATATAATGTGGTCACTTTCTATGCAATATAAATAATGTAAGTTCAATATTTTTTATGTGGAACATAAGGACGAAAGACTTATCTTTTTTTTTTTTTTTTTTGCTGTAGATAGAGGAGGCAGCGGTACAGTAAGAAGTTACAGCTTTCATTTCTTAATCTTCAGTTTAGTTTAGTTTTAGAAAAATACTGTAAGAATATTGAAATATTTTGAAAATTAACAATAAAAGCTTGAAAAATGCATTTCCTGACCCATGTTATCGGTAGATTAGGAGTAAAAACAGCTGAAGTCTGTTATCATTGTGTTAATACTTGGCAAATAAAAAGGAACATTCTGTTAACATTGAGTCAAGAAAGAAGGTATTTATATTACTGTACATTATCAAAGAATTGAATGGGTTGGAAAGGACCTGTAGAGATTGTCCAGTCTAACCTGCTAAAGCAGTTTCCCTAGCGTAGGTTACACAGGAAACTGTCCAAATGGGTTTCAAATATCTCTAGAGGAACAGACACCACAGCCTCTCTGGATAGCTTGTTTCAAGAAACTTTTCTCATGCTTTTGTGAAACCAGGTTTGTGTCTGATGCCCCTTTTTCTGTCACTGGGCACCACCAAAAAGAGCCTGCAGCCATTCACTTTCTTTCCTAACTTTTAAATATTTGTAAGCATTGATAAGATCCATCCCTCCAAGTTTTCTCAAGGCCAAACAGACTCATATCTCAACCTTTTCCCATAGGGCTCCAGGTACCTAATCAACTTTGTGGCCCTCCACTGGAGACTGTTTAGAAGTTCCCCATCTTTTTTGAACTCAAGAGCCCATGTGTCAATGTGTACTTTGGATGTGGCCTCACCTGCGCAGAGTAAAGGGGGAGGATCAGCTCCCTTGACCTGCTGGTCATGCTATTTTTAATGCGCCCCCCAAGAGTGCACTGCTGCCTCATGACCAACCTGTTATCTACCAGGATGGCTAGATTCGTCTCCACAGAGCTCCTTTCCAGCAGGGTCAGCCCCTAACCAGTACAGATGTGTGTGGTATGATTTTGTTGTAAATGATGGGAACTCTTAGCTGAATTCCACTGTTCAAAGCATATTCAAAAAATGGTGAAAAAATTTAAAATGAATTTTGATCTTAGTATATACACATGTAGGTATATGCACACGGAAATGGTTGTCTTGTATTTCTGCATGAAAATAATATAACTGTGTGGCAGGGAAGATCTGGTGCAGTTTTCAACTGTTTGCAGATCTTCACAGTCAAGTGTTTGATTCAGAATAGCTCTCTTCTTGACCTCTCTTCTTGACTATGATTAAGTAATGTGGATAATCTAAAGATAGTAGAAGTTTTACTGAATTTTTCATTAGATATTTTTAATAATAAATAATGATTACACAGAAATGCTTTCAACATAGGTCTTTTAATGTAACAGCAGTGTACAATGATTGCCTAAGAATCCATGCTAGAGAAAATTGAACTTAGTATATTTTTTAAAATGTTGATCTTTAATATGGCACTTAGAGATGATTTACCGCTTTGGGAAATGGTTTTGAAAATCTTTCTTATCCCTAGGTAGAACATATAAAAGGGATTTGTTTTAAACTGGAAGCAAAGTTTTTCTAGTTCTATGTGGAGATGAGGCATAAACAGATGTGAATAGATAGATAGATAGATAGATAGATAGATAGATAGATAGATAGATAGATAGATAGATAGATAGATAGATTTAATACATCAGAATGAGCACTGTGAAGGACCTGGCTCTCTAAGTTGGTTTTGTAATTTGAATTCACTACTATGGAAACACAGCATGATGTCTCAAAACTGGTTCCTCAAACTGCAATCAAATAAAGATCACACAGGTACTCCAGTTGTTTTTTTGAACACGAGTGAAAAATTAGGTGTGCGGCCCATGATTTTTTAGCAGAATTGTCTTAGAAACCTCTCAACTACTATGATAGAAAATACTCCTCTCACACAGAGCAAAGATTCGTTGTTTATTAAGATGAGATACCTCATTAAAGTTTCATAGTTATTACATTTTTGAAATATGCACATATTGTAATATCTGCCACAATCACTGATGAAAATAACATTAAATACTTTCATTTTGAAAAATGTAAATGCACAGGTTCAAAAGGAGCCAATAATCTCAGAAAGCAAGGTTAATTTATTCTGAAACTTTTTAGGAAATCAGGTTTTTCAGAGGTCAGTGAAGCAGACAGCAGTTTACTTGGTAGTAAGCTCAGGAGTCTTTGTATTGACTCCTATAATCTTCTTGGTGAGTACACAAACTTTGTTTTAGATAAATGAATGAAGGACCTTCTTTGAAGAATGCATTTTGAAAGCACTGCTGATTTCCATCAGTAGTATCACTGGTAGGACACTAAGAATACATTTGCTTTCCTATCTAAGTCCAACATTTGGCAACCTTACATTTGGTAACCTTCCTTATGTACTAGCAGTGGCTACATTGATTTCTGATGGCTATTTTATTTTATTTTATTTTGTTTTATTTTATTTTATTTATTTTATTTTATTTTATTTTATTTTTTAAAAGAAACCATTTGAAAACAAGCACAAAGCAAGAATTTTTAAAATCCATGCCTGTAAAATGACATTGAAAAGGTAAGTTCCATAAAAGGGAGGAAAACAGTTACACACTAAATATTTAGAGGTTGTATACAAGCAATATAGCATAAGCGTGTTTGTAGTACTACACCAATGAGAAAAGAGTTTTAAAGAGGGCCAGAAGAACAAGATCCTAAGGCTAAAATATTAATAATGAATTTCTGTTTTCTATAAGAAAGATAAAAATCTCTAGCAGACAATATATGTTTTTAATTATAATATTATATATTTTAAAGACCCCATAGGCTAGACATGTCATTTATGCATATTTCTAAAAGGTCAGAGTAGACAGCTAGTAGTGTGCTGGCAGATAATAGCAGTAAAAGGAGATTTCAAAGGAGGTAAAACAGAAAAGTTGAATGCTTTGTATCTCTATTGCAGAATTGATTAGAGAAGTTTCCATATTGGATCCATTTTTCACTGTTGACTAATACGAAGTAATATTCCAAGCTGAAGTGTCACACAAGTGACTTTTGAATGTACTGTCAAAATGAGAAGGAATAAATCACCCAGTTTCAATAGGACTCACTGAGGAGTTCTCAATGAACGTAAATATGAAATCATTACTGGACTAGTGTACAGTTTGTCTAAAAAGATGAGAGGAATGATGAAAACATTACATCTGAAAGCTGTGCTGAATAAAAATAGTAATAATGTACATAAAAAATGAATGTATTTGGCAATGTCAGCATGACTTTTCCAAAACAAAGTCAGGCACCACATATTTATTAAATATTTGAAAGTACAGTTGAAATAATACTATAAGACAATAATGGCAGTATTGTGTGTTTGGATTTCTGAAAAAAAGCTTTCAGCAGAATTGGCCTTCAAGAGGTACTCAAGTAACTAGAGAGGACTCTTTAGTAGCTTAGTTGCCCATGAAAATGATTATGTTCCATAGTAGAAGGCAGGTACTGATAAAAGACCCAAAGAAATCTGTGTTGGTGTTTCTGCTAGTCAGAAATTCATTTGAAAAATATTGTTTGCTAGTAAGAGATCTACACGGGTATGAGACGGGAGCTGACTGAGACCTTACAGATCTGGATTAAAAGGAGTGTAGGGACAGATGGTACAATACAGGGGGACAGTCACTTTCCTGCTCATTCTGAGTATGCTATTTCTGATACAAGCCGGGATTCTTGGCCATCTGGGAACACTGCTAGCTCTTGTTCAGCCTGCTGTCAACAAACATCCCAAGATCCTTTTTCTCCACACAGCTTTTCAGCCATTGTGCCCTAAGCCTTTAGTGATGCATGGGATTTTTGTAACTAAAATGCAGGACCTGTCACTTGGTCTTGTTAAAGCTCATACAGTTAGCCTGAACTGAGCCGGCCAGCCTAGCCAGATCCCTCCAAAGGGCCTTCCTACCCCCAGGTAGATCAACACTTCCTTCCATCTTGGTGCAAAAGCAAGGTCCAAGTCATCAATAAAGGTACAGAACAGGATTGCCCCAGTACTAACTCCTGGGGAATACCACTTGTGACCAGTTACCAGCTGGATTTCACTCCATTCACAACCGACTCTCTGGGCCTGGCCATCCAGCCAGTTTTTTACACAGCAAAGAGTACACATGTCCATGCCATGGGCTGCCAGCTTCTCTAGGAGAATATTGTGGGGAACAGTGTCAAAGGTTTTGCTGAAGTCTAGGTAGATTATATTTATAGACTTTCCCTCGTCCACCAGGAGGATCACCTGGTTGTAGAGGGAGATAAGGCTGGTCAAGCAGGACCTGCCTTTCATAAGCCCATGCGGCCTGGGCCTGATCTTGTTGACCCATGCATGCTGCATGATCACAGTAAAGGTGATGTTCTCTATAGTCTAAATCAGGCACCTTTTCCCTATACCTAATACACTAAGTAATTGCAGAGTACTGGATTACCTGGAAAGATGTAGCATGTGAGGAACAGCAGTGGTACATCATTGACTTGTAGTTCATCTGAAAAAGAACCAGGAGAAAGAATCAAACATATTTGGGGCTCAGACTCTGGGAGCCAACAGAGGCCCATGAGAAGCTTGTCACACGGGCAACACCCAAGATTGGGGAAAGATGCTTCTCCAGAGAGAACTGGGAGAACTCTGTTAAAGAGGAGAGCAGAGCAGCCAGTTTTGGGTTGGTTGATCTGTAGGACAGATGGGAACAGAAACAACTGACAGAACAAAATGGAAGCTGAGGCTCTGCTCTCTGTGCCAGTGTACAAGGATAGGGAATAATGTCAATAATGTAGTGAGAATCTAGTGCTACCAAAATGTGCAAGATATGTTTAAGTTTCTGAGCTCAGTTCTGAAATATCTTTTTTCCCCATTACCAATCTGAATTTATTATACCAATCTGAATTTAATTAATAGCAATATTATGCTGTTCACAAATGTTTCCCATAAGACTTTCCTGCTCTCTCAATTTTTTACTATTACGTATTTTATAGCATGATAGATGTAGAAAAAATAGCAATGTAATGTCTCTTGGTGGAATTCCTAGAGGAAGGGCATTTTATTTGTTTGTTTATTATTTGAATGTTGCAATTATGACTCTAGACACAAGATTTATGCCCCAGCTATGTCACAGAAACTTGCTGGCCTTAAGCAGTTGCCTCAGACTCCCATGTGTAAAACTGAAGTCATGCTTCTTCTCTGGTATGATTTGGCTGCCTGATTTATTCACTTGTTAAATGCATTTTTTCAGGAAAAGACTGTTGCTTGTGATGATTTGCCTCCAGAGCACAGTGGGTACCCTGTCATTCTCACGTTCTTATCTACATATTGCTAAAACATAAAACTATCTTCATAAATCAAAAATCTATGACAGAACTTTTGTATGGAGGTGTTCCAACTGGTGTTTCTGCTGTGGTATTTAGTGTAGTTAAAATTCCTTTTTAAATGCTGATGGACAAGAATAAAGGCTGTCTATCCAAACGCTGCTTACTTTTTCCTAAACTAGAAGAAAGTGAAACATGTGATACACATTTTATCAGCAGATACTGTTATTATTTTGACTAGGCTGCTAAGAGGGGTAAGAAGTAAATAGTGCACTTCCCTTAAGCCACAGGGAAACAAAAGGCCCAGAGGGTCTTGAAAAATACTCCAAATTGCATATGCTGGACGTATGAGAAAAAGGTTGTCCTATAGCAAAACTGACAAAGCTGCACGAACCATTGGAGGTGAGTGAAGCACTTCTGTTTCTAACTTTCCTATTTTATACCCTGCTCCCATGGGAGAGAGCTCACTGTACTTCTTTCTGTAGGTCCCCTTCCTATCTTACTATTCAAGGTGACTTTGGGTTGTCTTCCACTCTTGCTGCCACCTGCTCACTTTGCTGTAACTTTGCAGTGAAGGCTACATGCTATGGAGGGAAGCAGAAGGGACAGACAGCTGGGGCAGAAGTGTAGATCTTTCAGAATAACTCAACATCTTTCACTTTTTTTTTAGTTGGAAATGGAACGTTCAGTAGCATATAAACCTCAGTGTGGCATATGAGCATGAAAGGTGACCTCACTGCAGGACTCTTGATGTTTTGGCCACAGGAATCACCCTGTAGCTGCTCAGCTAAAGCATGCAAGTACCATGCATAAAGTTGTGGACTATACTGCCAATAAGCATTAAGATTAAAAGTACCCTGAATTGCCAATGGCTTAATGCTGATATTCATTTCTTTCCTTTTTGAAATTTCTGGTTAGATTTTACTTGCCAGTCAGAGCAAAATTCTGAGCATGGATCCTTCCCACTTCCTCAGGCAGCACTTAGTGCATGAACAAGGCTTGTTCACAAGGTAGCAAACCAGATAAATGCATTATGAACAAGCAGTGCAGTGAAATTCAAAGCTCAGTCAGAGCATGAGTGGGGAGGACCTGAGGAAGCAGATTAAAGGGAGTGGGATAGGGGTGAGACCGGAACAGTCAGGAAAATAGAAGAGCAGCAAATGCAAACAGAAGTACTGCTGTGCTCAAGCCAGTGTTCACTTCATGAAAATAGCAACACTTGGGCAAATTATTGAGTGCACACACTCAGGTGCTCTAGAGTTCAGCCAAGGCTTGTGTTATTTATGAGAGAAGCAGCAATCACAAATCATACCGGTATTAGCAAATAGAAGAGAAATGAATTTTTGGATTAGATTAAGTGTGATAAAAACTGGGGAAAGCTCTTTAAAAGTTTGCAGTTGGCAGAGTTCAGAAAGAGCACAATTTCATATGACTACTTCCATTTCCTTCTGCACTTCCTCTGCTCAGATGCTAAGTGGATGATTTTACATCTCACTGCTGTTGGAACTGCTGCACAGGAACAGGGACAATGTGTAACGAGTGATGAACAATTTTTTATTCCTTTTTTATTCCCAAGTGCATATCCTCTTTCCTAAGTGTAGGTTAAGATGAACTGAATAATTTGGTTTGGAGATACTATGTTTTCAAGTGTCTTTATCATGTTATTATTCTAAATGCCATAAGAAGACAATAATTTGTTCTAAGTGTTAACCTGAATCAGTGTTTCTCAGTGATCTTTTAAATAAATGTATTTATATAATGTAAATATAAAATAGCTTTATGCATTCATAGATACTAATTTGACAGTGCTTTTTATACAGATACAGAGACGATTTTAATTTTTTGCATTTCTTATGGCCTTTGTATCTTTAACAGCTCATACAACCAAATGTCTGAGTTTACTTTTTTTGTGTGTGTTTTAAATGTGTTTAAATGATTCTTCTGTTTTTACAAGCTTTGTTGATTTGCTACTGAGTCCAGATGAAGCTTAGTCTGGAGTTTTGGTTCATGTTGTACCTAAAGTGTTAAAGTTGTTATTGACAACTCATCCCTATTTATCATTATTCATAATAATGTTTTAGGACAGGAATGCCTGGGGCTAAAGTAAGAGTAAAATCTCTGCAATTTTCTATTCCAGAAACATTAACAGGACAGCTCCTTCTACCTTATGTGCTAAGTCTGCTGAGCATGCATAGAGAATGTATCAAGAAGTAACTTCTCTGTCTAAAAGAATCCATTCTTGGTACTCATTGAAGTATTCTTTAATTGTGCTAGAAATTACTGAAATATCAGTAAATATATTTTGCTACTAAAGAACCAGAGTGCTTCCCAGAATCTGTATTTGAGTGCAGGCTTCAGCTGAATCTGTCTACATTGGAAGGGGGCCTTGCTAGTCGATGGTAATAAAAAATGGATCCACCTTTACAGGAATGAAAGAATACATAATGACACGATCCAGCACAATCCACTAGTGAGGTAAGAATAGAAAGAAGAAAACATTTTGATACTGAATTATCACCATATTTGCTCACAAAGATATTTTTCTGAAATAAAAATAGAACTTAGTTGATTCTCTGTTCCTTAGGCCTCTTTAATTAGAATGGTTTTATTTAGTTAGATGTTATTGATATAAAATACAGAATTACTATATATAGTTTTAGTTTTGAATTAGAGCTTTGACTAACTCAAATTGTTATATTAATCTGTTATTACACTTCTTTCCCAGTAATGATGATGATAATATTTAATTCAAAGTTTTCAGTATTATTCAATTTTTTTTATTTATTTATTTTTATTATTATTATTTTTATTACAACTTTGGAATAGTTTGTTTTCATGATAATAAATCAGTTTTCCCTGTTGATTAATTCAGTTTCTCTACAGGTACGAGTGTATATAAAAGCAAATTTCAGTCACAGCTTCTTCTCTTATTTGCTGCTGTTTGAAAGTTTAGATCTCCTATGTTTGTTCATATTTTCTGGTAATCATCATGTTAATAATATGCACAACGTGTAATACGAATGTGTTTTTCTGTTTTCACTGATGTTGGATTTGAAGGTCATTCACTCAGTTATTGACAAAGTGCTCGTGACTTACTTAACCATCAGCTAAAGATTTGTGGTCCCCACTGATCTTTCTGGCAGATGTGAATGTCAAGACAAGATGCTGAATCCATGTTCATATTGCTTTTCTCAACAGATGTCTGATCTTCTCTCAGGTATCGTAATGGATTGCATTTGTTTCTTCAAGACCTTTAAAAGATGTATTTACAGGAGAAATTTCATAGTGACTATGACCTTGCTTTGTTTTGTTATACTCACAATGACTATGAGGGCTGCTCCAAAAGTAATGCCTTCTATTTTATTATGTTGGCCCACGACATCACAGGCATACATTGGTGGTATGGCATTAGAGGCTGAACCTTCCCATCAATATTCTGTTACATCTTGTTGCCTTGCAACAGATGGCAGCAGAAGGGCAGCCTGACAAAATAGTGGAAATACAAGTGAAGGAAAGGTTTGTCACTGAATTCCTCCACGTGGAAAAAAATTGCACCAACCAACACTCATCAGTGCATGATGAACATTTCTGGAGACCACCAAGCAGTGGATATGAGCACAGTGAGGTGGTGGGTGATGCATTTCAACAATGAAACCCTGAAAGCAACTGTGAAACAGTGGATCACCTCTACTGGTGCAGATTTTTGCAAGCATGGCATGCAGCCTCTTGTTCATTGCTGGTGAAAATGCACAGCTAATGGCTGTGACTATGTTGAAAAAAATGGTGTTTTGTAGCTGAGAATTCAATCTATCAAATAGTGTTATTGTGCTCTTTGTATCTGCTGCAGTCTCCTTGGAAATAAATAGGAGGCGTTTCTTTCAGAGGAACCTATGTATTTAGGAAACAGCCCTAGAAGGTGCTGAGTGAACCTGCCAAGATCCTGAGCAACATCAGTTCTCGTAGAAGCTAGTGATGTTAAGGGGAGTATGCTACCCAAGGAGACCTCTAGTATTTCAAAGTTATTTAATCCATTTGTCTTGTAAAATAAATGGATAAGACTGGTGAGGAAAGCATCTTACCTGCGGCTCCCCTGAGGTACATCTGTACTGCAGTCACAGAACTGCAGGCTGGCTGTCTTGGCACAGAGCTCTGCATGGGCTTCAAAACCTGTCCCAAAGAGAGAGCAGCAACTGCCAGCAGGGTTGATAAGTTGGGCATGTGACAGAGTTTTCAGAAAACATCTGCCAAGTCCAATCATGGGTAGATGATAGGTTATGAATCTGACAAAGCACAGTCATGAACTGAACATGTTTGTGCTTGAGCCTGCAGGGACTTGAGCAGCTCTTAGTATATGCAGAAGTTAAAAATCCACACTGTGGGTCAGAAAAAGTCCTTAGGTATTTAATCTTAAGATCCCCTATGTACTCTTTAATGTCCCAGCCTGCTGCTGCAGTCCCAGGTAGAAAACTAGGCCTGTACTCATAATTCCTAGTCTTAGGTGCAATGCTAAAACCTCAGTTGCATCCCTGCGCATCCAGATAAAATCCTGTTAAAGTGCATGACAGGGATCCTCTGGGATTGGAGGTGTGAGACTTTCTGTGGCAAACCTGGCACTCCTGTACACCACATTCATGCATCTGGTGGCACTTGGGCAGCTCAGAGCTAGAAACTGGACTACGGCTGTGTGGCAAATTCATGTAGCTGTATGTCTTTGCCTGCCAGTTGGCTGGCACAAAATCTGCAATATGAACCAAAGCATGGGTGCCAAACCCATGCAATAATGTTCTATGGAATAGACACACACAAATATCCATTGATTATGGACTATTTTCAGCCATTTTAGGACTGTGCTCACATCACTATTTTTCAGGGTTGTTTGTGACGGGAAAGCAGATAGGACACCCAAGCTACCTACGTACTTTTAAAGGTTTTGGCCTTTGGACACCATAGAGCATTTGTGTAATGATGCCCAGCACAGTGTTGCTTGGTAGTTAAATAGCAGATGTCAGCCTCCAAAACTACCAGATTGGCAACTGTCATGAATACTAACAGACAGTGTAAAACATGAAATCCATTCACAGATGGCCTTATTCTAGAGGAAATAAACATTAATTTCATATTCACATCAGAAGCAGCAAGCTGAATTTTTTTTCCCTCCCTTCACAGTGGATAAAGGTAGCCAGTTCTGTCAAAAAAAAAATTGGGTAAGATCCAGGACCTGTGTTTTATGGGCCACTGTGGCAGAGGAAACACATTTAACCACTGTTTCTCAACCCTCACCTCTTCACCCCTACCCCCTAGGTTTTCCAGGAGCTGGGAAGCTTGCTCAGGATTCCCATCAGAATTCCATTCAAACCATCTCTTCCTTTGTATCATCAGCCAAACGTGCTGTTGGTTTCAAAGACAATGTAGGACTTGGTTATGGCTGAAATGGTAGTTTACGAGGAGTGCCAACCATTTCAACTATGCCTCATTAAGACACCGGCGTTTTGCCAGATGAGTTCCCTTCTTGCTATGAGCCTCAAACATTTCCTGGTATTCTGGTCTCAGGTTAAGTGTGTGTAGCACCAAGTTCTCTAAAGCTTCAGAACTGATCAACAATGAATTGATTTTGTTTTCAGCTTGTATAGAGATCACCATCAGTTCTTCTAGGCAACATTTAGGACTTGTGCTAACCAATTTTTCTCTGACTTTGTCACTGTAAGGCACTTCAGCTCTTTAATAGTGATGCGGCTGCATGATAACAGCAATGAAGATAAACTACCTTATAAATAGGCAATAAGCCTTTTAGCTCTTAAGAGCAAATCAAAGCCACTTTGAGCAGCCCACAGATGTAAGGATGGCTGTTTATCTTCATTTACAGCTACTGTGGGGAGGTACCAGCGTGTAAATTCATTGGCCCAGGGGCAACACCTGAAATAATGCTATAGTTTGCTATAGAGAAAAGAAAACCTCTCTCCTCCCCTCTGCCAACTCATCTCATTATGTACCAGGTGTTGCCTCTGGAGCCACCTACAGATTTTTAGTTAAGGAGTTTTGGTCTCTGCAGGCGGTGGCATTCCCTGCTGCTGTGACTGCCACCGAGCTGAAATAGTAACAACACAGAAGGAATTATTTAAACGCATATAGAACTGCCAACCATATCTTCAGACACCTGGAGTGCAAGGTGTCCCTCCTAGCACAGGGCACATGAGGGAACATTTGTCTACACACATATCTTAAAGAGCAGAATTTCCTTGTTGGAACTTACCCAGTGGTTAAGTGCAGCTGAGATTTGCCCAGAGAGCTAATTCACATTCTGCCTTGCAAGGCATTCTCGATCATCAAAAGGGAGTGCCACATACGCAAACAAAAGGCAAGCAGAAAGCACAGAAACCTCAGCAGAAGCACGGGGTTCAGCTGAATGGGCCATCATTGTCTTCCTGAGGAGACATAATGGAGCAACATGTCTGGAGCCCTGAGCCCAAACTCTTTATCACATTCACCTTGTTTAATATACCTGCATGGCAGCAAAGAGAAATCTGACACAGGTGTGAGAGATGATAAATAATTATAAACACATTTTTATAAACACATTTTTATCATTTGCTTTGTCTCAGTTGAGCTTCTTTGCTCACAAATGCTGACTGATCAATCCTTGTGATTTACAGGAACCAGTGAGTAGAAACTTAACAGCAAAATTTTGTTACTGTTAAGGATATTCTTTATTGGCATCAAGATAACACTCCAAGAATGCTCATGTGTAGATCATTAGTAAATAGTTTATATTTTCACATGTATTACATTTTCATTACATTCCCAAATTCATTAACCTATCCACCCCCAATGACTGGCTAACAGATATAGCCTTATGTGGCAATCTTCGATGTTACTTCATGACACAGTGGTCCACTATTAGTCCTCAAGGGTCATTTACTTCCTCCCATTATGACTTTTGTCCCATAAATTGCTGTGGAATACAAGGACAATAGGAGACATCTCTGCACATACAGATAGGAAGACAAAGGTCATGGTAGCATTGAAGTAATATCTTTGTTTTACAGAAGATATATGTAAATGTAGTGGCAGTATACTCTTTGAGCTTTTCTTTATGGTTTACCTGCCCATTGTCTAATGGGGGGGGGGAGGGGGGAGGAAGGATGTTTGATTGTGAGATTGTGAGAGCTTCTGAATATGGGGTCAGTATTGTGTTGAGGGCAAGGCTCTGACAAAGGGTAAGCAGGAATGCTAAAATGGCCTTCTTCATCCATTGATACATTGTCTAGAGCTTGTCACTTCCTATTTGTCTCAGTCATATTGCTCAGATACTGTATCTTTTTCCAGCTGCAGCATGAGAAAATGCAGATGGCAGGACTGCTGGCTGTGATCACTGTTCCAATGGCAGAAATACTGTTTGCAACTGTGCTTGAACAGTCACAGAACATAGGGTGATGAGGCGGTTTTCAGCTCCCTACTGTATCTTACTTTGATGTTTGCTTTCAAGTTTGTGTGGGTGTCTGTCTGTCCATTGGTATGGGGAAAGCTAATGGATGTTCTGTCTGGGGATATCTTTTCAGGCGGGCTGGGTTTACACAGCCATTCTAGCTAAAGGTAACATTTAGTTCTTGTACTGCCTGTGTGTCCCGAGTACGCTTTCCTAGTGTCATTCTCAATCTGTTTCTTTGTCCTTCCTTCTCTCTGGTGCTTGTAGCTGGCACTGTGAAAGGAATTTTTCATCCATTTGAATTTCACTGATTTCTTCAGTCCTGTTTGCCTGGGGGTAAAGCAACAGAATGTCTTCAGTCTTCTCCATTTTGCTCTTACATACAGTGCAAGACAACACTGTATGAGGTCTGTACTTACAGATGATCAAAAGTACTCTCTGCTATGGCTAGCTGTTCTTTTTATCTCGTTGTCCTTAGATATTTTTATTTCACAGAATCACAGAATTATCAAGGTTGGAAAAGACCTAGAAGATCATCTAGTCCAACCATTACCAATACTTCCAGGCTAAATCATATTCCTCAGCACTACGTCCAAGAGTTTCTTGAACACTCCCATGGTCGGTGACTCCACCACCTCCCTGGACAGTATTTAAGTATTATTACTGTGTTTCCTGTGCTCATTTAATCCTTTCAGCTTTGTGTCCCAAGCCACTGCTGAGTCATCTTGTTTGTTGAGAGTATGGGGCAGGAGCTTCCCCCAATCCAGTTGTATTGATTAGGAGCATGATTAGCTCATCCTACCAAATTGACATGCTGTTAACAGAGCTCCAGAGAGCAGTAAATAAAATAAAATAAAATAAAATAAAATAAAATAAAATAAAATAAAATAAAATAAAATAAAATAAAATAAAATAATTCTATTTGGTTGTTATCTTAGTTTATGTCAGATGTGAAAGGGCAGAAGCATTTAAGCTGCCTTTGGATGAAACCAGGTGAAGCCTGGGTTCTTTGCATGCACTTATGCTTGCAGAGTTTTGTTTTCTGAAGCTCTGTGATGTGGACAGAGCTTTCAAATAACAGTCTGTCCTTTTGCTGGATGTTATGGCAGAGGTGAGCAGTAGATTCAAAACTGCAGTCTGAACTTGTCTTTCCTTTCCCTGCCCAAATGGCAGCTGGTCAGTATCAAAACAGTAAACATGAGTTTATTTTGTTGTTAGCTCATGGTTTTCTTGTGCCTAGAGTTCTCTCTATGCAACTAGTTTGTGGTAGCTGTAGGTGAGTAGTTCAGTGCCTAGACTGGACTGGTGCCCAAAAAAGGATCTATCATGAAATCTTTTCAGATCATGCCTAAGATACAGCAGAGATTCTGGCCTACTTTAAAAAGCACAGTTACAATAATTGCTTTCCACTGAGGACATGACTGGAGAGAAAATGTCTCGTTTTTAGGAACTAGCCTGCTAGTCAAATGTTTGCCAAGGAAGTGGGAGAACCAGCTCCTCTGAGGGTGCTTTGTTCTAGAAAGACATTCATGGTACTGTGCTACGAGTGTTTTAAATTAACTAAAGCACTTATTTCCTTGCTTTGTAATGCTGTGTCACAGTGCAAAAAAAGATATCAGAATTAATAAAGCTGTATAGAAGAGAAAGTGTTTTCTAAAGAACGTGTTAGCGAAGACATGTGCTGGTCTTTGCTTCCATATGTGCTTATTCTGTCCAAGGAAGAGACCTTATGGAGAGAGAATGTCTGTAGACTACTGGATCAAGCAGAGCAGGTAGATGATGCCTGTAAGCAGAGTATTTAAAGTTAATTTTATAATAGTATATAATAGAGACCCGTTATAAAGTAGAGCTAGAAAGTGATTTTGGCCTTTGGTGCAAATCTTACACCTAAATCCCACTAAATTGATGCATGTTTGTTGTTTGTTTTTTTAAACTGGCTCTTATCCCAATACAGCTGGACAAGTAAGGTGCAGTTGGATTAATTTATCATTTTTAAGCACTTTGTTAGTAACAGAATATTTTTCCTGTGATAATTTTGGTGCTCTTGGGATTATCAGTGCTATGCTTTTGCTGAGCTGAAGCCCATTATTTTGTGGTCCTTGAAGGTGTCAGGTGCTTCAGGGCTTCTGTTTCAGGTATTAATGTTCAGTGAATTTTTCTGCTAAATATAGGACAGCCACAAAACAGTTCTCTGTGCTCTGCATTAAAGGTTGTGTAAAATCCTGGTTCTCTCTGTAGAAGCACAGCTACCAGGGGACTCAGGAGACAGCCATGTCAGACCTGTGAACAAAAAGCCTGCAGAAAATCTTGCCCTGGGACTCAGCTGATGCTACAGTGTCAGCCTGAATCACTGCAGGAAGGATGGAATAGCAATGCTTTTCTACTTCTCAACACCATCCCTTACATTAGTCTAGTTTATGTAACATGCTACACTGCATAGTTTCATTTCAATCTATGCCGTGTTATACTGTTGGGATGTTAGTATTGCTATTTGCTTAAAAATAGAGAATATATAACAGGGAATGTATGCTACCACAGGGGTGACAGATGGAATTCTTCCACTTACGTAAAAAATAAAAATAAAAAAATGCAGTGTAATGAATATTTATGCAATTGCTTTTTTACTGTGCAGCAATACTGAATGGGTCTTTCTGCCTGATTGTGGTCTGAGGAGTGCTACAGCCTTCTGGAGATTCTCATATAAATTGCCAAAAGTAGGGGGAGGGGGAATCCTATGAATTATAAAAAAATATATGTTTTTTTTAATTATTCCATGAAAGACAAAAGGCATAATAAAATCAAATATTCTAGCAAGAAAATATAGTATGCTTAGAATGTACATGTTGTTCTACCTTGAATCAGTTTTTTTTTTGGTCAGGAGAGACCTTCCAGATAGCTGAAAGTCTTATGTTAAGCCCTTCTGCATCTCTTTGTAGCTATTTTCCATACTCATTTACAGAAGCTGTAAAAGAACATGTACATATTCTCTTCTGGATCTTTGGGGCACTGGAGGTAAAAAAAAAAATCCCTGTAAAAAGTGTCTTCAGAAGAAAGCAGTTCCTAAATGATTGAACCCCAAACAAATTCAGTAATTGGGAAAACAAGTTCATACTTTATCTTCTTGATTATCTTACTGTGGGCTGGATTCTTCCTGCTAGCTGCCTTGTAGTCTCTGTGAACCCACAACCAAGGGGATTGTTTGAAGGCAGATGTGGTAAGTTCTTAACAAGCCTTTGAATCGTGAGATTCTAACTAAGTGTGAGACAGTTCTTATCAACTCCATGGCAGATTTATCTTTGTCAGAACAATGCATATACGTATTTGTTCTAGAACATAATGTTCAGTGTTTTAAGCTGTGATATAATTGCTAAGCAAATAACTCCTTTCAGTCCCTGTGATGCAGACCTATTATTTTTAGAAGCTGAGCTGCTTAATTTAAAAATTCAAGATGGTTTAATCTCCCATCTTCTCCAGCCGTATCAATGCACTTTTCCAGTCATTGCCTTAAATTTGCTAGAGAGAAGAGCTAAATGTGCTTGTTCAGTCTTGCCATCCATCACACACTACTAGAGAGCATCCTTAAGGAGTTTACATATTGCTTATTTGCATTCTACTGTTACAAAATAGAGCAATTTCCCTATTATAAGCTTGAGTTCTGCAGTTCTGGAAAAAAAAAAAAAAAAAAAAAAAGAGTTTATTTACTGTATTTTGGAGAAGAGAAGGCACTGGGGAGACCTCATTGTGGCCTTCCAGTACTTGAAAGGATTGTATAAGCAGGAGGAGGTATGTCTGTTTAAAAGGGTGGATAGCAATAGGACAAGGGGGAATGACTTTAAACTAAGATGGAGGAGGTTTACGTTATATATTATAAGGAAGTTTTTCACACAGAGGGTGGTGATGCACTGGAACAGGTTGCCCAAGGAGGCTGTTTATGCCCCATCCCTGGAGGCATTCAAGGCCAGGCTGGATGTGGCTCTGGGCAGCCTGATCTGGTGGGTGATGACCCTGCACATAGCAGGGGTTGAAACTACATGATAATTGTGGTCCCCAGGCCATTCTATGAATTTTAGGTAGCAGAAATGCATTTCAGAAGGTGAATGCCTTGTAAAGATGCTTGCAGTTACCTGAACAAAATTGGTGGATTCCTGATACCTACTTGAGAGTCCCAGTGCTGGGAGTGCTATGTGGTTGGACTGCTGCAGACATATCACTGCTGTGCAGGCCCCACTGCCTACAAGCCTGTCTTGTCACTGGTTGGAGCACAGAAGACAGACCCCTGAGAAGGGAACAAGGGTGCCATAGTGTACTGCAGCTGCTCTGTATTTTGGAATGCCTCAGAGTGACACACACAGTATTTTCAGTGGAAAGCAATTTATCGAGTGGTGCAAAACATCATTTACTTAAAGGCATGATTTTAAAGCATTTTTTATACTCTCTCAGCAATGAGATTTGCATTTTTTATACTCTCTCAGCAATGAGATCTGCATGTGTTTTGTATGCAGGCAGATTAGTAGTTTTGTAGTTTCGCCTTAGCTTCATACAATATTAATTTGCTAAATAAAATTAGGGAAAATAAGTAGAGAATTACTCAATCATTAGTTTATAGAAAGAGTAAAAAAAATAAATACCATTATACAGAACTATATGGAAACACTAGGAACTCTTCATGCTGACGGAAACTAAAAGCACAAACCTGAGAAGTAGCAAGAAAATCAAGACAGGAGTCCTTGTGGCTATAAAACTTCTGATGCTCCAGCTGAGGAAAGAAAGAGGATAAAGAACAGAGTGTGTGTGTGTGTGTATGTATATATATAGTCACAGAATCATCAAGGTTGGAAAACACGTACAGTATCATCCAGTCCAGCTGTTTGCCTGTCGCCAGTAGTTCTCCCTAAACCTGATCTGTAAAGATCTTCCTATTACAATTCCCAATTTGAAACCTGCAATTTCTTCAAGATAATATGGCCTTTTAACAAAGGTGCTGGTTGAGCATCACACTTATTTCTTGAAGTCAAAAATCCCTGTAAACTGTGACTGCCAGCTCTTGTTACACCTGTGCCATGTCAGCATGACAAACAGCATAAATAACTGAATGCTGAAGCAGTCTGTGTGGAGACATTTTAAGGCTGTTTAACCTGCTGGACACTTGGGGAAAAAAATTGCATTGAATACCTCAAAGGAATAAGGGTGGAAAGTAAAAGGAGTTTCTGAAGCTATGCATATTCTTCCCAGTAAAATGTTCACATAGCTTTGCCTATTCTTGGGCAAGGGTTAACAAACTCTGAACAAAAAATGTAAATAAAGTAGTATGAATTACTTCTGCTGTCCGATCCAAACAAGTAAAAAGGCCGCAGTTTGAAGCTACGTGCCAAAATCCACATATTGAGAGTCAGAAGAGATTTTTCAGGTGCTTAGCAGGGAAGGGCGGGTTGTCACCACACTTTACACAGCATAAGAAAAGTGGAAGTGCCCTTGTGTCCTTTATTCATTCACTACTCAGTCTTGCTTAGACATGTTCTCTGAGGCTGGAATATCAGGAGTTATTTGTCAACATCACCTTCTGTGAATAGGCAGAAAAGGAGGGGCAGGATGATCCCTGCTCTTCCTGAGAGTGCTGGTAGCATAGTATAATACAGGGTAAAAAGAGCAGCCTGGAGGGTTTCTGGAGTGGAAGATAACCTTCTTATGCAGTTGGTAAGAGAGCCTACCAGGACAGGTGCCCCACTAGACCTGCTGTTTGCAAAAAGAGAAGGACTGGAGGATGTGGAGGTCAGAAGCAGTCTTGGGCAGAGTAATTACAAAATGGTTCTCAATTCTTAGCAAAGTCAGGAGGGAGGTCAGCAAAACTGCTGCCTTGTACTTCCAGATGAAGGACTTCAAACTATTCAAGACAGTGGTAAGAAGAATCCTTTGAGCATCTGTCTTGAAGAATTCAGGGGTCTGGGAAGGCTGGACACTCCTGAAGGAAGTCTTAATGGAACAGGAGCAGGCTGTCCCTGAGTGTTGTAGGATGAGCTGGAGGGGGAGAGGACTGACATGGTTGAACAGGTAGCATTTGCTGAGAGTCCTGAAGAAGAAGAGCGCCTACCTTCTGCAAAATAAGGGATGAACAACTTGGGGAAAGTACAAAGAAGTTGCTAGGATATGTAGGGAGAAAATCAGAAAGCTGGGCTTTTGCCTTATTCAATTTGGCCACTGTAGTAAAAAGAGAACAAAAAATCTTTTAACAAATCTATTAACAGTATGAGGAGGGCTAAAAAGAAGCTCCAGGGAATGTGGCCACTGAGGGTAAGGAAAAGGCTGAGATTCTCAATGCCTTTGTTACATCTGTCTGTAAAAGTCAGACTAGTTATGCTTGGGTATTCTGACCTAGAATTCTCAGATGGGAGGCAGATTCAGTTGGAGACGGTTAGAGACCTGCTACTCCACCTGGACTGTCACAAGACCATAGGGACAGAGATGCTCCACTTGTGGGTGCTGAGAAAGCTGGCGGAGATGATTACCAAAATGCCTTCCACAGTCTATAAGTTTTTCTGGTCAACTGGAGAAGTCCCAGGGGACTGGAAGACTGCCATTGTGACTTTCATCTACAAGAAGTGTCATAAGGAGGACCTGGAGAGCTATAGACCTATCAGGTTGACCTTGCTACCAGGAATTATTATTGAACAGGTCATCTTGAGTGAAATCGTATGGCATGTGCAGGACAACCTGGGGATCAAGCCCAGCCCAAAAGGCCCTGTAGAGGGATCTGGATAAGCTGGATAGATAAGCTGAGGTCAATGGGTTGAAGTTCAGCAAGACCAAGTGTAGGGTCCTGCGTTTTGGCTACAGCAACCCCAGGCAGTGCTACAGGCTTGGAGCAGTGGCTTGAAGACTGTGCAGAGGAAAAGGACCTGGGGATGTTGACTGATATTTGACTTGAACATGAGCCAGCAATGTGCTCAGTAGTCAAGAAGGCCAGTGGCATCCTGGCTTGTATCAGAAGTACTGGTCCTGTCAGCAGGAGCAGGGAGGTGATCATCTCCCACTCAGCTCCGGTGAGTACTGTGTTCAGGTACTTCTCTCAGTGAGAAAGACATTAGAGCCCTGATGCATGTCCAGAGAAGGTCAGTAAAGCTGTTGAGGAGTCTGGAGCACACGTTTCTTGAGGAGAAGCTGAGGGAACTGGGGTTGTTTGGTCTGTAGCAGAGAAGGTTCAAGGGAGACCTTTTCACTCTTTCCAAGTACCAGAGAGGAAGTTTTGGTGAGCTGGGAGTTGACAACTTCACCCATGTAACAGCAACAAGAGGAAATGACCTCAAGTTGTGCCAGGGCTTCAGGTTGGATATTAGGAATAAATTCCTATAGAGTCAACAGGCACTGGAATGAGCTGCCCAGAGAAGTGTTGGATTCACTGTCTTTGGAGACACTGAAGATAAATTTAGATGTGGCACTGAGACACATGGTCTAGTGAGCAGTACTGGTAGACAGTTGGACTACATGATCTTAGAGGTCTTTCCCAATATTAATGATTCTATTGTTCTATCAATTAAAGCCTTAATGGTAAGTACTTTATGAGCTTCTTTCCACATGAAAATTTGCTTTAAGTGTCTGCTTAACCCACATACCCACACATGTCATGTACTAGGTCAGACTTTCAAACAAAATCGTAAGATTTCCTAGTTTTTATATGAGAACTTCAATTTTTAGGCAAAAATTCTTTCAACCTAAATTAAAAAAAATACCATGTATGACCCACAGTTCAGGTCTGTTGGCTGATGACCTTCAACTTGCATTTTTCTCTACAAGGTACTAACAGAGCTGCAATCTCTTACAAGGACACACTTCCCTTTTAAGCCTCAGACCTTCAGTCTGTAGACATGCTAAATGCAGCTTTGGACTGTCACCACTCTAGTACTAGTTCATACTGCATGTCAAATTTCATGCTTTTTAAATGTTATCTTGCTTTTAAATGGAACATTCACAAAAGATGATATTCCTTCAAAATATTAAGAAAATCTGTTATAATGCTTTTGAGTTAAAGGTTTAAGACCTGCCCTGATCTTAATATATGCATTTTGAATTATGTTTTCCTGACTGCCTCAATGTCTTCCTGCTAACAATTTTACTAAAAGTTAAATATCCTGGGAGCCTTGGACATTAGCTGAGTTTTCATCATAAATTCCTCACTTCGATCACTTACTATGGTGAATTTTATAAGGTGCTAATTTTGTGAGAACACAGCAAATAATATTTTCACTTATGTTACAAGCTTAATGGAGGATTACCATTGGCTTAGCTTTAAGTAGTATTAGTCCCTCTATAACAGGATTGTTTCACAGGGATTTATTTTGTGGGCTAAATAGGGCTTCGTGTGGCAAATAAACAGCTGTTGTGAGACTTTTTTAAAAGGAGAAAAAAGTTTACACAGTTTGAATCTTGCTTTTGTGTACTGCTGTAGATCTAGTGAGAACTTTAGCCAAGGGCAGTTAGTTTTCTTTCTCAATGAGTAAATGTACGTGTTATAGAACAGTGCCACAGTTGTTAACTGCACCTATCTAACTCTGTAGTTATCTCTTGTTCAGATGTATTGGAGTATTGAGAAACAGATGGAAGAATCTGGGTAAGACAGGAAATGTCAGGTCATACACTGTGGCTCTCAACAATTTAGTGACAATTTTTGCATGGCAGAATATGAAAACCTGTGATTTTTCACAGGCATGAAGTAATGTTTGACTTCTTTGGAATATAAGTATTATTATTACAAGGACATGTCTCTACACCACTTTAAAGAATGACAAGCCTTGTTTTAAGATTAGGCTAATTTATTTATGTTTTTTGGGTTTTTTTTAATGGTATGTCCTATTTTGTACATAATTAACTCAAGGAATGCCTAAATTCTTACATCTTATTCTTATATCTGGTCTCAAACATGTAAAAATAATTGGTGACCATAAACTCAAGGGCTCTTACAGAAATGTGTAGATGAATTAAGCATTAATGTTTTTTGTTTTGTCTTTTTTTTTTTTTTCTGAAATAAATAGAAAGTCTGAGTGCAATTCTTAGGTGTATGTCATGGAAAGGTATATTAATACAATTATGATCTAATGAACTACTTTCCAGTTTCATTAAAATCTAATTACTCGTTTAGATATATATAACTGGGTCCTGAAATTAATGATGGAGGTTTGGTTTTTTGTCATACGTTTACTAACCATAGTCAGAATGACTTCAGTCAGCTAAGTAGCCAAAATTTGCAATTTTTCTTTGGAAAACTCCATCTACCTCTGAGTCAATTGGAATTATTGCCATACTTCCTTTCCATTTATAATGCTATTTTCCAGAGATGATCTGCATTTTTCAGTGTCGTTGATGTGATCTCATTAGAAATCAGATCTCCTTTATCAGATCTCTGTTTTCAGGGCTAAAGTTCAGTTATTTACTCATTTCTTATAACATGCATCTTCCCAGGAATCTTCTTACATTATTAATGGACTTTCAGAATTGCTTAGGTGGTAGTAGGTCTTGTGAGAATTATTTTAGAGCTGCTGGATACCAAACTCTGCAAAGCTGCTTCATCTAGATGCCTAACAAGGAAGATAAGTCTCCTGAAAGATTTGTCAGAGGCTGCAATAGTTTTGCCCTCTAACAGCCTGGCCAGTGACAGTGACATTCAATTGCCAGAAACACTGGAAGAATACATCTTCCATACAAAGATGTTTATAAATTAACATCTCTTGGTCCTTTATGTAAATTAAGTTTCTTAGTTTACTTCATTTCAATGGGTGTATGAAAAATTAAAGATAATTTTTGTGTTGCATAATTTGTTATTTAGCTTATTTATGTCACAGAAGATTGCAGGTTTCTCAAGCTTCGTTAAGACAGTTTTCCATAAAAGTGAAAGGGAATCAGATCAGGTTATTGGTGATGTAACACAAGTGCACTTCACCATTTCAATAATGAGTATTCCTGTTGATAAAACTGGTAACAACATTTTCTGATCTCCAGACATGAACCTACCATGCAAACACTGAAGTAAATTATTGATTTTTTTGCAAATGGATCCACAGAAAATGGTCCTTGAATGATACAAATTAGATAGATTTTGCAGGCTTTAAGACCTCTACCCTCATCCATATATCCATATATTCATTTCATACTCTCTGCTTTTCTACATGATGACCTCTTAGTAGTTAGAGAGAGGGGAAGGAAGTAAGGCCACGGGAAGGAAAAGTCAAGAAGTTTGTTAAATTAAAGTTTCAGCAATGGAAAAGAGAAAAATCTCAGAGCACTGACATTGCATCAGCCACAGTAAACATTTTGTACAATAGAAAAATTGTGTTTGAAGTAAACTTCCTTTTACAGTCCAGATCATATTGTGGGTTAGTTATGTTTGAAGTCCCTTTGAGCTACGTAAATTTCAATTGCACTATAGCACAACTTGTTCTTTAGAGAAAGCTAGTTTCCAGAAACAACATTCAGGAGAGAGAATACACTGAAATAATTGCCTCAGCTTGAACAAGCTGAAAGAAACTCTGATCAGCGCCTTAAGGTGTATTATCTATGAGAAAGGACTCAGAGTGCTAAGGGATATAACTGGCATTCATTGTCCTTGCTTTAAATGTTTCAGAAACGACACCATAGAAAGTGCCTGAACCTGCAATGGAGTAGAGCTAACATTATAGAGGTAGCAAATTTAAAAAAAAAAAAAAAAATACTCGCAATTTCCTGGGGAGTTAATCATAATGAAATACCTAGTTAATTAATTTTGTTGTCATTACTATCGAATGTTGAATTGTTTTGGTAGATAGCATTAAGATTATTTTTCCTTAACCTCTTTTTCTTACCCATCACTGTAACCAAGCAAACTGACAAATGGAGGACAGCAACCAGTCTTTGTATGTGGTGAACTGACTACTGTCAGAGAATTTGTGACTCACACAGAATTACCAAGTTTCAGGAGTGGGGGCATGTGCTTTCTGTCCCAGTGACAGGGCTGTTTTGAGGAGTGGTAACACTAAATGCCATCTTATTAGAGAATAATCTCTTCTGGCAGGCAATAATCAAGAACCCATTGGCAAGAAGGGTGCTTAAATGACTTCTGACTTGGGGAATAAAGCTTCTCATGACTAATCAGTTTTCAGAGAAAGAGTTACATGTGGAATCAAATGCAATCACCTTATAAATTCTCTAAGTTTCAGGTATAAACAGAATTCTGTTAGGTCTGTGAAATGACCAAAGAGGCAACTTAGAAAGCAAATGAGGGAAAAAATAAAAATAAAAATAAAAAAACAGAAGAGATTAGAAATAAAGAGTCATTAAAGAGTTAGCCAGAGAAGTCCGCATTGTCCTTATGTCTTAATGTGTCTTAATGTAACATTTTTTGCATTGCACACTTCAGAATGAATTATGTAACTGTTACCACCATTTCAGAAATGTTCAGACAGCTCAGACAGATATTTGGTGGATAGGCCTCCCATTCTTACATGCTTCCAGAATGAACCAGCTTTCTGCATGAAAATATCCTTGACTAAATGAGTAGTCATAATTGCATATAGATCAAAGTGCTAATCAGCTTGGCTGACAGCACCAAGGATGGAAAGCACTAATATTCTATTCATGTGAAAAACATTCTTACCCACTGTGAAACACAGACATGCCTTGCATTTACTGTTTTAATATGTTTTGAGGTTCTGTTTCGCTTCTGTCTTACAGGTTTTTCTTGGCAGATGTCTATCGATCAGCGCCTTTTCATTAAGCTGGAAGCCACTATAAGAAAGATCTAATCTATGAGCAGTTCTCTTCTAGTGAGGATGTACTGGAGTACAGGTCCTTTACAGGACCCTGTAATAAAAGATCCTTGTAACAGAACTCACTGTCCAAAGCTCTAATTTTGTGAGGATCTGTCTGCCTAAAGATCCCTGAGCCAGTGAAGAATTTATTATGTTGGCCTCTCTCAATTTGGAGGTGTCTTGAATATGGGAAATGGTAATAAATCAAGAAATCTAGGATCCAGACCATCAGCCAGCAAAGGAAAAAATAGAAATGTAATTTTACACTTTTAAAATGAAAAAAGGGGGACTAAATGCTCTGTTCACGTAAGAGAAAGTTGTTGATGAACTGGCAAGCACACTGATAGAGTACTACATTTTCCAGTACTCTATTCAAGGATTGCCTTTAAACACCCTTAAAATGGAAGACTCTGCCATGATGAGGCTTCTGGGCTTTGTTGGCTTGAGTTCTTGTTTCAGTCATTTAATAACAAACAGTTGAAAGGTGTTACCAGGGACAAGGAGAAGTCAGAAGAAAATAAAGATATGTAAAGATTAGAAGAATCATAATTTTCAGGTTCTGAAGATTACTATATATTCATTTTTGATCCAGTTATCAGGATAACGAATGCCTGTATTGGGACAAAGGGCTATTTAGCATGTATGACCATTGATGTGATTTAATATTAAGAAGTAAAGAGGCAAGTACTGCCACAGCCTCACTTTTCTAAAGATGTGACACTAGTTTGTATGAAAGAAGTCTTTTACTACTCCAGCAGACACAGCTAGGAAAAAAAAGAAAAAAAAAAAAACAAACCAAAAAAAACCACAAAAAACACTTCTTTCCTCCTTCTCCTGATCAGAAGCCGGAGCAGAAAATTCTCAAGTTAGATGCAGGGTAAGAACAAGCAGTTTCTTATTTGCTTCTTATATGCTAATCAATACTGATAAGCACATATGGGAGCAGAAAGTTTTCAAGAGAATGGGAATTACTTCAGGACCAGAACAGAAAAGATTATTTATTCTATGGGAAAGAAAAAGCAGTATCTCTGTGGGCCTATGTTGGATCTTTGACTTCAAATATTTATAAGAGTTATGAGTTTTAGTTCCCAGGTTTTTCTTTTGAAAGTATTTTATGTCTCCTTTGAATATCAGGACTGAATAATGAAAGATGAAGTAGCTGCTTTGTGAAACTTTTTTCCCCATGGTAGCTGATATTTATGTCTTGCATCAACTGCATGTGTGAATTCATTTTAGTACACAGTGGGGATGTTGCCTTATCCAAATAATTTCAAAGATGCCATTTTGTGCACTAGATAAAATTCTGGAATGTACATATGATGCTGATGATTCTGTTGTGAGAAAAACACTGTGATCTGTGTTTCTGGGCCCAGCTCCTGCTTGCACTCCAGCTGCTAAAAGCAGAACATGTATTATATTAATTTACTTTCTTTATTGCAGTGTCTTTAGGAGTTTAGATTAAGAACGTTATTTGACATTTGATTGTGTATGCCCATCAGAAGCCATAAATAACTTCAAATTGATTGACTGATATATTATTTCCCAGTATTCCGGTTTTGCAATATAAACAATCTAATATGTAAAATGGCTGAAATAACAAGGGAGAACATTTAGTTTTTAAACATCATAGCCTTGTCTGGGAAAACACGATGCTAATTTCTGGGAAACATGCTGTCAAATAGCATTATGTTTCACCTTGATAGAAGACAGACCAGTACTGCAAATGAGAAGAAGTAGAATCAATTTATCACAATAAATATTAGATAATTAATCATATTTTTTCTATCAGAAGGGAGCTCCAGAATCTAACTACTCTGCTTGCTAGGAATACATATATAATTTTCAGTCCAAGTATATGTTTTATTACCTTTTAGCTTAGGTAACGGTTTCTCCTTCAGCCATCATACTATTACAGTATATGCAGAGAAAGCAACAAATTCTGTACAAATTTATCCTTTTCTCAGACTTGATTCAAGACTACGCTCCTTTAGTCTTGTTTTTCTGAGAATCATTGAATCATAGACTGGTTTGTGTTGGAAAGGACTTTAAGGACCATTCCCCCCTTTGAGATCAGGATGCTCAAAGTCTCATCCAGCCTAGTCTTGAAAATTTACAGGGATGGGGAATCCACAGGACTATGACTTCCAGTGCCTCACCATCCTCATAGTAAAGAATTTCTTCCAACTGTCTAAACTAAATCTTTCCTCATTTAGCATAAAACCTTGTCCTACCTCTACACTTCCTGCTAAAGAATCCCTCTCCATGTTTCCTGTAGCCCCCTTTTAAGTATTGGAAGGCCACATTAAGATAACCTCAGAGCTTACTCTTCTCTTCAGTCCGACCAATCCCAGTTCTGTTAGCCTGTATTCATAGGACAGGCACTCCAACCCTCTGATCATACTCACAGTCCTCCTCTAGACCTGCTCCAACAGGTTCATGTCCTTATGTTGGCAGACCCAGTGCTAAGCACAGTACTCCAGATGAGGTCTCATGAGAGAGGAAAAGAATGGAAGAACTGTTTACTTTGAACTGCTAGCTGCACTTGTTCTGATATTGCTCAGGATACTGTTGGAAAGTGTTTTCATGTTTGTCCCATATCCTTTGTGTCCTCCACTCCCATTTTTCATGGATGTGATGGTTTATCTTATCAAGCTTCCCCTTACATAGCATTGATTATACTCACTTTCTTCTTTCAATTAAAGATCAGTTTTGGGATACAAAAATTGAAGCCTGAAATTCATTCTTGGTTAACTTATTCAAGAATTAATCTTTGATTATTTGCATTTCCAGCTGTAGAAAAGTAAATTGTTTTGAACAGACAAATACAACCACAAGTTTTCTGTAGGAGAGGGGAAACTGCTGTACTGGAATCAAGTAGCCAGGCTTCCATAACTTGGACCTGTCATAAATTCTGATCTCACAAAAGCATTTTAAGCATGAATTGATCTCTGCATATATTTGCCTGTAACTCTGGATACTGGCATGTAGTATAACATCATGTAAATAAGATTCGAGACCATAGGTAGGTTTATTTTGCTGAAAGAATTACTCCATAATCTGTAAGGAGAGTTTGTGAGCTGGTCTATTCAGCTATTTAATGTCACAAAGTTTAAAGGGGTTGCTTTTATCTGTTAATTTCTTGCTTACAAACTTTTCTACTTAGTAATCAGGCTTTAATTTCTACAACACTTTAGCTTTCCAAGTTAAAAAAAAAAAAATGATCAGAACTGGAATAATATAAAATGGAGGTGGAGATGATGCCAATAAGTATCTGTATGAAATCTATGTTCCTAAATTTGAAATTTTATTTGTTATAAATTTAATTGTTGGATTTTGAAATGAAAATTATTTCCTAAGGGAAAACTAATTGAAGAAGTTGTATTTTAATTCCTATTTCTGAAATAGAAGTGATAGCATGATAATGAGATATTCTGATACACTGCAAATAGTCTTTGAAACTGCAGCTGATATGCACATTCTTTCCTCCTTCACAGTCTGTTCTCCCTTTTGATTTTTATCCATTAAAAAGGTCAGCTAAGTAATTTAGTCTATGAGCCGAGGCAATAAATGGCACCATTAGAGGTAGCAAAATTTGTATGAGACTAGTTTATCTGTATGCCTACTGTATGTTTTATGCAATGACCTTTCTACACAAGTGGTTTTAAAAAGGAATCCTCATAATGTAAAATTGGATTCCACAGTTTCATTTTCATTTGTACATCTGTTACCATTGCTCTTATTCACATGATGCAGGCAGATTGTCTACTTTGAAAAACCTTTGGTGTTTTTTATTTTGTTTTGTTTTTATTTTATTTTATTTCCAGCTTTAATTTTAAATATCACATTCATGGTACTAAGTAGTGAAGATGCAGGCAGTCTGTATATGGCCAGGTGTGTATGGAAGTTGTGTGGAATTTATATAACTTAAGTAAATCCAGGTGCTAGTCTAGGATCTGAAAGCTGCCCAGTTACGCAATATTGTTCCAACTCTGGACATAGTTGAAAAAAGTCAAATGAAAGTGAGACACCATAAAACCAATAACACTGGAAATGCTACAGAATGTTTATAATAGGAAGAAGCTGTTATATGCTTAGATGACAAAGATGCAAGACAACAGTAACAATGAGAAAAGAAAAACTTTTAGAAAGTCACTGAGAGATTCTAAGTACATTGATAACAAATGAGGCAGAAAGTGTCATCTGTCAGAAGAAAACAAGTACTTGAAAGGACAAGGGTCTCACAAAGTGCTGATTAAATGTAACACGCTACATGGGGATGAACAAATGTGAAATGCTTCAGTGAAGAAGATGAACAACAGGTCCTTCACCATATCAGGAAAATAGATTCTTCTTGCAGAGCTATATTATCACTGAGAATTTGTATAACAAATTACAAGAAAAAGCATGGAAGTAAAACAGATGATCCAGATTCCAAAATTTCTAAAAAACTGAAAGCTCTGAATTAGCTGCAATCACCAAATGCCATCTTTTTGCTTAGCCCAGTTATTAACTAATCACAGCAAAGGCAGCTCTGTCTGTGGAGTAACATGGAAGCTGGTTCAGCTGTGGACCACATTCATCACATACTGAAGGTCAGCTTTGAAAGAGTACTTTGTATTATTCCCACTGACTAAGGGAAATTTATTACCTACCCAAGATAAACTTGCCATAGATTATCTACCACTAAAAAAAAGATGATAAAAGCAGCCAAACCAAAAGCAATAAATAACCATGCAGTTTGGAGAAAAGTTGATTTACAGATAGGAGGTGACATTAAAGTAAAAAGTACAGATAAGTTTTGGTATTCTCAACCTGAAGAGTTCAATCAAATCTCAATACATTTGCACACCAAAGGAATAATTAAATTCATCAACCAATACTGAAAAAATGATAATATTATTCTGTCAAAACTTAATATCTACAGTCGTTTATGGCAGAACTCATCCACTGAAGCATGTGATGTTTGTTGAGAAGTCGATAGCAGTCAGTATGAAGTTTGTGTGAATATTAAAAGAGATGGGACACAAGCTGTAATTTATTTGCTAAATGAGGAGACTGATAGAGCCCTGTGCTTCCAGAAGCATGGCTAGCATTTCATTGGCTCCTATCTGTGTCTGACCTTGTCTTAGGACAATGTGGACAGACTTGAGGAGATATGAAGCACAGGGGAAACATTCCATCATGTAAATGAAACCCAGTTGCCAGATTGCATTCACTGGATTGCAGCCTGAAACACCATTACTTAATTGTATTAAGATTAAACAGAAAACAGTGAATTTTATAGTGTCATCTTTGCCAAAGTAAGCTCCACTATCACAGAAAGGCCTGGAGTGTACCAAAGGTACTGGAATATATAAAGGAAGATGACACCATAACTATTGTGCATGAATCATAGAATCTGTTACTGATCCTTGCTTCCATACAAAAGAATCTAAAATGGATTTTGGATATTGTATGTTCTGATGGATATTGTATGTTCTGATCTCTAGTGATGTCTTAGTCAGAAAATATATCATAGGATATTTGCACTTGATAGCCCTGTACAAAAGATGTCTTCTGTCTATGTCACTATCAACCAAACCTTTGGTAAAGCTACCCAATATCATTTTTACATTTGACATAGTCAAAAAATGAAATAAATAGCATGAGAGCTCTATAATGTCTCCACACATCACTGTGAGAATGAATAACATCTGAATTATGACGTGCAACATCTGCGGGTAAATAAATCTGACCACTCCTTTTAGGAAATTATGTTAAGAATCTTGCTCAAGGATCTAATTAAAACATACAGGATAAGATGTATGAACACTGTATTTGGGCTTCATGATGTAATACAGAGGCACAGCTCTGGAGAATTATGGAAGGATTTCTTCCTTGTTTATATGGTCCACTTGGAAGAGGAACCATCAGCCATGATGTCATCTTTGATGTCATCATGATGTCATTGTGTGTGCCCCAGTGGCGCAGTGGTAGGAATGCCGCGTTGCAACACCGGAGGCCATGGGTTTGAATCCTCCCTGTGGCGCAAGTGGTAGAAGTGCCGCTCTGCTACACAGGAGGCTCGAATCCCGGGGGTTGGACTCAATGATCTCTAAGGTCCCTTCCAACCCGCACGAGACTATGATACTATGATGATGATCTTCTGAACATGTCAATATTGCTATGTATAATTGTCTCTTTTTGTGAATCATGCATGCCTTGGTGTTATTTTTTTACCACAAACCACTGATAATAAAGTATTCTGGTTTTATTGAATTACTACCAGATAGGGATTAACACAACATTCAGAGAGCAAGGCCAATGGTATATTTACATCTCAATACTTCATTGGCTATTGTGTATGATCAGCTAAACTAAACATACTACTGATTATCCAGTGATAATTAATACATTCCTAGTGCCTGCTCTTTGATTTCCTAAAGGCATGTCTCATTTTAGCTGAGATATTCGAGCTGTTTGGAAGAATCTCACTTTCTCTACTGTAATACAGACAACTGAGGAGATAGTAAACAATGATGCCCAGAGTGCAGGAGTAACAAACTACAGACTATTAGATGGTACCATGCTTCTGTATGTTGTCTGAGATATTATTCTCCTGTATAAAATGAGAGATTGATGTTTCCTTAATTCATATCTGCAGATTCTTAGTGTTTAAAAATACAGGCAAATGTAGAAACCTTGTTTGAAATTATTTAGAATCACTGAATAATGTGCACATTCATCACAGCACTAACAGTAATATTTATGCTTGTGCTTTTTGCAACCTATTAACCAGAAGTTTGAAATGGTCCATTCTGTACCCTTCTGATTCACAGCAATTCTTTATCTGAGGTGCTAATAATTATTAAAGTTAAATTATAAAGGAAATTGTCTACTTGTAACTTCTATGTAGAGACAAGGAAACATTCGAAGGATCCTCAAGACTTTCCTAACTTTTTGCACTCTGGTTTGTTTCTAACGTTTATGTCCAGTTCACTTTACTGATTATATGCCCAACTGCTGATTATATGCCCATTGACTTTTAGCCTTCAATAATATGTCTCCAGTCAAGCAAATATATCCAAGCCTTTTGACATATGCCACCACATTAATAAAACTGAGAAGATAAAATATCCATTTGTTCTTGTTTGCTTGCAACAGAGAATTTAGTTTATTGTGAGATGGAAAAACAATGCATCACTGGTGGGTTTTATGCAAGATGTGGACATCAGGGATTAAACTATTAAACAAAACCACACAGGCTGTGGACAGATTCATTCAGGGAAGAATGATGGTACAGAGAGTAGCTGCAACAGAAGCAATAAAAGAAGAGCTGAGCAAGGGAAAGCTCTGATTTGGAAACACTCTCCTTTTTAATTAATAAGAGAATCAAATATCAATCCCTTTCCACAGCAATTCTGTGGCATATCAACTTTAGGAGAGTTGTTGGAACTCTAGGGAAAAAAGGTAGCAAGTAATCAATACAAAATACTTATTTTTTTTAATACTGTGTGAAATGGAAACACCCAGCTCTTCATTCTAATACTGCACATTGATCTAGTGACACAAAGAAAAGGATATAGGCAGCCAGAAGAGTAATATGTCTATAGTGTCTAAAGGTTCAAATATACCTGACATTACACTGATAGGTAGACATGTCTGATGTACCAAAGGTAACTAATTTCAGCCAGCATTACTGCCAGAGCTACAGAAGACCTGAGCAGATTCTTTAGAAAGGGAATATTATCTGAGATGACTGCAGCCATAAAAAGCCAGGTAAAATTATATTGGTTAAAATAAACCACACATGTACGTATTTTCCTTGATTTTCATTAGAGAATCACAGAATTATTGAGACTGATAAGGAACCTCTGTATGCCATCTTATGCCATCTTTCTCTTAGGCAGGGCAATCTGAAGCCTGTTATTCATGCCCAAATGGCTTTTGAACATCCCCAAGGAACAAGACTCCACAATGTCTCTGGGCTACCTGCTCAACTGTCTTAACAGTGGAAAAAATGTTTTTTCTGAAGTTCAGATGTTATCTTTTTTGTTTCCCTTTGTGCCCCTTGACTCTTGCCCAGGCAATGGTCTCCACTGAGAAGACCTTGCACCTTACTTTCAGATCTTTATATACATTGACAAGATCACCTCTAAGCCTTTCCCTCTCCTGGCCAAACACTTTCAGCTCCCTCAGCTTCTCCTTGTAAGAGAGATACTCCAGTTCTTTTATCACATTTGTGGCCCTACACTGAACTCTTTCCAGTGTGACCATGTCTCTTGCGTACCGGAGAGCCCAGAACTACATGGCAGCACTCCAGGCGTAGCCCCACCATTACTGACTGGATAAAAATTACTCTTTTATTAAAGTGTTATAATCATTGTACAGTGGTCTTTTTAAAATTTATTTATTTATTTTACAAATAATAACATCATGTGTATTCTATAATCAGGTATATCCAAAAATATGCTTTTTATCCTGATAATTTGTCTTCTGCCATTTCGCTGGTGTCCTGTCATCGGGGCCTGTCATTTTGTAGTTAATTAAATCACTGTCATTCTCTTATACTTGAATTTTAAGCAGAGCACTTCTTTGTTCAAATCACTGGGAAGCGATCTTATAGAACCATCACTTCCCATGTGGAAGATGTAGCAATAGTGAAAGAATCCACAGACTTCATAAAATCTTAGTTTTTCTTCTCTGCATAAGGACAAAATGACAAGGAGAAATGTTTATTTGTTTGTAACTGGGGGCAGAGGGGATGTTTGAGATGCCCCTGTTATTATTATTGCTCTTTCCTGGAGTGTGAACAAACAGGGTGCTCACTGCAGCAACAATTCTTGGATTTTTTTCATGTCTTATTAAACCCTACTGATGTTAATGATGCTGCATAGACTCTTTCCTACTCCTTTCATTTTTTATTTTCTGAAGTTTAATTTTTAAAGATACGTACATCCATAAGAATGTATGTTTGTTGAGTGCTAAAGCTTTGCAGATCTCTTCATTATTAATAAAATGTGTTCATCAGTACTTCTGCATACCTCTTCAACAACAGAATTTTGCTTTCATTTTAATACAGTTATATGTTCTCGCTGAAGTGCATAATTCACATAAAATGCAAACTTTTGATTTGAGTGTAAATCAGCGCTAGGATTCAACAAGAGAAAACCTTTTGAACAGTGATTTTGCTGTCTTGATGATAATGCAATATGCACTGACAGGTTTCCCAGCCTTTATGCTTTGCGGCTTTATTAGTAGCCTTCAAATAGAAGAAAAGATCTTTGAAATTGTTTATGTATCAGAAGAAAGTACATAGCTTGATAAATAAATAAATGTTGGATTGCTCTTTTCCTTGATGTATAAAGTTCACAGATGTTCATTTCAAACAGAAAACTGGCATCATGATTAAAGCACAGTGTATGCTATTTTATTTGCCTGGGAGTAGAAATGCAGGTGAGTGGTATCATGCAGAGATGTAAATACTGAATAAATAAAATAACTTTGAGTTCATTCGAAGGCTGAGATTGTGTGTGTGTTAGGGATTTTTGAGAGATATGAACTGGAAAATATGTTTGTTGATTCTTTCAATCTACTCCCATTACTGTCTCAGTAAAGCTCTTCCTGGCTGACAAAGAAGTGCAGTAAACTGATACTGTTTGTTGTTGTTGTTCTTGTTTGGTTTTTGGGTTTGTTTGTTTGGGTTTTTTTCCTCTAAATGAATTTCAATGAAAAGCAAAGGATCGTGCTTTCTAAGAACAAATGAAAAGAAAATCTTTAATTGTTAATTCCAAAACCTGTATGGATGTGTTATGTATCCCAAACGTTTCAAAGGAGGGGCAGTGACAGTTAAATATCAAGTTTAGCGTGGAAGACTAGAACAGAGCACTGGGTGCATATTAAGGTGTTCTGAGATATTTTCATTTATAGCAAGTGTATTTTTTATGGAATTTAATTTTTGGCTGTATTACACATGTTTTTCTGAAAACAAAACATCTTCCTGAGATCAAATAAAGTATCCATTATATACAATACCATAAAAAAATAATCATAATTAACTAACAAAAATTTTAATAACTCTCTTATAGACTGTTGTTTGTGGATAATACCTGTCAGAGATTACTTTCTATTGCAAGATAAAAATCTGAGTTAAAGATGCATAAATTTCTTATGAGGTACCTATGTTTACCTGAACTTGATCCAATAACCATGTGTTTACCATCTGAATGGGATTGTTTTCATGTGATTATGGTACTTTAGAGAACCAACATATCAGTTTTACTAGTAACGTAACACCTGCATTACTGACTTCCCAACTTGAAGAGACTAATCAGTAAGACAGAGTATCACTGCTGCAAAGAAACGTACATAGCACCTGCTTGCAAAACTTAATCTTATCCTACCTATCTCATCTAAACTGCAGCTAGGGCTCAGATATTCACAAATGTTCATACATGTACCATCAAAATGAGTCTGCCTGATTCAGGCATTTATCTGGAAATCCATTGCATTTGTGCCTCTTATAAGAGTATCCCATTTCCTCTTCTGTATCTCCTAGATCTCTCCTCGAAGAGCCCAGGGTTCTGCCTAGAGAAGCTAGCAGAGCTGGAGCTTTAAACTCTTGTCCAATTTACTCGCTTATAAGGAATTTTTTTGAACTTATATATATTGCAATTTTTATATAAAAACTATTAATAGTGTTTCAACTCTGGCTTCATTCCAGCTTTCTTCTTTTTGAAACTTTTAATGTCCATGCTATTATTTTATTAATATGAAAATCAAATCACAAAAGGGTTTGGTAATAACTTTTTATTGGCTGATGCTGGTTGCTATTATGGTAGATAACCGGGAGCAACTATCTGTCATGCATTCCAGCAGTAAAAGAGTCCTTTCAGAATTCACTAATATTTGTAGTTTTTTATCTCAAGTATTACATGCATGATTCACCTGAGGTATCAGAATGCCAGTGAATTAATGTGGAAATAAAATTGATGTAGTATTTGCATGTTACATATGGTCACTTCTTTAAGGAGAAATAGACACATCACATGACAATCTGACTGCTTTGACAGGCATTCTCTGAAGAGATATGTAGTCTGACAGGGCATGAAAACTGTCAAAGTATTGTTTGTGTTTACTCTTATTCTGGTAGTGATTTAAAACACTTGTTTCATCCTTAAAACCAGTTATCTATTTGGCAACTCAGAAAGTTCTTTGCATTTTGTGTATTTATTAATGTCGGACCCTTTTGAATGTAACACTTCAGTCATATCTGTCAAGACTTAGATGGCCAGTATTTACTTCAGTCTTTGAGATACGACACAGAGATCTTCAACATTCCATTGTTCATTTTTCATCAGTGCACAAAACATTATAGCTCTCAGCCTTCTATCTGGTGTTATTTATTTTCTAGGGATATCTCGCTTGCACCTGGCTGATCCTTTCAGGACTCTTCTTCCATCAGAGAGAATGGAAGTAATCTTCTCTGTAATTGGCTTTTCTTGGAAAAGAGGAGCCCATTTCTCTGTAATGCTCAGATAGATAAGAAATGATGTAAGTCTTGAGATTCTTCTTACAATGTATAGTAACATTTTAAGGCAAGAGAAAAAAAAATCAGGAAAAATTATTGGGAGTGCAGTTTCATCTGAGCATTTGTTTCCATGAAGCCCTCTCTCATCCTTAATTTTCTTTTGGATGTACCTAATCTAATAATCAGCTGTCATCAAGTAATTGAATACCCTTGAGTTTGAATTGAAATACTGGCTGAAAACAGAGGCAGTAATACCTGTCAGTTCCTATAATTTTTGGCTTCAGAAAAAGACAGCTTGTATCTAATTGATCTAGGTGATTTGACATTCAGACTTGCTTTACTTCCAGCTATTTATACATGCATGTGTATCTATGTATGTATATATACAGATACATGAATACAATAATATCACTTAGAACATATTGCAGTATTTTATATTTCATTTGGACATGCATCTTTTGAATGTCTTGTTTTAATATAAAGCCAAGAACTCTAAGACATGGTAATGCCCGAAGGGCAATTTATCTTTTCCTTGTTAGTTCTCCTGATACTTCACTGCTTATCATCATTCCAAATTTTAATGCCAAAGCCCATATTAAGCTTGCAGTGTTGTTGAAGCTCTCAGAACATTTCATTGCTGATTACCAGTTGTCTCTGTATTCAAGTTTCTGTTCTCTTCTTATGACATCCATAATTTACTTAATCTCTCTTTCTCTTCTCACAACTTTTTGAATTATCTTAAGCCATTCAAATGGACCTCCCTCACTATAAGAACAGTCACCACCCCTACAGGTGGTAAGATCAGATGGCCACTGTCTGAGTTTCCCTCATCATTTTCCTTTCTGACTCGTATTTTCTTCATTCGTGCTACAGCCTCTTGGTTAAAAATAAAAATAAAAATAAAAATAATAATAATAATAGTAAAAATAACATGCTATCTGCATCAACATTATATTTAGGTCTTTTGTCATAATATTATTCAAAAGAAACTAGTATGTAAAAACCTATCTACAAATAAAAACACCACATACAAGCAGATGGAAACACACACAGAAGTTAGTGTAAGAAGTACATAGCGTAAGACTCAAAATGCATTACATCACACTAACAAACAGCTGCATGTTTCTCTTTACACTTCTCCTTCAGCCTGGGTACAGACACAGAATCTAATAATGATGCTGAAGCTTAAAGAAATTATATAATTCAAGACTGTGGGGAACAAACAGATCCTTGAATGTCAAGACTGGTAAGCAAGGCAAACACAAGAGCGTCTGTAGGCTTGGAGACCAGCAGGAGTAGATTTTCCGCTCCTGATTTTCTCACAAACTCTGCTGCTCTCCCACCCTGTTGCAATTCATATTTTGTCTTGCTATTCGTAGAATCTCAAGAAGCACTTCTGCATGCTAAATATATGACAGCGATGAACACTTCTTCAGGCCTTTTAATCTCTGTGGATGGAAACAAGAAAAACCCTCATGTAGAAGGTCTGCAGAAGATTGTGGGGACAAGACTGTTCTCTCAGATTTTTGGAGTTCTGTATTGAGATTGTCTGTCAGAAGTCTCTGATACAGCAGAGCATTTGGAACCTTCAGGAGTTTAAAGTCTTATCATTAATTGAATTTCACTAAAATAATTAATGAAGGATTAAATATCCAAGGGCTAGCAACAAAACAGGACACTTCCTCAGAGTAATGGAATTTAGTATTAAGACTTCATTCCTGTATATGGATATCTTTATTTATGTTACACAGTGAACTGTGAAGCCATTTTATCCAATTGCATTATTATGACATGAAGTACAGAGCATCTGCCCAGAGAGGTCCTGATTCAAATATACTATCAGCACTGATAACTTCCATAGGTTTCATTAAAGCTTCAAGAGGTTTCACAGTTTTACAGCCATCCTCGTGGAATAATATAGCAGGTTATGATTAAAGAAATGGGACACTAATCCCAATTATCTCCTAGATTAATGTAGCAGGGAATCAGACTTAATCAGAATTGAGCACTCAGAATCATTCTCCACATCTTGTCTTCTCAGCTGTCAGATGTCCTGAGAAGAGTTTTTTGAGATTTACGTTCCCCTGATACCTGTCACCACTCCTGGCCCATAGCCCAGGAGAGCAAATAAGAACTGAATTTCTCTTGGTGGTGGTGGATGCTTCTCTGACTTACTGGAAGATGTAGCCATACTTAATAGACATGCTCTAAAAAAATCTGCTATGTAGGAGTAAGACTGCATAACACAGTTATGCAACTTCTTTCTTTTAAAGGCCAAAACCAAGGGCTTTTATTTAGTACTGTAGTGGTAATAGTGGTTGGAGAAAGGGCAGAGAAAAGGTGAAAGTGAGGGATAAACATCAGTATAAAAAGAAAAGAACATTTGGACTTTGGATTTTGTTTTCAGTACAGCTTATTAATCTTATTTTAAATACCTTCTCTCTGTCTTTCTTTTGTCTTTCTGTATCTCACTTAATCTTGAGATCCTTTCTCCAAAATGGAGAAACTTCAGCAGGAGTCTTTAAATGCCTGAGAATATTTCTCTGCCATTTCAATTACTGAATAAATTATAACCTGGTGATTAGACCACTCCTTTGGCACACTGCAGATGTATTGTATAGGAAGTGGGAAGAGCACCTTATTTTCAAACTTCTGGCTTTTTGTCAAAATTGTGATCACTTTGTATAAATAATCTTGATTTGTTCTTAGACATATCTTTAGCATTGGGCTTGAAGGCTTATATCCTGAGAAGAACTTTCTTTCTGAACATCAAGAAAAAGCTAAAATCCAGAGATCTGAGGTTTAAGTTGTGACATCTTTCCTACTGTCTGGGTCTAGGCAGAAATCCACTCAGCAAATTGGTTGTTCTGATATGGTATTCTCTCTAAATTTTTTACATTTAATTCTAGATGCATAAATCAAAAGTACTGCTTGTCTTGCTTAGATATTTAAATGTTATAGGCAATAGAGAACATTCTTTCTGGCATCCATTTTGCAGTGTTAAAGGGCATCATGGCATTTATTGACCTAATGACTAGCCACAGAGCTAATGTACTTCCTGTGTGTAAACCTCATGTGCCAAAGTTCATGCTATTACTGCTCCTACATGAAAAGAACAAATATGAACACAATGATGAATAAATAATCTTGCTTTACAAATAAATGCACAAAACAAATGGTGAGAAAAATGTTCTGTTATTTATTCAGTCTGTGCTATCTGATAAAGGGAGACAATTGGTTAGTCTGGAAGTTCAGGAAGTGAGTGAGTGAGTACACTGATCTCCTCAGAGATCAGTACAACCTGTTTCTGTCATTAATATAAAACCCTTGTAGACATGGAAATGATACAAGCCCCATTGTCCCTTAATATTTTTGAGTGAGTCTAAATTAAAACTTCTTTTCTCAAAATTTCTGCCAGTGAATATGTTATTTACTTACTTTTATGAAAAACAAAATCAAGTTATTTTAGAACTTCAGCGTTAGCATGACAGTATGTGCTCAGAATTTCCTAACAATATATTTTTAAGAAGTGTCTATCTGAATGGTACATATGTCTAGGCAGGATACTGGAGGTACAGTGTTGACAGGGAAGGAAGAAACTAGCTAGATGCAAGCATAATGTTAGCTGTATGGAAAGACCTCTGTGATGTAATAATTCTTCACCTAGTTAGTCTAATCACTAGTGGTTAATGATTAGGAATTGGGATTTCCCACCCACAAACACTAACTCAATGATCAGATTCTCTGAGCTACTACAAAAAAAAAAAAAAAAAAAAAAATGCTGACACTGTTTGTGCAGATAAACTTTTAAAGAAATCAGAATATTCAAATGCAGACCAATAATTTTCTCCTTTACTGGATGTTTCCCCAGCAGAGGAAAATGATTTTCTATTGTGTAATTATTTTTTAATGCAATTATACCTTAATGTCAGTTCTGTAGACTTCATTTTATTTCTTTTCATGACCTTGTTTACTTTCAGTGCTGACAGAGAGGCATTCAGAACAGTTCTTGCAACTACCGTACAAATAAAAAGGCACAGTTTCATCTTAAGAAAGAAACTGACCATACTGTCAGTCACATCTCTACAATAAGTTTTTATGAATTCAGGATGATATGATACAAGATTTAAATTCCATTTTTTAGTCTAACAGAATTGTTATGGAGCGAAAGACGTAAATATAAAAGCAGGGCATTGTCCTTGAGATTGATGGTTTTGACTATTCTCATCTGAATTAGAATTTGCCTATTGAGTTCTGAAAGTTTGATCCATAGCTCTTTACAGGTACTGATCGGTGAAGAAATATTGTCTGAATCTTTTAAAATTTCTCTGCATACTTAGGAGTTAATTAAGAGAACTTAAGTTTAGTAGTGCAGAGATTTGATGAACTGATGAATGAGGTTATCAACTGATATCCCAACTATTCACCTGTCTGAATGCCATGTAAAAGTTCTGTTCATTCCCACAATTGTTCAGCTTTTTCCCCAATTATGAATTATGTTCTCTTAGCCACAGTAATAATCACCCTTTGGAAGAACCATGAGACAAACATTATTCAAATCACTCAATCCATTTACTAAGCTGCTGAAAAGTCAACAAGAGTATTGTTTGTCTTTTTCTTAGTTATTCATACCAATTTTATTTATTTATTCAGCATGAATTGAGTTAGAGAAAAGAAACTGAACTAGATAAGGACATTGAAGGAACATAAAAAATAAGGAACGTGGTCTATGAGAATAATTGGTTTTCTGGAGAGGTGTCTGAACATGAAAACTGAGAAGAAAAATGTGCATTTTTTGCTGTAGTTGCGCTTTAGTTTTAATAAGAACTAATATGGGTAAAAATGAAAAACGAGAACGTCTGCTTGAGTCATTCTAAAACCAAACATTTTGATTTATCTTCAGGTAGATTTCACAAAGGAAAGCAATGGAAATGGATAGATATATTAAAACTAAAAATCAAACAAACAAACAAAAAAAAACCCAACAAAATCAGCCTCACACTTTTTACATAAGCATAGTCAGATAGAGTGTACATACTAAAAGTTTAATTTTCTCCTCTTCTTCATGGGATATAGCTTTACAAGAGGTATGCCTCAGCTTCTGAAGAAATTGCTGAGCTGAGCAGTCTACTCTCCACCTTTTGCTTTCAAGCTGGTCAATTTGATCTGAAATATTTAAAAGTTATTTTGAACAGTGACTGGAAGCGTTCTCTCTTGCTATCTCTTCACTACAATCTCCCAAGTAGCATTTCACACAGCTCTTCTCATTCTCTTTCTCTCTTTAGCTAAATTAATATTTAATTATCCCATGCAAGCTGTAAGTGTGCAAGAATAAGGATGAATCTGTCATGGCTTTGTGACACTAGGACATCAGAATTTAAATAAAACATCTCTTAGTTCTAAGCACAGAAGGGCTTAGGCTCAAAGGCAGTCAGTTACCACAAGAATCTTCTATCTGCTGGCTTAGAAGATATTTAAAGAAGAGTCTCTCTTAATATCTCACGTTGGATACAACACATCATGAAAGAGGCAGACTCATATATCTTCTGGCAGAAGAAATATATTAAATAGGATTTCTTACACATTTCAAAAGGATTTGCCAATGAGGTATTGAGTGGGGTACCTGACACCCCACGCTCGACATAGAAATGTGATCTGTAAAAATATACATAAGTATATAAGAGTGGCTGTAGAAACAGATTGAAGAAGCCAGGACAAACAACTCAATATTTTCCTTGTGACAGAGGCTCAAAACAATATAGAATAATACAGATACACAGCCTATATTTTAAAATGATATTATAATGTTTATATTGGTTTATTTTGTGCATACTGATCTACAGATACAGTATTAGAAGAATCTGCTGGAGACATGAAGACCTACATACCTGATCTTCTTCTTAAAGACTGTACATAAACACTGAATTGTAAACTTTCACTACTATCATATTTATGTCTGATGAGCAATTGAAGACTTGGGTGAACTTGAATTTGCCATGCTCCTTTGTGTGCACTGACTGAGGTTTCTCCTCAGTTTTCAGGAAATAATGTTGCCAGTGCACAAGATGGCCTCACACCAGCTTAGAGATTTGGCAGGTAAGAACACATTTTTGTACGGTTTTATCACTGCAGCTGAAGCATACGAGTTACTGGGTTTTTCCTCAATATTTAGCGTTCCACATTTGTTCTAATTTTTTCCTGTCAAGGTCAGTATTCTGTATGAATAGACATCTGATATATGACACAGTGGAATCTCACATGGGTGTTATGGAACTGAAATGGCTCATCAAACATATCTTATGAGATAGTGGATCTTAGCAAAAGAATATGGAATCAACGAGAACTTTCCACAGTTGTCGTGAGAATTTAGATGGAGTCAATATTAATTTGGGGGGAAGGGAATTCATGAAAATAGCTACACTTTAAAGTGCTTTAGTAATCAGTGATTTTGCGTTCTGGATTATGTACAGCTTCACACTTGTATATAATGGAAATATAGACAGATACTTACTGATGCCTAAGTTTTATTTGATATATAAATATATAAAGTATATATAAATATACTTGTGGAGACAAAAGCAAATGCCAAAAAAGACATATACCAATGAAGTGATAAAGAAGAAAACAAACACTTAACACAATTGAAGAGACTTAATTCAGAAAATGATGGATGTTTTATACATTTCTATACACTATCCCTAATGCTAGGTAATAGTATACTATATCCAAAAGCATTCAATGAAAATTGATATTACTGTATATTATTCTTAACTTGTAAAACAAGGCCTCATTCTCTACAAACTTGACTCAGAACAAAAGCAATTGTATTAACTTTCTGAAAAGTTGCAGTAGTGTCTAAATATCTACTCTAGTTCCTATTGTTTCCCTCTATTCTCACAATGAATCAATATTTAATTTTAAATTTATTAGATTTACAGTTTAGAAACCTATGTATTTTTCATCAGTAGTCTGCAAAAAACCTCAAACCCTCCTCACAAAAACACAATAATAAATAAATAGATGAAGAAATAAATAAATAGCTGCCTATACGCATCAAAATAATTTATTTGGAAAAGCTTTATCCGAGAATTAAAAGAATAAAGGTATGCTTCTGCCTTATGTAACACCATGTGAGCGTTTTAAAATGTTTCAAGAGGTAGACTGAAGATGCAAAACACTTTTATTCAGGATTCTTAATTTGATGGCTTTTTTCCCCAAAGCATTCTTAGTTGTCTTGATCTTTAAAGCACATTGAAAATACATGTTTTATAAAGCTATACATAGAATAAAATATCAACAGAATGCAGAAAGATGGACGGTTCTTTTTCACTCTAGCCAGCTTACTTTTTATTTATTTAAAAAAACACCAGCGTGTACTTATATCTCTATTCATATGTTTCTATGTTTTTACATTTATAGTTCTTTAACAACTACACCTAGAAACAAAGATATTAAAGATATCATGTTCAGTGAAAGGGCAATTCATTCTAAAATACTGTTCTATTTAAAGCAGAGCCACCTTTTATAATCATTTACAATGACAAAAAATAGCTTCATTTTTAGGAAAAGACAGCTGTAGCAGCCAGGTCTTGCCTCTCTTTTTCAGTACAAGTAGGGCAACCAGAACATTTCTCTCATTATTGTATACTCATTCACATATGCCTCTGAATAACTGAATGAATTCTTCTTTGACTCTTGGTGACATTATATTAATTCCTACTAATAGTGCCGCCATCTCTAAGGCAACGTGTTCTGATTTTCTGAAAATTTAGGGCAGGAAGATAGACTGTAAACAGCTGAGTCCAAGTTGAAATGTCATTTTGTCATGGACAGCTTAAAAGAAATTGCACTATGGGAAAGCAAGCTCTGTAGACTAGCAATAAAAAATAAAACTGCTGTTTCCACATATACTTTATATCCTACTTCCTTCACAGGATACTACAAGTATATGGAGTTGTAGCTTTTCCTAGGCTAGTTTGTTTGAGGGTGTGGAGCTGAGTTCATCAAATCTCTAACACCAATAAAATGGTTTGCCCTGTGTTGAGGATTTTAGGCGGCAATGACTCAGCTCCTGTAGCAATAAAATGATAGAGGCACTCTTCCTTTGGCTTATAGCAAATAATACTGCAAAACTCTTGTCAGTATAAGGCCTTGCGCACAGTAAAATTCTATTTTTTTCTTCCACTTGTAGCTTTAGCTTTCACTTCTAGGAAGAATATTTTTCTCTCTCTTCCAAGGCATCCACAAGGGCAGATTAATTATTCTAGCTCCAGTCTTTGGATTTTTAACATTCAGTACTGCAGCATAATTAATGCAGGTGGTATTTACACATCATTAGATTTTATAAAGGTTTTACCTCTCTCCTCAAGCTACTATCAAGCTTATTTGTATGAATGATATGCTGTGCTTCCCTGCTCCAGTTCTATCTTTCTTCTGTTTAGCTTTGTAAAACCACTCTCTGCAGAACACTTACTGTACTTTATTAATTCTCCATTTTAATCTTTCTCCCCCACGTGGAGGTTAAATTTAAGGTATCGTACACAGCCTCTCATTTCTCCCATGTCTCAAGCTCTGAGTCATAGAGACCTCATGAAAACCCTTGTTCCATATCCTTCCCTCCAGTTCAGCAACATCCTGCAGAAACAAAGTATTGCCCACATATTTAGCATAGATACAGCTTCATCTTGGATATTGTGTGCAGCTCTCGGCTCCACAATAATGTTTGAATCCAGAGGAGGACAACAAAGCTGATTAAAAGTTTGGATGGCATGTTCTTTCAGGACAGGCTAATGACAACAACATTGCTTCCTTCAGTTTTGTGAAGGGGACTGGAGAGGGAGGTGCTCAACTTTTCTCCTGGTACTGAGTGAGAGAACGTGTGGGGAAAAAAACTTTGTCATTCCAAAAAATCTCTTGGCCAAGCATAGTTACAGATTGAATGTTGGTGGCAGCTTGTGGTGTCCCAGAAAGATACCTGAAAAGCCCAGCTCCTTTCCCATGAGGTTTAGCCTTCTAACAGGCTGGTAGTTTTCACAGCCCATTATACTAACTCTGTCATCCTTCTTGGCATATCTGTATTTATCTAAGATAAAAAACGTATTTCTACCATTAAGGTTCTTTTCAGGCATCACCATTTTAGCAATGAGGCCTTCATTCATTCTCAAAATGTCAGATTTCACTTTCAGTCAGCCCAAGTTGTCAGCTGCTAACATTTGTAAAATTGGAAAGCAAAACTTTTATCTTGTTAACCAAACTCATACTTCAGATTATCTTCTCATAACATCTGCAAAGCTGTTTAATATCCTCTTTTGCCACAGTGACTGTAAGATTGACAGCATTTATACCGCCAATATCTTGGTATAGATACTGGCCTTGATGTGGGCAACAAACCTTGTGTTGTGATTTATTTTTGCCCTTCTCCTTCTTATTGCCTGGTTCATCTGCTTCCTTTTTCTCAGAAAAAATTATGAAGGTAGGTACTGTAAATGTTTAGTTTGCTGTTTGAACCATATCTTGTAAAATATAAGACTGTTTCCAATTTATCAAGACCTTAGATTTTCTAGCTGGGAAATTAGACATATATACATTTGTTTATATCCTGCTATCTGTTTATATATACATGCTTAAATGTCTAACTAATCTATGTTAATATTTAGACTTATTAGGAAATACAAGCAAAGGCTTTTAAATTCCACAAGAAATCTGAGCTAAGCTCATTTAATTAATAGAATTAATTTTGAAGCAAAATTAACAGAACTATTTTCTTAATTTCTGAAATAGAGGAATGAAAATGCAATTTAAATAGGAAAAAAAAAAAAAAAAAACCAAAACCAATACCAAAAACAATTTATACTTCCCAGTGTTTCCATTTTTTTTTTACTTGTCGCTTGCAAGGGTTACAAAATGACTAGAAGAATTTCTCCATCCAGAGTGTGGCCTCACAACCAGCCCTAGACACTACTGGCAAGAAAAGAAAAGCAACCTATTCACCATTTCTTTGGAGCACAGCTGAGCACCAGCATGAATCAATCTTTGCTGTTTATCCTACCAAGTCAGGCACTGGAATAGCTAAAGTATTGGCGTAGTTCATGACAGGCTCTGTTACAAGGCTGGGGAGAGCCAGCTGAGGCTGATGACTTCTTAAATCACTCGCATCAAAATTCAGTAGAAGTCATTTGCCTGAGCTCTGAGACACAGAAGTGAAATGATTTGGCCTGGATCCCATTACAAATCATTTGAGGAGCTGAGAAGCAAATTATGGTCTCCTCACTCACAAACTTACATTATGGAGTGTGAAATATCATCTATAAACTGAATGCTTCTTTCATTAGATTCAGCTGAGAAAATCCACACAGCCCAACCTCCATCAATTAAACTAACTAAAGCAGCAGGTTTAGCCTAGCTCCCTATTCAAGACTTCAGAGCAATTGTTGGGAAAAAAATCAGCCCTCAAGCTTGAAAAACCTTACTTAATTAGGAAAAAAAAATATATAAAAAGTAATAAAGGTCTTTAAAGACATCTGAAAATCTTTGAAAAGAATGAAATAGGCTATAGTTGAAGAGTCGCTATGCTGTCAGGCAGACTAAATGACATGCTACAAGAAGCTTAAAGGAGGTCCAGGAGTCCTTTGTGATAGATTCTGCCACCTAACTGAAGATAGATTTGGTGTAATTTTTTTGTCTCTAAAGGAATTCAGCCAAAACTGTTTATTATTACATTTTCTCTGCCTGAAAGGACTGATCCCCAAGGTTAAGAGAAATATTATAATAGATATTTAGTTATTATCCTCTTCAGAACAAAGTGTATCCTATGTAGATACAGGAATGCAAGATCTTAGGTGAAGTATGCTTCAAAAAAAAAAAAAAGAAAAAAAAAGAAAAAAAGATAAAGCATTCATTTCTTCAGTACTGTCTTACTGTTACATAAATTAAAAACAGTTCAGATTACTTTTTTTTTCTTTTTTTCAGAAGCAGTGACTATATACTTAAAAAAATGTGTTTTGCATCACTATGTTTGAATTAGTTTACGGAAAGTCGCTTCTAATAAGGATACCACACATTAGTGCATCTTCTTTTTTTTTTTTTCAATCTAAACTCTGAACACTCACTCAGATGAGACACAGGCTGACATGTGGAACCTTAGAAAGAGGTTTCAGATGAGGCCTTCAAAGCAGAGAAAAAAGTTGTATTACTTTGGTGAATATTTTAAGTAATTTGTCTTTCAAATTTATTAACTGATTCTATAATCTTCCCTATCAAATTACTGAGTATTTTTCATTTTAGTACAATTTTCACTTTTACACTCTGTTCATTTAATCCCCCTAGCAGCACATGAAATTGTGCCCTTGGGCAGAGTCTGTTGAGAAAAGCCACATGAAGACACATTGCCTCATGGGACTGAAAATAGTGCTTCTTTCCTTAGTGTGTTATCTTTCAAAGCAGCCTGGTTGCACTAAGAGGAAAATAATTGATATGCAGCTTCAGTAATATCACATTTTACTGCTCAGCCAATTCACTGGCAAATGAGGGGGCGTAGATGGAGGTTTGCCTCTGACCCTTAATTAACAGGTTTCTTCCAGGATGGCAATCAATTGCACTTGCCCAAGAATAAAGGCTTCCACTCTTTTTGGCTCTGGTATATGCGCTGTGAGAAGTTGTCAAGTCTTTAGCTGCAGAATTATCACAGAGTCTTTATAGAACATTGCGAGGTAAACTTGCATCAGTTTTAAAGAGCTTGAGCAAAGGACTAATTTAATTTGAGTTCTGCTTGAACAACTCAGAGTGGCTGTTCATTCAGGTTTTAGGTTTCAGAAAGCTCTTATAAGCTCTCTAATTGTTCCTGAAAAAGTCCTCCTCTGCCAAGATAGTATTAATTGTATTAGGAAATTAGGAAATCCTACAGCTTGCCATCACTAGAAAAGAAAATAAAACATCTTGCTTCTGTGCATGGTCACAACAATGTAGCCAGCACCCATCTTTTTCTTGAAGTACCTGTTGTTTTCCCATGCAACACTTTACACCAAGAATTCTCCATTGACTTCCCGCTCTTCCTCCAGTAGGCTGTGATCCATGTATTAAAGATTTAATATATGTGGGAACTATTTATCTCAATGTAACAACACCAGCGATTCTCTCTAGCACTTGAAAAATATTACCTATTTTTTGTGAAAGGAGATTATTGGCAGGGCTATCCTATTAATATACTTAATAAATTCACTGAGAACAATTTACTGCATGGTCAAAATAGTGGTCTTTAAAGAAGCCAACACTGTTACCCACTGAAGTAAAATGTCTTCTACAGCCTTACAAAGGTCACTTTTACATTTAGAGAAGCACTTATGTGGCCAACTGAAATTGGCAGTTAGAAAATTAATTCCATCGTCAAGACACCAGACTCAATTAGCATGTTATTGAAGAACCATTTAAGATTCCATTTACTACTCTGAGAAATGTCATTGCTATTGCTAACCACCACACAGACCTTATTATTGATGTACCAGAACTCCTTCTGCACATCACCAGCAATATTAGCCAAGACAATGCTGCTACCCCCAAGCCTGTAAGTCAGAGTTACCTAATTTTCAGAATATTCTTAAATAAGTTACTTACTGAAGGATCAAATCTTGCTCATTAGCCTTGTGCAGTAATACAAATGTAGCCTTATTGATTTTGACAAAACTGCTTGTGTTTAAGGTATTAACTTCGTTAAATGTTTAGAAGTCCAGTTCTCTTGGACTGTATGTGTTTCCCTTAGGTATAATGCAAACTTAGTTCATAAAGACTGAAATACTTAAATCTATTTTGATTTTCATTAACTGTCACAATTCTATCATGCAAGCTGAGCATGATGAAATTCCATTTCATCTGCAGTTAAATAATGCATCTTGCTGAAGGAGTTACTTAATATTGAGGGCTTCAGGGAAAAAGACACTCCTTCTTTATGAAACACGTGTGTAGGGGAACTGTTATGTCACAGCCTGAATTGATGACTGACCACTTTATGAAGGAGGTGACTGGCCCAGGAAGCACAGGTGCAAACAACTCACCTGTGCTTTCCACCTGACCAGAAGGTGTAGACCCAGAGATCACCCCTTCCTGGGTTCCTTAAGGGATTGCAACCAAAGGAAGAATATTTCCTGAATGTAGGCTGTTTTCTGAGAAGGAGTGTTTTATTGCCAGTAACCCCCCACACCAAGAGTAGCACATACAACTTGATTTCCTTCTTGTCTTCCATGTGTTACAATATAGATAACTATGCAAAAGCATCTACTTAAGAGTTTAAGTTCCATATTCAAAAACTGCTCGTGCACTGAAGAACCCTTAGGCTCAGTGACTTACAATGTGATTTGGACTCTAAGTCCACTTAGAAATATGCATCTGAGAGCTTTTGAAAATAACAAATGGAGCAAATTGTATCAGAGAAAACTGAGATTGAGATGGGGAAAAAAGACAAGGTATTCTGAATAGAGAAGAGTGAGAATATTACAGCAGATTAAAGAAAGAATGGGAGCTGAAAACTAGATATAAAAGGCATCCCAATGAATTAGAGAAACGAACTGCAAAGTAACTGAAAAAAAAGGAAAAAATGCTCTGTTTTTGTTATTGATTGGAATAGGCAATAGAAAGTTCCTGATTTTTTTCAGATTTTTTTTAATCCTAATTTTATCTAACAAATTGAACTCATATATTCTTGGTCAAGCAATTGTTCCATAAATACAGACATGGCAAACAGTCCTATCTAGAAATAGAGTTCGTTTCTCTCACTTATCAGTGCACAAAAGTGAATATTCTGTAATTTTTCCAGGGTTTATTCTGGGGCTATTCTTGGCTTATTCACACATACTGCTTTGGAAAAAACAAATAAATCATAGAATAATAGAATATCTTGGGTTGGATGGGACAGGACCTTAAATATAATCTATCTACAACCCCTCTGCCCATCCAGCCTGGCCTTGAGTATCTCCTCGGATGGGGCACATACAGCTTCTCTGTGCAGCTATGCCAGTGTCTCATTGTCCTCTGAATGAAAATAATGTTTCAGCCCGACTGACCTTTACTGTTCCTTAGCTATCTGAACCTTTCATTTCAAGTTGAAATGTTTTGCCTTGATGTAAGAAATGGTGAAAGGAGTAGAGGGAGGAAAAAAAAGATTCATGAATGGATTTTTACTGTGCAAAAGATAGAAAGAAGGTAAGGTTCATTTCATCAGTCCTCCATCTTTCAAATGTAATGTAGTTCCAGAAGGGGGTCAGAAACAATAGTAAGAAAGATGGTTTGTGCATGCACAGAAAGTAAAATAAAATAGTAGCACTGAGCTTCCAATTGTCCATCCCAGGAGTGAAGAGCTAGTGTGGTGTACTGGCAGACAAAGATACCTACCTGCAGGGCACTACATCAAGTTGGTCCTACAATACCTTTATCTTGTGGCCCCTGGAGCCTAAATCTTAGCAGTCTTTGTACAGCCAGCTGTTGAAGACTCCTGTGAAATCCACATGGGTCCTCACTGGTTACTTTCATACATAAGAATTTGACAATGTAATTTGGATTTCAGCAGTCTATTAGTTTTGTGTTACAAAGCCAAATCATGGGGTCAAAGTCCAAAATGTTCAATTAACAAAGCTGGTGTAGATGCTTTGATGGAAATGTTAATGGGAAAAACATGCACAGATACATGAAGAACAGTAACAACAAAAATATCCAAAAGAAGAGATCTTACTTCACAGTGTGTACATTTCAAGTCTGGGTGGGACACTGACTGTGAAGACCCATTTCAAGGGAGAAGCTGGGCAAAAATGAAAGTTTCTATGATTTTAAGACTATATTTCTACTGCTGTTAACTGGTTTTTAGCGCAAGATATTGAGGCATTCCTAACACTTTCTATCATATATCCTAACTTCATAAAGAGTTTTGAGGAAGAAGGATGATAAACTCCATTTCATGTATCAGTAGTTATAATAAAATTGTTTATCTCTACAGATGTATTAATTCCTCTTAAAAATGATTCTGAGATGAATAAGAGATTTCACAAAACCTGCTGGGGCATCTAATTCAGGGAAAGTATCCTGTTTTCAGAAAAATAAAAGTCAAGGGTTTTGAAAGGCTGTAGGAAAATAATTTGATAGAATGATGAAAAGCACTTGCCTGGAACATTACCTAAGGGAAAAGCAGCACCTGAGTCACTCAGAGCTTGAAACACAGGGAAGGGAAATGGCATCCATTCCCTCCAAAAACACATTGCACTTTTCAAATGTGCAGGAAGCTACTTGTGAACTTTGTTGTGGCAATCTTGCTTGGTGTTCTTGAGTGGTATTTGATAGGAAATGTCAACAAAGTGAAAAAGACTGTGTGTGAATAGATGAAAGTAAAACAACAATATTTTGCAGGTAAAAATACAGAAAATCAATTGGACATACATGTCAGGGCATGAAATTAAGACAACCACATGCAAAGTTAGAGCCATCCCTATTAGAGTTCTACTGAAATGTTACCAACTATTACAGTACAGACTGGTATAGTTACAGGTTTCTTAAATTGATCCAGGAAAAAAAAAAAAAGATAGTCTTGAACCACATCGGTGTGCTGAATTCAGCTTTTATGCTGTACGTCTGAAAGCTCTTAGGTCTTAAATTCAAAATGAACAAGTAGGGAAACGGACTACAGCTAAGGCTGTCCCGTCTGAATCAGGATACTTCATATTCCCTGATCCTTTCAGAGAAACTTTAATGAGTTCTGTGTTCCTGGTGTTGGCTTTTCCCAGGGTGAATTGGTGATGACTTCACTGATGACATACCATTATCATTTTTTCCTCTTCTCAATATACCTCTATTTTTATTTTTTTTTTCCCTTCAGAATACCATCCAGTAAAATTGATTTTATCCCTTTAATAGCTTCATTTTTCTTTCATTTCTGTAGCAGAAAGCAGTTATAAAACTGATTGGTTCCCAGTTAGCAGAGCCTGTAAGTTAGCAGAGAGATAAGAAACGGCCCTATCTTTATAGGTTTGGCAGAAACAGGAAATTTTCATTTAAAAAAGAAAATGCACTTTAGATTAAAAAAGGCTGAAATGTTTAAAGGGTTATTAACTGTGTTTACTTCCTCATCGCTCCCATTATAATTGATCAGAATCCCCTCTGCTTCTGAAATCCAGAAGGAGAATAACTCAATGTAAGTGTGCACTCATGATGGTTTGGGTATCTAAGTATATATGTTTATAGCATGGTCTGTGATTCTAGTTATTAGGTACAGAGCTGGGAAACATAGTTGTTTACTAATGCTGTGTATCATAATTCATCTGCTGTATTGCCATTACTGACTCTGAATGTTTAGTGTACAAACTGTCGCTTAATTCTGTGTCACTGATAAGTCAATAGACATCTTCATTCACAGCTTGAATTAAATGAAATGAACTGAAATGTTTTCTCTCTGCAGCAGTAGCCACTGAAGAAGTGCTTTGCTGAAGCAGCAGCTGGGGAAGAGAGCTGGGTGTTACAGACAGGATTCACTGTCTCTGCTACGGTGTGCTGCAGAAGCCAACATGTGCACTCTCCTTGGGACAGAAGTGGCCTGGCCCCTTGCAGATATGTGGCTTCTCAAAAAAAGGCTGAACCACCCTTTCCAGCCCACCCCACATTCACTTCTTCCTTCTCTTACACTAGCATTGTACCACATGAGGAGCTAGAAAGTACACATATTTTCCATTTGCCCTTGAGGAGCTGATTTGCGTCACTCTAAGTCTGAATATAATGAAGTTCCTAATTGCCATCCACAAGTCCTTTTGGCCATTTTGGATCGGGGAGCATTTCAGTAGCCCAGTGCAGATTTACTAACTTACAAAATATGATTTTTAAGAGATATTAACATGTAGGTCACAGGAAAACAGTGAAATTTGTAGCCTGAGAGCAGCTTCTGTGCAGAAACCTTTTTGTATCAAGCCTGAGTCCTTTCAGAGTTCTCTGGCCTATGAAGATTTCAGAGTATAACAAAGGTTTCTCAGCTTGTGAGGACATTAGATGTACATTCTTAATGCAACCACAGGTCTACCAAGATCTATATGATCATCTTTATTGCTGGAAAATAAATATATGGCCTTTTATCTATCCTGAATAGAAGTCATAGTGTGAGACAAGTTAGCAATCCTCTAAATCCTAAGTATTCTTTTCTAAGACTAGCTCTTAATCAAACTTTGAGTCTCTAGAGTTGAAAGGATTAAGATACTGACTTCCTTATACTTTAATTCCAAGGAATAACAATCCACGATACCTGTACACTACATCTAAAAGTTATAAACCAGATTCCTAGTGCCATATTCTGCAGTATGTGTATATAGTTAAAAAACAAGTGTACAACAGCCTCTTCAACTCTTTAATGGAAATTTAAAAGAATTAAATCCGGTGGCGCAGTGGTAGGAATGCCGCGTTGCAACACCGATAGGCCCGGGTTCAAATCCCCTCTGTGGCGCAAGTAGTCGAAGTGCCGTTCTGCTACACAGGGGCTTGAATCCCGGGGGTTGGACTCGGTGATCTCTAAGGTCCCTTCCAACCCACACGATACTGTGATACTGCGTGATACTGTGAATTCTTAAATTGAACAGTTCCCTTTTAAACAGTGGTGGGATCTCCTTCTGCATTCTCCAGTGCATGCTATCTCGTTCTCTGAAGACTGCTTACCATATTTCAGACAGCTCAGAATTGTCTGTCCATGAGTGTGCCAGTTTCTGCTGTTATCTTCAGTCAGTCAGCCCCCCAGAATATTAGTATGTTGCATATTGACATGAAGGGCTGTGGCAGTGTCTGCTGTAGCTTTAAATGTTGTATTGCTTTACTTCCATGCAAAGAAATTTAACTTAGATAGGCCTGAATTCAAACAGCCCTAAAAATGTATTTGCAGTTTCAAGTAAAATGGACTACTATCACTGAACTTCAAAAGACTTGTTCATGATTACAAAGGCTTGTTTTTTGAAGCACACTATTTCAGTTTCTTTTGCTACTACAGCTTGCTATTCATGAATATTTGAGTGACCATGGAACAGTAAAGTTTTGCAAGTAAATACTGACACAAAATCGTGTCAGGAGCACATTTGTTCCTATTTTTCCTACAAGGAATGTCAGTCACTTCTTCATTGACTGCGATGTAAATGGTAGAGTATGTAACCAGTTTCTAAGTATGAAAAGAGAATATCAGTGAAATATGATTAACCGTGATGATTAATCACTGAAAGATGATAATAGTATCTACTAATCACTGGGGAAAGTGTGAAAGTATAGAACCTTTCCCTGTTCTAAAACAGCAGGACAGCTGATTAAAGTTGCCTATTTCAAGTGTTTGGATTAAAATTTTCTAGTTTTAGCCAATACTTTCTAATTAGAAATGTTTTATTTGTTTTCTTTGCTGGCGTTCTTGTTTGGTCTGTATTTCTTCTTAATTCTTCCATTTCTCTTCTTAAAAACACACTGGAAAAAAAATCCACTGAAAAATATAAATCAGTCTCATTACCTTCCAGGAAAGAATTACCACATTGTAAAACTTCAAAAAGATTAAAGCCCAACAGCCTGGTTTACATAACCTGCTCTGTAAACTAAAAAGTATTACTAACCTAATTCCCAGCAAGAGCGATGAGCATTTTTAATATAAGTTATAGAAAATACCATTTCAGTTGACTCTCTCTATTGTAATAATATTTTAGCCATGATGTTGGTAAATCTTTCTGTTTCTCAGTGTATCATTCCTGCCAGAATTTCTTACAAATGCAAAAGTTTTATATGCTGGAGAAGGAAATGAACTATTCAGATTCATACCTGTTTTCAACAGTTTATCAGAGGAAAAAAAATGCAAATATGACAGAAAATACATACTTTAAAAAGTAAGAATGTTCAGACATATAAATGTGACTCTAGCTGAGAAAAAAACTCTTCTGTATTGTAAAATGTAATTTTTCACAGTGCTCATCATCATTAGCTTAAAACTGGCTCTAAAAGTATTGTAAGAGTTAGATATTACCTTCAATTTATTCATTACTGCTCAAAGACAGGACTTGTAAGCAGAACTAGCGTCAGTTTTAATGGAACGGAATATCTTGGTGGTAACTTCTTCCCCCTCAAGCAGTGAGCCCTGCGGTCATTAGCAACACTGCTATGTAGAATGCCTTCACAGAGGCACAGGTCAGGCTGGGTAGGGTTTGTCAGCTTTTGACCAGTGTTTCAGCATTTACAGCCAGCATGATCTAGATGACAAACCCATCCAACACAGTGGAGTGAAGCCTGGAGCATTGTATCATCCAGGACTAGTGTGCAAACGAAGAAAGAAGCGCTGGCAGGGGAGCAGTAAAAGCAGGTTCAGAATGTCAAGCTACCCTTTGTCTCAGAGCCATCCCCACATCTTGTGCAGGCAGCAAGCTGTTCACCAGCACCACATGACCCCATCCACCTGCCTGAAGGGTGTCTGCAGGTTAAGTAATGCTGTCAATCCTCCCACATGGGCTGCCTGATGTGATGCTCTCTGCCATGATGAGTCCAGAGAACTGTACTTGAAATGCACAGTGCAACTGCCAAATGTAGTGAAGAAAGAGGAATCACAGTGAACTCCTGGGCTCAGAATTTCATGCAGCTTTTGGAGGTGCATGTAGTTGTATTTGACAAAAATATAGCCAGCAATGACTTTCTGCCTTCAGCTAATGTATTCTCAGAATTTTGTGGCATGATCTGCAGAGGGTGTATGTGAATTAGATGATAAAGAATAAGCTTTGCCACTCATAGGGTAAATGAGCAACTCTGATTGTGTTGTATTTGTCAGTTCATGGAAACAAAAGTATTTGGGAATCCATGCACACAAGTAGCAAAGCACTGCATTAGTAGGTAATATTGTATTCAGGTGAAAGCACAGAAGCTCAGTAACACTTCAGTAAGCCAGATAGAAGGTTAAAATCAAGTAATACGGCAAGCACAAGGATAGCTTTAGCATTGTCATGCTCTTCTTAGCCCTTACTGACCAAGCATGGTGAAACATAATGAAGAGGAAGAAAAACTCTGTGAGTTGAAGAAAAGTGAAAAGTAGGATAAAAATCCCACCAGATACTGAAAAATCTTTGCTTATCTTTCAGTCCTGTATGCCCAGTACCCTTATAATCCTGTGTTTTCACTAGGAATATTACTGGCAGAAACAAAAGGGTTGAATCAGTAATTTTTTTAATGCACTTAGCATCACATTTTTATGATCTTTCTATTGTATTCAAACATCTCAACTCATTTTTGTGGATAAAAATTTCAAGACCCGTAACATTTCACAGTGGGAAGGATATTTTCCCCTTTGCTGATAAAACAAAACAAGCCCAATGTGATCCCAATGTTTTCTTCATTGCTCTGGTTGATAGCCAAACTCTCCTTATGGAGGCTATTGATGAGATTCATATATCATAATCAAATAGGGAGGAAAAAAACTCTGCGTTCTTTGTAATATATTTTAAAATACTGGGATAAACAAAGAATAGCTTAAATGACCTATTAAATCATTAGAACCACCAATAAAAAATGAAGAATATTTAACTGTCCTCTGACACAGAAAGCTTCTCTGTCTATTATGTTTGGCAGAAGGTTTCTATGGGTAACAAACTAAGAAAAGTGCTGGTCTGGCTGCTTGGAATGCAATTTTATAATAGTACCCATAACAGGAACTTTATGTTCCTTTACCCTGGAGGCAGGCTGTGGCCTCGATGCGTAAAATGTCAGAAGACTTCTGCGTATAGCAGGCAGTTGAATCCAAAACTACTGACCTTCATTCAGTTCCTCTTGTTCCATTCCCAAGATTACCTGAAAGTTCTCTTTTTGAGTCTCGCATTTCTGTAACTGCCTTTTCTGCTCCCCCCTCCTTCTGGATAGGAATGATATTGGATTAGGCAAGTCAGTCAGACAAAGCAACAATATGCTCTCAAATTTTAGGAAGAATTCTTATTCCTTAGAAGTAAGAAGTAATAGGTATAAGGCAAGTTGTTGCCACAACTGATGATGTTCTGTGCCATCCTCAGCTTCAAGGTATTCAGGAACATAAACAGTGCATATACTTATCTAAACACAGAGCTGGTTAAGAGAGGTTAAGCCCATGCTGTTGTTGGATCTACTGTTAAAGTAGCAGCACCTGTGTTCACCAGGCAATGCAAGGAGAGACTTTCAGTTTGAGTTAAGGTTCTTAGACTTTGTTGTCCACATATAGATGTTCTTATACGCCAGATGCTTAAGTTTCTACTGGTTATCCTGGAGATGGAGAGACACTGAGGCTGTCAGACAGTGATTTCCTACTTTAGGCTGAGTTTTACTTCTCCAGGTTTTCAGCTGTTGAGAGCAGATCTCCACTGGATGTAACTGGAGGTTCTGTACCTTTGGCACAACTGGAAAAGAACTCATGGTTACAGAACTTGGATGGGAAGGTAGAAGTCCAATGCCTTTGTCTTTTCTCTTTTTGTGAAAGGCACTGTTCAAAGTGAGAATCAAGGTACTCTGCACTTAAACAAATGCTCTGAGATGAAAGAAGCCACACTTTCTTTTTTTTGCGTTCTTTCATACCACTTTCCTCAGCTGTTGTTTCTGATCACCTTCTAGGTGACTAAGACCTGACACAACTCCTTTTTTCCTACATTTTTTTTTTTTTTCCCACTGTAATAGAATTATAACCAATCAAAATTCTTTTATCTGGCAAAAGCAAAATACCTTTCACTTCAAGGGGAAATTGCAGGCATTTGTGAACAGGTCATGGTTTCTAAACACATTCATTTCAGTTCCTGAGAAACCACAATCTCTGGCAAGTGGAAGTATAACTTCATAGTGTTAACTCCATTGTGAAAACTGAGTTTTCCAGTGGAAATTGTTGAATTCCTTCTTTGTTTTAGAGTACAAGGATCCTATTTCACAAGTGCCAAGCACCTCAATTCTATATAACCCGGAACACTTCCCATATACTTATCTATTCTAAAATACTTGAATGAATGAGGAAAGCAGGGAAAACAATTAGAATGAGTAAATAATACAAGAATGGAGAGCTCATAGAAAGAAAGAAAGAAAGAAAGAAAGAAAGAAAGAAAGAAAGAAAGAAAGAAAGAAAGAAAGAAAGAAAGAAAGAAAGAAAGAAAGAAAGAAAGAAATAGTGTGGCTGGTACCCAGATAATTCTGATTCCTTGGCTAGTACAGGTTCTATCAAATGAGGTCATGTTGTCTAAAGAACTGGCAAGGGCAATTCTCTGTTTTCAGTTGTGTAACTTGCTGATGTACTGTAGTTAATTTGGACTGAGGAAGTGGAGAGAACACAAAAGCAGCAAGATCTGAAAGAAAGGTTTTCTGATAGTACTGCTGAATGGAACATTAAGCAGTCTTAGAAGAGTAAATATTTCAGTCCATGTTGTACCTCAGTCTAGTCAGTCCTAGGAAAAGGTAACAGTTCTTCAACTGTCATCTATTTTTGCACTTTTTTTTTTCTCTGCCGAGAGTGTTGGTAAAAAGGAAATGTTCTCTGCAGAAACAGTAACAAAAACTTGCATTAAAGAAGTGATCTTTAAAAACACCCATCTCATGCAATTTATAGAAAAGAAGAGCTAGATTTGCTAACACAAAATAAGATGTGAAAATATAGCTTTTGCTGTGGGAAATTCATTTTGGTGTGTTCAGGATTCATAGAAGAAGTTATTTTAATTCAGGATGTGTCTATACAAAAATCTGTCAGAACAGTGTTGACTCGCTGCTTAAAGCTTTTGACCAATGTAGGCAGAAACAACTACTTTCTAAGTGGAAAAAGCTTCACTTTTAACAGACTGCAGTTGTTTCAAACCACCCCCAACTCCAGGTATATATAGGTTTTCTGTTTGCTTTCCACCCACAAGGATTTTCCTTCCTGGGAACCTATAGATACCTGTCTCAGAATATACTCCACCTTGCTGCTCCTCTATTCTATGTGCTTCTTCTGGTTATAAAATAACTACGGTTCAGAATTTTTCCAGAGGCCTAAATGGATACTCCTATTGAGTCTGAATTTGCAAAGGCTGTTAAGCGACCTGATGGTGGCTTTTCACTATGTAAAGGGGAACTGTAGAAAGGAAGGGGGCAGACACTTAAGTAGGGTCTGTGGTAATAGAAAAAAGGGAAATGGCTTCAAGCTCGAAGGAGTAGATTCAGGATAGGCATAAAGAAAAAATCTTTTACAGTGATGGTGGTGAGGCACTGGCACAGGATGCCCATTTACATGGTTAATACCCCATCCCTGAAGACTTTCAACTTTCAACAAGCATTATATTATGAATAGTTCATAGCAATTCAACTGATAGATTCTCCATTGTAAACTGATAATCTTCTCTCAATGACTAGTTAGGGCAGAAATACCAGTGGTACCTTCTGCTTAACAGAGAAAAGTTAGATATAAAGGTAATACTCTGGGAGACCTCAGATAAATTATTTGTCCTCTGTTCACTGACAATGATACTAGGGTTGCGGGGATGACAAACAATCTATCCACATACCTGGAAAGAACAAAGAATTTGATTCCTCAGAAATGTGTGTGAACATTTGTATGTGCTTGAATGAACGTAGTCTTTCATATTGTTTGAAGATTATTTCCCTTTCCCTTAGGAAGACATAATAGGCAGTTGACAAGGATTTACAAAACATAATTTATAAAGCAAACAAACAAACCAGTCTCTCTCCCCTGTAGACAGGTGAACAATTCATTTTTCACTCACTTATTAGCAGAGTAAAGTGTTATTAATATCTGCAAAGCTGACCCAAGCTGCACACATTCCCCTTTCTGGCATTTCTCTGGATTTCCTCTCGCCCTAGCATTTTATTTTCCTACCAGCCCTGAGAACTATTTGAATTAAGTTTAATTCCTTTCTAAGACATGGGACTTTGCAACCAGGGTCTGTCTGGGAAGGGACTAATGGACGTGCATGTCCTTCTCACCAGCACTTTGCCGTTAGACTGGCTTACCTGTCTTTGCACTTAGAACATGTTTCCAGTCCCTTTGTCTTGAGCATAACAAAACATATTAACAAAGAATGTCATAACGGAGATTTTATGAGGGATATGTTATGCAATTATGCTTCTTAATTGACGTATTCAGTAGTGTTCAGGTTACATTTGAAACTATGACTAGATACGTGATATATATGATGACTATAGGACAACATTCATAGAAATGTAAATAAGTTGCTAGAGTTTATATCAAAACCTGGTGCCCCACATAGATACTCAGGTCTCTCTGTATCAGTATCTTAATGCTCATTTATTAACCACAGACAGAAATCTGTGGTTAATATATTTTCAAATGCAAATTATGTTTACTCCCCATTGTAAAATATCAGATTCTCAAAATGGAATAAGGAACTCAAGCACAAAATAAAATTTTTATTACATATTTTCTAGGAAGCATTGGCCTTCTGTAATGGAAAACAATATGGCTAAATCCACCTTGAGTGGATTGTAACCCGTGACAACTGCTAAGAAACTGAAAGAAGCATCTTTACATTTAAACTTTCCAAACAGCTTCTTGAGAGTTGAGGCTTGCAGTCACTTATAGGTTATCAATAATGAAATTAATCTTCATTTCCACTGGACCAAAATAAGTTTGCCTGACTGATTTTAGAAGGTTTGTTCCCAGTGTCTGCTTTTGTGACTAAGAGGTAGAAAAAAAAAAGTAATCAATTTTATTGTCTCCTAATCTTTTTGCTTCATGCAGTCTATATCCTTTTTCATCATGTGGAAAGAATTCTAGAGTACTATTCAAAGATAGAAAGTGTTACCTGACAAGTCTGAGGCACTGAAGGAAATACTAAACATCAAAACCTATACAGTGTCAGGATGATCCTTTCATACTGTCACTTCAGACTCCAGAGCACTCCCAGACCCTTTTACAACTGTGCTGACTGACAGCATTTCAACAGTTACAGATAGTTTACTGGAACTCCAACCAGTTTACCTCCAGATAGTAAACAAGAAGAAAATAATCAAATTAGACCAATCCTTTTCATGTGAAATACAAATTCTTTTTTTTTTTTTTTTTTTTTTTTTTTTCATCTTGCATTCTTTTAAGACATGCTGTTAGCAAGGGAGAAGTATTTTATTTCCAAGGGAGCTACTATATGCAGAATTCAACTATCAAATCACCTTTGTTCTTTAAGTCCTACAGTGGATGAGCTTATGTGTTTTGCTGCATGCTGGTGACAGCGTGTAACACTTGGTAATGATTCTTCCTCAAACACAAGTCATGCACTTTCCTGAACTGTGCACTTAGGGAGGTACTGACAGCTACACAGGTTGTAGGCACAGATCTAAAGGTCACAGATGACAGCTAGATACTTAGCACTTTCATCCTCAGTTTCAAATTATTGCTTAATTGTCATTTGCCTTTAAAAGTGTTCCTCTTAAGTGTTTTGCTGAATCAGAGCCTACATGTGGTCTAATTCACTCCATATTGTACAGAGTGAAGTCCACAGCTAAAGGTTTTGCAGGTTAGTTTATTCATCTGGGAGGGTGTGTATGGCATCTCTCCCATGGTGTTTCTAATTTTTCCCTAACCTCATCCTAGAGACTACTCTAAATTATGTCTGTAAATCTGATTTTCCTGCAAAGGAGCCTGTCTTCTTTCAGAGCATGTTAAAATATTAACACCTCTCATGCTGTATTACACAGGACTAAGAGTTGTTTGGACAGTGACCACCAAAGGGCTGCAGTCAGCTGCTCCTCATCCAGGTGGAAGCTGGTGGTGAGTGGAGTCCCCAAGGAGTCAGTCTTGATACTGGTGCTCTTCAACATCTTTATGGAAGACATAGACAGTGGGATTAAGTGCACCCTCAGGAATTCTGCAGGTGACACCAAACTGACTGGTGCAGTCGATACAATAGAAGGAAGGAACTTCATCCAAATGGACTGGATGGGGTTTGAATGGTGGGTCCATAAGAGCATAATGAGGTTCAGCATAGCCAAGTACAAGGTGTTGCAGTTAGCAATCTCAGATATGCATACTGACTGACTGGGATTAGAACTCATTGCCCTGCTTTATATGTGAGGTGGAAATTCTTTACTCAGAAGATGCTGAGACATTGGTGAAGGCTGTCCAGAGAAGCTGTAGATGCCTTATCCATGGAGACATTCCAGGCCAGGTTGGATGAGGGGATCTAGTGATTGACAGTCCTGCCCATGGCAGGAGGTTTGGAACAGGAAGATGTTTAAGGCTGCACCAAAACTAAGCCATTCTGTATTTCTATTTCTATGATTAACTTTAAGGAAACCACCTGAAATCAGCAAATTCCATGTAGACCACCAAATAAGATCCAGTGGTAGTAATGTGTTTTAATTGCTACGTCCTTTTAACAGCCTCCCTAAAGTTTAAGAACACACTGTCTGCAATTGAAACAAAGGGATGCATCTACAGGGCATGATACAATAATACAATAGAGAACCCTGAAGTGGCACTGATCTCTGGAAGAAGAAAAAAAAAATGCAGTTATGTCAGTACTGTTTGCTAAGAAAGCTGGTTAGACTCACAGAAGCATGATGCTAATGCAATTGAAATGCTTGTGAAACCCAATTGAGTAAGAAGGATCTAGGTTCTTTTATAGCATCTGGGGTGATGACTCAGGATCTAAAGCAAGTTGAACACAGAAAACTGTATTTATTCACGACTGCCTTACCCTGAATGTACCTATACCCCTTATGTTACACTGCTCTTAGGTGTCCCAAGCATCATTAGCTATGACTTTTTACAGGTTAACTCTGTATCAAGCACTGCCATAGGGCAAACCATTGTTACCAGGACTAACAAGGTTTTTGGATTTGTCCTCAAGACTTCTTTGGGAATGGCTATTAGCTTGAACCTCTCAACAAAAACAGCATAACATGGTGAACAGGGAATATCCTGTAATCTCAAATTTCCTGCCTAAATGTTTGTGTCTTGTTGGTTCACAGTGCAGAACTATGGTTTTGTTCTGGTAGATATATCTTTTGAAAAGGAAATAATACAACCCTTCACTGTATCTACCGGTCCACATGACCTCATGTTATTTCCCAGGCAATCAACTTATTGCAGAAACAGTCTGCATATCCTGCTAATATTAAAGACTTGCCTTTCACAGGTACAACCATATCCACACTTGTCATGGGTTAAGTGAAAATCTACCTGCGCCTGTGATAGGGGGGCAGCTGGCCTACAGGGCCACTGGCCCAAAAAGGAAAGGGAAAAAGTGAAAAGGAAAAGAAAACAGCAGCAACAATCTAAGGAGGCACACTTATTTACTAAATACTATATCGAAATAAAAGATAACACAATATAATACAAATTAATTGAAATTAAGGCTAATGAATCAAGGAAAATAGGAGAGTGAGTCCCAAAACCGAGAAGCCTGCTGTAAACTCTAGGCAAAATGGCTGGAATGCTCCCACATGCTCCAAAGATTCAAGAGGGCGAGTCCAGCCCCGAAGTGAGATTATATAGTATCCTTGTCCCATGACTTATCCCTGACCGTGATGTTCTCTGGGATATGTAGTCTTCTTCTGTGAGCTGCACATTTGGTAAAATTATCCATGCTTTACATGATGTTATGATGTGGAATACTGATAGCAAAATTACAAAACCATGACAACACTACAGAACCAACTGCTATCAGAGTCGACGTACACCAGGAGCTCATTTCATTTCAGCAAGTGAGCATCCAGGTAGACTGGCCAAATTCTAAATAAACAGAAAACTTCTAATTAGAAATTGAAGACCACTGCAGGCCAAACAACTTCAGGAAAAGTACTACTTGAAGAGGGTGCAAATTTTTTTACCTTGCAGATTTGGGCATTAAATGGGTTCCTGTTTCAGTGTAAGAAAATTCTTTTGTGGTGCTATTGCTTTTCACCTTTTGAAACATTAATACAGAATGTTTCCCCCTCTACACAGGAGAAAATGTCTGTACCTACCCATAAATTTTCTCTACAGTCTGGGTCCAGGGCATTATGATAAGCTTCCTGTTTGGAGCAGTCTGAGTCTGAATTCCTTCAAACCATGTTGTGGTCTGAACCTCAGACATTCTTCTTCTAGAGCAAGATGTTCAGCTTCTATTAGGAGTTCAGGCAGACGTTCATGCTATTGTTTCCTTTTGTTCATCACTAATGTTGTTGAATCTATTGCTTTGGGATTGTTCTTCTTGTCAGTATTGCACAGCCTAATTGCCTGGTTTGCAGAGACCTTAACTCTTTCAACAAAACCTGCAGAATTTTGTCCTCATTTGTATAAATCAGAGTATGTAAGTTGTAAAGAATGAATAGCCAACAGCTGAACAACATTTTGCAGTTATGCCAATTCTTGCACCTCAATGTGTTTGTAATTATGTCTTTTCAAGCTCAAGAAAGCTGTGGAGAAGGTTATAAGAAACTGCACTATAGTTCCTCATTGTGTAAGAGTTGTGTACATAAAAAAAGAGATTAGGTAATTGCTCCAAAATGTTTGTCTTGTCATTGTCTCATATGTGAGAATTTTCAGTTAAAGTGATGAAAATAATACATTTGTGCACATAAGAAATTAATGGCACGCGCTAGCAAGAAATTCTATTTCACAATCATAACTATAGTGGCATCTTGCAGAAAACCTGCTATTTTATAGATATTATTTTGTTCAATAATAGCAATAACAAGAAAATCAAACCATATAACCATCTGTACTGAAAACCTCGGTATAAAAAGCCTAAATCCATCTCTCTAACTTTAACTGAAGTGCCAGGAAAGGATTCAGTTCCAAACAAGAACATTTTCTTTAAGATATTTGTGGGCATCTCTATAAGCTAAATGTTAAGCCCCCTGCAGCTGATAGACATGCTCAATGAAATCAAAGAGCAACTCAATAGACACCAACGTTCTATCAGCCAAATTACTGCCTCAGCTATATGGATAAAGTACTAAATTTAGTCAGCTTGGTGTAACTGTCTGATACTGTACTGAGAGCACTAGGACATGTGATCTGGCTTTTGTTTACCCCTCCTAAGAACACAGAGTATTTGCTGATCCCATACAGAAGACTCCTGTGAACTAGGAAGAATCAAAAACCATGTAGAACTGCATCATGTTTTCTCTAGATATGAACTTTATGCTCTACATTTTGGTTCCTTCATTTTATCCATAACTCATTTTAGTCAGAGGCAAATTGCAAAAGCTAATGAGTCAGTGCTAACATCTAGTCATTAATATGTCTTTATTATTAATGCAGGTCAAATTCTTATCTGGGATAACTCTGTTAACTTCAGCCTTGTAGAAAGGATACACTGAACTTGATTTTAGATTATAAAATTAATTACAAGTATGTCCAATTTAGAACTTGATTTCAAATATTTATAGGCCCATAGAATGGCTTGGGTTGGAAGAAACTTCAAGGATCATTTAGTTCCAATCTTCCTTCCTTGGGCAGGACTGCAAAAAAATTAGATCCAGCCCAGGGCAGCTGGATCTAGTCTTGAATGTCTCCAGGACTGGGGAGGCTTCTAATTTCTAGGCTGAACAAGCCCAGATCCTTCAGCCTTTCTTCTTAATAGAGGTATTGCAGACCTCTAATCATGCTCATGGCCCTTCTCTCAAACTACTTCAACAGTTCTACATCTTTGGTTTGCTGGGGGCTCCAGGCCTGGATGCAGTACTGTAAGTGGGGACTCAAATCAACAGGGAAGGATAGTCTCCTCCCTTTGCCTGCTGGCCACTCCTCTTTTGATGCAGCCCAGGTTACTATTGGATTTCTGGACCACAAGCGCACACTACTGGCTGAAGTCTAGCTTTTCATTGACCAGGACACCCAAGCTTATCAAATTTGGAGCACCCTAAATGTACCTGAAAAATAAACAGAAACACTGATTCCTACATGCTTTTTCTATTGGAATGAAAGAGCATTTACACTATTGTGGTCTTAGATAATCATCTGTTACTTTTCATCAGATACTCAGATGTCAGAAATATTATGTGGCTTGAAAAAAACAGGAGAAGGGAGGGAGGTTCAGAATCTTTGTTCTCTCTAATGAATACAGATGTTTAAATATAATCATAACTGTTAATTATAGCAGTATCAACCTTGGCCAAGGAAGAAACTTTAAATAAATATTCAGGTTCGTATTTTATTTTAAGTAGATGAACAAATGAAATTTCAATTATGAAATCTCAGGCAAAGCTATAATAAATATGATGATGTATTAGGGAGATACATCTCTGAAATAGTCCACAGCTAATTCATTGCCTTCTTCAACCACCTATCAGGACCTTTGATAATAAATATTCATACAGTAATTCTCTTTACTGTTTTTGCATTTTACATCTTTTTGCATCTTTTTTTCATTTAATAATCATCTTAGCAACACTGTTATAATAGCTATGACTGCACATATGACATTAGGAAAGTGATTTGTGTGTATTAAGAAATAATATGTTTTAAGAAATTAAGTTGTTGGAAAGGAAAATGAACAAGAAAAATCTTGTTTTGAGGCTTTGGTAGAGAGCGTTAGAAGGTTTTAATAACAGTACAAAACGACGACTCATGTTTTTCTCTTCTGACATTCAGCCACCTCTGGATTACAGTAATTAGGAAAATATTTACGTGTAATTTTGTTTATTCATTTTAAACAAAATAATAGTCTTCTCCCAGAAATTTTGTTGGCAGGACTGTCACCATAATGAATTCTTCTTTTTGCCCTCTACTCTCCTGTATTTTGTATTAGTTTTAATAAGAAAAAAATTGTTTTGCCCTTAGTCAAACTAGGATCTGTCATTTTTCTGTTACAGAGTGCCAGATACACAATAGAATTCTTTTTCATGTCGATACAGTTTTCAGATGCAAATAGGTAAATTACAGATGAGAGGTAGAAAAGACTCTTTGTGAAGAAGGCAAAATTCTCACAGCCCTCTCTTTTCATCAAAACTATTAGTCTTCCAATTAGTCCAAGAGTTATAATTTCTGTGCACCATACTCATTTTTTATTCTTTTGAATTTCCAGTTTTCAATTTTATTTCACTACAAAGCATTTGACACTTGTACAGTCTCTATTTATTTATTTATTTATTTTCTTTTTCTCAATTTTAGTCCTTGGAAACTGTTTTGCAAGAAAAAGAGTCAAAGATAATGACATTATTTTAGATTTCCATGCCTGTGTATTTTCCAGAAATTCCATACCAGATGTTTTCTTCAGATTTCTTTCTGTATTTGAATTGTAAATCTTTCACTCCAAAAACACATGCATCATTTCTTTTCTCATCTGAAAATTCATAAACTCTCTGGAGCAACTCCACAGTGTAGAGACAGATAAGAAAAAAAAAAAAAAAAAAAAAGAATGTTGTGCCACATTTTCAGTTTGTTTGTTCATTATTACTACAACGTAACAGCTAAAAATAAGGAGGAGCCAATAATTTCTGGTCTACACTGCCTACTGACTGAACTCAAAGTCTAGCTTGTGGTAGGAATGGCAAACATCTGTTTGAAAATGAAAAGCAATTGCATTATTCACTCATACATTTGTCTTGCATCATATATGTTCAGGTGCTATCATCCTCTACTGATCACTGTATTGTTCTGGAATATGTTAAGCCTGGAGACTATGTATTTGCTACTTGCTTTTCAGTGAGAAGTCTAGTGAAGAATCTGATATTCTTTCTGAACAGCTTTTTTGCAGAAAAATATTAGAATGTATTTGTTGGTATTTGAGAAGGGAGGAGATCCAGAAAGTGTGGCAGACACTTTCAATAGAGTTTTATCATGTTGGTTCACAGATGAGATTATTAGTTTGCATGAGCATCTATGGAAAGGAATTGTATGTTCTAGAGGATTTCTGCTGTGATGTTGTGCCTTTTGTTGCAAAAAAGAGTGACAGAATCAGGGATTATCCTGCTCATCCCATTTTGTCATATATCTTTTTCCTTAGGAGGCAGCAAGTTTTATTATTAGTATTAATATCATCACAAGTCTTGCTGACACATCCATTAAAAAAGTCCCATGGCCTCCTCCTATAATATTCTGAAGTCTTCAAAAGGATTTCCATTTCTCTTAAAACGGGATGAAGCTTCACTGACTACAATCGATATCCTTTCCTTTTTATTGGTGCCCAAGAAAAATAGAGGTTTTTGATAAGAAAATTAATGAATAGTTAACAACAGAAATATAAGCAAAGTGATGTAATGGAAAAAAGAAAAAGAAAAAAGGATATACTTAGGTATGAAGAGAAGAAAGACAAAGAGACAGAGGAAAATGCTAGGTAATTGAAGAGACAAACTTAACAAGCTCAGGAAGAATTTTGAGATAGGTGATGTAGAGGAGGTCTGAGAAGAGTGTTAGGACAAATCTCCAAGCTATAAGAAAGAGATGTTGCCTCTTCCAGACAGCCACAGGTGCAGAGAACATACCCTTACACTGCACTCTCTGGTGATACTGTAATGTGTGCTGGATGCAGCTACCACTGCAGAACTGCAGCTGCTGCTTTTAGTGAAGATTCCTGTACATTCTTTTCCAGGGTAAGAGCTGGTAAACAATAGGAACTGAAAAAGAATGAGAAGAGAATCACAACACTTTTTGTATCCTACCTAAGAGAATGTCTTCAAGATGAAAAATGTAAGTGAAGAGTGTATTGGGCAAATCTATCTAATGAGCTGACAAAGTGTTTGTGAATTCAGAAGTTTCAAAGTGAGGAATTTTCTTTTTGCCAGACTGTGGATCACAGTATGAGCATCTCCATTAAACAAGAGGATCTGGTTAGATTTCTTAGAAGCTTCACATCTCTAGAAACTTTGAACAGAAATTCCAATTTTAAAGCAGGTGGATCTCTAAAAGTCATGGCCTAGTGTGACTGCTGTGATTCAGTTTCTCTTTATTTTCTGCTAAGCATTCCATGTAGCCTTTATCAGAAGGCTGAATAGTATTTTCATACCAGCTTTCATTTTTGACCCATGTAATTGCCTTTAGTCTTTTATGCTACATCAAATCAATCTTCTTCTGAGCTGTGTGATGACATAGAGGTGTCTTTGTTTCTCATCATTTCAAACAACCTTCCCTAGAAATAAATCACTAACAGGTATTCTGCGGATTAGTGATTTACTCAGCCAAAACAGAAACGAGAATCACCAAGCTGCCTCTTTTCCCATAAAACAGCTTTATTATCAGTTCTGAAATGGATTTGTATGCACTCATAATAAAGTTTGATAAAATACAGTCTTATTGACATGAACAAAGCTTTTGCTGCTTTTCCTGTTCATCTTTTATAGTGATATCTGTTGAGGGCATAAGGCTTTTTATATTTTTAAATGAAAGCTCTTTCTGCAGATAACATATCAGCACTTCAGCTATCTGTATGAATTGTCCATACAGTCACATTATTTTAACATATTCAAGCTATTTGCATATTGAATTTCTTGTTACAATAAGATCCTTAATAATTCGCTCAGAGAAATCTCTTCTGCTTTTTACATGTGGGAAAAATCTAAGGTGATCATTCATAGGAACGGTCAATAGCAAGAATTCAGTACATTCTTATCCTTTAAAAAAAAACAAAAAACATTTTCTGAGAATTTGCTAGATACCAGAAGAGCTGTAATATTTAGTTGCTTATCTGCTTTTCTCTGCATTGCAGGACTTGCAAAGATGCCTTTCATTCTGAGTCTTAACACATTAAATATCACCTGATCTACAGATATTGAGGGCCTGGAGCCTCTTGTGTGGAACAAATGTCTTGTCTAAATAGAGCATTACACATTTACTTTATTCTTCACTTTAAATTACTCTTCTTTCTGCATAAATTACTGTACAAAGAAAAGCTAAAGTTCTGTCTTCATGCTGATGGAAAGAAGAAAACACAAAGCTTAAAAAGAAAATACTCTGACATTCCTACCCAAACCACCCCAATATGTCCAAATATTACTTTAAATAGAAGATGGCAGAAGCTATCTTTCGAATACATAGATATAAAATGGAAAAAATTAAAGCTGGAATGCCATGCTGAATAACATATAACAGCATAGACTAAAGCTCACTGAATATTCACTTTCAATCTGTGAGTTTTGAATAGGGCCTGTAACCCAAGATTCCTCTGTGACTAAATCTCCTCTAGCATATGTATATTCACTGAGCCTTTTAAATTACTATTCCGTAACTAAAAGAAAATTCTGAGTCTAGTCAGTTAAGGAAGAAGAATGATACTGAAACCAAGCACCATTATGGGCTTTTCCAAATACTTCTGTGGATTAGAAATGACAAAGCACTGGCCAACAACAGTCTCCCATTTCGTGTGAATATCCTGGTACTGGGGCGTTATTAAAATGCCTATCCAGTGCAGTCATTTTCAAGTTACAAAGGCAATGAGTTGCTGATATCTGGTTATAATCCTCAACAACATATACAATTAGCACCAAGTTAGTAAATAATTAGTAGCCTCCTCACATTCAAAGGCAATACTTAATGCTTCACTATGAAGTCATTTCTTGCAAATTGTAACTACTATTCCAGTTCTCCTAAAGCACACTGTAATAAGGAATCTTTTCCTTAAGCATTTTCATCACTGTCCTTATCTCCATTTAATGCCATATTTATGTCTTAAAGTTGTGATAGTTTAACTATGGAAGCAAATCTGTAGCAAAAACATATTTCACTGGAACCCATGGGATGGAATTCTGATTGACTTGCTGAAGTTATCTGGACCTTTTTCTTGATGTTCATATTAAAATATGCAGATACTCAGGAATGAGGTCAAGTCGCCTACTCTGTACTAATATTTTACTGTTAAGGAAATTGGACTTTGTTTTCCTAGTTATTATTTGTTGTTTCCTTTGATAGAACTGGAACTACTAACAGTGCAAATAAGAAATTTTCACTTCACATTGTTGATAGAAGAGGAATAAGAATATTTAGGAGTTTCAGTCCTATGATTTCAATATCTTCCTGACTGAGGACAGAGGGTAATGAGAAAGGAGAGGTGAGGTGGGGAAGGAAGGGAAGGGGCGGGGGGGGGGGGGAGGGGGGTGAGAGAGAGAGTGGAATTGAGTGCACCCTTAGCAAGTTTCACAGATGACATCAAGTTGACACACCTGATGGATGGGATGGGATCCAGAGAGGCCTAGACAGGCTCAAGCAGTGGGCATAGGTGAACCTCATGAGGTTCGATAAATCTTAATACAAGGTCTTGTATCAGGGTTGCAGCAGCCCCCACTACCAACACAAGCTGGAGGAGAAAGGGACTGAGTACTACCATGTGAGAAAGGACCTTGGGGTACTGACAGATGGGAAGCCGGACATGAGCCAGAAATGTTCCCTTGCAGCCCAGAAATCCAGCCGTATCCTGGACTGCATCTAAAGAAGTATGGCCAATGTGTTGAAGGAGCCCCTCTGCTCTGTACTGTTGAGACCTCACATGGAGTACTGCATTCAGATGTGGAGTCCTCAGTACAGGAGAGACATGGACCAGTTGAAATGTGTTCAGAGGAAGGACAGAAGAGTGGTACCAGGGATGGAAAACCTCTCCTGTGTGGATAAGCTGAGAAACCTGAGGCTTTTGAGCCTGGAGAAGTGAAGGCTCTGGGAAGACCTGATAGTGACATTTCATTGTGTAAAGGGAAGCTGTAAGAAAGAAGGGGACAGGCTCTTTAGCAGGGTCTGCTGTGACAGGACAAAGGAAAATGGTTTCAAGCTAAAAGAGAGGAGATTTAGATGGGATATAAGGAAGATTTATTTTTACAATAAAGATGGTTAGACACTGGAACAGGTTGACAGAAGATGTGGTGGATGCCCTGTCCTTGGTAACTTGAGGTCAAGCTGAGTGGGGTTCTGAGCAAGTTGATCTACCTGTGGGTATCCCAGATCACTGCAGGAGAATTGGACTAGATGAACTTTAAGGCTTCCTTCCAACTCAAATGATTTTAAGATAATATTTTCAGGCAAGAGATACAGATTTACAAAAAAAAAAAAAAAAAGATTTACAGGGGAGGACATAAATATAACTTACATTAAGAAAGCATGTAGATATAATTTAAATATTACTTGAAATTTGATGGAAATTTTATTTGTATATCTAGCCCTATAGTAAAATACTGAAGATGAATGTAGTAGGCAAAGACTAATTTTATAGTAACTGTGATATATTTTGATTAATCAGTCCTTGATTCTCTGAGATAGTGTCAAAAATATCATAGATTTGGATGGTGCTACTCGTAATTGACTGGACGTTATAGGAAAAGATAAGAATAACATCCTAATTTGTATGCTGCACTGAACTGCATCAGTATCTATGCATCTTTACAACTCTAGACACTGGTTTGATTTTATTACTTTTATGTCAAAAGCACCTATATGCAGTGCTTTCACATTTTCTGAAGGCTCCCAAATTTGGCCAAGACTCTACATCTACAATATCCATCAATCTATTTAATTAGATAGAAAGAAATCACATCTGTAGTATGGAGTGATATGTGTCTTTATGAGTAGAAAGCTTTTAAGAATTAGAATAATGATGAAAGGAATGTCCTCACATTAAAGCTTAGGGGACCTCAGGGTTAGGTCAAATACATTAAGTAGGTACTTATGGTAATTGTGTTTAAAATAAACTTTTATTATAAATCAGCAATGAGATCTATCAGATCATTCTCATGATAACTGGAAGGACTGCTCTAGAATTTACTGTGCAAATCATAATGTCAAGCATTATGGAACTGCAACTGACTTACAGAGATAAACAGGAGTTTGTATTATGTTTTATGTTGCCAGGAATATAACAGATATTTGCATCTCACTGAACAATTGACAGTTTATTTACTTTTTTACTATCCTGCTGATTACTAGCTTTCACTTCAGAGGCTGGTAACAATTTCTTGCATTCTGTACTATGACACCACTCAAAGTATCAGTAATGAAGACTTAAGAAAGGCTTTCCATGATACATGTTAAAACTGCCTCAAATAAGCCCATCTTTCATAACCTGCAAAAGAAAGCCAAAATTGTCTGAATGTGAACCATGTGTACCGTATACTTAGTGAATGTAGCCTTTTCAGATGGACCAGAGTTGACTCAGTATAGCTTTTCAGTCCATCTGAAGATTACAGTTTTTATGAGATAATGGAAGAACTTTCTGTGCTGGGTACCAGTCATTTTGAGAAGCAGGACAGAATCTATTTCAGGACTACTAAGTTTCCAACTAGTGCCCTAAGATAAGGAACTCATTTTCATAATGGAAATCCAAAAATCAGCACTTCTGCGACAATGCCCCTTTAAAATACATGAATGTATTAATCTAGGAATTACACGAGGAGACCCATAGCTCTGCAATCTAAGGAATGGTATTTGAAAACTGGCTTTCTCTATCTGAATTATCAACTTCTATTGAAAGCTTGACATTTTGTGTGATATCTGCCATTCTGTAAAGTGCAATATCATTTCATTTGCAAAGGTTCTCAGGAATTCATTGAAATATGACTTGAGTGAGACAGGCTGCCTGTGCTGGAAGTTCTTTTGAACACCTGATGAAATGGGTGTTCATTTTCAGTGAAAGAAAGAATTTAGAGGATTTCTTAAAAATTAAAACCAAGTTTTGATTGGGATAGAAGCAGGAAATAAGTTACCAAATAATAGAAAAATATAATAAACATATTCAGCCTTCTGCATAATTTCAGCCTAATTAAAAAACAAAGCCAGCAAACCAAAATCTGGAGTTTATTATGTGACTTGATATTCCAAACTACACATTAAATGTCTACTTTTTTCTCAGAAAAAAAGAAAACAAAAAACATTAAAATATGTAATGGAAGAGTAGTCCTTAATGTTATTTTGCTGTTGCAGGATTGGCCAAAAGCCAAATTTGAATGAATTTACTTTATATGTAAAATCTATCATGCAGTTCTAATTAAAATCTGGTGAAGCTTTCAGCTTCATTTTAAGGAATTAATCTTCTGACTGCTCTCCATTCTTTTTTTTAAAGAGGAAGGATCATGCTTTTTAAAAGTAAGATGAGCTAAGTTTTATAACATCAGGAAATAAAGCCCCTGATTTCTTATAGAGAAAAACTGTATTATTTTGACAAGAATTCTGGTGACAGAAGCTTAGCCTTCTGTAAATATTTAATAACAGAACATGAGAAAAAATGTTTCAAAAAATCCATATTTAATTATTTCATAACGTTGGCAGAATATATTTGTTTTTACATATGAGTACATCTCACTGATACAGGAACTGGCTAATTTGACCATAGACATTAAAATACTTAAGTCTGTTTCTATTTTCTGCACTGGTAATTAAAAAAAAAAATAATAATTGTGTGAAAGAGACACTGTTAAAGTGATTAACTGTATCTTTTTATAAGAACAGAATAGATCTCACCATACTGACTTGAAGTGAGTCCAAAGGAGGGCCATTAAGATGATCAAAAGGCTGGACTACCTCTCCTATGAAGAAAGGTTGAGGGAACTGGGCTTGTTTAGCCTGGAAAACAGAAGACTCTGGGGAGTTCTCATTGTGGCCTTCCAGTGATAGTGATAGGACAGGGGTGAATGATTTTAAACTAAGACAGGGGACATTTAGGTTAGATATTAGGAGGAAGTTTTTCACACAGTGATGACGCATTGGAACAGGTTGCCCAAAGAGATTGTGGATGCCCCATCCCTGGAGGCATTCAAGGCCAGGCTGGATGTGGCTCTGGGCAGCCTGGTCTACTGATTGGAAACCCTGTCCTTAGCAGCAGGGTTGAAACTAGATGATCATTGTGATCCTTTTCCACCCAGACCATTCTATGATTCTATGACTGCCTAGGGAGCTGCAAAAGAGACCTAAGAAACAATGAGTTTTCAATAAAGCATTTCATGATTTAGAAGAGCTACTCCACTGCTTAATAAAATAAGGAGATTGTAAGATATTTAAGGAATGAGCTAAAGCAGCCATGGAATTGATAGTGTCAGAAGTTACACAAGTTCAAGTTTTAGTGGAACACCTTCTTGAAGCTGACCTTGTTTAAAAGGTTATTAATGAAGTGATTAGGTTTTAATGGTGTTAAGTAGGAGGGGGCTGTGAAGTTTGCTGATGATATAAGACTGAGAGCTCTCAGTAATAAAAGAAAATCTCAGGACATCATGTGTAAAGAACTGGATGATACTGCAGAATGGAGAAATAGGACAGAGAATAAATGTGCTATAAATTAAGAGCTGTATAACACTAAAAACTGTAAATACAATCTTTGAACACATGAGGGAAGTCTACACAGTAGATATGAAGCAAATGTGACCTCTTCCCCCCCTCCCTCCTACCATTTTTTTCTTGTCTCCCATATTTAAGTATTTTAACTCAAACAGAAACTGATGCAAAGTGGGCTATCTGAAGGTGTTATCATTCAACTGGAGAAAGTTATTATATTTTTTTAAGTAGCAAAACAAAGTCTGTAAGGGAATTTATCTAACATCAGTAAATAAATCCAAGTGTTAAAATCCAGAGAGCAGAGAGATAAATAAGTCTTTTCAAAAATACTGTTGACACAGAAAGGTATACACATACGAATTCATTAAGAACATTTATATATCAGGCCACTCAGATAAATACTCCTTCAGACAGGAAGTTTTTTGGTTTTGTTTTTTTTTTTTTGTGCACAAGATGTGGAAACAGAAACATAATCATACATGAAATAAATGAAGAGTTTTTAAAAGTGATTTTCACTTTTGATTACTTATTATATCAAGAGATTGGACTCAAGGGCCCAAGAAGTGCATTTCTATCACACTGTGTTGGCATAATATCTAAACTACTTCCTAAAACACAAGGGTTAAAGCAGTAATGATTAGTTATATTCTTTTAGCAAAAAAGGAACTGTGCAATCAGAGAAAAGGTCATTTTTCTCAGAGTAAGGAGTTCTTTGGTGTAAGCATTCAACAGTAAAATGAATTTCCCCAAGATCTACAACTCGAATCGATTCTGCTAACTATTTAGCCACTGGGTATTATGGATGAGTTTCATCACTTCTGGGGAAAACAGTGTTTCCATTCCTGGTTTTAATCCTAGTGTGCCTCTATCAGTTTAGCTCACTCTGTGCTTCTCTGTAGGACTGTGCCCCTACTCTGTAACACAATCTGCATAACAGTTTATACCCAGACTTACTACTGGATTGTGGCAGATAGTTCCCTCCAAGAAGAGATGTAGCACAATCGACAGGGTAGTTCCCTCCAAGCTTTGTTATAATTAAGAAGTACAGTGTCTGGAGAGTCTCAAGTTTCTGCTCACCTCTAACACAATTGGTCAGATGTTATGAGATGAAAGGTGCCCACATCCTCTTTTTCTGTAGAGAAGCACACCTTCAGAAAAAAAAGAAAGAAAAAAAAAAGACAAAGAAAAAAAAAAGACACACACCGCATTCTTATTAAGTTGGACATTTTGAATGAGAATAAACAAATAGAAAGAGGTAGAAAACTCTTTTGCCTTAGGGCTACGTGCTGGGCTTCAGGGCAAAAGATACTTCTCTACAGTGCATACAGCTAAACAATATAGCTGCTGTACTCCAAAAAGTCCTGGTCCAAAAATATGAAGGCAAAAATTCTCAGCTCCAGGGGACAGTGTTTCACCTTAGCATAGTCAACAGAAATAGACTTTCTGCAATGCTATTTATTTGCAATAGAAGCAGTTTTTATTTGCTCTATTACTTTGGATCAAACTGGCTCTGTTTACAACTAAATGCTGTCTTTTCCCCACTGGCTAACGATTTTTTCATCTTCTACATTAAAATTGAAACTCAGATATTTAATACCAAATTCTTCATTTACATCTAGAGTCCCAGTGGAATTTTGCTTTTTAATATAAACTGGGAACATTATGTTCTGAAGATATCTGTCCATTTTACTACTACTGAAGTCAGCTGGAGGTGTGAATGTTCAGAGGTTTTAGCAAATTAAGTACCTGTGTTGATGACGGTGTGTCAGAAGGGATCCCATGCCACAGAACCATAGCTGTGTCAGCTCCTCACTTCTAACTGCAGCATGTAGAACACACTTATATTTTGTCACTGAATTCAAATGTGACTGAATACAGAGCTGAATAGGAAGGTGCATTTTTACATAATTCCCTTTCAAAATTGAATAAAGGTCAAAATCTCTTTGACTTACACTGCATGAAATTAATTCAAAGGAGATCGTTTAGGACAGAATTCAGCTCCAAGCTGCTGTAAGACTACAATTACAGTCCCTTTTCAGAAACAAAAGCATAGAATACCCTCCACATACACCTTATAAAACCTTCAAATTGAGTATAAATGCAATTAATGCCTGATATTAATGGGGTCTCACTGGGCATCAGTCAGTCAGCTCGTGGTGAATAATTATGTTCTGCATCATTTTCTTTGTTTATTCTTTTGTTGTTGTTACTGTGTGTTTTCTTTCTTTCCTGCTCTTCTTCTTTTTCTTTCTTTTTTTTTTTTTCCTTTCTTTATCTTTTTTTTACACTTTTTTTTTTTGTTTGTTTGTTTTGTTTTTTTCCCCTTTATTAAACTGTGTAGCTCAGGCCATGAGTTCTTGCACTTTTCAGTTCTTTCCCCTGCCCCACTGTGGAGGGCAGTGTGGTGTTTAGCTGCCTACTGGATTAAACCACAACACTGTCATAATAAATGAGCTAACTTGAGACAGGATTAAAAACTACATATACGACTCGTGACCTTTCATGCATTGTTCCGAACTAGAGTTTCATGAATGTGATCGATGAGGCGCTGTACTGTACTCATTCTGAAGAGCTTTGCTGGTCAGCAAGTATCTCGTATATAATTCAAGATTTCCACATTTGAACTGATTTGTTTCAGCTTCAGAAAGAACCATTCCACAACCTGCTGGTTACTGTCACATAGAAGACTGGTACACTCCTCACCTCCTAAGAGCCCTTTTTGCTTCCAGCACACACGCACACACACACAGTGGTGGCTTGAATCCAGGCTCTGAATGATATATAGCAGAAGGAACAATTAAATTCCTCTAAAACCATTAATGCCACATTTTCGTTGTTAGTTTGCAGAACTATGCCCCTATGACCAATAATTCCAGCTGCTGTGAACATAAAGCAGTAATATATTGAAAATGGTTCGAAATTCATTTATTGGCTACTTCAGTTTGTCAGTGCAGTACAAGAATTAACAGATGTTTCACACTGTAATGCAGCACTGCAGTAGAATAACATGACACAGCTACACTGACTCTATCTTTTCAACCTTTTCTATGTAGCACCAGACTGCATGCAGAATACAAGACAAAACATAGCAGGAGTCTTTAGAGTTAGCAGCTGGAAATGACAAAAAATATTAGCAAGATCTCGCTCATAGGAAGTAATCATATGGCAAAAGATAACCATTATTATAAAGTTTTGGATAGTTTCCCAGATACACTGCACAAATTGATAAGCACAAGATTTTTTCAGCTAAAAAGGACAGGAGTCAGAGGAAAGAGGAAACTCTTTATGACACTTGTACCACATTTTACAGTAGTACATCATCACAGTGATGACTTAACAAAAAAAAAAAAAAAAAAAAAGGTATTATTAAATGTCTGCATTGGTATATAAATTAATCAATTCCAAGGTCAGGAGCAACCTCTGCAAACATGGAATCTGACCTCCATTTCAACTCAGGCTGTTGGATGCTCTGAATGTGATCTGACCTGGAGTGTTTGTTCAATAAACCCAGATGTGGAGAACTCAGTATTAAGCTTTGCAATTTTTCCCACTTTTAAAACATCCATAGTGCTCTTTTGATCTGAGTTTTTCAAGTTTGGACATTTTGCACTCTGATTTTACCTTAGTTTCATTTTTGCTCTATATCTGTCTTTAGGTTGGAAACATTACCTATTAATCTTGATAAACAATTAATTACTTGATAAATTTAACTAGATTAAACTAAATCAAGCTGCTAGAGTTACTCACTTAAAGGGTTTACTTCCCAGTATCTTAAGTATTATCATGCAATCTTCATCATCATCATTGTATATTTTCTTCCAAGCACTGAGAAAAACATTAGAAATAAGATAGTCAAATACTGATTCCCATGATTCTCATAGATGAAAATCTTAAGAAATGATGATTCCCCCTTTATAGTAATATTTTAGGACTTTTTAGTTGGCCAGGTGTTAATCAGTACATTATGTGCCCTGTTGATTTTATTTCTCAATCATGTTATACACCACCAAATGAAATGAAATATCCTATAGATGCTTAAGTGCATTCCATCAATTTCATTACCATTATAAAAAAAAAAAAAAAGAAAAAAAAGAAAAAAAGGAAAAAAGAAAAAGAGGATTGCCGTATCATCTGTTTCATTTTTCTGACTGAGACAACTAACAGTCTGACAAATCTATATTGGCATTTTTTGTCATTGTTGTTTTTATATTAGCACAGAATTGGATCTTCTAAATTTCCCAAAGTATTTCAAGTGTTTCAGTCAGTGCTGAAAATCATCCATAATGGGTCAATGAGTCCAGCAGACAGTGTTGCTAATACTTTTGTATTCAAATTAACTGGTTTTGCTTAATTTTACATGTTTGTGGTTTTTTTAGCTTATATTTAACATCTACCTACAGTTTCTGAACTGCACAATTTTTATCTTTATCCCACAATACATTCTGTAGAATAGGAGTGACCTCTTATTATCACAAGATAACCTTTCTCCTAACTATCAATATGCTCTTATATACCCATATAACCTGCCCTTTTCCTAAGGCAACTGCAATTGTATTTACATTTCCTAACCTCCTTTTGTCCTTTTGGTTCTTCCATTATCCTTCTGCACCTCAGAGGATGAATTTCACAATAGAGGATATGAGCTGACCAAACACATTTATTTTAACAACACCTTTGCACAATACTGATGATTAAAGCATGCTTCCTGTTCAGTTTAGTGTAATAAAAAACTCATCAGAAAATACCATATAATCTGAGATAGAATTCAGTTGTTCTCACTAAAACAACTACATAATATTTGGTCTATACCAGCATTAACTAGGGGTACCACTTTTACCTAAGCCATCTATGTGGGAACTATTGAGTCACTGCCTGAAAGACTGACTAAACACCCGGGAAAATAAACCAGTCAGCCCTGGGAGTACAGGTAAAGGCAACCAGAAGGGGTGGAGTTTGGCTGTACCTCTCTTAGATCTCATCTAAGGGCTGACTGAGCTGAGCAAGGGTCTCTTTCTATAGATCCCTTCTTGTCAAAGCTTTCCCCTACAAACCTAGAATTTTCTGATGTGAGTGAGCAATCTTCTTTCCTTCCTTTATTGCACCTCTCTATTGTGCCAGTCCTTCTGTCGTCACACCTTTGTTGTACTGCCTTTCCAATTGTGTTGATATATCCAATTACTACACTATCAATATGCAAAATATAAGGAAGTGGGTGTATTTATACAATGCTTAAAGCAATCTTTGGTTTTAAATGTTAACATCTGCAATTGAAAGTTTCATTTTTGCCTTCGAATTACCATATTACGTAGAAATTAAAGGTATTACAAAGTAAAAATTCGGTAGAAAACATTAAATTGTTCCCCCCAAAAAATTAATTTTACAATCTCGATATAATATTCAGAAAGATATGTCTGTTTATTTCATCTAATACATATACGTACACACTCAGCGAAACAGAATCAATTCCATACGTGCTGAGAAGATTTATTCTTTTATACAGACCTTGCAACAGACTTGAAGACATTGATTCTCATGACTCATTGCTCAAAAGTGCAGGACACAGTAGGAGTTAAAGGATTTACTAAGAGAGAACTTCCTGCAGAATTGGAATTATCATTTGTAATTTTAAACTTTATTAACAATACATCCTCATTACTGCAGTCATTTTCATCATATACTCTTTGTAAAGAGAGTACAGTTCTTCATATATTTCTCTGTCAGTTCTGTTTGTCAAAGACCTTGAGATTTCTAGAAGTTTCATTGGACATGGAGTTTTAAAACGTTATGATTATTTAGCAATTGCAAGATAATACGTGACCAATATTAATATTTATTTTGCACAGTTTGAAGTCTTTTTGTATCCTTCTGCTCTCTAAATACCCACTGTGAACTATGCAGGAAACTAGATTTTGTCTGCACTGCAATCTGGCTATCTGTATGCATCTTTAAAGTACAATTTTTTATTTTTTTTTTTCTCCATAATTCAACAGAAGATGGGAAATCTTGGAGGTAAGGGTGGTGAGAAAGCAGAACGTTGGTATGCTGTTGCTCTAATTCTCTAACTTGTCTCATCCATCAGGAAAGGCAACTTTATTTTTGCTTTTGCTCAAGCATGTAATACCTCTCTCTGCATATCTGTATTACTGTTTGTAGTGTTTGATTTATATTAAGAAATACTGTTTATTTTTCATATTGCCTCCAAAGAGATGTAGCAGGGCACGACTGAATTAAAAAATAAAATAAAAAATACTAAAGGACTCCCTTTAGTATTAAAGCCATAGCTCTGTATTAAACTCATGGGAGCTTAACCTTGCAGTAGAGGTCAGTGTAACCCTGACTAACTTGGGAAAGGCAACAGTGCCAGCTGTAATCTTAAAACTCCTGAGCTAGTATTATTCATTTCTTGTGTATTTGTTGACATAAATAAAAGCAGTATTTTTGAATTTGAAATATACTCACACTAAATACTCCATCATGGCCAAAATATTGCGGAAGTTATTTTATTAGATAGTGGTGTCTTAGAACACTGTTTTAAAAGAAACTGAAGACATAGTCCAAATTTCCATATTGCATTCTCCTAGGTATTAGCAATGACGAGAGAAAATTTTACATCTGATATACCAACAAATTAGAAAGTACTCTTCCAGGCCTGTGGGACAAAAAAAGTCATTACCTTGCAAATGAGTAAATAAGTTTGGTAGCTACTTGCACCATATGTATACATGCATGAGGCACCTGGTTGGTACATGTGACCAAGGGGTTGTTACGTGTGTATAAAAGGTAGTAAGCACGTACAATAAATGTCTTTGTCTTGCACTAGCGATGGAGTCCATGACTCCTGCCACACAGGCCCTCTATTTAAAATGTGTAATATATAAGCATTGTGTTACACCTCTTCTATGATTATTTATTGATTTTCATTGTCATAGATAAAACTTCTTAAATCTAACAGGAAGTAGAAGAAAAAACTGCAGAGAGCACAATGTTTTATCTCAGATTAGAGACAGATTTGATACTGGCAGCAGCTCTGAAACTATTACTCTTAGCAAGATGGTTTTCTTGCTTGTTTTCTCTAAACAGAAGATGTAGATAAAGGCACTAAATCATCACATAGAGGTCGGCTGCAACCTGCTACTGTGAAACTTTTACAAGTGCCTTTATTTGTTGTAACTCACTGTAAAACTTGCATATTCCAAACACGTTATTTTGGTAGCTGTTTTGCCCCCAAGAAGTTATCACTATGTAATTCTGAAAATAAATATTTTATTAATGTTTTCAAAAAAGTTGTATCTTCCCATACAATATATTTGCCAGTTTGTTTTGTATTTTTTTCCTGAGATTTGCTATTTTAAGGAGCTACGTTCTGTGTCAGTCATGAGTTACCTGAACACGAATTATTCTGCGACTCCAGCCACCTTTTGTAGGCACTCATTCTGATTCTTTTAATCACTATGAATATCATCTTGTCATGTAGTAGTCAATTTTGGTTGTGAACTGTCAAAGATGACCCTATTTACTTGTCATCCTTGTACCTCACCAAGAATACTATTAATGACTAGCACCGTGCCCCTTCCCCACTATCTGAGATCCTGCAGTGTCTTATGGAGCAGGTAATAGAAATTCTTTAAATTATTCCCCAAGAGCCTCAAATCCATTATTTGTATTATTTTCAAACTGAAAGGAAGAAATGTGAAGTGTTGTTACTGGAGACGTCTTGAAGGAAGTTTTTGAAGAAGTATGAGGACAAAATGTCCCTTCATCCACTTCAGAACTGATAAACAAAACAATTTGCTTCTAAGACCATAGTGGTGGTCATAGAAGTAAGCGACAGCCTCTCATTTTGTGTTTTTTTTCATTCTTCCATCTGCCTCCAACATCCTGCATTTTATGAGCCCATAAGTATCTTATGATTCTCCCAGCCAATTCATACACCATCTGACTCCATTAATCTAGAATTTTGCCCTTGAGAAAACTGTTTCAGAATGAAAAGAAGGAAAAAAACAAACAAAATCTAACCTCTACAGAGAAGAAAATAAGAGCATGTTATGTTTAAGAAACTATTTCTCTCCTCATTCTTAAACTTATATTTCTTACTCAACACGTAAAACTGTATCTCAGAATTTTGTCTGGGAGTAGAAGAATTTTACTATTATAATGTCTTTTTCATTACCTTCTCACCTTTGAGGACAGGTATTTTTCACACTTCAAAAGCACCTCAGGAGATATGGTTCATAGACTTACAGACACAGCAAAAGGAGTGAAAGGAAGAGTGAAGTTAAGAATCTATATTTCACAATCCTATTAATTTATCATTATGATCTTTTTAAGAGAAAATCTTCTATTAGATAGTACTACCTTCATAAAATCAGTTTCAAAGGGTAAGTTCCACATACACTCAAAATCCTTGAACAGGGCATGTGGTATTAAATGCTGTCTCAGGACAGAGGATATGGGGATGGCTGCCCCTAAACTAGGGGTATCTTCCAACACCTTAGCTGGGCTCCTGAGCTCCAAGCACAAAATCTGGGAGGTGCCCACAACTGCATCTACAGCCACCAGCTGGTGTAACCACAGGGATGATGCCAGCCACCATCAGACCCTCCTGCTTGTTGGAGCACTGTTCTAGGACCTCCTTGAATCTCCCAGGTGACAAAGCTGGATGAGTCCTTCCTTTCTCTTCTCTCCTGCAGATGAGGAGGAGCAAAGAATATTTCTCAAGCCACAGAACTCTCCTGGGTCTGGGACTGGGAGAGTGAGTTTTTTGGAGAAGTTTGAATGTTGTCTGAATTGAATATATAGCATTCCAAGGATTTGAACAATTGCTGAGAAGTGTTGGCTTCCAGACTGAATTTCTCCCTACTTTGGTGTTTGCATGCAATAGAGCCAGTGGGAGAGGTTCATCACAATCGACTGTGGTATTAAACCTAGGGCATAAGAATAATAAGCATGCTGACTACCACCAGCTCTGGACAGAATACTGTCTACTAATTACAATTTCTTATTGAGAGTGCTGTAAGAAAATAAAAAGAACTAAGATCTGTGCATTTCACATGCTCAAATGTCTGACTCTTGATTAAAGAAAAAGGGGCTGGCACATCCATTCCTTCTACTGTTCATGTTTGTTATATCATTTAAATTGGATAATCATGCTGTGTGAATATTGCCAAAAGAGTCTCCCCTCCTGAAAACCATGGAAAATGAGCACTTCTGTAGGTAATGGGGATCTTCTCTATGGGAAATAGATAACTAATCCAGTGCTGTCAAAATGAAGTATTTTTTTAACATTGTGAAAAGCTCAGCTCTGACATCAGGGCACTTAAAACACCTGGGCAAGTGTCAGTTCCATTCTTCAGGGTTAGCAGCTTATGTGGGCATTTGAGAATTGTATTTTTCCATTCAGATACTTTGAGTTATGAATTGCTTAAGTTTGGTCATCTGATATTTCTGCTTCTCTAGGTCACCTCAAACACGCTGTCAATGCATTACAGTCTTCATAGTGTACTGATGTTGCCAACAGAGTTTCATATCTTTTCAGTAGTCTGTTAACTCTGTATAAAGATTTAGGATGCTTTTGATATGAAAAACCATCCTTATTTTTCTGGCCAGAGGGTAGAAGTTATAACATGAACAACCAGTAATGATGAAAGTAGATTAAAAAAAAATCAGTAAAGTAACTGAAAACACGAAGTTTGTGAAGTTGCAGTACCGGATCTTGCCAAACTTCATTCCTAACACCAGAGGGAGCTGTGCAAAGACATAAATTCTAAAAAAAATAAATCATAAATTCTGAGAAATACAGATTGTACCTGCAGAACTGGACTTAGTAGCTAATACCACTGTCTAAAATGCTTACAGATACTGCCAAAAGGTAAGCCTCTGTTGCCTTCTCTTTGATGCAGAGCTAAAAAGATAGCTCAGCAGTGAATGCTCCAAAATTTCTAACCTCACAGAGTTTAATAAATTCAACATAACTTTTTAATATGGAATCCTTATTAAAAACAAAACAAAACAAACTTTCATACATCTATTTTTTGGCTATCACTGTTAATTTGTATATAATAAGTATTCCATATACTTGTTTTTTGCCACTTTCACTACTTTTTTTTTTTTTCAGCTATTCACTACCTTACATAATGAAGATCTCTATGGGCTTAATATTACCTTGCCTATCAACAAAGAGCTCTGTTCTTCTGCTGTAAGTAAGGCCTGGGAGTTTGGAAGGGGTTTATATATATATATTTATGTATATTGGTAAGTTTTAAATATATATATATATATATTTCCCCCATAGTACCAAAGGCAATATTAAAAACTTCCCAATCAGTATCGCACATAAAAGCATACTTAATTGCAAATTACTTTAAAAAATAATAATTAGCGAAACTCATGTCTGTAGTTCAGCAGTTGTCTTGAGATTTGCTGCCATTCTTAAAGAAAAACAAAATATCCACTGATCTATTAAGCCACCTAAAGCACAGTTTATAATTATTTCTGCGTTTATTGCTGGCATGAATTCTGTTGCTGAGTATATCTGCTAGCAGATAAAAAGAATTCTTTCCCAGACATCTAAGAACCAACTGCAAAATATGTAGAGCCTCCCCATGCATGCTGAGTATGTTCAGTGCACAGTATTGATCAACTAGCTGGATATGAACCTTCAAATCCAAGACATATTTCATATCTGGGCTTGGTTTTTTGTTGTTGTTGTTTGTTTTTTTGGTGTGAATTTGTACTCATAACTGTTCGTTTTTTATTTTTATTTTCCTTTAGACCTTTCGTTGTTTACTGCAGTAAAAATGAATTCTTCAACTTCACTTCTGATTACCTCACTGCAGTAACTTTTCTAATGCATTTACTTCTGTTTTACTGTCTGACATTTGCCAACATCACCCTTCATTTGCCACCCAGGAGTCCAATTAATTTTAAAAAGTCCAGTCTTCATACATTTGTAGCTTTTAATTTCTGTGCGGTAAGTTCATTTCTGTATGAAATACCACATCCTTGATTTAAAAAAAAAAAAAAGGCAGTTACAGTTATTGATGTGCACAGCAAATTTCTGAATATGAAAATGATCATCACCCATTTTCATGTGCAATTATCCATTCTGCATATACCATCCAGAGGCAGAGGCTTCACGGTGTACAGTGATAATTTCACATGTAAATTAGACATGTGACTACACTTGCATGTTTCACATGCAATTACTCACCTAAGGCATCTGAAAATCAAGATCTAAAGTAACAATTTCAAATAATGATGTAACACTATGAAATCTCATGGCATATTATTATTGCATTTCTCAGTTATGCTGTATGGCTTCTGTCGTGTAAGTTAATAATTCAAGAATTTGTAGCAAATTTGTAGATGTATTAGCACCTCTGGAGAATTAGTAGCTGGTAAATGGAAGGCTTTGATGAAAAGTTTGACCTTCATAAATGCAGTTGAGATCACCTCATGTGAAAGACGCAAGAACATGGGCTTGTTTCGAGAGGGGTGAACTTAAACCTTTTGTTTAGTTGTAGAAGATCTGAAGTTTTTATGTTAAATACACTACAGAAAATGCAGATGGGTTTGGGCCACACTTAATCATATGACTACAAAGTTGTGGATTCTTAACCGTTTAAGATGTTGATATGGTGATGCTCAGTGATGTGGATATTAAAACCCAGAACTGAATCAGGTGAAATTATTTTCATTCTCACTTGAAAGAATTCTCTGAATTTATGTTCAGAAATAAATGTCTGCATCAGGACATGCAAAAGCAGGAAGCATGAAGAGAAAGGATTAACAGGGATGCCTTTGCACTTAGCTGAAAGAATTTCTTCCACTGGAAGAGTTTCTCCTAGGTGGAGTCAGTACATAAGTTAGCTTCTTTCATTAGTATCTGGAGCAGATATTACTAAGGTTTGGAATTTGGATTATGCTTGGCTCCTTTTACATAGTAGTTGAAATAATCAAATTAAATTTTTATCCCATTGGTGAGTGTGAGACATCCTGCTTTACCCATAAGTCTGTTGTAGAATATTTCATATCAAGCACCGCATTTCTGTCAAATTATAATGGGCAGTTCGGCTCCTCTTTTCAATACAAAGTCACTGGCTTTCCAGAACTTCATGACTCATCTTTTGTTGCAGGCTAGTAGGGTAAGTATGTTTGCTGACATCAAATTTATCTGTTTGAGTGCTGTAAACTTTCTGTGTGAAAATGGCAACCTCTGGTTCTATTCTAGCGTACTGACAAATGTATTGTGAAGATGGTCATGTTCATTCAATAGTATTTTCTTTCTATTGCAATAAAGGTTTATTACACTTTATGTAAGATGCAAAGGAACATATACATTTTTAGAAGACAAGTTGTGCAAAATGCACCTGACATCAATGTCATTGCAATAACTACTCAGAAAGATACATCTTATTGCACATCCAGCCATACAAGAGATTGTGCCAGGGTACTATAAATAAATTCCCTCTATAAATCAGTTATTAAAATAGTCCCTAGCAAAGTTTTTGCTCAGATCACCTAGTATCAAACAGACATAATGTGGGGAAAGGAGACTCTGTGGTCCATTTTCTTTGTTTCTGCACTGTGTGTGCTGGCCACCCTGAGCCAGATAGTCTTTGAGCTACCCATCAAATCAACCTTTGCCATGTTTTCAATGCTAGAACCTGAGCAGCTGGGTCTCCTGGAAATTGAATTATGCTCTTAAGTTATTGAGTAGTATCGTTGTTATAGCAGCAGTAGTTTAAGGGTATGAGAGAGACAAGGTTTATCAGGAGAGGAAATATTTTCTATCAAATTAATTCATTCACTTATTGAAGAAAGGAATGCATTCAATGCTCAAAATGCCCTAGAATAGGCATTTATGAAAATAGTGTTGATTAACTGGTAACAAAAGGAAAAGGAAGTCAATGAAAAAATAACTATTTAAGAAAAAATACAGGAAAAAGAAAATGAACATAAGATTTTCTATTGGTAGTCTGCCCTTGCCTATTCTGTCCTTTTACATTGTACTCATCATTGTGATATATGAGAGCCTGTTTTCAGTTTGTCAAGAAACATGACTACGAAACAGAGGCATAGAACTAAATCAGTCTGGCTCACTAAGTCCAGCTATCATTTTGTCAGGTAATCCCTTTTTTCAATGTATCCTTCTTAAAACTGATCATGATTCTTGCTTCCCCTTTTCTCATGATAAAAGGATGTTTCAGAAACACAGTGCCCTTAAGCTTAGAAATTTCCTTCTAAATCCTATTGCAAATTGATTGATCAACCATTTTTGACTCATTTGTCTTCTGCTAGAATAGCTTAAAATGTTGTTACCTTCACTAAGTGGTGGCTGACCTTACATACTTGTAGAAAGAAATCATATCTAGTAGAATTTTGCTCAACTGATTATACAGATTTTTATAATTATCCGTATTGTACCTGATTATCTGACAGCTGTGCTTTTCTAAATTATCTTGAACATGGAGGCAAGAACTGTGTGTGCTTTCTCAGAGGAAGTTTTACAGTTTCTATTGGTGTTTGACCTGTCTTTCACAGAAGTACCTGACCTCCTACATCTTCCAGTTTCAGTTACCTTATTTTCTTTTATGACCACATCACATCAGTGACTCACAGTCATCTTGTGATTACTAATGCACTCAGTGCATTATACATCTGTCATGTGTTGTTTGTTCATTCTCTATGTCTTTTCCCAGGAGGAGAAGGATGTCCTGAGATGTGACAAGCTTTACTGGCATTTTCCCTGTTTTGTTTCAGTCTTTGTTCTGTGTCACATGTTGCTGCTTACTTTTGCGATTTCTGTTTCAGTTTTTCTATTTGGATGGAATGACAATGCCATCTGTGATTGCTGATAGCTCCTGGAAAGCTAATTATTAGTCTACATGGAAGTGTTTTTTTCCTGGCGTGAAGTATTCAGGAACTGCCAAGGATGACAGTGGTTTTATCCTAATATCCATCTTGTAATGGATCTCTAGGTATTTTGTCATAAAAGGAGGAATTTGACACAAAATTCTTGAAGATACAGGCAGAGATCTAGCATCAAATATGTACTGTATAGCCCACAAAACAACTATATGCTGCTCTCAGAAGCCTACATTAATAGGGAAAGTAATCTGCAATATTTTATACCTCCACTGTTTAGCACTTAATATTTCTAGCCTTGTACCTCCATGTACCAGTACAGACATGATACAGTCAAGAGGAGAAAAATGCCTAAAAATTGACAGTTCTGAAACAAAAAACTTCATGCTCTTTGGTGAGACCTAGCATGGTGATACTTAAAAAGGGAGCAAACTGATTTCTACAGGAGTGAGGGTTATGGAAAGAGAACCCCTTTATCAACAGAATGATAGCAGTTCCTGTTCTAGCATTAGAAGAGTCAAATGCCCTGAATTCTTTTTCAAAGAACCCAAAAGTCAGATTTTGAGATGAATATGGATTCTCTGGAAAAAACAAAGAACTTCGGTTCTGTTAAAGAGGGTAGATAAAGATGGAGTTCTCACTGTATTTTTAAATGAGGATTTTATGTTATTTCTTCTCAGAAGAATCTCACTCAGAAATTCAAAGCAAATTGAAGATATGCAAAACAGGAAAAAATACAATCATATGCAACCATGAGATTATTTTAAAACTAGTGAAAAAAATAGTATGTAAAATACCCTGATGGTTTTCTTTTTAAATATTGGGTGAATTATGCAGCCTGTTTTCTTGTTTTGTTAATGAAGCATCAGGACCTAAAATATATTTAGTGTTTCATGAATATTCGTTGAAATGTTAAATGTTTGCAGTAAGGTTTGGCAGTCTGAACTTTCCTGAAAACTTACCAGAGGAGAATATTTAAAAATAATTTAAATCCTCTGAGAAGTCAAGGCTAGGTGTTCAGACAAGGACTTCTGGTGACTTTGGTTTCTTCCATCAGGCCATGCAGAAGATCATCACGAAAGAGGTCATGGCCTCAGTCAAATAATGTCTTGACCAAATAATAGACAGAAATGGTCAAAGCTTACCCGAACAGGCTGACTGGCTTTTAGAACTGAACTGGAGTAATTATTATTATAAAACACAATCACTTGTTTTGTAACTGGTACCCAAAACAGGGCCTTCCATGTTCTTTCTGAGTTTGAAAATATTTTTAAACCCTGTTATTAAATGGCAATTTACCTATAAAGGTTTGCTGGTGAGTAGAATTAGAAAGTAACTGTGGAATGTAAAATGGAAGCTGTTTTGTCAAAAAATAAATAAATACACAGAACAACCTCCTAATTCATTTTAAGCTTGAGCTCTTCCTTTACTCAGTAATACAATCAAGCCATGGGGAGGACAAAGGAGCCTCTTCTTGCCTTCATCTCCATGTCAGTGTAGTTTCTCCCTCTCACAGTTACTTGTAAGAATGACCAGAAGATGATCCAGCCTCACCTTCTCTCTTTAGTAAAACTGCAGTCAAATCCTGTTGATGTTAGGTATCTATAAGTCATTGAGATTACACTTCAAACTGCTGCTGGTAGCAATGTTTTAATTAGTGCTGTGAGTCACATCAGGGCTCTGCACTGCCCTGCTGCTGGAAGGAAGCAGGCAGGGCTGAACAGGGTGCCTTGCTGCAAACTATCTCGTTATTCCATATTGCTTTCTTGTTGCTGTTAAAGCTAAAATCATAGACTGCAAATTGCAAGAGATAAGGGGAAGACAAATTCTTCCTACTTCATTTCCCTTTGGAAGGGAGGCGTTGAACCTTGAGAGCAGCTCGGCAGAGAAGGACCTGGGGGTCCTGATGGACAAAAGACTCAACATGAGTCAGCAGTGCGCTCTGGCAGCCTGGAAAGCAAATGGGATCCTGGGCTCCATCAGGAGAGGGGTGGTCAGCAGGGATAGGGAGGTGATTGTCCCTCTCTACTCTGCTCTTGTGAGGCCCCATCTGGAGTACTGTGTCCAGGTGTGGAGCCCTCAGTACAAAAAAGACATGGAGATTTTGGAAAGGGTCCAGAGGAGGGCCATGAAGATGATCAGGGGGCTGGAGCACCTCCCCTATGAGGACAGGCTAAGGGAGTTGGGTATGTTCAGCCTGGAGAAGGTTGCCGAGTGACCTCATTGCAGCCTTTCAATACCTGAAGGGAACTTACTCCCAGGAGGTGAGTAAAGTCTTCAAAAGGGCTGACAATAGCAGGACACGGGGAAATGGTTTTAAGTTAAAAGAGGGAAGATTTAGGTTGGATGTTAGGGAGAAGTTCTTCACTAGGAGAGTGGTTACCCCCTGGAACAGGCTGCCCAGGGAGGTTGTGGATGCCCCGTCCTTGGAGGTGTTAAAGACCAGGTTGGACGGGGCTCTGGGAAACCTGATCTAGTAAAGGTGTGTGTTTGGTGGCCCTGCCAGGCAGGGGGGTTGGAACTACATGATCCTTGACGTCCCTTCCAACCCAGGTCATTCTGTGATTCTGTGATTCTACGGCATTTTAAGGAGAGCTGTTCTTGGGGGTGGCAGTCCTGTCATCTTTCCTACCCAAACCCCTTCATGTACATACATCAGAGATGTAAACTACAAGATATTAAGTGAGATAGTGTGACACCTTTGATGTCTTGGTTGCAGATAGAAAGCTGCTGGAGGAATATGGTCAAGTAGCTTCAAACACTGCATTCCAGCTTTATTTCCAGTGTCCACCATTAGACAAGTCATAGCATACTCTGTATTTCATGCTAGTGATGCCAAACATTTTGTGTGACTTGAAAGAACTGTAGGATTTTTCCTCTAGTGGCCAAATAAATAAGAGTACATCACTGGAAGATTTGTGTTTTCTGAAAAATCTTTTTGTATATTTATTATTTTCAGATTTTAAGATACTCCCAGTTGGCAAAATAAGCACACATAAAGCAAAAAAAATCTGCAGAATTGCAGGTTTCTGTGGGTAGGAAGGGACCTCAAGAGATCATAGAGTCCAACCCTGCTGCTAAAGCAGGTAGCCTACAATAAGTTGCACAGGCAGACATCCACATGGATCTTGAATATCTCCATAGAAGGAGACTCCACAACCTCTCTGGGCAACCTGTTCCTGTGCTCTGTTACCCCTACTGTAAAGAATTTCTTCTGCATGTTTGTATGGAACTACTTGTGTTCCATTTTTAGGTCATTTACTCCCCTTCCTATCACTAGGCACCTCAGAAAAGAGCCTGGCCTCATCCATTTGTCTTCCACTTCCCTTTAAATATTTATAAATGTTAATAAGATCCCTCTTCAGTCTTCTTTTACACAGGGTGAACAAACTCAGCTTATTCAGCCTCTCCTCATATGGGAGTTGCTCCAGGTTCTTATCATTTTTGTGGCCCTCTGCTGGCCTCTTTCTAGGCAATTCCCATCTTATTTGAAAAGGGGTGCACAGAACTGGACAAGGTATACTAAATGTGGCTTCACTAGGGCAGAATAGAGGGGGAAGATCACCTCACACAATCTGCTGACAGCACTTATTTTAAGCGCCCCAGGATACTGCTAGCCTTCTTGGCCACAAGGGCACACTGCTGCCTCATGGCCAACCTGTTGTCCACCAGAACACCTAGGTCCTTCCCTGCAGAGTTCCTCTCCAGCAGGTCATCCCCTAACCTGTAGCCATGCATGTGGCTATTCCTCCCCAGGTGCAACACTTGCTCTTGTTAAATCTCATCAGGTTCTTTTCTGCATAACTCTCCATTTTGTCCAGATCTTGTTGAATAGTAACACAGCCTTCTGGTAAGTCAGCCACTCTTCTCAGCTATGTATCATCAGCACACTTCTAAGGGTTGATTTTGTCCCTTCATCAAGGTCAGTGAAGAAGCTGAACAAGACTAGACCTAGCACCAATGCCTGGGAAACACTGCTAGTTACAGGCTTCCAATCAGACATGGCCCTGCTGATGGGAATCCCCTGAGCTCTGCCAGTCAGACAGTTCTCAGTCTGTCTCACTGTCCACTAATCTATCCCCCACTTTCTGAGTTTCATAACAAGGATTTTGTGGGGGACAGTATCAAACACCTTGCTGAAGTCAAGGCATACACAACATTCACTGCTCTCTCGACATCTACCCACACAGTGATGACATGATTGTAGGTTACCAGGTTAGTTAAGTAAGATTTCCCCTTGTGACAACTCCTGATAATGTCCTGCTCTTCCAAAGAAATGGAAAAATTATGTGTAAGCCCCAGTCTGTGAAAATGTGCACTTGTATTTGTGGCTTCTTTTCTTCAAAGAGAAAATGGACTTGCAGTGTAAGAAATGAAACCAACCTGAAGTGAGAGCTTCCCACTGTTGCAAACAAAACTTATGTTTCCAAGGTCATATTAAAAGCACAGAGACTGCAGCCTGAGATAAATACCAAGCATATCCAAGGGATTAATGCAAAACCTGCTGCATGTCACAGTTCAAGACTGAACCTGATCTTTGATAGCCCACTTATGTTTGTACTGCTAAAGCAGGCCAGCTTTTATGGTAAATGGCAAACAAGGAAATGTGACTGGCATTCTCCAAAAGTTGTTACTGACATTCAGAACACAGAATCATCGGTGATTATTTAAACACCAGAAATTTAACTGTTTATATTCTGGATATGTTTGTGCTGTGGTAGCACTTGAGCATTCAGTCAGTGATTAGGGCGTACATATGCAAGCACTTCTGCAACCTATGATCAAAAGATGTTCTTGGATATACAGAGAAAATTTACACAGCAAGCTGAATGGGACACAGAATGAATGATGGTGGCATTGTATGTTGTGGTTGCATTTTTTTTCAAATTATATCATACATTACTCGATTAGCAGAATTTCTAATAGCGAGCAAGTATTGTATAGTCCAAATCCTGGTAGAAGATGATGGATGAAAATTAGTTCACTCTTGAATTCTCTTGCATTCAGGAAGAATTTCAGTGTCAACAGTTTATGTGTTGGTTTGGCCCAATTCTGTGACTAATGAGTTGCACCAGGAGAGGGGGAAGGGAAGAAAAGGGAAAATGTAGGGAGATGGACCTTAAAACAAAACAGCAGCAACAAGCTAAGGAGGAAAGTTAATTTATTGAATATCATACTGGAATGCAAGATAACGAAATATAATGCAACATAATTGGAATTGATGCTATTAAATCAATTAAAATGAGAGAGAGTGTTACTGCTGTCTGTGCGCTGTTTTTGTAGCAGTCAGTACCTGTTGCTCTTCCACTCATAGCAACCCCACAGCAGACAGATCATCTGACAGACTAGGACAAACAGCTGCTTAACACAGTCTGTCTCTAAAGCAGCTATTACAAAGGCTCATCCATACGCCTTGGGATCCTTAATACACCCCCTTCTGAGGTAATCAATAACAAGTATACATGGAGCCCGTGAGCCAGTCACAATAGGATGCTTTTCCCAGTCTTTACCAGTGAGACTTATTTCTGCCTTCAAAACAGTTAATTCTTGAAAGCCCCCAGTCACTCCAGAAATACAAACTGATTTTGTCCCTTCGTGACTAGAGGGCATTAGAGTGCACCAAGCACCGGTGTCTACCTGTGGGTCTGAGATGCCAGGCCATTGAATTCACACATTCCAATACACTGTATTTTCCCTTTCACCCCACTGGCTGAAGGCAGGGCACCTCTATTTCTTGCCTGCATTATTATTCTCTTGCGAGTCATGATCAGAACCCACAGTAACAGGAGAAATTGCATTGGTGGCTTTGTTTCTGAGATGGTGGAGTTCAGGACATCATGTGTCAGGAAAAGAATACCAAGCAGAATCACAATCCTAGACTTTCAGTACTTGCCTTAAGGCCTACTCAGCCATTCACAAGCCATCCAAGAGGTTTCTCCAGTGCACTGATGACAACTTTCCGAGGCAAATGGCAGATGAGCCAACTTGGAGAGGAGGGCTACTGGATCAAAAAAAGGGTTCTGGCAAAAGGGTTCTGGGACAGGAATTAGTGAGGCTAACTCAGAGTTTTAAATGAAATTTGAAGGGGGTGGGGTTGTAGCTGGACTTGCACTGGTAGGGCAGCACTCTAGTATTGATCAAGGCCAGGTGACCTCCCACCCACCTAGGGTGAAATTGGCATGCTCAGCTCACACCCTGAAGTGCCTGTACACCAGTGCATGAAGCGTGGTGGATAAGCAGGAGAAGTTAGAAATCCATGTTTGGGCAAAAGATGAAGGGAAGGTTATGGAGCAGACTGTCTTGAGGGAGATGACACGGCATGTGCTGGACGACTGAGGTATCAGGCCAAGCCAGCACAGGTTCATGAAGGGTAGCTCCTGTTTGACCAACCTGATCTCCTCCTGTGATCTAGTGACCCATCTGGTGGATGAGGGAAAGAATGTTGATGTGGTCTACCTAGACTTCAGCAAAGCCTTTGACACTGTCTCCCACAGTATTCTCCTGCAGAAGCTGGCAGCCTGTGGACTGAACGGGTACACTCTTGGCTGGGTAAGGAGCTGGCTGGAGGACCGGGCTCAGAGACTGATGGTGAATGGAGTTAAATCCAGCTGGCGACCGGTCATGAGTGGTGTTCCCTGGGAGTCGGTGCTGGGGCATGTCATCTTCAGTATCTTTATTGATAACCTGGATGAGGGCATCGAGTGCACCCTCAGTAAGTTTGCAGATAACACCAAGTTGGCTGGGAGTGTGGATCTGCCTGAGGGTAGCGAGGCCCTACAGAGGGATCTGGACAGGCTGGATAGCTGGGCTGAAGCCAATGGGATGAGGTTCAACAAGACTAAATGCCATGTCCTGCATTTTGGCTACAACAACCCTGGGTGACACTACAGGCCTGGGGCGGAGTGGTTGGAATACTTTGTAGAGGAAATGGACCTGGGAGTATTGATTGATGCTGGGCTGAATATGAGCCAACAGTGTGCCCAGCTGGCCAAGAAGGCCAACGCATCCTGGCTTGCATCAGAAACAGTGTTGCCAGCAGGAGCAGAGAGGTGATTGTCCCCCTGTACTCAGCCGCCGCATCACAAGTACTGGGTCCAATTTTGAGCCCCTCACTGCAAGAAAGAAATCTAGGCCCTGGAACACGTTCAAAGGAAGGCAACAAAGCTGGTGAGGGGTCTGGAGCACGGGACTTATGGGGAGAGGCTGAAGGAGCTGGGAATGTTCAGCCTGGAGGAGGCTCAGGGGAGACCTCACTGCTATCTATAACTTCCTGAAGGGAGGCTGTAGTGAGCAGGGGGTCGGCCTCTTCTCTTGTGTCATTAGTGATAGGACTAGAGGGAATGGTTTCAAGCTGCAGCAGGGGAGATTCAAGCTGAATGTTAGGAAATACTACTTCTCAGAAAGGGTGGTCAGGCAGAGGAGTGGACTGCCCATGGAGGTGGTGGAGTCAACGATCCTGGGGGTGTTCAAGGAATGACTGGATGTTGTGTAGAGGGACATGGTGTAAAGGTGATAACAGAGGATAGTTTGAAGGTGGCTAATATAAAGATATTGACCAAGATGGTGATAAATAGTCAAAGGCTATTAGTAAAGAAAACTCACTAATGACAATGCCTGAACCAGATAGCTGAGGCAGTCACCACTGGAGAGCAATCTCCAAGAGATGCTGACTCAGTGGTGGTCAGCCCTTAAATGAGGTCTCAGAGGGGGTGGAGTCGAAGTCCACCCCTTCCCGGAGCACAGCTAGATCACTCTCACCTGTGCTCCCGCAGCTGACCCAACACTTGCCTCAGCTGATTAATCAGTGATTCAAGCTGTGATTTCCCATACACATGTTTTAGTGGGAGCTGTTGGTTATAGGTGAACAATAGGATTGGATGATCTTTTAGGTGTTCATTTGTTGCCAAAGCTCCAATTTTATGCACTTTTTGATTATACTCAAGTTATGTCCATAACTCCTCCCATCCCCATGCTGGGGGCTACTGCCAGCCTACTTCCATATGGGCTGTGGGGCTGTGACCTCACAGAGTTATCCCCACCTGCCAGACTGTGACCTCATGGCTCTGCCCATGTAAACCAGCAGCCAGCACCTGGTCCCTCCCAGTGTGGTCGTGGCCAGCTTTGAGCAATGGCTGTCGATAGCTTTCTCCTTATCTCCAGCCTCCTTCTGGTGGCTGGGGTGACTCTGCTCACCACTTCCTGGCGCCAGCAGGTAGGGAAATTTGAGGGTGGGAGTCACTTGAGGCTAGGTGACTCGGGACTTTGGAGTGAGGGTTAGGGCTGCCCTGCATGTCCTCTCACTGTGCCACGTTCATGTGCTTGTAGGTTTCTGACCGGTGCCGGCAATGGTGGGGATGGTGTCAGCAAGTGTTAGCACTGATGTCAGGTGAGTCCCCTGAGGGTCAGCCTGGCACATTCCCAGGCAGGACCAGCCTGCTGGGAGAAGCCAAGCTTCGTACCGGACTCTGTCATGTAGCAGCCAGACCAGGTGGGCCTGGAAGATCCCCGGTGGCCCCCTGCCCTACTGTGGCTCAGACCCGCTCCCTGTTTTACAGGTGCTGAGAGTCAGGCAGGCAGGCACAGGAGCCCCCTGTGCAGGCCACGTGGCTCCCGGCAGCAAGGGTCACGAAAGCAGGGCAGTACCATCGTGCCCCATCTGATCCAGCCAGGAACGACCCAGCCTTGGTTGCAGCCCAGTCTGTGCCCTTCTCTTCACATGGGCTCTGACACTGGTACCATGAGCTCCATGGGGAAACCCGGCAGGCTTCCCAGACTGGACCAGCACCTGCAGGTTCTGGTGGCACGTGGAACCCCCAGGAGTCTCCGTCAGCGTTCAAGGCCACGCAGTGGAGTTAAAGACCTGCCACCTGAGATCTCCAACTACGCAAAGCCACCAGTGAAGGGGATGATCTTTCAGGAGGGCCTCATTCAAACAGAAGAGAGAAAACGCTGGTGGGAATACAAGACCAAGAGGCGTGTTTGGCCTATGCGCCCCCCCGTGCTTCCCAAAGGGCACAAGGAAGCAGGAGCAGCAGCAAGACCATCCCGGGGACCAGCCTTGAGCCTGGAGAAAAAAGCGGGCACCAAAACTGAAACCTGCCAGCCCTTCAACTCTGGCTTCAGTGACCAGAGAAGCTCAGAGAAATCGGACAGGCTCGCTATGGAAAGGCCGTACCGGCAGCTCTTGGTGTCCCTGAAACGTCCCAAGACTAACAATGATGGTCAACAACAAGTCAGGCAGCAGAACTGAAGAGCAACCTCCTGGCACCTCCTCCTGCACACTGCCACCAGTGGAGGAGTCAAGGGTGCATGAGTACATCCTATAAAACAGAGGAGGGGACATGCTGGTGGAAGAGCAAGGCCAAGAGGCCTTCTGAGCAATGTATTGCCTCCCCAGCACTTTTCAGATTCTAGATGGAAGCAGGAGCAGCTGCAGGACCAGCACCAGGGCCAGCATCAAGCCTGCACAATGGGAGACAGCAGAGCAGAAACCTGCCAGCACCTCAATGCTGCTGTCGTTTTTATGGATCATTGTTGACGTACCAAGAGAGAACTGAATCTCTGCCCTAAAATCATCATTTTTATCATACTATTTCAGTTTGAGGTCTTTCAAAATTCTGAAAAGATAGTTTAATAAAAGTCACGCTAGTCTTCAGACAACTGCTGTCCTTCTTTTGTGGCCCTCTGCTGGCCTCCTTCTAGGCAATCCCCATCTTATTTGAAAAGGGGTGCACAGAACTGGACAAGGTATACTAAATGTGGCTTCACTAGGGCAGAACAGAGGGGGGAGATCACCTCACACAATCTGCTGACAGCACTTATTTTAATGCGCCCCAGGATACTGCTAGCCTTCTTGGCCACAAGGGCACACTGCTGCCTCATGGTCAACCTGTTGTCCACCAGAACACCTAGGTCCTTCCCTGCAGAGTTCCTCTCCAGCAGGTCATCCCCTAACCTGTAGCCATGCATGTGGCTATTCCTCCCCAGGTGCAACACTTGCTCTTGTTAAATCTCATCAGGTTCTTTTCTGCATAACTCTCCATTTTGTCCAGATCTTGTTGAATAGTAACACAGCCTTCTGGTAAGTCAGCCACTCTTCTCAGCTATGTATCATCAGCACACTTGCTAAGGGTTGATTTTGTCCCTTCATCAAGGTCAATGAAGAAGCTGAACAAGACTAGACCCAGCACCAATGCCTGGGAAACACTGCTAGTTACAGGCTTCCAATCAGACATGCCCCTGCTGATGGGAATCCCCTGAGCCCTGCCAGTCAGACAGTTCTCAATCTGTCTCACTGTCCACTAATCTATCCCCTACTTTCTGAGTTTCATAACAAGGATTTTGTGGGGGACAGTATCAAACACCTTGCTGAAGTCAAGGCATACACAACATTCACTGCTCTCTCCACATCTACCCACACAGTGATGACATGATTGTAGGTTACCAGGTCAGTTAAGTAAGATTTCCCCTTGTGACAACTCCTGATAATGTCCTGCTCTTCCAAAGAAATGGAAAAATTATGTGTAAGCCCCAGTCTGTGAAAACGTGCACTTGTTTTTGTGACTTCTTTTGTTCAAAGAGAAAATGGACTTGCAGTGTAAGAAAAGAAACCAACCTGAAGTGAGAGCTTCCCACTGTTGCAAACAAAACTTATGTTTCCAAGGTCATATTAAAAGCATAGAGACTGCAGCCTGAGATAAATACCAAGCATATCCAAGGGATTAATGCAAAACCTGCTGCATGTCACAGTTCAAGACTGAACCTGATCTTTGATAGCCCACTTATGTTTGTACTGCTAAAGCAGACCAGCTTTTATGGTAAATGGCAAACAAGGAAATGTGACTGGCATTCTCCAAAAGTTGTTACTGACATTCAGAACACAGAATCATCGGTGATTATTTAAACACCAGAAATTTAACTGTTTATATTCTGGATATGTTTGTGTTGTTGTAGCACTTGAGCATTCAGTCAGTGATTAGGGCGTATATATGCAAGCACTTCTGCAGCCTATGATCAAAGGATGTTCTTGGATATACAGAGAAAATTTACACAGCAAGCTGAATGGGACACAGAATGAATGATGGTGGCATTGTATGTTGTGGTTGCATTTTTTTTTCAAATTATATCATACATTACCCGATTAGCAGAATTTCTAATAGCGAGCAAGTATTGTATAGTCCAAATCCTGGTAGAAGATGATGGATGAAAATTAGTTCACTCTTGAATTCTCTTGCATTCAGGAAGAATTTCAGTGTCAACAGTTTATGTGTTGGTTTGGCCCAATTCTGTGACTAATGAGTTGCACCAGGAGAGGGGGAAGGGAAGAAAAGGGAAAATGTAGGGAGATGGACCTTAAAACAAAACAGCAGCAACAAGCTAAGGAGGAAAGTTAATTTATTGAATATCATATTGGAATGCAAGATAACGAAATATAATGCAACATAATTGGAATTGATGCTATTAAATCAATTAAAATGAGAGAGAGTGCTACTGCTGTCTGTGCGCTGTTTTTGTAGCAGTCAGTACCTGTTGCTCTTCCACTCATAGCAACCCCACAGCAGACAGATCATCTGACAGACTAGGACAAACGGCTGCTTAACACAGTCTGTCTCTAAAGCAGCTATTACAAAGGCTCATCCATATGCCTTGGGATCCTTAATACACCCCCTTCTGAGGTAATCAATAACAAGTATACATGGAGCCCGTGAGCCAGTCACAATAGGATGCTTTTCCCAGTCTTTACCAGTGAGACTTATTTCTGCCTTCAAAACAGTCAATTCTTGAAAGCCCCCAGTCACTCCAGAAATACAAACTGATTTTGTCCCTTCGTGACTAGAGGGCATTAGAGTGCACCAAGCACCGGTGTCTACCTGTGGGTCTGAGATGCCAGGCCATTGAATTCACACATTCCAATACACTGTATTTTCCCTTTCACCCCACTGGCTGAAGGCAGGGCACCTCTATTTCTTGCCTGCATTATTATTCTCTTGCGAGTCATGATCAGAACCCACAGTAACAGGAGAAATTGCATTGGTGGCTTTGTTTCTGAGATGGTGGAGTTCAGGACATCATGTGTCAGGAAAAGAATACCAAGCAGAATCACAATCCTAGACTTTCAGTACTTGCCTTAAGGCCTACTCAGCCATTCACAAGCCATCCAAGAGGTTTCTCCAGTGCACTGATGACAACTTTCCGAGGCAAATGGCAGATGAGCCAACTTGGAGAGGAGGGCTACTGGATCAAAAAAAGGGTTCTGGCAAAAGGGTTCTGGGACAGGAATTAGTGAGGCTAACTCAGAGTTTTAAATGAAATTTGAAGGGGGTGGGGTTGTAGCTGGACTTGCACTGGTAGGGCAGCACTCTAGTATTGATCAAGGCCAGGTGACCTCCCACCCCCCTAGGGTGAAATTGGCATGCTCAGCTCACACCCTGAAGTGCCTGTACACCAGTGCATGAAGTGTGGTGGATAAGCAGGAGAAGTTAGAAATCCATGTTTGGGCAAAAGATGAAGGGAAGGTTATGGAGCAGACTGTCTTGAGGGAGATGACACGGCATGTGCTGGACGACTGAGGTATCAGGCCAAGCCAGCACAGGTTCATGAAGGGTAGCTCCTGTTTGACCAACCTGATCTCCTCCTGTGATCTAGTGACCCATCTGGTGGATGAGGGAAAGAATGTTGATGTGGTCTACCTAGACTTCAGCAAAGCCTTTGACACTGTCTCCCACAGTATTCTCCTGCAGAAGCTGGCAGCCTGTGGACTGAACGGGTACACTCTTGGCTGGGTAAGGAGCTGGCTGGAGGACCGGGCTCAGAGACTGATGGTGAATGGAGTTAAATCCAGCTGGCGACCGGTCATGAGTGGTGTTCCCTGGGAGTCGGTGCTGGGGCATGTCATCTTCAGTATCTTTATTGATAATCTGGATGAGGGCATCGAGTGCACCCTCAGTAAGTTTGCAGATAACACCAAGTTGGCTGGGAGTGTGGATCTGCCTGAGGGTAGCGAGGCCCTACAGAGGGATCTGGACAGGCTGGATAGCTGGGCTGAAGCCAATGGGATGAGGTTCAACAAGACTAAATGCCATGTCCTGCATTTTGGCTACAACAACCCTGGGTGACACTACAGGCCTGGGGCGGAGTGGTTGGAATACTTTGTAGAGGAAATGGACCTGGGAGTATTGATTGATGCTGGGCTGAATATGAGCCAACAGTGTGCCCAGCTGGCCAAGAAGGCCAACGCATCCTGGCTTGCATCAGAAACAGTGTTGCCAGCAGGAGCAGAGAGGTGATTGTCCCCCTGTACTCAGCCGCCGCATCACAAGTACTGGGTCCAATTTTGAGCCCCTCACTGCAAGAAAGAAATCTAGGCCCTGGAACACGTTCAAAGGAAGGCAACAAAGCTGGTGAGGGGTCTGGAGCACGGGACTTATGGGGAGAGGCTGAAGGAGCTGGGAATGTTCAGCCTGGAGGAGGCTCAGGGGAGACCTCACTGCTATCTATAACTTCCTGAAGGGAGGCTGTAGTGAGCAGGGGGTCGGCCTCTTCTCTTGTGTCATTAGTGATAGGACTAGAGGGAATGGTTTCAAGCTGCAGCAGGGGAGATTCAAGCTGAATGTTAGGAAATACTACTTCTCAGAAAGGGTGGTCAGGCAGAGGAGTGGACTGCCCATGGAGGTGGTGGAGTCAACGATCCTGGGGGTGTTCAAGGAATGACTGGATGTTGTGTAGAGGGACATGGTGTAAAGGTGATAACAGAGGATAGTTTGAAGGTGGCTAATATAAAGATATTGACCAAGATGGTGATAAATAGTCAAAGGCTATTAGTAAAGAAAACTCACTAATGACAATGCCTGAACCAGATAGCTGAGGCAGTCACCACTGGAGAGCAATCTCCAAGAGATGCTGACTCAGTGGTGGTCAGCCCTTAAATGAGGTCTCAGAGGGGGTGGAGTCGAAGTCCACCCCTTCCCGGAGCACAGCTAGATCACTCTCACCTGTGCTCCCGCAGCTGACCCAACACTTGCCTCAGCTGATTAATCAGTGATTCAAGCTGTGATTTCCCATACACATGTTTTAGTGGGAGCTGTTGGTTATAGGTGAACAATAGGATTGGATGATCTTTTAGGTGTTCATTTGTTGCCAAAGCTCCAATTTTATGCACTTTTTGATTATACTCAAGTTATGTCCATAACTCCTCCCATCCCCATGCTGGGGGCTACTGCCAGCCTACTTCCATATGGGCTGTGGGGCTGTGACCTCACAGAGTTATCCCCACCTGCCAGACTGTGACCTCATGGCTCTGCCCATGTAAACCAGCAGCCAGCACCTGGTCCCTCCCAGTGTGGTCGTGGCCAGCTTTGAGCAATGGCTGTCGATAGCTTTCTCCTTATCTCCAGCCTCCTTCTGGTGGCTGGGGTGACTCTGCTCACCACTTCCTGGCGCCAGCAGGTAGGGAAATTTGAGGGTGGGAGTCACTTGAGGCTAGGTGACTCGGGACTTTGGAGTGAGGGTTAGGGCTGCCCTGCATGTCCTCTCACTGTGCCACGTTCATGTGCTTGTAGGTTTCTGACCGGTGCCGGCAATGGTGGGGATGGTGTCAGCAAGTGTTAGCACTGATGTCAGGTGAGTCCCCTGAGGGTCAGCCTGGCACATTCCCAGGCAGGACCAGCCTGCTGGGAGAAGCCAAGCTTCGTACCGGACTCTGTCATGTAGCAGCCAGACCAGGTGGGCCTGGAAGATCCCCGGTGGCCCCCTGCCCTACTGTGGCTCAGACCCGCTCCCTGTTTTACAGGTGCTGAGAGTCAGGCAGGCAGGCACAGGAGCCCCCTGTGCAGGCCACGTGGCTCCCGGCAGCAAGGGTCACGAAAGCAGGGCAGTACCATCGTGCCCCATCTGATCCAGCCAGGAACGACCCAGCCTTGGTTGCAGCCCAGTCTGTGCCCTTCTCTTCACATGGGCTCTGACACTGGTACCATGAGCTCCATGGGGAAACCCGGCAGGCTTCCCAGACTGGACCAGCACCTGCAGGTTCTGGTGGCACGTGGAACCCCCAGGAGTCTCCGTCAGCGTTCAAGGCCACGCAGTGGAGTTAAAGACCTGCCACCTGAGATCTCCAACTACGCAAAGCCACCAGTGAAGGGGATGATCTTTCAGGAGGGCCTCATTCAAACAGAAGAGAGAAAACGCTGGTGGGAATACAAGACCAAGAGGCGTGTTTGGCCTATGCGCCCCCCCGTGCTTCCCAAAGGGCACAAGGAAGCAGGAGCAGCAGCAAGACCATCCCGGGGACCAGCCTTGAGCCTGGAGAAAAAAGCGGGCACCAAAACTGAAACCTGCCAGCCCTTCAACTCTGGCTTCAGTGACCAGAGAAGCTCAGAGAAATCGGACAGGCTCGCTATGGAAAGGCCGTACCGGCAGCTCTTGGTGTCCCTGAAACGTCCCAAGACTAACAATGATGGTCAACAACAAGTCAGGCAGCAGAACTGAAGAGCAACCTCCTGGCACCTCCTCCTGCACACTGCCACCAGTGGAGGAGTCAAGGGTGCATGAGTACATCCTATAAAACAGAGGAGGGGACATGCTGGTGGAAGAGCAAGGCCAAGAGGCCTTCTGAGCAATGTATTGCCTCCCCAGCACTTTTCAGATTCTAGATGGAAGCAGGAGCAGCTGCAGGACCAGCACCAGGGCCAGCATCAAGCCTGCACAATGGGAGACAGCAGAGCAGAAACCTGCCAGCACCTCAATGCTGCTGTCGTTTTTATGGATCATTGTTGACGTACCAAGAGAGAACTGAATCTCTGCCCTAAAATCATCATTTTTATCATACTATTTCAGTTTGAGGTCTTTCAAATTTCTGAAAAGATAGTTTAATAAAAGTCACGCTAGTCTTCAGACAACTGCTGTCCTTCTTTCTTGGCTTTTAGCAATAAGAGCAAGCTCTCTCTAGGAAGAACAGCTTCAGAGCAGGTTAGACTGCACCGGGGAAGGGATCTGAAGAAAAAAGGGCTGATGGGGGCTATTTGAAGCCAGCAAAAGTGCTCTGCCTGTGCCAGGGGGCTGGCAGCTTGTGGGCAGGCTGCTGAGCTTGTGTGGAAGCAGGCAGCACTGCCCACTCTGGACCAGGCTACCAGGCCATCCATAGCCTCAGTGAGGCCAGCAGCTTGCTGCCACCCACAGAGCATACAGGGTGAGCAAACGGTGTTGGTTTGTGCGCCTTGCTGTGCAGCCTGTGTAGTGTTCAGTCAATTGCTGTCCTTCTTCCTTGACTTTTAGCAATAAGAGCCAGCTCCCTCTATGAAGAACAGCTTCAAAGTAGGCAAGCCTGCACTGGAGAATGGATCTGCAGCAAAAAGTGCTTCAGTTCATTTAGTCCAAGTAGCATCAGTGGAATGAGGGATAGAAGTAACCTTTCCTTTAACATCCAGTTCAGCACTGGAAGTCAAGGTTCTAAAAGGAGCTTTGTTTCAGTACAGATGCAGCCCGATCCCATTCATGTGCAACTAAAGTCCCATTTTCACTTGGTGTGTAGTACTCTTTGGACCTCTGTATGCTCAACTCTAGAATCCAAGGGATTGCCCTTGGTTGTTCCCCTTGGCAGTATTAAAAGTTAAATTTCTTGACAAATACGAAGTCCTTGGAGAAGCTGATATTAAAGGTAGTCAAGTGAAACCCATGGTGCTTTCTCTCTGTGCACAGACAGAGCAAATGATCGTCTTTGCATTTCTTGAAATGATTTCAATTGAATCTTGAGCCAACTCAGGTCTCCTGAATTTAGACTCAGAAGATCCAGTGGAGGAGAAAATAGCAAGCAGCATTTGTAGACTGAATCAATTAGCATCAAAGAGCCTGATCCTGCAAAATGTTTCATGACTTTGATTTCAGTTTAATTCACTATAAGCTGTGATTTTTCAGTGTAATTGGCCTGTATGTCTGAGAGACAATATTGCCCTTTAGTAAGAAATTTTCCCATTCTTGTTAACACTAATGCAGTGCTGGAAAGGTGTGCAATGCCATGATTATTAAAAGCTTGATTTTATTCACTACTGAGAGAGCTGAATCTTAGAAATTTATAGAGATTCAAGAACCATGGAAGTACCTTTGGAAAAGAGAACATTTCAGATGTATAATATATTTTAGTAAGTATCTATTTTCTGTCTTCTTTCTTCAGGTCAATCTACCTGCACAAATTGCTGCATCACTAGGTTCAGCCAGTTTAAATGCCGGTCATCAAGAAAAATGCAGGAACGATTGTCCTTGCTGACCTCAAAACTGTGATCAAACAGGAAACATCAGACCTCTGCTTGTACTGACTTGCTCTAAAATATTGTTCAGATTCTGAAATGCCTTATATAACGTTGAAGTATTCTCATGTAGGAGCTTGTAAACATAAACATTACATTTAGCATCCCAGGTGTAAAAATGCTATGATTTCCTTTGGTCAGGTAATGTTTATTTGAAGGTCTGAAGGTCAGTTGTTAATGGACAGAGTATCAAAGAACTTACTAGGAAAACTGGGTGTGATTATGCAAATTTCCTGGAATAATAGGAGCAAATGTAGCAACTTAACCAAAAACACAGAAAAAAAATCCTTCTCTTTTTCAGGTATGTCATAAATCTTGCTGGGCTACAAAAGATCATTGTAAAGAAAAGAAATGCTATCTTCTAAGAGCAAAGCCACTCCTCCCTTAGTACCTGAGTTCATCTACGATATACAGTGCAATTAACAGTCTTTTCTAAGGACAAGTGATTTACTGAAGTCAGCAATAGAACAACAGGATGGTATGACAATGGTATGCTTGTGAGGTGTTTGTATCCATCACAGCTGAGATTTAATTGCTCCAGTTTTAATATATATGGAATCTCGCTATCACTGGGAATTAAACATAGAATAATCTCTATCTTGTGGCAGATCCTTAGCAGATATCTGCTATCATAGCACTGCGGTACTCACTGGGGCACATGCTCAACTAGAAAATTCTTCCCTTTGTTGCTTTCAGTCTTTCTGATTATCCTCTCCCTTAAATTGTATTTTAGTGTAAAGCAGCTACTAAAAGTAATAGAGAACACTAGAATGTGTGCAGCTGAATCTTCAATATTGCTAACATGATAATGTATGTCCAGTCTCTAGGGCAGCTTGTTTTGTAATCAGATACCCAATACACTTTGCTTTAGAACTTCCCACCACAGCTGGGATACTATGACTAGGAATGAGATATAGAATATGGTATTTGGTCATAATTTTGGGATGGGGGTTAGTTAATATGGCATCAGTCTACAAGAAAGGCAGGAAGTAGGATCTGGGAAACTACAGGCAATTTGACCTCTCTATAAGGGTGGTTTATGGAGCTGGTCACAGGTTGTCACTTCAGGACATTTTTGGTCTCCTCTCAGGTGACATGTGAAGAGACAGTACCAAGTTTTGCCAGAAGAGATTTAGATTGAATACTGGGAGGGATTTTTTCACAGAGATAGTGGTGAAACACTGGAAGAGGCTGCTCAGGGCAATGATAGAATTCCCATCCCTAGAAGTATTTGAGAAGTGTGGACGTGGCACTAATGGATGTGGTTTAGTGTTGGGACTCAAAAGGTCAGGTTAATAGTAGAACTAGATGATCTTCAAGGCCTTTTCTATGATTCTTTGACTCTACAATTCTATGGAAATGCTTCTTTGCCAAATTCATATGATACTTCTAACTCTTTGGACAGTATGAGCAGCTGCAGCTTTTTCCAGGTTCCTGCCATTTCTGTTATATCCTCCTTTAATACTGGGAGATCTACCGATATGCTGAGGTAGGATTAACACTTAGAAAAACAAAATTATAAAAATACTTAAGAGTTTAGAGCAAACTATTAACATGGCAGTAATTATCCACCTGAACACATTACTGCATATTCAATGATCTTTATCCTTTTGAAATTCATACTGGTTCATTATCACATCTTTGTTACCATAACAAAACAGTATCATAAGCAATATAATTTTAACATGAGTATAACATCCTGTGTCATGTGGAAAAGAAATGAAATTTGAAAAATATCCTTGTGCCATTTGTCAACTTCCACTTTGTTCTTTGACAGCAGATTCTATGTTTTTCTACTGCACCGTAAATTAGCATTTCCACAGAATGCCATCTATGCAAAAATGATTTCTCCTTACGGTGTGGTATATTATAATAGTTAGTTACACTGCAGCATTCAGGGACTATTACAGAAGACATATGTCCCTCTTATGTCCAATTCAGTGTTCTACTCTTCAAAAGGTGCCAAAAGCCTACTTACTTCACACAGTGAAATTATATGAGCTATGACTTGCACAAAAAGCTGAACAGAGAAAAGAAATGAAGAAACTGGACAAAACAGAAACCAAGTGAAACATGAAAAGGAAATTGTGCGTTAGGTTTTCACATAGTTTAAGCAAGCAGAATATGCCTCATTAAAAGCATCTTATAACAATGACATGTATCAAACAAAGCAAGAATAATGCATACAAACGTGTCTAAAAAGGTAACATAGCATTTGGATCAGAAAATTACATAGTCTATTTTATCAAACATAAAGAATTAGTCAGAAATAAATTGGACGCCAATAAGCTTTTGGTCCAGAAACATGCATACAAAGTTCTCATTGCTCCAGAAGACATTCTTCTTGTTTGGCTGCTTAGTGGTGCTGAGAACTCGGGATTTTTCCCTTACTTAGTCTCTTTAAAATAGTTTTCTTAGAAAGCTTTGTGATTCAGATTTACATTCATATTCATTTATTTTCAAAATCATGGGCGAAATATTTTTAACACTAACAAAGCCTGTTTAATAAGGTGAGTGTGGGATGTATGGTGTAGTTCTGGATTCTACACAGCCTTCCCAAACATCATGATTTGTACGCAATGATTCTGTCTTCATTCTGAAACTCTTGCATTATGCCAGTGCTTATGATTGTTCTGAGACTACTGATCCCTAGGAGAGGCATGCAGAAAAATATCTGAAACTGCTACAGTGAGGCAAAGTTGTAAAGGAGAAGCTGGAAGGACCAGACATCAACAACAAAACAAGGAAAAGACAGTCCCATAGGCCTTAGGTAGATAACTGAATGACATCCTCTGTCCTCAGCATTCTCAAGATCCTACCGTTCTTTCTTCCTTGTCTGTCCTTATATCACTGAAGATAATAACTCTCTTTAATAATACAGAAGAGATGCGAACTTGACTACTACAATGTTTTCTAAATAACTCTACTTTCAATATTTGTATACCACAGCCTTCAAATTACACTAGAAACTGAAACATGTAAGTTGACATGTTCTGTTGAAAAGAAATAAATTTAGTGGCTTTTTTTGTTTGATAATTAGTTTTTCTGGGTTGGTTTTTTTTTTTTGGGGGGGGGGGGGAGGTCGAGTGGGGTGGGAGAGGAGGGGGTGGTTTTTGTTTGGTTTTGGAGTATTTTTTCTCCATTTTACAGTGTTTGTTTCAGAAAGTGATCTGTGTGGCTGCCCAATAAATGAAATTGTTTAAATTTTAAAAGCAATTATCAAATTACTGTTCTGCACTGTATGTATTAGTCCATTATTAATAGATTTCCATGTGATACTTCTTTATTGCTTTTTAATGAAAGAAATTTAGCCAGTTGCTTTTCTAATTGCGACTTGATTGTATTCCAGTTTTTACAATAGACTTTCATAAGGTGAAATTAAACACAATTTTCTCTCTTCGGTGTCACATGCCCTGAAAATGTGCACCTAACCGGTTCAGAAAACCTGCTGCTTGTGCATTCACTCAAGAAGCTGAAAGCAGCACAGTAGAAAAATTATGTTTTGGGGAGGTTGTGTTTATTAGAACTGTATGCTTTAGAAAGTAACCAAGCATGTAGGCAAAGAATAGTTCAGTCACAAAATAAGCCAGTAAAAATCATCTCTTTTCAAGGTACTTTGCTGGGAAAGAAAATAAATAATAAATAAATACATAAACAAACAAACAACAAAGCAAAGCAAAACAAAAGACACTGTTTGCTGGTCTCCCAGGTGAGTCTAAAATTCAGATGTTTGGAAAAAAGTCAAAGGCTAGCTTCAATGAGATTGCAGATAGTTGTATAGATACAAGTATATTCTGACCAAAATTCTCTGTTAACAATATAAAAATTGCAAAGCAGATTATCTCAACAGTTAAACAATGACATAAATAAGGTCTCTTGTAGAAGGCTGTGTATATATTATTTAAAAGTTTTCCCTGTAGGACCCTGCCTCATGAGCCTTCTCTTCATGAGATCAAGCAGGGATTAAGATAGGCAGTACAGTGCACTCAAACACTTAAAAGAAAAGATTAGCAAGTATCTGCGAAAGGTTGTTATCTTCTGTGTGGGTCACCATGCTGAGAGGGATAGAAAAATGCATTTGGTAGTATGGCAGAAATATCCAGCTGCATGATCAAAGAGCTGCTCAGCCTCCAAAGGAGAGTGCTTTTGAGCTATTCTTGTCTTTCAGCTTCTCCTTATTCCTCTCCCTTGGCCCTTCTGTTTCTTTCCCATTCTGCATCTTCTTCTCCTTTCCCTTATAATATTCTTACCTATCCCTTCCCATCCTCTGCATCCATTCAGTTAGAATTGTTTTCTTCATTTCTTCCTGGCAACTTAAAGCCAGACCTTACACATGAAGTCAGAAACTACGGTTACAGAAATAGGAACTGCAGCACTGCCCAAAAGGCAAAAGCAGTGATGGACACAGGAATATGCTCCGAACCAGGCTGCAACATGTCCATAAACTCAGGACAGGGCCATAACTCAGGAGGCAACTAGAAGCAGGCTGAATCCAGAGCAACTTCAGCAAACAGAAATGGTGCATTCAAACAATTCATGCACAATTAAGTTTATATACAAAATCTTACAGCTAGTTCAAATTGGGAGAAGTTTTCCTAAGAATGGCAAAAAAATAATAATACTCTTACTGTTCTTACTACCTCAGAAATCACCCAAATGTCAGATTATTGCTCCATAGCACAGAGACCTAATGAAATACATTCAAGAATATTTTTAAATGGTAAAAATAGTATTAGTTTGATCCTCTGAAAGTATCTGAACTATTTTAGCTGAAAATACCCTAAAAGTTTCTTCTGCAGAGGGCAGTGGTCATGGTCCTAAGTTGCCAGTGTTCAAGGAGCGTCTAGACAACTCTCTCAGACATATGGTCTGATTTCTGGATTCCTATGTGGATCTAAAAGTTGGACTCAATGATCCTTATGGGTCCCTTCTCACTCAGGATGTTCTGTGAGTCTATGGAAATAAAATATAGAGAGACTAGCCTACTTATAAGGCAAAAATAGGTATTTAGTTTATTTTAAGCAGCCAGGAGTACTAACCCCAAAGTTACTGAGAAACTTTAATCATGAGCAGGCTTATAACCTTGTCAATAATGCTGCAAGGGAAAATGTTCCATTACTAAAACTGACAAATCCAAAAATTACAGAAGCTCGATCTACAGTATGTCTGTCCTGCAGATCGTGCAAGACAATGCCTACACTGCACACTCACCAGCAGAAAATATCATCTGATATTACCTAAGATGGTTTTTAATATTGACTGATGAAGATCCTTCCTCCTGTTGATGTTAACTTGTCAGTTGAAGTCTGACATTTCCCAGTGTTTAGCATAAAAAGTTGTGGTTGGGCTTTGCATGCTCAAAATGAAAAAACAGTGCAAATGATAAAATACTGACACCTGTTTAAATTGTGTGTAATATTTGCAGACAACACTCATTTTGTGATAAGCATTAAAAAGATGTTATGTTTTTCCCACAGAGTTGCCTCATTAACAAGGAAGATATGAGTATTATTCAAAAACAGGAAAAAAATGCTTTGGATCTTCCAAGCAGCTGAGATATCCAAGCAGAGGTCGGTAACACATGTGTTATGGTTTTGATTAGCTATGGTCTCATAGCTCTGATCAATAAACTAATTGAGCTGTGTTAAATTGCTCCTCTGGGCTTTTACTCTGATTAGAAACAGTTCAGACTCAAATTTGGAATAAACGTGTTGAGGAAACAGGAAAGATGCTGTCTCCTCTGCGAGTAGCCCACATGTAATAGACAACCCAGCAACCCATATGTAATAGACAGCTTCTCTCTCATCTCCCTTCACAGCTCATTCTAGAAGGATAAAGACAGTTTCTTTTCAGAGTTTCTACTATCCTGATGTTCCTCGTCCTTACATTGTGGCAGAACAACTCTTTTTCTACCCAGCAACAAACAGTTTTATATGCAGGTCTAGTCCTGTTACTATTAGTCAGCTGCTTTTCCCTGTTCAATCTTTCATTGACTTCAGGAAGTTTGTGTTTTTTCACAGTGTCACATATTTCACTTTCATTTAAGAGGCTATAAAAAACCTCAGTCCTCTGCTGCTTTCATTGTGCATTACTGTGCGTGTAAAACTTGAATGTGAGGATCAATATTTCTTAGATTTTAATAGAAAGGACTGTGGGAGACAATCATCTACATAATATATATATATATGTGCCTTTAAAACAAAACAAAATAAAACAAAAAAACAGTTGGCTTTCAGTAATGTTGAGCTATACCAGAACTGCATTTATAAGATTTTAGAGGAGTTTCTACTCCAGGACTGAGGAAACTTTTCCCTTCTGCTTTGCTGTTGACTTAACAGTGTCTTGAGAGGTTTATTTCAAAACGAATTTCAGCAGACATGCACAGGTTGCAAACTTTCAGTAACATTAGAAGTAAGTGCAACAACTTTAAATGTGCCTCTCAGGGAAGGAATTGCTATATGCAAGGTTGCACCTTCCGTTAGTTCAGCATCTGTCTAGGTCTTTTTTTCATCCCACATACAGATTCTGCTTACATTATCACTTCTCATAACTATGCACAGAGAGTTTCTCTGGAGAAACATAGTCCTGTGTACACCACTGAAGAGCTCCCTTGAGAGCTCTGCTAGGCAGAAGTGTTAGGATCTGGATTTGCACTTTCTTCCCTTTGGTTTCCACTCATTAGTTTATCTGGGGGAAGATTTTGCATCAGAAATTTTGATTCTGAAGAACTTTCTGCAGTAGCACAACAAATAGATGGGGTCAGATCCTTCTTAAATGATCAAAAATTAATCAGGATTAAAATTACAATTTAGGAAGAGCTCCATTTTGACCTATAAGGTCATCAATGTTTAGATATATTAGCTTTGGGATAGCAAATTTCTTTGTGATTGCAAAGGTTGCTAATATTTGCTGATGAAAGCAAATAAAATAACATGAATGCTTCAGGTTCCCTTGTAGTAAGAACAGTTCAAATTGTAAACTTGTTTTTTGAAAAGATGTCAGGTATTCTTCACTTTGTACACTTAAGTTATAAATTTACTAGAAATTCCTTTTATGGTCGCAGCTGGGAAGTGGAACTATTTTAATGACCACCTTTTTTCCTCCCTTGAGTTTTTCAGGTGAGATACATGCGCTGTTTAGCAATTGGCACCGCAGCATTTACTGTTCTGCTCACACTTAGTGTTTCCTTCACTAAAGAGTTAATCAGAGCTTTCGTTGATCAGTACTACTATCTTTCCCCAAAACGAATAGTAATATTTAATCTGCTTTTAGAAGTGATTTAAATCTACACTAACCGAAACTCCTGACTAGTTGAAGGGCCGAGATGGGAAGGCCTTGAGTTACGCTCTGGCAAAAGCACATTTACTATGAATTGAGGGCAGGGGAAAAAAAATAAAAATCAATTAGCTGCCATTACCTCTCCAGAAACAATCCATAATTCCTGCAAAGAACAGATGATCTGTCCTGTAATGGACGCAATTGATGGGAAGGGGTTCACAGGATATTTAAGAGAAAAAAGGAATAAAGCATTGGAACTGACCATCCAAACGTGTAAGCAGAAGCAGAAGCAACGAGAAGGTAGGGGGAAAAAAAATGCCGAGGAAATATTTAAACCTGCGGTAAATCAAAGTGGGCGTGTGCCACTCACAGTGTTGTGGACTGGATTTTTCAGCTACGCTTTTGTGTATGCAAGCATTTAGCAAGTATTTGCCAACACTTAGACTTTCTGAGCATCTGGCAGCAGCTGATTAAAATGACTAAAGACCAGCATCTTAAAGTCAAAGTAGCATGTAACTGCCAAGTAGGACACAAGATTTAGGAGTGTATTAACACAACAAAGAAACACGATGCGTCTTTGCCTACACGAGCTCAGACAGCCGGCCCATTGCTCCAGTGTGGTCAAGCCTGCTTCTTCCCCTGGGCTGAGAGAGCGAGGATGCTGGCTGGAGATAGCAGCCAGGAAGGATTCAGCTGTGTTTTTGCTATCTTCTTACAGAGGCCAGAAAGCTTGTGGCTTAAATGCTGACCACCTACGCCGTCAGCAATCAAAAGAGCAGATGTAATCAACTTTGATGGTCTTATCTGGATAACTGCACTTCACCTTTCCTGCCACTTAATTTCTTTTTAATTTTAACTTTAATAATTTCCTAAGCTTCGGGAAAGTTATTACTAAACAGATGACAATTCAGATGATATTTACAAAAAATAATACACAACTCCTTCCATTTTCACATTTAGATGAATCATCAGACACTTCTTGGAGCAGAATAGTTGATCATGTAAAATGAACCGATGTCTTAAGCAATACCTACACTAACTTTTAACTAGACAAATCAAGCTGATCTGTCAGTGCATATAACATTAACCACTTGTAAGTCATCAAATTTACTGTACTACCCTCAGAACAGTAACAACAGAAGATCTGAGGCACGTTAAAAAATATGCTTTCTTTTTAGCCACAGAAGCATTAGATCTCATTTCAATATTGTAAAATTGAAGCATCCTACACTTTCAATTATCTATTAAACTGAAATCAACTGATAACTACTGTATCAAGGAATTTCTTTGTAGAATAGATATAGAATAATTATTAGGGGGATGGAAATACTTTTGGACAACTTGTATAACAATATGGTGAACATATTTCGATTGTTAAATATCTTTTACCTAAAAAATTGTGCTACATTTTCCTAAAGAAAATGAAGTTTCAAGTTTGATATAGGGGGTAATTTCCTCCATAAATTTAGCACTAGGATCAGTCTCCATTCTTACATTCAGTACGTCTGTAATCAAAACCTTTGTACTGCTCTGCTTATTAGTCAAGCCATATTTGTACTCTTGTACGTATGTTCTTTATTAATGCATCTAAACATTTCCCCTACATAATGTTAAAAGACCTGTAATAAATAAACCATTCAAATAACTCTAGCAGCAGAACTATATGCTGACAATAACAATCAATACCTGAATCTCTCGCAGGAAGAAATTCAGTCTATAAAGTTATTTGATTTGGGAAGCATATGGGCAACAGGCATTCTTGTTTCTTCAAATCAATGGCAGGGAGTCTGAAACATACTGTTAGCACCCTTTTGAGTGTATGTGGCTATAGTTTCAATCTATTCAAATTCCTGCTGTGTTGCTTTGTGTTTAATCACAATCTTTATTGGCATTTATTCATTGTAAGGGTACTTTATTCATTTATTCACTTAAATGTTTATACCAAACTGAATATATATAACTGTGGCAACATCTTTTACAAGCAACAAATAAAAATTAAGCCTGCATGTGTTGTGTGTGCGTATCTACTCAACAGATGCCCTGTTACTATTTGATAGATGTCTTTGCCAGAAATGAGCTAGAAGTGTGTTCTATTTTCCTGAAAAATAATTGGTCCTTAAAAGATTTCAGTTTTCTGTTTATTAGATACACACACATCTGGACGTATAAACCCACTTTAGGGTTAAACATGTCATTTTTATTTGCAGCAGTCAGGATCCTGACTAGAAGGAAGCATGATGGTCAGACTGTCTGACTAAAAGTCAGAGTATTTTCACTGCTGTCAGTCATATCAACACAGTAGTGCCAGTGTGTGCTGACTGAGAGTACAGATGGCGTTTCTAGTATTTCTGTCAAAAACCCTAAGTTCTTAATTCTAACTTACTTTCCATTTATTTTTTTCTATGCCAGTCCAGGATTAAGGTTTACATTTTCTGACAGGGAAGAGAAAAACTTTTTGAGTCAGCACTTGTATTTATTTGGTTTTACTGAATTCTGTATTTGAATTCCTAGGCTTGAGCCTGCAACATGGGAATAAGCCACTAAATGCTACCTTATGGGTCAGTTTCCCAAGTGTGTTCTCTCAAGGAATCAGAGGCCACAGATATCTTGTTTTGAAAACAAGTATACACAAGCTGTTAAAACAACGATTGTTCTCAAGTGAGAGAGGTGTAGCACACAACTACTAGTACTGCTAAACACTCCAAAAAGCCATGACTGGTTTCATTAATAGCAGGACACCTTTTGTTCTTCCAGGGTGCTTCAAACTAGCCACTGGAGAGAGAGCACACTACATCTCCAGTAATGAGGACCATGAATCACTTCTCTGCACACATCTCCAGAGCCCTTTCTCTTGCCTCTGTACCCTGGAATAGAATTTGGGGATTGTTTCTGATGCAGTGCCTTTGTGCACATGTAGCAATCTGGCCCCTCATCAGAACAAAGGTGGTAGAGGTACAACCTTTATTCAAGTTTTAAATACTGAATTTAAAAGAGGATTTTTGACCAAAAGAAAAAATTTAAAAATCAAGGATCAGGAGCAGGCCTTTTGCTCAACAGCTGCCTCTTCAGGCACTTAATTGCAAAACTGTCTCACGGGAGTCACTTGAAGACCATCTTTTTCTGTCAGTGACCTGCAGAACAGCACTCAGACTCACAAGTCAGACTAAGGTAGTTTATTTGAGGTATACACATCGGTGCACTGGGAGGCTTGTGCAGCCCCGATTGCACAGCTAGTGTATCTCAAGCAGTCATATTTTTACCACACAAAATGCCCACTCATGATTCCACAAAGCAGGTATTGCTAACTCACTCTAGATAGTCGGTTGTCCTATGCTAGCTAATTCCTTGAATGTTTTCTTGTTTTTCACTCCTTCTTGGACATGCACAGTGTATAGTCAAGTCTGTTGGAATATGTTTTCCTTTGTGGTGATTGGTCCAGTTTCTTATCTGAAGGTTTCAGGTCTGGAATTCCAGGACCTTCCTTTGCAATGTGCTATTGATTAGTGAAAGCCTTGCCCTGATTCTGCCAAACTCCTACCAAGTCTTGCCTATTCCTAGTAAGCCACTCCTTAAACTCTACTTCTGAAGTGAGGGCTCCTCCCTCCTCTAATTTCTATGGAACTCAAGCAATGCCCTGCCCCCTTGCCCCCCTGTACATGTACAAGGGGCCTCCCCTGTACAAACCCCCTGTACAGGAATCATCGTAGGGTTTCTGCTTTTACTCATCAGCAAAATCCCTATGGCACTCTGTTACTTAATTCTTGATAGCAATGAACAGTTTAGTTCTCCATGTATTTACTTTTTAAAATGCAGTGGAACACACAAACACCTTTACTCTTCCTTAGCTGCAAGGTTCTGATCTAGGGCATATGCTCTAATCACATGGTATAAACCCCACAGAAAGAGGTATCCCTGACCATCTGAGAATCAACACATTCACTTTGCACTGACCTTGGGCTAGAGACCGTACGCATGAATTAGTACACAGTATATTTGAGCGCTGGCCTGGAATAAATATTTAAAGGATTTATATGAGTAAGAGTGACATATTCACCAAAGACTAATAACAGTACGTCACATCATATTCTATAGTTTGATAGCAAAGTTGAGACAGCAAATGGAGAAAGAAATACCAAAATTCAGTGTGCCCTATGGGTATTTTTAATCCTGTAAAAAAAAAAAAAAAAAAGGACTGAAGTGACCTGATTTCAATATCTTCAATACTTAGACCCAGAAAATATGAGTAGACAAAGGTGTGTACACCCAGCTTGGATCCTGGATGTAAGCATCTCTATTTTACAAGGAAGAGGGCCTTAAGCCAATTTCTTTTTCTACAACTTCTTCTAATTGCCTTAGGAGTTCTGTATCCTGTGCTTGTGAATCCTGTTCTGGGGTACTCTCCTAGTCATTAAACTTCTTATTTGATCACTGTGTGGAAAACATACTTACTTTTCACTCATGGCTGGGGATGCTGGTAAGTAGAGCTGAAAAGGTGGTTTGGCGCACTACTTCACAGAGCCAAAATTCCCAGTGTGAGTCCCAACTTCTGAGATTTTGGCGAAGGGGGAAAAACAGCTCTTCAAAATAGTATTTAATGCAGTAATTTCAGACTTACAGAACTAACTGTTAGAATTCTCAGTTACTAAAAGTAATGGTGTTAAGGATGACATTGTCAATGGCAACTGACAGAACAAGTTACAGATTCATATTTTAGGGCCACTAAGAACCATTCAGCTCATCTAGTCTGACTTGCTGCCTAGGACAGGCCAAACAATTTAATAATTTCTGTAGTAAAAGAAATTATTATTACTTACAGTGCAAATTATTGCTACTGAGTTTTCTACTCAGGTAGAATCTAGCAGTTAAGAAGACATCCAGTTTTTGTCTAAAGATTTCAAGTTTATATAAGCCTTTCTCCAAATACAAATCAAAACTAAAAAGCACTCAAACAAGAAAACATAACAAAAACCATTTCTCCATATTGCTTCTCATTGGAAAGCAAAGAAACAGTAAACATAGTACTTTTCTTAGTTACAAAACAGTGAGTTGCACAAGAAGATATGAGTCCAGTGTCAATAAAAGATGTATTTCCTTGTTTATTACCTTAGTTCCTCTATATATCACTGAGGTTTTAAGTAGGCTAATTCTGAAGGCTGAAAGGGTTTTCTTACTGATTTCGGTCAATATAGCTTTGGAAATATTCCAAAACCACTGAAACTAATAGAAATCTTTCATTGTTTTAAACATACCTCAAAGATACACTGAATGTGTCTGTCACAGAGAGGCAGTTCTGGAAATGCTTAGGAGGAGAATTTGGTCTATTGAAATGATATTATGATGTGAGCCTTTATGTCCAAAAATCAAAATAAGCTATCGGAGAAAACTGCTGAGATCATTTAACTCCCTCCTAAAATTGATTCCAACAACAAGGTAAGAATAAATAGAGTATCAGAAGATTGGTTATAGCCTAGTAAAGTCTGAGTATGTGCAATAAACTGTTGAGCCATTAGTTATCAAATCTTAAAGTTCAAATCTCAATTAACATATTGCACCTGTCTGCAGCATCAATGGTTTGTGGCAGGATAGAGAGAAACTTCTATTGAGTGACTCTATTCTGTCACCCCTGCTTCAGTCCAGCAAGAAGAACTCAATATATAAAGAAAAATATCTGATAATAGGTACAGGGTCATTTATCATTGATTATTTCCTCTATAGGAACTAAGTTACAAATACATGAATCTCATTTTTGGTCTTACTAATCAGCAAAAATTTCACCCATTCTCCATCAGTAGTTTTGGATATGTCATAATTAGTAATGGTAGCTCAAAGTCTGTCATATAGTATATTTACAGTTATTTCAAATCAAGTAAAAATACATTTGCATGCCTATATCCCAGGACTGAAGACAACCAAATAGTCAGTAGGAAATGCTACAGAAAGAGCACAACATCTTAGATGAGCTTGAAAATAGTTAAGTCTGATTAGATTTTGTATCAAAATACTTTAGTTTGGCACTTCAGCAGATCTAAATTGTTTCAGTATGGAGTAATGTAGTTGGAAATAAGACAAACCTTCATTTAATGTTACTGTTCTGTGCTAAAATTATGGGTTTCTTTTGAGATAAGGAATTTGATTGGTAACTGAGATACACTGAGCACAAATATCCAGAGGAGAGCTCATAAAGAGTAAATAGTGTTAAGTGGATGCATATAGCAGCCTACTTCCACACGAACACCTTAGCATGTTTTAATGATTCCACTATCATCAGCCAGGAATCAAGCCTATTTTCTTTTGGGTTTAATTTGTGGAATGAATATTTTTGTGCCAAAAAGTGTTAAATTAAGAGAAGAAAATGTTATCTTCAATCTTAAAAAATAAAATCAATCAGAAAGAAAAACCTCAAGCAACAACAGCAAACAAGAAATAGTAGAGTTGTCTCTTGCTCCTTCTATGTACAGGTTAAAAAAGAGGCATATGAAATAGTGATCTCAGACTTTCAAATCTTCTGTACTCAGTTTTGCAACATATTATTAAGTACTGAAATATCAAAACATCACTTTACAGCTACACACCTAATATAACTTACACATAAAATGTAGGTACCTTTAAACATTTCTGTACAGCATCTGTAATATCCGTACATTACTCGAAAGCTGCACTTATTATATTAATTGTATGCTGTTGCATTTTAAGACAGTTTACAGCCAGCAGCTTGAGCTAGAAACTGTTTGATCCCAGTTCATTGGTTTGCTGGAGACTGTGCGATCCTGAAAGGATACGCTCATCATACTGGAGGTGAACATAAAAAGACAAAACTCTCCCATCCCACATGCAGACAAGACAAAACTATACCTGGAGATTTTGATCCTGAAGATCCATTAAATCAGAGTATTTATGGTAGACACCTCAGAACCCTGCACATATTGCATGGCTTCCACCTTCTAGAATTTCACAGTTTTGACAGAGGTTCGTGCCACATTGTTACTATGGTCCATATGGAAACGCGGGGTAGAATCTGCCCACATCATGCCTAACAGACGACCACATAAAGATACAGGCATGGCTTATACTCCCACTGTAAATTGTCTAGCAAAGCCTTTTCTCCTCTCAGCCTTGTGGTACAACCTGGATTTATTTATTAATTGTAAATTTCTGAAGACTTTGGCCAACACAAGCTTCAGGACTGCGGTTTGTGGAAGAGATGCTGAGCTAAACGCTTTGAAACACTACAAAACAAAGGTGAGAAATCTATTCAAACATCTAAAGTGTTGACTATATGTAAATTTATCCTACATTTCAGTGCCTGGATAACGTAGACAAAATACCATACAGGCTACAGCTACTCAGAAGAATCAGGTATGCAAAGACAGTTTCAAGGGGAAAGAGCTGTTCTTTTCTATTATTTTTAGGAATGTGTGATTGCAATTAAACACATAAAAACACACATATATAAAGAAATCCTTAAGAAGTTCTTCCAAGTAGCTGAGCCAAAAATTTACTTCAGTGCCACCATAAGAGAGAACCATCATGTGACCTACTGTCCTGATTCACAATTTATCTAGTAACTCAAAAAGAAGTTTAAAAGGCAACTTGATTTTGATCTCTAAGGAACTGGAAGATTTCTGATATGTGGGACACTTAGTCTGACAGACAATAGCATAACAAGATTCAGTTCTGGATAAGGTGGAGGTAGAAGAATATAAAATAGGTGGAAGGAAAAAAAATAGCAATGGGGGTAGTTAATCATTGTTGGAGCTTACAAGAGAAGCGGCAGATTTATCAAAACTCTTTAATACTTCACTGACTGCCTTTCCAAAAGGTAGGATACAAACAACAAATTTTGAGGCTAGATAGCATAACGGAAGAATTCTTTCCCACAGAGGAACTATTACTGAGTCATTGTGTCTGTCCTTGATATGCAGGCATCAGACTAAGTCAATGTTGTCTCATCTAGGCTAAAAAAATGTTTTTACATGGCTGCCTTTCATGATCAGCACATTTCATAAAGTATACAGCATGCAGTTACTGAACATGCAGCAGATACCTTTGGGATATTACAGTGCGCCTATTTTCCCCAGGAAAATTAATGATAGCTTCTTAATATGTAACATTTTTATAATACTGTATATCTGCATTGCTGCCTAATGAATATAAATTAAAACACTGGCCTGGATTTCTACTCTATCATAAATCAAATTATAAACAGATCAAAGCAGAAGAAAAGAGCAAACTGCAATTACAGAGTGAAAATTGTTTACATTCTGGAGCATGCAATGGCATTTCTGTTTTTTGCTTTTGTTGTCATTTACATGCATTTGTTTTCAATGTCATCATTTCAAAATGAATGAAGGTTTCAGATTTCCCATAGACTATATTCCTCATGAAGAGTAATACAGAGGATAAGAATATATTTTGTAACTTTTCTTCCAGCATTGAACATAAAGAAAAGAATATTTAAATAAATGTCATTAATTTTGAAGAAGTTGCATCCCTTTATATCAATCATGAACTCACATACTGGCTTGCGTGTTCCTACAACTCAATGTAGCTAAAAGTCTTGACAGAGAACAAGACACAGACATGCAGTCTGAAAAGTTTGAGCCCATAATGAGTCTCTATAGCTGAGACAGTAGCAACTTTAAGAGAGGGAAGATATGTTTATTGCGCTAGCCACTTAGAAACACTCGTGTTTCAAAATAAATAAGTAAATACATAAAATCACGTACTCGTTGATTTTCCCTGGAGAAAATTTCAGAGAGGAATTTAAAATTTGTATGAATTCAAACAGCAGCGTCTAGACCCTGATCTATTTGTAATAGTATATTTAATTAGGTATTTAGAAGGAATATGGTAGGACCTGATCTTGCCATTTGGCATTCATGCAGCAGAGTCCTGTCACAGTCACATGATTCAAATTAATTAGAGACAGTATGTGCATATACAGTATTATTCAAGTATAGGGTAGTCAACAAACTGTAGACCTGCTGTTAGTACAGGGTTTGAAGCTGACACATTAACCAGACAGGTGAACTGAGACTCTGTTCTCCTACATACTGTAAAATGTAAGAACATAAAGATGGTTTGTGAGTTCAAAAAACTTATGATTCTTCCAGACAAAAGAATGAAGTCAGGAATGTTACAGAGGAGGTCAGAACAAAGATACAGGTCTATGATTCATCATTAGCAGCTGTAATGGTTAGTGAATAAAAACACTCAGAGAGAATAGGATTAACTCTCACAAGGGTAAAAAGATTATTAAAGCCTAGTGCGTCCTTTAAAAGATACTGTATAAAAGGTTACTATGGAGTTGAATGTTTTGCTTGTCTCCATTAGTTCATGACACCATGTTTCAAATAGAAAACTTCCTTTTTTTTCAAGGCCTAAAGTTTGCACACACACACTGGACTCTTAACAAAGAATGGAAACAAGTCTATTCCTCTCAGTGTTAATAGTGAAAACTACCAGACACTTCATGTTCTCAGGTATTTTCTTCCAAGTACAAACTCAGCATTTCCAGTACTCTGCTGTCTGTGTCAATCTGAAATTAAGCTGTGCCTACACTATAGACTTCTCCTGGCATAGCTTTGTGAGCAGATGCTATGGTGTCTTGGTTCCAAAAGTTCCTGTTACAAATTCACATGCATTGACAACAAAAACAAACAAAAAGTTGTCTGTTCGTTTACCTGTTTATCTTGCTTGACTTGGAGGTAATCAGTCTGTAGTATATAGCTTTCACAAGATAAGCTGTATCCTTACTAAGAAAGAATTGCTGCTATGGCACAGCAGTATAGGAATACTATTAAATCACTTCTACTAAAGATATGGGTCTTGGTGAACAACTCTGTTGATACATGAAATAGACTGAAGTCTGCAGAGTAGTTGTATTGACTGGGTAGACTTGCCTGTGTTCGAATAAATTGGTTCATACTTTGTTTCCAAAATCACCAGATTTGATATTGAAATACCAAAGATACAAAACTGTTGGTGTTCTTATGCCCCCCCCCCCCCCCCTTTTTTTTTCTACATTAAGCTTCATACTAGTACACCACTGCTGAATGTATGAAGGTGATATATGAAGTATCAACGATGTAATACTGGCACACAAGACAGGAGGCAAGGCAGGAGAAATCCATAATTAGATTTTTCTCACTACATCCATCTTCATTTATACAAGAGGCCAAAGTCATTATTATTTACTCAAAAATATCCTTGGAGAGTAGAACTGTAAAGATTTACTGCATATTATGAGAATCTGTAAGTATATTGAAGTTTCCTAGTTCAATTATTTGTCCTGTTTACATTTGATTAAAATAGGAAGAAATTTTTACTAGCACTTATGTGTTTGATTTCTAATGATATTTTACCTCTCCTAAATCTACCCTCTAATTCAGAAGGGGGAAATAAGTTTCATTTCTCCCTTCTTATTTAATTTCTTTTTTCATCAACTGACATAAAGTTACATATGATGTTCTTTGTTTTTGATATGAGAAGACCTTCAAATTTGTTAAATAAATTTAAAAAAATAAATAAATAATTGTGATGGTATAGAAAGTGATAATTAGAGAAGATGTATATTTCAAAGCCATCCTTTGACTTTAGTGGAGACTAGGGCCTGGGTGCAGCAAAGCAAATCTCTCGTGCAGAAAGAAACCAAGAGCAGTTTGGGCTCTTTAGCAAAGCCTTTGCAGTGTCCTTGGCCTGTAAAAGCAATACAATTTTTAGGGTCAGTCCTATAAGCCATAGTGCAAAAGATTTAATCTTAAACTGTAAATCTGAATGCCCCATACAATATCAAACTGCTGCTTAACAAAGAGTCTCACTCAATAAGAATGGCACTATGCACACACACACCACTGTCAGATTTACAATAGATTACTTAATCTCAATTAGACTTCTTTATTTCTTAATAAATCACACTAAACAAAGAAAATATTCTGTAATAAATTAAAGCTTTAATGTAGCCCACCAGCTAAATTTTCATATTGTCAATGGTTTACGGGCTGGTTTGGCTCGGTTCTGTGACTAGTGGGGCAGAGGGATTTCACAAAATCCTCACCTCTGGAAAAGGGAAACAGGGGACCACAAAATAATTAAAAACAGTGGCAATGATCTGAGGAGAAACAAACTAATTCACTAAATATGGTATCGGAATGCAAGATAGCACACTATAATACAATATAGTTAGAATTGAAGCTAGTAAATCAAATACAGTGAGAGAGTATCTGAAAAGCCTTACAGTAATACTGAAGTGATGTGCACAGTTGGGATGGGCAGCAACCAGGAGAGGCAAAGAAGAGAGCAAGAAGAGCCCAATTAATGTGACCTTTCTAGGAGTTCTATCTCCTCTCTGGCCACAAAGCCCCATGGGGAATGTAGTTCTCTTCTAGGCAGGTACCCGGAACTGGAGTATTAACACTTTAACTCCCAGTGCACTACATTGTGTTATGATGTGGAATACCAGTCACCATAAAAACATGTCACATATAGAAGGTATTTTTAAAAGTACTTTTCTTCTCTCTGAAATGAAGTCATTAGTATCTGCTGTAAGTGTGGCTCAGGCTGGACACTTATATTAGAGTTAAATGTATTTAACCCTCCATAATACATACCAACAAAAAACCCAAGACTGCACAGTTCTTTCTGAGATTCAAATATTGGTAGCATTTCATGTTATTTTTTATCTCAGTCATACCTAAAACCTCAGCCTGAGTTGGTGCCTCATTGCACAATGCAATTCCTTGTCTAGATCCAAGATCCTGCTCTTCATCCTGTTGCCACCCAATGGACAACTGCAGTCACTGGGGACAGTAAGGCTCATTGCACAGCTCTGGGCACTGGCATCAGTCAAAACAGTTGTAGAATCAGGCCCAAGTTTATGGCAAACCATAACTAATGATCGTCATGAGCAGTGTAACAAAGGATGATAGATTTTTGAATGGTGTAGTTAACCCCAACCCCAACAATCAATTACAAACAGGAAAATGCACTCAGGGCTCTCATGGGCATGGGTTCTGGCCATACAAAGTGAAATGCAGACAGAAAAGGCAGCCCTGCCTCCACGAACAGTGGTAGGACCAACTTGGTATGGATACTTATAACACATGTTCTTGTACTGCACATGTGTTCTTAGTAGGACTTTGGATGTTTGTTGATGGATTCTCTTTAAAAACATGCCTCAAATAAATATTCAGACCCTATTAAATAAAAAATGAACTCTCTTTTTTCCCCTCATCATTATGATAAATATCTACATTTAGGCTTAGGGACCTGTCTGGGGAAGGGATTGTTTGGGTTTGCTTATTTTTGAACATTTTCTGCTTCTTTTGACCTTTATAATATTCTGCTTAAAACTTTATATCTGTATCTGCATTTTTTAAAATTTTATTTTAAAATTTCTTTTAATATCTTCTTTTTTTTCCCCCTTATTGTGAACAAAACCTTTTGTCAAACTGTGTTCTCTGAAAATAATTTTGAATCTTAAGAAAACAGTGTAGATGTATTTCAACACGATGGTAGCGAGTGGAGCAGCCATGTTTTGCAAAGGCAATTTATTGTGGCAATGCTGGGACCACAAAAGGCTTAAATTTTCTCTCCTGTGGGGGAAAAAAACAAACAAACCAAAACATAGTTATCTCTCCTACACAAAGAATTTATGTCAGAGATACAACCTTGGATCTAGGAATCAGACAACTAACAATAGTGACATTGAAAAGTAAGGGCTAATGTTTGTGATCTGCTTAAATAAAATACTGAAACAATATGAAACAAACAAACACAATTTTTCCCAAATCCTTATTTGGAAAACAACAGGAATATAAAAATATATATGTAAAGAACATGGAAGTATCTGCAAGATTCTGAATACAGCCTGAATTCTTTGAAAAACTGACACTTTAAAAAAAAAAATTCACCTTGGTGAAAGAAAAACTTTCAGTGGGTATATATATCCTCACACTGATGCAGATTAAATTTGGAGTCAAAGCTAGGGGAGAGCTAAGTCACTCACCCGAGACCTCCGTTGTTCATTTCCTATTCTGAATCTCAGAGAAAAAGTCTCCACCCTCAGTCTCCCATTTCTCACGAACTGCCCTACCCACCAGGCTCCTGTTACACCACTGCAGCCATTTACATCAAACTACAGTGCAAAGAATAGACAAAAAACCACAATAAAACCAAACTAAAGACTGCATTAAATATACTTAAAGCCTGTATTAGCTATACTAAAAAAATATTAACCCAGTGCCTGTGAGACTCACACTAGATATGCTCTTATTCAAAAGTGTCATTACATATACATAGCCCAAATGTTATTCTTTTCCCAGTTTCCCTCTCCTTTCCTGACTCTTCCATTGCTGTCAGTTCCTGGAGCCCTTAATATGGAAGGCAGAAAGGAGAAGGGGAGACCACCAGTACAGGGAAAATAAGAGAAACCTGCAAGCCAAAGGTGCTCAGATCAAATCCCAAGACTGAGACCAAAGGAGACAAAAACTCTGAATGATTAATTTATTGGCAGCTTACTTCTGAGCAGTAATGAAGAACCGAGTCCTACACTTGTGGGTTTTACAGACATCCAAATTTGGATCTAAGAATTTCATAGTACCCCTTTTCCCCCTCTCCTTGCCCACTGTGCCTGATGGTTGCAGGGTTTGATGTGAACCAATGGAGAGCAGAGAGCTGGGAGCTGGGAGCTGTGATCTGCCTCCCATTACATATTTATGTCAGCAGCTAGGGGAGAACAGAAGCATGTCTCCATGTTTCTCTCAGCAGTTTTCCGAGGAAGATGTACATATTTGTAAATAATCTTTTTTTTCCTAGCATTTCTTACTAGCTCTAAAGAACAGCAGCAGTCAGAAATACCTTCATGCTGACAGTGTATTCACAGCGGTTTTATGCAACTCCCACCACGGCTGCAGACACATCTGTACTGTCTTCAGTGGACTCTGGGCCAGGCCTCTCCTTGGAATCCACCTGTTAGAGGCACAGACTGATTCTCTCAGTGACTGAAGCCCATACAGCAAATCAGCACTTTGAAATGTGGAGCTGCGTGGAAATCCACCCAATCTCTCTCTTCCTTGGTCTCGCAAGTGGGAGCTGCTGATAACTGCACAGTACAGGGCAGGGTGAAAGAGCACCATAAGTTAATAACCTACAAGCAATTCGGAGACATCTCAGACAGAGGCTGACACTGGGGAATTGGATGTCTGCACTGAACGTCCCTTGAATTGTGTTGGAGGGCTGGTGAGGGGAGCACCGATGAGCCTCTGAAAGCACTGCCTGGCAGGTAAGGCTACAATGCACTCTGATGGTGAGTGCCATGTCTTCACTGCTGCTCTTTCTTTCCCCTGGACATCCTCATAGCAGTGTATCAACATTATATAATGCAGGGAGAGTTCAGCATGGGGATAGGGAGTTGATAGCCAGCTCTCGCTGCGTGTGTTTATGTGACAGACGTGATTTACTGTTCTCCCATTTACACGATGCACTCGGAGCTGTTGTTTCGTTTATTTTTAACGTCAAAATAATTATACTTGAACCTAAATAAACATCTGGAAAGTCCTCTAGGTTGCAGGAGCAGCCTTGAAAGCCTGCTTTTAAAAACTCCTCCAGCGTGGGGTTTGTTTCTCACACAGTCAGTGATTACTGCACTGTGTTCTCCTCCTATTTACCGCCTTTTTCTCCTGCAACAGCACGGTTCTGCTTTCTCCTGCCGGGTGGGAAAAAAGGAAAGGAGGTCGAGCGCGACGGGCGAGCGCTGGGCTCGCTTTTCCCATTGGGACCGAGGGGAGCCAGGCACCCTCTGCCCTTCACAGGGGCAGCTCGCCCTTCCCGGGGGTCGCCGATGGGGCGCGCCGGAGGGGCAGCACCGCTCCAGCGGCCCCGGGGGTCTCCGCAGCCATCCTGCTGCAGAGAGGGGGTATCCGGAGAGACGGCAGCTGCCGGCAGGGGAGCAGAGGGACTGAAGGGAAAGGGATGTGGGAACGGAGAAGATGGGGGGAAGAGAGATAACGGGAGGAGGGATGGAAGGGCGAGAGAGGGACGGATGGAAAGATGGAGGGAGGGATTGGGATGGAGGCACGAGGGACGGAGGGATGAGAAAACGAGGGCTGAGGGCCGAAGGTCTGAGGGACGGAGGGCTGCGGGAGTGTGCGCCCGCCTCCCCAAGCTGCTCCCCCTCCGCTGCGCGTCCCCGCCGCGCTCCCCGCCTCCCCCCGCTCCGCCGCCGCGCGTGCCCGAGCCCGGGGCTGCCTCTCCGTCGCATCCTCCTCCTCCGGCGGCGGCGGCGGCGGCAGCGCCGGGGATGGGCAGCGAGAGCGCGCCCAGGAGCAGCCCGGGCCCCGCCGCTCCCCGCTGCTCCAGCGCTCGTTGTTGCTCCTGCCCCGCCGCCCCCCGCGCCCCGGGGGCAGCGTCGCCGCCGCGCTACACGCAGCCCCCGCCTCGGACGGGTGAGTCACGGGGCCCTGTGCCCCCCGCCTCTGAAAACACCTGCCGTGCCTCCCCCCCATCGCCGCTTCGCCCTCCCATCCCGGAGCGGCCCCGGGAACGCAGAGGGGGATGCGGTGAGGGGGGGAGACTTCGCCTGCTCTGACCCCCGGGGAATGGAGGGTTCCCGGCCCGGGTTTGAGCCCTCCCCGTGGGGGCTGGAGGTGCGCGGGGCAGGGAGGGTGGCCCCGGGGCTGCGCGGGGGCGGCGATGGAGGGGGCTGCCGCACGGTGCCCTTCCCTGCCCCCGCTGCCCATTCCCACGGGGCTCTCTCGCACACACAGACAAGCCGACATCCCCCCAGTGCTTGGGTCTGGAGCCCCCCCCCCCCCGTAGCCCGGACCCCCCGTTCCCGAGCGGCTCGGTATAGCGTGCAGCGTCTTAACTTTACCAAGGGACCATTTTTAAGGCGGTTTGGAGGAGGATGAACCAGTCCAGCGCAGCTGGATGCTGCTCCGCAGCCGCATCCCGGGACCGGGGAATGGTCCCGGACCCCCACGGGGCTGTGCGGACGCAGCGGAGCACGGGGAGGCTGTGGCTCTGTGAAGCCCGGAGTGGCCCCGGGAAACGCGAGGCGCAACTCGACACCCGGGTGGACTTTTCTCCCTCTCCTTCAACAAACGAATAAATATATGAGGTCGGAGTGATTGTGGGGTGGGACGGAGAAGTCTGTGCCTGTTTTCCTTTCGATGCCCAGAGCGCAGAGTGCGGATGTTGAGGATGCTGTGACTAAAAAGCGGTTTCTGGTTTTCTGTGTCATGATGCACACGGCTGGTTGTAGGGAGTGTAGTAACTATCTGTATCCCAATACTTCCCTGCCGAAAGGGTTGTTATGGCAGCAGCGCTTCCCCATTCTTTTATTTAGCATCTCTGGCTCAGAGTAATGTTAAAGACCCAGAAACTGCCTTGAAGAAAGAAAAAAAAAAAGAAAGAGCAACCTCTCACCTCTTTTCTAAATAGCCAACAAGTATGAATACAAGATTTGCAGTAAATCTTCACTCCTTTCTCCAGAAGCTGGTGCTATGATAACACTTAAGACAGAAGGAGCCTCTGGGGGGAAAACGTCTATTTTTAAAGATTATTATTCTGTATGGGGGAGGGGGGCCGAGGGCCACAATTCCTGCTTTCTGTTAAATTTTGTTGAAGTTTTTGAATGGTTTTGCAGGTTATTATTATTTTTTGTTTCAATTACATGGTTGTTGGCTTTTTGTTGTTGTTGTTTTTCTTTTTTATCATAGCATTCTTTCTTAGTTACAGAGGACTCCTTAGTCCTGTGCTGCTCTGAGTAAAGAGATTAAAGTAATTCCGCATACAACAAGCAGAGGAAGACTTGTATTTCAATAGATGCAGCTTTTCTCTACAGTTCACAGGATGGTGCGTTTTTGTTTCACAGAACAGAAGGGAATCTGTGTGAGACTCATCAGAAGGCTTTCATCACACCTTAACTGCTGCAGCTGGTGGCAGTCTGAAACAACAAGACTTAGAGGTTATTGTGGAAATAAGTTCTTCTGACACTGGTCATGATTTTCCCATCCCCTGTCAGACCACAGAGAGTTGGTTTTGATTTCTGCTTAATTCAGTGTATTCCAGAAACAGTGGTTAAACCATGATTAGGGTTAGGACTGTTGCTAAAAGCATATAGAATTTTCAGAGGGCTGTATTATCTTGCAGTTCTTCATCTGCAGCTGCATTGGCATCATCTGATGTCTTCAGCTGGAGTTTGGTTGTGTAGAGGTTGAGCAGTGAATAAGGGCAGCAGGACTTCATCCTGGAAGCTCTTGCATTTTTATTTCCAGCAGAATTTTTGCAGGCTGATATTGATGCTGCAGAATAAAATGTAATCAAATGGTATCTTGTTTCCGGTTGTACATTTTTGCTTGTAGTGAGAAAGCAACATGTCTGTAACTGCTCATTTAAGAGTAAACAAATGCTGTTCTATAGCATTCATTGTGTTCACTGTTGAACTAAGTGTGGAAACAGACAAGGTGCAGGTTAAATAAGTGAACTAAAACAACAGAGTGTATGTGATTTGTAACTAATTTTCACTGCCAGTAGTGAATATAGGCAATCTTGTCATCTTCATATTAGAATAGAGACACTGTACAAGGGAAATGAAGCACAGCAATGTGTATTTTTAATGACAAACTGAACTCTTGAATAAACCTCAGAAATTCCTGGGGGAATGCAACTACATTTCTTCATATAACTGTGGTAATGATTCTGATCTTGGTCAAATCAGAATGAAATTCTCCTCAGACATCGCTGTGAGCTGAATCAAAGACATTTTTGCTAACCATTTTGAAGGAACCAGGATGTGAAAAGATCATTTGTATTTTCCCCCATTGCCATAGCTGGAAGCATTTATTTTATATCTGGTATGGAATATTCCAAGCTTTACGCTTCTGAGCTGCACTCAAGCTCACAGTTCATACCTGTCCAGACAGCTCAGCTGAAATAATTATTGTGAGAAATAATATGTATGTATAGCTATGAGCTCTTTTACTGGGCCCTACTAGTTAAATAATAGCTGCGTTTCCTGCCAAAAGGGCTCAACTTTGGTATTTCCATAGCTGATACTAGTAATGTTTTACTTTCAGTTGGAATAGAATGTTTCTTAAAATGACATTATTTGTTTTATGGTTCTGATATTAAAAGGGCTAGCTGATTTTAATCAAGATGAAGAGCAGATGTTTCCAACTTTAGTGATTAAAAATTATCTTTAGTGATTTAAAAATAAGCTTAAAATGTAATGGAGAAAAAACAAATTTGGTCACTCTAGAAAGGGTTGCACCTGAAATTATTTGATACAAATGAAGCAACAAATTGCACTTGTTTGACATGAAACAGAGGTAAAGTGGAGCAAAACCAAAAGCTGACAGTATCATCATAGGAAAATATACAATGTAAACCCTGGAAGCCCGTTACAAATATCACCATAAAAGTTTCTACGTAAAGAGTCTGACTTGAGGACTGGAAGTCCAATGGAGAAAGCCCCACTGACTTCAGTAAGCACACATACCTGTAGCATGTTGTTAAAGAAGAGGTGGGAAAAGGCAATCTGATGAAGTAAATACAAGGGTGCTGACATATAGCTACTAAAACACATGGAGAATGTATGGTTTTCTTTATTTAGGAGCAAGTCCTGGCTACACAGAAGCTGACTGGAATCTTGCCATTGATCTCACTGGGGCCAAAATGTCATCCAGAGAATTATGTTTCAAATGACTTTTGAAATACGTAGTGTGTTATATTTAATCTGGTTTTAATTTGTGTGATATTCTATTAAAATGAGGTTACCTTTGCCAAGCTTGAGATATTAATTAGTTATTAGTGATCATTTTTCCCTTTCCTTTTCAATTTTTTTAAATGTCAGTTTTTCAGAAATGGCAAGAAATACAAAATAGTCTTCTTGTAAGACTGCAGTCTTAAGCTGAATAATTCAAAACCTGTACTGTCATTGTGCAATCAAATTTTTAATATGATGCTGTCAGAGTCATAAAATAAGAAAATCAAATGTGACATCATAGAAGACAATGTATATAGCTGACATGACATCTGGATGTTTTAATTTCCCCACTTTAAATTTAGTGGTTAATGAAGACAGACTCTTCTTCCTTTCCTCTGAGGAAGTTCCTAATACAGCAAGTTAAATGTTCAGAAAAATGATGTGTATATTTTCTCAAAAAGAAAAGTCCCTCATGTAAAGAAAACGAATTAATAGAGGATACAGTTTTAAAGCCTTCCTTGGGAAGAACAGAACTGAGATAATTTATAGCTGGTGAAGAAACTATTGTCATTTGTGTCTTCTACAGTATAGTTGGTACGCTCTTGACAAAGGACAACTTATTAACTGTTTCTGACTAGGTGTGTACCTCTGCATAAAAATGAGATTGATACACTCAACCCACTCAAAAAAAAAAAAACAACAAAAAAAACCCCCATCAATTTCTGTGTTCAGGGTGGTGGTGGGCTTTCTTTTTATCTATCTATCTATCTATCTATCTATCTATCTATCTATCTATCTATCTATCTATCTATCTATATCTATCTATCCATCCATCTATCTATCTATCTATTGTATTGGCTTTCCCCTAAATCAAGGGTATTTCATGCTAATAAAGAGGTGCCATACAGGCAGAAATAGAAAATGAAGCTGTTTGTGCCCTACATTTGTGGAGCAGAAAGAGCAGCAGTGCCTCTGTCCCCACACTGTGGTGCTGCATAAGCCCTGCTTTGCTGGATGGGGACCAATGCTTGATATCGTTCTAAGCAGTCAGCCTCTTGAGGAAACTTGCCTAGAAGTGGGATTTTATTTGTTAGTCTTGGCCTCTGCCACCCTTGAAAAATCCAGCTATGATCGTGAACCAGCTTTAGCGTAGGGTTTGGACTAGATCATCTCCAGAGGTCCCTTCCAAACTCTGCGATTCTGTAATTATGTATCTCCATGGGTCCTGGCCAGATCCTTTGAGGAGCTCAGCTCCTCATCGCTGGTCCTTTGAAAGCTCTGAATGCATTCCAAGATCCTCTGAAAAACTGAATGAAATAACCAGTTCATCTCATACAGCCACAAACCAGCTTTCAAATCTCAATGATTTTCCATCACAACTACATGTTGGCTGTGTTTGAAAAAGTGAACTTGAGGTGAAAGACTCCAAAAATGTGATTACCACTCCCCGAGACATTTAGTCCTTGAGAAATATCTTACTGAAAGTACATGTATCTATTGCACAAATTGGAGCAGAGTGGAATGAATCAAATAACACACAAATATTTTTCTTTTGTTTTAATTATTTTTTCACACTATTTCTTCTAATTATGTAGAGAGACTGTTAATGTTGTCAGATATTTGGTTTTGGAATATATATCTAATCCATGAACAAACAGTCTCATGATTTTTCATATAACTTTTACGTTACCACATAGTGCTACATTTTGATCTGGCAGTAGACAATGATTTAACCTGGCTAAATTAACACATTCCAGTACTAATGCTTTTCTTCCTTCCTGATTTCTACCACTTAAAAGCTAAAAAACTTAAACAGATAACAGAGAAAAAACTATTGTCGCAATACTACAGTGTAAACTCACTGTGTAAGTAAATCTACTGAACTTAAAAGAACCCACCATTCGGACAATGAAAATATACTTTTGTATATCTAAGTGATAATCCAGTTGGTCCAAGCTCTATTGTCTTTTCTGCAGATGACTTCTTCTAATTTATTCAGGACAGCAACTACAGCAGTTTGAAACTGAGAAAATGTATTAGAACTGAACATGCAGGAAAGCCTGCTTTCCTATTTCAGTGTTAGAAGATTAGTGAGAGGCAGAGATCTATACAGTCCAAACTCTGGAGGGCACAGCAATGTAAAACATATGCTTCAAAGCTGTTGGTTTTTTGTTTTTGGTTTTTGTTGTTGTTGCTGTTGTTTTTTCATTTAGCAAATGCATGTTGATTTTTATTTAAATACAGAATATATTTTAAAATTTTGTGTTTATCTAGTACCTTTATTATACTTTTGTTCACCTAATTAAAAACTCCAGAAAATATTTTCTGCATTGTGTTGACTTCCAACTCAAAGCATCTAAATAATATTAAAACATTATGCATCGTTTGCCATATTAAAATGCATGAATTAAAAACTGGAACAAATGACAGACATAGACTTCTTTGTGATTGGCAAAACTTCACATCAAATTTTCTACAGAGCTTATAGAAATTGCTGGCTGATATTCTTTATTGATTAGGTGAGTGATATGCAAATATTCTTCAAGAAAATAACTAAAAATCATAATGTAGTCCAAGATTAATTGCAGTTGTTTAATATGTGGTGTTGAACTACAATTAAAGTTGACAATTTAAACTACTATGATTGAAATCTATCTGTCCTTAGGATAAAGTAATCACTAAGCATAGTTTGCATTTTTGTCTTTGCATTTCCACACAGTTCCTCCTGCAGCATTTTTATACCCATTTTTTCACCCCAGATGGAGCCACCACTGGGTAGGAGTTCAAAATATTTTAAAATAGATTCTAAATAATTAAGCAGTCTTATCTCTCTGTATTTTAAAATGCTTTCTTATGAGTCATCACACCTTAGGAAGTCAGGTACCAACTGCATACTCAGAGCAGACTTCTAACCAAGGACAGATGGATGCGGGTGGCATGTGGACCTTGCCAGATACCATAGGGTAAAGGAAGCTCATAAGGTTTCAAAGCCAGTTCTTTCTACTTATCAGGGTGATCCTTCAGAGCTTTTTGAAATTACAAAATTTATGTCCTTTTGAAATGAATTAGAAGTCCTCAAGAAAGTCTTTTCCCCAAATTGTTTCAGATAGGCTGCAATGTTCAAGTTGGACTTTTAAAATATTGTAATATACAACCCCAAAAAATAGAAATGATTTGAATATTTCCTTTATTTGATTTTTCTTCACAGCAAAACTAGCAAAATTAGTTCATTTTCATGGAGCACTGTGATATCAGTGAAACTGCATATTCTAACATCATAATAGGATTTCAGACAATTTTCTTCAGTGGCTTTAATTACAGAGTAAGAAAGACCTTCCTTAAAACTAAGGCAATGCCAAATGAAAGAACCAGTCCTGAAATCATCTGTGTGTATTACAAGTTCTGTGAATGTGTGTATTCCAATAAACTGGCCGATTGTGTTTGTCACGTTACTTTTGTGATAAGCACTTGAACTTTATTAGAATTAATTCCTCACTACTGTTTGGCAAAGCAGCAGAAGCATTGGCTTACAGGAAAAGAGTTATGGAAAATCATAAAGTTTTGAAACTAAAGATTCGAAATAGGAAATACTTTATGGTCACTAGCACAGAATATTGCATTTAAATGGAATGGGAGAACATCCAACTACACTTAGAAAGCATTTAAGTTATTATTATTGCTTGAATCGTTATGTTTGAAATAAAATTTATCAGCTAAATAGCCAAGGCTATCAACCTAGGCTATCCTGATTTTACAATCTATTTAGACTGGCAATACAGGATTTTCACAACTAACTGCTTAAGACTATTATTCAGCAGTTCTAAATACCCATAGTTTAAAGGCCGACATTTAAGTATAACAAAGTAAACCTGCTCTGACACAAATGCTAATTGGTTTCTTGCAAACTACCAGAGTTTTTTTATACAGCACTATTTGGATGAATATAGAAAGAAAATGTGGTAATATCCAACAAATGCCATTTTGGAGCATAAGAAACATGCTAATTCTAGAAGTAGAAATAATTAGGAGAGTTTTAAGTGAGAATGACTGTCCCAAACATTTGCCTCAACCACCTACACCAAAAGACTATGATGTCCTACATGAGATATTTGCACTTGGATTAGGTTTGCAAGCAAGAATCTCAGGCAAGAAAGCAAGCCTCACTTCCTGAAGATCTCCAAGCCTCCCCCATGGTTGCTCACTGGCTACCATAGTTGCACAGTGTTCAGCAAAGCTTTCTAAGGGACACAAAATAACATTTTAAATATACTGGCGGTTGGAGTCTTATAACTAGATAAAGCATATTTTATTCAGGCCTTACTGAATCAGAAATAGCGTAGCTGGCAGGAGCAGGGAGGTGATCATCCCTCTGTACTCAGCACTGGTGAGGCTACACCTCAAGTACTGTGTACAGTTTTGGGCCCCTCACTACAAGACATCAAGGCCCTGGAACGTGTCCAGTGAAGAGCAATGAAGCTGTGAGGGGTCTGGTGCACAAGTCTTACAAGGAGCAGCTGAGGGAACAGGGATTGTTTAGTCTGGAGAAGAGGAGGCTCAGAGGAGACCTTATCACTCTCTACAACTGCATGAGAGGAGGCTGTAGCAAGGTGGGGGATCATCCTCTTCTCCCCGCTAACAATGATAGGATGAGAAATGGTGGCTTTAAGTTGCAACCAGGGAGGTCAGATAGGATGTCAGTAAATATTTCTTCTCAGGAAGAGTGGTGAGGCATTGACACAGCCTGCCCAGGGAGGTGGAAGAGCCACTGTGGATGTGGCAATGGGGGGCTTGGTAACTGGGCATGGTGGGGTTGGATCAACAGTTGGACTAGAAGATCTAATAGGTATTTCCCAACCTTACAGATTCTATGATTCTAAGAGTTTTCTCTCCAAAGGTATCCTATGGTAAGTTAGGCAAGTGCAAGTAGCTGACAGCATTTGTATTGCTATACCACTTACAGCAGACTAAAACACTAACAACAATAACTGCATCTGGCTTTTAGTTCTATCCACAAAAAAGCAATTCTAGCCTTGCATAACAAGTGATGCTAATGGTCAATAGGAAGGCATTCCAAACTGATTGCACATTGGAGCTAAGCACAGCAGCTCTGCTATGAAATTTAAGGCTGGGAGTTGTTGTGCAATTGATAATACTCACCATAAAGACTGGGAGTAATTTAATTTTATGCGGTCGATGAAACAAATAAGACAATGGTTTGCATACATGTGTATAAACTACAATATAAATCAGTCACGTTCAAATCAGGGAAGGGAACAAAGTAATTGACTGAAACCTGTGAATTACATCAGTGGAAAAACAAAGATAACAGCAGTCAGAGTTTTTACATGTTAAAAGGTATGATTACAAAACATCCCCATCTTAGAATAACAACCTGCAACTGGGAGACTACCTGTTATTGAAGCAAGTTGCTTTATCTCATAACATCTTGATACTTTCAAATAGGCCTAAATTTTATTTTTTAAGCATATATATATTTGCTTGCATAGAAATATATACCTTCATGCATACATACACACATTCATGCATACATGAATGCTCCTATTTCAACTAGTCCACAATGGCAGCTGAGGTTTTCAGGCATCATACTTTTAAAAAATCATCTTCTGCAAAAAATGAGATTTTTTAATTTTTCTTACTAATTTCCTGTGTTAGAATTATTGATTTATTCATTTTCTTAACTTTCTTGGAATGGCCTAATTTGTAATTCTTTTCACTCTCGTCACAATGCAGATAATTTTTGTTCCTTTCACTGCGTTGTTACAGAATAAGTCATTTTGATGTTTGTGCCCTATTTTTGTAAGTGGCTAATGCAGTGTAATGGTTATGGATTACCTGTAGTTTTCAGGTAAGTGGAAGAAATTGCCCCAGAATTTTGCTTCTGTGAAGGTCAGAAACACAAAGATAGAAGTGCAAGCCACCAGATTCTCAATCCTCAGTTCCAGCCATGACTCTTTCTACCATACAAAATTGTTTCAGCACAGATTTTCACAAAAAAAACTAGAGGATACTTCTGATGCTGTGAAGGGAAGATAATATGTGGTAATTACAGGCTATTTCAGCAGTTATAGGAAATGGCAGTATACACTTGAGAGAATAGTCAATGATCGGACTAGATGGTAAACTACCTATTGATGTGTATATATTTTTCTAGATTTCTACAAATTATTGTTTCAAAGTAGTATTTTCTCCTACTTCACTGAAACCTTCCCATTTTTCCTCCCAGTGCGTTGCCTTTTCTTTTTACCTTTGGATCATTTACACTTCAAATTAACTTCATTCAGCTGAGCATTTTTGTATTTTTCTTTGTATGGTTTCTCAAATTGTCACTTCTTAATAATATGAAATCCAGGAAAATAAATAAATAAATAAATAAATAAATAAATAAATAAATAAAGGAGGGAATCTGTAGTTTTTTCTAGTAATTCTGTGTGATGATAGAGGGCAAAAGCAAAGCAGAAAATTATAGCTAAATATGTTGGATGTTTTTGGCTGCAAAAGCATGATTTGGATGCATTTGACTGTATTAGCAAGTAATTCAGCACAACAGTATCAGACCAGTAGATCAAAGCAGTTAGTACTGAGGTCCCTACATTTAGAGTATGTGATCAATGTGTTTTGTCATGGACTAGATTTAGTCTGGTGTCTCGAACCAAATGTTTTTACCTTGCATCTAGTCTGAGGCTTCTCAAAGAACTAATTAGTTCAGGTCTTTTTGTTCCCCGTGCAGGACAGAGTACATTTGGTACAGACTGTAAGCAGAGCTTCCATTTTAATTTCCTTCAAAAACCATGTAGTTTGTGCACACACCAAAACTGCTTTGAAATCAAACTAATATATGGTAATTAGGATGCACTACAAAACCACATTACTTGTCCCAGTCAAAGGGCAGTGTAGGCTCCAGTTCTCTGAATAGCACGCTCCACCACCACAGTGCTCTGGAGTTATCTATTCCTACTTCGGTTTTTATTTTTAGAGGTCTATTTATCTAGGTCCCAAAAAGCACCTTAAGTCTTCTGAAGACTGAACAAATTCAAGGATTTGTGTAAATCTTTCATTGTGCCATCATATGGTCTATATGCTACAACCAGGAAACCATTCCCTGGGCAACTGCTACAGATACTAGGCTAATAAGTCATTCACTGTTTTCTGTGGGCAAACAAATATTTAATATTTAAACATTCTAATCATGCAGAGGCATAGTTCCTACAGGTATGGCAAATGTTTTATCTCAGAATATTGTCTGGGAGATGCAGGTTGCGGAGTCACAGCCAGAATACGCAGTTGGCAGAAATGAGCCCAGACTGCTGACATTTTGGATAACAAATTGGATCATTGGATCACAGTCTTATTTGAGGGTTGAATGACCAATGCATCTCTATTCTTTCTATTTTAAAAGAAAAACATTGTTCTGCTTATTTTTGCCTTCCATTCAGTTTCTAAAATGAGAGGGAAAAAAAGAAAAAAATTATTATTCTATTTCTACTTTGCTGACAGGATCTAAGGGCTAAACGGGTGGATGCACATTCATAAACCCTAAGCAGAATGCTTAACTTCTGGCTTGATGGAATTTAAAACAGGCTCTGTGACATGTATTCCTTTCTGCATCAAACTGCCTACTTGGCGTCCTGACTTCAACATAGATCTCTACTCTCTGTGCAGGGTATCCACAACCTAGCCTGTTCCACCTGACCTCCTGGGGAATTGTGTACCACTTAAATAGGGAATGTTTTATGTGATGTGGCAACAGGATAACAAAAGTGAAGTAATGAATTACTCTGCCTTTTAGTACCCAATTATTTTTTCTTGGATGCTGCCATCATACATTGTAATGTCTAACTGTCAGGTACGGCATTTTTAAGACTCATTTCTCTCACCTGAGGTGGATTTCCCATGAAAAGCATAGGAGACATAAGTGGAATTCAGGAAAGTTGGGAATCTGAACAAGGAAATAACTAGAAGGAAATACAGTGGGCCAGTAATACACATACAACCTACACCTTAAAGCATCTACTTTCAACACAAGGCAAACACCTGCCGTCTCCTGAAAGTAAGCCCATAACCTTGACATGTATTTTTTCAAAATAATTAGAACATGATGCTAATTGATGTCTAAATATCCAGTAATTGCAAGACTCACCACTTGGATAGATGACATTTAACAAGCTCCCCACACTTATCAACTGGAAAAGTAAACCTCAGAAACACTTTCAGGTCAAAAATGTGCCTTAGCTACTGACTGAATGATTATTTCCATATGAAGCGAGCAACTTTCTCCTTTTGAAATGTTGCCAATTTGTATAATCAATTAAAGAGCTAATGGAGAAGGAATTTAAACTTGACCCCCTTTTTTCATAGAAGAGGGGGCTGTGGAGTTAATTGCTTGCTATTTGGCCGAATAAATATTTAAAAACAAACTGAACAGGAGGGGAAAATGAAAAAGTTGTCTTGCCAGATAACAAGTACTTTCTGCTTACTGGGATCCTCTAGAGAGGGAAACTGTTTCAAATCTAATAGTTTTTATAGATCGAGTGATGTAGGGTTGTTTGTCTCCCAAGTGAGAATTTCATTTACTTTGGTTTCAGAAAGTCTTGTTTCCTACTTTTTCTTTTTTTTCCCATGTATGTGACATCTGATCTGGCATGCTTGTTCTCAGAAAACACACTGGTGTTCTCTGTGAGGTGAGCCTGCTGCTCCTGTGAATGAATTTGTGCTCAGAACTTGAGCAGGGTCAGGACTTGAGAATCCAGTGCATGAGTATCACACTGCTTGGAGATGCTGGGCTGCTGCTGCTTGAGAGCTGAAAAGCATTAGTGATGCCCAAACACTGCACTCCTTGATAGGTTTTATCTTTATACCTTATTAAAAAAGCCAGGGTGTTAAAAGACAATGCTTCAGAGGAACCTTTAGAATGACAGAAAGGTATTAATAGGAAGCATTCAGAAACTTTAATATTTTATAAAAATGGCTTAGTTGCCATTTTGGAAAATCAAGATCTCTCATGTAATAGATATAGTGCAGTGAGCAGTAACATAGCTTTCCCACAATCCTTAATCTCTTTGTCTCCATTTGTTTTTAGAAGATATTCAAGCTTATAGCCAAAACACAATGTTAGCTGATGTCCATAGGAGAAGGAGAATGTATTAGTTCAAGGAATTATGCTTTGTAGGAAAGCATATATATATATATATATATATATAATTTTCTCATAGATATTCATTTTTGGCATTCTATTTACTTGAAAAGATCTTTACTTTGCCGGCACTTTGTCTCTCTTCTCATTTAAAATATCAAGGTCTTCACAGTAGAGACTTTTATCATATTTGTCCCTGTAGGCTTAAAAGCCACTATGTACTAACATGATAACTCAACGTAATCTAATCTAGCTTTTGCACTTTATTTTACAAAGCAAACTTTTACATAGATTTCTATAACACTAAAAAGCCTTGCTGAAGTCCTTAACAATCTGATTTATTCAGGCTGAATTGGGCCTTCATACTTCCTAATGCTCCTTGAGCCATTATCAAATTGTAGCTATGGTTTCAGTGAAAGCTGTGATATCTGCAGTAAGTCTTCTCTGATATCTATCATGGAAGAGAACAAGCTACCAAAATTTATTCTTTTCTGTTTAGATTGAAATCTTTCCGAAGCAGGAGTGAGTTGACAAGACCATTAGAATATCCCAGATAATTATGCTGTCAGTGGAAACAAATCTGTTTCAGATAGCAGTCTGTCTTTCTGTGTTAAGATTTTATGACTTCTTCTAGCTCCAGAAGTGTTTTCATGGAATATTTTTATCTAAATTGTAGTGAGTTCAACATGATTTATTTTATTTTATTTTATTTTATTTTATTTTATTTTATTTTATTTTATTTTATTTTATTTTATTTTATTTTATTTTATTTTATTTTTCCAAATGATAATATGGAGTTTTGTTAATATAGACAGCATTCCTTTTGGATGATTAGTCTACAGTTGTTAGATGGACCAGATTTGATCAGGAATCACCCTAGATTTACAGTGCAGTAATTGGAATATATCTATTCCACATTGTTTTGGTCTTACAAATCATTTTTGGGTTCGTGTCTCTTTCTGAGTTCTGGAAAGGCTGCATTTTCCTACTGATACATAGACATTCTGGAACTGTCCTTACTTTCTGCTCATGTTAAATCCTCACCTACTGATCTGATAATATAGTAACACACATTGGAAAGCCTACTTTAAATATTTGCATTTTGAAATTTCTAAATTTCCTTTAAAGACAGAGAGTGAAGCTAGAGATGTATCTCTGTCTGTGAAATGTTAAATTTATAACTCAGCCCAGTGTTCTGTGTGAAGCCTCCTAAACTTTTTACAGATAGGACCGTGTATTTTAATTTCTGTATTTGACGTCTTTACAGTCACTAATAATTTTTTCCTTTGACTTTCATTTTCTTGTGATTTTTCCATTCATTTTAGCAGGATGTTATCACTGGGAGTCCTCATTCTGCTTGAAAAACTATAATAGACCCAAAATTGTGAGCCTGGAGAGCTCACAACTATGTATTCATGGATAACTATAATCTCGCGTCAATTTAGCCACAAAATAAAAGTACACTAACCTTCATGACTTCCTCTGTAGTTAGGAAAGAGAGAAAGATGTCTCCAGAGAGCAATTCACTGTGTTTCCTGGACCTCTCTCTTAGACTGGGAGGAATTATCCTGTGAGAGTACTTCTTTGCTCTACTGAATGTAAGGGAACTTCTATGAGTATTGTGGAGAATATATCTACCTTTTTTGAAAATGTGACTTCATTATTTAAGACCATCAATAATTTTTATATAGGGCTTTACAGTTTCCAAGTTCAAGACCTGTGGCTGACTTGGACTATATCCTGAGAGCAGGAATGGAGCCAAAAGAGCGTGCTGTGCTCCCCCTGTATTTGGGAAAGCTGAGAAGTATGGTACAGAGAGACTTCAGCTGGCAGCACAGAAGCCGTTGTGGGGATAGAAGCAGCACAGCTGTGTTCCTGTGACACTGCACACTGAGCTAAGAAACACTGCTGAAACCAGCTTAATTCACTGGCACAGTATCTCATTTTCAATGAAACTTGCTTATAGCAAGTAGACCAGTAGAATATTATAGATATACAGATAGATACATTTTTTCCAGCTTACTTGCTTTGGAAGAAAACACAGCAAAAATGCAACAAGCTCAGAGACATCCTGTACAAGACATTTTCTGTTACAGAATATGTCTTCCCTGAGAAGCAGTACAATTGTTCAAATTGTCTTGTCATTTCTGTATGTATCTACGCCTGTTTTAAGGAATATGCCAATTAGGGAAAATTTGAAAACATCCTTATACTCAGTTCTGGACTAGGGCACATAGTGATGCAACTTAATTTGATTATAGAAAAGTTCTTTCATTCATTTCTGGGAATGAATACAAAATGAATGCTAATAGATGAGTGCATGCCATTCATTAGTGCTAACACTAATAGTGCACTAATAATTCACAACCTGAATTTGTCAATAAATGCTCAGAGTTATTTTTAAGAAGATTTTTGTGAAGCTGCTCTTGATACAAGAGTACTTCCTTTTAGAACTGCAAGACTACGGAGTGTAAAATTGCAGAAGCTGCAAAGCAAAACTGACTTTTTGTGCAGTTACTATTATCTTGTCAAATGAGTGGATGTCACATTAATTAGACTCTGAAATATTAGTGATACATACCATTTTGTAAGAGGGAGAGAAGTGACTTAGTAGAATTAAATTTCTTTTTTTTTGTTGCTTTTGTTTTTGTTTTTGTTTTTTGCAAAAGGATGGCAATACGGGGATGGAGACTGTTCCCCATTTTGGTTTACTACTATTTTGCATAGGGATTGCAGTCTGTTGTTTCCTTCTAGCCTGGGAAGTTTTAAAATGTGTATGAAAGAAAGTTCTAAAGCAATTAAATATCGGGCTGAACTAACTTTATCACTATTATCTGCTAGGAGGGAATTACTCTTGATCCATCCCATGAACTGTCAGAACACCATCTATTCTCATGACTTTTCCCATTGCTCTAAAAGAAGATTATGGACAACAGGTCCTGCTCTTTCTTTTTGGATTCATATGTATCTGAATTCCTTACTGATCTTTTGGAGTAAATGTAGCAAGACATTACAAGTTACAGCTTTACTTTTTCTATACTTTCAGATATACTTTCAGATATGAATACAGATTCACTGCTTAATTCCCACTGTGCTTGTGGGCACAGGAAAGGGCTGGTGATACCTAATCTCATTATTTTGTAATATGTGCTTTTTTTTTTTTTTTTTTTTTTTTTTTTTTTCTTTCTTAATGCTCCAACTTAGAAAATTACAGTTATGCATGAAAATCTCAAATGCAATTAGATAGAAAAAAAATAGAAAAAGAAAAAAGAAAAGAGAGAGAGAGGGAGTGAGAGATGGGAAGATACAAATTGCACTTTGTATGTAAAATTCTTCTAAACCTACTAAATATTATTGTCGGCCAATTATTTTAGCAAACAGATACTACTTAAAGTATTTGAGTGAGATGATTAGATACTTAGCTCAAAACAATTTATGAGAAAATTATGAGCAATTTGTCTGAGCGTATAGTAATGCGAGCAGTTCAACTGCTGGATCAGAGAAGTTATAATTTCCAGCTGCCAGTAGGGGGGATGAGAGTGGGTGGAAGTTAATCACATCTGCAACTAGAACTGTAGGATGAGGTGTTTCCAAATTCTAAGTTTCTAGATATCATGAGTATGTAAGACAGCTTCAAAGTACATCTCATAACAAAATGAAACAAGAAAGAGAAAATCATATTATTATGTTTTAAATTTCTTTTTTAAATGTCATTTTTTTTAGCCTATCTCGTAGCCTCATGTGGTCTGAGTTACCATTTTTGAGCTCTTTTGGCAGTTCTACAAGACTACAAAATCTTTACTATGGAGTTAGTTGAGATGTAACCTGAAGAGTGACAGTGATTTTGAGTGAGTTCACTGAAGATGGGTAGGTTTGTGCTTCAAAATAAGACAGAAATCTCTTCTATTTTATACACATTCTTATATAATTTGACAAATCCCCAATTAATTTTATTTCTAACACTCTTTTGAGAACTATGAAGCTATGTAATAGAAAGATATTTTCTATATAGAACATATATTTCTTGAGATGAAACAAAACAAGGCCAGTAGGAATAAAACTGTTCCGCTTCTACACAGAATGATTTTTATGAATTAGCTGTTAAGAAATCATCTCTTTTAGATATAAATTAAACCATCTAAAACCTTGGCAAATCTTAACCCCAACTTCCCTCCTACTTCAATGCTTCCCTCCTACTTCAATGAACACATACTTAGGCAGGTAGTACTATCAATAGCAACAAGTATAATGCTATTCATCAGTAGGATTATAAATCAGTGTGAATAAAGAGTGCAAAATTGTGCCCTGAGTTGTAATCAGCATGAAAACTTCTGATGCTGTAATTATCATCTTTTGCAAAGTAGTACTCCCCTCAACTGCTCATCTTGTTTCTTATCTGAAGTTAAACCTTACGCTTGGATCCTTGGTGAGTCTATGTATCTTTATGTTGTGGGATTGTGTGTGGGGAATTGGTCATGCTGACTCATTACAATTTGATGCTGTGAGATGCAGCTTTCCCAGAGCAGCTGCTTCTTCTGACAAACATAATGCTCTACTCTAGGTCTTTGATTTTCTGCATATTTTTCTTGCTCATTAGGTCTTGCTCTTTGTATGTTGCCGCTTCATTCAGCGTACTTAACTCTACTGTATGTTCCCAGATGGCCAAGTATTTTCATCTGTGTTTTCTATTTTGCTTTTGCAGAAGTTGCTGAAAGTTTTGATAAGTACCCGTGGAGGCAGGTTTAAATTATAACTTGAGAAAATAACAGGAGAGAGGAGTATGAATCACTGAGTGTTCAACTGTAACAAAAATAGCTGGGGAGGGGGGTTGCAGAGTAGTAGGGTTGTGCATTTTTCTACTGCATTTTTGAGAGCTAAATGAATATTATGAAGAACTAAAGGCCTGCATGTGAGTACATGCCAATTACTGGAAATTATCCTACTGACTATCACTTTCAGTTGGAAAATACTCAAGTCCCTGGCTGTGTACTGCCAACATTCATTCTGAGCCCTCCATATGGACAGAGAAGGTATTGTTTAATATCTTGTCTATCTGATGATTTCTCGCTTTCACAGGAGAGGTTCTTGTTTGAGTTTAGCTGTGGAAGAAAAAAAGAGTCGTAGTATTTCTATTGCTTACACTTCATGTTTACTAAGTTGCCTCTTTTATCACTCATCACAGCGGGGTTTATCTAGAGTTTTAGCTTGATGCGCTTTTTACTGGTTTTTGAACCTGTCACTCCATAAGTATTTGCATTTTGTTAAATTACTACCAACACTGTGTCAGCACTATGCTGTAATAATTTAAATATATTAACTACTTGATATTTTTCGAAATCAATGACATTTTCATGATTTTCTGGGAATAATATCCCCAAGCAGAAATCTTTCCCATTTCAAATTTTATTTTCATATTACACTTCAGACCATAATATTCTAAAGAGTTTTGAAATAGTCAGTACATGGCAGTATGAAATACAGGAATTTGTTTCTGACATTTTCAGAAGTTTTTTCATAGTTGTTTTTTGTTTTGTTTTTTTTTCTGTTTGTTTGTTTATTTGTTTTTAAATTTATTTAGATTATTGGCTTTTATGACTTTTTTATATTTTATATTATTTTATTTTATTTTCATACAGTCTCATTAAAATGGGCTCTAGTTCACAGATTACTTGGGGGGGGGGAGGAGGGGGGAGGATCGAAATGGATCTTCAAAATAGAAAATCTCAGTTCTCTTAAGGGAATGCTTGACCAGTTTGTAGCCCAATAGCATAACCTCTGCATGATTCAAGGAGCACTGTGGTCTTATTCTGTTCTGTCCATCGATGGATCAACTGACATTATGCAGACAAATATAGATTTTAGATAGCTCTCACCCTTGTATTTCCGATATAAGACCTAGAAAGTCCTTGAACTATCCTGAGTTACAGTTCTTTTCTAAGCCAGTCTTTACAGGATACCAGGAGGCTTATGGTAGACATCAGAATTCAGAGTAACTGATAAAAAATTCATTTTCAATATGTTTTTTGAAATATAATCTTTTTCTGAATGTTAGTTTTGTTATGCAGTTGACTAAATTCTGTTCAAGACTTTAATAAACAGTATAAAAGAAAGCACACTTTGTGCTTTTCCCATTGTTTGTGTTTGGGTATCCTTGCAAGCACCAGTGCCAGGCCTCTAGGAAATATCTTCACAGGGTCATTCCCATTGCTCTGTGTAGCTTCAGCTGTCATCAGAGTGTCATAGACTTGTTTGAGCATCCAGATAAAGACCCAATCCTTGACGCCCGAAAGTTTTGCTACTCCCTGCTGCTTTGGAGCTGCTAATGTTCGGTCACACAACTAGTAGCATCCCTCACAGCTCTCCTGGATGCTCTCCAGGGCCTCACCTTTAGATACACATCAGCAGGGGAGCTGTCATGAAGAACCTGCCACGAAGAGTTGAAGCAAGAAGGTTTAATATCATAGTCCTTCTCACACACCCTGCCAGGCTGCCAATATAGCCCAAGAAGGTGGAAGATGAGAGAACTGCTTATGCACAGGGACTGCAGAGCCGATCCTTGTAAATATGCTTATTTTCACAGAGAGTGAAAAGTTCTCTGTGATGCCTGTCCTCCAAGCCTGTTGCACAAAAATTACTTTCTAGTCTACTTTTGAGAGAAGAAGACACATTTTTTTCTCCAAAGCAAAAAAACCTCATCCCTAAATTTCTACTCAAAATACTTCACAGTTTGTGTTTGTCATGCTTGTTGGGTATTGTTTAAAGAGCTTTGACTGCTATGCTCCATGTGATTTGTTTTTTATGTATTATTAGCCATGGTACAGCTATCAGTCCATTTTTCAGAACTTGCCAAGTCTTGGTAAAAACGATAAATTTCGGTCCTTGGGAATCATGATTATTTTTGTGACTACGTAAGTGTTGTTTGGATTAAAATGTAGTTTTTCTTCATATAGATGCACAGTGAGTGTATAATGAAACTAAATTATGCTAAATCTAGATATATTTAGTTTCAATAATATGAAACTTAGCATGCATAGGAATAGATCTCAATACTAAGTTTAGAAAATTGCTGGGGTATGGTCAGCATAATCTATTTTTTGTCAGCACTTTAAATTTATTCTGGTTCTGATTCTCACAGTCTGTACAGCAACAATTATTTCTATTTATGTTATAAAGTATTTAAGCTCAGTTCAGTTCATATTTTTGTAGGTAGTATAAAAAGCTCTTGCTGTGATACTAAATGCAAGTTGTCTGTTTTTTCAGTGAAATTAGTGCACTAATAATTAAGAATCCGTTCTCTAACTTTAGAACTTTCTTATATAAATAGACTATTAAAAAAATAAAAAAATAAAAAAATAAAAAAAAGGTGCACAGTTTCTTACTGAGTTCTTTTTGAATGGAGATAGTTTGTACTGCTCTTCACATAGACTGCTTTCCTGTTTTCCAAGATCTTTAAAACTCTACTGTTGAAGAGAGTCAAATAGAGCTTCAGTATTTAAAAGGAGTTTTCTGGCCCCTCGGCCGCCCCAGAACAGTTTTATCAGGAAGGTAACTTTTCCTCATGAAATAGCCTAATGGGAGTTAGGAATGGTTTGGACTTTTTTCATCTTGTTCTATGAATACTGAGGGAAACTGTGTGAATGACAACCTTATGTCCAAGTATATTTGTCTCTTTATGATGAAAGATTATTATTAGTAAGAAACTACAGTGAGCTCACCGTTCATATTAGATAATTTAATGATCTTCCAATGTTATGTTATGATGCAGAGATAAAAAAGGTTTTGGGTTTTGTTGGTTTGTTTTCTGGGTTTTTTTGTTTGTTTGTTTGTTTTTACAGACTGCAAATAATGTATGAGTAGTATCTGTATGTTGCAGATTAAGAATGTTCATTCAGATAAAGGGCTTAAAGAAAACAATTAATGACTTAAGAAATGAAAAACACCACAGTTTTCTGCTTAGCAAAGAGAGAGAAGAAAGGAGAAATGTTGAAGACTGCAAGAGGCACTGAAGATGAACTTTTTGATGACAGAATGACTGAATTACTAAATCACTTCCAAATGTGTTTTGAGTTAGAGAAATAAAAATTTCCTGCAGAATTACTACAGAAAGAAAGTGGATCTATAAAAAATCAATCTGGGAGCAAAAATTCTAAGGGAAAAATGATTTACAAAAATATAGGTACTGTGTAGCAAGCCTATGTAGCTCTATTTCTGAGGTGTACAAAAAGAGCAAAAAACTTCTGAGCGAAGCCACATATTAAGTAATTGGAAAAGCTGATCTGGACTTTACTTAAGAAAAAGAGATACAATGGCTGGCAGCAGAAGTAACCGTGTTCAAGTCTTCTGTGGTAAACTCATCCAAGCTAATTCACTGTATGAAGGAAATACACTTTCCTGCACTCTTCCCACTTCTGGAAGAGGACCATAACCTATAGTGTGCTCACATTTTTTCCTTTCCCTTAACTGTCTCCCATTGAGGTACTGCACAGCAAAAATACATATAAACAAGAATAAGTAAAAGGTGGGTTCAGTCTCTATTTAAGATAGGATTGTCAGATAAAAAGAGGAAATTTTGGCTCTGATAAGGAGGTTACTTAATCATTTTACATTAAGAACTCATTAGCCAAGACAATAGAAATAGATGGTTCTCTGATATATAAGTGAGGGCACAGGAACAATCATATACAGTGCAGTGTGCATGTAGTACACATCTAAATAAAGTGGAAAAGACACTGCACTCAAAAAGAAAGCCAGAGGTAACTCTTTTTTCCAACATTTGGCTCTTACTCCATTTATAAGAAGCATACTCAATAACACTGCAAGATGTGCATGGGATGACACTTCTTTCAAATATTAAATAACCGGATGTTGTTTACTGCACTGCATATGCTTGTTTCTCTTGTTCAGTGGGAAAATATATATATATATCTATTTGGTGATAAAAATAGGGTATTTTTCCTTAGGAAAACAAGGAAGTGTGATCTGTTGCAGGATGGGTTCAGCTAAAATTATCAGTTGATGCCTATTTTCCATGTCTGCAGATACAGACCAAGGGCAGAGATAAGGTGAAGTCTGTTCTCAGTGCTTGAACAGAGTTTGATGAGCTTGAAATTCCATCCATACTCACATGGACCTTCAGAGTATGTGAAACCTGGACTTGGGGCTAGAAGGACCTTACAAAATTCAGGGATTCTACCAAAAAAACCTTCATAATCTGTCACTAAAGCACTGTGTTATGTAAAGAACTAATTTATTTTATTACTATTATTGTTTTCATTTTGATGACATTAACAGTGAAAGGAACTAAAACTGCAGATAAAATCAGGTAAGAAGAGATGGTCCTCTCTAGATAGAAACTGTTCTTGCTTAGATTTAGAGGTCATCATTCGCAGATAGGAAGTAGCTGATATCAAGAATTGTAATTCTTGTGTCCTGGTGGAGTGCACTGGCTAAAGAAGTGATCATTGAGATTATGATTGTGCCTGGCAAATTTCATCCTTCAGCTGCTTACAGCAGCTTCTAATTGTACAGTACTAATGCTGGCCAAAGAAATTAACAAATAATTAAAATAATTTCCACTAGTTCTATGTAATGCCAAATATAACAGGTTGAGAATTTTTCCTTTTTAATCTTAAAAGAACAGCCAAATTAGCTCAAGGAGGAAGCTGTCTTTGGAGACTGAAGTAGGCAACATCAAAATTCTTAACATCTGACTTACTATCAGAGGCAATTTTTTTTTCATCCTAGTCAGGGTCTTGATGATGTTCTTACTACAATCTGTGTAATGACCTTTCTGCAATTATGGCATTTTCAGCCTTTTCTTTTTACTGTACTTTTTTTTTTTTTTTTTTTTTTTTTTTTTTTTTTTTTTTTTAATAAAGGTAACATTAAAAGTGAGAAAGAGCTAATATCACATCATTTACCCTGTCCTACCTTATTTTTTATTGCTTGACACTCATCTTCATTATCTTCTACCTGTAAAAGGTCAGTGCTAGTGCTGTTAACTGATCACTCTTGCTTTCAGCTTGGGAAATCTGAGGCGCTGTTACTGCATTCAGTTTTGTTCTGTTTTGCAGCCCCTAGTTGTCAATAGGTAAAGCTTTTCCCATTCCCAAGGAACCAAGTACCTCCTGTGAATAGCTCCCTTGTATGAGCTTCCTTTGTCTGAGGTCCTCTCACTCAGCAGAATCAGCACTATAGTGAAAATGTCAGTTTAATTTTTAGTATGAAATGCTTGACTTTTTTTAACAAGAGAAGAACACTCAATGTTGAAACTGTCGTGAAAGAAAATCTCTTTTCATGACCAGTGGAATAAGTGGACAGGGATAGTGAGGGAGAGAGCAGAGTGGGAAACTGGCTTTCCTCCAAAACAAGAGCTTCATTTAAGGACATAATTGAATGATTTGGAGTTCCTTTCAAAAATTAACACAGCATACTCTTTTTAAATGAACAAAAGCTTAAATGCATAATAATTCCATGTAAATATACTTGTATATAAATGAATGTTTGAAGTATCAATGGATGAACTCACAGATATTTTAGATGTGGAAAACAAGTGGCAACACAGTTGGTGCCTAGGTTTAAAACTACAAACATATACACAATAACCCAATTAACTACAGTGATGTAACATGGGGAAAAAAAAAAAGAAATTAGAAAACTAAAAAAAAAAAAACCACCATCTCGTCAGCATACTGATTTTGCTGCTTTCTTAATAGCAAATTGTGTCATCAGTTTTCTTTCCTTTGAGGGTGAGGAAGAACTTATTATAGTATCAAATCCCTTGTGCCTATATGAAAAGAGCTGAAAATACATTGAAAAATATGTAAGAAAAGCAGGTGTAATAAAAACTAGTTACTTTACGTAAACATTTCATTTTTTAATATCCAACTAATGATACATTTTACACACTTTTCTGTTTACCTAAAGGAGCTGCTAATAGTATATTATGTAAGCACACAGGAAACTGAATTGCAGCAAGTTTTCAGAGAACTAAATAATTGCTACATAAAGCATGTTTAAGGAAAGATATTCAAACTCAATAAAAAGGGACATTCCTATAAATATAAAGTATCTAATTAACAGAGAATCATAGCTGAATATGTGACATACACTGAAGGTTAAGTATTGTTTTATGTGCCTGGAAACAGGTGTGGGAGGCAAAAAATGAGATCTACTCGTCACTGAGGCACAATGAAACTTGTCAGTAACAACTAACTTCACAAAGGCCACAACTTTTGTCATTTTTATAACCAATGGCTGCATAATGTAGGGTGATTAATACAAAGTGTATCTCCCGAGGATGATAATTTGTGCTTAGGAGAGGTGGATAAGGCTACCAAGTGACTTGTAATATTTATTTCATTCTGTGAGATGATTTTTCCCTTTTCATGAGAACAGCCATCATGCCTGCATATCAGAAGCTCGTGTATTTCTCAGACTAGAAAAGGTCAAGGTCAAAACACAATTAGGGGTGATAAACACCAAAGTGGAAATTTGGCTCTAAGAATGCAGACATTCATGTGATGGTGCTTGAATTTTTTTTACAGACAGAGTATGACTGGAGTACTGAAGAAATATTTGAAAGGGAATTACAAGGGGAAGGATATAGGGGAGGAGGAAATAATGGAAAGGAGCATATGCAGACAAAGCCAAACTCACTGTTCCCAATTAAGTCTTCTCATTCTGATATGCTTTTCTAAATGATCACAGAATCGTAGAGTGGGTGAAGTTGGAAGGGCCCACCTGGAACAACCCCCGCTTCAACAGGGACACTCAGAACAGGATGCCCATCATCACTCTTCCTGGCTCTGGGCACCACTGAAAAAAGTGTGGCTCCATCCTCTTTGCACCCTCCTTTCAGTTATTTATAAGCAGCATAAGGTCCCCCCTAAACTTTCTCTTCTCCAGACTAGGAAGTCCCAGCTCTCTCATAGGAGAGGTGCTCCAGGCACTTCAACATCTTGGTGGCCCTTTGCAGGAGGGAATTTGATGACATGAATCAGAACTACTCATTTTATCTTGATTTGTCATGCTATTAATAGGCTGCTTTCTCTTCCTCTTGCAATGTATAAGGCTGCTCCAAAAGTAATGCCTCCTGCGTTATTATGTTGGCCCACAATATCAGAGCTGAATGTTGGTGGTATGGCAGTAGAGGCTGAACTTTCCCACAAATATTCCATTATATTTTATTGCCATGTGACAGATGGCAGCAAAGGGGCAGTCTGACAGAATGGCATCTGACATGATGGTGCATATGAAGAAAAAGTGAATGAATTAGTCCATGTGAAAAAAATTGCACCCACTGACATTCATTGACACATGCTGAATGTTTATTGTGACCAACCAGGAATGTGAGCACTGTGAGGTGATGAGTGGTGTGTTTCAGCAACAACACTGTTGTAGCAGCTTTGAAACAGTGGGCCACTTCCACTGGTACGCATTTTTATGGATGTGACATGCAGGCTCTTGTTCATTACTGGCAAAAAAGTGCAGAGCTAATGTTGGTGGCTGTAGTATTTTGTAGCTGAGAATTTGCTCTACTGAATAGTGTTATTGTACTCTTTGTTTTCTGTTGCAGTTTCCATGGAAAAAACAGGAGGCATTACTTTCAGTGACCTATGTATTTTCAGCCCTAGTTTACTTGCTGTTTTCCACGAACAGTGCATAAAACTCCCACAAATGAATTAAACAAGCTTAGGGATATCTGTGATATTTCCAATTTTTAAATGTGTTTTGAATTTGGAAACATATGCTTAGATGCTATTGGATAGAATTGTTCCCCAGAGATGCAGAACACTTGATCTGCTACATCTGATACAAGTATTGACTGTGCTGCTGCAAAATTTAACTTTTCCTGTATCTCCCCTTGTGAACGTTTCAAATTGCATCAGCCCTGGTTTACACTTTCCAACTTTTATTATTGCTAAGTGCTCATTATATTTTATATCTGTTTTTCAATGTAATTCGTAGTGGGTTTTGCTTTAGCCTGTTGCAGTAATATTGCAGCACATTTCTCCTTGCTAGCAAGTACAATATAAACTGAATGCACCATCTTTGACCCACATTACAATTGCTTTGGTTCTCTGAACAGATGGAAGCTCTGTTGTATATCATCTTTTTTGTCAAGAAGAGCTCTTCCAGTGAGCCACTGTAATTGCAGCGTGAATCTAATAAATAAAAAAAAATCAGATAAATTGGAGAGCTGACATACTCTCTAAAATACTTTGAATTTTTCCTTTTCCATAATTTGTAGCAGTCTCCTCAAATTCTCTGAAAATGAAAGCAATAGCAGCTAATACAAAGTATTGTAAGATGTATTCTTGATTTAAAAAAAAACAAAAAACAAAAAACAAACAAACAAAACAACAAAAAACCCCAGCTTTGTATTATGTTGCCAAACTTCTACTGATTAGCATATTTTTTATCATTGTGAATGGCAGAACAGAACTAGAATAGAATGGTCCACATGGAAAGGATCTACAAAGGTTACCAAGCATCAAGTCTGACAAATTCAGGGCTAACTGAAATCTAAAGCATGTTATTGATGATATTATCCAAATCCCTCTTGAATACTGACAGTCATGGAGCATCAAACACCTCTTTAGGGAGCCTGTTCCAGTGCTTGACCACACTCCCAGAGAAGTCGTTTTTCATCATGTCCAGTCTGAACCTCCCATGAGGCAATTTCATGCTTTTCCTATGCATCCTATCATTGGTTACCAGGGTGAACAGACCAGTACCTCCCTCTCTACTTCACATCCGCAGGAAGTTGTAAAAAGCAATGAGGTCACCTCTCAGCCTTCTGTTTTCCAGACTAGAAAACTAGTGTTTTCTCCAGACCTCAGCCTCTTGGCACAGCACGTGTCCTCCAGCCCTTTTACTAGTTCTAATGCACTCCTCTGGATGCTTTCAAGGACCTTAACATCCTTTTTATTTTATGGACCTCAGAATTGCACCCAATATTCAAGGAGAATTTTCACCTAAGCATATATATTTAATGCACTCTAAAATGCAATTTACCCTCCTGGATCCCAGAGCATGCTGCAGGCTCATGTTGAGTCCTTTCTGTTGAGCTGCTCTTTAGCTACTCATTTCCTAGACTGTACCTGTGATTGGCATTGCTCCATCTCCGAATCCAGCATTTTACTTTTTTTGAACTTCATGCCATTGCTGATTTTCAAGTGTTCCAGTCTGTCTAGATCCCTCTTCAAGTCCCCTCATCCCTCAAGGAGTCAGCATCACCTTCCTGTTTAGTGGCACAAGCAAACTTGCAGAGAATGCACTCCACTCCTGCATCATGATCACTGATAAAAATGTTGAATAGGACTGGTCCTAGAAATGAGTCCTATGGAGAAGCACAAGTGACCAGCCACCAGCCACTAGTCCCATTCACTATAGTCTTATGAGTTCTGCTAGTTCATCACCCAGTGTATTGTGGACCTGTTTATCACAGTTGGACAGAGTTGGAAGAGTGCTGTGGGAGATGGTATCAATGGCTTAACTAAAATCTAGGAAGATTACATCCACTATCTTCCCTTCATCAACCAAGTGGTTTACCTTATCATAGAAGTTTTAATTGTTAAGGTTGGAATTCCCCATAGTGAACTGACATTGACTATGACTGGACTATAGCTCTGCTCTTTAATTGACTTTCAGTAACACCCAGGATAACTCTCTTCAGATCATTTTCAGGGGTGGAGAATAGACTATCAGATCTATATTTTCCTTCATGTCCTTTTGATGGCTGGGTATAGCACTGGCTACCTCTCAGTCAACAGGGAGCTCTCCTGACTCCCAAGAACTCTGGTAAATTGTTGAGAGAGGTTCAGCTACAGCAGCCACTAACTCCTTCAGTACTCTGAGGCGAATTCCAGCAGGCCTCATGGACTTACTTATTATAACATAAAGATCAACAAAAGCTAACACAAAAAAAACCTTGACATCTTTCTCAGTTTTCAGAGTCTTGTCTAGCAAAACGTTGCTGAAGGTCCTGCTTTCTTGCTCGAGAGTCAGGGAACAAGTTATAAAGATCCCATGGATTTCAATAGAGTAAGATTTCTTCTTCTTCTTTTATTTTTCTAATTAAAACAAATGAAACAAATTATGAATATAATGAATATAATTGTAAATGAAACAAACATATTACATAGGAGAGGATATTTACTGTACCAAACCAAACTAAAATATGCTCTCTTTTGAGAATGGAGGTGAAAAGTCTACTACTTCTCAACAGCCTTTTTCTCCTTCTAATGACACAAATTTTTGAACAGATACATTTTGTACTGCTTGCCTAATAATAGCAATTGTCTGTGTAATTGGAAGCATAAAAAGAGGTGGGTAAGCCTTTGAGGAAAGCCAGCTAAGCATGTAAACACCGCTTGTAATTGGTACATAAATTTAGGTGATCTAGTTGCATATGTATTTCCTGCTTAATGGCAATATTTAACAGCATAATACCTCTTTGCTTCACACTTTTCTAAGCTGAAAGTGGTGATCCTTCAAGACATTTGACTTTACATTGCTTCTACTAGGCCATACATACAAAATCAACCGCTGTAAACAGAATATGTTATTTCATTCATCTGACTTTTTCCACAAATAAAAATAATTAAAAAGCAGAGTAGCATGAACCTGCTTTGGCAAGAGGGTTGGACTCGATGATCTCTAGTGGTCCCTTCCAACCCCTACAGTTCTGTGATTCTGTGTGATTCTGTGATTCTGTGATTCTGTGTTAGAGTTATGGTACTCTGGTTAGGCTGTGGTTGGACTTGATGATCTCTGAGGTCTTTTCCAACCCGAGTAATTCTATGATTCTATGATTCTATGAATGATGGTAAGATGTTCCAACACTGTGACTACATTTCAGTGATCAGTCTCCATTTCTGAGTTGCAGGGCTAAATCCCATCCTATAGCACTTTGAAGAACATACAAAAAGTATGTAGTTGATACTTAGATGAAGCTTCCCCCAAAAAAGAGATGGTTGGCTGTTAGTCAGTAATCTCAAATTCTATTCACATCCTTTCTTATTGAAAGTGAAGCCCATGCACACCATAGGAGATTTTTGGAGCAAATTCTAAATTAGAATCCAGCAACTAAAGGGAGTTTCCAGTACTTGAAGGAAGCTTGTAAACAGAAGGAAAACAGACTTTTAACATGAACAGATATTGATAGGACAAGAGGGAATGGTTTTAAAGAGGGGAGATTTAGATTAGATATTAGGAGGTAACTTTTTATGCAGAGGATGGTGAGACACTGGCACAGGCTGCCCAGGGAAGCTGTGGATGCCCCATCCTTGAAAGTGTTGGGGCCAGGATGGGTCCCTGGGCAGACAACTAACCCTCTTCTTCTGATCATCATAGTATGTCTTTTCTGATCATTTTCCTGACTGAATAAATTTTACATAAATGGTAGAGATTGAAACTATATCAGATACTTCAAAGTGTGTGATGAGGGAGTTTTATCAGGAGGGTAATGAAAGGGACTTTGGTTCCTAAGATACAAAATATAGCCTGATGAATATATGAAAAATAATCATTAGTTGTTTTTAAAAATTAGGTAAATATGGCAAGTTTCCCTTTGGAAGGGTCAATCCAAAAGATGTTTGAAAAATAAACAGAAAACATTTAGGTTATCTTCAATTCTAGTTCTTCTGGTCCCTTAAAAGGGAAGATAAAATTCTGTCAGATGTTATACAGATGTGACAATGGCTGTTGTTAAAAGGGATCTTTTGAAGGCACACATTATAAAGTAGACTCTGGTACAGACAGAATTTTTGTTATTAGTTCTTCAAGACAGATGTTGCTATGACTGGTATGAATCCATTAAAAAAATAGGATAAACCTGAAAGGAACTTATTGCCATTCATCTAACTAGAGTAAAGTACAAAGGAGTGTCAAAGATGGGAATAGTCAGGTAAGAACAGCAGTAGATCTCAGAAGTAACTTAGATTTCTTTTTCAAAGGTAGAGGATGGCATATTTTTATTTTTCCTCATATATTTATTTCTGGATTAGATTTTGCTTTTCTGAAGAAAATTCTTTATCACTGAAGTTACAGTAAACTCAGTACTTCTGTTCAGCCCTATGTCTACTTGCAACATGAACATATGTCTACTTGCAAGATGAATCACATCTGCATCTGATTTGAGTGATAGGTTATTCACAGTCATCAATGGAATGAGAGTCAGATTCCTGATACTTTAATTAGTGAGATCAAAAAGTTGCCTTCATAGAGGCAACATCAAGTTATATTTCATGGTGTAAGACTGCGAAAAGGAATCCGCCTACATATATCCCATTGATGCTATGTTTTTAAACAAAGGACAAAAAAAGCAGAATATTTTTTGTTTTCCTTTTTTTTGTTTTCCTGTAGTAAACTGTAGTACACAAAAAGTTTACTTTTATACTCTTCTATAAAAGATATTTCGGAGATACAATTATGAGAAGTTATAATTAATATTCAATAAGATATAAAGGGAAACAGAAATGAAAAATTATTAGACATTACAGTAGTCATTCCCTTTTTGCCTGTAAAATCCATGTAAAAATTATTTTAATCTCTTTTGCACTTTAAAGATTATTGGTAGTTGCAAAGAAAAAAAAATCATGAAAAGCTATTTACTAAATGCAAAAGAAGACATGTGAGAGGGATGTGTATATTAGCAAACTAGGAAACAATTATCTAGTCTTTGCTGTAAGCAGATAGCCCATTTTTCTGAATTTCCTAACATCTGTTCAACTCCTTTGAATTTCTACAACATGCAAATCCGGAGCCATTCCAAATGTTCTGGACTGGGCATGTGGCCTTGATTGCTGCAAAGATGGTCTATAAATATTATGCCATACCTTCAGGGCACCTTATGATACTGCCTGGTACAGGGAAAGACATTGCTGTTGCTCTCCAATACACTATATTCTCTAAAATGTAAAATATACAGTAATGACAGTAATACAACTAAAGCATAAAAATACCATAAAGCATAAAGTAACAATTTTATGATAAAGTTCTACTATTTATAGAGTAGATATAAAGTGAGGATAAAGCTGAAATCACTATCTCTTTTATAGTTTTCTATTTCAAGATTTCTTGCCATTCACTACAAACTTAGAAAAGGTTTAATACCAGAATCTACTGGCTTAGACTAAGTAATCAATCAATTATCACAATAATCAATTAATTATTGAGTAATTCTACATTGTATTGAAAACTTAGTAAAAAGTAGTAATGGTATAATATCTTTCAAAACTTTTTTTTTTTTTTAAATTTAATTTTAATTTTAAAAACACATACAAACAAATAGGGCCACAAATCCCATAACACAGGACCACATATCCCTCCTTTCACTTTCTAGCTATTATTTTCTCCAGGATTCTGGTTTTCCTATGGAGATTTGAATGCCATCAGTTTATACATTTTTCAGATTCAGAAGCTTCCTGCATAAATAAGCATTTATCTCAAAGCATATAAGATACTCACCTTTGATATGATTCCTGGTTTCAGTGCTTTGGCTGGTGGCAGCAATGTTGTATGCAAGAGGAACAGATTTTCTGGTAAGATAATCACAAGCTGTAGAGAATTTGGAACTTTTCTAGAGACTGTGGATTATAGAACACCATTTCCATTCTCATCAGCTACTGAAACACGCTCAAAGTTTTAATGTTCTTATGAGTTTTTTGAGTCTAGAGCTTGAGGTATCTAAACTGAAGTCCCCCAATTAAGACAGTGGTTGAAAATTTTGTTCAACTGGCAAACAGAAACCTTTGCAAGGAGAGTAAATCTTATGAACTGTTAAAGAGCACTTTTGCTAGGACTGAGAAATCAGCTCCTTCAGGAGGTACAAGTTTACCTGCCACCTTCCTTTCCATGCACAAACTGGATTTTCTTAATCTTTCCTTCTGTAACATAAATGGTTAGACCAACAGTCAGACAAGCATTATATGTTGTAAAGGAAAACATTGCACAGTAGACACATCTTCCCCAGGGGAGAGGAATGAAAGAATAAACATGTAACAAGTGTTAGTCACATTGCTTAACACGCTACTGGAAGGCACTGAAATATTCATTGTGAGTGAACTATAAATGGATACATAAAATATAATAAAAATACATATACATACTTTCCAAATAATTTGCTGCGTTCTGCATCAGTCTGAGTTAGAATGTATTTTAAGAGTAGTTCCACGTACAGTGAACTTCAGATGAGCTGAGGAAGGTTTCAAAATCTTTTCAGAAAGACAGCATTGCATTTGTCTTGCTAAGCACATATATAAAAAACAATCATTATGTTTTTAAATAATATTTCTTCCAACCAGCAAGTCATCAATGGTGATCTTAACCAACGAAAGGATGAGAAATAACCCACTCTCCTCCTCACTGTCAACTGGCTGCTTCCTAGCAACCTTTCAGTATCATCTCAGTTTTACTTTCCATAAGGATTGAAGCAGGAGCAGTTAACAACTGAGTTGTGTAGACACAATCAACATTGGAAGGAAGAACAGCCAGTAGAAGTTGAGCAGAGTTTTTTTAATGTACAGAAGAAAGATTTTGGAAATGTTTGCCACAGCAAAGGTATAAATTCCACTTCTGGTTTAAAGATAATATCCACAGTCATTCTCTTTCAATCCCTAATTTATAAGCACCATGTGCTCCCAATACTCATTCTTCTCTAGACATAACACTTTTCAAAAGTAACATAATATTAGTTGGAAGGTTAAACTTCTACTGCCATACCACCAACATCCACCTCCGATGTTGTAGGCCAAGATAATAAAATAAAAATCATTACTTTCAGAACAGTATTTCCTGTTTTGTCATCTCTCCTTATCCTCTGGCAGATATTCAAGCTGCACTAGACAGAATCCAGTTATCTCAAATTGCTTCTTTAGACCAGTCAGGTCAGTGGTGAAAGGTGAAGCATATCATATCTTGCCAAGACTGAATCTAATTTGTCACACTTATCTACTTTTTCTACTACTTGCTTGCATGGTGTCATCTTTAATAGAATTTAACTTCTGATGTGAGTTCCACTACAGCCACTGGAAGTTGTTCAGAATCTTGGTGTCATAATGCATAGATGCAGAGACAATAAGCTGTCCTCAGAACTGGACTCAAGGGCTGGGCAGACAAGTCTGTAGCATGCAGCCAAGCACTCTTCCTTGAGTATGCTGTGCAGCAGTCTGGTGACACAGACCTAATTGTCTGGTTGCACATCTTAGGGCTTCACCTGTTTTTCTCAGATCATAAATGCAGAATTTTATGTGGGATCTTCTTTCTGATTTTGTTCATTTTGACTTTGTTGAATGATTGAAGAGTTTCTGCTGATTTTTTACCAAACATTGAGGCAGAATCCAGATGCATGGCACAGCTGTGTCTTCGTTTCAGTGCTTAAGCTGTATGTGCTGTGTTGTCTTCAGTAAATTATTCAGTACTGTGGTGTTAAACGTGTGCTACAGTGGTGACATGGGCTAGGACAGAGCTACTCTGAGACTACAGAGAAGTTTGAGTGCATCAGCAAGTGTACTGTGCCAGGAAATATGCACACACATATAAAACAACTTGAAAAGAGAGGAGTGGAAGAAATCAATTCATTCAGAAGTATACAGGTGCACTACAGATACTTCGACATATATGTGTAATGTCTCTCACCAGAGAATAAATGCTGGTCAACACGGAGTGAAACTCTTTCTTCTTAAGTCCATGAAAGACCTTCCACAGACTTCAGTGGTTCCAGGATTTAATCAATTGGTCTCAAGAACCACATAATTAATATTACTATTTTAAAAAATCTACTGGTTATAGCTTCCTTAGATAAAATGTTATGCCTTTCACTTTTAATTCATGAAGGGAAGAATCACACATTTTATGCTTAAGTTTACATTTAAACTGGAATTATATCACTCTTTATTTGTATTCATAATCTGTATGCATATACAAAAGTTGCAAATTCAGAGTTAGGTTTTATAGAAAATTTCATTCCATGATGAGGAACCTTAGACATTGCAACTTTAAGAGTTCTCCCTTTGGCTTTGAAACACTGCTTAGAATTTCCTGCTGTGTAGACTCACTAAATCCTTTAAACTGGAAGAGGCCTTCTGTGGTCATCTAGTCCAACCCTCCTGCTCATGCAGTATCAGCAAGAGCAAGTTTTCCATGATTGTGTGGAAAAAAACCTCCAGTTTTGAATAGCTTTGATTTCAGAGATTCTACAACCTTTCAATGCAAACTGTTTCAGTTCAACTGTAAAAACAGTGTTCAGGGTTTTTTTGTGTTCAAATGGGATTTCATGTTGTTGTATTAATTTGTCCTCCTTACCTCTTGTCTTAACAGTGAGAATCACTCTACAAAATGCTCTGGAAAAATAAGTCAGTGAAGTTCAACAGCATCAGAATCCAGTACTCTCTTATTAGGTTCTTTTAGGTATTCCACATAATGAAGATTTAATGTTTAATACCAAATTTAGTTATTTGGAGATACCTGATATTACTCAGGGTTTTGTTTTAGCAGAATGATACCACATTGTATTGAAATAAAAATACAAGCAGAGTATACTCATAATATGCAGTCAGATCACAGTATGTTTGCTCTTGGCAAGGACCAGTTGGTCAGACTGAGGGAAAAGATTGTATGGGTTTTGGAAACAAAGGTGCGTCACTTGGAGAGAATATAAGGATGCTATATAAACTTGCAGAGAGGAAATTAGGAAAGCCAAGGCACAGATGGAACTGAATTTGATGAGAGATGTTAAAAACAAAATGAAGGAATTCTATAGGTACATTGGCCAGAAGAGGCAGGGAAAAAAGACTGTCCAGAGGAGGGCCATGAAGATGATGAAAGTGCTGGAGCACCTCCCCTATAAAGACAGGCTGAGGGAGCTGGGCTTTTTTAGACTGGAGAAGAGAAGGCCATGAGGAGATATCATCACAGCCTTCCAGTACTTAAAAGGGGATTATAAACAGGAGGGGAATCAACTTTTTAAAAAAGTAGACAGTGATAGGACAAGGGGGAATGGTTTTAAACTCAAGGAGGGAAAGTTTAGATGGGATGTCAGGGGTAAGTTCTTAGCAGAGAGAGTGGTAGAACAGGCTGCTGAGGGATGTTGTGGATGCCCTGTCTGTACAGGTGTTTTAAGACCAGGTTGGATGGGGCCCTGGGCAGCATGGTTTAGTACAAGATCTGGAGGTTGGTGTCCCTTCCAGCCCTAGCCATTCTATGATTCTATGATTCAAATGTTATTCTTGCTACTACGTATGCATATTGGCATGATACTGCATACCCCATTGTTGGAAAGTGCTATGCAGAGCAAAGTCATTTGCTCTCTTAATTTGTGTAATGTAGGTTGTCAGCTATCATATTCTGTGCTGCACTCGGGCACATATACACTTCCCAAATGCTGATGAGGATGCAAAGACAGTATTCTCTATTGGGTATCTCAGTGAAGGCCATTTACACAACCAGTTGGTTTAATCAACTGATAAAATTGCCATTGAAAACAAAGGCCATCCTTCAGACCTCTTTGTTTCTGAAAGTTCACCTTTCTCGCCTGCCACGTGGGAGGCCCGGGTTCAATTCCCAGCCAATGCTCCAAAATCTGTCATGGTTTAAATGAAAATCTACCTGCGTCCATGACAGGGGGGCCATGGGCACTGCAGGGGCCCTAGTCAAAAGGAAAAAGTTAATTAGGAAAAGAAAACAGCGGCAACGATCTAAGGAGTCACACTTATTTACTAAATACTATATCGAAATACGGGATAACACAATATAACATAATATAATTGAAATTAAGCTAACGAATCAAGCAAAATAGGAGAGAGAATGAGTCCCAAAACTGAGAGGACTACTGTAAGTCTAGGCAAATGCCTGAAGGCTCCCATGTGCTCCCCTGAACACCAGAACTCGAAAAACGTCAGTCCAACCTGGGAGTGAGATTCTATAGTGTCCTGGTCCAGTGACTTATCTCTGACCGTGATGTTCTCTGGGATATGTAGTCTTCTTCTGTAAGTTGCAGATTCAGTAAAATTATTCATGCTTTATATGATGTTATGATGTGGAATACTGACAGCAAAATTACAAAATTATTAAACCATGACACCTTACCATAACTGTCATTTCCTACACTCTTCTGAGTCTAAAACACATCGCCTGTGCTCATGTCCTCTAAGCCTTATTTCATTGTAAGACTTCGTAAATCTTTCTCAAACGTCATTATTGTCTACATGGCAAGTGACTCAGTTATCCATGCTCCTGAGCAAGGTGGAGGCCCTATAGCACTGATGGGATGGAAATATGATCCTGGTCCATGAACAGGGTGGTGGGAGCCTGAATGGGGCTGGGTGAGGATGACAGTCAGGCCCACCAATGCCATAACAGTCCTCACAAGCAGTCTCTGTGGCACACAGCTTGCTTGGGGATGCGTTGTAAATAAAGATAACTGGCTGCACAATGTATAAGAGTATTCATTTGACCTGAGGAAAACTGTGAACAATATCATTCCATTTGCATTAACCAAAAATAAAATATGGGCAAAAATAAATGATAAGAGAATGGGTGAGTGATGTCAATGTAACTGCAAGATGGTCTCATTATTGTCATATTTTTTTACCACTTTACACAATAATTACTATCAGACTTACCATATAATCTGGAAAGTTCAAACGTCCCTCTCTTAAATTATACTGGATTTTGGTTTAATAGTTTATTCCCTAGGGAGCTGAATTATTTATTGATTTGTTAAGAAGTACAATGATCTAAATGCAAGAACTGGAGTGCATGTAATTGAGATCCAATTGGCAGGACATTAACCTACTCACTAAATTTAAGTAAAGACACTTAAATTGGTCCAGGATTAATGGAAAGTCTTTTTTCTGTTGCATTCTTTCATAGCCAAAAGTGCATTCTAAGAATTAAAGGGAGTAACTTGTTGTTGTTGTTTTTTCTTTTTTTTTCTTTTTTTTTTCTTTTTTCTTTTTTTTTTCTTTTTTCTTTTCCTCTTTTTTTTCTTTTTATAATCCACAGTTTTGACACGTCATTCTAAACTGGACAAAAGTGGCAGAGCAGCAGGATGTATTTTGAAATGATCCGACACTTACTTATTCAAGACTGCAAACCCAGATAGCATTCCAAAATGCTGTAATAGCTAACAAGATTCACTAACAGCTTGTCACATTAAAACTGGAGGTCTAGAAGAATAATGTGTTGAAGGAATTTCAAGACCTGGGGAAAAAATAGTCAATCATTGTAGTTTTTAGTCACAGTATTGGGTGAGTTCAGCACATTTTGCTTCAGCTGAGGAAAGAAATTTATTGTGAATGGCACATAATTAACCTTTAAAAGTAACTTTCCTTTAGCAGGACTGGTGTTCTAGCAGCATCATCTTATACTATTAGTTCCTCTGAGTAATAGAGGCTGTTATACTATCTCTTAATTAATTTCTCTGATACTGATAATGGGATCATCACTTGTACCCCAAAGAAAAAACTATACTTAAATAATTGCAGCCTGGAAATACTTCCTTTTTCCAGGGCTGTTCTTTGTAAGCAAGTAGTAAGAAAGTATTTAATCTTTTCAAAAGTAATCTTTATTTGTCTACAAGTCATTTTTTGATTAGCACAAGATGTAATTATCTGAATTTGAAATTGAATAGTTTCAAAATTTCCTCTCCTTGAATTAAATATTTTCTGTAACTTAATATCCTTCTAAAATGTCTGTGAACTTTGTGATGATGCTTGCATTGATGGTGCTTCTCAAACTATTAGGCTGCATCCAATGCACTTTCAAGTACGATTAATTAGGCTTTAAATGTTCAATATGGGCATTTATCTGGACATGAATCTATGATTTCTTATTCACCAACAGTCTACTAACGTGAGTGTAAATATATGATGGACATGGCTTGCTGACTGGAGCTGCATAGGAGTTGGACTCAGTACTCCCCATGGGCCCCTTGCAACTTGGGATATTTTATGATTCTATATGACACTCAGTTGATGATACTTACTATTTAGATGTCTTCAGCCTGCACTGAAAACAATGGCACCCAATGGAATGTTAAACAAGGGCTTAGATGTGCTGTGCTAAGCTTAATTATTTTCTGTATTTCCTCCTGTAATTCTGTACATGCTCAAGATAGAATCTGATATCAAAGTGTTTTATGTATTTTATATATTTATAAAACTTTCTTGAAAAATTACAGAGATTCTTCTTTATTTGAGGGGTCAGTGTTAATAACCCTCAGAACAAAAGGAAAGGAAGAACTCAAACTCAGGGAACAGTGTTATTAAAGCTTTCCTGTCTCTAATACATCCATTCACCTTCTATTTCCCTCCTATTGTGCCTTTCCTCTCCAATTCTTCTTTACTTCCTTTGCACTTACACATTAACTCTTTCTTTTTTCTTCTTGGTGTTTGTGTTTTTCTATCTTCTGCCTTGTTCATTCTCACCCAGGCTGTCTGGTGAGAAAATTCATTGTTGTTGTAATTTGGATCTAGTCAGCTAATTTTGCTGCAAATTTGCCAGAGACATACAAATCTTCTTATGCATGATCACAGAGATGTTCATACTCTTCTTTTGTGGTTCTATCTGTTTTTTTTTTTGTTTTGTTTTGGTTTGGTTTGGTTTTTTTGTTTTGTTTTGTTTTGTTTTTGTTTGCTTGTTTTTTAGTTTTTAATATTGATATCCTGTTTGTTTGAGTCAGACAAAACGAGAGTTAATTCAAAGCTTAGCACTCTCAGTCTGGAACTAAATTTAAAGCACTGCTGAATGTGACGTGTTGCAGTTAAGAGAAATTTGTTCCTGTTTTGTGGCGTTTTTGTGTGTTTTTTTTGTTGTTGTTGTTGTTTGTTTGTTTGTTTTTATGGTTAAGTGATTGCACATTGTAAGGCCTTCTTAGTAAGGCCTCTTTAGTAAAGAACATATCCATTTTATATTCCACAGTTGCAGCTTTGCTTGTCTAATCAAAAACTGTAAATGCAAACACATCTAAGTTCTTAAATCAGGTTATAAAACAGAATTATAGTTAATGTTGGGGTGGACGCTATGACCACCATTCTTTGTGCTTGGATATTTCTTGGAGTGAACAGTCTTATGTTTGTTTTGATTCCCAAAACAAGATACTATGCAGAATTTTAGCAAACACACTTGTTTCAAGTAAATAGGAAATAAAATCTGAAGCAATGTACTTATAGATATTTTAAGAGGTCTACCTATGTGCTAATTGCTTTAATTTATTTTACATTATTTTTGATGCTTGAGCATATTTTTCTCAAGTTGAATATTAAACTCTGAGGTTACGAGGCAATGACTGTAGTCCTGTGTTCGATAATGATATTAATTTTAAAACTAGGTGGCTAAAGGCTACTGAAAGCACAAATATCTTGATGTGAATTTTCAAGTAAGTGTACAGGATACTTTTTTGATTTTGGATAAGCAAGGAATTCAGCCTTAGGAACTGCCCTAAAACTGTTTACTATCATCTGCTGCATTTTGACCTTAGAAACATCTACACTAACCTTAATGGTGTTATCAAAGCCTGGGGCTGGAATCACAGTTGCTGTATTCATGGCTGGAAGACGTGCATGTTTTCATTCAGACATTATTGCTGTGCTGGAGGTGGGTGATAAACTTTCAGAAAGTGCCCCCTCTCCCTGCTCCTACTTCTCTTCATTATCTGCACTACTTCTGCACAGTTTTAGTATCTTAACAGGAAAAAAAGAAACAAAATTGACTCTTCTATGGGACAGTTCAAACACGTTTACTATCATACTTATTTTTATGAGAGCAACAAGAAAACATGATTTTTGCTCTTTAAAATTATAAAGGGAATAATATAAAACTGCAAAGCATGTAAGTGAACTGGGATTTTTCTTAATCATTACATTTTTCTTTCATATTACTTAATAGTAACTTACTAGCAGTAACAACCAGCAGTAGGTCAGTATGTAGAGAAAAATAATAACATCTGGGAAAAAAAAAGAAACCAAAACCAAAAAACACTGCAAATTGGTTAGAGCCTTGACTTCACAGTGAAGTCAATGAATGAAATGAAATTTAGGTTCAAATCCCTATTACAGGAGTCAGTGATTAATAGAGAGGATGTAGCATGAGCAGGGGAGCCATAAAAGACATGTCCGAAGAAAAGTATCTTCATTATCAGAAGATTTTGGACACCTAGTAGCAAAGTAGCCTGCGGAAAGAGAAATGGTGGATTTCTCAAGTTAACAAAGCCAAAACAAGAGAAAACTTGAGAAGAACAAGAATCACTTTACAGTCCATCCAGTAGTATGACAGGTCATAAACCATGTTATACATCAAGAATCTCATAGAGTAAAACTGAGAGAGATGTACAAAGAGAAGCAGCTTTTAGACAGTTATTTTCTGTCTTCAGTGAATACCCTGAAATCCTCAAGCATTTGTTAAATTACTATTTTAGAGTGCACTTTTGCCAGCTTCTTCTATGAACTATCATTGCACAAATGTATACTAATTACCAGAAGTGTCAGATAAATTCTTCTGCAACTTGGCTTTCTTACAGATGACAATCTACACAGAATGTTTTCACTTTTTTCAGGCTACTGCAGTTTGAATGAAATAATATACTGGGTTTGTGCCATAGATTTACAACCTATACTTTCTACTTATGTCAAAAGATTTAAGCATTACTGATAGTAGGAACAGACAGTAATAATATATTTCTTCCTTTCATTTTAATGCAGCAAAATGAATATGTCAGATTAAAATATCTTCACAGACTGACAGGAACAATAGAATAACTACAAGAGAGGTTCTCCTTGTGTTTGAAAATTACCTGAGGGGCTTCAGGTGGTCTTTTAATTTATAATAACTTCTGAGTAAAAGTGACTATCGAATATGAAGTTATTGAGACAAAATGTTATTCGGTAATTTCACAGACCTACTGAACTGAGATTGCCTCAGCATATGACAAAGATTAAAGAAATTTCCAACATAGATTAGGTGACTTAGATTATGTTTTACAGTTATACTACTTGAGACATTAATCTATTGGACATATATTACAACAAGCCTAATTTTAAAGAATGTATGTTTGCCCTTGTGTCATCATTACCTGCACATTTGAAAGATGATGCCAAAATTACCTTTGTGAATACACTTACCAGGCTTATCTTTCTATCCACCTTTGAACATACAGAGTGCCTACACAGTGGTGCAAATAAAATTATACAAGCAAAGCAAATAGCAAAAATGTTGCATGTGAAAGTTTATTATAAAATTAGATTATGGCAATTACATTAAAAAGAATTGAGAGTGTGTTAGAAGATCTGGAAATAATTGCTACTAAATTCAGTCACTTGTGTGGAATGTGAATAAGTCAACTCAAGGTCAGCTTAAAAAGGAAAATGAATGATTTATGCAGTTATTGCACAGATCCAGACGGCATTATTGGAAGGTGAAAAAGAAGAAAGGACAGTTCTTCAAATCATGTTAATTTGTTAATGCATGTGTACTAGAATCATGTAATTGAAAATTCAGCAATTATTTGTTAATTAAATGTATTAATTTACTAATTGCTGAATTGAAAGACTGGAAATAACGAGGAAAAGAGGCTTGAGAAACATACACAACTTTTCTACTCTTATGAACAGGATGTCCATATTCCTTTTTCAAAGATTCTTATATGTTTCATAGACATCTCCAGCTCCCTATTTTTGTCCTTATTCCACAGCAAAGGAGATCAGGCAGTATATGCTATTGCTTCTGCAACTTTCTGCTACTCTTTCGACTGTGGTCTTGAAGGATGTTTTTCTCATGTTTATTTATCCTGCACTTTAATAGCTACTGGAGAATACTCATATAAGAATTAAACACACGTTTGTTACTTCCAAGGATGAAGGCTGTACAGTTTCTGGAGGTAGCCTGTTCCATTGTCCACTGTCCTGAATGGAAAACATTTATGCCTACATCTATCCTGATTTTTTCTTGTTTCAGCCTATATCTATTCTCTTTCATCCTTTCAATTTTTACCATTGTGAGGAGGCTGGCACCTTCTCAGTGACTGTCCTGTAGCTAAGAGGGGGCTGCTCTTAGGTCTCTTCAAAGCTGCTGCTTCTACAGGAGGACTAAACAAACCAAAGTCCATCAGTTTCTTCTTACATGGCAAGAGCTCCAGCCCACTGAGCATCTTGGTGGCCTCTGCTGGGCTCTCTCTAGATTACTAGTGCTCTCCCTGGGCTAGAGAGGAAAGGGGTCAAAGGGGAAGAAGGAAGAGCATTTAATCTGGACATTGTTTCTTGATGTTCTCTGTCAGGCAGAGGATAATCACTTTCCTTGATCTCCTGGTAGTGATCCTCTTTTAATGTAGATCCTGACACTCATCTAAGGCACACTGTAGCTCATGTTTAACCCGCTGTCTGCCAAAATCACCTCTATATCTGTGTCATTTTCCGCTGAACTGCTCCCAAGCCAGTTAAGTCTCCAGCATATTTCATCACAAGGGGTTCTTCTTTCTAGGTTCAGGACTTGATTTCGTTGAATTCCAGAGGTTTCTGCTGACCCATTCCTTGAATTGGCATTAGTACCCTCTAGATGACAGTCCTGATTTCAAGTGAACAAACTGGTGTCCCCTGTTTGTTATCATCTGCAAACGTGCAAGTGCACTCCATTGCCTCTTCCAGATCACAGGTAAAGTTGTTAAAGAGGGCATATCCATTTTTAGACCCTTGTCATACTCACTAGTTACTGGCCTTCAAATCAAGTATCACCTATTTATTAACTGGCATTCAAATCAAAGGCATTACTAAAACTCATATTTATTACATCTGCTGCTCTCTTCTTGCCAGAGACCAATGCACTTTACCATAAAAGGCAATCAGATTAGTCAGGCATGATTTACCATCTCCCTCCATTGACTCTAGAAGTCTATACAGATTACTGCTTAGTTTGTATGTATTTTTACTGCTAATTAAAGATTAAATAAGTCCGTTTGTGTGACGTGGTGTAGGGAGCCTGCTTTGGCAGGGGGGTTGGACTCGATGATCTCTAGAGGTCCCTTCCAACCCCTACAATTCTATGATTCTAAATTTGGTCTTTCATAATCTTAGAAATTTTTATTGATATTGTCCTTTGTAAACCCAGGACTATTTCTGTCACCAAATGCTTGAACACATCAGCTTTTACAGCAAATGAAATGAGGTAGTTTCAAGTGATAGTAGTGTAGCACTACTTTTTATCGAGAATGACTTCTGACAGTCTGAATGGCAACTGCAGCATTGGGTATCCTGCCAGTTCTAGACTGGCTCCCCAGTATAACTCAGGTTGGCAGAGCTAGCATATGCACAAAAACTGATTAGCTATGGGTAGGTTTTTTTCCATTTGAGATTCCATTAGTGCAAATGATAAATCTTCTTTTGTTTTTTGTGAAATTTGGTTATGACGTTAGAATAATTCAGGAAATGCAGAACATCTCATTTGGTTTTGAGGATCTTGAGAGAAGCAAGTCAAACTGGAAATTTAGTTATTCTGAAAGAAAAGGGAAAACTTCACACAGAAAATTAGTTTACTTTTCAAAATTTAAAACTACTTTCCAAAACTACTTTCCCTAGTGAAATAAGTCCTCTACAATACACTTGAGGTTAGTATTAACACAGAAAGTTAGCTAGTGCATTCATCTGACTTTCTAAGAGCATTTCAAACACTAAACCTAATTTCTAGCACTTAATAATGTAAAAGCACGTTTTAAGATATATAATAAATGAGAAGATATATTTCTCATTTATGACAGAATGTACACATGAACCTAAGCTGTAAGCAGAATGGTGTTCCCAGTACCAGGGCACTATGTGTTATGGTACAGAATATAACACATAATTTTAATACTTTCTAACCTTTTCTGTCATCTGAATCTCTCTGTTTCCACAGTCTGTTGAGCAGTTTAGACTGATGATGAAATCTTCGGGGACAGAGTAACTTTCTGCTTAATCATGGCTTGCTTTCCTTTTACCCATTTAATGGTAAATCCTGTCCACGTAGTTAGTGTGAAAGTGCTGTTTCCCCATTAGGAGAAGCACTTGCAAAGTTCACAATTGTCTTCATAAGATTACTGGAAAAGATATTTGGGTTAATTTATTTGTGTATACATAGCTACATAGAAAACTGGGCTCAAAAATGGAGATTGCCTCTATAATGAGAAGATCTATATGTTGGTTACAGTTAAAAAATGTAGACTGAAAACATAACTTCTGGCTTTGTTACTCAGAAGAATTAATCATGGGGCTCAAAGCCTCCTTTACAAGAAAATACTTAAGGAAATAATCTATTTATCAAAGGGAAGATAAAGATACTGACCTGCAATACTCCCATAGCAGTATGCATTAGAATAAGGATAATGGATACTGTTTTATTTATAACTACAGCAAAAACTAATGCCTACATTTTATAGATGGGCGAAATTCAAAATGGAAATATGAGACGCAGTTATAGTAGTGAAAGGAAAATAACCAGTGGGTCAGTTTATGAAGGAAAGTAGTAGATTTTCTGTCCATCATACAGCATTCTAAAATAGATATTGGTTTCTTTCTAAAAGGTGTGCTACATTCAACCATGAATTATTGACTTCTGTAGAAATTACTGTGTGAGTTCTTACTGCCTATGTCACATTAAATGACTGTGGTGTTCTCTTCTGGCCTTAAAATCCATGAAGTGATCAATGATCACTTTACAGGACTGCAGACATGGAAAAAGGTAATGATTGCTTATGGTCAAAATGGATACTAGCCTATGGAGCCTCCCAATACTGATAAGGCAAAAGGTGACCATATCTATCCATCCTGTGCTTTCTGCTTTTAGATCCAGACTTAGTAATTCATTATTTTTGTTCACTTGCTTAGGACAGAACAGAATCTTCAGGAAAGATGTGATAGATGTCATTTCATTTCATGGAAATAGAAATAGGTTTTTGAATAGGACCAGCACTCTAATTAATATGTATAAATACATGTGGATTTCTTTTCCGCTCTTTTGAATCGCTGTTATATTTTGCCAGTTTTCTGATCTATCCCTTTCTCCTTGAATACTATTTCTCTAGAATTTTCTATCTCCTCCTTGTGGACTGTCACGGTTTAAAAGAAAATCTACCTGCGTCCGTGACAGGGGGGCCATGGGGCCCTAGGCCGAAAGGAAAAGTTAATTAGGAAAAGAAAACAGTGGCAACGATCTAAATTATTAAACCATGATAGGACTAAAGAATCATTAACATCTTTGCACTTTTTCATTATTTAGGGAGAGAATGGCTAAAACATAACGACAACAAAAAGACTTACGATTGATTTGTGATTTATGATTGAATGACAGGATGTAACACTCAGCATTACATGTGATAACAATATTTTTCTAACACATAAGGGCTTGGTCTGGTTATTTAGATTTGTTTTTTAGATTGTTGGCTATTTTTGAGTTTTATGTTTGTTTGTTTTTGAGGTTGGAACTAATATTCTTTACAAGGTTCATTATTATTTGCTTTCCTAAATCCTTTGTATGTCTTGAAACACAGAGCAGTATTATTTCCCTGAAGAATAAAATCAAGTATTTGCTTCTGATTGGGAAAAACTCTGTAAAGTCCACAGTCTGACCTTGTATATTATGTGTTATCTTGATTAATTTAGCTGTAAATTACCCTTCAGTATTCCCATGCAGTTTGGGTATAACAGGTCATTAGAACACTAAAATATTTTCTTGTCTCCTATAGCAATTCTGCATAGAGTAGACTGTTCAATGAGAACACTGTATGAGACATTTACTCCAAAACAATTTTTCACATCAGATCTATTACATGGAGTTTAACAGAAGTGTGTGCTTGAAAACTATAAATAATTATGTTCTGGATACTACTTTTGTGGACCCTGTATTTTCATTTTGTGATGAGTATCGGTTTCTCCTCTTGGAAGTGTAGAGCACTGTGACAAGGTAATAGTGGAAAATGGACTTTTTATACATAATTTCAGGGGAAGTCATAGCGGAGCATCATTCACTGTGGCAACATGTTGCTGGATAGGGTAGACTGTTCTTGGCCCAATGTCAGATAAAAACCTTGTTTCAAAAAGTAACAAATATTTGGGCGAAGTACTGAGTTGATAAATTCCTAGGTTTTGTGCTTCCCCCAAAGAACTTCTCAAGCAGCTGTGTAAAAGGACACTGTACATGCATGGGAGTTACTTTAAATTGCACTTTTGTAATGATGTTCCTTTGTAACACAATATTGAAATTATGTCAGTCTTAAAAGAGCCCACAATTCAGACAGATGATTTCTATAGATGCAATGAAAATGCTGTAATCTTATTCCATGACATTATTCTAGTGATATGTGGGTTAAACATTGCTTAACAATACATTTTGCTATAGCACAAAATGACAGCTATAAAGATAACAAAGTATGGTATGAATCTACGTTGTACTTTCTACACAGATTGACATGCTGCTACACTACCAAAGTGAGCTGTAGCTCATCTGCCTGACCTTACATCAAAATAATTCACAGAAATCTAGGAAAAGATTAGTAGATTTGTTTTCACTTTATTTAACCTTAAAGCTATTCTCTTTTCATAACATGTGGGAAAAAAGGGGGAAAAAAAGGAGAAAAAAGAAAAGAAAAGAAAAAAACAAAAGGCATGAAATAGCTATGTATAAATGCTACTTTTGTTCTGGTCTTTTCTGAACCCAAAAAATTCACATGCTGAAGGACTACATATAAAGAATACAACATAATGCATTACTTGATGAATTGTCCAGTATTTTGTAACCAGCTTTGTTGGTAACTGTAGCTTTACATAACGACTTAAAAGTGATTTGTAAAAATAAATATTCTTAGCTTTTGCTATACAGGGTATCAAGAGAAAAACTCAAAACCCAGCCCTCATGAAATCTGATAATTTATACAAAGGATCAACATATCTCATGGAAGAAAGTAAGTCTCTTTTAAAATCATTGAAGAAAACGTAATCCCACTTGAGATTATTTAGTAAAAAGGAAATACAAAGTTATGCAACAAAATACTGTGGTCAATAATTTGATTATGGCATAGTATGATGCACTTTAAAAAAACAAACAAACAAACAAACAAACAAAAACATGGTGTCTAGATGAGGGAGGGGACATCATTGCTTCACTACAATAGTCATGAACAGAAACATCAGTGTAAAGTACCATAATGCTTTCAGTCCTGAGTGTTTGGCTATAAGGAAACTGGTACTCAAAGGAGAAGACAACATGTGCAGTACTGTACAACATATATCAGTGTAGGGCAGTCATCTGTGTCACAGTGCTGTTTCAGCCAATACTATGAAGGACAAGGTGCAGCTCATACAACCAAATCATGAAGAAGTCCTCAGATTCAGAGGAACAAGAAACAGGATGGCAGCTTCAGTTTAGCCATGTGCCCGAGCTAATCAGAACAGTAAAAACAGCTAGGGATATTTTCTGCTGTTGAAAGCATCATACAAGGGCCACTAAATAAAGGAAAGGGGCGAGTGACACAGATGTTTTATGATTTTCTATTGATTTTTTTTATTGTAGATGTCAAAAACAAAACAAAACAGGAAACAGAAACTGGGCTGTGGCTCTTCTGACTTTATTTTGCTCAAAATGAGCAACATCACTCCTCTCTCCTGCTTCATATGCTTTTCTTCCAGTGCTTTGCACTGAGGCATTCGGAAGTGACTAAAGTGACTTAAGTTGATCTTATTGTTATCCTTTCTATTGAGAGTAAATATTTACATTCTGCTACTATTCTAAAAATAACCCTAATAATGAAGGGAAATCTGGAATGCAGGACATGAAGTCTATATCAGCACTGGTAAAACAAGCAAGGCTCTAGTACCACCAGCATTCTTCAGCTTTTAGCCCATGCACTGATTTGATTTGCTCATGTGCAAAAAAAATGCCAAAGCATTCATAAGTTGGCAAAACACGTAGAATCAACTCAGCCAACTGGGTGACTCTATCCATTCTAGGAGGAAAAAAAAAAAAAAAAAAAAAAAAAAAAAAGAGAGAGAGAAAAAAATTGCTTACTGCTTAGTCACATGGGCATAAAGTAGCCTTAGGCTCCTGACACTTTTTTCTTTCAGACAAATTACCTTATAGTCACTGTTGTCAGGAGACTTTCTTGAATGTGATATTCCAATATCTTGACTAAATGTTCCTCCCTAGGGTTAAAAAGCTTTTTGACAGGAGGAATATGGTCATGGTCATGGTTATTATTATGTGATATTTTATTCTGGACATTTACCTAAAAATACATTTCATTGGAAGTGTTGTTTACCCAAGCAATTTTGGTTCTGGAAAACCACACTTTTCATACAGAAAAATATTGACTATTGTTCCAAAATTCTTCCTTTTTATTCTAAGAGAAAAATATTATGTATCTTTAAGTTAAAGGCTCTGTTTTCTCTCTGTCTCTGTTTACTGACCTTATAGGGTGCAGGAAACAAGAAAGTATTTTACACTATGTATGTGTTTCTGAGTTGTAAACTACATATTATTTGTAAATACAAGGGCTGCTCCAAAAGTAATTCCTACTGTTTTATTGTGCTCTTATTAAGTTATTTTACTGTGTTTTTGAACATCCACTCTTTGGTCTCCACAATTGATCAGCAAGTGTTGGTGAATGTCAGTGGGTACAACTCAGTGACACACATTTGCTTCATATGCACTTCCATATCAGATGTCATTTTTTCAGACTGCCCCCCTTCTGCCGTCTGTCTTGTGGCAAGAACATGTAAGAGAATACTGGAGGGAAGATTTAACTTCTACTGCCATACCACCAATATCTTCCTCTGATCTCACAGGCAAATGAAATAAAAAAAAGGGGGGGTATTACATTCAGAGCAGTACTCCTAAAATATGCAAGTGGCTCAAGGTCTTACAGAGTACCCAGAAAATAGGTGACTACAAATGCGTCCTAATACTTCAGATTTGAACTCCAAACTTATCTTCATATTCAAGTAATACACTTACTAGTACATCTCCCTGTTTACTACATATGTTTTTTACCAGTACACACATTGGCAGAAGATGTATCTTAATCATAAAGGAGATCAGTTCAGAAATTGATGTGGTTAAACAAATTTATTAGTTTAAAACTACTAGAATTTGCCCTGCACTACTGAGGTAAATGAAGTTTCGCCTTAGAATGTCCTGGGAACAATTCTGTAGACTGATTTTATTTTCTGTGTCAGTTAGTAATTGGGAGAAAATGAGTAGAATTTGAGTTACATATCAGAACAGGTCAAAGATTTCAGTGAGATTGGGCTGAAATAATAAATAATGCTTTTTAGCACATCAGTCATGGCAATAACATAATTCACAAAATATTCATAAAAATAGAGTACTCCACAGCCTCAGAAGTATTGATCTCAACGGTTTTACAGAAATAGAGTTGTGAATTCCATTTATTTCCCAGGCAGCAGAATTATTTGAAATTTACTGATAATATTCCAGGAGAAAGTCATGATTGATAATGATATGCTGGTAAGGCTGACTTGAATAGAAATTTAGTTGTAAAATATATGCAATAAAATATGCTGTAAATTAATTCTGAATGTCTATAGTAATAGCTGTTGTCTCTGGCTTGGAAAGGACCTTCAAGAAAAGTGAAAAGGATAGCCTTGGCTATACACAGGCTGCTCCAAAAGTAACACCTCCTATTTTATTACATTGGCCCACGACATCAGAGGCAGATGTTGGTGATATGGCAGTAGGGATTGAGCCTTCCTGCCAGTATTCCATTATGTTTTGTTGCTGTGCAACAGATGGCAGCAGAGGGGCAGTCTGACAGAATGATGCCTGAAGTGGAAGAGCATATGAAGCAAATGTGTATCATTGAATTTCACCTACTGAATTCATCGACATTTGCCTAACACTCACTGTGCACAGTGAGGCAGTGGGTGGTTCAGCAGAGGTGACTGCTACATGAAAGATGTGCCGTATTCTGGATGTCCTTGCAGATTTTTAAGGGTGCAATATGCAGGCTCTTGTTCATCAGTGGCAAAAGTGCATAGGTTATGGTAGTGAATATACTGAAAAATAATGTTTTGTAGGAAAGAATTTGATGCATCAAATAGTGTTATTTTTCTCCTTGTATTTGTTATTTTCATAGTAATAGGAGGCATTACTTTCAGAGTAACCTATATAGAACACATTAAAGCACACCCAGCAACATTTAATTTTAAGGGGTGAGTGGTTTCTTTCTCTTTTGGTTACCCTTTGGCATGCTTTACTAATGTGCTTCACTTCCCTCATGCCTTTTTCACTGTTGAAGACTTTTTCTCTTGATGCAGACTGAAAATTGCAAGGCTCTTTGAGTAGTTAAGTGAGTCTATTTGACAACAAATCTAAAATGGTTTTCAACAGTCCACATTATAAAGAAATTTTATTTTTACCAGGTTAGAAAGATGTATGTATGTATGTCCTATGTTCTGGAATTTTATGCAAGAAACAGACTTTACTAGGCATTGTGCCAGTTACAGGAATTCAGTAATAAACCCAAATTAAACTTTGTCTAAACTGTGGAGGTCTGCTTCCTTGTCTTACTCCCTCTCTCCTTTATCAGAACATGTTTACCAATGTAGTTCCAGAATGGTAATAGACAGGAACTATTCAGATCTTGTGGGTTTTTACACCACTTTGATATTGTTGTGAGCTGTTCCACAAGGTGTAATGCAGTGAGATCAATTGTGTGATAACTATGTTTGTGTTATGTTAGGTCTCATTCAATAAAAAGAGAATAAAGAACGTGACATGCTATGATTGTGATCTTTACTACTCACAAAAGTCCTAGTGGCTTCATGTTTTGAGTCTTAAACCTTGGAAAAGTCCAAATTAAAGGAAGCACAATTTTAGCAAAAGAATGTGAGTTTCTAAATGCTGTAGCATGGGTTACAAAAGAAACAAAATATTGTAGTAGAGAGATGAGAAATCTGCTATAGAACTGTAATCCCTGTTTTAGTTGAAAGTACTTGAAGAGCTGCAAAAGTAATTTTTACAGATTTTTACTTTTATGAATAGATAGCTCAGATAAGTAAAGAATATAAATGTGAATCAAATAAAGAATATACATGTGAATCAAAGATGAAAGCTCATCCCCTTATTCAATATGTTAACTGAAGCCATGAAAGAATACACAGTTTGGAGTTAAAATGTAACACCATATCAATAGCACGTAGCAAGAAAACTGAAAGGTTTAAAGGTGATTATAGAAGCAAAATTTTTCCAGTTGGAATTAAAAAAGCAATCTTATCAGGTGCTACATATATGTAAATTGGCTAAGGCATTTACATTATATCCATAATACTCAGCCTGTGTTGAATCTCTTTCTGATTATTTCTTTTCTTGTTTTTGCTAAACCCATTAGCTAGGCACTTGAGAAAATTTGCACTCAATAATTAAGTGCTCAGTAAATTGCTCAGTCCCTGTGATGTTTTATGGCCCAAAATCAGAGTTGAAAAGGATTTTGGTCTTTTTTAACAAATGCAAATATGTTCTTCAGTTCTTTGATAATATTGTACCAATACTCAGAATTTGCTGGAGCCAAAATTCTCAGTCAGGCGCACACCTTAGGCTTACACTTTATACTTCACAACTCAGGAGGGACCAGGCCTTAGGAATCAGCACCTAGGAATCTCCAGCACATGAGTAACTTCATCCTTACTGGCAGCTGACTGCAGAATCCAGGTGGATAAGAATGTGAACATTAGAATTTTCAAGATCTGTCTCTTGACCTGAATAAACAAACAAGTCCTTTTGCGCTATTTATTTCTGCAGAAGCCAGCACAGCCCTAGGTAATGTTTCTTTTTTGGATACTTCTTAGGTTTCTTCTCTCCATTGAATTAACATAAGAAAACAAAATTATTTGAAATTAAATATTGCATAGGAGGTTCTACAGTCTTTCTTGAACAGAAAAAGTGGTACTGAAACAATTTGTACTTGCAAGAATTATTACATTAAAAGTTACATATTCTTGTCACATTTTCCATTTGAATAACATTGCATAAATCAAACATTACCTCAAGCACTATAACCACTTGATCCTATATGCATTCATTTGTCCATGGTCCTAGAGGACTTAATTTTATTCTGGTAAACACTTCCTTGAAAAAAACCCAATGTGCACCACTCAGGCCACCATATACATACCTGAAACACCATACTTGTATGGAAGTATATTTTTACTTTAGGGAACAATGCATTTAGAAATAAATTCCTTAATATGTTTTCTAGGAGCTGATAAAATTTGTATAATTTTGCTCCCAGAAACTGAATACTAAATCATGGTGTCTTTTTGTGCTCTATTTTTGTTTCTAGTTTTTGTTATCCAGGAGCTGGACTCAATGACCCTTGTGGGTCTCTTCTAACTCAGGGTGGGAATGCACTAGCAGAACAGACTTTAACAGAATTATTTTCTACAAATTCATTAGTATACACTCTTTCCGTTTTGTTAGCTAGTTCTTCAGGTGCAGAACTTAGTGGGCATTTTGTCTGCACTAAATATTGGTACCTCAGCTTCTTCAGTGTGGTTATTTTAGCCTCAATTTCTTGTTTTCTTTTTCTCCTATGCCTCTTTCTTTCCTCTGTGTTCTGCCTATAAGTTCATCTAAAAATAGCCATAGATCTCCTAGCCTTTCTTTTACATTCCTTCTGAATATCCTATTCGTCTGTGATGCCTACAAGAAATCATTTATCTACTTAGATATGTTTTTATCCATCCAACTAGAAGACATCAAAATAAATAATCCTGAGTTGAGTCTATTCTGCCCCACAAAATCTAGGATGCAAAAAGAGTTTGATCCTGTTATGAAGGGAAATTCTTTAGTTCTATTGTTCTGTTCTTCCACTCACATTTCTTATTCTCGTAAATATGTTACATACAGAAAGATATTGCATGTTTACTTCAGATAAGGATCATTGCCTTGATGCAAACATTTAATGTTTATCAAGCATACTCATAATTAAATTACAATGGCAATTAGATTTTATTAGTCTGCAAAGGTAAAAAAGTGTATTTTCTGTACATTTGTTCTATTATAATTTGAAATAAATTGTTAAATATATATTTAAAATACCAATATTTTCAAGGCATCATATTAAATACTTGGAGAAAGTAGCATCCACTGTTTTCAGTCTAGAGAATACACAACACAGAAGCACAACAACTGTTACACACACTTCAAGCCACATGAAAAGAGTTAGGAAATATTATATTAATAAATTACAGATGTAAGAAAAAAAAAGTTCTGTTAATGATGTAACTAATGAACATGGAGGCGATTACTAAAATAAATCAATAGAAAGGGATGATCACGTAAAGATGTAATCAATATAAATGGTAAAAAATGTTGTTCAGTATAATTTTTATTTATTTATTTATTTTTAAATAATTATTAGCACTACCCTAAAAACTGGGGAGGAAAAAAAGGTAACTTAAGAAAAATAAAAGGCATAATTACAAGATAATCAGTGTGGGGTTGGTGATATAATAGCTTTTTATCTGAGAAAAGCCAAGCAATGTAACAAATGAAGGCACCTGTCACAGCACTTCAGAGTGCACAGCAGGAATATGTTAGCTTCTACCTCCAAGAATGTGATACAAAATTTAAAAGTGCTTTCCAAGCACTGCTTCATCTCAGAATTATTTCCCATTTGGGATCATGAAATTCTAATTGAAATTTTTCTCCCTACACATACTCCAAAATGCATCAGGAATGCAATTTTAAGAGATAATTTTCTTTTTAATTAGGTTTGTTTTGAGTCACACATGAACGTGTATGCACTTCCTATCTGCCCAATGTTTGTTCATAGTGACTATCAGTAGCATGGCCCTTGGAGAATCCCACTCAGTCAGTAGAACAAGACCTGTCCTTTCTCCCTTGCAATGTTAAAAGTGCTACATGAACTCTCTGTCATCCCTAGTGACTGCAAGAGAAGAAATACATGGAAATAAAGGGCAAATGAGGGGCTTTAGGACACAAAAATAAGAGCAATCTATTTGATTAAGGACTATTGTAGAAGGCAGTTGTTTGCAAACACCTCTGTGGAGTTACGCTGTGCTTCTCCACTCTGAGTGGCAACATCCTCATTGTCACAGAATCACAGAATTGTAGGGGTTGGAAGGGACCTCTAGAGGTCATCGAGTCCAACCCCCCTGCCAAAGCAGGTTCCCTTCACCATGTCACACAGGTAGGCGTCCAGTCGGGACTTGAATATCTGCAGAGAAGGAGACTCCACCACCTCCCTGGGCAGCCTGTTCCAGTGCTCCGTCACCCTCACCGTAAAGAAGTTCTTGTGCACATTTGCACAGGCAGTGTCTGTTCCTCTGAAATACATACTTGCTTCCTGTTTTAATTTCGTTGAATCAAAATGCTAAACCCTCTTGGGAAATCGGCCTAAAATAACGCACCAGATCTAGAGGTTTATGCTGTACCAGTAGAGTATGACCTATTCTGTTCACCTGGCAACAGTGAGGATTCAATTTTTCTCTCCATAACATCAAATTTGGAAGAGGATGCTCCGTGTTGTAAAAGTTCAGAAGGTCACTATACTAAAAAATAATTTGAAACATGAATCATGAATGGTGATTTATGGAGACACCTGGGTTTCCTCTAATGTGGTTTATTTTAATATTTTCATCAGAAATCATACAGTATTTCTGTAATCACATTTAAGATATAAGTTATGTAATTCCACATGAAAAACATTTTTTCCTCCTCATCTGTCAGCAAAAATCAATTTTTTCCATCTTGAATAAATGCTAATCCATATTTATACTTTGAAAACAAAATATCCTCATTATTTATGAGGTTGGCCATCTTCTTATCCTTAATTACTTAATAGATTTCTTTAAAAATCCAAGGTACATAGCTTGAAACTACCCCACTTAATTTCAGTTAATGAAAAGTGGTATTTTTCATTTTACAGTGCAGAAGATTTTACAAAATAACTGTTTAATCAGGAAACTTAAATATGATATGGTTTAAATCTTCTGGTAAAAAGCATATATCTTTGCATTTTAAGAGAGTTTCAGAAAATATTAACATCTCTATTGTGACTTCTGAATTGTACTATTGTATTATTGTACTTATTAATTAGTGGCAATAAATATTTTAATGATTTTTATTTTGTATAACTTACACTCAATTACAATGCCTTGTTCTTCAAATGAAAGTCAAGCAATGCTCTGATTGTTTACTCTAAGGTTTCCTATTCCATAATTAGAACTACTTTTACATCTTTCACAGATAATTTAATTTGTACAGTGCTCATTATTTTAGGACAGTTCTCATAATTACGCAGCTTATGGTGAAAGCATGTAGTTGATGGCTGAAACAGTGTTTAAAAAGAGATCAATTCTGATATAAAAAATACTGAAAGGATTAGAGATTTTCTAGTTCTGAAACCAGAAACACAAAAAGAAAGGAAATGTTATAGTAATAATGATGTATATAACAGAAGTATATGCTGTAATTTTTTTGTTAATTTTATATTACCTTCTCCATGTTTGTCTGGAAGCCCACCACAGCAGCCACTCTGCTGATGTTTCATCACACACAACTCAATGTCAGTTCTACCCTGAGTCACTTGGTGTGAAGGAACAGTGAGGGCTCTCTCTGAATATTCTCTTTTCAGTTCAGCCATTCTCCTCTACTGAATTTTTATCCATCCCTCTTTCCAGTACCTTGCATGCTTCTTCTTCATGCTGTTATCTCTCTTGAGACATTACAGAGTGGTATTCACACTTGAGAGTAGCAGGAATCAAGCCATGGCTAGGAATAAAAGCAAGATGAGTCTATACCAAAGAAGTAGGGAAAGGAGGGAAGGAGATAGTTAGAACATAATTGGGAAAGCAAGTGTCAAGATCCAAGACAGGGATAATTGGATAACTTCCAGAATGTAAAAAGAAGGGCAGAGAAAGCAAACAATAAAGGAAGAATAAGAGAGGTAAAAAGTAAATGTATACACAAAAGGATAATTTTAAAACATATTTTTTAAAAGTACAAAGATTCTCAACACAGTAAACATAAATGAAAATCTGATTTCACCATTACTCTAACTAGTTAACAAATTTCTGTTGTCACTTTGTTTTAATAACATTCTACGTTGATACAGTTAGCATGCGTAGACTCTACAGTGTAGATTTTCCAGTTATGCTGTCAGTATCATTGATTTCAAATATCTGTGGCAATGGAGAAAATTAACATTGTTGTCAATGCATAAGTATAAAACCAGCAACTTTGGCAAAGGCAATTACAAGATAAATAAGATGTCCTTGTATTTAAAATATTTTTGATTGGCAGATAAAGCAAAAAAAGTTGTTTGTTTTTTTTTCTGAAGTATATGCACTTTCTCACATACAAACTAATCTTAAACTAGAAAAGTCTACCTTGCACGCTGTATTGTTATGTTTGCTAGAGCAAATAAATTAGATTGAAAATGAAGCTTAGGGAAAGTGCTGTTGTATTGTAAGTCACTTGAGCATCACTAACTTGCCTTTCAAAATGGCTTGGTAACAAAATGATAGTTCTGTATTTCTTGTTTAAATAATACATAGAAATAATGGGAAGAATGTTCTTCTGGGCTATAATCTTGCTTTTCTCTTGAATATACTGAATCATTATTTCTTATTTGGTACTGTTCTAGGATATCAGTAAGCCTACACCTCGTTGTATATGCCAAAGTATAGAAAAGCAACCACTTAAGTCGGTGTAACTGTAAGAAGAAAATAGCTTGCTTCTATTTTGAATAAAGTGGAAGTGAAGTCCTGTTGAGATTATTCATAAAGTCAGTTAGATACAGTTCAGTAGATTTAGCTTTAAATCTAGTGCTCTAGAGAAATAGGTAAAATCCTCTTTGATTTCACTTCAATGTACACTCATTTAAATGCTTCTGGACATCCCAATTTCCTGTACCCAGGTGTTCTCTTTGAATATTCAGATAATATATATTTAATATATATTTTTAATCTCCTTCCTGATATGCTACATCCCAGCCACTGGCTTTTCAGTGCCATAAATCCTGGAACCAGACTTATTACTAGCAGACAGGTTCACTCATACATATGTTGTATTTTTCCCCCAGTAGGGATCCAAGGATTTTTGCCTCTTCCAAAAGAGAAAGAAGTGAACATTTTCCTACTGGCTTTTTTTGTCCTGCAGATGTTCCTTCCAAGCTCTGTAATTCATACAATAAATTCAGGAATGCCTTTTTGGTGATTGATATCAGTATATTTCTGTCAACTCACACACTATATAATTTCTGCAGTATTTCAATTTAGGTCAACAAAACGTATTTCTTTTCCAAGTGGATGGTATTCGATTTGTGGTCACTTGACTGAGAAGTTATTTGTCTGTCCTCTTATGAATGACTGATTATGGCTAATGAATTCAGATAGCCAGGCACTAATTTAAAAATTCAGTTATTCCATGATCCTATGCACTGGATTCCAAAAGAATGAAGGTTTTACATTCTTCATGCCTCACAAGCAACTTAGCATCATACGTATGCAATATTTTTGTACTTCCTTGCCAGTATGATAAAGGTGATAGCTAAAAAAAATGCAAGTAATGTTGCAAGCTGAGACCAGGTACTATAGAAGCCAGCATCACTTTCTGCAGTTGTATTAACTGAGTTTGGAACTAAAAATCTATTTGTGTTCTCCCTGTCATCTGCCTACAATGACTAATGTCTTTTCTCACTTTGTTTTCAAAGATGTTAGTCAGCTTCCTTTGCTCCTCTACCTGCTCCTTCCAGAATTAGTTCACAGGACAATCATTCCTTAAAACACTGGTATTCTTCCATTATCATTTCCCTGCATGGCCATAAAGCATTCCAACTTCTATGGCTCTCTCTTATCCTTATCCAATGCTTAGCTATAGATTTGTTTCACCTTTTTGATCTTTCTCATGAAACAGTTCCTTCAGAACTCTTTATCACTTTTCTTCTGTTTCCCAGTCTCATTCTGTTTTCATCAGTACTCCCTAAACCTTTGATATTTCGGGCCACAACCTCCCCTGAGTGGTACAAAAAGATTTGGCCTTTTTATTTATTTCTTACGATGCATCTTCAAAACAGCTTAGTTACATATTATTTTATTTGATTTTATTTTTTTAAATGTTACATGAAAAAGTATCGTAACTAAAAAAAAGATAAATAAATCCTGAACTGGAATATATTTTCTCAGTTTTCTGTTAAAGTGAAAGTTCTAGTAGCTTGTATTCTCTTCATGACGGTACATAGCCTTGTTCTTTTCAAAATAAACACTGTTTGTTTCTTGGCTGGTCAAAACATGCTAAAAGCCTATTGAGGAGAATGGTTCCAGAGAAAGTATAGTTATACTGATGGAAAAGTGAAACAACAGTGTGTTGACTATTCTTGACCATTTTAAATTGTATCTTGCTCAAGATCTCTCTATTTCGTAATATAGAAGCACTAACCAAATATGTCATACCAGCTCACAAAACTCAATGCAAATGAATGGGAGATTAAAACTGTTTTGTTTTGTTTTGTTTTTTCCATTCAGGTTTTGAGGAGTAGCTGTTGGTTTTTGTTCTTTAATTCTCTTGGCATTTCATAGGATTCCAACTAAATTTTGATGAAATCAAAGAATTAAAAAAGTGCATTAGAAGTCCAAATGAAAAAGATTCTAACTGGCTGTGTCAACCAATGTTCAATTTCTGCCAGACCTTCCAGGCTGTTAGATGTCTTCTCCATGACCAGAGACAATGGCTATGTCAAAACTCTGAACAGAAATCAGAAATGCTGGCCTTCCATTTTGTTCAAAACACCATTCCTCCTGTTGTGTATCTACCGATCAGAACATTTTTCTAAGTCTAATGTTGTTACCAACATTTCATTTCAATTTGAAGTTTTACCCAAATATTCTGCCTCCCTCCTGTTATATGCTCTTTGCTGCCATCCATTTAACACTTGACACTGTTATCTTGTATTCCTTGCCACAAGTTGGCTTTGCTCTACTCAGGTTGTGCAGATTCTCCTAAAGCAAAAAGAGACCCATCCCCAGGTGATCAAGAGTTCACTGACAGCATATTTTCTGGCTTTCAAATTTTTGAAATTGCAACTTTTATCATTGCCTTTTTCTATGAATAGAACTTAAATACTTTTCAACGGAAATGGAAAAAAAATTATCAAAAAATATTTGTCTCCAATAACATTTATTTTCTTTTGCTTGGTGCTCTATTTTGTTTTCCTTCTTGTTTCCCTGCTGCTTCACGCTTTATAGCACATCACACACAATAATTGTTGTATGCCTTGCACCTGATTATACTCAAATTTCCTAGAATATTTGTTGGAATTTTTCCAGTATTACAAAGGCAACAAATAATCTTCATAAAACAGAACAGATGGCAGGCAACTTTGACTTTATAGTGGTATTATTGCTTTAGAAATCTGGAGGTCCAGATGCTAAGAAATAGATGGAGCTTTGTTCACTGAACCCAGTATCTGCAGCTTGTTTCACACAGAGTTAGAAATTATGGTAAATATATCATGTTTTTATGACCAAGTAGCTTAGGTTTATATCTGCAGTTGCCTATGTGATTTTATTTCCTCACTTAGTTTAATAAGAAAATTGTAGACTTAAAGTAATCTCAAAATGGTGACAGTGAGAAAATCCTGCTGGTATATGATCAGAAGTAATAAACTCAAAGTCATTTAGGATCCATCAAGCTGCTGGGACAAGTGATGAGAACTGAACAAGCCTTTCTTACCAGAGAAGATCTCAGCTCTTGCAAGACTGGATAGAACAAATAGTACAACTCAGAGAAATGGCAGAGAGAAACAGTTCTTAGAATCTAGCTTCTATTTACACATTTTTATTATTTTTACTCCAGAATGCAGCAAATTGCACCAAACAGGTTCTCATTTACAAAAATTAGCATAGTTGAGAAACAGTATGCAAAAATTCCTCAGAAATGTTTACTTTGTTTTTAAATTATGAAGTTCAAATGCTGATCTAGACTAACTTGTAAATTCAGACCAGATCCACTTTAACCTGCAACATAAATATATTTAGTCATAAAATAAACAATTCACCACTATGAGGAGTTGACTGAGAGGCACAAAAATGTATGAAGTAATATCAAGACATCATGCCAGGGTATTCTGAGAATAAAGTAGGAAAAGTTAATCAATGTAATGCACAATGAAATCACTTTATTTGAGAAATTATGCAACATTCAAATTTAGACCAGACAATTTCTTTCTTGATTTGAATCACATTTTTTACAAACCTTATCCCATGGAAATTATTTCTTCACTCACAATATACATATTGCGTATATATATATACAGGAATTTCAGGAATTACAGGAAATGGTTGAACACTCTAATTCCTGTGTACATACAAAGAAACAAATATATTTTTTCTATGTAACTGTTTTATCTGGGTTGGTGTCACAGACTGCATTAGCTATATCATTCTTTGGTAGCATAAATAACATAAGTCTGAAAGACGCACTAACAAAAGGACAGATATCTGCTTCTCGGCCCTGTACATTTGCAATATTAAGAGCATTTCACTTCAGAGAAAAGATTCATGCACCTGGATTTAAGCATCTTAGGATTCTCTTCAAGAAATGTCTGTGCTACATCAATTAATCATCTTAGGTGGATAAAAGAGAAACACAGCAAAACGTCACTTATCTTGCCTTGTCTAACACTAGCAACTCACTTGTGTTTTATTTTACTTTTTTAGGGAATAGTAAGTAAGAGGAAACAGTGAGCAGGAAAAAGCTCTGAGGTAAACAGCTTATCCTTAATCATAAAGATGAAAATTCTAGCAACAGCACAGATCAAGCATGTGTTGTGTAGCACCTGCAGAAATATAGCAGAAATATAATGTTTTTATACATCCCTGGTATACAGATACCAGTTCTCAAATAATAATAATTTTAATTCTAAATTCTAACAAACTCACTGTTTGCACAAAATACTGTTTTCCATATAATGTCCGGTGGCCTTAGATCCCAGCCTGCTAGTAAATAGCCTGATCACGCCTTCCTTATTCAAACAAATCTATAGTTTATCATTTTAATTTACTTACCTTGACTTATCTGCAGTTTCTTCAGAGGATTCAGGATGCAGACATGCATGCTGGGACCTATATTCTTTTAAGCCTTGACATGGGAATTGATTGTGTATTCTTTGTTCAAGCAGAATTTCCAGTAGGAAACAACATACATTTTTTTTTTTCTACTGAATCACAGAATGCTTTAGGTTGGAAGGGACCTCTGAAGGTAATCTGGTCCAGTTGTCCTTCTTAACCACTAAATTGTAGTGATTCATTGCCCTTTTTTCTAGAAGCTGGAATATGCCAAAAGAAATGTCTAAGTAAAGATAGTCATATCAAGCTTAGCTATTTGAATTGAAAATCATGTAGGTAAAATTTAAAAATTTTACATTGAAAAATAAGAGCGGTACATTCCTATAATTTTATACTAAATGTCTTTGTCTTTATAGTGACTTTTGTTAATGTGAAGTACATCAGATATTCAGCTCATTCAGATCGTTTGTTGATTCTTTATATATTTAACAATACTCACAACTGCACCCAGTGCTGGAGATGAAGCTTCACCAGCACACAGCAGAGCAGGACAATCTCTTCCCTCACCCTTCCAGCAGTACTGCACACCAGGGTACAAGTGACCATATTGCAAACTTACATTTCAGTGCAAATGTTATACTCTGTTTAGAGTGTGTAGGATTTGGTCACTGTAGCATTAAACTGAAGTTGCCTTAACCCTTTTCTAGCTCTTAAAACAGGTAACACTGAGCACTGTATTCTCCCATTCTCCATTTTTCCTTCCATTGGAAAACAAAAAAAACAAGCAGAAAATACCCCTGAGAGTTCCATTAAAATCAACCTGCTACTGAAAGAAAAAGCATAAGAAAGAAGTGGCCACTTTGCTGCCTGCGGAAATGGACAGAAGATATATATGAGTTCTGAGCAGGGAAAATTGCCATTAATTCCTGCGCAGGATTTATTTCAAAAAGTATTTAAGATGATTTCACCTCAGAGATTAATGCTTGAAGTGAAGTGAGAAGCTGCAGCATGGAAAGCTGATTTGTGAAATGTAATCTGGGATGGAAACTTTCAGTTTGGGAAAGGATTGTAGTATGCTAGGGTAATTTTAGAGCTATTTTACATTTAGATAATGCATCTGTGATTTGATGGATAAAATTGATGGAAAATGGCTAAGGAAATCATTTAACTCAGGAGCAGTGCAATTATTGAGAAACAATTCACACAAGCAGCATGCCTGGGATTGGCAAAATGTGTCTTTTAACTTCTACCTATTGAGCATGAATATATTTTATAAAGCTCCCTCCTAGCTTGAGCTCAAAGGGGACATACCCTGTAGAGAAAATCCCTTCATTCTAAGGGGCAAGGTTAGAACACTTTTATTGTAGTGCCCTATCTACAGGAGAGAAAAAAGTAGATAATGCAGTGGCAGCCAGTAAAATGTCCTCACAGCTTCCTATATCTCAAATGCAAAATAAAAAGTTAGTTGTAGGGGAAAAAAAAAAAAAAAAAAAAAAAAAAAGAAAAAAAACAAAACACAAAACAGCCCTAAGCTAATAAATAATGCATTTAGATTTAAAGTATTTGGATTATTTAGGGGATTCAGCAAACAATGAACAAATAGAAATCAGTATATGAAACTTGGACCGTGTTGGGAAATGTTTGTTAAATTGAACAATTTCAGTGTACACAGGAAAAAGAATAAACTGATTTGAAGTAGTGTACACAGGAGTGCTCTGTGTTTCACTTACCCAGATGGCCACCTCTTCTCACCTTCAGACTGAATTGCCATGAGACAGCACTTGCAGAGCACACAGACAACTCAACCAGAAAAAGAGTGAGCTCTTAACAAGAGAGTTTTCATGTCTTTCTTCTGCTTTGCTTTTGTTGCCATGATAAGGCCATTTCTTACCATTTGTTCCAACTAAGTGGTTTATATTCTGTTTTCCTGTCACTGGTCTTAAAGCCGTCACCGGTGTTCCATTATCTACTCTGCCGGGTTTTAAGCCACTCTTCAGCTTATAAAAAACAGAGCTGCCAAGATAATATTATGGCATGCCTGCCTCTATTTTGAAGCTTTACTTTTTTTGCACTGTATCCTGCCAAATCAGGGCCAACCATTACAGTCTTGACACAGCACATCACTTTCAAACATGCCCTCCAATTAGGTTCAATAAGGCCAAGTGCAGTGTGCTGCACTTGGGTCATGGCAATCCCAGGTATTTATACAAATCTGGGGAAGATCTTCTTGAGAGCATCTCTGCAGAGAAGGACTTGGGGGTCCCGGTAGATGAGAAGCTGGACATGAGCCAGCAGTGCATGCTTGCAGCCTGGAAAGCCAACTGTGGGCTGGGTTGCATTAAAAAGGGGGTGGCCAGCAGGGAGAGGGATATGATTGTCCCTCTCTACTCAGATTTTGTAAGGCCCCATCTGAGTACTGAGTCCAGGTCTGGGGCCCCCGGTAGAAGAAGGACATGGAGCTCTTGGAGCAGGTGCAGAGGAGGGCCACTAAGATGATCAGAGGGCTGAAGCATCTCTCCTATGAGGAAAGGTTGAGAGAACTGGGACTGTTTAGCTTGTAGAAGAGAAGGCTCCAGTGAGACCTCATTGTGGCCTTTCCATACATTAAGGGTGCAGATAAACAGAAGGGGGAACAGCTGTTTACAGGGGTGGATAGTGATAAGACAAGACAGAATGGTTTTAAACTGAGACAGGGGAGGGTTAGATTAGATATTAGGAGGATATTAGCAGTGTTCAAGAGGCATCTGGATGAGGAGCTATGAGATATGGTTAAGTGGCTAGTGGTAGCAATGGTTACGGGAGGATGGTTGGATTAGATGATCTTGTAGGTCCTTTCCAACTTTGTGATTCTATGATTCTACAATCTCTATTCACTCTTTTGTTTACGGGAGCAAACATCTTAAAAGCTCTTCCTAGGTAGCCTCTTAATTCTACAATACATTTTTACAGTAGCTCTATAAATTTATCCTAGTGTCTTTCCACTAAGATCTAAGGATACAATGTTTGGAAAGAAGTACTCTGATCTGATAGGAAGTCAAGAGCAACTGAGATGGCTGATATAAATCTATTTTGAGTATGAATACTTAAACACATGATCTTATTTCTGCTATCTCTGTTTTTCTTCTTGTCTTTCTTTTTATCTTTTGCTGCAAACATTTGTTGTATCTTTGCTCAGACAAAATATTCCTTATGGAAAATTTTCCATGTGCACATGAGTGCTCAATAAGCAAATAAAAATTTCTGTTCTGATGGAGTACTGCAGGAACCTACTGAAATAGATGTTATTTCTATATTAATATAGAAACTCTAACTAGGTGGTGCATCAACCAGCCAAAAATATATGCCTCTGCAAAAAAAACGTTGAGGTATTTTGCAAAATGCTAAAAGGTATATCCTCATCACTCACAGCTCCAGTTATGAAGCAGATTCTGTCCATCATGTAAGTAAGTCATCACTCTTAACAAGTAAAAGTAACACAAATTTAATCGAAGTACCAAAATTCATATTCTGGATATGCAAAATCATTTAAAATTTCTGTATGGCCGAAATTTTCTGTGCATGGTATTTGCATGACAATTTTTCTGGTGATATAGTAGTATAGATAAATTATTATGATTATCATTAGGACTCACAAGTTCCCTTTGCAGTCTTAACCCTACTCTTAATCTACATGTCATGGTATAGACAACATTTACAAATATTTCAGTAAATCACAGATAATGCAATACCCTTTAACGTTGTTTTTTCTCTACATAATAGTTAATATTTTTCTGGAAAAAAAAAAAAAAGTTAAACTTATGTCTCTAAAACTGTAAAAGAACATAGAATCATAGAATCACCAAGATTGAAAACAACCTCTAAGATCATCCAGTCCAACCATCCATGTATCAGCAGTATTTCCCACTAAACCATATTTCTCAGTACAACATCTAAAACTTTCTTGAACACCTCCAAGGATGGTGATTCAACCATCTCCCTGGGAAGCCTATTCCAGCACCCAACCAGTCTATCAGAGAAGTATTTCCTAATATCCAACCCAAATCTTCCCTGTTGTAACTTGAGGCCATTTCCTCTAGTCCTATTGTGAGAATGGGCTAACCCAGTGATTATCACACCTGAGCTGAGTACAGAGGGACTATTTCTTCCCTGCTCCAGCTGGCAACACTGTTTCTGATGCAAGCCAGGATGCCTTTGGCCTTCTTGGCCACCTAGGCACACTTCTGGCTTATGTTCAGCTGAGCATCAACCAGCATGCTCAGGTCCATTTCTTCTACACAGTCTCCTGCCACTCTTCCCCAAACCTGTATCGTTGCCTGGGTTTGTTGTGGCCAAAGTGCAGGACGTGGTATTTCATCTTGTTAAAAATCTAGTCTGAATACACAGTTTCATGGATGCAGCTGAAGAAACTTACCTCTAATTATTTCATTTATAATTTTTGAGAGCATCCAGCTTGCTAGGCCAGTCCACAAGCTCACTTTTGCAGGCAAAAAAAAAACAAACAAAAAAACAAAAAACCATCTACCAAAAAAACCAACAAAAACACCTGGGCAAACACATACATTAAGCAGCCTAACCTTGGCCATGTACTACATGCACTATGTTAGTGATATCTTTATAAAATGCTGTTTAAGCTAAGTTAATGATTCCTAGACGAGATCAGACTGAGAGCTTGTGAGAATGCGAGTGATTGAGTGCTGACGTGATATGAGGTGGAACAAAAGTACATACTCTCTTTTGATTTCTCTGATGAGGTAAACAGAGGTACTGTGAGAAAAATTCTGTTGGAGGAGAGTGGGTGGTAATGAATGCCCTTGGAAAGAAAAGAGTTGACAAGTTTTGTATTGCTATCTATTTCCAATATTTTCTGTTAGATATTGCCCAGGGTATTCATGGGAGCCTCTAACCAGGAAATTTCAGTGTAGCAGCAAGTAGCTGAACAGTCTTATCCTTATATGCATGTGTTTAACAAATCTTCTAAGCTACAGGTTCTTTGACTGCTAGAAGGTAACGCTATGCAGGATGCATGTCTTTACCAGTAGGAGTTATCCTCCAAGGCCTTCTATATATTTTGGACAGGAATAACTACATCTTCAGCAGACCAAATAATTTTAATGCAAACAACAAAGGTCACTTGAAATGCTTGTCTTACACAGCCAAGACCTGGAAATATTCAGAACACTTTGGCTTTGACTTCAATGCTGCTGGGGAATGAGGCATAATCCAGAGAAAACTGGGGGCTAACCAAGAGCAACACTGAGTCATTTCCTGATAAAGTCAGTGACAGTCTATTGCTTAGCATGTATGAAGCACATAAAAATCAATTTTTTTGTAACATTTTTAAACTTTACAAAATAACTTCTGCTTATATGTGGAAAAATCTATGCAACAACTGAAATATCTAAAGTATCCGTAATTTCTAAGAAATGAGAGAAAGGCTGTAATTCTGTAAGATACCTTACATTTTGCATATTCGGTTGTTTCCCTCAAGTCCAGAGCAGAGAGGTGTGGCAAACATGTAGGGAAGTTGGATAGAACAGAAGGCAGAAAAGAGCTAACCATGTTGTGCCTTTTTGATATTCTAACTGCATTGCCTCCTTCTGTTGCTTCAAATCACATCTGACACTTATTTAGTTACATTAATCTGATAGATTGCAAATGTGTATTCAGGGCTTTAAAAGTAATTGACACACGTTAAAAATATAAACATATAAATCTGAGGTATCTGAGTCTTGTCCTCCTAAGGGCATTCCTAATTTTTTGACGTGTAAGTCAGAAATAATGTTTATTTTATAATCTTAGTCTACTCAACGCATTTGGAATTTTAGTTATTTATTACATGGTTCAGATTTGGCAGTTTCACTTGCCAGGGTCAGATGCCCATAGCTGTCATTCAATAATATGGCAATAATATGAAATTGTACTTTTTATTTTTCCCTCTGTATCTTGTTTTTCCCAATTTAAGAATGTTCACAAAAAGCATACAATTCCTTCTGAGCTTGATAGAAGAGATTCTGTTCAAAAAATCACTGGTTTTCTACATTATTATAAATTTTATGTATAATTTTTCATGCTACTAACATCACTCTAAATTTTAAAGATAAGTTTTTTTTTATTTTAACCAAAAAAAACTAAACTGTCATACTTGTGTCCTGCCTTGCTAACTATTTTAATCATGTTTTATTTGCATTATGATTTTTATAACACGCACTTCTGGATTTTTTTTGTTTATTTGGTAGGGTTGTCTTCTTTTTCATTTCATTTTTGCAATTGCTTTTTTCCTTGGCGGAAGTTCAGTCCTGAGTTCATGTTGGCAGTTGACTGACAGCGAGCTTCTCAAAGCCTTTAACATACTAGTTAGTGACACTGTTCGTTAGATAGTGATTCTAAAATGCAGACAAGATGCGCGTATCTACCACCTTACACTCTGCTTTTACTGGTTAAAATTACACAGTTCAGACTAGATGGGGTGTAGAACATTTCCAATTTAATCATGTTTCATAATTAATTACCATGACAATATATCTATGCAAAGTCCACAGAGCTGGTTAAACACAGACAGGTGTGACAGCGTACTTCCTCAACACGTCCATTTTGCAGAATCCTTGTTCAAGCATTAGCCAGTGGCAGTTGTGATGGCTGCGTTTGGTTACACAATAACCAATGGCTAACAGAGCATGCGTGAACCAAACACAGCTGGTATGCAATATGAGTCAATATCTTAAACCATAAATAGCATAGCCAAGAACTAGTTGAACTCTCCTGCATGGCAGTGGGCTGCATGCGAAGATCTTCCCTTGAGTTGGGACGCCTCTCAAGATTACTTCTCAAGGCTGAGAGATTCCTTACCCACAACAGATTCTCAGTAAGTCACTAATAGCTTTGCAAACTTTGCAAAACTGAATTTTGGACTGATTTTGAACATAATCCTTTAAGCATCAACTGTTGATTGAGTCTGGAACTTGAACCCAGCTACACTCATGTTCCTCTGAGGAGTTTAGAAACCAAGCCTACTGATTTGATGGGAGGGTCTCTGTGACAGTTTTGTCTGACATTGTCCTCCATGCAGTAAATGCCCGTGTGTACTTCTCCACTGAATGCTGTTAAACTATGGTCTTTTTTATGGTTCACTGTTGTTTAATCACTGCGGTATATCGATAAACATATTTATGCTTTACACTTGCAAGTGTATCTCTGCTCTGTGACAACAAAGAAACTTCTTAATCTCTTACTTTCATTTACTATTAGATATTTTTAATGATAGCATTAGATTTTTCTCCGTGCTAATTATTTTTTTATGTTGTATCATTAGAGTTTTATGCATGCTAAAGCATGAACATGTGATATTATTATTATTTTCTATTTACTGACTAAAAAGACCTTAGCCCTAGTATGAACGAATCTCATTGAGGAATCACCATTTCTGGGTTCATGTTCTTAGGAATTTACCTGAGAGTTTTTGATTACTGGACTTACTTTTCTGTCTTTCGCATATCCTGTCAGGTCTCAGTAAGGTTATTTAAAGTGATTAAACAGGACTAACCACCTTATCAGAAAACTTTGTTGTGCCCTTTGAAAATTTCTTACATAGTTCTGTTGATTATATAGGGTTCAATGGTCTTAATAATTCGAACACTTCCTTGACATTACTAGCTATACTGTGTGAATTATTACTTTGAAATGGACAAAGGTCTTCATCTTCTTTAAATAACAAGTGCAGCTATCAAGTTGAACTTCCTACATGTTTGATTTATCAGCACAAGCTAGAAGAAGATAGTATGTATCATTCCTAGAATTAAAAGGAATAGACATTGAATGGACGACTGCTACTCCTGAGACCATATCCTAAGATGAGTCCTGCATGCCAGTGTCTGCCCCTTATCACAGGCAGGGAACACAGCAAACCCCAGGTTTGCTCACAGCTCAGCATATGTGCAAGGAAAAGTTATTTTAACTGTAGTACTGAAGGACAGCTTGGAGAACAAAAAGGTCATGCAAACACTAAGGGGGAAGGGGAAAAAAAAGAAAAAAGAGAAAGCCAATGCTGGTACTTAAGAAAGTACCAGCCACTGTTTCTTTTTACATTGAAGTAAAAGGCTACAAGGAAAACATATACCATGTGAAAGAAGCATTCTGTTAAGGTTCTTGCCACTTGATGCCCCCAAAAGTCCTAATAGAATAAACTGTCCAGAATGACCTCTCTTTTTTATGTATTTTCTGTGAATGCTGTGGCACAGGTCATCTTAAATACCCAACTTACATAAATGCAACATAGAAAAAAAGGAGGAAAGATTTTTCGCCTTTGCCCTGAAACTCTCCTGATAATTCTCTTATCAGTATCACCCTTAGACTTGAAAATAATATTTCTGAAAAACTCTATATCCTACATTGCCATAAACAAGCATTAACACCCCTATTAGCCTGGAGAAGTTTGTTTTTCTTAGTCTTGATGAGCGAATGTGAGCTCTACTCGTTCTACAACATAAAAAAAAGGAAAACTGGGAGGACCTCTGAAGCACATAGTTTCTTGCCTGACTGCTGCTCAAAGCCAGAATCATATGGTAGGCAGCTGGAAAAATTCACACAAAATTTCAAGGTATTATTTTTATGGAATAAAAATGAATTATTTGAGGGCAGTTTAATCCTCCACAGAGCCTGATTCTGAATCATAAGAAAAGGAAAAACCTGATCTACCAATCTCAAAGAAACCACAAATGTCCCCCCAAAAAAACTATTTTAAAGAAATTGGATGGTGATTGTTGATTCAAAATGGCAGTACTTACACATCATGAATATTATTGTGCTGTAAAGGGCATGCAGCCATTTTCTTTTAACTGTTCCCTGATGTGTTTGTGTAACTTACTGTCTGCCATACTCAGATTCAGAAGGTCTATGGTCATGACCTGCACTTCAAAAGTCCATCATCTTTGAAACAATTCCTGTCTGTGCCTTTAAGTATACTTATCTGCTCTGGCCAGAAGCAGAAAGCATTTTATTTTATTATATTTAGTCTCCAGGACCTGCATCCTAAGCCTGCATTCCACATACTGTGTATTGGTTTTTGTTTGTTTGTTTGTTTGCTTTCAGTTTCTGTTTGGTTGGTTGGTTGTTGTTACACTGTTAGATTGTGGTACATGTATATTATCTGGAAGACACCCTTTACTCAGTTTTCTATGGAACTAGCAGGTGGGAACAACGAAGGCAAACTCTTATATTGTTGTTGTCCATTTTTTCTGGAAGTAATTTGAGCATTAATTGGATTTAAGAGCCAACAGAAGGACTTTCTATATATATTTCTTTTTTTTTTAGATTCAAGACTATATTTGACAAGTGAATGTTTTTGTACAATAAAATAGCCAGATTACGTTTTTAGATTTTCATAATAGCAAAATAACACTACTCATTCACCATATGTAATTCTATCTGTAGTCTATCTGAATATATAAATATAAAGTAATTAATTCTCACAACCTCTCTCTCACCAAGTTCCCTGTCATTTTTTCAGTGTTACAAACAAATTGAGGAGAAGAATAATTAAGTACTTTGGTTAAGATTTACACAGGAAATCTGCTGAAGATGTGTAAATTGAATCAAATTCTGCTGATTTTGAGTTTGGTACTTTAGCCAAAGAACAGTCTTTTCCTGCAAAATCTCTGTGCATCTCATACGTAGTCTAAATTAGAAGCATCATTAAAAGGGGAAGTTAATTACCTTCTCAGCATTAAAAACTATTTGCTGATTTTAATATTGAATACATTCAAGCAGTTTTCTCTTGCAATTATATAGTGAAGATATCTAAACACAAATCTGAAAATAATCATGATGTTTCTCCATGTTTTGATGGTTTAAATAGCAGAAAACACCCACGGCAACTTTACTAAGACAAAGAACTGAAAATACGTAGTCTTAGTTGGATTCAGTTTTCAAACGCAACAAGGCACTAAAAATTATCATTTACATTCTCTTAACTCTTTATTTATTCTGCTTTACGCTTTTAGTAGACCTGTTGTTATGAAAATTAAAAGCACTTTTTGAAGCACCAGGAGCTGCCTTTTTATTTTTTATTTTTTATTTTTTAGAAAAGCGGGAGAGTATTTAAAAAACAAAACAAACAAATATATGAATATTAATCAATGAATTGTACCCAGAAACTTTAGGTACTTCCCCTAGCACATTAACTGAATGATATACAACGTTTGATCTATAGGCATTTCTGGAAAGAGGCAGGGAGATCACTGTCCATTTACCATCACAGGCAAAACAGGCTCAGTATACGGAAATTAATGCTAACCAATAGTAGATTAGAGCAGTGAGAGCTAAAAGCGCCTGCCAACCCCACCCACTCTCTCTCTGACGTGCCCATAGGCTGTGGGGGGAAGGCTTTCTCCTCCATGGGTCTCTTCTGGGCTGCTGGGAGCTGCTACCATGTGCCTGGAGCTCCTCCTGTACTGACCATGGTGCCTGCAGGCCTGTTTTCACACATTTCTCGCTCTTCTTTCTCAGCTGTTGCTATCTAGCAGCTTTTCTTAAATCTGCTCTCCCAGAGCACACCAAACATCACTCATGTCTCAGCTCCCGCAGCGGTGGGTCCCATCAGAGCACCTGGAGCTGGCTCTGCTCTATGCAGTGGGGCTCTTCTGATAGGGGCCACCTCTGATAGGAGGCCTCTGCCCTTGTTGCCTGAGTATTTGGACCCCATCAGCAATTTTGCCTGAGCTTCCTGAGTCAGCATGGGCAGAGAGGAAGGACAGCTATTTGACAAGTATCTAAAAGCATTTGCTCTCAGTGCCACAGGATATAGTAAAAGTTTGTTTGGTTTGAAGATCCAAAGCAGAGATTTACACCTTCTCCTCTCCTGCACATGCAGCTGCTTTGTTCTGGGATGCATCACAGGAAAAGGATATTTGCCTTCACAACCACAGTGGCTTGGTCAGATTCAGGTTCTGCTGTATTAGACAAGAATTTAAGTTTCACTTTGGGATGCACAGATCTTATTTCTGAATGCCATGTTACAACTTAGTTGTTAGGTGTCTTCCCTAGAAGATAGGAAACCAAATCAATTGCATGTGGGATTAGAATTTGATTCTCCTTCCAACCCAGAAAGGACTGACCTAACTCCAAAAGAAGGTCATATAATATAAGGAAAATATATCCAGTGAAATATATACAATTAAAAAAAAAAAAAAAAAAAAAAGACGTTATCTTAGAGAAGTAAGCATCTATCCTCCAGCACAATTATCTTATGATGAGCTGAATGGCTTACTGAGTCTATCTCTCTCCTTAAATATAAGTAGATTATACTACCAGCTTAAAATGGATACCTAACCTTTAGGATAGCGAAATCCCAATGAAAATGCCTTGGCTAGTTTTTAAAAATGTGATAGATTTCCAAAGCATATAGGCATATAACACCTCTGCAAATAGCACCCTAATGCATTTCATTGAGCATACTTTTTTAACTTGTAGCTTTATAGAACTGTGAAACACATACTGCACGCTAAATGTACTATTTCCATTTTTCAAGGAAGAATTTTGTGAGAAATCCAAGATTTATAATGATAGTTTAAATTATACTTGGTTTTAAAACCATTGGATGTGTTAATCAAGAAACTTTAATGTGGCTGTTGTTATGAGATGCAAATTGTAAGATTAAATATATAGATATATATATGTATACCATTGAAATTTGTGATATTTATACGGTACATACATATATATATATACTTCTGTATGTGCAGTAATCATGGGTTTCACTCCCCCTTAGCATAATTATGATTATGTTATAAAACAGTACTATGAGTTTACAAAGGGAATGGTCTTACAGATTTGCAATGGATGATTTTGAAGTTACTCTCTAGAGAGGGTTACCCGTGATCACAACTGCAATTTATATCTGACAACAAAATATTTCTGGATTGGAAATAATGATTTGCACAAATAATCTGGAAATCTGAGAGTAAAGAACTCAGTCAGAGGTAACTTCCGCCTTGGGGAGAGTACAGTCATCACCACCAGCAACTTTATAATCCCTTCCAATATAGTGATTTGTCATTCTGTTTAAATGGATTATGCACCTCAATAGTAACATGCACTAAGGCGGTGATATAAGACATAAATACCTGTTTTATTAAGTAATGCATAACTATGTCACAGTCATTTTATTTATTTGTTGATTTACTTGTTTCTAGAGCCATGCCAGCTAAACAGCAATGAAACTGTTTGTAAAAGTATTGAATGTATTAGCAGAGACTACTCATAATATCTACTCCTATATCACAGAAAACATTGAAATTTTGGGTCATAGCACTGTGACATACTTATCTTCACCTAATATTGCTTTTTTATAGAATATTTATTGATCCAGTGATACATTATATAAAGAAAGGAAATGCAAAAGTAATAGCTGTACTACATATCAGCTCTGAGTGTATTTACCTATTCCTCTGTTTGCCTCAATTCCATCTGTCCCTTCATCTCATCTTAGGACTATGCACTTCTTCCAGGTATTCAAGTCATACAAGAACAAACAAAAAACCTCGATGACCATCAGAAAAAGTGCACGACGGTCTCTCAGATGGCAAGTACTGTGCAGTATGTTATCACCTTATGTAAGCAAAATTCTAACCTCATTGTCCCTTTGCACAAATTAATAAAACTTAATTATCATTTATAAGGACTATCGCAATATCTGTACTGATAAAATCTCTGCTTTATAACTGCTCTGGCTGTACTTGATAAACGAGCCAGCCCTGCTATGGGCTGTCTTTACTATCATCAGCACAGCCTACCTTGCTGATACTTTGCTAAAGGTTGAATAGGTCATCTTAGCTAGATAATGTCTGTGATGATCTGCTCACATCATCTTTGAAGTCAAGTGACTTTGGGCATTTTTGGAGGCAAGAGCCCTCTATATCAGAAGATATAGACCTATTGGTCTATCAGTAGATCAAGTCAGATTTCCTTCTGCCATCAGTAAATGCTACTTCTTACAGATGATATAAAATTGATATTAAGAAGTAATTTGATAGATCATACATTGGTTGTAAGTTTTCCAATCTGTTAGATCTAAACTGTGCTGGTTTGCAATCACAAAGCAGCCACAGCTCCCAGACTTTCACTTAACACAGGATTGAATCAATACAAGGGAACTAATTTTAGTTACATGGTAACTTCTGAACATCTTTTCAGAACACTTTACAAACAAGGCACATATCTTTAATTTCATTTTACATTTGAGGAAACTCAATTAGAATGGAAATCCAAATTCTCAGTGTCATCATCATCTGTCCCACCACTCAAACAAAGCAAATATAAATGTCATCCAGCACTGAAATTGCAAATATCCTCCTAGTTGTTTCCTCTCATGTCCATTGTCTGTCAAAACTATGATCATAGGTTTTTTTTTTTTTAAATCGTTGCTTAAAGAGTGTTTTTCTATGTAAAGAGATTAAATGATATTTTAAATGTGTAAATTAATTTATACTGAGATAAAACTCTTCCTGTTGGTCTAGAGGGAGGATTTTATTTAAGTAAGATAAAACATTTTTTCATTGCAAAATTAAATACCAGCCCAGTCATTATGCTTTCCATAATTATTTTGAAAAAGCAGCTTGTTGGCAGCTTGGCCAGGCAAGAACTCTATCTAGCTACCACCCTAGAGATACTGTCATTTCCAAACCTGTGCTGTACCAGCTAGGAATTTTTTAGAAGCAGTGGCAAAAATGGTACCATAATTAAGTGTTAAATTTGAGAATCTGAGGAAGTTCTGTGGAAGAGAGTAGAATGTGAATGGGAGGGATGTGTGTATTCTGGAAGACTTGCTGCTGGCCAGCAGTTTGATCAGTACAGACAGTTCTCAGAATAGGAGTTTTGCCCAAAAGCAAATCCCAGAAGTAAAGGCTCTGCAAGAGTGTTGATTTATTTTTCAAATAAAATAAGAATCAAGACACTTTAAACTATTTATAAGTATCTCTGAAACAAGACATTTTCCTTCTGTCTTCTGCATATCTTTCTCCCAGAAGAAGTTCTGCAATTTTTTCCACTATCACAGAATAAAAATGTTCTTTACCTTTCTTCATGTTGGAGCAATAGGGCAGTGATTTTAAAGCTGCAGGCAAACCACAGGCCTTGCTTATTCGACCAAATGGCAATCTTGCACAGACAGCAGTGGTATAGTGTTCTCATGGAAGAGGCAAGCCTAAGGAGTTGACTTGGTCTTCCCTGTGTCCCAGTCCTGGGGCACTGCAGAGAGGATGGGACTCCACTACTGATACTCATGGATCAATCTGGGAGAAAAACAGAATACCAAAAATATATGCAAAAAATACCTCATAGCACATACTATCTAGCTTAACAGAATGCAGCAAAGTGGCATGGAGTACTGAATCAATTAAAAATTTATCCGAATTATAGCAGTCATTCTGTGACAGTAATACAGTAGTTCAGATACAAGGATACAAGAGGGTTACCAACAGGCATATAGTATATTTTTTCACCTGTTCTTCATGATCATTAACCATTATGGGGTTCAGCAAGTGAGATGCATGGAACTCTGGCAATTCTCAGCCATATTTAAAGTTTTCTGAACATCAGTTTCAGACAGAGCACTTCACAGGGAGATGTGTACTTTTCTGACATATTTAGCTGTTCAGATCACCTTCCTACAGTGTAGCTGGATGTTGAACAAGCTGGGATTATTTAGAGATGTTGTTCTATGTTCTACTGCTTGATTGCCATAATGCTGCTTCCCTCATCAGAGACATTTTGATTGGAAATCTGCAGTATGAGTCACAAAGGACAATGTTGATGTAATTGGGATGCTGAAATGACAGTGACAGAGTGTTAGTTGAGCTGTGGGAATGACATTCAAATACTGGGTCTTACACTCTTTGTTAACAATGGATATATGCCTTCAGACTTATGACACACAATAGCAAGCATCTAATACATTATTATGGCGAAAGTGGGACTTACTGTGCAGGGAGTGACAACAGCAAGATGTAAAGCAAGAGGGAGTATGTTGATGACTGAGGACCAGGAAAACCAAATTTGCAGGATGTGCTTTTGCACTTAGAAGAAAAGTACTTCTATTATCTTTTCTCAACCCTCCATTTGGAATCACTCTGCTTAGGAGGCTTTTCCATTAACATCAAGAGAAAGAGGGCAAAGAGTTGCCTTCATGATATCATTTATTTATTAAGCCTCCCTTGCCATACTGTATCATAGTGATTTTCTCATCTGCGGCTAAAGCAAGAGTGACTTCAGTCTCCTGTGTTCAATTTGGTATTAGTTTTCTTTATCAGTGTTTATCATTTGTTTATGCTGCTTTATGCGGCATTATGGCCAATCGGTTTGGAGTGTATAGATCCTGATGGCTTACTGGTCATATCTGAACCATGGCCAAACACCAGAGAAACTCTAAGAACAGTAATTCCCAATAGGCAAGGTAAAAACAATTTGAGGCATGGTATGCAGCTTCAGTAAATGAGAGCTCAGAACCTTTGCTGGATGGATATTGAGTCAGTACAGGGCTCCGGAACTGGCATATGGAGAACACAGGAAATAGTGACTTGATGGATCAGTGTGGTATCAGTTGCTGTCAGCACTGTCACCTGCATCCAAAATCTTCCAGAAGGCTTGAGAAGCAGAGTGGGGAGGGAAGTGGGGCTGGAAGCAGAGAGGAACACAGTTGGAAAAACATAAGGCCTCTCATTTCAAATGAGGCATTTACATAGTCATCTACACGATGCCTGCAGTCATAAATCCAGAAAATGTATGCAAAACACCACTGTTATAGCCAAATTCATGGGATTTTAATTTATGCTGATTAATCGGACAGAGGTTTCACCTGAAAGCATCAGTGATTTGGGTTCTGCAGACATTTTTAATTTGGAGCGTATGCTGCTGGGGGAACAAGGAGTAACTCTGGTAATGAGTAATAAGCAGAGTGAGGCTGGTATGGAATGCGTGTAAAATTAAGTAAGAAGTCTGCAGGAAGTAATACGTGCTGTACCATATCTCCCTGAAAGTCACAGTGGCTCTGTTAATTAGATACACACTTGTAGGTGAGGAATTAATTCTGCACAGAAAATAACACAGAAAACTCATGGTTCTTTATGTCTGTATGTAATATAAAATATCCTTAGCAAACAAATACTGCTATCAACAGTCTCTATTATGCAGTCTTTCTTGTGGGCAGGCCTAGAGGTCCTGTCTTTCCTGAGCAGAGTCCTAAAGTTTCCAGTTCTTTGTCTAGGAAGTCAGATAATCATATTTTCCTTCCCTCATTGGAGTATATCGCCAGAAAGAAATGTTTACCTCCTGATCTTCTCATTGGTCTTTATTCCATGTACATAGTAATTATTGTTTGATTAACACACCATATCCTACCAAGAACACTCAAAATTCACTGATCATCCTTAAAATACACTGAAAATGCACAGAAAACATCAAAAACTAAGTGAAGAATAAAGACAAAAAAGTGTCAAAAGCAGTACTATTTGTACTGTTCAGATAGTTAGGATATTGCTGGAGCTGCCAGATTCCCATATTTAATGCTAACTCTGAGATATGGAGAGACTGCAAGTTTGCCACAAAAGCAACTGGTGTAAAGATTGAAACAGAGCGAAAGTGGGAGAGCAGTAGAAATATCAATTAAAAATGGAGGAAAAGTAAGAGATAGGCAGTTAAGAGAGTGAGTTGAGATTGTTCTCAGTAGGAATTATGATGTTTGAGGCTGAGAGCATGAAGTTTTCACTGTGTTCCATGCTGTTTATAGAGGTGACTAGTGCAGGACTAGTAAGAATACTGAAATTTCCCTAAGCTGTCTCAGAGATATTGTAGATGGGGATGATGCAGATTCAAGCTCTTTGAGGTTGAGTCTTCAAATTACCCTTACATAAAAAATTTAGGGAGAACTGGGAAGCAAGGTACTCCTCTGGGTATTTGCTGCCTCAGCTACAGTTTCTGGACTGCCTCCTGATAGAAGTTAGTTCTCCCTCAGGCTATGTCTGTATCAAGGTGAGGTGCACTTCTTCTGCCCTTGCTTTTCTTTAGGTGTTCCAGTTGTACAGATCAATAGGTAATGCTGTAATCATGTCCCATTCTGGCATCGTGCAACAATGTGTACATGTCCTTCAGATTTCACAAAGGATCATCCTCCAGTGATTAAAGTTATGGTGAATTGATAGCTAGAACAATTTCTTGTCCTCTGTAAATTTTTATGATGATGAAAATGTTCTCACTTTCATCAGGGCAAAATTGAAATTTTTCAAACCATTCCCCTCCTAATAAGCTATGCTGAAGTTAAATAATCTATGGGCTTTCCTGAATATTTTTTCACTATCTGCCAAAAAATATCCTTGGGTGTTAACATATGGGTGTTAACAAAATTGATGTTCTCAGGAAAGGTTTGGCTTTTACTCAAAGAACCCCTCACAATTTACTTAATATTTTGTAATCACGTATCCTTGAACCTTCACAGGAAAAAAACATAGTTTATGCTCAGTACAGCAGAATCCAAAACCATTTCTGAAATAACGCATGGAGAGAAAGTAAGAAACAAAAAGAATTTAATTCACCTTGTCTAGTGAAAACAAAAAAGTCATTTTATGAGTAGGAAGTCAATATTTTATGTTTACATTTAACTGTCCACTAAATCACAGTTTGCCTTACACTAATAGAGAACAACAGCCTACACAGCGCAGGAATTTGTAAAAGAAATAAAACTTATGTCTGTATTTTAAGCAGACAGAACATTTCTATTGTTTTTAGGTTTTATAAATCAAAATATTCCAAATCTAAATTCTGTGCTACATTTGCCTCAACACTATCTCTTTTTATGTAATTTCTCCTATATATTGCAGTTAAATAAAGCAGTGATGTAAAATCCCAATGGAAAAATAAATCTAGCTAGAGCAATCATACTATCAATGCTTCAGCTCTGTAGAGCTCCGTCTTGCTTCCTTGCACAAAATGACAATTTAAAGTACCTTTCCAGAAGTCTCCTGGGAGATTATCATATTTTATTCTCTGTTAAAAAAAATAATAATAATAAAATAAAATAAGAAAATCTTTGCAAACCTGCTAGAACTTTCTGGTGAAATACTTACAGTTCACTTCAGCATAATAGGGTAGTTTCAGAGCAGCTGAAAAGTAATTTGTTTCGTTTTACTTTTATCAGCAAGTAAAGGTCATCTATTCAAAACCAGTTTTTTCCTGATGCACACATTTCATTTGTTATCATCTTAAGTAACATGGAAACACAATCAAATTCCAATATTTGTCAATCGTACATGAGTTCTGTTAAGCGATCTTTTACTTTCTGTTTAAATACTTGCAGTATGGGTATTGAATGAATGCTTTTTTGGCATTCAAAAAGGTAGCTTAAAGCAGGAAGACTTCCTTTAAGCTTTACAAACATTTCTAAATGTTTAATGAGTTCCTATTATGTTGAAAATATATTTTAAAGGTATATTACATGTTTTTGTAATCTGGAAAATGTCTTTTCCACATGGACATGTCTCTGAAAATCCAAAGTAGTTCAATTTTTAAAAGCACTCTGATGTGTCAATATAGTGTTTCTCCTGTTGTATTTAGTGTTCGTAACAGATGTCATTGAGAGCTCATCAGGAGCTACAAAGCTATGGTCATAGAAAGAGCTCATAGATATGCTAAATGTGCTACTATATCTCTAGGCATATAGCTATGCAGGGTTATTTCTGACCCTTTGGCAGATATATCAGGTCTTGGCACATTTTACTGCTGAGACAGAAAAAGATAAAATAAAATAAAAAATCAACCACAGTTCATTATTATCGTGACTTCATTGCTGTGCCAGTTCCCTGTATAGATCTGCTTGGGAGCCATGTTGCAATTTTGAAACACATAGGGGTCTGTCTCTCCTTACTTGTTTTGGTTCCGTTCTTAGAGAGAAATAGGTGTGCACATACTGATCAGAGGCTTTGTTTCAAAATTACTCCAGAGCTCTGTGAGTGTATTCAGATCCAAATCAATGTGAAGGAACTCTGTGATTCTGCAACATGAACCCTACCTGCACACAGCAACAGGGCTCACAAAACAGCCAGACCTCCCACCACAGCCTGAAATGGTTCTCGAGTTTTGCAAAGGGTCTTCTTTTTCATGCATGCCCAAAAGGGTTGACATAAGGTAGCAATGACTCACAGATAGATTTTTTATCTCTGGCTTCTAATGAATGTTTCTAGTTTCTAATAATTGGAAACTGGGTGGGTTTTTTGTTTTTTTGTTTTTTGTTTGGTTTTTTTGTTTTTTTGTTTTGTTCTAGTTGTTGTTATAGTTTAAAGGAAGCAAAATTAATTCACAGAGTGTGTGACATATGCCGTATTCATTTACTATATAGCACACATTAGCTGCTACCTGCTGACTATCCTATAATGAATGCCAAAGCTAAAAAACACCAAAGTTAAAAACTCTCCTGTCTTCATGAAATTTCCTACAATGTCTTCCTTGTTCTGTCTTGGCCATACTTTCTCTAGTGGTCTGCAGGAGCTCTGTGAAAGAAATCCTCTCTATCACTGAACATCCTATGACAGAAACTTGACAGTAAGAGACTGGAGTTGCACAAAAACTGGACTCTCGTAACGGTACATTTTCCCAGCCAGGCACCTAGACTCAGGAATATTAAGGAAGTAAAGCAGCTGTGTGCACTCATGTCATCCTTCTCTCATTCTCAAATAGAGCAAAAGAACCTCTATGAGTACAGAACAGTTGAGGCAGAATAAATTCTAACATATCCTGCTTACACTTTAACCTTCCATTTTTGCATTGCAGAAAGTAATTCCATAAGAACAAGTAGCAAAGCCAGGTGGTAAGTTGTCAGACATGACACAAGAACCTAATCAGAATAACTCATAAAATGAACAGAAGATATGTGGTAAATAAATATATAAACAAATAAATATATTTTTTTCCTGAAACATTTGGAGAACTTATTCTAAAATGTCCTTAGAAATATTTTTCATTTGGTTCATTTAAAAAATCTTAGACCTCTGCATTACCAGCTCAAGTCAATCCACTAGAAATAGCTGGATGTAAACAGTTGTCATATTTATCGTATTTATTATCCAAAACCTGAAAGCAGTAAACTTGAAAGATATTCACTGGTAATTAAAATGCAGCTGATAATCATTGACATGGAAAATGCAAAAATGGGCAGACTAGAAATGAAAAATAATAAGGATTTTAAGGCTTTCTATTCACATTCTATTCACATTAGCTACCCAGTAGATACACTCGCTTGCGTATAAGGAACAATTCTTGAGTAAATCCAACCTACTGGCATGGTATGGACACATATATCAGCATCCTTGTATGAGCAACTGCCTTCTCTTCCTTGCTGTATTTTTTCCAAAACCCTCAAGGAAATTCTAGATCTCCAGATACATTACAGAAGTCTCATGCTATAAATGATTTTCAGGATTGCAGGATTCAGCCTGCTGCTGTGCATCTTTCTAAGGGAACTATTTGAGATCAATACTCCCTTTAATTTCTTCCTTAATAAAAGGGTTAAGGCATAAAAAAGAAAAAGAATTTATTTCTTATAAACAATAACCCCATCTTCATTTTTGCTCTCCTCTTTCTACCCATCCTTTTCTGCCTGGTGCCTCACTGATTTCAGTGCTCTGTTTCTCTCCCAGTAGGTGTCTGTGGCATTAGTAGCTGCTCCACTGCCATCCACAACTGCTCAGTGTCCACTGCTTCTGCCTACATCCACCAGTCTGGGCAGTAGTTTCATAAGCAGACACGCATGTATATATACTTACACACATATAGATGTAAAGATATGGACACAGACTAAAAAGCAGAATTGATACGACATATTTCAATGAATCTAAAAAATATGTTTCAAATATCACATAAATGTCATATATATGTGTGCATATTTATATTTATAATGCACTGCAAGAATGTAAACTGAGATGCCTTGAATACATGATTAAATTTCTTCAGGTTACAGATCATGGGTGCATATGTGTCTGTGTAGGGGAGTGTTCATTATTTATAACTTGCTCCAGAGTTTTGGTTCCCCAATCGTGTCTCATATCTGCCTTGCTGTGTCTTGAGTTGCCGTAGGTTTTTCATTTCTAAATTGACTTTATTCACAGAAGAATAGCTTTTGTTCTCTTGTTCTTGCCTCTCACATGTAGCTGCATTCAACTCAAAGAACAAAACCCTAACCATTCTGAAATTAACAGAAGGCTTGTCATTGTTCAAGTGAAAAAGATTTCATCTCTCATTTCTCTTGTCATTCAAGAAATCCAACTTTACAGACAGATTTTCTACTATAGTTCTGAGAAGTGTTCTGCATTTTTTTTACTGCACAGATCAAGAGGTCATTGGCTTAAACCTGATTATACCTTCCATTTTCCTCTACTAATGTACTGCAGTCAAGAAGATCAGAATGCATTCAGAGCTCTGAAACAACGATCTATGCCAGTGGTATCTGATCTGAATTAATGTGGTATGACTACTTTCATGTGACATTTGTTTGAAGAAAAATATTCTATCCCACAGATGCAACTGTTTTCATGTAAATTAAAATAATCATTGTCACATATCATAAAAACTTTATGGTATTATGTTAATCACTTAGTCTGACTTGGACTTCATTTTCATCCCTCCTTTACTCCCACTAAAGCAGTTTCAGTAATAGTTTTGTAACTGCGGTGTGACTAGAATGTTTGTTAGAATGTCTACCGTTAATAAAAGCCCTTAAGAATATTTAAGGCATTTCAGAAGTGTTGCTGCATCCAAAGCAGTACTGGTTTAGCTTTTAATCTGCAGATTTTAATGTTTATTGAAGGAGAAGTATCGCATTTCATACTATAGTGCAGAAGATGAGATAGAAAGCAATTAATTCTTAGATTAACTCAAATTTAATTTCATTTAACTGAACTGAAGTTAAAGTGATGGATGAGCCAGGAAGTTCTCCGTGTCCTCTGTACTATGGGAGATGCTTTTTAGGGCACCAACAGACTCTAATTGTCATGGCAAAACTGTACTGTCTTTCATCCTGTTTGTATGCTGGGCAGTAATACCAATATTTCCTAATACCATTTTTATTGCTTTTGATTTCACTCCCTCATGAAAGATTACAATATAAGAATCCTATTTACTTCCATTTAATTTGGCTGGGAGGGAGACTTCGTGGTAATTTAATCTCTGTTTTGTTTGATATCTAGCCTGCATCTGACCTCACAGACCAAAGCCTGTAATGCACTCAAAATAGGCATTAGCAGGGCTGGTTGTTAACTGCCAGCCTTGGGATAGGAATCCAAAAGCTTCCTTAGAGTGTCTAGGGTGTTCGCTTACTGAAAGAATTTACCTAGGTCTCTAAGTATGGAGACATGCAGGACAAGCAATGGAAGAGGCTGCCCAGAACAGGACTGGCATATGCCTTCCTCCATCCATCACCAAAGGACATCTGGTGTTCTTCAGTATTGGGCTCTCCTTGGATTTTACAGCTGTTTATCTTCCCTTGTGCTCAGAGGGATAACTCCTTTCCTTTATGAAGAAATCAGGGTATTACATCTCTTAAACCTAGCCAGAGGAGTATGGCAAAAACAATTATTCAAAATAAGGCCTTTTTTTTTTTTTTGTGATCTTTCAAAAAGAGAGGATTCAAACCACCTCTGCCACCCCCCTGCAGTATTCCCATTATAAAATTGCAACTACACAGGGAAGGAGGCAGACTCCACGGTCTACTGCTGCAGATGCGCCCTGGGCATAAATCATTAGGGAGTCAATAGGCAAGAGACAGAAAGAGGTCAAGAGAAAAGAGTAGTGTCTGGATTAGCAGCTAGGGCAGCAGTAGGGATGAAAGGATTCTTTCCACCTAATCATAAAGCTTTTCACACATTTTAGAATCAACTGCCACTGCCATCGAGGAGATAGGAAATTTGTAAGGCAAGTGAAATCTCTAGGTCCAGATCAGACTCAAGTACGATTTGTATCCCTCATCCAAGGTTGTAGCTCCAAACGCTGCATAAATTGACTTCACCCTATGCCTATTCCTTTAGAAATAGAGAAGAAAAAGCAGCTGCTACCACTGCATTTGAGATGGAGTCTGCTGCTGTAAGTGAAGCCATTAAGTCCTTCTCAGGGCTGAGAGCTAGGAAAATTGCTGGTTTATTGATATGAGTGTCCCCATCCCTATGAAGAATGAGCCCCTCCTGGGCATGTGCTGGCACCAGGCTGCTGAGTGCACAGGAGGCTGAAAGGCAGAGAGCCAGAGGGAGTTAAAGCATGACTAGCACTGAAAAACAAACGAGCAGAGGCTTTCATGGTTGCATTTTCAAAGTCAGACACCAGTGTTTCCCCCGAGCCCTGTTAGTAGAGCCTGCTTCTGGTTTGGGGCTCCTTAGGACTGGGAGTAGACTAGCCAAGCATGGGGTTCGACCCTTCTTATCACCCTTGCCATCAAATTAATCTTACTCATTCTTGCTGAGCTGTGCTAATTGCAGGGAGACACACATTGTTTGTAAAGGCAACTGCTTGCCATAATTTTTCTTTACACCAGCATCCTCAAATCAGAGGAATACAGAATTAAGTAGAGCACTGCTGTCCTCATACCTAGCTCTTTTTTTTTTTTCTTTTTCATTTATTTTTCCATTACTTCTTTCTTTCTCCTTGTATATCCTCCAAAATATCTCAATTAACTTTCTTTTATAAGCTGCTTTCTGAGCAAGATGGCTATATACAGGTTTCCTCGTGTATCAGAAACAAATGAGAACTTTTTCTTTCCCCTGCTTAAATGCTTCTTTCTAATATGTATGGCAGGGTTGTAGCAGAGGAAAAGTATGGGCTACAAACCTTGAAATGGTAAAAAGATTGCCTAGGAAATTCTATTTTCAAGATATAGTAAATAATTTTATATTAACTCGCTACTATAGTGGTAAAAAGGACATGAATTCATTATGGAATTTTTGCTCTATTAACAATAGAATAATGTATGACAGTAAAATTCAGTAACTGAGCATTAGAATGGACTGCTTTTTACTTTTGCCACAGATACTTGTTTTTTCAGCAGGCATAGAAGGAAGAAAATAAGCAAGGAAATAGCAGCTTCCACCGCAAGTTTCTTGAGTCTTTCCAAATTAAGCACAAGCTTTGTACAAACTATCAGCCTGTTTTGTCCAATTTACTGTCAACAGACAGTGCAGAATATTCTTCCTTCCCATATTCCAAGCTTGAGAGTTGCTCTCAAGGCATCAGTCCATCTGTTTACCTGGACAATAAGAAGTAACAAGTAAACATCTTAAAACATGTAGGTGTTGGTAACTGCTGTAGGATTTTTTCCAGTCTGTAATTCCTTCAACTCATTACTCTTACATATTTGTTGTTTCTTTACTGGAGGATTGCTTTTCTTTTCCTATACAAAATATCTTTTCAGTGACTTTTTGTTAAGCTTTGTATTTTTCAGCTTGTTAGACTAGTAGTTCCGGCTCACCGCTCTTCCTTTTACTGTGCACACAAAGAATAACTCCAAGGAATTAACCACTGGTTTCCCTCAACTGGGGTTTTGTTTTCTCAGAGGAATGTGCAGTTTGTGAGGTTTGGTGTTGTCGTTTTTGCTGGTTTTGCAGTATATGCTGTATCAATCATTTTTCCAATATATACTATCTAAAATAATTCTATTTCAAATATGTTTTCATTCTCGCTGTTTTGTGTTTTGCTGCTTAGATTTTGGGGATTACATTTTTATTTTTGTTTAAAATTCTTAGAAACAACTTTTCATTTAATTTCTGAATCTTCCTCTATTTCTGTGGATGAGTAGGAAGTCACTTGGGTTCTTTTTTTCTTTTTTATTAAGTTTCCTTTTAAATTTTTTTTAATTACCAAACCTATATAATGTTCATAGTGAATTAGTAACTTGTTTGCTACAGCAAACTATTTAAGAGTCCTATTCTTATGATTACCTTCCATCTCACACCTACCAGGCTCTTTCTTTAAAATAGTTAATACTTAACCAATACAAGTCACCTTGAAAGCTAAGCTGTTGTGGTTCAAGAGGACAGCGATTGTTTCTATTCTTGTTTTCCAATTGTCCATTAATTTTGTGCTTAGGTATTATACCAACAAGTTCTCACTTAGCTGAAGTGCATTTTTCCCAGATGGAAAATAAGCAGTGATTTTTTTTTTGGCACGCATGATCTTAAGATAGGATGGATTTGTAGTTTTAATACACAGACTTTCACCTGAAGCTTTGAGTAATGAACTCTCTTTTAAGAAAACAAGAGCAATGTGGGACTCTGCTCAAGATGCAGAACTTGGATAAGGACTCTTGGCCACTGTGAGTCCTGTTGACCAACATTTGGTTACTTCTTTGCTCAGGATAATCACATAAGTTGTATGGATTTCTAAGAGAACAGTTGTGCTTTCACCCTTTGAAGGGCAAAAAGAAGTCTTATTTGCAAAGAATATGGCCATATTAAAAAGAAGGGGAGAAAAGATCTGAAAATCAACAGCTCTCTTCTCCATTTTCCTTTTGACTGTCCAAGTAAATGTTGTTCTCCCTTTCAGGCGCATAGCTGTTTGCAGTGGTTGTGAGCACTTCAGTTTCTCCCTTCACTCTTTAGGGTAGTCACTGTCTGTCTGGCAAGTAGCATCCTTTGTAAATTAAAGAAAGATTGTTGACTAACATCCAAAAAAAAAAAGACCCCAAAAAACAGGGACATCAGTAGAGATCCCAAACACAAAGGTATAATGAGTTTCTGAAGAAAAAAGTGCGAGGCAGACAGGGAACTGAATCGTTAAGAGAGACCAAATTATGAGGATTTTATGCAATGTTTAAGAGGGCTTTCAGGCTTTCTTACTAGACTGCAGAACCATCTCAAGAGCTACACTGCCACTGGCAGAATCCTCCAGATTAGTGCAGTTGTATCTACAAAAAGAGCAGCATTAAATCCCAATTAAAATATTCAAGCTTGCCTATGCAGCAAGATTCAACACTGTGACTACTGCATACAGCCTCTAATTGTATCTACAGAAACTGCTGGTACTTAGAGGTCCAAAAGCCTCTCTGCCACAAAAGTAATGCCCCCTAATAAGTGATCACTATTTTAAGCAGGTGTCTTCCGCCCTTTACTGACTCTACTTTGTCTGCTTTGTCAACAAAAATATTTATATATTTTTTCCAGTGTACCAAAGAAATGTATAGTAGGAAATCAGATAGAAATAACAGTGATGATAGGATGGGGAATTTAGCATACATGCACGGCAAAGCGTAGGGTTCTTCTTTTGCTATTTTGTGCCCCATCTCTGTTTGCCTTAAGTCATACCATTTTCGTAGCTACTGGGAGTTAACTAGGACTTCCTGGTGGGCTGGTGGCCATCACATATGCATAGTTTGTTCAGATATGTTCTATGTATTTCAATTGGGTGCAGTTTTACAAGCCGGCCACAAATCTACTGTACAGCTCTTTTCTCAGTTGGAGAGAACAGCAATTTGCTGTCCCCAAAGGAAATGGAAAGAAACTATCTTTTGTACTTCTGCTTTTCTTTCTACAGCTTCACTTGATGCAGAGCATTTTCAGTGCTTTTGAAAGAAGATTGGATTGTGCTGTATAGGATGAGTTTTATCTTCAGGAAGACAAGGTGCTTTCCTGGAGAGGTAGATAAAGCTGTTGAAGAGCATTCTTTTCTGTGATTAGCACAGTATGGAAAGCCACCACTCCCTTCAGAGAAGGTTATTAGTTGTAAGCTAGATTTGTCGTAGACTTGTCAATATGGACCTATCTCTGCATGTTATCAAGACTGACAATGCTACCAAATTTTAGTAAAGCTTTGCATGAACAAACTTTCTAGTTGTGCCAGTGAGGGAACCAACTGTTTTCTTACATTCCAAGTCAGACCTTAGGGTTCATGTGTAGAAACTAGTACAGCTAGAGTGTGAAGCAGGGTTCTGATGATAATAATGTATTTTGCTGGAAAATACTTCTCACATATAGGATTTTCATGTAATTCTCCTTTTTCTTTTTCTTTTTTTTTTTTTTATTTTTTTTTATTTTTTCTTTTTATAAATATGAGGCTGTAGGGTATTGAAGGAGAATCACTCCAGTATGCCAGTATGGACTGAAATGCTATAGCCACACTCCTCTGTTATTAAGAGACCCTGCTCAGCTGGCTGATGCCTTTTGCTGTGCAATCAGATTGCAGAAAGGAACCACTGAACTGGTGCTTCAGCAGCTGGGGAATGACAGCATGTGAGTGCTGCTGGGAGGAGGAGAAGATGTATGACAATCAAGGGAAGGCTGGAGGCTGCAGAAAGATTGCAGCACACTGTGCACTGCATGGCAACTTGGAGAATGGAGCTGAGAGTTGGCTATTTCTCACCAAGGCCAAACTGGGTGAGAGATAGAGATTCGGAGATTTGCAAAATAGAAGCAGTACCCCAGCTAGCAACTGCCAGGAATCTTTACATTTTGCCTTTGAAGACAGGAAATGTTTTTTTGCCCATACAATTTTTCAGTTTCTCTTAGTTTTTCAGTGTATGAAGTATTGCTCTTCCATAGACTTCATGAAAAGCTTCAAGATGGAAGATTTTTTTACACAATTTATTCAGCTGTTTTCTGCAGTTGTTGGTTACCAAGTTGCATTTTTACTAGGTACATTTTACAACAATCATCTGTGTTTAATATCATCACTGAGCTGGAAGGAATCAAGGGAGGTTGTCTAACCCAACCCAGAACCTGCGGGCAGAGTCCAATCTCATTGTTGAAGGATTCATGTCTAACCTGTTCTTAACATTCTACAGTGGCAGCTCCAGCACCACCCCTAAACTAGTCCATCTTAATTAAGGTCTTAAATCATTTATTTATTTTTTTTTAAGCTATTCGTAACAATATATGCCAGTGTTGTATGGAACCATTCTATATTGTTCTCAAAGTGCAAACATGCAGAACTGGAATCTAAGGAACTGAACAAATAACTTGAAAACAAAGGAGATGGTGAGGGAAAGAAAAAGAATGCTGCAGACAATAGAATAAAAATACACAGCCTGAGATTAGCAGCTCATTCAACTCTCAGCCTATAAGCGTTTAACTGTATGCAGCTCAGCTGTGTCTTTTCAGACTAGGCAGCTTTCAGAAATCTGCAGGACAGGCATGTAAAGGCATGGTAGCTAGCTCATGTTTAGACAGTAGGGAAAACTATCTACCATTCCAGTTGCTGAAAAGGAAGTATAACTGGGAACAATAAGAGTTAATTCCATCAAAAAGAAGCATTCTTCAGTCTCAGGGAACTGAACCAAAAGCAGCTTGGGGCACTTGAAGATAAGAAATTACACTCATGCAATCCTAAGGCATTAAGTTTTCATTTTATACTGCAAGTGAAAAATTCCAGCTATCTGGAAGTGTGGTCTAAGAAGACAGTGCTCCCTGCATAAATGTTGATATGCAGTGGCTGGGACTGGTGCAATATGCCAAAGGACAGGTACAGCAATTTCAAAGGAGTGTTATTTCCAACAATGTTTGTTTGCATGTGATCCTTATCAGTTCACACTGTATTCAAATGTCCTTTTAATATTTCCAGAGTATCTCCATAGATACTATCTCCTGCTAGCAGGGCCTCTGTCACCTCTGTTTGCCCCAGTGTCCTTCTGCTTCTCACTTTCAATAAATCTGCTGTGCCACAGATGCCAAGTCTGATCCCCAGAGTGATCCTCCAAAGATAACTTGAGATTTTAAAGTATATATTCTTGAACTCTCCTGATACAGGGTGCTGATAAGAATTAGCCTGGAATATTTCAGAATTCTAAGTAAGACAAGAGAAGTAACAAGTGATCTTTATTCATTAATCAATGTCAATGATTTCAGAAACAACACTGTCCCTTTGTTCCAGCTTACTTTTAAAATACTGTCCTTAGTATCTCTTTGCACTCTTGGAAACATTTCATTCCTGCACACCTCAAAATCCTCCAGAAAGTCATTTTAGCTCTTCTAGAAGATTTGCAGTGGCTGCCTGTGCTGACAGTAAGTGTTTTTTCCATGGACACAGCAGCCAGCTTTTTTGGATTGCAAAATCATAGGACTGCACCACTAAGCCTTTGGAATATCTCAGTATTAGACTAGTAACGACAGTTATACCTCTGCCAGTAGTCTCATATTTGGGGCTACTGTCAAAACCTTGAGGGTATACCTATCCTGGAATAATTAAGAAGTCATCATTGTAAAGGAGTCATGATAAAATAGGTCCTATAGAATTGCATTTTATTTATTTGAGAACATGATGCACTCATACAATATTTTACAAGCCTTTCCTGGTGTACTTAGGGTTAATGCTGCTAGCTCCCTGCCCACTATCCCTGTGGCTGCGTTGCTACTACATGCAGTTGCTTGGTGATGGAATGCCGAAGTCTGCACTTAAAAGAAAGTCTTGCAAAGTTTTCTGCTGAGGAAAATAGTCTTGCACTGATGATACTATGCTTTCAAATAGGAAAATGGCACCTAGAAAATTGTTGATAGGCCACAACACTCAGAGATGTAGTTCATAATGAAACTACGAAGGATACTGAATTCTTCTTGTTGGTAATGGTCTCAGTAAACACATTTCTTTGACAAGTTTTCTTTTTAAAGGCTGCCATGACAGAAATTGATGGGGGAGGGGATCTGCAAAAAGGAAGTGTGTGCTTCTGTGGTGGAAAGAAAGCCGTGAAAGAGGAAGGGTGAGCTAAGGTTATTTGGCTGGATGTGTTGCAGTGAATGTCTCCACCGTGTCTGTCACCTTTATAGTGAGAAAGAAACAGCAAGAGATCAGCAGCTACCTTGGGTACAAAAGGGAAGAAGAAAATGTTAAATATGAAAGATGCATTTTGAATAACATTGTGAAAAATATCTTCCACAAATTTTAGTGGGCAAATTAAACAAAGAATCAACCTATATATACTAGCATTACAGACAAGCTATTTTTCAAGAAAATACAATTTGCTAACAGGTGTTTACCACATGCCCTCACTGTGCTGCTGTCTTTGTTAAGGACAGAGTCCCAGAAGTCATGAAAGCAGTCTGTTGGACTGAGGACAAAAGTTTTTGCTTCTGAGATTAGTACTTCATTCTGAAAAATGGCTGCTATTCCCTGTGTACATCTCAAAAGTCATTGCCGGAGTTAAAACAAAATCTTGTCAGCTCCTTTGGGTATAGGCAAATAATATTGCTGGAATTATTATCTCTTCTGCTTCTTTGTGAGCCTCTCATTCCATGTTATAATGTGTCTTACTTTTGCAACACTTTTCCAGCATTCCATTAGCAGAAGCTTCAAAATGAAAAACACTTATGTATCTCCTAATAGATGTGTGAGTTTGCATAATAATAGTTTTCTGAACCCCAAAGATGAAAAACTAAACAGTGGTATCCTGGCTGTGGGCTACTGTTTTGGTGAAAGGTAAAACTAAGAACCATGATCCCATATCAGTAGGGGGCACTTGAATACAGAGGGCACCAATGCAATGTGAGGAAAAAGACGTTGAAAAGACAGAATAAGTAAACTTACGTGTTTAATGTTGCAAGATGCTAATATCAGCTTTCTGGATACAGAAGCAGTTTATCCTCACATTGACACTAAAATTCAAAGGCATAAATACCACACAGTGGGCACAGAATTTCATGCAGTGAACAGAATAAATAATATTTGACTATTTCCTACATAGCAGGAACTATCATGTGTTTATGCAGGGGTTTTCATTAGTTAGCAGATGAGCTTGGTTTAAAATAACCCCTGCCAGAGAGCACCAAAGAGCTTTTAATTGGAGGGTGACTACATAACAAGACACAGTGTTAAGGTACTTTTCTGATTTCCCAGCAATTTTGGTCTTCAAAAAATCATCAGCTTCTGTGAACAGACAACTTCCTCAACCTATTTTTGTACTCAACTCACAGTACCTCTTGAGTGAAAAGACATACCTATTCTGTGTGTTAGTTTCAGTAGAAGAGAAACTAAGAATGGCCACATGAAGATTGGTTCAGCCCCTTGTTTCTAACTCAAGTTTCATCTCTTTGAGCTGTTTGACCCAAATCCCTTACACCTTAGAGTACATGCTCCAATTTTATTCATAGAAAAGAAGGAAAACAGTCTTCTGTTCTCATGGGTCAGGTCATAAACTTCCCTCTAGATGTATTTCCAGCAAAAATCAACAGAAGCTGAAGAAAAGCCTATGTGATATATCCGCAGAACCACAAACTGAACTTGAACTGATTGGACTAAATGAAAAAGTTGTGGACACAACAGTTTTTCCCCTCTACTCCTTTCAAGATGCTTTGCTAAAAGCATAGAGGACTTGCTAAACTCTATCCAAAAGGAGGGGATTGAGATGACAGGCATACTCAGCACATCCCTATATTTTAAATGACTGTACTAGGTGCCTATGTCCAGTTGATGGCAGGTGGCTGCCAGGTTCCACTGTGCAGAAAAGTCAAGGCTGCTGCATGCCAGACACAACTGGTTCCAGTCTGCTCCCTCAGTCCCACTCCAGGGCATGGCTGGACCCAGCAGTGAAGATGGAATATGCTGGAATAAGTGGAAAGTGTTAGGAAGAAGGAGAGACACAAGAGCTGTTATGGACTGAACACAACCCCCTGTTACCCAGCTCTCATGCAATGCTCAGATGGGATGCAGAAGAAGTGGGAATGAAGGACTGAAGATGAGTCTGGGAGAAGGGGGTGAGGGGGAGAAGTGTTTGATTTTTTGTATGCTTCTTATTATCCACATCTTTTCTAATTGGCAATAAATTACATTCATTTTCCCCAAAGTGAGTCCATCTATGACAGTAATTGGTAAGTGATCTCTCTGCCCTTATCTCAATGAGTCTTTCCATCTTAATTCCTGCTACCCGCCCCCCCAGCCCTGTCCTGCTGAGGAGAGGGCAGCTGGGGGTGGGGGTAAGTGGCAGTCAGCCAAGGTTAATCCATCACAATACATACAACCAGAACAAAGACTATGTGACTTCCCAAAATAAGGAAGAAACTGTGGCAAATTATTTTTTCCTCAAGATCTAATGTTAGTGTAGAACTCAGTAGGACATTCCCTTTTTGTCCCTTTCCTCAATAACGAATGTGAAAATGCTTTTTGTTGTATTGTGTTGCTACACACGCATCAGCTTTTACACTCACAAAGCAGTACATGTATGTTGCATTAGTGGACCTCTAAATCACATTCTATTATGTCTTTGTGCTGAATGTAATTATTTTTCTCTCACATTAAATGAGATGAACTGACTTAAAAGAAATTCTGCTTTCTGCCATCAATTTCTTTCTTTTATTTAGAGAATATATTTTACATCTATTTTTAGGAATTGAACATATATGTATGTATATATCCATGCTTTTTTTTTTTGGTGTTTTTTGGTGTTTTTTGTTATTGTTCTTGTTTGTTTGGGCTTTTTTGTGCAGCTAGCTATCAAAGATAACAGAAATCGAAAGCACTGAGAAATATGCAGAAAAAGAAAGCCAAACAAATTTTGTAGTAATTGAAATGCTCAATTGCCTTTTTACTGTATGCCAACAAATACAGTACACTTTTTTTCTGTAACTAATTTCTATTCCTTTTCCTTTTTAAGTCCCAACACTTTTCACATACGTAACTTTTGTGTTCTAGGGCTACATTTAGGAGTAGAGGTTAGCCAAAAGCTATCCCTAACTCTGCCAGGTTTCACAAGAAACATATGGAAGACAAGTGCTGGAAAGAGATATATCAATTCTCTCAGGAAGAAACAGTTAGAGAAAGGACAAAGGAAACTATATGAAATTCTCACTCTTTTTTCTCTATAGAAAATGAAAAGGTGCCTCACAAAGAAGCAGTGTATCTGGTATCTATACTTTTCTTAAATTTTAACACAGGACTATGACATAAAAACATGCTTAAATGTTTTAAAGATATTTTATTGTTCATTTTTCTTTGTATAGGGACTATGTAAGGCTGACTATGAGAACATAGTCTGTGCTGAGAACCTGTATTACTTCTTTTCTTCCCTTAGGTTGGATGTTAGGAAACACTTCTTTACAGAAAGGGCAGTTAAACACTGGAATAGGCTCCCCAGGGAGGTGGCTGAGTCACTGTCCTGGATATGTTTAAGAGCCATTTGGATGTGGTGCTCGGGGATATGATTTAGCAGAGGGTTGTTAGAGTTAGGGTACTATGGTTAGGCTGTGGTTGGACTTGATGATCTTTAAGATCTTTTCCAACCTTAGTAATTCTATGATTCTATGACTCTATCATCTGTTTTAGGATTCCCAAGGAAAAAGTAAGAATTCATCTCCATATACTCATCAGTCAAAAGTTAGTTTTTTAAGTCTTATTGATCCAGAAATAAAAGTTCCAGTACAATTTTTTTTTTCATTCCTTTAAATCTATATCCTCTATATGCACACAAATATGTATGGACAAAAACTGCAAGATATTAACCCTTACCCATACGCAAGCAAAGAATCAACAGGTAATTTTGTGAGTCTCAAACTCTTGGCCTAAGTTCTAAGTAAAAACACTTAAGATATGTGCTGATAAATATCAGTATGACATACCTTAAAACTCTAATTTATATGTTAGATTCTTGTGTGAAGAAGATAAATATGAATATGTCATTATCTAAAACTTTTCTATGAATGCTGTTCAAGAACTCATACATTTATAGAATAGATTCACAAAATCATAGAATGATCTGAGTTGGAAGGAACCTTTAAAAATCATCTCGTTCCAAGCCCTCTGCTGTGAACGGGGGCACCTTCCACTGGACTAGATCACGTTGTTCAAAGCCCTGTCCATCATGAATATGAGCACTTACAGGGGTAGGGCATCCTTTTTTTACTTAAAAGTTCCTGAAGTTACAGGTCAGTAATATTGAAGGGTGTCCATTTTGATGTCTGATTGCTTTAAGAGGGGGTATATATGTATTTGAAAAACCTGATGTTATTTTCTCTCTTTGTCTTCCTCTCTTTTTCCTCAGAACAAATTATGACATCAACATCTAAAGGAATTTTCCGGCCATTTTTGATTATCTTCATTGTCCTTGGTTGTTTCATGGCATTTATACTAATTTATATTAAACCAACAAGCAGCTGGATCTCTAGTCCTGTGGAATCAGCCAGCTCAGTTTTGAAAATGAAGAGCTTCTTTTCTTCCAAAACTGATAATTTTAATGAAACTATTATTTTGGTTTGGCTTTGGCCATTTGGCCAGACATTTGATCTAACATCCTGCCAAACAATGTTCAACATCCACGGGTGCCATCTGACTATTGACCGCTCGCTATATAACAAGTCCCACGCAGTTCTTATTCATCACAGGGACATTAACTGGGATCTGACTAATTTACCTCAGCAAGCCAGGCCACCATTCCAGAAATGGATTTGGATGAACTTGGAATCTCCAACTCATACACCACAGAAGAGTGGCATTGAACACCTCTTTAACCTAACCCTGACTTACCGACGTGATTCAGATATTCAGGTGCCTTATGGCTCCATGATGGTCGGTACAAGCTCCTTTACGTATGAAGTACCAAGTAAAGAAAACTTGGTTTGTTGGGTTGTAAGTAACTGGAACCCTGAGCACGCTCGAGTCAAGTATTACAATGAGCTTAGCAAATACATTGAAATCCATACCTATGGGCAAGCCTTTGGAGACTACGTCAATGATAAAAACTTAATTCCAACTATCTCCAGTTGCAAATTCTACCTTTCATTTGAAAATTCAATCCACAAAGATTACATTACTGAGAAACTTTACAATGCTCTTCTGGCTGGATCAGTACCAGTTGTACTGGGCCCTTCCAGAGAAAACTACGAGAATTACATTCCAGCAGACTCCTTTATCCATGTGGAAGATTTTCTATCCCCAAGAGAGCTGGCAGAATATCTTCTGATGCTTGACAAAAATAACAAGATGTACCTTAGTTACTTCAACTGGAAGAAGGATTTCTCAGTGTATCTTCCTAAATTCTGGGAATCGCATGCATGTCTTGCTTGTGATCATGTGAAAAGACACCAGGAATACAAATCAATTGGAAATTTAGAAAAATGGTTTTGGAACTAATTTGTGTGAGTGTCTATATGCACTTTTTTTTGAAGAAGCTAATGGATCTGTAGTCTAAGTGAAGAGTAAAGGAATAAGGAAAAAAGAAGGAAGGATGAACCTCACAGAACCTTACGACAAGGTTTATCAGCCATCCTCTCTTGGCAATCCTATTTATATTTTGTAAGAGATTTTAAAAATTATGAGCAGCAGTCATCAATACGCAGTTTTAAATTATAATGTACATACTAATTACATGCACTGAAGAATATATGATTGTTTACTATAATTTGTAAAGAAGATTTTTCACATTTTCTGTGGAGTATGTCTCAGTCTTACACATAAAGTTGACATTTAAAAAAATTCTTTTCTTGTTTTTTTTTCCTTAGTTTTTTTTTTTAAACATTTTATTCACTGTCTAATCTATTTGCAAAATGAGAACACAACTCCCAAATGCCATAGAGAATTTTAAAAGGATAATTTGCTCTACTTGTCTGAAATATGTGTAATATTTGATTTAAAACAACAACAACAAAAAAGAACAAGAAAGACACAGTTCAGTATCTACAATTATTTCAGTGTGATAAAATGCATCCCTTTTTAAGGGTGCACAATCTAGAAATACAGTTTTTAAAAAAGAATCCCTGTAGCAGACAGTCTTTGTTTAAAAAAAAAAAAAAGATTTCACAATAAACAACTCCTAGAGTCACTTTAGCAATATGTCAGTTCTTACCTTCTGAAGAACAGAGAAACAACATATTGAGAAAATAAACAATCTTCGGGACCAAAGCCCTGGTTTATCCAGCTTTTCATTGAATTTAAATGTAGCGTGTCCTTAAGTTTCCTCGTGTCTCAAGTACAGTTTATATGAACCTGGGCTGTAATTGGTATTATGCTAATGCAGAAGTAAACAGATTTTAATTTAGGCATTTGATTGAATCAAGTTCATGCACTGAATTCAGCTGGTAATAGTGATTGTTTAGAAATAGCTTGTTGAGAAATTCTGGAAATTTATCTCATAATCATTTTTGTAATTGTGGTGTTTCTCTCCACTTCTATGAAGGTCTGTTGAACTTTATTGATAGATGGATGACTTGCTGAGTGGCAAGTTTCATTTCTGAAAGAAATATCCTGAAAATCAGTAAATAAGTTATGCTGAAGTATTCAACCGTTCAACTCATTAAGCTAATGAGTTTTGGTTTTTGAAACTATTTTATGTGACAGGTATAAGCAAAAGCAATCTCAAGAACAGTAGATGCTTTCAAAGGCAAGTTCTTATGTATTAAATTTGCTCTGATAGCAAATACAAAAATGTGATGATTGTTATGATTGTTTAAAGTATGTCTGTTTCTAATGTCTGTTATTTGATCTTGTTACTATTTTTTTTTTTTTTCAGCAGCCAAGACTTAAATACTGAATTGCTATGTATTGTCTTATGTATAAGGTTTGTTTAATGACATGGACATACAGATATTTTGGTAGGAACTGGAAGCAAATCAGCTTGTTTGGTTTTATGCCAAATATCGCAGATCACTCTTACTAATGAGCTGCAGACAGCTCCAGAATCATATGTCTACTTTTTTAATACGTTTCAAACCATACTGAATATGTTCATTATTTTCTTTAAATTACAGAAAGGGTTGTAAAAGAAACTGAAATAAATGTTAAAAGTTACAAACTCACTGGCAAACATCACACAGTAAACTAGTACATTATTCCAATAGTTAGCAAGTGAACATTGACTTGAAACTTTTAAGACTATCCATGAGTAAAATGAAATGAGCTGTAAAAATGTTGACGAATGAAGGTGCATTTTCATTTACTGTGAACAAATATATGCTCTGCTACTAAAGTAAGGCCTGGTAACAGAAACTATCAAAAAGAAAAAAAAAGTCAAAAGATGAAAAGATCATAAAAGTTAGTAAAAAACTTCAGCTTATGTGATATAGAAGACCTTATTCAATCAACATAATTGATCAAATATGTAAGATTAAACCTGAAGACAAAACTCTGATGGAGAGATTAGGGGATAAGTGATGATAAAATTTAGCAAAAAATAATGTGATCTGTGAGAAACTTCTTTTACCTCAGGCTGGAATACAAACATGGAAGGTTGTATGAGAAATATAGTTAAGCATTTAAACTCAGAACCTCATTTGGAAGTGTTACAGACAAACTTGTGATCCTCCCTATGGCTTCAAAAGCTTTTTTCTGATCCAGATATTAATTTATTTTGTTTATTGCTGCCTTTAAAAGTTTATTTACAAGACATGTGAGCCTTCTAGATTCACCAGCATTCCAGAAGGAAAAAAGATGATCTTACCTTACAAATTAATGCAATAGAGGGAAACAGTCTTCTAAAAACAAAGTGCTGACATATATGTAAGGTGAATAGCATTTATATCGTTTTGAAGGCAAGTGTCTATTACCTACATGAACAAAACCTTTCTATTTCTTCATACCTTTTGTTTTCAGGAGGGTTGTGAAGTTTTCAGCTGCTGAAAATGCCATTGCTGTGGTTAGGTAACCTGATCTCCTTGATGATGGAATTCAGATTTTTTTTTGCATTGACCTCACTAGAATTATATTCACTCATTTGTGAACTTCCACTGTCCCGCACTTCATTCCTCACACCAGACAGCAGGAGTTCTGCTGGGTATTACAAGGACTTATTCAGGTATGAACAGTTCCTTAGCTTCAAGATTCAGCATATCAGCTCTTACTTTATTAAATAGTGAGCACAATAAAGAAATGACAAAAAATATTACTTGTTACTATGAAAATATATTGGTATTGTGGTTAAACCTAGCAGACAGATAACCACCACACAGCTGTTCACTAATTCCCCTCAAAGTGAGATAGGAGAGACAATCAGAAAAAATGTGAAACAAATGGGTTGAGATGAAGACAGTTTAACATGACAGAAAAGGAAGATAAAATAATAATTATAAAAGAATGTAATGCAATTGCTCATCACTTGCCAACCAACACTCCAGCAGTCCCTAAGCCACTCTCAGCCAACTCCCCCAGTCTTATTGTTCATCACAGTGTCATATAGTATGGAATACCCCTTTGGACAGTTTGGATCAGCTGTCTTGATTCTGTCCCATCCCAGCTTCTTGTGACCCCTGCCTACTCATTCTCAGGGCACCACAAGGAGTTGAAAAGTCCTTGACTTGTTATAAGACATCATCAACTAAAGAATCAGGATTTCAGAATTTCAGAATCATCAGAATTCATTCTTCATTAGTCTGGGTAATTCTTATTGTAATACCATTAATATGGCATATGGCAACCATAATAGTGATTACATATAATAGTGATGCAGTATTATGCAGCAATTAACACTATACAATTCAAATCACTGTCTATTCTCACACAGCATCAAATTCCCTTGAGGTACACACTGGACTTCCTTATCATCCTGTGTCACCCACCAAATGCACCCAGGTCCCCAAGCAAAAGTTGGGTTTGCCTTTGCCTGGGGCAGAAATAACTCAGGCTGTCTTGCCCAACATGTTTTTTCACGTGCATTACAAGGACTTTATCTCCTTCTGCATGTGACTGGACAGAGCCAGCTCAGTTGTCAAATCCACTAGTGACTAATCTCATGGCTTGTGCTAAATGTGTATCCCAATGTTTGAATGGCCCAGTACTCGCTGCTCTCAGTGAAGTCTTTAGAAGTCCATTGTAGCATTCAGTTTTACCAGAGGCTGGTGCATGACTGGGGATGTGATATACTCACTCAGTGCCATGTTCCTTGGCTCAGGTATTCACAAAGTTATTTCAAGAATGAGTCCCATTATCTGATTTAGTTCTTCCTGGGGTGCTTTGTCACCACAAAACTTGCTTTTAAGGGCTCAGGATAGTGTTTTTGCTAGTGGCATGGAGCATAGGATATGTTTCTAGCCATCTGGTTGAACAAGCACAACTTGGAGAGCAGAAAAGCCAACACTGTGACCGGCAACGATGAAAATGCTATAATGTTCGCAACAATTTTGTTTAAACATAACCTGTTTATATCTATCATTTTCTTAACTATTTGAACCCCCTGCTGGGTGCCAAAAGGACTGCTGTGGTTTAATCTGTCTGGCAGCTAAGTACCATACAAAGTACCGCCACCATTTACTTATTCACCCTGCACTGGGATGGGGGAGAGAATAAGAAAAAAATATAAAACTCAAGGGTTGAAATCAAGACAGTTTATCAGGACAGAAAAGGAAGATATATATATATATATATATATATATGCACAATGCAATTACTACTGACTGATGCCCAGCTAGTCCCTAAGCAGTGCCCAGCTCCAGCCAATTTGCCCATGACAGTGTTCATATGGTATGGAATATCCCTTTGGCCAGTTCAGTTCACTTCTCCTGGTTATGTTTACTCCCAGCTCCTCGTGTCCCCCCGCCCCCTCTCTGTCAGGGCAGCATGAGAAGTTGAACTGTCCTTGATTCAGCACAAAAAATGCTCAGCAACAACTAAATCCAAATCACAGCACCATACTTTTAGAAAGAAAGCTATCCCTGCTGAAACCAGGTCAGATGTATACACTGAAAATTTTTGAAATATATCCTAAGTATTAAGACTGTAAGTAATGTTGACCTCAGTGAGCACTGGATTCAGTCAGTGTGGAAATTCCTATTCTAAGTTCTAAGGTATGTGAAAGTTTTTTGCTGCAAATGGAAGCAGAGTACTTCATAGAAACTCCACTCAAGTTTGTATATGTTGCCTTCAGGATGCACTGGTCAAATTGTTTCAAAGATTAATAAAACAAGAGAGAAATCTATTTTATATTGAAACAACAAAGAATTAATATTAAATTCTAAACAACAGACAAGGCTCTAATGCTTTAGTGACATTCCTGAAGCATGTTGACTGTATATAAGTGAGCCAGTCATTTTATGAAGATCTTACAGGGATCTACAGGCTGGATGGGGCTTTGAATAACCTGGTTTAGAGGGAAGTGTCCCTGCCTGTAGTAGCAGGGTTGGAACTACATGATCTTAAAGGTCCTGTTTCTATTCAATGAAAACAAGGTATTGTTTATGTCTTGATACTGCTGGCAAAAGAAGGTAATCATACAATTAAAGAGAAATAAAAGATGAGAAATTGAACCAATTCTTATTTTTTCTCAACAATTTACTTCTGTTATTGTGTTTATTTGCCAGCCCACAATAATCCAGTTGCACAGTTACTTACTTACTTGTCACAAGTTACCTCATTAAAAGCAGAGAATATTTTAGAATGCTTTCTTTTGGATGTTTTTAGGTGCTCTGTCATACAATGAGCTACGAACACTACTATCCTTATCAGTATGGAAAATAAGACACAAAACAGATAAAATACAAATAGCAAATACACTGCTATCCCACTGAATGTGGGAATGAACAGATGTCAGATGAACTGGCAGTAGATCATTCTGAAATAGACATTTCCTTTAATTTTACCAACACTCAATGACCACAGCAGCTCCTGCTCAACAGGAGATCTCCCTTCCTTAGCAAAGCCTGATTGCGAGTTTCTTTGAATGCCTCTTGCTATCTGAGGTTGTCCACAGATTGTCCAAGCAATTATCAGCAACATATTTGTCCTGTAGGAAGCATATCAAATAAAATGAAAGATGGACAAAAAGAACAGCAAAACACAGAGTTGCAAAGTTCATGCAGACTGAGCGCTGCCTGTGAGCATTGCTGAGCATGAAAACAACTAGTTACTGGCTCTAGCTCCTCATGCTTGTTTCTCAACCTGAATATAAAAAACATACCATGTAATATTCTCCCATTTCTAATCAGGCAAGCATCAGTTAAATAACCAATAACTGTTGCAGATCATTCAAGAATGTCACTCCTGTTAGTACTGGATTCTGTCTCATATTATAAAAGATAACATTTGGGGGGAAGGGTGAAATCTGTCAGTGAGGTAATCATGTCTCAAGTCCAACATGAAGAATCTCATTGTCTTTTCTTTTTTGATTTTGAAACAGATTCTTCTTTTATGCAACAATACTTTTTTGGATCTAGTTCAGGAAGAGCCTTAAGCACATGCATATGACTTGGAGACTTAAGCACGTGCTTAAATTTAAGAGCATCTTAACTGGCCTAATGCAATGGAGCTTTTAGCATTATATTATTATTGGCTTTGGGAGCTGTGTGAAAAAGCACAGCATATAGCAGAGGCCATCTTCTGTGCTCCTTATTGAATCCATGAGTCTACCCCGTGATTAGTCTTGCAACTCCAAGCTGAAAAATCTTTGGACTAATTTTGGCTTAGTGTTAATTAATTCGACTTAGCCCCCACTCTTCTGCTTCAGGACACAGCCTGTTCCACCATTTTCTCATGCCATCCACTAAGCACAGCACCCCTCCTTACTGCTGTGAGTGTGCTTGTGTGCAAGAAATAGAACTGAGAGGAGATGAGATAGCATTTAGACAACAGTCCTAGGAAGAAAGCATAAAATCTGATCATGTCTGCATCCAGTTTACTCAGACTGAGTGTCCTAGAGGGATCAGAATAAACCATACACGACTTTCCTCTTGGAAGAAAATATTTTGTTTGGTCTGGATGGGACTCAGTGATCGAACAGCCATGTGTGCAAATTGGTAACAAGAGGTCCACAGTCTGGGAGAGACAAAGGGCATCAGTGTGTCTGTGCAGGCTGACAAGGAAGCTTCTGACCTATTTAAATCTAACAGTCAGTTTTCAGATAGTAAAAGTCAGTTAGTCAAATTTTCAGGTGCTTCCTTAGTAAAAACCAGTGTGCTAAAGAAAAGAGAATCTAGGTGATTATCTGACAGTTGGTGGGCTTTCTAATTAATACTGGTTAATAATTCCATTATGGTTTCGGGTTTTTTTGTGTGTTTCTTTCCTAACATATGCAATTTTTAAATGTTAGAGTTCAATCAGTGTAATTCATACAGAATAGACGTTTCAGCTTTAACTTTCACTCCTTGCTCAGGGAAATCTCCCACTGAAGTCAGAAACTGGTTTGGAAGATTCCCACATGGTAATACAGGTTTGAGTGTAGAGTGGAATGGCTGGAGTTAAAACAACCTTCTTATTCATGTATGCTTTCCTTTTAATATTGGAATAATTACTTCTAGTGCTATAGACTACCTTCAGAGAATCAGTGTAACAATCATCCTGGTTAGATATGTCCATTAATGTTACAAGATTACTAATAAATTGATGTAATAAACCATGCAATAGTAATTTTAATTCATGGCACAAATATTATCAAGTGATACAGATAATAAAACCATAAACTCATGAGAAATAATTAGGCCTAGAGACATCATCTTGCAGTTTCCATACTGGAAAAAGTCACTTAATTATGCTATTGGAAAGGTAATTAATTGAGGATCTTTTATGTCATCACATTCTCCATGCAATTAACTGAAACCAACAGTTTCTGTGCAGTGGATAGTTTAGAGATTTGGTTGCGTTGCAGACAGCCTTTCACCTCCAGGTTAATAGCCTAAATTATGAGTAGGTTGGTGCAGGCAGCTATTTGGAAATGTCTAGTAGATGATACTGTTATCTCAGTAGGGTTTCTCATTTCTACTTTCAGTAAAGGAGACAAAGAACTAAAGTGAGAGTCATTTGACATCTCTGTGCATTTCTCAGCACACAGACAGGATGGCCCAGGATGCTCTCAGTCCTGCAGCCAGCACCACGCCTGCTTACAATTGCACAGAAGATTCTGCTGTCCTCAAGAACATTGGCTTTTTCTGAAGCATGGTGTTTGTCTGGACAAATGAAGTATTTATACCTGGAAGAACTCTTCATTAACATTCCTAAGTAAATACTTAATAAGAAAATTATCTAATCATTGCAAATTGGCAGCAAAAGCAACTGTTACTTAGTCTTTATATGAATTACTCAAATGTAAAATAGGCTGTGAAGAAATCTTATCCCCCTGACTTAATATCAGTTTGGACTGATGTACAGGGACATCCATGGCTGCAAAATTTGCAAGATATACCACAAATCAATGCTTACATATATGAAATTGGGATAAATTTGCTATATATAACTCAGCACTTCAGCAGTCACCAGATTAAAATGCTCCCATCAATTCTTTTCTTTATAACATGGTACAAAAGGCCAGTCTTATAAATGCTGCTTGGCAAATAATTTATCCCTAAAATCTAAATTTTCTTTTGATTTTTTCTTTTGTAACACATATGTTAGACAGGACTTAAAAGTATGGGAAGTTAACTCTCTTGGTGCAAGTTAATGTTTTAAAGATACAAAGAAGGCACTGAAGACAATAAAGTGAGAAGATTTTCCATCTACACAAAATCCTAATGTGCCAAACTGTTTCCAGTGAATGAAAAAAGCAGTTAAATACAACGACTTTTTATTAGGATTTGCAAATCTTCTACTACCGCACTGTAATTTTGCACTATTTTGTAAGAAAATTAAAAAAAAAAAAAAAAAAAAAAAAAAAAAGGAAAAGGAACTGAGAATGAAACAGAGAAAAAAAAATCTAAAAATAGATGCCAAATGTATAGTTTGTAAAATACTATTTTTCTTATATAAGGTGTCATCACATAGTGAATCTAACTGTATTATTGTGAACTGTGAAAAATGTGATGTACTGTTGTGACACAGCCTACCAAGGGTCATTCCTAATATACAAGATTATTCACCTGGACTTGTTTATATACGATACATATTCACAAATCTGGTATCATTTTTATACTTATTTTTTGTAGACTATTTTTCCACATTTACAGCACAACTGTTATTTTATATCAAACATTAATTTTACTTCAAAATATTATTTAAACAGGTGAGTGGGTGTCTTAAATGTGCCAGAGATTCAAAACCGTAAAAAAGGTAATTCAGAAACTACTATATGACAAATTGTAATGCTGCTGAAATCTGAGATGTTTTATTGAAAAAGCAATCACACTGTCATAAACAATGATGTCTGGTCCACAACAATGTTGATAATGTTACATTCACTAGGATAAATGTCTGATGGTTATGAGCTGCATTTCTATTCTTTCTTTCTGTACACTGGCAAAATGATACAGGTTGCCATAGTCAAACACTTTGATAACATGGCATGAACTTGAACTGCAAAATATATTGATGTTAATTAGGAGAAAACCCCTCAAGCTGCCTGTGCTGATACAAATCCACTTTGGGAATCAGTCATCTTAATGTGGGATTATTGATTGTTGTACTCAGGACTGTGTCTCAACAAATATAGTAAGTTCTGTATGTAAAAACATGGGACCACGTTTGTTCTCTTAGTGCAAGATCAGGACCAAAGTCCCTTTCTTGTATACTGGAGCTTACACATGTAGCATTCTATGGGATCTGATATAAATCCTTTCTTCATGTTTTCAACTAATGATGTTCCTTGTACAGAAAACTTTTATGTGTTTTATATAATATATATAAAGCATAAATTCATGTGTAAGAAATAATAACCATGGAAAACTGGATTTTAATAAAATTATGAAAACCATTCTTACATTCAGGCACATTTTAAGATGCCATGTTAAAAGGAAATCTTGTAAAAAGCTGCATTTTTTTATTTATTAGTGATTATATCTTTTGGCCCATGACATTTATAAAAGAGATTCTATCAGACTATTTCTTTGTTCCCTTTGAATAATCTCATCACCCTGAGGTACGTCTGAAAAATGTAGAAGTTTAACCACTGATGCTTTTCAGTATATTTTTAATTTGATGTTGTTGTTAAACTTTCTTCTGATTACCTATAACTATGCTCAGAATCTTAAACACAATTTAACAGCAGTCAGGAGATATGTATGAAGCTACAGGTAACTGTAACCATTTCAAGGACATTCATCATTTATGTGAAATTAATCTCTCTGAAATCTGACATGGTAAACAAGCAGCTCACTGACTCTTACCTACTGAGCACTGGAATTCTCCCCAAAGCATAAACACTGACTTATGTAAATAATAGTGCTCTAAATAAGCCTAATAAATTACTGTAATAGTTATATTTAAAATAAAAACTTCTAAGTGTACTACAGTCTTTGATCATTATTTTGTAGGTCTAATACCATTCCTTTTCCTTGTTGTAGGTCTCACTGAGGGCTGGATCTACAGAATGTTGCTTGTCATTCTTATGGTTTCTCTTTCGCAAACAATTTGTTTTTTTTTTAAAGCTGTTATACAAGAAATCCTTGCAAGTGCACAGAGTCAGACTGAATTCATACAGACTACTGCATGATTTTATTTATTTTTTTCATTTTGCTATGTGCAGCAAACAATATAACTGAATGGGTATGGTGCTACAGCTGAGGTTACTTTGTCTTTCTATTGCAACATAGTCAAGCAGGACTATTAGAGCAATCATTTGATTTTCCTAAAAGTGTAAGATGTTTATTATTTGAATATAGGCTTTATTATGTCTATTTAATCTCACAAGACAAATTATAAAAAAAATTTAGAAGCTGATAAGTAATAATTTATGTGTTCATATTTCATTGCTTCACTGTAAAAAATAGAATCACAGAATCACCAAGGTTGGAAAAGACCTAAAAGATCATCCAGTCCAACCATTCACCTATTACCAACAGCTCCCACTAAACCATGTACCTCAACAGAATATCTAATTGGTCCTTGAGCACCCCCAGGGTCTGTGACTCCACCACCTCCCTGGGAAGTCCATTCCTGTGCCTGACCACCCTTTCTGAGAAGTAATATTTCTAAATGTCCAGCCTAAATCTGCCCTGCCACAGCTTAAAACCATTCTCTCTAGTCCTAAATATAAAATAATAACCCAATAAATAACCTATATTTGCAGAGCTTAACTACATCTCTACAAAAGGAAATGGTTAACATGATGGTGTCAGTTTTATTTTCAAGTACATATGCAAATAATAATAATAATAATAATCAATAGCTATCACTGAAATAAATGTCATAATTAATAGGATTTTCCCGGTAGAATAGAGCATTTGGTCCCACTGATCACAAAGCAAGTCAGAACATTATGTTAGGGTACAGAGCTGCTTGTAGTTAAGGTCTTTGAAAATCTTTCTCCTTCCCATTAGAGAGGCAAGTTGCTTTCCTCCTGAGCTAGTAAAGATTTGCTAATCTGAATATATTCCTTAAAAAATTATTTCACTTATGTCATTTGCTCAAATCAAACTTATCATTATCTGAACTTGCTCATGACAAATGCAGGGATGAACTAGTTTTTAACTGTACATAGAAAAGAACTCTCCACCATATTTCATTTATTCTTTCCTTCTAATTTCTCTTTCTTGCATTTACATGTCACAGCAGAAAGTAAAGCTAAGACAGCAAATATAGCTTTCTATTTTTAAAACAGAACTTTATTTCCCTTTCACTTACAAACCCACCCTGGATTCACCAACTTATTGGACATAAAGCCTTGTGTATTTAGAAAGCCAGATCTCTACCCCTAAATGTCAGAAGCAGCTGACTTAATGATCTACTTCTGGAAGCACAGCCCTGTAATGAAAGCTAAAAGAAACAGTTACGCACAGGAGATGCAGGAGGAGCTGCTCATAGTCAAATCCATGTCTGTGACCATAAGGCTGTGGGCACCATTCCCTCATGCAGTGATACAATCAATAACCCCATGTTAGCTTTACACAGGCCAGTACCTTGGCACAAAACAATGCACTGAACTGCACATGAAGCCAGCACAGTCTAAAAACAGGCTAGCACTTCACAGTGAGGCTGATAAAGAAGGTAAAGACAAATAGTTACAACACTTATGGGTACATCAGCTGGTTGCGTTCTGACTGCACATTGCAAAATACCACACATCAATTCTCACACTCACTAAACTGCAGCTTCTTTTCAGATGTAATATTGTCTCAACACATATTTTAATTCCAGTAAAGTCTTTGGATAGAGAAACAGGCCTTTAGGCAGAATACCTGGCTGTAGTTTAATATATCTCAGAGCAGATGGTTTCATGTAGGTGTGTAGAGGTGCAATGAATAAGTTCCCACTACATGAGAAGGAGTCACAAGTTAAAAAAAGTATTCTGAGAAGCATCTCAATGCACCTACTCCGTCTTCATCTTCAGTCCTACCTAAGATCACATTAAAAAGAACATTAATTATCAGTTCAGTAACAATTTATTTGCAATTTATTTTTATGTGTGATAATTCAGAAAACAAAGAAAACAAAGTTGATTGTGTTGAAAGTTGAAAATTAGGTGTAATTTTTTCAGTAAAAATTAGTCCCTCACTTTGTTCTAACTGATAGATTTATGAAAGATCAACATTATTTTCAACATTTTTGCCTTTATCAAAAAATTAAAATAACATCAATGTTTCAGTAACAGCTAAAATAATATTAAGATAAATTTGAGAAACTCCATATTAATTTCAATGTTCTTCCCCAGAGGAGTCTATTTTTCAGTGACAGAAATCTTGAATGAGGAAAATGTCATCAGCTGCATTTTCATTCTTCACTTGGCCTCTGTCATGTGTGAAAAGCACACACTCAGTGGGATGTGGTTGATCAAAATGGAAGAGTTGTTGCAAAACAAGTCAAAATAATTTCTAAATGGTCATAGCCTTCCTGATATACCATAATCATGTTATTCCTGCAGTAGAAGCAATCATTTAATAGGTCATTGTCATTGTTCAGGCTAATTTTTTCAAGTTACTGAGTTCACTTTGAAATCAGTTTTGTTTTTCAGCACCATCACAGTTTCTGGCATTTGTTGACATTGGCTCCACCTTATGTCAGCTTGGCTTCCTCATCATATCATGATACCTTCCATATCATATCCTCTCCTAAACTGAAACTATATTTTCGTGTTCTGATTATTTTGACAGAAGAAAAAAAAAAAAATATGCATACCTAGCTAGAAAGATTCAAGCCTCTGCACTCTTGAGCTACAGAGCCCTACACTCTACCACCACCACCCTCTCAACGTCATTTAACTAGGTTTAATTCACTGGTGAGCACGCAGATTAAATGTAACAAAGTACATGGGCTATCAGGCGTTTTTTAATTGGTTCTGCTTGTCAATCAAATACATTGTAATGCAATCAGTTGCATGCATAAGTCACATCCAGAATTGCAGTTTTACCCTGGAAACCTTTTATTCCAGTATTGCTCCAAGCTGCCATATGGTTGTACTGTAAGAAACCCAGCCTTGAGCTCAAAACAGACCAATATCATAGGAGGGCTGTGTAGTAAGCTGTTATCCAAGATTCCATGATTAACAGAAAAACAAACATAAGCTGCAGTTGGGCATGCCATAAAATTTACTGCAGCGATACCCACCTGCACAGCTCATGTCCTGCATCATTATCAGCTCTGTCTCATAACAGTCCTTAAGTGTGTAAATCCTGGAACTACCAGTACCACAGAGCTCTCTAGCTTACTGGAAAAGCTGCCATCCTATCACACCATACTGATCCACAGAGCTCTCCAGCACTCTGGACAACCTGCCCAGCAACAAAAAAGCATAGCTGCATTTCCCAGCACTTCTGAGAACTGGACAACACTGCCTATAAGCAGCACTGAGCTTGAAGACCACCCATCAGCCATACATTATCTGGGTCAAAAAGAGAACATGTTCAAAAGTGCAGCTTTCTTTGTCTCCACCTCTTCTTTCATTTTTCTGCCTTTCATGCTGGATGTCTGAAAAATTCTTTCATCTTCCATTTGTTTGATATTAAAAGGTAACCTCTTTCTCACTAGCTCTGAAAGCAGTGGCACAATATTATCATTCAGAACCTCTCACAAAAACAAACAAAACAAAACAAGCAACAACAAAAAATCAACAGAACCAAAACCTTAATCTTTTTTGTGATTTTACATGTCTCTGATGCACTACATTTTAGTTTGTATTTGAGATGAATGCTTTCACATACTCTGAGATACATATACTGAAGAGCAAGATAGAGTTCTTTTACCTGTTTTTATGAGGCTCAACTTCATATTTACAAATGAAAACAGAGCTGACGATCCCTTTCTTATCAGAAAAAAAAAAAATGCAGGAATGTGCACCATAAAGATAATAATTCTCACTTCTCCTAATCCCATTCAACCAAAGAGATCAAAGAGATAATGAAATAGATCTGAATGAAATGACTTTCAGCATTTTAAAAGCTGTTTTTCCTCAATCATGATAACTATTGAACTAAAAGGCTATAATGCTCCTTCCATACTTAAGAAAATAATCTGCACAAATGTTTGCAAAATTAGGGCCTTTGATTTCCAGACAAACTAGTATGTCATGTAAAAAAGTGTTTTCAATCCCCTACATTAAAGAATGGAGGCAGAGTTTATGAACGGCACAGCCCACTTCAGGTACTCAGAATGTCTGCACAGCACAGCTCAGCCACAGGCAGAATGAAAAAGCTCAGCTATTGTACACCATGGCTGTACACCAATGTAACCACTCACCTATACCTGTGCTAGCTCACCTCCAGCCATTGCACTTTTGTAAGGGATCTGCTAGACCCATTTTTTTCCTACCCTGTAGCTTCCTATCTTTTTTCTACATTACAGTCAATTTGATAGCTGGATTTAATACAGGATGGAAAGAACATGTTCTGGGGCAGAAATCTCAGAAGTAGCCTAATCATACTTTTTTTCATACTTTAGCTTAAAATTACTTAGGAAGCTGTTCTGCTGCTTTGGAATAATACAGCTTCAATAGGTAATGTATTCCTCCTCACTGAAGCCCATGTCACCTTGTGACAGTCCTGTTCTTCAGCTTAAAAGGGAAGATACTGTTTTCTTTCTCCCTTAAGTTTACCTTCATGATGTGTTTTCATACTGTTGCACCCCTTTTCCATTTTTAGTTTGCTTTTCCTTTTCCTTTTTCCACCATAATCTTGCCATGCCCTGATATTTTCAGCTGTCAGGAGCAATTTACCGTTCCTGAATGTGAGTGGCCAAACTTCTACATGCCATTTGAAATGCATGGTAACACCATCCTCAGAGACTTTTAAAGATGCTTTTAGAGAAAGCTTCTCTAAAGTGATTGATTCCTTTTCCACCTGCTTTTGAGACCCCACCCCAAAGAACCCCTTCTTGGTGACATCTTTGTCCTTATTTTTTATTGTTTCCCAGTAGCTGATTGCTTCAGCTTGAGGTTATTGCTCACTTCTCCTTTAACTGTTTCTGAGTCCTTTTTTCCCCACTACAGGAGAATTCCCTTAATTCATTTACCAGCTCACCACCCTAATGTTATCTAAAAGCCTTACATAATTCTTGTTTTCCCAATCTAACATATTAGCATAATATAATTGAAATTGCTTGTGAAGTCCAGAAACATTAATTTCAAGGCACTGTTGATTGCATTGTTCTAATACTTGCGGTAATATCCGTACTGTATGATATGACACTCCCCAAGACAGAAAACGTGCTTAACAAGCTTTCTCCTGTCCTCCAAGCTAATTACTTTCATGGCTTTTGCTTCATGATGTATTCCAGTTTAAAACAAAAATCTTGAAACATCCCTCTGCATCACCAGTTTTTACCTAGACAACATGCTGCTCAGTCTCACTCTTTCCTAAACAAAACAATGCTTCTCCAAAATACTCATTCAGTCAAGTTCAAAAACAGCCCCATCCTCTTAACACATTTAATTCTTTTAGGATCCTTCAGGAGAAGGAGGAATTAAGTCTGCTTTAATGAATTCAGGTCCTGTAGCTGGATTATCTGGCATATAATTAGGTGTGATATCTGATTAAAGATTTTCTCACAATTGGAACATTCATAATAGCTCTCTCTTATGGATTCCCTTGTGTCTCTGGAGGGTTGCATTCAGATGTCAGGTTTTCTTTCAGAAGGGAGACACTGCAGGACACTTTGAACTGTCCAGTTGCCCATTTCAGTGAGCCTTATATGAACATACTGTATCTGCATCCAAAGACTTTCTGTGAAATCAGCACATACACTGATAAATTACTGAGTGTAAAAAATACAGCCAAACAGTGAAACACAAGATAGAGACCTCTCCTTAGAAGTCTAAAATATGTCATTCTGATACATAGCTAATTCCACCATGCAGCAATATAAATATCTGCTAGTTACACACCGCTAGAGAACACAAGCACAACCTGTCACCTTCCATGAAGAAACAAGAAAGACAAAGCCATTCTCTGTGCTGAAACAACCACTGCTTCACTTTCATTACCTTTTCAAACTTCCTTCTTCCTCAGATTTCTGATTCTGTAAGAATCACATGAAGTTTCTTTCTTGCAGAGTTTCTCTTCTTGTCTCACCTACAAAGACAATATTTTCCAAGTGCACACATAGCAATTTTTGAACATGAGAATGACCGCTAAGTGTTTTTACCTCAGGATCATTTATTCCCTGACCATTATATTACAAGCTGTTCACAAATGAGGATGCAGCAAAGTCATCATTAAAGAAAACTATTTTAGGCAGCCTACTGTACTCCACACTTGTGGATCTGCTTGTGTCTGCTCTTGGAGAGAGATCACTGGGCTAGATGGACTCCATGTCTAACTCATTTTGATCCTTATGTTCTCATATAGAAGTATCATCAAACTTTCCTTCTTAGCATATGAAACATGACCTACAGATACCACAGCTTTTCATTCCTGGAGACCAATGCCAGCACCGTGTTCACTGGCCAACTTCTAAAATCCCTTTCTTATACATTTACCAGTCTGTGTGCTTTCTTCAGGCAATCCCAATGTCATGCAATTTGGATATAGCAGCAGGTGGCAGACTGTCTGATGCCATCGTTTCTCTCAAAGTAAATCTGCTGTGAGAGTTAATTGAAAGCTTATCTAGCTGTACCTGCATTAGCTCACCGAAGTGTTAAACAGCATGCTGCCAGCAACACTGAAGTCAGCTGCACACCTCAGAGGCAGCAGCATGTGGATAAAGCTAATTCACTGCTGCTAATGTTGGCATCGTGACATTATATGTGGAAGCACAAGCAGATGTTTTGGTACCATTCTTCTCTATAAAACACAGACAGGTTTCAGTTCTCTTTAATGAATGCCTGGAGACTTGCCATTGCTTGGGTTCATGTACTCTCACCTTCAGCCCCACTGAATTGCCCTCCTTGCCTGTCCATAAAGTGGGGAGCATTCAAATCCCTTTGAGATCTGGCTCCAGTGAGACTATGAACCAGGTCTGCAAGTGTAGATACAGGGGCATGTGGGAAATGGATATATAAGACCATATTTTTCCACCATGCACCAGACACTGTAATCTGATCTTCATTATTAACTCACCCTTTTTAGTGGCAATTTCTTCACAATGAAAACAAAGTTCTACAACTGATCTTACATGAAATGTGAACCATATTCAAAACTAAATTTGGTCCTGCCTTCCCTCCCTTGATTACTATGAAAGTCCTTCATAGTTCAGCAGTGTGATTCCAACCTTTCGAATACTTAGAGAACATGTAGCTCTTAATTATAAACTTTGTTTCCCACCAAACAGAATCTAATCAGAGACAGAACTTTCCTTTTCAGAAAGAATGCTTTCCATATAACTGAAACAGAATGCAAGAAGCTATTTGTATAGAACTGGAAGAAATAGTGAAAGATAGCAGAAGAAATATGCTCTTTTGATAAGCATCCGTTGTCATTCCTTAAATCTAGGAATACATTCTTTTGATGAATCAACTGAGGACTGGATATTGTGTCAGCTCAGATATCCTGCATGATAGGAATGAAATAGGCATTCTCGTGTTTGCAAACAAAACTGAGTGAAAGCCCAACCAAATTCAACTGTTATTTCACATATCACACTCCACATTCAAAGAGGAAATTACAAAATTAATTAATCAGAAGATGTTTCAAAAAAATGTATGCTTTTGAGACAAATCTTATGAAAACTGCAGTTTACAATAGCATCGCAGTGTTACAAGAGCACTGTAATATTGTGGCATGCGTTGTTTTGTTCTGTTTCTCAGCAGTTTTGAGAGAAGAAAGTGAAACTCGGTAGAATTAAAAGTTAGGGTATCCTCAAAGGAAACTGCAGTACTAAGGTGTTTATGACCACACTGTCATTTTTTGAATGTTTTGTTTTTCACTATAAACAAACAAACAAATAAAAGATCATCCATTCTACGCTGGCTCAACACTTGTCTAAAGAAAGGAGGGGAAGGGGGAAGGAAGGAGGGAAGGAGGGAAGGGAGGAAGGGAGGGAGGAAAAAAAGAGGCAGGTGACACTGGGTTGGATTATGTTCAATATCCCAAGTTGTTCCGAATCATCTCACATCAGCAAAATAACATCATCTCATTATAACACAGTGAGAATTACAAGTACATATTTTGTTTTCATTTAAGCAACCCTCTGTCTCTGTCCCAAATCATACCCTTCTTCCTTCCTTTTCTGGTAGAAACATGACATATAAGCAAGGCTCCTCTACATCAGGAGTGGCTTGGGCTAGACCTGCAGGGCGTGGGGAGCAGCCCAGAGTGGGAGGGAGGACCAGGAGAGCTGCATCCATGGGGACACACCTGAAGCAGTGCCCAAAGGGTGACCCCTGCGGTACGGGTGGAGCTGGAGAGCTGCAGGCTGTTGGAAGGCTACGTGGCATCAGGTGGGAAGAACAGCACTGTGGGAGCAACCAGTGTGGAGCAGGGGCAGTGAGCACAGAAGAGTGACAGAGACAAAGCGTTACAGACTGAGTGTTGTCCCCATTCCACATTTCCTTGTAGGAGGAAAGGGTGGGTGGAGGGTGTTTTCTCTTTGTTTTGTGTTCTCACTAATCTAGTGGGTTGTTAACAATAAATTGTGTTAATCTCCCTTATGCTGGGTGTGTTTTGCCTATGATGATAATTTGTGAGTGATCTCCCTGTCCTTATCTCAACACATGAGCTTTTTTCATGGTATTTACTTCCTTTTAGCCTTCTGACGAGGAACAGTGAGAGAGGCCACCACACAAATTTAATTATATTTTGCTTTAAAATTGTCACCATGTTTTTGGTCACTACATTTTTTTATTGATCTTGAATTGGTGACACACCTACTTACTAAGCCTTTAAAAATCTCTAGTAAGGGTTGTACTGCAAGTAGAACTGAATCTGTACATGTGTGGGTATCTTTTTTGACAGAACGGTGTGGTAGGTTTATATTATAAGTGAATAGACGTATAGCAACATCAAGGCCTTTCCCATCTGTTTCATTCTTTAAGTATTTTGAAAAGAAATGAGTCACGTTGGCAGAATCACACAGTAAATAATGAATAGAACAAGTAAACTTTATTTCTTTTTGTGCTTGCGTCATCTCTGTTGTTAGGATGATGTATGTTCATCACTTTAATAAAAAAAAACACCACAATAAATAAGAAATAAATTAGCCATTGTTTCAGAAGGCAGACATTTCTCATTGATTATTCTAGAATCTTCCTTGCTGCAAAGTAACCACCTTCTTACCCTTATACTACTATTTTAGCGTCCACACTGTGTTCCCTCCTCTTTTCTGGGTTAACTAGGACCAAATCCTTCAGAACTGCATTTTCTTTAATTTCACTGATCTGTCTCTAGTTAGATGCTTCTTTAAATGTGTTTCCCGATTTCCAGTTTTTCATGAGTATTTAACGGAAGTAATTGTTCCCTTTGTGTTCTATTCCTGCTACTACATCACAGAGATATAGGGTTGTTTTTTTTTCTTTTTCTTTTTTTTGTTATATCATCCCAGCAGGAATTTGTGTTTCATTTGTGATCTGCTGCACTCCTCACTGCGGTATCTCTGACAACTCAGTTACAACTAATTTTGTACTTACACCTCGGATTTTGCCTTCCTAAATGATGAACTATACACTTGTCTTTTGTGAATTTTGTCTCTCTGATTTCATATTATTCCTTCAATTTATCAAGAACCATTGAATTCCAATCTTTCTTATTCTTCCAAAGTGCTTTCAAATTTTTCAGCTCAGCATCATCTACAAATTTTATAAGCTTATTCTTTATTCTTTTATTCAAATTTTTAATGAGGCTATTTTAGCTGTGTAAAAAAAAAAAAAAAAAAAAAAAAAAGACTGAGGAACCCGACCTGAACTGTCCTCCCTAACTAAAAATCCCATTCCTTATGTTGTGCTCATATCGTTTGATGTGGTGAAGGCTTCACCATTAACTATGTATTGCATCACAGTGTGAAATTAACTGGCTTCTCTAGAAAGCTGAACAGCTAGGACAGGCAAAAATAATGCAATCTGGTCCCTCTCTTGGGTTACATTAATATTTACTGCTATGTTGTTAAATTCAGCAGTTTTTCACAGATAAAACTCAAAAGCAGCTAAGGCTGAAAAAACTAAAACAATTTGTCTTGCATGTTGTTTGTCTGATAAAGTGGTGAGCTGAAATGGATGCTGTATTCATTGTGGACGTGCATCAAAGGGCCTGTCTTGTGAGGTGATAAATATTCCGACCCTTTTTCAGCCAAGGATATAAACTTTTAGTGTGTGTGTGTGTGCTGCCCAGGTGAAACCTTTGCCTTTTCATTAAAATATTTGCATTTTTATTGAAGAAATAAATAATACTTATATGAATACTTACACTATGCCATGCCATGCATTTGTTCTGTGTACAAAATTTCTAAGTTAATTTCATCAACAATTACTGAAATCAAATATATATATATATGTATATATATATATATATATATATATATATATATATATATATATATAAAAAAAACACCAAAAAAAACAGGTCAAAAGCAATGTAAGCACTCAATAGCTGTGTTGATCATGAGTGACCCTGAAGAGATCACTTCTTCTGAAAGTGTTACTATATTCCTGTTATTAGGCAGCAAGAATCTTACTATGCTAACACATTCTCGGTTATGCTATCTGATGTGATTTTCATTGCTTGTCTTCTCAATATACAGGAACAACACTGGCTGAAAATACCACAAAAACTGATTTGGCTTAGAAGGTAAAATAGAAGGTGATAATTTGGAAATGTACTGGAAAAAATGTCCTCCCAAACTGAATGAGTAGTTAAGAAACAAATAGGTTTTTGGTTACGTTCTTTCACCACACATAATTTTAGATGTCGTAAACCTGGAAATGTAGCTTTACATGGAGGTCATTTCATCTAGGCTTTCTCTCTTCAAACACACACAACGAATGATTTTAAAAGTATGTATTTTACCTAGCTAGAATGACTGTATTCTTGAAGATACCTGTTTCTCTCCACTGACTGCAAATTAAGTTTAAATGAACGGCTCAAAGTCTAAATATACAGTTTCTAGGTAATTAAATGAGAGGAAGAAAATCCCGCCTAGGAGTCCAGAATGACATATCATCATTTTGATTTGTGCAGACTTCTCAGAGGTGAATGATCAAAGCAGTGTTGTAGTGTGCAGTGAAGATTAATGAGTAGAAAAGCAGAGAAAAGGATTATGATGTGAGTGAAACATGAAATAAATATGAGAGGAAGACTGGTGTGGCTTCACCTTGAGTGCTCTGCTGTTCGGGATGCAACAATATAAGAAGACATAAAACTTGCAGAGCATTTGAAGGAGAGCTTCAGAGATGGTGAATAGTCTAGAGCATGAGATGTATGAGGGGCATTTGAGGTCCCTTGGTGTGTTCAGCCCAGAGCAAAGAAGGCTGAGAGGAAGACTCATTGTGGCCTCCAGCCCCTCATGAGGGGAGCAGGGCTGCACTCATCTCTCTGGTGACTGTGACAGGACTCGAGCTCTGTCAGGAGAGGGTCAGGTTGGAGCTTAGCAAAGGGCAGTGTGCATGGATTAGGCTACCCAGAGCAGTGGTCATGACCCCAAGCTGTCAGAGTTCAAGAAGTGTTTGGGCAGTGCTCTCAAATACAAGGTTTTAATTTTACATAGTGCTCTGTGAAGGTAGGAGTTGGACTCAGTGTTTCATGTGGGACCCCTCCAACTCAGGATGTTCTATGATTCTATGAAGATCTGCTTCAGGGATATTATTTGTTACTATTTAGTTTTGATAGCCAGAGTGGAAGGACTTGTACCTGAGGGCTATGTGGAAGCTAACAGAATTCACATTTACCTCTATGGTGGTAAAATAAGGCTGTATTATGAGAAGATACTGCACAATGAGGCATTTCATGTGTATTTCTCCTTGATACTGAGTTATGTCACAATTAAAATGTGGTTGGGAGTTCACTTAGGATCTAAAACTGGAAAATGCAGCATGAAATTTGAAAGTCAGTGTGTATTGTTACTAGCTATAGTATCATAACTGCAGGAGTGCATTCTGCTAGCTCAGGTACACTGTTTTGATGTTTGGAACTAGCCAAACATTTCTTCCAGAATTTTCTCTGAGTTTTTGAGTACTCACTTCTCGCTCTGGTGTATCATCAGTGATAAAAGCCAACCTAGTATCATCCAGCTTTTCAAGTTCATGTTCTTATCAGTACCCAGTCAATTTTCAGAACTCAGGTTCAGATAAATTAATGGTGAAGAAAAAGATACCTAGCTGTCTTGCCGTGCAATTTCTGTGAAGCAAAGTCAAGCCTGTCCAAGTGTGTTTTTTCTTGATGAATTGTTATTATATTGGCTGTATCTCTAAAAAATGTTTACTCAGGTTGGTAGTGGTAAGACAAGGGGGAATGGTTTTAAACTAAGTCAGGAGGTTTAGGTTAGATATTTTATTTTTAATTACAGAGGGTTTAACATCTAAATCAACTTACCTGTGGAGGTAACCTTGAGAACAGCAGCAGTTCTGAATAACTCTTAGCTTTCAGGTTAAAGCAGAGTGACTTTTCCTGTCCTGTTTCATTTTAAAAATGGGAATTGTTACTAGGAATTGTTAAAAATTGATTGTTAAGAGGACAAGTGTACAGCATTAGCTACTGCAAATCAGAAATTACAGAAACAAATCAGAGATTTAAAAAAATAAATGACTAACACTAGAGACAGAGCAACATTAACACTACTATGAAGTTTCTTTTCCTTTCCTGGACAGGAAGGCATTGTGGCTTCTGTTATTTGAACTTGGAGGAGCCTGGGTACTCTCAGCTTTGATTGACTTCAAGAAGAGATATAGGCATACAACAGCTCGCAAAATGAAATCCTTGCTTGCATGTGGAAATAAATCGTTTCATCTCACTGCTGGTGTGCCTGTGGGGGTGAAGAAAGGTGCACACTGAAATAAGCTATACTGAAGGCTCCATAGCAAAGTCCAAACAATGAAAAGGCAAGGGTAATTCAGACAGAGAACTCAACAGGACCTCATTTTATATTGTTTCCTTATTCTGCATGAAATTCTATCATTACCAGTTGTTCCTTTCAGCTTCATTTTCATTACTCACAAACATACTCCATACTAGCTGGTTGCTTCCTGCTAGCAGTTACAAAGCCTGCAGTTAATCCTCTCTACCCTAAGTACTAAACATCACTGAATTTAATAATGCATATAATTACAAGAAAAGGATGTATGGTGTAAACACCTCAAAACACAGTTACCCAGTTTAAATGGATTGCACTGTTATATACATTGCTGGTAAGTAAAAATAGAACTCCCATCTACACAGGATTTCACTTAACAGATAAATCCATGCACACTGGCATGTATGATCAAAAGTCAAGCCATGGAAAGCATTTGGATTTTTATCAAAAGTTCTCCTTTAAACACTAGAGGAAATTGCAGGGAGACACAGGGTAAAATAACTCCAAATACTGAAAAACAGCACCATAGCTAATTGAATAGTTGTGTATCAGAACAATCCAGGGATGACCCAGCAGGTGAAAATGTCTAATGCTGCAGTTTTCTGTTTGGGTAAAGTCATAACAGAAGCATACACACTTAGCAAAGTTTTGGCAAGGCACCTCTTGTCTGCTGCAGCTATAAATGGCACAATCAGCAGGATAGTCATTGGGCAGACCCTGCACTGCATTGTATCCAGCATAACATTTCAGTTCCTGGCTTCCAGTGAGAGACCCAAGTGTAATGCCACCCAAAACTGAGGCAGTACCAGGAGAGGTGAGCCGGGATCCTTTCACTGGAGTGCACAACCTTACGTGACCTTTGTCCTTACCAAGGAACAAGTCATTCTCAAACTCCCTTTCATCCACTCCTCCCACCAGGCAGTATCTTCATTCCCTGACAAAAATTTGTCCTTTTGTGCTCTCTGAGTTGTCCACTTAAGTATGAGATCTTCCTTTTCCCTCTCTCCAATCCCCATCCCTTTTCATCACAGAGATGCAATCAAGCGTGAGAACAGTAAGAACAGAAGATGACTGTTAAGTGAAAAGAATTCCTCCACACCAAATACAGTTTTTACCTGGTACTTCTTAAAATAAAATTCTCAGATATACACTACTGCTGTAGGAAACAGAGCTTGTTTCCACAAAGCCACCATGCCAATGAAGACAACTAAGGGTATGCATGTGATATTTAGTTCTTGCAACAGTTTTGTTGAGTGCTTTGTATGTTGATTACGAGTGTTAAACAGCTAAACAGGGAACCCCTAGCTACTTTCCTTTTTCACTCTCTGTAATGCTTTAACAAGAGAACATCTCTGTAGAGCTTTCTCAGCTGGACATCTCCTTGAGGATCAAATGGTAAGGGCTTTTCAAAAATTCAGTGTGTTATGCAGGGGTACTGCAGAAGTATGCCACGTTCTCCACACTTATCTGTGTAGATGCAAATGGGACAGTTGCTCAAAGGTATGATCCCACATCCAGGAATACAAATGAGTGGGAAGAGTTTCACTTAATCATATGAGAAAATGTCAAAAATAAAAGCAGCTGTTTGTATTCACCAATGCAGTTCTGGTATATGCCCAAACTTAATGTTGATTATGCAGGTACCATTTGGGACCATTTAATGTAAGCATTTAGTTTAAGTCTATTTAATGTTTTAAATTTGAGCAGATGTTTAATTTCAATATTTGTAGACAGAGCAGTAACGATGCCTGAATTTAATGATCCCTAACAGTTTTTATTGTAATCCTTATTTTATATACAATTTTCATTCCCTGACTTGATTTATAGCTGGTAGTTCTCATAAAGCCATGAACTTATATAGCTAAATTATATCATCCTATTTCATCAAGTAATGAGTGCATTAGGTCAAACAACTGTTAGGTACATATGGCAAAGAATTGAATTGGACTTGTCGAAGAGCCTTCCAGGCTACCAGGCTCACAGCGCAGGTATGATATGTGGCCCCTTTCTCAGCCCTGGTTCCTTGTTGTTCAAACAAGGGTATGTGGGAAGGAGAGGTCTCTTTCTGCTCAATAGTGCAGATATTCTTTTCTTGGAAACCAGCATCAGCCAGTGGTATGTGGCTGTTTTATGCCCATCTCATTTTCTAGAATTGAGTGAGGTTGTGGCTTGGCTGTGTTATCTGTTCTCAGAAGCTGTGAACCTGTCTCAGATCCTACATTATTGACATAATGAAGTGTCAATTATTTTGCTAAGTGAGAGCAGTGGAGATTCTCTGACACAACCTGTCTCTTATTCCCCAACCACATTTTATGCCATCTTGCTTTTTAACAGGCTCTATGAAACCTCAATATGCTGCATCGTTGTATTAATGACAATGCAAAAATTAAACCATGCCAATTCCGCATTCAGGATCTAAGCAGCCTAGTACTTAATGGCTTATAAGATTTGACATTTCATAGCTCTTCTGGGACACTTACGAAATACCCATCTTCATTTGTGAAACTCAGCTGAATATTTTACTGCTATGCTGCATTAACGTTTTGTACTATTTGAAAGTTTCCTCAAAGGATTTGAAAGGGGAAACATTCATTTCTGTTAGGTTGTACATATAATTCTTCCTCCCCCATCCTTGTGTTTTATAGCTGTAGTATGGATAGCCTGCTTAAAACCAATGAAAGATTTACATTAAAGGACATTGTCATCATAAAAAGTAATGAACTAAAATTCAGAATTCCTTACTGGGTAGAATCAAGTGGTGTTGCTGCTAAGTAATTACTTTTACACAAGACTTAAAGCCAAGACTTCTAATAGCGCTTTCTTGTAGCAGCTGCTACATGATTAATATCACATTGGTAGATTTCACAGGAGAATCTCCTAAATAAAAGAATGCTCAGTGTATGCATAAAGTTTAAATTCTACACAATTTGTTTTAGAATCAACACAATATATTGCATATTTCATGGTTCCAAGAGGAGTGCAGCATTCATTAAGGAAATACAGATGGTCTTCAGATAGCTAACAAGATTTCACACTTATTTCTCCCTGCTGTGAAACCTAAGAGAAAATAACAGCAACAATGAACACACTATGGCTGAACCTCAAGGCTCATTCCTGACAGAATATTATCAAAATTGTGAACTGGTGATAGCATTCAAATTCCACCGAGTTTAACAGAGCTGAGCTATTTACAGCACTTCCAAATGTTACTCTGTTCTCAACAACAGTATTTTTCTCACTTTAAGAAAAGCCACTGTTTTTAAGTGTAAAGCTATTCTATGACAAGCCCTGGCCAGCCAGCAGCGTGTAGCTGTAATGCCCCAGGACTCAGCAAATCAGGCTTTAGTCCTTGGTGATCGACGTGTTATGGGAGAATACAACCAATCCAGCACGTCAATCACAGAGACTCTTCTTAGAGTGCTCCATCAGCTGCCCTGTGCTCACACAGTGTGGTGAGCAGAAAGGCATGCATAGATGAGGTCTTGTCATCAAGAGTCTAATCCCCTTCTGCTGTACTTCTTTGCACAGCAAGACTTAAACATGCCTGAAATTTGCATTCAGCATATTAATATCCTACAGCATCTGTGGAAAACAACAGATAACAAGTACATCTTTTAGGTCTGAATCCTCTTAGGAGTAATTGATCTCTCTGACAGTTTTGCTTGGCTAAAGAATAAGAATTTCAGAATTTCTTGTCACGTGATTTCTGCCTGAAGTAAGAGAGTATCTGATGAATTATAGAAGTATGAAATCTGAAATAAAAACCATGAGCTGTTCATCAAAATTTATATCAGGAAAATAGATACGCTTTCACTTGACACTCTTAAAAGCATGCTGCCTTCTGCCTCCAGTATCTATGTCAACTTCTTCTCTGTTACTCTAATGGACTCATTATTTTTCTGCTGGAGCACCTATGAATAAGAACAAACATATGCACACACAGGCATGATTGCATGCATTCATAACACAAGCTCACAAAGACAAATACATTCATTCAGCACTGATACACAAATATACCTTCCACATTAAAACAACTGGGGCGTCTAAGCACTTTAAAGATCACTCAGAAATGTCACTTGTTAAAGCAAGTCTTGTCATCACTCTGTGCTGAACTGATACAGTAGGATAAAGCACTGAACCTACACACTAGCACTCTACAACTTGGCTTCATAGCTGGCATCAGATAACTTTTCCTCAGTCACAGTTCAGTCTTACTCTTGCTCTCAGAATTGAAGAAGTAGTACCTATTCAGGTTTTCACTGAAGACCTCATAATTTGCCACATTTCAGGAACTGCCAGATCCTTTGCAAGCATCTTTGAGCTTGTGCTTGCACTCTGAACTGTCTAGATGCAATCAAGGTCTTATCCAGACACTACACAGCTTCATTAGGCAACACTATGCTCTAAGCAAGGCTTACTCACAGTATGGTACCTTCAGTTTAAAGCTGTCTGGTATCAGGCAGAATGAGTAAAAATATGCCTGTAAAAAAAATATACTTGAAACTAACTGTATTTTACTGGAAAGAAGACAGAAGAAACAAATTTACCATAGCTTTTATATATATATACATATAGAACTTCACTGATGAAATATACAGGGTTATTACATGTCTAAGGGTGTAAGTACTACTTTTGATCATTTTCTCCTTTATTTATTTTTATTTTTATTTTTTGCATTTTTTTTATAACTGGTTTGGCTGGATTGGATATAAAGATGGTAATGAAAAGGACGCCCATAAATCTCCTTAAAGCCATAAAAATATTTGAAGCTTGCTTTTTTTTTTGGTATCAGAACACAGCATGACCTGAGTGATTGACTTCTAGTCTGATTACTTCTGTGGGCTTCCAACACTAATGTCACTAAAACTTTAGGCCTTACCACGCCAAATTTTAATCTCTTTACACACTGCACTCTGATCTAGACCCAAGGAAAAAAAAAAAAAAAAAAAAGCCTTCAAAGCCTTCAAAGAATAAAAAGTCCCATCACTTATAGTCATGTCAAACAGTCATGTTTTTAAACCTTCTTCTTTTCTCATCAGGCTGTGTCAAGTATTGCACCTTTGCTAAAAGAGAATCAAGACACAGACAGCAGACAGAACTGCTTTTGGAGATCTGGTGCTCTCAAGTGGACCTGCCATGACTTCTAATTGTGGCTAAATGTAATCAACCTCAGCCTTTGCTGCTAACAAAGCTCTCCACTTAGCTAACAAAATATTTAACTTACTCAGCATGTTACAGGTTTTTTTAGGCATTTGTCCTTTCACTCAAAACAGACAGCTTGTTATTGCAGTAAAGTTTCTTCTGGAATCAACCACAGTTCTACAAAGAAAGTGCTTTCATCTTATAAAAGCACAATACCTCCACTTCTAAAACAACCTTAACTCAGCTTTTGGAATTTACCCACAGATGTGGCCGAGAATAAAGCAATAAAGTCAGCAGATTATTCAAGAGGAACTTCATGCTACTGTAATTTTCACTGATTAGAATTCATAAATAAATAACAGATACTGTATCACATCAAAATTCTAAATCTAGCTGTTATGTATTTGGCTGGTTAAACAAGTTCATCTAAGGCTGAATAATATTCATTATTCAACTATTAATCATTGCACAACTCATTATTAGAAAAGGTGAAATAATTATATCATGAAGTGATTGCATCAAGATGTTCTTGTTTTTTCAAGCTTTTTAACCTAAGTGTATTGCAGTGAGGGATACACTGGCCGTGTTCTGAAGAGACGAGGTTAGAGATCATGCACATATTCGTAAATAACTTGTAAATACAGTTATTAATCTGTTCTACAGGTGTAAGTTTCTCTGTTGTGATTCTATTTTTACCAGTGCAGTAATGTTGTTAGCACTAGATTAAAAATGATATATATCTCCCACTTTAATTGCAATTGGCTAAATAAATGTGAAGTTAAATATTAGTTTGTATAAAGGTATTTGTATGAAATTTAAACTTCTGATAAATAACTCATAATTTACACATGTAATTCTTTCTCCCTTTGTTCTGTAAGTGCGTGAATATATGTCCTATCCCATGTTCCCAGTTTTTTGTAGGTCACAACATCCAATAAAAGTAGATTTTATCTTGAAATAATCATTTGTTGGGACGACATTTTAGTCTGATATTTTTGTCAAGAGCACAGAAACAGAAACTGAGCAGTCCTGAAATTGCTCAGAATGACTCATGAATGACAATGTGAAAGGGAATTATATTCTCCCAATCTATAGAAATGGGGGTAGTGATATTTACAGTGCCTGTTATTGTTTATGAAGTGTTTTGGAGATGAAAAATGCTGTCTTACGCTGATTCTTTCTGTGATGCAATGGAAGTATTTTACATTTTCTGTTTGTGACATATGTCCCACACACATGAGGTTCTGAGCTGTTCATACAGTTAATGTTGTTATGCTGTTAATGTTATTGTTAGGTTAATAAATGTGTAATGCTTCTTTTTCAAATCAGAACCCTTGATTTGGCAACAATATTACCCTGAGTGCCACTACATACATATTTTTTCTTAGTATGAATATTGCCTTCCTCTGTTATTTAGTTCTGCTGTTGTGATTTCATTTAAATTTTTTAGGAGCATCAAAGAAAGGGTACAAAAATCTGCATCAAGAACACATAATGAATATAATTCTAACTTTCAGTTCCCAAAACAGAAGTCTTCAAAACCACTTTAAGTGCAAAACTTCCTGTAATTGTATGTAAAAGCGATCTCTTACCCTATCTGTGGAAAAGCCACCAGAAGGCTGTACAGCATTTTCAAGTGCATACTCTTAATTGCAATACATTACACAGCATAAGACACAGTTGCAGTGCTGGCAGTAGCTGTGCTGTCTTCTCAGAAATTACATTGGCTGTCTCTTCATCCCAGCAGATGGTATTTTTATGACCTGTGGTTCCTGCATTCAGGAAGCCTGGAAGACAAAATCAAAACCAAGCGTAGTTAGGAATACATGCCTTGAACAAAGGTTTCCAAAAGATTGAAACAATAGTTTTACTTTAATATTAGATTCAGCAGGAATTATGGAGCTAAGTGTCCTGGTTTTCAGAGGTATTCAGTAATGGTAGTCGTCGTCAAGGTCCAACTCCTCCTAATACTCCTGCCAGTCATGTAGATGCTTTAGTGAGCATTAGAGAACTCAGGCAAAGCAGCTTGAAGCAAAAAAAAAAAATAAAAAAATGTTTAGTGTTACTGCACAAGAGCTTGTATATGAGCCTGAAAAAGCACATCACTTTCTGTTGCTCACTTATGATATGGCTGGGTTCCAGCAAGTGTTTTTGGTATTGTATGTCAACTCCATATAGTTTGGGTATTTCAGTGTTTGAAAACTAGATCATATAGGATTATTACACTTTCTCAGGTTAAAAGCAAATCAGGGAACATACAGTGTGCTAATTTAAACAGTAAGATAGTTTGGGACCACAACAGTAAGTAAAATCAATTAATTATTGCTCTGATCTAAGTAAAGTTAATGATTTTCTATGAAGATTTGGCCTTCCATACTTGTTAGTTGTCAACATAAAAAAAAATAAATGAAACTTGTTTGACAGGAGAGCATTGAATGGAGACTGCATGACACAAAGTTGAAAAAGTAAGGCAAGAAAAAGAGAATTTCACTTTAAACTTTTATATCCTTAGCTCAAATCTATAGCCAGACACTCTGTATTCCTGCACTCAGAATTTTTAGGGGTTGTTATTTTATTTTTTGTTTTTAACTTGAAACCAAGAATATCTATACGAAGTTTAGCTTTCTTATCCAGTACTGTACCTCCTTTCATGCTGTCAGCACAAACTTGATGATCTTCTCATGAATTTGAATAGATGTCTTCATGAGCTACTCAAAGGATAATGAATAATACCATTCACATAGCTACTTCCATATACTGCAACCAGACTGAGAAAAAAAAAAACAAACAACAAAATGCTACAAAGATATGTCCAAGGAAAAGATACAACAGAGAAAAATGCAAATTTTGAATAGGAAAAATATGAAGACGACCATACTAAGGCAGAACTTCTGGGATAATATATTATTTCTAGCTACCTCTAAAAAAACCCAGTCCTCTCTGGCCTTCAATTTCACAGTTGTAGAAAATAGAACAATTTCATATCCAAGCCTGGAATTTCAGTTTCCAAGGATCAAGAGAATTTAAGAGTACTGAGCCATATCACATGGATCTAAGTTTGGATTTTCTGTATATCTTAATTGCCCTCTTTCTGTATATCTTGTTCAGGATGGTGTAGATATCAAAGAAAGGCGAGGGTAATAGCACGTTGCCTCAGAGGAACTACCAGTGGTGTACATATTTACATTTCTGCTTCAGGGTTTTGCAAAATTCTACCTTATCTTGTGTGTAGTTATCCAAATTTCACCTATGTGAAGCATTATGTAAGTGTCTTTATATGCAAAGCACAGATAAAACATAGCATTTGTGCATAGGTATGAAAAACAAGTCAGAGAGCAGGAGAAAGTTGTATAAATTCTCATACACTGTGTTATAGACCTTTCAAAATCTGTTCATTCAGATTTTTTTATCTGTTCATTAATGACTAGGTCCATGCTGCTATTGCATTAATTTTCACTATTTATTTATTTATTTATTTATTTATTCATTCTGGGCAGAAAAAGTCAAAATATTCAAAGTGTTGATGAGTGAATGAATGTTATCATCTTGAAAAACATCAGTCATAGCTGGTGGACTCAGAGTAGTTATTGTAATGCAGATACTCTTGTCATAAACAAATTCCCACAACTAAATCACAGTGACAAGTGAAAGCAAAAGAAACTAGTTTTTCCTCTTAACTCCAGAAGCAATCTCTGCTTTCCAAAGTTAAGGCATGGTGATAGGCCAGCAGCCTGGATCTTTTGTACATCTATGCTATACCAACACTAAGAAAAAATACCTTTCAAGAAAAAAATAACATACCTCTTCGAAGGAACAGAGAAGACTAAACCACAGGCAAAGCACTCAGATGACCTTCAAGCTCAATAAACAATGCATCCCTTGGAGCAACAAATCAGGCAAAGCTGGAAGGAGTCCTACATGGATGAGTAAGAAGCAAAGAGTTCATGGAAAAACTCAAATGGAAGAAGAAACTTTGTGGAATGTGGGAAAAAGGTCCGACCACTTGAGTGGAATATAGGAACACTGACATGACATGGAAGGGTACAACAAGGATGGGTAAGGCCCACTTGGAGTTAAATCTGCTGAGAGAGGTCAAGGACAACAGAAGGGGCTTCTTCAAAGAGAAAATTTAGGGAAAATGATAACCTGCTGCTGAATGAGGTGGGTGCCCTGGTAACAGTAAGCCTTACTGAAAGGTTTGTTTGATTCAGTCTCTACTGATAAGACTGTACCTCAGAAATTCCACACCCTGGAGATCAGAGAGAGAGTACGGGGAGAGGAAGACTCCACTTTTGTAGAGCAGAGTATGACCACTTGGGCAAACTCATTGTACACAAATATTTGGGCCCCAATGGGATGCGCCTACAACTGCTGAGGGAGCTGGCAGAAGTGTGCTGAACTACTTTCTATCATCACTGAAATGTCATGGAGATTGAGAGAGGTTTCTGAGAACTGGAGGAAAGTTAATGTCACTTCAGTCTTCAAAAAGGGCAAGGAGGAGCTGGGAAACTACAGGCTAACCAGCCTCACCTCTGTCCCTGGGAAAGTGATGGAACAGCTTATTCTGGGTGATATATCCAAGCAAGTGGAAGAAAAGAATGTTATCAGAAAGTAAACAGGCATTCACCAAGGGGAATTCATGCTTAGTCTAGTAGCCTTCTTTGATGTAACCACTGGTTGGGTAGATGAAGGGGAAGCAGTGGTTGTTGTGTACCTTGACTTCAGCTAAGCTTTCGACACCATCTCCCACAACATCCTTGCAATGAAGCTTAGAAAGTATGTGCTACATGTGGAATGTGTGCATAAACTGTGGACACTGAGATGGACTTAGAAATGGCTGACTGGCAGAGCTCAGGGAGTTAAGAGCAGTGGCATGGAGTCTTATTGGATGCCCTTAGGTAGTGATGTTCCACATGGGTAGGTTCTGGGTCCAATCTTGTTTAACATCATCATTGATGACCTGGATAAAAGGATAGAATGCACCCTCAGCACATTTTCTGATGATACAAAGCCGGGAGGAGTGGCTGACACATCAGAAGGCTGTACTACCATTCAACAAGACCTGGACAGGCTAAAGAGTTGGGCGAAGAGGAACTTGATGAGGACAAGTTTGGAGTCCTACACCTGGGGAGGAATAACTGCATGCATCAGTACAGGCTGGGGGATGACCTGCTGGGAGGAGCTCTGTGTAGAAGACCCGAATATCGTGTTAGGTAACAGATTGGCCATGAGCCAGCAGCGTGCCCTTGTGGCCAAGAAGTCCAATGGCACCCTCGGGTCTATTAAAAAATATGTGGTCAGTAGATCTAGGGAGGTCATCCTCTGCCTCTGCTCTGCCCTGATGAGGCCACATCTGGAATAACGTGTTCAGTTCTGGGCTCCCCAATTCAGGACAGATCAGGAACTACTTGGGAGAATCCAGAAGAGGACCACAAAGATGATGAGGGTCCTGGAGCATCTCTTTTATAAGGGAAGGCTGAGAGACCTAGTACTGTTCATCCTGGAGAAGTCTGAAAGGGAATCTTATCAGTACCCCTAAATATCTAAAGGGCTAGTGTTGAGTAGATGGGACCAGGTTCTTTTGGATGGTGCTCAAACGATAGAACAAGGGGCAACAGGAACAAAATGGAGCACAGAATGTTCTTTTCCTAGAACCAGCTACCTGGAAATACTGACAAAACCCCTACAATTTTGTGATTCTGTGACCTGGGCTGCTGAGGATGCTGGGTTGAATGTGGCTCATAACAATAACTACTGTAGCACCATGAAAAATCAACTTGCTTTTCTGCTGCCATGTAAGAGATGCTGGAATATGAAGGTCAATTCTTGGTGCACTGATCTCTTGTAAAAGCTTTGAGTCCTGTGCTCTGCCTTTTCCATCCTTCTTGCCACATCTAGAACAGCCAGCCAGTTACACCAAGACTTTGTCCTTAGCTCTTCATCCTTTGTCTCTTCTTTTCTACTCCTGCTGTTCCTTTGGCAGGAGTTGCCTTGGGCTAGTCAAAACATGAAGCTCCTTTTTAGTGTGCCATATTAATTTTTGCCAACGGTGATGAAAGTTTCTGTTCTGCCTCTGAGAAAACGTAAGTACATGGCCACAAATTACCTCTGTGTATCACAGCGCTGAATTGTGCCCTGACCTTAAGGCATTTCTTAAACCTCCTGTCTTCCAGCAGATGAGATGGGTTTGAGCATATGTTTAATTGCTTTCTTTGAGCGAGATCAAACCTCTATCTCTTTCAAAACAGAAATATTTTAACAAAAATATGAAAAAGAAAAGAATCAAAAGGAAGGAGAGACTGAAATTCTACCCATCTTGTGTATATGAAAGTAAACGAGGTCATTCAGCATTCAGTGACTTTTTTCTTACACGCTTTACCACACACAGTGATTACTCCTCTAGATTTAGATCACAGTCACAGGAGGTTTAGTAATTTAATATTTTAAAATTAAAGTGGCAATTCAAATTAAAAAGGCACAAATGCTATTTAAATACAGTAAATACTGATCATATAATTACATGGTAATTAATTTCTATGTGGTATCCATGTGATTATGAGATGAATATATGACTTTTCTTTCTTCAAAGCAGATCTGCAGCTTACTATTTAATTACTTTTAAATCTCCTTATTTTAATTAAACTATAATCCACAAAAGTCTTTACATATTCTGCCATTGCTTTATGTTTACTTCCAAACAGCCTTTGGTCAGATCTAGTTCATTCCTTGTTAGCATCCTGACACCTTGGTGTACTTTATTTTGCAGAGGAAAAGGGATGCAGGAGTTTATGATGATTTCTTGTGGCTCTACATCTTATCTGTAGTGTACAGTATACTCCAGTTCTACTGGGATTTCTTCCTCTGCAACGTAATGAGATCTCCAAGCTCATTGCCATAATTCAAATTTTCTAATTTTGGATGTGGGATGAAAAGAGGGGCTGAAAGATTTTGCATTCATCCAAAAATATTTTTTGTCTGACTTGCTTATGTTTAAATAGAGCAATACTTAATATCCTTTGTGCTTCCTCTAGGCTTCACACATCACCAGTTCATGTAAGTATTCCAGTGACTAAGACAAAGAAGTTGAAGAAAAAGGTTTCAAATCTCATCAAGCAACATCTCTGTATCCAACAGAAAGGTCCTCCCACCTGCAGCTGAAAAAGAAGTGAGAGAAGGGCATGGATGTGCATTTGGTTATTCTCTGCTCTTGCTGGCATTTAAAATTATCAGACTGCTGTTTCAGTGTGAGGGATGACAATGATATGCATTCTCCCACATACAATGTAAGTGGAGAGAAGACATTATTTGTCTATAGTATGTAACATTGTGCCCTGTGGTTTCAACAGTTGCTTAGGGCTCAGTCAGTGTGCACTGTTCTAATTGAGTACAAGCAACTTTTTCCAAGGTAGAAAAAATGCTGCAAAAAACTGCAAGACGTTTACATTTCTAATTATTTACTGGATATTCTACTATACAGACAAGTTCAGATCTGCAACATAAGGTCCTCCCTGTTAGCTACAGGTTATCTAGGCTAGTATGACAATATTTTCATAATATTGCTTAAACATGGTATGAAAAATACGGGCTAAAAGGATGCATAGCTAATCTGTTGGTATGTACATATAAATATGTATTTTATAAAATTAAATCAATGAAAGTGAATTGAGGAGGTTTTAGGTCAAAAACTGTGGGGTCATTGAGAAACCTTTCTGAGGGAAGCAAATGCCAAGGGGTCTGGCTTCCAGCAAGCTGTGTGAGAGAAACAATTTCTTCTAGTCATGATTCATAAATCATCTTCAAGGCAAATCGTGACTTGTCTGTGATGGCAGCTTCAGCATCATAAGCCGTACATCATTTTAAAACAAATGGCAGCTTGCAATGTCCTTGTTAATGACACATTAATGCTACATTTTTCCTCAGATAATTAATTTTCAACATATCCAAACTTACTGCATCAGACTTGTGTGAATTCTTATTATGTTGCACTTGTTAAAGTCAACAGTGTTTTTTAAAAGCCTCTAAAAATGTTAATTCATGCACAGGAAGTAAGACATGATTCACCATCTGTCACAGAAGGTCATTGGCTATATTTGGATACATTAATACATTCATAGATTGCAAACAAGTAGAGGTGAGCCACCCCCTGCAGAAGAAGCAGGCCCAAATCTTTTTTCTTGTCACTTGGCCAAACTCATAAAATTCATTCTGACTCAGACAAACTAGATGGGTTTGGAAAAGAGAAGCTAGTTACTACCTGCAGTATAACCTTCTAGGATGGACTGTTGTCTGATTCCAGTTCTGGCACAGATATGCCAAGTAAAGATGATTGGCACCTGACCTCTGACTGTGAAGTTTAGGATGAACTTCAGAATACCCACAAAACCACCTGAGCACATTAGAGTACATTTCTTCACTTTTTAAATTTTAAGCCTGTGTTCAAAATGTTCAAAGATAGTAGCAGTTCCAATCTATATTAAGGTAAAGACAGCACTTATGTCTCTCACTGCCCTTACTGTATTGCAGAGCTGCTATGTAGTTTTGCTTCCTTCCGTGATTACTGACTGCTTTTCAGCCTAGTATTGTTGGGCAAGTGCAAGATGCCTCATGATTTACATTGATATCTTTTAAGCAGCAGTTTTTAAGGTGATTTCTGTGAATTTTCTGACTTTTAGAAGATAGAGGAAAGCTGGAAGCTACAGAATAGAGGTAACAGAAGGTAAAGAATCTTCTAAAGCCTTATCAGTTCTCCTCCATGAGGAAACTGACAGAAAGAAAACTGGTTGGAGAAGGATAAGGATGGTCTATGTTAGCATTATAACTTAGATTAAGAGTACATTTTTGGCGCAGCTCTCCTTATTGTCCCCTACTATGCTTTGGTTCAAAGAGCACTCAAAATATAGGAACTAGACTTCCTTCTGAAGAGTCTAAATTGGAACATAAGCTCCATGAGTGTAGGACATGTGATCCAGCCACTGAAGAATGGTCAATCCACGTAAAGCTAGTCTCGTGAAATCCCCTAGTACACAAACAGCTTAAGCTCCAGTTTCTGAGAACCATTTCTTCAAACCTGGTACTAGTGAGATGAACAGTCCTACTGAGGCAGAGGAAGCGTATGAGTGTATGTATCAATGCCAGAAGCAACTCCATAGCCTCTATCATAAACAGTGTGATGGGGAAGCTTAAGACTCTTCCTCCTGACACTAGAACAGTGCTTAAGAAGCAAAACTAATGAATACATTTTTATACCAATGAGTCAGCGAAAGAGATTTCATTTTCCCTTCAGAAGAGTTGTAGTACTGTACAAGATTTCTAAGAACTCAGGGCCTCCAGTAAGCTAACAGGTGATCTTTTTGTCTGTGACCAGCCTCACCTGACGTCTCTCCCCACTCATAAGCCCAGTATCCTCATTTTTACTCCACCTGGAGTCATCATCCTCAGCCCTAGCAAAGCCATGCAAGTATCAGACTTCATGCTTGTGTCTGGCCCTGCTCTCTGGATTTTTACAGTCCCCGTGGTATAAGCAAACTGCTTCTAGAATGGATCCTTCAGCCATACAGTGTAGCTCTGCTACCAGTCCTATCTACTGCCTCATCTCCTGTTCCTCCTTGGACTTCCTCAGTGCACCCTGGACCTCCTTCTTCTTTGCTTGCTATGTTGACAGCTCTCGACTGACTCTGTTAGCAGCATCCAGCACTAGCCCACCTTGCTCAGACACTTTAGGACAGTGAGGGTGACATCTGTGCTGGGTTCGTTCTGGGCTCCCTGCCATCTAACCATCCCTAACTGTACCTTGATACCAGCAAGGTAAAATGGAAGTTTATGCACTTATTCCTCCTTTTTACATTAACATGGGCTTGTTGTTTTTTTCAGCGTCTGTCAGTAGGGCAATAAAATAGGGGCTTCTAGTTTTAAACACATAAGCCTACATCAGTCAGAGAAGGACTGAGTAAACTTGAGGAAAAACAAACATATAAACAAACGAACAAACAAACCCAAAAACAAAAAACCACCAAGCACAAATGAAGATTTAAATATATTTCGAATAGCTTTTTTTTTTTTTTCCTGTTATGGGAAAGAAAATCATAATTTGTTGCAAAAAGAAATAGATCCTCAATTTCAGAGTAGTCCATTATTTTGGAGGAATTATGCTCCAAAGCTAAGGATTCTTTGAACTAGAATCTACCAGGGAATACCTCATTGTGCCATGTAAGTAACTTAGCAACAACTTGCAAATTTCCAGGTGAAAGCCATCTGTCAAGAATGACTCTTTAAACCTATACCACAGTTTCCTCTGAACTTCAGTTGAAAGAATAATTCAAAAAACATTTAGGATTTACTGTATCAGTGAGTGTGAGAAAAAACCTCAAGAAGCCAACATCTCACTAAACCCATAATCCAGCAGTAAAGCGTAGTTTCTGGGTCAGAAGTGGTAAGAAGAGAGACTGAATTGAACACCAAGGGGGAATAATCTTACTGTCTGACAGAAAAAGAAAGAAAAAGCAGACAGAAGAGAGAGAATCTCCTACTGAGGATAACATTTCTGTATGAAAAATAAAATTTACTAAGATTGTATATAATATGTTAAATGTGTCATTGTAGTTTAAATTGAACCATCACATTATGAAGCTTACAAATCTGCACTTTTCTGTCCCTGGAGTTACAGATATTCATCTGTATAAATGTCTTGAAAGCTGTTTTCAAGAAAACATAAGCAGAATCCAGATGAAAGCATATGACTTGAGATGAATTTATTAGGGATAAGGATTCATCTTGTTGCTTATAGTTCTGCTTCCTCTGATCATGAATAGCAAATCAAATTTTGTTCTTTGCTCCTTTGGTTGAAAATCAGAATTTTTAGTTCATACTGTGCCTGACACTACAGTGAGATGATCACTAGTATATATTCTTAAGCACATAATTCAGTATTAAATGTAGAGCTGTTAGGAACAATAAATTCAACAGAAAGACAAATCTATTTCAGCTCGCAAATGCCAATAGCCCTTCCACAAATATGCACAGATATAGATGCACGTAGACACTTTCCTTCACTTCTCATATGCCTTTGTCTTGCTGCATGCTTTGACACCAAGACTATTCCATCTTCAAATTTCTCCTCTTTAGGAAGGTACTCTGAATTTTCTACTAATCATCACATTGATGTTAGGATTTTCCCAGTCCTAACAACCAACCTTTGAGCTGAGGCTCTCCCTTTGCATGATGGTTTATCCATTTTTCAGTTTCTTCTTCGCAGGAGAAGAGGCTTATGTTGTAATGTCTTCTCGTAATAAACCATGAATCTATACATGGAAGTATTTGAAGTTTGTGCTCAACTTGATGAAGGGTAAAATCTTAGATACATTACATCTCACATGCTTGGAGGAGGTGCTGGCCAAGTAGAGGAGACACGTCACATTTGTGACTTTGCTGCATTAAACTTCATCATTTATTAGATGTCAAAACAAAGAATTACATCTACTGAAAACATGAATGCTTTTGTGAGGGATTCTTCTATCACCAGCCAAGAAAACTGATGTTACTCATTATGGAGCTATGATTGGGGTAATTTAGCACAAAAGAGATAGAAGAGACTGTATCCTTTCACTGCACAACAGTAAAAACTTTGTTTATATTTGCCACTCTCTGCAACAGTAATCTCAGTGCATGTATTCTGTAATAACCAAAAACTCCACAGTAAAGTTCAAGTCCAGCTTGCTTCAGAGTAGGAAGGATTCTGCTTGTGAAGATACAGAAGATGAAAAATAAAGAAATATCTGGGAAATGCATATATGAGCTCACCACTTATTCCTTGAAGAATATTTCCTGGCTAGTATTAATCAAACAATGCACACTCCCCCCCACCTCCAAATAAATAACAACAACAGCAAACAAAAAAAACCTACAGCCATGTTTATGAGCTACTTATCTCATGAATTAGGAATAAAATTTTGCACTGTATTGCATTACAGTTTATTTCAAAATACGGATGAGCTGTGGCTTAGATATCAAGTGCATAGGCTTTGCAAGTGGACTATGGACTATGGTTGGTTGGTAAAGCCACAGCAGAAAGGCAAGAAAGGGCAAGGCAAGAAAAGGAAAGGTCAGAGCTGGAGAGAAAAAAGACCTGCTTCATTCTCATACCAGCAGACAGAGACAGTTTGTAAGAACCACTGTTAGCGTCTTTATATCATATGTCAGCCTCTCTGTCTGCTCGGTCTTTTCTGATGTCAAACTCTTATTGTTTAGTGACATGCAGCTGAACATGACTTTAAAGGATTTGGGCTTTGTATGTGAGTGCAATTCCAGCTGATTTCAATCAGGGAGCTGCAGCACCTGTTTCCCTGTCTCGTCATCTCCCTCGCCCTTAACAATGGCATTTATGAAACCAAGGAGCCAGTTCAATGCACTGATCTCACTCAAACTACACTTATGTAAGATGTTATTGTGGGGAAAGCCAGCTATATCATGTTGTTTTATGTGCAGCTTGCAAGCACCAGTGGCACCACAAGGGAATGATTGGAACAAAAAAAATGGGGCTTTTGCATCCTCTCTATGATCAGTTTAAATACTGATGTAAACAGTTCCTGAAAGCACGCTCCAGCACAGCTAGATGCAGCAGAGAAAAAGCGTATACAACATGCAAAGACACTATTCAGGTATACTAGCAATTATGGTAAAAAAGTGTTCATGTCCACTGACCATGCTTGGAGAATAATTGCACTCCATCATAGGATTTTTATTGAAGGGTGATTTATTCTTTTCCTGTAATTAACATAGCCTTGTTCCTGGTCATACAACTGAAGTCTTCTCTGAAGAAATCCCTGAAATAGCTCTACTTGTTCCTTTGTCCTCTACCTGCACAGTTAAAAGGTCTACTGAAAATAGTGGCACAATTTGACTGCCAGTCACATTTACAGTTACAGTAAAAAAGATTTTTCTTACATTTAATTCCCTATATTTCGTGTTGTGCCCATTGCCTCTTGTTTTGCCCATGGGCACTGTAATAAGAACAGTCTGGCTTTATCTGCTCCCATCAGTGATTTATGCATCTTGATCAGATCTCTCCTGAGCCTCCTCCAGGATGAACAGTTCTTCTCTCAGCTTTTCTTCACAGGATATATGCTGCATAGGCCTTAAAAATGCTTTTTGACAGGCATGAGAAAGCTGTATGACCTTGCAGTAGAGTACTCTTTCTGTCATGAACTGCTTCTCTTTCCATTCATTTCTCTTTCCCCAGGTTATGCCCAGCCACTGACCAGGACATACAGTGAAACACTTCCTGTCCTACTACTTGGCTTTGGAGAACTGTGCAAAGCAAACTATGATAACTTCACATGACAGGTTTCTAAGTGTTGTCCCTGAAACCTGAGTCCATTGTTCCATCTCTTTACAGGACCACCATGGGGCCAGACCTCTGTAGGTCTGCACAGTGCTATTTCATGGCAGTTGAGATGAGACAACATGTAATGAAAGTGTGAATTTTGAAAAAAAAAAAAGGCTTATGTGGTTAAATCCTTCCTCATGTATATGCTTTGGTGTCTTTGACAAATATCTTTCTTCATCCTTTTCTTCAATGAATATCTACTTTGGTGCACATTCTACTTATTCCTCTCCATGACACTGACAGTTAATTACTATATTTCAGACTTGAAATTGTTGTATTTAGTTACAGCTACCAAGAGAAGGATGAAAGGGGTGAACAAGAGAAGCTGACAAACAACATATTTTTGTACAGAATCTGGATAAAAGCATTTAAAAATACAGACTCTAGATGATGTAATTGACTAACTTCTAATTATTCAATGTCATTAGGTGTAAATTTTCCTTTAAATTACATAAGAGTACACCTTCTCTTTTATGTGGTAGCTGAAACATTTGAGTGTAAACACAGTGGTAAAGATTTTAGAGATTTTTTCCTCCTTTCTTAAAGAAAATCACAGAAAGCTACCAATGTCAGAATCCTTAATCCCTTTAATTTACGGCCTGGCCTGATAGTCTAAACTTCAAATTGCAGTCCAGTTAGAAAAACAGAGCTATATGCTGCACATTTTCTGGTGCACATGTTGAGCATTTTTATCTCTGCAGGGTTACCATTTGTTAAGCAGGAGCTGCTAGTGTTATTTGCTGACAGTAATAGTTATCCCTATTTGACAGTGATTACCCTACAGCAAGACTCTTCAGACCTTTTTAGACCCTTTCTGTATGATTATGCTGTTCTAATTTATTTATTTATTTAATTGCAGTAGCTCATTTATCATTTCAATTGGGAGCTACCACAGATGCTCCCTATCCCACTAAGAGTTACTGGCTAGCGAGCAAAAGGAGAACAGCAGTTTTTAATTGGTCCTCCATATCTTTCAAACAGGAAAAAATACACGTTCTCCATCCACCCCACACTGGTAATTTCCTTTAATAGTGTTTCAAATGTGGCTGTGTTATTTACAGAGTGTACAGACCAAATTTTTTTTGTTGAAGCTGCACAGTGAAAGAATAAAGGCATAACTCCAAACACCTGCAAAATTCAGCACTTAACTATTAGGAGGAAGATAAAGAAAAAGAATGCTGAGTTAATGGAGGTGGAAATAAGATGATCTAAATGATTCTGTGAGCCAGGTTGCCATTTCATGAGGATTTTATAATCCTCGGAGAATCATGTTATACTGCCAGAATATAATAAGCAAAAAAATTGAATTTCTAATCCGTTAGGAAAGCATCTTTTCATTCCAAATCAGTGCCAAAATAATGAGGTTTTTGCCCATCAAAAGTTCAGAAAAATCTGAATCAGAAATAGCTAAATATTTTGTTACAAGTTAGTTGGACATTAAATTGGATTATCTGCCATCCCACATGGTCTCACAGGAGCTGTATCATAATCTACTTCTTCATAAGCAGTCCTCAGTGTCAGAACTTCAGCTTCCACAGCGTACAGATGCTGATGAATCTTCACATGTTTCAATCAAAAGACTACTATAGGATATCATGAGAGTTATAATCCATCTGGTCAATATAGATTACAGAAGGATTCTGAGCAACTAATCTGCAGATGTTATAAAACTCTTCAGTGACAGAAGGATGTTCAGGTTATTACTGAACTGAAGATAACACTTCAAGCTTGACTAAAAGGGACGTTTAAGTATTCCTAATGGATTTAAAGAAGAAGTAATACAAAAACATGGTTTTATATAAGGTGTCGGACCCCATATAAAAGAAACAAAAATTGCCTGGCCAGCTGTGAGTCAGGTGCTGCCACAAACTGGCCAGGGAAGTATTTGAGTCACTGTACCTGCAGGTGTTCAAGAAATGTTTAGATATTGTACTAAGGGTCATGGTTTAGTGAGGAAATATTAGTGGTAGATGGACGGTTGGACTGGATGATCTTCGAGGTGTTTTCTAACCTTGGTGATTCTATGTTTCTATGAGTAGAAAATAGCTATGAAAAATGAAATAACTTGTTTCCTTCTGTTCCAGTAGAAAATGATTGTGTAGAGTCTCTGCTTGAGGCACTGCCTCTGAAAGGCAAAAGAAGAAAAAATGGAAGTCATTAGCTGGAATGTTAAATAACGTCAGATGGCACAATGTAGAGCAACATGGATGGAGTATTCTGATGCTTGATAACTATAACTGCAATGATCTATTTCTATTTGAGGCTAGATTATCAACTGATTTAAAGTAAATAATTTATCTGAGCAGTCAGTTTGTTTGAGCCAGGCTGAATCACATCAGCAAAGAACTATTATGTAATCAAGACACAATAAAATTGAGTGTATGTGATCAAGGGTCACTGAGGTGTTCCTTCATGCATTTTTCCTGTCTAAAAAAAAAAAAAAAAAAAAAAAACAAAAACTAAGAAAGAGAATTGTCTTATCAGTGCAATATGAATATTAGAGATGAGAGGGCTTTTTATGCTATTTCATACATCTATTATATATTTGTATTTTCAGCATCAGAGGTCTATGTAAAAATTTGGATGATCCCTGGGGAAAAATAAAAAACAACAAAAAAACCTCTCTTATAATTAAAAGATAGATTCTTTTTCAGGCTACTTTTCTTGCTTATGATTTTTGTTTGTTTGTCTATTTGTTTGTTGTCTCTTTTTTAGGTTTGTTTTTTCCTTTATTTTCATATTGGAAAACATGCAGGAGAACATAAAACAGTCCTGTCTCTCATTGCAGTGCATTCTGTTCTTAGGAACTTTATCCATTTGTGTATGATGTAATAAAGTAACTCTTTAATCACCCTTCCTGTTCCTAGGAAAAGGTTGAAACAAGATGCAGATAAGAAAGTATTAGAGTACAGTATTAGAGTACAGTACTAGTAAAGTATTAGAGTATTAAGAAACTGTAAGAGTACAATTAGTGTCACTTGGCATGGCTAGAAAAATAGGTCAAAATCGCATTTGCGCTGTTATTACAGGTTTGGTTGAGGAAGGCAACTAAAAAGGTAGAATAGAGTAGTTAACCACTGACTGCTAAAATTCTGATTTAAAAATTAGAAGTCTGTATTATCAGTGCATTAAGATTCATCCAACCAACAGATCCCAGAAAGTCTTCATCAGTGGAGACCATCATCAAGTAGAAGAGTAGAAAAAAGCTTTCTCTAAAATATCAGTCTCTGAATAGAAATTTCAAAAGCACAATCATTCTGTTTTAGAAATTGTTACAAAATGAGAACATCCTACCAGAGAAATCTTCCTCCCTCTTACCCAGTGAATATTTTGCCAGATACATAAACCAAAGAGTAGGTCTAAGTATGACTATAGTGTAATAATATATGTCATTTGGAAGGTAAGTAATCTGGGTTCAAATTCAGTTCTTCTTTTGACCAGGTGAGGTACAGTTACTTTTCTTTGTACGGGCTTGCATGGTAGTATGCTTTGGATTTATGATGAAAACTCTTGATAACTTGCAATGCTTCCATTGCTGAAGAGCAGTGAGTATGCTGCTCTGCTTGCGCATCAAGGACTTTCTGTTTCTCAGACAGCCCTGCCAGCAAGAAGCTTATGGGCACAAGAAATGGGAAAGGGACAAAGCCAGGACAGCTGACCCAGACTAATCAAGAGGATACTACATAACTCATGGCATCCTGCTCAGCAATAAAGACTGGGTAATGACTGGGGAGAGGAGAACATTCAGAGAGATGGCATTTGTCTTCAAAGAAACAGGATTTACAACCACCATTGTATGATTTGAATGTCCTGATAAAGAGTAAAGGCAGGTGGTTGGCAACTATTTCAAGCTTTATGTTTCTGAATGATGGTAATTACTAAAGATCTCTCAAATCTAAAAGAAAAAGCCAGCCACACTCAAAATGGAAAAAGTCTTATATTTCAATTATCTAAACACCAAGGAAATGATGAATTAATCCTCCCTCAAACTCTGTAGTGGAAATGTTAAATCACAGCCTGAAACAGTGACTGAGCACCTGGTGGGAAGGCAAAGCCAACCCAGGGGAGACCAGATGCAAGCAGTGCACCTGAGAGACTGAAAAGGATGGAGCCAGAATCTACCTCTTCCCAGGTCTTACCTTCAATTCTAAAGAAATATGAATAAAAGGTTTTCCTAACCTCCAGGACACTTTTTTTTTTTTTTAATTATTATAACAGAATTGTATTTTTATATCTTCCTTTGCCCATAGAACAGTGCTTTTCTAGATCTGCTAGACATATATTTCTCAGTGTTGTAAAGTTCTGCTTTTTCAGCTGGTGTACTGGGGCTACCTGCATGTAAGGATTTGACTTGGATTTGTTTACACAGTATGATCGCCAACAGTCTAGTCTTTCTTCCTGAAGTTTTGCTGCTTTTTCCAGCACATTAATATATGAGGGTTATTTTCTCTGTTATTCCTTCTTTGTCTTATTTCTTCTTTTAGCTTGATGTACTTGTTCCACTCTGATGGTTATTTTACTTCAGTGCACTCCATGAAATTCAATACGAGACATCTTTATAGAGATAACGCCATCCCTCTCATAAATCTCCACAGTAAGCTGGATTCGCACTCTGCACAAAAGATTTGGCCTTTGATTATAGATTCCTTATTCCAAAGACATGTGAGAAAGGAAAAATTCTTAACTGTGCAAGCTTTTAGAACATCTTATGATTTGAAATCTTTGTCTCGAGTCATAGAACTCATCAAATTGCTCTCTCCTGTGTTCAGCCAAAACTTCTAACAGTGTCTTATTTCTTTTCTTTTTCTTTTGATTTCCCTCTCATCAAGAAATTTTTAAGATACTATCTCTATTATTTATTTATTTTTTACAAATATTAGCCTTGAGGAATTCTGTATACAAGCTCAGTTCTTGCATCCATTGCATTTTTGTATAAATATTTGGTAGTTCAACCTGACACTGTGATTTCTTTCCCAGGGCTGTGGTGTTCCGCTGTTAATCACAGTCTTTTCCTCAGCATGAATCACACAAAACTGGCTATTGCTAGCATTTTTCTTATATCACATGTTAAACAACTTTTTTTTTTTTTTTTTTTTTCCTGATGGAATACCATTTATTAAGACTTGGGGAGATTTGCTATTGTAACTAGCAATCTAGCTACATGCTGACTTCTCAGTTCCCCTGTTGACAGTTTTCATCTGTAGTTGGATGGTTTCTTTCGTTAAGACTTTACCACATTTTTTAAATTCATGGAAAGTTCTCTAAAGGGAGAGAAAAATAATAATTTAAAATAATATAATTTCTTTTTAACTGATTGAGAGAAAATAATTTTTAAGATTTCTTCCTTGATCATCAGTGTTGCCAGTGTTCTGTCAGCTTGGTTCTCCTTATTGACCAGTAATTTAGTGATTTCCTCCATGTTGTGTGACCTCTGAGTAGCAGCTGATAGGGGGAAAATCTCTTTAACCTTCCTGGAAATACCACGAAATAATTTGGAACAGTGAATCTCTGTAATAAGATGTCGGTGAAATTTATGATGCGAGGATCTACCAAGAATTAGTCTCTCAGCATCATTTAGAGCTGGCATGTCCAACTCGTGGCCCAGTGAAAAATATGCAGCCATGCTTTCCATTGTGATAAAGAAATCTGATAATAGATTTCAAGTTAATAAAAAAATTATTTCTGAGGGTTATTTGCAACTCCATTTTCAATCAGCATAAATATATGATCTGGAAAATTTCAAATGGAATGTATAGAGTTGCAGTCAGGTACTCAACTCAAAAGCCTGGTCATGTCTCTCTATGGAGCTTCATAACACCTATCTTAGCAGAGAGAAATACTCCTCCTTTTACAGCCACACATTATTCATGTCATTCTTTTTGTCACCACACTCATTTGTGAAAAACTGGAACAGTACAATTTCACCAGAAATCATAGAACTGCTCAGGTTGGAAAAGACCTTAAAGACCTTTAAGATCATCAGGTCCAAAATCTCTGACAAACAATTGGAGAGCTCACTATGAAACCAGCCTGATGTTAGTTTCACAAAAACAATGTCATGTATCCCACTGGTTTTGTGTTTTTTGATGCCGATTTTTTTTTTTTATTTTAATAAAAATATTAAAAATCAAACTGCTCTGAAAGTAATGCCTCCTATTTTATGATGTTGACCCAAAGGTGGATTTTTGGTGGTATGGCAGCAGAAGTTGAACCTTCCTGCTCATATTCCATTACATTTTGTTGCCATGTGACAGATGGCAGTAGAGGGGCAGTCTGACACAACAGTGTCTGTTATGGAAGTGTGTATGAAGCAAAGGTGTGGAATTGAATTCCTCCAAGTGGAACAACAACAACAAAAAAAAGGACCCATTGATGAAAACGGACATTTGCTGAATGTTTATGGAGACCAACCAGTAGATGTGAGCACAGTGAGCAGGTGGGTGGTGTGTTTTAGCAGTGGTGACAATGACAGTGTGTCAAGTTGGTGAAGATGTTTATGAAAACAACATGCAGGCTTTTGACCATCACTGGTGAAAATGCATAGCTAATGGTGGTGGCTATATTGAAAGACTATGTTTTGTAGATGAAAATTTTCTCTGTAAAACAGTGTTACTGTGCTCATTGTATCTGTTGTTTCCATGGAAATAAACAGAAGGTATTACTTTTGAAGCAACCCACACATATGAGACCCAAGACAATTCACCTCCACTCAGTGTAGCTCAGGCCAGACAAAAGGTTGGACACCAATGTCTTAGGAGATTTACAATTTTTGTTGTTGTCTCTGCATTTGAGATACTCGTATTGTAGATTGATTCATAAAGCAATTCTAAATTGCAAAATTAGCAGAAGAAATGAAAATGCAATTATTTATGATTACATTAAAAACTGTGATGTTGTTATATGTGAGATAATTAATTATCATATAAGCGTTTGAAATGTGTGTGATTATTTGAAAATGCCAACATTTTAAACTTTTATTATTTGTAATGTTAACTAATAACTGCAGTATACCTCAAGGCTCTATAAATAACTACACAGCATCTTCACTGCTTTTCTCAATCCCTATCTCAAACCAACAAAACAAAGCATAACTCACATATATGAAGAAAATAAGCAGTAAGCATAAATGATAAGTAGTTTAAAAACACAATGGTACTGCAAGGAAGTGACAAAAGTCAAAGCACTGAGCAGCCAAGAACTGCCCAGGAACAGGGTTGTTTTCTTCCAGAAGCAGAATCTAATTTGGGCTCAGAAAACTGTACTCACAGTTAGGAGGAATGTGAAGTCTCCGTTGGCAAACGGTGTTTCACTGAACGAGACAAACAGTCATACATGTAAATCCCTGCTTCAGACTGTCTGTATCTTTTCTCAAACCGATGCTGCTCTTTTGGGTATACATCTGTGAGGCAGAAACACTCATCCTTAAATTGTTCACCAAACTTTAAATGCAGTGGTGCAGCAAGTCATCTCCCCTGTTGGGATGAGCCATTGATGCATCTTCTCTGGGGAACAGAGATACTGTTTTCAAATTAATGTCTCAGAGCCCTGAAAACCTGTCATGTTCAGAAGTTTAAACAATTTGCTTTTCTCTTCAATACTTACAACTTCAGTCACTTCTTTGTTTGAGGATGTGCAGAGTAGAGGGAATGGTAAGACCTCTCCCAGTCTCTTTTCTTTCTGTCTATGTTCTCTTTAGATTTGCTTGACAATGATATTGTTCATTCTGTAAGTGAAATCACAGTAATAATCTTTGTTCAACAATAACCACCAAACTTACTGGCACTGATGATGGAAACAGATCCTGAGATACACATTTTAGAAAAAAAGATCAATATGTATTTTTGTTCTGTTCCTCTTCACCTCATTTTTTATCGTAAAATTGTCACATCATATGTCATTCCTTAAAAATATTGCTTTTTGCCTCTGGCAACCCACAGATCATGTGCACTACTAATGATATTTCTTACTTCTTTTTCTTCTTTCAGAAGTAAACTTTCTCTCTGATATCTTCTCCCTGGGAGAAATGATCTTTTGACAAGTACAGTATGAACTTAATCTCATAACTGAGATTATTTTCTCCTAACATTCACCTCTCCCGTGACTTACTTTCCATGTTGTTAACTTGAGTTTTATGTTGTTTAGGAGTTCTGATAGTTTACAGTAGGTATTAGGACTTGCATAAGCAGTGTGAATTGCATTCAAATTTTCCTGTCTAGCATTTTCTCTTTCTGTCTGGTTTTTGGAGAGAAACAGCTAACAGGAAACTTTGTACTAAGAGACTGAAGCATAATTCAAGTTGTCAGATCCTGCATCTTTATCCTCATAAATTTGCAGTCTGAAGGAGACTTTCTTTCATCTGCACTGGGAGGACTTTGTGCTGAAACACAATAGCTTCAAATCTAGAGTTAGCTCTAAATGAATTAGCAACCCTGATTAAACTGCAGGCTTTTCCACATTTCTCAGGATAGATATAGAAGAAGTAGTAGACTTCAGTTACTTTAGTCCTCACTACCATACATATCTGTGTGGAGCACAATGAACACTAAGGCAGACATTTGGCATGCATTCATTTACAAATGGGAAATATAAAGGTAGTGCAAGTGAGGCAGGAACGAACATTTTCTTAATTGGTCTTGTGCTTCTGATTAGACTTACCCCAATGCGTGCAAAGAAGGTCATGAATCCAGACATATCTTTTAGCTATCAAATCATCCCCCATAGCTGAACAAATCATTTTCTGCAAGGGCTTTCAGCAAAAGAATTTCTTTAACAGCGTAGCAGAATTAAAAGATATGTGAAGTTCATTGAATTGGATGGAATTTGCAGCTCAGGAAGCTTCCAGCACAAGAATAGGCACAAAGAAGGAACAGTCTCCAATAATTTTGTCTTTATTCGTACACTTCTAGTTAGTGGAAGCAGGACTCCAGCTATTTTGTCCTCTGTTTAGCCACTATGTGCACTCCTGTTGTGAGCTGTGCCTTTCAGATCCTCAAAATTTTCAACACACAAGCAGTGATGCAGATATTCTGGCATAAAACAGTTTAGTCGGGTAACTATTCTATGAACAGCTTGGCCAGGATTCAGGAAAGAAGTGAAACAAATCTTGATAGAGAAAGTAGGCATTAGGATATTTACTTTTCCTTCCTTGGTTGATGGAAGTAAAGAAAGCAAACAGAAGAATTTCAATTTAAGAGAGGAACTGTGGTAAAATCTACTAAATTAATGGAATCTGCAAGACTTTTTGCACATACTAGAATGCTCTCTTTTCTTGCAAATATTTAACATTCAAAGCCACACCTAATATTTTATTCTTTGAAGTGTTTGTGACCTTCTTTAATTTACATATAGATGTAGTAGAAGTAGTTTTTTTTAATATTTAACGAACTGTGTTCAAACTGATTGGATTTTTGAATACCGGGAAAACAGCTTTTCTTCATTATCTGCTTCAAATATCAAAGGAACAGGAGCCACGCACCAAGGTCTGGCAGAGGAATTTCAACATTTACATTTATCATAACTCTTCCCAAGCCCCATCCTCACCAATACCACTCCAGCTTAATGCCCATGTTGAATAATATAATTAGGAAATAAAGTCCCTGTTTTTTCCCCAAGGAATATAAAGTGTTAGGTACTTAAAACTGCTTATAAAAAATGAAGCACTAAGGAAAAACAACCCATCAGTCATTGTTACAAGTGAATTAATCTTCTTTATTACCATCTATAAATACAGTTAACGCATTAGTGTTTCACACATTGAGCTCAGAAATGAGAAAATATAAATCACAAACACAAACAGGACTTTCCAGCCACCACATAACACAAATCTTTGTGCATCTGAACAACACTTTGTAAAAAATGTGAGCCTTTTCATATCCTACAGGGCTGAGAACTATATAAGGCTATTTGGTGTCGGCATCTGACTGTTGGAGGACTTCTTAGATAATTTAGTTCACAAAAGACAGATTCTTTAGTGTTCATAAACCAAATGGCATTTAAAGCAGACCTGCTTGCTCCTCTACTAGTGGTATGAACCTGATAAGAATTGTTGGTTGGGTATTACACAGGTGCAAAGAAGACATTTGTCCTGTGTGCAGAGGGTCACATCTCAGTCTTTCAGCAACGCCACATAGCTATGTAGTTATACATTCATCCAAAGCTATGCCCTCCTTCTGCCTACTGCACTTCTTCGAGTTTCACCCTATTCCCACACATCCTCATAGAGAATTCCCCTGCTCCTGGAAATTCTCAGCTGCTCCTTTCTGGTGGCTTGTTGTTGGGTTTGTGCAGATGATGAATAAGACAGATGAAGCAGTCAAAGTTGTGGCTCTTCACTTCTACTATAAACAATATCCCAAAGGTCTGGAAGGTATAAGAAATGAAACTGTAACAAAGATCTACTGCACATGTTTAATATATGCCCACAGTAACAGAGCTCACACCAGACTTCTCCGCTTTGTCAGCTACACCAGTGATGATAGCTATGGATGTTTTGATGCTTTCTCTTCGGCCACTTGGCAATTAAAAGGCTTTTGTAGAATTTGATTTCTTGGAATGCATGTAATTAACCTGAGGTGAATTTTACCTTTGGCAACATGCTATCCCAGCACTCCTCTACATACCAAAGTACTCATTGTACATATCCTCATAAATGGGCACAATCAAATAGCTGAAGTTGCTTACTTCAGGCAGGATGTTTCCAGCAAGTAGTTAATGAAAACACCCCATATGCAGATAATAACAGCAAGTGAATATGAGCAGCCTAGTTGAATGAAATTGTGATTAATCTTCACTAAAATCCCTATCTGCATGGCAACGAGGCATGACACAGCCCTGCAGCAGGTCAGAACCCAAAACATGCCTCTAAAAATGAAAAAAAAATAAAAAAAGAAAAAAAAAAAGAAAAATAAAAAAAATAAAAAAAATCTGATATAATTTCCACGTTATTGTATAGCAAAATGAGGCATTTTGTGGCTTTCCACTCCAGAGCAGGAATTAAACTGGAAAATGATAGAACAAAGTTATGTGATGCAGATTTGGAGTACATACAGATGAAAAACAGCTTATATGGCTTTTGGGCAACATGATTAACTTTTAGGCTGCAGAATACTATCATAAAAGGCTTGGTAGACTAATTAAAGTTGGAATTTACAGGACATATCTTTTATTATTCAAATCTCACCTGATTTTATTCACTTCCTTCTATGTATCCAATTTAACTAATATGAGCAATAAATATTAATCAGCTAAAAGATTTAAATAATTCAATCAAATATATCTTCGCACTTTCCTTTCTCCTAATAAGTTCTCCTAATAAGTTCATTATACTGGAAGTGTTCTAGTTGAAGAGAACAAGAATCATTTTGCATTCAACCTTTGTCTCACATAAATGCCAGGAAAAAATGCCTTTTTAATAATAAATTAAAAAACATTACCATTCACAGATGTGCAAGAAACAACAATCAATCATCACTCATGTTATTATGCAAATCATATTATATATTTATTATATATTTATATTTTAATCATCCAGAAATAACGATGAGCACATAGCATCCTGGGTGCTCAGCACACTGGACACAGGACACATTCGTGTTTCAAAATAAAGCAGTTTCATCACTACTTGTGTTCATAAAGTAATAACAAAGATAATAAATTCTTGATTGCTAGCTTCCACTGTTGGCTTCTATTATCTCATTCATTTTAGTGTCATTCCAATACATAATTGCAAAGCCACTATGGAAGCCAGAGCATATTTTAAAAAAAACAAACAAACAAAAAAACAAACAAAAAACAACTGCCCATACTGGAAGACTGGTTTAGAGGCTTGCTGCTGATTTCAGCAAGTAGAATGGTTTTATTCACACTTGAAATGAGCAAGAATATGAGGAAAAATATGAAACTAAAATTGCTTTGAGAAGCCATTCAAACTGGGTAGCATATAAATGGCTATGATGTGGGTTAACAGACTCTAAATAGATGTAGGAGGAAATGGCCTGATCTGCTCTGGAGATCTGTTAGAGCTGGTTTCAGTCAGCTCTTCAGGGATGATCAGGTAGATAAAGTGAACAAGATGGTAATTTGAAAACGGTCTTGAATGGAGCTGTGAAAACCAATGAGTCAGATGATATGACACAAAGAAACCCGGAGAGATTAGAAATCTGAGCCAAGAGGAGTGAAAATGAGTTTCCTCTTCAGAAAAAACCTAGTATACCTGGGGAAATCCAATTAAAAACGGATGCAAAAATACTTATTCTGGTGTATAAGTCTGTGTTAGATAAATAATATGGAAATCTCATGGCTAGAAGTTGACAGAGACTGAGGCAGAGGTTGGCAATGTAATATGGCTGCAAAACATACTGACAAAGCTTAGGGTTGTATCCAAAAATGCAACACAATATGGAACAAGACGGCATGGGATTTTCTGTCTGCATGTGGTGTACCTCATGGTTGTCTCCCAGGATGTTAGTCGAAGAGATGTTAAGAAACTTGAAGGAGTGTGTAGAAATGTAAGATTATTTGCAATTAAATCAAAGATTTTGAAAAAGTAATTCATGAACTTTTTCTGTGAAATAACTCTGTAAGTAACAAAAAAGACATTGTCATTTCACAAATGTATGTATGCTCATATGCATACCAGAAACATGCAATACATCTTCAGTGGAAGAAAATAGCAATTTACTGCACAGTGTTGTGACAATAAATAATAAAAAAAAAAATCTTCTACACGCATTCTCTGCTAACTTAACCCTTGAGAGCTCTAATCCTACAAATCAGATCTAGTTAATATTTCAATTAGAAATTAATATGAGAACGTATTACTATATGAACACAGTTCATGCCATAATTGCTCTCATACTATGTTAGAAATGATGCGGCTACATCTGTTTTGATTACTAACCCTTTTGTATTACCTGAAGTGACTGAATATAGGTACTTCAAATCTATAAAGTTGCACTGATACTTTAGAAAAGCTGAGGATCAAAATGGGATGTAGAGAAGGCTGAATTTCATGTTTGCCACTTTAATTAAAATTAAAAGAATAATCTGTGAAGAAAGGATATCATAAATATTCTCCAACAAATTAATATAAAGAAGAAAGATTTTTTGAGTCCAGTCATTGCTAATCAAAAGCAGCTTAAGCTTTTGTCTCTGGGCCCTGCATGGAATTCATACTTTGATGTTGAGTGAATGAATGTGCTGCAGAGATATGGAATTTTCATTAAAATGTTGAAACATTTTATGGAGTGTAGCAATATGCAGTTGTAGCTTACTTCCCTGAACAATTTCAACACTAACAAGTAATCATTGTGTTACATCTATTTTGTGATGATATCACAACTAATTTTTAAAGTACCACAGCAATTGCTGAAAACTTCTGATTCTCCTAATTGTTTCTCAACTGCTTAAACCATTTTACAAAAAGAAAGACATTTCGAGTGTCTTGAACTCATATATGCACTTCTGGTCAGGCTATATTTGATTTTCATTTGAGAATCCTTGCACAAGATGATTTGGAAATTTAATGTGGAGGAAAGATACACAGAATTCTTAGTTTCCAATTACAAAAAACTAAGGGTTTTTTTCTCATCTTGAGATAGATTTCTTCAGGTATGTCTTGAAATGTTCTACTGCATTTTCCTGAAACTCCTAAAAAGGAAAATCAACTCTGTCATATAACAGCTGACAAACTACATGGAACGTATAGTATCTGCAAAATCCTCTGTATTTCAGAAAATGTACCTGTATTACTCAAAATAATAACCACTGGCAGGAACTTTTCTCATGACTGAGCTTGCACACTTTTAGCAAGTCTCACCTAGGGCTTGGATTGAAAGAAACATAATAACTTGTTTAAACATAGGTTTCCATACATAATTTTTTACTACTCTTAACTGCCTTGCAGAATTTAGACATATTCATGTTCCTCCGAGGTGCCACCAGTAAGTATTCCTTATGATAACCACACACTTGCAGAACAGGCACACATTCACATAGCCTAAGTTGGAAAATAAAATTACAAGCTCCTTTGTAAAAGAATGGATATTTTTTTCTGTTTTCCAACATATGGAAACAAATATTTTCATTATTAGTATTATTTTGAAAATGAAAAATCTACATGTTCTTGTTTTGTATGGTTCTGTTTTCTTGAGTCTCTGCTGCACTACGTGCAAGCACACACACATATAAATCTACTCCAGAATTTTCTTATGAGATCTCCATCAGCTAAAAAATAATAGAAATACTCATTGTGTTTAAAAGCAATTGAAAGTGCTCTTAATGGTTTCCAAAGAAATACAAATAAATTCTATATAATAATTGTACATAGTTGATTCATTGCATAATTTCACTCTTGACTGTTATCACAGTTTCTATGTTTTTGTGTGCACTATGTGCTACAGCAGAGTATCAAACCAACAGCTTCAGAACTGCAAATCTAGCACATACAACATAGCCTATAGTTGATAGAACATAAATATAGCTTTCTTATTGCTTCTGGCTGCATGGATGATCTTTCATAAGCAATCTGAGGATGACTGAACAGTGGCAGCCTACATGTGTCTGTTTAGGAGGTCTTTTGTATAAAAATATCTTTCCTTAGGAAAGGAGTACTATATCTCAGGCTTTCCTCAGAAAGGGCAAAAATTGAATTTTCATAACTTGAGGGAGTTCAGATTTCATTTTTCAGTTTAGTTCATTCAGAGCAGCAGAGTTCCATATCCAAATATTACAAAAGATGTTAGTGTACTCTTATTAGGAGCTGATTGAAACCTACCTCACCTTCTTCTTTAGATATCATCAAATCAGTACAAGCAAAACAAAGAGGCTCTGTAAGGATCTGACATAAACAAGGATGATTATGAGAACTGCATTTAAACAGTATTGCTGATAGTTCATATTTAATTTGCTTCTTTGGACTAGGTTCTCCTCATGAAGCTGACCCAGTTTATGCTTATGTTGCTTACTGCTTCCTTGAGCATCCATTTACTAAATCAGAACTCAGTCTCCAGTTTGAAGTACAGTCTACAGTTTACAGTACTGATCAGGCTTCAGATGAAATCTTCTTCTACCTTGTGCGTGCCAACACTTAGAGCTTGAAGTAACATTTTAAGTAAAACACACAATCCCATTACTTCCCAAGAAATGACTCTTAACCTCCCCATTTAAACTCTTTTTATTAACATTTAAATATATATGCATATGTGAAATAGAACCTAACACCCTCATATTCAATAATCTATGTTTTTAAATAAGAGTATAAAGCATAGTAACTGTGCTCCATATAAAAAAAAAAAATAAAAATAAAAAAAAATTCTAGAAACTTGGCATATTCTATACCAAGTGGGCATCTTGGTAAGGAAAACAAGCAAATGCAGTTCTGCAGCATTCAGGCAGATTACACTGAAACATTTCTCAGATTGCTTGCTTATTGCCCAGAATGAAAGACTGAAGTAAATGCAGGAATATGCTGGGGGTTTTTTCTGCATCAGAATTCTGAAAACCTGAGTCTGTACATCTGAAGGGTACCCAGCCATGGGCTAGTCACTGAAGCAATAATATCACGCTGGAAACTCTAAACAGATGTTAACAGCTGAAAAAAAGAAAAAATCAGCATCATTTTCAGGACTTTGTCTAGTTGGTATTAATGAGCATCAGAGATATCTCCTGAGGCTAATGAAATTTTTAAGGAAAAATGTGAATTTTAGCATATTCTGTATTTCATATTTTATAGATTACAGAGAATAACTTTCTATTTACTCAGACATGAAGATAGGTGAGAAGGAATGTTAGCAGAGGATAATCAAAGTCTGACAGACTTTGTTCGCATATCAAGCTTACTTCCTTCTCAGAGCCCTTTCTGGAACATGAAACAAGTAAATTTAATCATGTATTTTATTGTACGTGGCTATATATGGGTGCATACCTGTGTGGACTGAGGTTTGTATTGGTGTCTTTTGTATATTTTTTCTTTTTCTTTCCTAAGTGCCAGCAGCATAATATTACTGCTGTGTGGTATAACACCAGTCTGTACCCAGCAATCCAATCCTCCAGACCTAAGGCAATATCTCTACAAATGTTCTGAGGAAGCAATTTAATCAGTTCACTGTATCAGTAGAATCAACAGCCCAAAAGAGACTCAGGTAGGCTGTGAGAGTGGCCATTATACTGTATCAGAGCACAGGCTTGCCCATGTATTTGCCCTACGGTAACAGGGCTATAATCAGCTGTAGCTGACAGATTAAAAGAGATGACCCAAACTCATCATGGGCAAAAGGGAACATGCACATAAATGAAGGCAAGACTGTACTATTATTCCAATTATAGTTTTAGCAGTCTAATAGCATGAATTATCTAATTAATTGTCAGAGCCCTCAGTGCACCAAAGTGTTTAAATTGCTTTGAACTGCTTGCACACATACATCATCTTCCCACTGGTCATAGAACCATAAAATCATAGAATGGCTTGAGTTGGGTTGTAAGGGTCCTTAAAGATCATTTATTTCCATTGCCCATGCTGTGGACACAGTTTCTACTCAGAAACTGATCAGGCTTCCTATCTCCCCATCCAACCTGGCCTTGAATGCCTCTAGGGATGCCTCTAGGGATGCCTCTAGGGATCCACAACTTCTCTGGACAATCTGTGCCAGTGTCTCAACATGCTCTGAGTAAAGAATTTTCACCGAAAATATAACCTAAATCAACCCTTTTAGTTCAAAGCCATTCCCCCTTGTCCAGACCACATAAAAGTTTGTCTCCTTCCTGTTTATAAGCTCTGTTCAACTACTGGAAGCACTCAATGAGATCTCCTTAGAGACATCTCATTTCTGGGCTGAACAAGGGGCTCCAGCCATCAGGTTATCCTTGTGGCCGCACTCTATCAGTTCCATGTCTCTCTTGTGATGCAGGCCCCAGGCCTTGGTGCAATACTCCAGATGGGGCCTCACAAGGGCAGAATACAGGGGAACAATCCATCCTTTTTTTAATGCCCCTCTTTTGATGCAGTCCAGGATTCTGTTTGCTTTCCAGGCTGCCAGCACACAGTGCCAGCTCGTGTCAGGCTTTTAGTCCACAAGAACCCTCGAGTCCTTCTCCACAGAGCTGCTCTCAAATAGTTTATCTGATCATGGATACATGTTGAGAAATGAAGACTTCCTTCCCATTACAGAGAAAGTTCTACAGCTGGGATAAAGAATGTGTGGAATGAGATCCCTATTTCACCCGTGCCAGATAGCTTAATCCTTTACATATCCAGTAGGAAACTTTTGTAGAGGAGATTCACATCTACCTGACTGACCTGACATCAGGATGTGGCTTGTGTTATGCAAAAAATAGTCCTCAGTGAATTCTTTCCACTTTGAGCACATTTAAACAGGGATAGATATGAAAGCCCTTGAATACCAGCTTTTGTGGTGGAAATGATAGATAAACCCCCAGTCTTTTATAACCCAGACAAGGAATCATCCATTATAGCATAAACAGCTACACAAGAGCCAAGGCACAACTTGCCTCCTATGACAGCAGTAAAAATGCACATTTTCTATTGAACCATTGTCTATTCTGTTCCAGACAAGGGTGGCTCAGAGCCCTCTAGTTCTTCCTCATCTGTGCTTCAAGTTATAGTATAGAACAGGACTCTACCCTGAATCATCTGGAAAGAGCTAGTAACACTGGAAATCTGAAGTCTTTCAATATTTGTACATTAAGTATATTGCTCAGTTCTGTAGAATGAAAATAATGAGTAAGAAGTGGAAAAATGAAAGATCTACTATTCTGGAAGGCTAATCTGCTATGAATATCAGTTGAGAAATTTGAAATCAACAGTATACCAGAAACATCTAATATTCACTCACATATGCTGCCACCTAGAGTCCAGCATCAGGACATTATGGAAATGTGGATAATAGACTATTAAGAAATAATATCTTATTTGTGTGGTTATTTTAAGAAGTAGAGAAAGATGAAGGCGCTGGTACTTAGGGGATTATGTGGCAGGAAAAAGTGAAAGACCAAGCAAGCAAGGAAACTTAAAGCCGAATTTTTAAATGTCTTGCTTAAGAAATCTGTAATGGGAAAAAATCAGACCTTACACTGAAGAATGGAACTTGGCATAGGAAAGAAAGAGTCACTGTTCTGTACATTTATCAGAGTACTTTAAAAATATACTTATTTCCAGTTCAATTTTCAGGTCTGCAAAATAATGGTCAGCAAACTAAGAGATGTTCTACTTGAGCAGCCTTGCCTTCAGTTTTGATGAAAAAGCCTGTCAGTTCTCAAGAAAGTCTTAAAGAAAGTATATTTAAGCTTCTCTACACCAACAGAATATTGCAGAAACAAAATATCCCCATGAGGTAACCTAACTGGAAATCCAAGGCAGCCTGGAAAATGAGCTATCCTGCTATGCTTTAGAAATTGCAAACAGCAGCAACCCAGTTTCTCAGTAAACCTGAAGGGGCTGGCAGCATTTGCTACAAGATACCTAATTCAGTGTGCCTGGACTCTCACACTGTGTGTAATTTGCTTATAAATGAGCTATGAACTTGGATCTCAATTTACACAACAGGATATGGTATGATTAAATGTGTCTGGATGCATTTGTAATGGGATTATAGATTTCAATTAGGAGTAAGAAACTCTCATTACAAGGTAATACTTTTTCAGATATGTTTTAGCAAGCTGAATTGGGACAATGAACAGGAGTGCTGTTGAAAAGTCTTATTTCTTTCTCCCATTTACTCCTATATGTCTGCTTCTCCACACTGTTTTCAGTAGGGGTATTTAAGCATCACTTATATCTATTCTGTCCAGAGTGCATCTAAAGGAGTCATTTTACAGAACCATGCATACACAGAAAATTTTTTCTCTACGAAGATTCATAGCTTGAACTGCTTCAACCCCCTTGTGTAAAATTGAGGGTTCACGGACTGCGGTCAATTCTCTTCTAATGTGTGGATTCAAAACTCTGTTGCTTATACCAGAGACAGAAAACTGCCCTAGAGGCATGTGTCTGAGCACGACTTGCAACTGTGCAGCGAAATTTTCTTTCCACCAGGATGTATTAATTCAAAACGCTTAAGGGAAACAATACTTTGCCTTTACTGCTCTCCAGACCATAACCAGGAAGTCTCAGAAGATGGCACCTGACAAAATGATGCTAGAAGGTGTATTAGCAGTGCTGCTTTGCTTGGATTTGTGCCCTGGTCTTGAATAGTTTTGTGTCCTCAGAAAGCACTAACTTAAGACAGGGTGAAAGTAGGATCACAGAATTGTAGGGGTTGGAAGGGACCTCTAGAGACCATCAAGTCCAACCCCCCTGCCTGAATACAGCTCTTTCTGAACATGATGCTGTTCTTATGGGTAAGAAATACAGTTTGTTAAACTTTATTTAATGCCCTGATTTCTCCCACAAAACGTGAATGCTGAAGGAGATGGTGAGAACAAGTCAAAGCAGACTAATCTGCCTGTTTCCTACTAGAAGCTTAGTTAATAATTATAAATTAAAACAATAATAAAGTCGTGATGGGTGAGAGAGTAAGATTCTAACATCCATGCTGTCATGAAAACCACTCAGTCCCATTCAATATCTTTAAAGAGTAGCAGGAATGGAACAAAGAGAGTAAATGTTTATGTTAGCAAGCTATTAGCAGTTTGTCTGGTACCTTCCTTGTGAGAATCAGATGAAGATGTGATGTCACAGCTATTTCTTTATCTTTATTCCTCCCGTTTACTTTCTTGAAAAATTAGGCTCCTAAGGATTATTGAATGTAATAAAGCATATGGGCTGATATATATACATATACTTATGCTCATGACAAAAAGGACATGGCCACTGTTATTTCAGGCAGACACATCACACTTTGTGCAAGAGAAATATCACTCAGTGTTTCACTTTACCTGAATCACTCTTCTCATCACCACCTGACAATGAGCAGCTAACTGTACAATTTTCTTCCTTACATGCACACAAAGAACTTTACAGAACATGGCAACGAGTTCTATTGTAGCAGATTTTCACATTCTAAAAGGTCGGTATCAGAGAATGGAGAGGAGATAAAGTGACTAGAAATAAGATTGAGTTTGCAGTGGTTAAAGAACATATCTTCTTTTTCCTCATGTATTATTGTGGTGGTTGGAGATGCTAATGACTACATAGACATCCAGCCTAGTTATGACATAATCAGTCAATGGATTGCACATGCTCCAACTCTATTCCAAGTCAGAATTAGTATGCATCAGTTTTTACTGCACTGGAAAATTCAGTTTGTATACACTGCTAATGCTCTGTTGCAAACAGTATCAGAACGATTCACAGGCAATGTACTGAAGTTCTATTCTTGCCAAATGGAGCAATGGATTGACAATCTTTTTTTGTATCTGCCATAATATTCAGGCCAGTCTTTTCTTCTGCAATGGAAAGCAAACAGTCTTCTAAATCAAATTAATTTTAAACAAAAGGAGATAAATTCTGTCCATTCATTACATTCACATGTTTCTGTTCACTCACTACAGTATATGCAGATATTCATCTTGTAGAGCAAGGGAATATCTGGTTCAACTTTTTATCAGTTCTCTGAATAGTTATTTTGAACCCATGGAACTGAGAAGAATACTGAGAGCAATCTCGTTTTCTACACGAACAGCACCACAATATACAATCACTAAGCACAGGCTGACCATATGGTCTCTTATACATCCCTTGTTTGATGGAATCCTAGTTCAAGTGTACATTTCATTCTCTGAAAGATACAGAAAGGTGTGGGGAAGAACACACAGGTAACATTTCCCAAGCCTCCTGAAAGATTCAGGTGAGGAATCATCATTTACTGTGATAGGAAGGAGTCACCAATATCCTAGGGACACCTCTAACTACTTCAGCAAATGAGAGAATGGGAGGACAAAAGGCTCATGAATTGAACAGACAAAAGGAATTGATGAGATTAATTTATCCTGAAAAGCAATCCATAGGGGAAATCAATTTTAGAAGATATACATGTGTTTCTGAGAAGCATTCACCTATATCCTATTTTCCAGAATACAAAGCAAACAATGTTAGAAGTTCTCTAGACATAATGTCAGAGGACATAAATAAAATAATTTTATTTAAATAGAAAATAGAAAATAGACCAGATGATACCACAGAAAGTACTTCCTTCAGAGGTTATTTCCCTTACATCTGAAACTGAGGTCTGACCTACAGATCCTTCATTCTGCCCAACTTCATAACCCTTTCTCTAGCTCTCTCAGCATTCTGCTGGCCATACAGAAACTCTCCAGAGGATGTCAAAGACACATAGACCAGCCTTGACAGGCTTGAGTGTCTTGATATGTAGTGTGGTCCGTAATCTCATAGCAGCACATCTTAAATGGCTTACATAATTCACCCATGTAATTTACACCAAGCTGTTTGAATTAGCACTGACACAAAATCATGGAAACATGAAAGGTGATGGAACTAACAGAACAGTTTTGAAAGTGGCACTCAACTCCTTTTCCTGTTCTTCTTACCAGTTCCCCAGACTGACATTTCCTATTTAGCATTTTCCCAAGATTTCCATTTATGTTACAGTACTGTTTATGACAGATGCTCTTGGGTGCTGTTTAAAACAGATGCTCTATATTCAATCCCTTACTCCAAAGTTAAAACTAAAACCAGAGAAGTACAAACATGATGAGATTCATTCAGTGATAGGATTTACATATAAAATCCAAAAGGTTGCTGCCACTGAGAATCAAATGTCAGATGTCATAAGCAGTGTTAAATCCTTTACAAAACATACAGACATGCTTTAATGTTTTTAATTGGAGTGCATTCAAGTTTTATAAGTTTTTTAGCATAGAGAAAACAAGAAATGTTTAAGATTACATACTAAAAGATTGCACGTTCTTTTTTTTTTAAGGAACCAAAGAAGAGAGTATTGGATCTGTATTCCCACTAACCCTTGCCTTCTTCTAGCAATTGCAACACCACTGTATTTCACGTGAAAATATAGTGATGTTCTTCAGAAAAAAAAGATTCCTCATAATTATTTAAATGCATTATTTCCAGGGCTAATTGTATTAATGTATAATTCCTTGTATGAATTAAAGCACTTGCTGTTCACCTATTTTACACCAGCAGGTGAAAGCAACTATACCAACAGCTACTCAGGTGTGCTTGTCCAGGTGTACGGCCAGGCTTTTTTAGCAGGTGGCCTTTGGAACTTACGCTTGATTCAATGAGGCTGGAAGACGTCTCATCCTCGGTTAATAGGGTGAGGCAGAGAGCATTTTTCATGGGACTGGAAAGCAATTTCAGTGGATTTGCAGACATAGAAGAGAAAGCATTGATGTGTTTTCTTTGGAAAGATAATTAACACATTATGTGAGCAAAGAACCCTCAGCACCCCAAGGAAAGTCATACATGGCTAGAAATGCAGAGGCAAATTCTAGTCTGGGTTTACAAATCCCCAGGGAGCATAAACACAAAAAGTATGTTTAATGTGGGCATGCATGTGCATATTTAAATTATCTACAAAGAGTTTTTTTCTAAGCATGGCCTTAATAAGTCATTTGAACAGCTCTTTGAGTCACAAACCAGCTTCCAAAAGGCACAATATTTTAGCGCGCTTATTCTTTTTTTTGTATTCACCTTTATTTTGATTCCTTACTCAGCAGAGAATTGAATAACAGCAGAACTCTGTCTGTGCCTTTTGGGCTTGCCGTAAGGGAAACAGAGATGATCAGGATAATATTTCTGACGAGCACTCTGTCAAGAACTGAAATATATAAAAAAGGATGACCAACTTTCTGCTGTGGGCCAGCTGTGCCTGTTCAACTCACAAGGCTTTACTCCTGCTGACAGTGCAGCAGTAACAGGGACACAGTGTGCTTACATGAAGACCATCTCTCATGCATCTCAGGTAACTGTAGGGACTGCATGATCCAAATCAATTCACACCCACTGGGAAGCATGGGCAAAATAAACCATTGCAGGAATCAGGAATTCTCATTTCTGAGACAAAGGTTTACTATCTGACAGATCTCACATATTTAAGATTTAATAAAATAACTGTTCTCTGCAGATGTAAATCTTTCCATTATATTAATATCTGACACCCATTTCTGTTGTGTCAGATTTCCTTTTCTATTTGATTTGGTATTCACTTCTGAAGTCATACAGCCTAGGCAGCTGATTTGTCCATGAAAATGTAACACAAACCTAAAAATAAAATAAAATAAAATAAAATAAAATAAAATAAAATAAAATAAAATGGAAGGGAATATATTCCTTTCCACAAGGATCTTCCATTCTAAATAAATGAGCAATGCAATTTAGGTTCATATAACATGAAAATCCAAGCTTTATCTCCAATTTAAAGGTGTTACCTCATCAAGAAAAGTGAACACATGTTTATGTGTTAGTTTTTTAATTTCAAAAATAACTGCATATCCAACTTGAAGGTGCTTTTCCTCTACTTTTAAACAGGCTTCTCTGCTGTGAATTTATTTTGTACACTGCGTAACACATTTGTGTATATATATGAGTTTCTCAAAGGCTTGTGAATGAAAAGCTCTATTATCAATACTGAGCGGCACCTACAAAAATTCCTTGACATTTAAGTTAAAGCTTTCTTTTTTGCAAGATCCAGGGGTAAAATAGTGGGACTCTGCCATTGTCTGGATGCCTTTCATTTCTGTGCATTATTATCTCCAGTCTATTAAAAAGCGATTGTTTCAGCTGCCTTCAACCTGCCTTCATATCACATAACCTGCACATCTCACAGCCCATTGCAGAATAATCGGAGTTTTATGAGAGCATATTTAATGCATTCATGCACTTACACTTAGGGTATTTCATACTTCACACCATTAGGCATTTCAGCTATATGAAACTTGAGTGCTGGTCATCTTAAAGAACACCTGGGTCTCCAAATTCATTAAATAAACTGTCATAAAAAATTAAAAGAGAAAAGATTTAAAGAAGTCACAGCTGAGGCCTAGATGATGGGACAGAGTGCACCCTCAGGAAGCTTGAAGATGACACAAAATTGGGAGGACTGATACCATCTGGATTGCAACCCCAGCAGGCTATAAAGTGGGACTAATGGATTCATGAAGCTCAGAAAGTGAAAATGCAATGTCCTGCCAGAGAAGGACTTCAGGGTCCTTGTAAACAACAGATTGACCATAATCCTGCAACACTCCTTCACAGCAAGACCACCAAGAGCATCATGGGCTGCACTGAGGAAGGATTACTGGAAGCAGGGGAATGAAGATTCTCTCTTCTCAGCCCTCGTAAGGCCATGCCTGGAATGGTGTGTACAGTTTTAAGCCCCCCAGTAAAAGAGGAATATGGACATTCTGGAATGAGTCAGTTGATGTACCACAGAGATGAAGAACAGTCTGAAGTTTCTTCAGAGGTGGAAGAGTCTGGAGTAAAAATAAAAGGCTCAGGGAGGATCAGATCAATGGATATAAATACCTGAATGGAAAGAATGAAGAAAAGGGAGTAAGATTCTTCTTAGTGACATGATAAAATGTGGTGGGCTGTCATGGTTTTATGGTTTTCGTTATTGGTATTCCACATCAGAACATTGTGTAGTGCACTGAGAGTTAAAGAGCTAATGCTCCAGTTCTGGGGACTGATAATATTTCTGGGTACCTAGTCCTCAGAAGAGACGACTTCACTTTCCATTTCTGAAAGATAAAACTACTCATGAGTCATAAGATTTTCCTTTTTTTTACTGCTCACCTCTGCAGTGTGTGCTCCCCAGCCATCTCACCTTCAGCTTCAGAGTAGTCTTCAGTTTTGAGCACTCATTTTATCTGATTTATTAGCTTCAATTCCAATTATATTGTATTATATTGTGATATCTTGCATTCCACTATCATACTTAGTAAGTTAGGGTCCCTCTGCCCCATTAACCACAGAACTGGACAAACCAACCCAAAACCATTGACATGGGCATGAGTTCAAATATGAGGAACCCTATTTATACTAAAGAAAATTCTTTCTACTCTAAGAGTGGCCAAACACTGACAGATGTTTCCCAGAGAAGCTGACGAATCTCTACTTGAAAACATTCAAAACAGAGCTGGACAGGATTCTGGATAACTCATTCTATTTGACCCACCCAAGCAAGGGGGATGTACTAGGTGATCTCCAGAGGTTCTTTCCAACATAAATGATTCGGTGATCTTGTGAAAGCAGATGCCTGCCACTGAGATGGAGGAAGCTGCCTTTAAGGAGGTGTCTTTAAAAAGCATCAATTTTATCAAATCTGGACTCTTCCTAGACCTTAACTGAATGAGTTTAAAGTTTTACTCTAGTAAGAACATCAACCTGCAGTTTCAGGAGAGAACATAAAGAGTGAAACAGTAAGAATGTAAACCTAGAAGACAAACAATAATCTCAAAAAATATTCCTTTAATTAAAAGGAGAAAAACACAGCCACTAAGTTAAAACTCTTAATTTCAGATCCTAAACTCAGATTTAACTGAACATTCAGAAATGCTATCACCTGCCTGCTTGTCAAGGAAGTTAACTGAAACTCCATTTGCAGTACCTGTATGCAGCTCTCCAGGTTGCTGCACTCCTGTTGTGCCAGTAAAACAGCAAACAGAAGTCAGGCAAAAACACCTCAAATTGTTGTCTAAGACTTACCCTGTAAAAAAATAAAAAATCCCTCACATGCCTCCTGGCTGTAGCTCATTTAATGGAAAACTATTATCACCACATACTCCTTCTGTCCATGCAACCTCACAGCAACCTCAATTAAAATTATAAGAATTTCAAAAGAACAGATATACAACTCGCAAGTTAAACCAGCAATTCTCAGTTTTGACTGATAGGATAATTGTGGTGAGCACCTGACAATATTCTAACATAAAACAGTTTTGTTTTTGTTTTGATCATTTGTTTGTTTTCCAGAAGGCATTATAGGTGTTCTAAGCAGCCTTGATATAGAATTACAGATGAGGAATGTTGAAACTTGACTTAATCCTGTGATATTTGGAGACAATACCAAAGGACCAGCAGAAACGTCCACCCTTGGTAAGCTAAACCTAAGCATTCAGTGTCAATGCAGCTTTGATGAAAAGCCCGAGAGCTTGTTAGCATGTTCTCAGCTGTGAACTTTCCAATTATGAAAGGGAAGATTAATATCATCAACTTCAGTCACCTGGAAGTTGACTACTTCAAAATTAGTAACCCTAAGCTCTCTATATATCAAAGGAATGGATGAAGCAACTCTAGAGAGTAATTCATCTCATCTTAAAACTAGTGTTTTAGACAAAATGAATTTCTTTCTGCAGATGTTTGATTCATTTCACTACAAAGTTCAGCATTTAAACTTCTTCATTTCAACTTCCAAGATTATAAGTCGGATAGGATAAGGTTGCATAAAAATAACTGAAAAATATAATATTATTGTCACCTCTGATAAAAGAGAAAGAGAATCCATGATCCAAAGTCCTCCTTTTCATTCAGGGCTGAAAAGCAGCCACACGAGGCTGGGAAAGAAAATGTGCAGTCAAGAGCCTGCTCCCTTGTAAAGTGATGGAAACCATGTGGTTCAAAAGGGTAATTTTGAAAGTAAGAAGTGACAGAAAGGCAGGCAGGCCGGAAACCTGTCTCTTTCCCTCGCATTAAAACTCTCCCACGTGTGAAAAGAAGAATACTATGTTGTATAATACATTTCCATTTTACAGTGACTTCAGGCAGCTTTAATACCTAAACCTACAATATGCTTCCACCTCTGCTGATAATTCAGTGACTATTAAGAATTATCCAAACCTCAGTTCATGGCTGCTTTCAGATAGGATTGATGACATCTCAGCTGTAACTTAAGCTTCAAACAGAAGCAGTATCATAAAATACTGTGAAAATATCTAGCTGTGAAAGCAGAATCCTTGTTGCCTTTGACAGTATGAATACTTGTATATTTATGCAACAACGTGTATTTTATGTTCTTTGTAATATCTTACAAGTGCTTCTGATTTACTATGAATAAAAATTTTATATACTACTTGTGTGCTGGATTCTATGACAGCTTAGTATATCAGAGTAAGATATACTTGATGTTTGCAGTACTTCACTATGACATACCATGCCATAAATGACAGGTTGGTCTTCTATTCCACATTAATAGAAATATTTAGTTGGGTGGCAGATTACAGGTGTTTACAGCAGCATTTATTCTACAGATGCAACAGTATGTTTGATTTTTAATTGAATACGTTGCTGAAAACCTGTAGGAATACATCTCTTCCCCTCTAAAATTTTGGTTAAAACAAATGGTTACTCTGAATTCTGTGTGTTATGTTTAACCATTCCTCAAAAAAACACCAGAGGCTTTTGTGTAACACAGTAATGGAATTTGATCACTTAAACACTTCAGTGTATTTAGTTTCTAAACCAAATATAGAAAACAACCTTGTCAAACAGCAATAAAAACTTTATAATTTGAAGTGCAGATAATTTCATTAGCTGTATACATAGAGCAACAACAGGGGAAAAAATGGTTACTTTAAACAGTAAAAATGGTATCTATATGACTGATTTTCTGAGTATGTTGAAACCACTTACAAAAAGTGTATGGACAAGACAGCCACTCATGCTTTTAATATTCCCTTTCAGTGGTGAAGCTATCCACATGCATGTTCCATTTCATGTTCTGCACATTTGTAAATATTTTACTCAGAAATGGCCTTCTTACTGATGTGAACATTCAGTCAAAGAAAGAACCACAGGAATACCAACTAAATTAGGTAGATGATCACACTAATTAATTGACAGTATGGAGTTTCAGAACTAAAGTAATTATATAGAAAAGGCCGCCTGAGGTTGGACTAAGCACTCTGCAATTAGCATAAAGCACAACCACTGTACAAGACAAGAGAAAAAGAGTGCAGTGAAAAACAAAACAGTGTTATTCATTAAAGGGGGACAGTGAACATGAAGCTGTTTTCCACAGTCTGTTGGACAAGTACTTATTAATTTCCACTCTCATCATTTCATCTTTTTTTTTTTTCTTTCAATCATATGTTTCAACTATAAAGTGGTTACATTATCTTCTGCCTTCGCAGGTGACCTTAGCAAAAATACCCCATATCAAAAACTTACTCTGCATACAGTCTAGTCAACCAACTAATCACAACTTCATGCTATATTTCTCTGTTAAGATCAGATCAGTTGCACTCCCAGGTTAACAAATTCTCACGCTACACTGTCCTTCTTTCCCGTGGATTTTCCTTTATCAATAGATCCATTTCCTTACCTATCTTCAGCAGCCATATCATATAACATACAAGTCAATTAATATGTTATCCCCAGCTATCCAGATTCCAATGGCATTAATAATAATACTTTTTCATGACTGCCTTACTATAGCATGACTGACTACATTGTTACACTCTCCTTTCCTGAAAAAATACTAAAAATTGTAGAAAACATTGGCTTTGCATATTGAAATCGGTGGGCAGACAAGTAAGACTGTATGATTTAGGTGTTGTGTATCACCGTTACCAATATCTTCATAGAAAATACATTCTGCAAAGCATAAAAAACACATTTGTGGTTGCTCTTCCAAGTTTCAGAATCTTTAATATTTGATGAGTCTGCTCTGCAGCAAAGGAGGTTACACCAAGGGCATGTTTAGAGATCACTAACTACCCCAAATAAGCCTTGCATTAACTCTTTCTTTCAAATATTTTTTATTCATTAATGTATATTCCAGTATAATGCTACCTTAAACAAACAATGAAGTTCTTGTGAACACAGAGATCTGAATAGGAAATTACAAACAGATTTTTCAGATTTCCTGCCTTTACGAAAGAAAGCTTCTAGTGTTGAAAGCTGATTAAACATATATATATGTGTATATATATATATATATATATATATATATATATAGTTTAGTGACAATTTCTATACAGTTCCGCTCTGACAACCTGGCAACAACACAAAGAAAAAACAGTTATTCTAAGCACATATATACATATACATATATATGTATGTATATGTGTGTGTATATATATAGACACACACACACACACAAACACACATATATATATAAAATACATATATATAAAAGTTAAAGGAAACTTTATATAATATATATGGGAGGACACTCCCATATGATCTCAGGAGTGTTTGGAGTATGGGAAATACATGTGCCTGGACTCTTTAAAAACAATTCAGAAGCAGCAGAACTAGACACTTCTAGAACAAGACAAAGACTACAGGATTTTGTGCATTTGAGTGTTATATTTGTCTTCTGCTCTAAATGTAGTAATGAATGTACAAATCTTTTCTGGTCTTTTAGCTAGAAATATCTCCAGCTGACTGTAACGAAGAATTTTTATAACTTCCTGTAACACTTGGCAGCCTGGAGTGACCCCATCCAGTTCTTAACATTTTGGCCCCTTGAAGGTTAATGTGTCGCATTGGCTAGCAGGAGCAAACTGAAAATCTCATTCTTTTAATTCATGCTCTTTCAATGGACTGGTAGTAATTTCAAGTTCCCTGGGAAGAGAGTTCAGAAGAGGGCATGTGAACAAGAATGTATGTCAGAATATCCATTTTTAAAATACATTTTATGTAAGATGTACAGCATTGACTCATTTTAACAACATTAACAACAACACTGTTTTCTTTTATTGCTCACATTTAAGACAGCAAAACAACGCAATGTTGTACATCGCCATCATAAGGCATTATTTGCTGGTTTGTTTGCTTTTTTATTATTGAAATGTGGAAATCAGTCGTTCTATAGAGTTATGTAAAGATTTAGTTAATCCTTTACTAATATTAAAGCCTTAAAAATCTTCAGATTTCATTTATATACCTTAAGCAATGAAACAAAACCATTTCTGTCACCATCATAACCCTGGAATCAGTCAAATTTAGAACCCAATACTAACGTAAACTGTACCAACTTTATTTTCAATGGACTTATCTATTGCATAAATTTCAAGTCTCAGGTAATAACAGTTAAAGTTACAATTAAAGTTCAGTTAACTGTGGATATGTAGCAAATTAAACCATTTACTGTCGGCATCCAAGCCGACAGGGGGCGCTGTGTGCGGTGATGTGTGTCCGTTCTGGCTACCCGTAGCCTCCCGACAGGGCTGACGTGTAACGGGAGGGCGGCCATGGCGGCTGCCTGGGAGGAGATCCGGCGTTTGGCGGCCGATTTCCAGCGTGCTCAGTTTGCCGAGGCGGCCCACAGGTGAGCAGGGTGAGCCGGAGTTCAGTCGGGCTTTGGAGCCCACCGTTGTGCCGGCAGCCGTCCCTGCCCGCCGCTTGAGTGGAGCCGAACACAGAGCTATGTGTGGGTGTTTGGCAGGCCCTGCCCCTTGCAGTGACACTGGAGTGTTGTGGGACCTCAGACCCCAGAACTGCACCTTTAGGGTCCCACACCTGTCTGTGTTGAGGAAATAAAGCAGGTGTCCTACAGCTTTGTGTCTGAGCTGGCTGGCAGCCTCACAGCTCTTCTCCCCCTTCAGTGTTGAGTAATTGGGGTTGTTACCAGAGCCTGTGTGCATTGCGAAATAAAATATATTAAAAAAAAAATAAAGCGTTGAAATAGCTTGTAAGTGTTGAACCCCAATTCTGTAAGCACAGCCATGCCTCCCTGCACAGGAAGGTGTAGTGCTACTAAAGGAGGAGCTGACGGCTGTCCAGCACAGCAATGGAAATCAATTCTCAGTGATTACTCTCCTGAGAAAAGCTGAGTGTCTTGTTTGTGGGGGATGAGAAAAATAGAGTAATGGCTTAATTTTTCTGATCACAAATGTATTTAATACACAGAGTGCAAAGCAATCGCTCTCTTCCCTGTGCATAGAATTCTCACAATACGAGTTGAGGTCAGCAGGTGCTTAGAATAACTGGTTGTTCTTTGTGTTGTTGCCAGGTTGTCGGAGCGGAACTGTATAGAAATTGTCACTAAACTAATTGCAGAAAAGCAGCTGGAAGTGGTGCATACGTTGGATGGGAAAGAATATGTCACTCCAGCACAGATCAGTAAGGAGATCTGGGATGAGCTCAGTGTTTGTGGTGGTAAGTGCCATGTGTGCTTGCTCCCTTTGGATCTGGAGGTTAATTCTGAAGACCAGACATAGATCTGAAAGTTTTCTTCAGTGATTTTTAAATTATCATTGGTAAACCATCTTATTTTACCTGTATGAGAAACCATCTGCTTTGTTTGATCTGACTTAAATGTGCAAGGTGCGGAAGAACTTCTTTACAGTGAGGGTAACGGAGCACTGGAACAGGCTGCCCAGGGAGGTGGTGGAGTCTCCTTCTCTGGAGATAATTCAAGACCCGCCTGGACGCCTACCTGTGTGACATGGTGTAGGCAGCCTGCTTTGGCAGGGGGGTTGGACTCGATTATCTCTAGAGGTCCCTTCCAACCCCTACAATTCTGTGATTCTGTGATTCTTTTTGTCACTGATTGTAATGAGACTGTATTGTACTTCAGTTACATATGTGGGTGAATTTCATAATATTGTACGTTTTGAAAGATAAATTTCACGGTGTACTTACAGAGTATCTATTGTTTTGTTACTATTGCAAGTAAGTCAGTTTTTGAGACACAACTGTGTATCATTACGATAGTTTGGTTTTAAAGTTTCCGAGGGAGTTTTTTTTGTTGTTGTTGTTTCTGGAGTTTTCCTACTGGATTTCTAGTAAAACTTTAGTGTAGAATAATAGAATGGGTTGGAAGGGACCTTTAAGATCCTGTAGTTCCAACCGCCTGCTTTAGGCAGGACACCTCCCTCTATTCCAGGCTGCTCAAAGCTCCATCCAGCCTGGCCTTGAACACCACCAGGGAGGTGGCATCCATAGGTTCTCTGGGCAGCCTGATCCAGTGTCTCACCACCCGCACAGTAAAGAATTTCTTCCTAATATCTAGTCTAAATGTACCCTCATCCGATTAAATGCCATTTCCCCTCATCCTGTCACTACATTCCCTTATAAAATGCCTCTCCCCAGCTTTCCCGTAGAAATCCTCCAGGTACTAGAAGGCCGCTATAAGGTCTCCTTGGAGACTTCTCAAGGCTGAAGAGCCCCAGCTCTCTCAGCATGTCCTCTTACAGGGAGGTGCTCCAGCCCTCTAATCATCTTCGTGGTCCTCCTCTGGATCTGCTCTAAGAGCTCCATGTCCTTCTTATGTTGGTGGCCCCAGAACTGGTTGCAGTAATCCAGGTGGAGTCTCATAAGAGCAGACTAAAGGGGCAGAATCAGCACCTCCACCTGCAGGTCACGCTTCTCTTGATGCAACCCAGGGATGGGATGTTTTGCACTTAACAACCTGTGACTTCTTTCATTTGTCAATACTTAAAGCTGTAATGGACTTAATTGGTCTGTATAGAGGTAGTAAAATACTTTGTATGCAATGAACTATACCATGTTCTAAAACTTTTCAAGCCTGCCTTATGCACTAAAAATATGTTTGTACTTTTTTTTTTTAAAGGTCGAATAAACATTGTTGACTTGCAACAGGTAACTTTTTAATAATAAAAATATATATTCTTCCTTTTCTTTACCATGGATTTTGTCCATTATTTTATGTATCTCTTTACTTCATTATTTAGAGCTCCTCTGTGCTTAGTGGTATTCCATGATCTGGTATTCCATGATCTATGAGATCAACACTAAAATACACAGGTTATCTTGATGGACTCTTCCTTTTTAAACCAAGGGCATAAACAGAAACGTTTCCCATTTAAATCTAAAGCAGCAGGAGCATGATAATTAACTTTGCATGCCTCTTTGGATTTTCCCTCTTCCTTCATTAATCTCTTGTCTCCACTAACCTTTATCCTCCAGTAGTCTTCCTCTGTGACTAATTTTCCCTTCTGGCTAGAACAGAATTACTTAGAATCAGAAAACCTTTCTGAAACACAGCTTGGTATTATCTATTCATAGCTTTCCGTGCTTTTATTTACTGTGTAGCTTTCTTTTAACCTTGTCACAGTTTGGTTTATTATTATTATTATTATTTTTCTCATTCAGGCTTTATTACAAATTTACTGTATGTGTGTGCAATATTAGGAAAAAGGAAAAAAAAAAAAAACAGAAACAAAAAATCCCAGCTCTTTTCATTTAATAGCTCGCTGTTGGAAAATTAATTTCAGATTTAATTTATTCTTTTTTTTAGATAATAAATGTGGACCTTCTGCACATTGAAAATAGAGCTAATGATATCGTTAAGTCGGGCAAGGCTGTTCAGCTCGTGCTGGGACAGCTAATAAATGAGTGAGTAAATTCAGGAGCAACATGCATAGCTCACTTCTGTTTTTCAAAATGCAATCTAACAGTAATGGTCAGTCTTTGGTGCTTCTGAGGTGAAGTACATTTTTCTTGATTACTATGACAGCTGCTTGGTGACCAGTGTCTCTTTTCGAAGTGGTTAGTGAGGCATATCTGAAATCAACACTGAAGCCATGAAGCAAAGGTATTTTGAATGTCTCTGTTTTTACTGCTTTACTTCTTAGTTCCTCACGTTTACAGGAGCTGGATCGTGTTTGCTCTGTGGCTTCACTGTCTGCCTCAGCTGTTGACAAACCCCCTCATTTTCACCCACTTCTTTCTTTACCTCAGAAGTCTAAGATGTATGAGCAAGTTGTTTCATGGCTTTCAGCACACCAACAAATGTTGAAGTCATGCTGTTTTGGGGATGTCTCTTTCATTGATTGTATGGCAGGATTTATTCACAGCAAGGAATGTGTAGCTCCTGGCTCTCTTGAAGTAATTGAGACCTACTTTTCTCACTGAAGTCCTTTTCTAAGACTCATTTTAATAAGATGTTTTCCTGTTCCTGCTTTCCTGGCAGATTCATACAAACAGATAAATAACATTTAAATACTAGCTGCCACATTATCAGGCTTTTAAAACACACGCTTTCACTGACATTGTTCTCCTTTATTCAATTACAGTAACTTAGTTTATTTTGGATAATTTATAGCAGAGAGAGGTACATATAGTGTCAGGGGAATTTGTAATTCAGCAGACAAAGTGCATTTCTGTAACATGTTGTCTTTTGTTTTCTTCCCCTCCCCTTGTTTTCAAGGAGTTACCTAGATCAATTAGCAGAAGAAATAAATGATAAACTACAGGAAACTGGCCAGGTGACAATATCAGAACTCTGCAAAACATATGACCTTCCAGGAGACTTCCTGACACAGGTGATGCAACCTGCCAACCTGGCTAGCATGGAATCAGTTGTTTTCACGTTCTTTTGTCATCTTTGCAATAGCCGTGGCTTTAATTGTAATGAGCTGCTGTAATTCTAGGCAGAAAACAATTGATATAGAATGGTTGTGGTGTGACAGCTGTTGACAGATTGGAATTGATGTTTGCCTTTTTCAATATTGTGCAAAATTTCTCCAGTGTCTTTATTACTGTGAGGAATGCAAAGAAGCATTGGACTAGCAGAAAATGTGAAAATTTCTATTTTATTTATTTGCGAGAAGATAGAAAGGTAACTTCATCAGTTTCATTAGCTGTCTGAGAAGCAGAAATACAGTGGTAGAAAGCTTTAAGGTTATTTGGGAATGGTAAAATAAATATAACATTTTTTAAAGCAGAAGTCAAGATTCATAATAGAAATACAGAACTACTCACTTCTGTTAGTGACTGTTCAAGTGCTTAAAAGGATTAGGGAGAATTGTCTTAAAATTCATTACTTTCAATTGAGATAGGATTTTTTTATTTTTTTTTTGGAAGATATTTTTTCCAAGGGGTGATTCTGAGACATGTTGGGTGAGCCCTCTTATGAGGTAAAACCATGTTGACCCTCTTAATTTATATGCAGAACATTTGTTCCATACTCAGCTTCTACAAAAGCATCTCCAAAATGTGGAAATCAATATATTGTTTTTCCTTCTCTCTTGGAAGATTTCATTCACTTTTTGCATTTATAACTACCTCTTTCTTTTGTGTTTGCTATTGATAATTTACTTAACTGTCAGAAAAAGTGGATAGTGGGTAGTGAATTGGTTTGTACAAAAAAATAAAAAATAAAAAACTGAGTTTCTTTCATGCATCTCCCAACCTTACTGATTTCTTGCAAAGTTTCTTTCTGTCATTGTATACTTATATTGGCTTCTATTTACAGGCTTTATCCAAGCGTTTGGGTAGAATCATTCAGGGACAACTGGACCAGGAAAACCGTGGGGTGATTTTTACAGAGGCCTTTGTTTCCCGTCATCGAGCACGCATTCGAGGTCTCTTCAGTGCCATTACTCGGTAAATTGCAGCACCTACAATCACATACTAAAATATCTTTTTCCTAGTGCTTTACAGACCAGATTCACTGGTGGATACATTCATTTTAAGTGCAGTTCAGTTCCTGAAGTGACACATTCATATATGTTAGATTTTGTTTATTCTTTAAACGGGGGCCCGGAGAGCAAGGAAAGTATGACTGAACCATTTTTACCTTTTGGGACTGAGGTTGTTGATGAGCAGCTTTTTAATGTGTTCAGAGAATATTTATCCTTGCTGTCATTGCACTCCTCCCAGTCAGTTACTTAATGCTGTCTATCTAGTACCTGTGCTTTAAGATACTTTTTTTCTTATGAACAAAGAAAGCTTCCATATGATAATTATCATAGCTCTGTTATATTGTATAATTCCATCATAATTTAAAATTTTAAGCTATTCAATTCCAGGGTAGCAAAGCAGTGCTAAGATATTGTATCGTTTTGCTCATCTAGAATAACATCTGGTTTCTAGATTCTCCATGTCAGATTCAGTAAATACATTGTGGTTTTTTTTTTCTCTTTTTACAAGGCCCACGCCTGTAAGTAACTTGATCACACGGTATGGATTTCAAGAACATTTACTTTACTGTGAGTTTTCATTCAGACTCTTTTGTGTTTTTGTTCATTCATGGAATCTTCAATACTATAAGTACACTATCAAGGGAACATTTTAGTATATGCTGCCAATTCCAGAATAAAGTAATATGTTTCTCCGTAGTATAAAATTTGTTAAACATTTTGTGCTATCCGTAACTAAAGGGATGTTCTCTGTGTCTACAGCAATGAGAGCATACAGTGATGAAATGCCCTTGGGTATAGGGTGATGCAAGAAGTGCATTTTGTCATCTGTTATGTTATTTGCCTTTAGCTACTGGCAGTTTTATCAGTGGAGCACACAAAAGGGACAGATTTTATGTAGCCAAACAGCATTAACTGCTCTGGATTTTATTTATTGACTTTGCTCTGTGATAGTAGAGGCAGACATTTTGTTATGGTCACAGTTCAGTGTCTTTGTATGCTGAGAGATAAAGCATGCTCTTAAACTGTTTACTTTTATTTTCTGCAGCTCTTTAAATGGGAATTCATTAAGATTTCCTATCCAACTGCTAATATTTCAACTTCTCTAATATCACTTCTGATATTTCAGCTCTTCTTTGACTATCAGGATTCCCCTCCCATCTGTTCAAAATTATACTTAAAGCATCATTAGTCTTGTGTGCTGGCTGACCACGTACTACTGCTGCTTTTAATGGTTTTTCATCTCCTCTCATGGAAGTTAATATCTTTCTTCTGTTTGATTGGGTCTTTTTGCCTTCAGGGCACCACATGCTCGAGCTCCATTAATATCTCTGCTTACCTTCTTGTTTTGTGACAAGCATATTCATTGCAAATGAAAATCTTAGCATTTAAATCAAATTGTATAAATACTCTGCTTTCATAGAATCAGTTTAAATTTTCCTTTTTTCCTAGCGCTTTGTTATCTGACTCTTTGTCGGTTAAGAGGAAAATCTACTAAAATGTAGATTTATAGATTTATTTATAATAGTGTTGCAAAATTAAAACAGATTTCGTTATGCGATTAGTCTTTTTTAAACCATTCCTACCAGCAATTACACAATCATGAACTCCTTCTGTATAATGCCAGTATGAATTTCTGTTGTTTTCTGATCATCAGAAGTCAGCACAATGGCTGAATGCATTTCTAGAACTGCTTTTTCTTATTTTTTGTTGTTGCTGCTAAGAAGTTAGTTCAACATTCTTTTTAGTTCTTCTTCCTGTATTTCATTCCATCTGCTGTTTCATAAGTTTTAAAAACCTCATTACATACTGCCAGAACTCGTTTGATCCACTTTCCAATTCCATTCCTATTTCAGTTCCATCAATATTGAAGATATCTTTTTTAATGATGTTACTTATATTTTTGTGCCTCTTCCTGAAAATACTCCTGCAGAGCTTGACAGTTGAGGTATGCTTTTGAGTACAAATAGTGACTTATGAAAAGGCAAAAGTATAGCATATGAGGCAAATCAAGACATTTGTACGTACCTTTAATGGACTTAAAATACCTTAGCTAGCATCAAGAGAGGCTTAGTGCTTTGGTTCTAAGCGTTACCAATGCATTTGTTGTCGGCAGTATTTGCGCTTTATAAGGGGTTTTATTACTGGCAACAGTGTGAATGTTGCAAACCATGAAGATGGCAACCAATAGGCAAGGTTCTAATATTTGTGCAGTTTAGGTAACAATTTTTTATACCGTTTTGGTATGTTCAGACCTCTCTTTATTTCCTTCTTGGGTAACATGCAAATAATGAATGCAAAAAGGACACTATTAATAAAGCATTCTTATATTGTATTGTCTGCTGAGAGGAAGCACCTTTTATAACTGTATTTTCTAAACCAAAAACTGAAACTGTCCAGATATGTGAAGGGTTTTGATCCTGCCATAGTGGCTCACTCTTTTAGAACTTTGTGTGATTTCCTGAGCTTTTGTCAAGATTGTTCTCTGAAGCATTAAAGATAATTGTGACGGTTCAGAAATGTTTCAGCAGAACAAGCTCTTGTAGCTTGATCATTGGTTTCTTTCAAGTAATAGTAAAAACAACTAGTGAAGGGGAAAACAGAATGGGAAAAATAATTGCTATTTTCTAATAAATGGGTACATCAAAATGATACTGTTTCATTTGGTTTTTTTTCTTTCTTTCAGCTGTGCTAGAAGAACTTGTTAACACTGGTCGTCTAAAAGGCACTGTGGTTGGTGGAAGGCAGGATAAGGCTGTATTTGTTCCAGACATCTATGCCAGAACACAGAGCAACTGGGTGGATTCCTTTTTCAAACAAAATGGTTACTTAGGTAATTAATCATTTTTTCTCTTAGATAACATGTCTTTCTTCAAAGCTAGTTTACGTAATGAATCTTACTCTAATACAGGCACTGTCTAATGTAAAGCCTTGCAAGAATAAGTGGAAATAAATACAGTAGTTGATTCTCCTCTTTAGAGACTGTCATCATTGTTACTTCAGCACAACCGTATTTCAGCGTACATAACCATGTTGCTAAACAGTAACAGTATTTCTTGCAGAGGATGTTAAAAATTTTGCTGCTTTTATTGCTGTTCTGAAAACTTAGATTACTCATTGTGTACATTCCACATGGTTGTATTTGACCCACATAACTGGGAATTTTGGGTCAGGAGTCCAGATTGCAACCAACTTTGACTGTTAACTGTTGAGATAACACTTAGTGTCCTAATTAGAGTCCTAATATGTATATCTAAGATGAAGCTGAGTGATGGTGATTTAAAACAGGAGATGTGGGAAAATGTGGAGCTAAATAAACAGAGGAATGTACCCTTATGGTCCCGAAAGGCCGGCCCCTAAATAGCAGTTAGCCTTGCATTTTGAAAAGGCTTGTCATAGTTTTCTGTCATACTATTAGGCATTTCTGTAATGTTGATTGACTAATACAGTGCTTGAATGTTTTCAGAATATCTAAGTTTAAACTACTGAATGCTGTAAATGCTTTGCTTGTGAGGCATTGAATGATTCTACAACTATAATGGAAAAAACAAAAATTTGCTATTTTATGTATTGTAAATACTCTATTTATGTTAGAGTACTTTAGAAAGATGTCATTGCAAAGATAGATTTTATGATGTAGGAATCAGAATAAAGTAGATAAAACCATACTTCAAATGGGAATGTTCATGATTTAATCTTCGTATGTATATTGATTATATCAACCTGTAGCTCATACTGAAGTAAGTTTTAGGTGAGCCTCGGCTTGAATTTGCATGCAGGAGTTTCTGTATAGGAATGTAAGTTTTCTTTTCCAGCTTTTCAAGCAAATTACTTCTTAGGATCCTAGGATCCAGTGAGTATATAACATGACTTACATTTAATGGGCTTCTAACTATTTTTTAGAATTCGATGCATTGTACAGGCTTGGCATCCCTGACCCAGCAGGCTACATAAAAAAAAGATACAAGTCCACAAACCTCTTATTTCTGAGAGCAGCTTGTGTTGGTCAAGAGATTGTGGATCGAGTTGAAGCTTCTGTAGATGAAGTCATCAGCTCTGGAAGTTGGATAGATGTAGCAGTAAGTGATTCTTTCTGATATTGTTGTATTTATTTATTTTTATTTACTTGAATGTCAGATGTTATACTATTGAATCACAGAATTGTAGGGGTTGGAAGGGACCTCTAGAGATCATCGAGTCCAACCCCCCTGCCACAGCAGGCTCCCTACACCACATCGCACAGGTAGGCGTCCAGTTGGGTCTTAAATATCTCCAGAGAAGGAGACTCCACCACCTCCCTGGGCAGCCTGTTCCAGTGCTCCAGCACCCTCACCGTAAAGAAGTTCTTCTGCACATTCCTGCAGAACTTCCTATGCTGAAGTTAAAGCTACACATGTGTGTAGTACATTTCACGCTTTAGGAGAAGAATATTCAGACTAAGATATAACAAATAAAATAACTTTGTTTGCCTTTTAAGTTATTCTGAACAAAACCAAAGATAGACCATGTCAGTATTCAGTTAGAGAGCAATATGTTTTTCTAGTATGTTTTCAGAAAAAAAAAATAATCTTAAACTGAAGTCCTATCAGGGTTTCTGTAAGTAGAGAGTTACTAGCCAATTTGTTCTAGTAAATTCTTGTTCTAGGCCTTAGAGCATTACTGTGTCTCTCATGAGGATGTCAGATATTGTCTTGGGTCTGATATTATTGTCTATCTGCTGAGATGCATTTCGAAGGAGTTGTCGTGCTATTTCCCAGAGGTAGCACTGATGCTCTTGAGCAGTGTTCCGTGGGGAAGAAAAGTAATGTCTAATCTTAAATTGCTATTTTAATTTTATAAGTGCAATGTATTTTAAGTAGTTAAAAGCTATGAAATTGACTATCTGTGGATCCTATTTTACCACATGCAAACATGCCCATTCCAGAATACATTAGTGTATGTTAATGACTTGGATGTTCTTTACCCTAGACTCTTCTGCCAAGTTCGTTGTCAGTAGAAGATGTTGGGATTTTGCTTCAGCAAGTGATGAGATCTTTGAACAAAAATTCTTCAGGTTTAGTCTTCAGTGACACCATCGTGGTCAGTGAGAAATTTCTAAGCAGCTGTACTGAACTGTTTTCTGATATGATGAAACAGAAAGCCGAAAAGGTATGGTTATTCAGCGGTCAAGATGGAACACTGAGTTTTGGAGTGTAGTTTATTTGGCTTTCTCATTGCTGTTTAATTCTTGCCTGAAATACAGCTTATGAAAACAAGCAAAAATGGGGAAAGAGTTTGTATTAGTGTATTGCAGTGTATATTCAGTTTTGCACACTAGCAACGTGATCCGATCCTGAACTTTTAAGAGAAGAATAAATGCATCTTTGTGTGTTGCTTATGGAAGACATCATTTTAGATTAGTATACTTCCAAGTGGCTAAATGGCTTAAATGTTCCTCTGTACATTTTTGTCCCTCTCTTTATCTTTTTTTCCTATTAACTGCTTGTTCTTTGTTATAGGAAATGAAAAACAGCCCTGTTCACTTAATCACTGAAGAAGATTTAAAGCAGTCTTATGTTTTAGAAAATTCATATGCAAATAAAAAAGACAAAAAAGATGAAAGAAGAAAGAAAGCAACAGGTAAAGCATTAAATAAATCTTAGCCTTAGAAATATTTTCAATTTTTCTGTTCTGTAGTCCAGTAATTTCCTCTAGTCCACTGATGAAGATATTTAGGAAGCAATCCAACTACTTTGTATGATTGTAGTTTAGGTGTAGAGCTGTGTACATGAGATTTGCTTTGAGATTTCAAAGTACAGATAAAGTACCATAAAGATATCCTGAGTTAGTCCAGTGCAAGGCATCTGACTATAGAAACAAGGAATCCTTGTAGATTTTGAGACAGAACTGAAATGTGTCATTTTAAATTTTTGAAATCTTTCTGTGTTTAAAACATTCTTCAGAACAAACACTCTGTTTTCACTTCCAAAAACCATTTGGCTACAGCACAGCTGAGCAGTCTATGTCAAACGCACATACAGAGATTTGTTTGCTAATGAGGGTAACAGTATTAGAGCACTAATGCATCTATTTTAATTGTATATACATCATCTGAAAATTAAAACATAATATTCAACTCTTAAAAAGGCCATGACTGAGTTGGCATGGAAACTAAACTTATTCTTGCCACAAAAGACAGCAGATTTTTCTAGGCCAGTAGCTGAAGCAGGAAAGCTTGAACTTTATTTGAACTGTTGTAAGCAGAATGACTTCAGTTTCCATCCTTCTAAGGATTAAAGACTGTATTCAGAATGTACCGTGGGTCTGTACGTGCATTCACATGTATGTATTGAACATACACTACACTGTCAGTAAGCACTACCTTGAAGTGTTCTTGTTTTTTAACTGACTTAGCTACATTACAATGAAAATTATGGTTTGAGGATTAGTTTTATTTCATAATGGCAAAATGTGATAAATGACACATTGCCTATCTTGGAGACTGTGCGTGACTGTCAACTCTGTAAGTGTAACCTGACTTGGCATGGTGTTAATTCCGTTTACACAATACAGATTCTGCTGTGTATTGCAGTAATAAAAATTGAGGGGTTGCAAGATAAATTGTCAGTGGCCTTTTGTAGCAGTCTTTTACAAATCGGAGTTTGCAGAAATGATCCTTCCTGTGGTATGAAGTCATACAGCTTGTCCTCTTTTCTAGCTGAAGTCTCTCTTATTTGTTTGCTTTCTGGATAAGACCTTGACTACAGATTGTTCCTTTTTCTGTAGTGCTATTAAAGTGAAATACAGGATGAAAGGAGCTTTTTGGGTGAAGTAGCTAATATATTACATATTTGACAGTTTGTATCTGCTCACAGCATTGTCACATTTCAAATAGACTTGTGGAAAACATCCATTGCTTTATTTTGTTTTGAGAGGTCAAAAACTTAGAAAATGTCACCGTGTTTTGTTGTCTGCAGCTGAACAAGATGGTTGTTCCAGCAAAGTAATTGTGTGCAGACGGGTTTCTAAGCAGTAACATCTTGCCTTTGTGTTTCCTTTTTTAAAATGATAGTACTGATAGGCAAAAATAATGTCTCTCAAGGCTTAGAGGATGTATAGAACTGATTTTTCTGGAGTTTAAATTTCCTCTAAGTCAAAAAAACAAAACAAAAAAAAAAGAGAATAAGGGAAAGAGAGACAAACAAATACAAACAGCTAAGCAGCTTACATCATGCAGAGGGATTGTATTGCACATTGGGATGCTGTCTGCAGTGCGGATACGTGGATCGTGGCATCTGGGAACTAAGTAATTTGTTGTATTTGTCAGAACAGAGTCATCTCATTGCTTTACTACTGAGGAAAGAATTAGCTCTCTAGTTAATTGAGTGCACACTTGCAAGAATATTTTGGATAAATGTTTACCACGGGGGATTATTTCTCTGAAAGTTAACTAAGTTGTGTTATCAGGAATATTTTAGAGCTGCTTGGTTATGTGGCATCACTGAGCTAAATGCCAAATGCTTACTAAAATGCTGTTTTCAACCAAAAGAAAATCTTCTATTCCATAATGGAAATTATTACTGCATCTGTTTTCATTTGTGAAAAGATATTACAGCTTTGGTTATTTTAATGATAATTTTAATTTGATAAGGCTGGCATTTGTGTTTGTTTATGACTGTAGTTTAAATGAGGATTTCACTTGGTATGCTTTTTTTAATATTAAGAATGGAGCTGTTATGACACCAGTATATTGGTTGATATATATTTTTTAATTTAGATGTAGCAAGTACTGTGCACAAACTACCATAATATTGCTAACTTTTAAGCGTTGGAATTTTACTATGAAATAAGCAAATAATTCTCCACCAGAGGGCAGTGGAAGCGTGAGAGGAGGAGGAGGTGGTAATGCTAGAGAAATCAAGATTAAGAAAAGCAAGAAGAAAGGAAGGAAGGATGCTGACAGTGATGAAGAGTCACAAGCCACCAGCACAGGTATGTTTGGGTACTGTCTACTCCTGGCTACATGTTTATTATCAATCACTTGTTGTCAACACCTCTGATTCCTCCACTGTATTAGTAAGTTCAGGTAAAAAAGGAATATGAGAGTACTGTTCTATTATAATTTTACCAGTGGATATAATACTGTTATTTAAATGAAGTGCTCATGTCATATTCATGGGATTATATAAAGTAGCCTTTTAAAAAGTAACCTCAGTCAAGGAATTTAGAGCAGATACTTTAAAATTTTGATTTTATCTAGGAAATACTTGAGATTTTAGGATTAAATCATTGTATGTAAGTATATGAAGGGAGGATACAATGGATTTGCAGCTAGGCTTTTCTCAGTGGTGCTCAGTGCCAGACAAGAGGCAAAGGGTACAACATAAGATGTTCCCTCTGAATATCAGGAATCGCTTCTTTCTGTGTGGGTGATGAAGCATTGGCACAGATTGCCCAGAGAGGTGGCGAAGCCTCTCTCCTTTGAAATACTCAGAAGCTGCCTAGACAAGGTGCTAGGAAAGCAGGTCTAGATAGCCATGCTTGAGTGGGGAGGTTGAACTAGATGACCCTCTAGGGATCCCTTCCAACCTCAACTATGCTGTCATTCTTTGATAGGGATATTATAGTTGGTTTCTTAATATTTACTGAATAGCGTATGATATAGCATTTCTCATCAGGCTTCATTATGTTTTTAATATTTTAAAATAAGATCCATCTTGCTTTCCACTGAGATTTTTATGTCTGAGCATATCATCTTTGTAACTGTACATTTTAGTGTGAGAAAGTAGGTACTTTGAAGGCCCATTTGTTTGACTAGTTTTAGATGTGTTGTATAGGATGAGTCTGCACCACTCCCTGTTCTTGCCCATTTCTTCCAGCTGACTTAGAAGAGCGTGGATGGCTTCCTCAGAAGTAGATGCATCTGCTATTAGACTTACATTTAACAGTGGCTGAAAATGAAACAGTGATAATTTTTATTACATCTTTAATTCAAATACCAGAACTGTGTGTTTCCATTTTATGTGTAGTGTCTGGGCTTTGAATACTGACTGTTTAGGATACTCCTAAACAAGATGTTTGAAGCTTTGATGTAGAGCATCTTAATTTTGAGTGATATTACTCTGACAGTTTTCTGTAATTTACACACAAATGAAGTTATTTTTCGAGATTGCTCAGGTACTGAGTAAACAGTGTTAAGCTGCCCCTTTCTGGTGTAACGTTTCATGTTTAACAACTGTTGCTGCTAGTTTTGCAGAGTTAAATAGATTAAGTAGTGTCTGGTGAACTATGAGAGATGGTTTAGTGATTTGCTGTAGCTACAGTAATAAGAGGGCAGTTGGACTAGATGATCTTGTAGGTCCTTTCCAACCTTGTGATTTTCTGATTCTATGAAGTTAGAAGCATTTCCACATCTCATGACACATAGTATCTACAGCAGTGTTAAGTATAAACTTTAGTCAATGAGCGTTGTTTATGTTCACTGCAGGTAAGAATAAGCAGCTGGAGTTCCATTTCATGTCGCAAGAGGAAATACAGGATGTTTTAAAGACCCATTTGCAGGACTGCCCTGAAGAGCTTATTACAGAACTTGCTGAACATCTAATGAGGTAATTTCCATCATTCAAATAGAGTTACAAAGTCTGCGGTTCATTTCAGATGAATCAGTTCTGTTTTCTTGTTTAGGGAAAAATAATTTTACTGATGGAAGTGAATTACAATATCCTCTTTCTGTACAGCTCCATCTTACATAATTCCTTCTGTATTAGAAAGCTGTACTGATACAGTATTGGGAAATAATGCCTCTGCCTAGCAGTCAGTTGTCATTTTAGGGTCATAAGTATATTTCTCCACCCTTATCTTATGTGTGTTAAGATTTCACCATTCCTGTCTTCTGTACATTACCTGTCTTGGTATATTCATATCTTGTGTTCCTTGTGTTACCACTGGCACCTGTGTAACCAAGTAGTTTGCTACTCAGGTCAGCAAACTAATCTTATAAAAGAAGAATAATTTCTTTTAAAAGATACTACGGCTCTCATTGATCTGAAATCTGTATACGGACTCTTTAAAGAATATGAGAATACATTGCTGCATTAAATCTTTTCCTGTCTTACATCTTGTTCCCATTTAAGAGCTGTTATGAAATTAAAGCTTTGTTAAGCACTTACATTCCATGCATACTGTCACTGGTTGTACTTCTGCAATTGCAGAAAAATACTTGAATTTCCTAGTGCTTTTTTTTCTCTTTTCAGTTACTTACTTTTTATTTATCTCTTAATACTGTGGCTTTCATGTCCCACTTATTCACTGCATTAGGAGATAGATTTCTCTGCTGGTATGTTTAGAAAACATTCAATGTTTTATACTTATTTTTTTCTCTCCCCTGTTCTAAGACCTCTAACAAAAAGTTACCAGGAAGCTGTGCGTTCCGTTTTTACATCTTCAACATCTTCCTCTGGAGCAAGCAGAAGACAGACTATGAAGGACTTGCAGGAGGAGTTCTCAAACTTGTACAACAACATTCGATTATTTGAAAAGGGAACAAAGTATTTCACAGGTATAATAAATATATACTTCAATACTTTAAAAATACTTATTCAAGAATGTTTAATTTATTTCAGTCAGAGAAGAACAACAGTTTTAAGAAAATGTGAAAACTTAAGGATGTATTTACAGCGTTTAAAACTGACCTTGTGCTGATGTTCACTGCACTGTACACTTACTGAGATATATTCTCTTTATTTCATATCCACTGTCTTCATTCTGTCCAAATTATTATGTGGTCTCGTCCTTTCTTCTGAAGTGTTAACATCACAGTTATTATTATAGTAAACTTACTTCATTCTGTCACCTGTGTAATTAATGAAAACTCTGAAGAGCCTCCACCTCAACTTTCCTTTGGTTTGGTATTGAAAATAACTGCTCCTTGACGGTAGTTATTCAGAAGGGTGTAGGTTGATGTTGCAGTAGGTTACTTTGTCATATGCCATCTTTAGCTACCTGTATTTTGTTACGGGAAAGTAATATTAGGAAAATACTGTGTATGTTTCCAAGATTCTGTGCCATCTAGGTACATTCTTGTGGTTTGGAATAAATGGGATTATTTCCCATTAACTTCTGTTCTTGTATGCTGGTTCTTTTTTCAAAACTTCTATTTCTGTCTTACATCACACGCCTGCTTAGTCCTGTTGCCTTTTTGTACTTTTTACTTGTTTATGGGTAGAATCAGTGCTGTATTAGTAGTTCAAGAGGGGACCCGAATACCTTTGCAGCACTGACAGTGCATTAAAGTGCATTTACAGACTTGAAAGCTCACAATTATGCTGAATAATATTCCGTAAGAAATTGCAGATGAGAGATGTTTGCTTCATACATTCAAATGAATTTCTAGTGCTACTACTTACTGTTGATAGAGTCCATGTTTTGGAAAGTGCTATGATAACTATTCATATGAAGCAAATTGCCATAGTATGGTATTTTCCTGTTTTTTTCATTTTTATTCTATTTTATGTTTATTTTTGACAGATGAGACTCAGACTAACCTTGCTAAGCACCTGTTGAAGACCGTCTGTACTGACATTACAAATCTTATTTTCAACTTCCTCGCATCTGATTCAATGATGACAACGGAAAACTATGCTACCATTACAAGTGAGGTACAGAGCTATCAGTTCCTTCTCGGCATTGTCAAGTAGATGAGTGTTATATTTAACTATCTTCTCTCTTGATTCATCCACAGCTAAAATAGTAATAAGTATTACAAATTATTTCCATTCCTCTCTTATACAGATGAGGACCAAGATTTTAGGTAAATTGCCAGAAGATACCAGAGGTCCTTTAACTAAACTTCACACTTCTCTGAATGGCAAGGTAAAGTGTTCCAAAATCCTTGAGTTCAGATTTTCTGTTCTGATGATGCACTAGTGAAAAGCTGAGATGCATGGTATGGTGTAGCACATAACTGCTGCTGCTGTGAGAACTGATGTCATCTTTTGAATTTGTCGAAGTCAAAGTACTTTTTAACATATGAATTTTAAGAGATGACATTTGATATAACACTTTAAAACTGGTAGTCAGCTATGTTTGCTCTGGATGGAATGTGGTGTATCTTTTATGTGTGAATGGGAAAAATAAAATCTGAGAGATAAACAGTAGTGTAGCGGTCATTGCTTCTTGTAAATTCTTTCTAAAGAAAGATTGTTCTCTCCTGTTTTCTTTAACAAGTATTCTTCTTGATAAAAAAAAATATTAAACATATTATGGCAGTGTAAGTATAAAGGAATGTGATTTATTGCTTCTTATATGTAAGATGCCTTACTGTCTGTTTCTTCAGAAGAAAGATCTGTAGGGAATTGCAAAATCTGTTTTAAGTATTTCATTTTCAGAATTGATGTCGTATACCATAATTTGCATGTTTCAATATACGAACTGTTGGGAGATGAAAGAAGTTTCTGTTAAAATTGTTCTTTCTTTCCATAGTTTACTCCATTTGTATTTGGGTGATAAGCTGTGAGCAGTAGTTAGCTCATTTTTAGCCTGCTAACATAAATTCCCATATCTGTTATTTTTTTAATAGAGTTTAGAAGATTTCCTTTCATACCTTGATGCTGCAGCAGATATTTGTGATATTATGGTGAAAAAAGGAGATAAAAAGAAGGAAAGGTACCTTAATTGTATTTATTCTATGTACACTAAGTGAAAATTAGCTCAGTTGCTGCACAAATGTCAGATGATTCATTTGCTAGTAGTTGCATAGATTGTGCAAGTAAGAATCAGTTTTCTTTCCAAACAGTTTATCTGAAGAATACAGAGGTGGGCAGTCCTAATTCTGTGGGAGAAGGCAGACAGGAGGCTTTGTATTTAGCTAATTTGTCTGACTGATTACATTTAAGTTTGCTAGGGTGGTTTTCAATATCTGAGCTCCAACAGAGATTTCGTTTTTGTTTTTTGTAGTTTTTTGGGTTTTTTTCCTTTTAATCAGGAATATGACAAATATCACATCAAGAACTGATCAGTCAGAGAAGAAAATAACATTGTTAATGTTAGATAAGTTTTAGCATCTATTATGAATTATGACAGAATGGGAAACAGATTTTACTGTAATCTATTCTTGTTCCTTAGGCAAGTCCTGTTTCAACATAGGCAAGCTCTGATGGAACAGCTAAAAGTAGCAGAAGATCCAGCTCTTGTTCTGCACCTGACATCAGTACTGTTATTTCAGTTTTCAACCCACTGTATGCTTCATGCACCAGGAAGATCTGTACCACAGATCATTAATTTCTTAAGCGGCAGAATCCCAGAGGTATTCCTTTCTGGCATTATTGCGTGGAAGTACTTTTTTTTTCTGTGCCCAAATGGAATTATACTAATGCTGCTATATAACACTGGCATCTTTGTGTTTCACATCTAATCATTACTGTGCTTGCAGAATATGTAGTTTGCCTGATCTATAATGTACCTTAGGTCTGTTTTCAATATATTAAATAAAATCCATCTGTCATTACTACTGAAGCTTTTGCCTTTTGTCTGTAGTCTGCTGTGTATTGTGGGGTGTTAAAAATCACTGTCAATTCTTGCAGCTCTCTCTTTTCTCTTAGCTAGAGTGTGATTGCTTTGAACTTTCCTAATTCAGTTTTAGAAAAGAGGTACCTCTCCAAAAATTGAAAGATTTGAATTCTATATCCAGTCTACCAGAACTGATTGTTTTTACTGACTACATTGCTTTATTGCTTCAGTTAATTGTCCTCTTCCTGCTGCGTGGAGGCACTTTTCATTTTTCTACCTCTCTGACTGTTTCTGAGAATTTAGGTTGCAAAATACTTTGATGGAAATATACTCATCTATCACTTTCCCTATTAAGACAAGAACGTGAGAATGGTTTTTTTCACGTTTACTCTTCAGTCAATTAAAGGTCTGTGTTACCTTTTCCATTGCACTGACTTTTTTTGTTTGTCTGTTTGTTTGTTTTGTTTTTTCTCCTCAGGATCAGCATTCTCTATTAATCAAATACCAGGGATTAGTAGTGAAACAGTTGATCAGTCAGTCTAAGAACACAGAACAGGAGGATGACAATAAAACAGAGGAGGAAGAAGGAGATGCCATTCGGAAGGAGCTCCAGGAAGCCACTACCTCTATCAAAGATCTTGTCCTCAGACCTAGAAAATCTTCTGTAACAGAGGAATAAAATGATTACTGAGTACATCTGCGCCCGTGATACAGCTTGAAAATGCTTGAAAAACTTTTAGTATTTGGCTTTTAGCAAATGCCAGCCAAGGAGCACAGTCATCATATAATGGTGACAAATGGAGTTTTGTTTATCTACTACTGCAGCATACTTATAAGATGTATGTACACATAAGATACATTAGTCGAAGAGGATGCTTTGGATATAAAATTGGTGGCTTTTTTTAGTTTGCAATTTCACTTGAAGCCTCAAGAAATGCTTTTTCTTGTGATAACACTGTATTCTGTTACGTGCACAGGTTTATAGATTTGCTCTTCTGATTTGGATTTATAATGGTGTGAGGGTTGCATTTAAGTGTGCATAAGCCTGTATCTTAATTTCAAAGACTAGGTTTGAAAGGATAATTGTTATAAATAGTACACAAATGAAAGCCTACTTTGACAATTTGATAGAATCAGTGGTTGTTTTTCACTAAAGAGTGAAACCACTGAGTACAAATTTATATTTCTGAACTTAAAAGAAGTGACCTGATGCTTATGTTATTTTCTAAATATACTGAAAACTTTCAGAAATCGGCATACCCTTGCTATTTATGTATTCCATATATGTCGGTAATGGCAGCTCATTTTAAACTTGTAATTGGGACAGAGGAGGTGCAACCTTTTTGCGCTGCTAATTTGAGGATGGGTAGACACTATTTCACTTGCCACAATTAACATTTTATGTGTTCATTCAGCAGTCTTGTTCAATTCTCAGTCCAGTTCGCATAGCTGTACGAAGTATGTGCTTGTGATTCTGTCGGCTGCTTGAAGGAGCTTCTGGTGTGCTGTTTACCCCAAGTTTTTGGAAAAGAATTTGAATGTTAACTTTTAAGATCTTTCTACATAAACTTTTCAGACTGTTTGTCTAATCTGAAATAGCTAAATGTTGAAAGTTTCCCTCAGGCTTTTTTCTTGCCTTATTTCCACAAGTACTTTGTCTTGAGGAAGGTACAAAATGTGTAAAATAAAATCTTTCAAGTTCTGCCACTATTATTGATGTAATTATTGTATGTCAAATGGACTATTGACTTGTATTTAAGAGAAGATAGTTTTCAAAACAGAAATATTTCAGTTGTATCAGGTCTTTCTTGACCTTGTATTACTTCAGTAATGCCCACTGATTTCATGCAAAACAAGAAGTCTGAAAATGCCATTCACCCATTTTTGCCAAAATTCTTTGATGCTGAAAGAAAGCAAATAGGTTCTATGCAAGTTCTGCATTGTTTAGATATATTTTTATTTATGTTATTATTTTTTTAAAAATATTTGTTTCCCAGCATTTAGTGTTTCCTATAAGGTTAATCCAAAATATCTGCTAGCCTGAAATTGGAAAAAATAAAAACAAAAAATTGATGAGGCCCCAAATGAAAACTCAGTAATGGATCAACTGTGGTGAATTTTAACCATCCAATGTTTAAAGATATTCCCTTCATAATTCTGATCTTTTACACATTGTAAGAGTGGTGAGGTTCTGGAACAGGCTGCCCACGGATGTTGTGTATGCCCCATCCCTGGAGGTGTTCAAGACCAGGTTGGATGGAGCCCTGGGCAACCTGATCTAGTAAACATGGAAGTTTGGAGGCCCTGGCAGGCAGGGGGGGTGTTGGAGCTTCATGGTCCTTGAGGTCCCTCTCAACCCGGGCCATTCTGTGATTCTGTAAGGCAAAAACAGTGTAAGGCAGAATCAAAGATAGTTCCTCTCTTTGGCTGAAGGATATCTTAGCAAACAGTGAAGAGTGCGAAGGTGAGAAATGCTCTTGTCTATTTACCTTTGTTTAAGAGTTTGCATATGGAGAATAGGCTTGATTTCCTGTTATTTGGCCAGAATAACCACTCTGCTCCTACAGTGAACACAAACAATTTTGTAAGACATGAAACTGTTTTGTAAATAATATGCTATGATATTCTATATGCAAATGTGAAATTATTTTAATAACATTAAACTATGAAGGATTTAAAATGCAGTATTGACTTAAGCAGTGGTTGTTAGTCTTGCAGTGTACAGCTTCCAAAAGGTTATATGCACTTTTTGATATAAAATGTTGTTTTGAGTGTTTTGATACTGTTACATATGATAAGGATAACTTAGACAGTCTACTTTATCATGCATAAAAAAGAGTCTGTAGTTAGGTGGGAAAGGAGTTTGAGAAGTTTAAAGAGAAACACCATTTGGTTTGTGAACTCCCAAATCTGTGTGAAAAGGAAGCCAGGTCAAGACAGGCCACATCTGGGCTCAGACTAAGAAAGCTGCTTTCTATTCCAGTAAGTTCTGGAGGAGATGTGAGAGACGTCACCTAACCATGAAGTGAGGCAGCAGAATTTGTGTCATATTCAGCATGCATCTTTTGGCAAAAAGACTTTTAAGATGCTTCTTTTGGCATGTGTTCTGTTAACATAGCTGTTATCTGCAGCTAGAAAAGTAGGGGAAGGATCATCTTTGAAGTTCAAGGCAGGCAACGGCTAAAGGATGTTCCTGTGCTTTTCAAACTTTTTGGAAAGAACATTCTGTGTTGGAACTATTTTGCAGTGTCATTAGCTTTTTTGACAGATCAGTTTGGATAATATTTGCTTGCTCTGACTTGTGGGCTTCAAAAGGTACTTGAACAAGAATCGTGCTTTCAGCTTCTTTTTCTTTTTGGAAGTAAAGGCAAAAGGATGATTCACTTTCTGGCCTCATATTTGGACCTAAGTTGTCTTCTCCCTTCCCAATCCACGAAATTAGCAAGCTTGAAAAATCAGCATTAAAAGTGTTTGGCATAAACAAAGCTTATAGTTTGTACAAAGACAGGAGAAAAGAGTTCAATCTAGTTTGTATAGAAGAAATACTCACACAGAGTGAGTGTGTGCGGAGGTTTAATAAACCAGTCAGCTGTGAATAGTGATGATGAATTCTTAGCAGTAACAACCAAATGATCAGTCTTAGTTGCAAGATACTGTTTACACATAGGTAACCACCAAAACTCATTTTCCAGATTTGCCAATTTTGCCAAAATCTTCATGACATATGTTTAAAATGTTCCCTTCTTTCTTTTGTCTGTGGTACGAAGCAGTTCTCTCCCACTTGACGTTATGGAGATGTTAGAAAGTCTTGTGCAAAGTATATGCTCTGTGTGCATCATGTATGTGATGGACTGCCTACAAAAGCTATCTGGTCCCTCTGTCCAATCAACAAGAGATGACTGCAATATGATGTAGGCCAGAATTGAGGGATGCTGAGAGAGAACCTGGATGGGGCTGTTAATGCTATGGATGGTAATGCCTTACAAGCCATTTCCTGTGTAGTGGAAGCGAGGCAAGTTGTTCCAGCCCAGAAATCGCTTTAGTAGTGTCAGAGGAATTCAGCTCAGTCCCCAGAAGTCTTTCCTTTAATTGGAGAAGTCTTTCTCCTTCCCACCCACCCCCATTTCCTGTACGCAACAGTCATAGGTTAGTAATCACAACTTCTTCCCTTCTTGGAATTACAAGCCCAAGTGAAGTCTTTTGGATTCCTCCTTTGTGGGCCACAGTGTAGCTGGGGACGGATGGTGATCCATCATTTTATTTATTCTTTCTGCTAAAGAGTTTAAGGGTTTTGATTTTTGAGTTTTTAACAGAAGTACCTTTTTGACAACTGTCTGAAATACGTTCCTTTAAGATCCTCCTACACGGTATGTATTTGTGATTTGCAAGTGCACTATGTCAAAAAATGATTCAGTGGTGAGGCAGCGAGCTATTTGCATGTCATGAGGTCTCAGGGAAACAAACTGACCCTCAGCCTTCTTCCATCCAGCCAAATTCTGATGGGACCCTCAAATAGCTCTGGCAAAGTGTTCTGTTTCTTTTGGACTTGATGAATGCTTGTTTCTGTGAAGACGTGTAATTATTTCTTCCTCTATTTTGCTGCAGAACTTACCAGGAGAAGCAGCTTAAAACCAAATGTGAGTATTGAAACTCATTTTCCTTACTCCCTTTATGTGATAGAACTGCGAATTTGAATGGCTACTGCTTCTTTAAATTGTATGCAGAACCTATGCAGATATAAGAAATGTTTGACTTTATGTACCAGAAGAGAAAGCAGACTTTTTCAGATGAAATAGTTTTTGTTTTATGAACTAGCTCGCTCATTAATGTGGGAGAACGTTGCTTGTTGTTTCCTTTGTCATGAGAGGGGGGTTAATTCTGTTTACTCCAAAGAACAAGCCAAGAAAATTGTATATACTCTTTCCTGTGACATTTGAATCATTTCTATCTTTTAGCAAACCTTCGGAGCTATTTGCAATCACAAGAAATGCTGCAAAGCAGTGCCTTTTAAAATCAAATTGCAAATGCTTAACGTGGTGCCTGTTAAGTCACAAATATCATCATTGCCTAACATGGAGTGTTCTTGGTTTGTCTTTGAAGTAAAACCAGTTTCCAAGCTGGTGCTTCTATCAATATTTTAACTTGTTGTGGAAGTCATGTAGCATCTCAATATTCTGCATCAGTAAGATGTTTTCTTTTGTATGTCACATTTTTATCATATAACCTTGGTTGGTTTGGAATTTAAAGGAGAAGAGAATCAAAAGGCTGTAACACTGCCTACTGCAAGAGGTAACAAAGGGTAATTTAAAGACTACGTGTATTAATTGTGCTGATACCTGAGTTCACAGTGGCAATCATTTTGATAACAATTAATTTTGGAGGAAACTATCAGACATTATTTCCATTTTGGTCAAAGGAAATGCTGAAAACATTTTTGTCAAAGGTTCTGTTTTTACACCTGGAGCCAGACACAAACTCTCTTATATTTAGAAAACAAGTTTCAGATGCCTTCGTTGTGTTTAATATTTTTCTTCTGTGAACAGCTGCCATTTCTGAAATGCTTTAACAGAACAAGACAGATTTGATGTATTAATGTTACAACAGATCGCTGACGGACTTGCCATACATTTGATTGCAGTATCTCAAAAGTCACTTTGATTCACACTTGTGTAACTGGTAGAAACTTGAGGTGACATGCTAACCTTCTTGCAAGATTAGAGCCAAATGAAAGCAAAAGCTGCTTGAAAGATATTCTGATCTATTGTGACCTTTGGTATCTCCAGGTTATTTGCAGGCAAATCACATTTTGTTAAGCGTGTTTGGTTAACTTGGTGAGATGTAAGTTCTGCCATAAAGCAATAAGCCCAGCTTTCTACATGTCTTTTTTTCCGTGCCTGAGTTTATGTTTAAAACTTTCCATATTGCCTTACCGTGAACAGACAGAAGCATGACAATCTTCACCAGAGTGCTTCCTAATGTCTGGGCTAGAATCAGAGGGTGAAATCCTGACTGTGCTCAGATGAGCAGCGCTCCTCTCGGCTTAACAATCTGTGGACTCTGTCAGGCTTTTATGTTGCCTAAAGAGTAAAACTGACCTAAGTTTTTCTGCATGTTTCCCTGTCACTTAAGAGTAAGACGATGGCTTATGTTTAAGTATAGGATGTTTATGAAGATAATGATTTCCAGCTCAGCTTTTCTATTAAAATCTCTAGAGACAAAGTTAGGGAATTGGATTAAGGAAATGCTGCTGGTATTCCATTTGTGGTCCTGCAGTGGAATTATTCTTCTGGGAATCTCCTAGCTTTAGTTAAGAGGCTGTGAGCTTCTCATTTTATATATTTATATTTTCCAATAAAGTGTAAGAGGGATGAAGTAAGGACGATTTTGTAGAAATATGCAGACATTACTCACAAAAACAATGAACCGATATCTAAAAATAAGTTCATAAAACCCCATGACATAAAAAAACCTCATGACATAAAATTCTGTAACAGAGATTATTACAAAGACTAACTTATCTGCATTGGTTGCCTCCATGATAATGACTAAGTTAAATTTCTCACCCTGGAGAGGAATTTTTCTCTCTCCCATAACTATAAAAAGTGCCTTGTGAGTTAGCCTCGATAGGCTTAGGTTAGCTTTTGTAATATCCCCATTTTCCTGAGATTGAACTACGTATATATCAGCTGTTATCCCCTTCTGTTTCCCTTTCTCATATTAAGAGGGTTTATCTTTTTGTTTTATTTTACTTATTCCATAACAGTGGGTTACTTTCCCTGTCAACCATGGTTGCCTTCGAGTTTGAATTTGTTCTAGGTTCATATATTAGGACTGGTAATTCCTTACACATCTCAACATATTCCAGATAAGGCAGCCTGTTGAGATCCCTTAAGTCATAGCTGGCATGGGAGGCTGATCATCTGGCAACTTTCATATGGTGCTTTCACCATCCCAGGCCAGTGCTATGACTACACCCTGACAACCAGATTTGCCTCATGGCAAAGCCGTAAAGACTGGCTGCATGCCTTCCCATACCTGCAGGTCTGCTCTATGACCTTGAGCAAGTCTCACCACTGTGTTTTCACTGCATTATCATTAGAAAAGCATTCTGAAGTCTTTGAAAAGAAGACTGAAAAATATCAGAGAGTTAAGTTATTGTTCTATTGATCAGAAGCCCACAGAAGTGTTATGTAATACATGTATATATGAGGAGTGTTTCTCAAGTGACCTCTGCAGTTCCTAATTCAGCCACATTGTAATTCATTTATGTGTTATAACACATGGAATTGTGGCACAATTAGAGCTGTGTGAATATCTGGATAGAGAATGCTAATTGCATGCAAAAAAAAGCCAGGAAAATATTAGAGGAAAACTGTTTAATGTTGTACTTAGAAATGAAGAGCATTAAGAAATATTTCAAATTAAAATCTAAAGATGTTCTTTCTGAATGCAGCAACAGAATGCTTAGATGCATCTATTCACTGGCTTTCGCTTTTTTACTGAAAATATTTACTACATTTTCTATAAGTTAGTGAAAAGGGATTGATCTGGATTTGTCCCTTAAGGGTTAATGCTGCTTTTTGCCACCCTGCTGTCTTAGTGCTGCCTTATCCCATGGTTGGTTACAGGTTCTGAACACCATCCCCTACTGAAACTGGTCATTTCCATTCCTAATTAGCTAAGATAGTTTCTTTGCTATTGCTAAGCATCAGGCTTTGTGTTGTCGCAAAAATATCTCATTGTTCCATAATATCCTTAAGTTAAATGGCATCTTCTTAAAATCTTCCTAAATGTTAGAGAGGAATTTCTTTGTTTTTAACAAATTTCCTCCAGCATTCTGAGAATTAAGTGATGGGTTTTTCTTCCTAATAAGTTGAGTCCAATGCTGACTGTCTGAGGTGTTCTGATAATCTTTAGCTTTAATTTTCCTTCAGCCGATACAGGGCAATCCCACAGCGGATTCAGAATTTGGATAGGATGTATTTATAATCTTAGAAAAAAAATAATATGAAAGTCATACTGCCAAATAAATGAGAAAAAAAATAAAATCTTTTCACATGCCAGAACATTACAAAAATCCCAGCAGAGCAGTAACTGAAAGGTCAATAACCTCACTTCATAATAAAGAAAGACAGAATACCAAGATCTATTCATTTCAGGGTCTAATTTTAAATCATTGCCACTTCTAGGAAGATAGACTATGTTAAAATAGAAAGAAATATGTCTAATGTCTGACACAGAGATGGGAGGGCTTAAGGGAAATGTTAGGATACCCAGTCACAAAACTGCTCCGAAGACCTTATCTACTATGAAAACAGAACAGGTAAAGAAAAAGGCGCAAATATTTCAAGTATTTACATGGGAAAGACCTTACAGTAGGTCATTGGCAGGATGTGAACAAAACCCAGAGCCGAGAGCAGTCTCTACTCAGTCCCAGTAATACTCCTTTATTTTTCCTCTGTGAAGGAAGAACGAGAAGCCACAGATGCTTCCTTGAAAGGACGTAGTGAGCTGTTTTCTGGAACTAAGCTTTTACCCACAGGGTCGTTTACCCTTTTGCTGTGCTGGAATTCAATGTGCAAGCTTACTATCAACAGTGAATATGTCAAAGGAGCAAATATGTGATTTTTTGTTTCTCAAGTCCAAAGAGCTGCAGCCTACACTTGATGCATGTGCGTAAATATAAACTGGTAAGGCTTTCCAGTTCTACAGTGTGTTTAAACCAAATACAGGGCAAAGCAAAAAATGAATCATAAGAAAAGCAACAAATTTCCATGCCATCATCTCACACTGTTAGTGCAATGCACACACAGCCACAATGTAGTTCTTTGTCTTGGCCACCTTGATGCAAATGTTGAACCCTTGTAAGTGAATTGTGCCTAGCGCTCACCAGTAGATATGAGAACACCAACCCCTAGCATACAGAGTTAAAAACTTAATCCAGAGCATATAAATCACCCAATTTGACATCTATGAGTTGAGTGGAAATGTTCAGCTATGGTAATTTACATACATATGCAGGTGTTCCTGGAGTCCTATTCTAAGAGAACACAAAGCCCATTTCTGTGTAATACTTGGGGGAAAGAGACTTAAGAACATCCACAGTGTGTTTTTCTAGCACCCTTTCTCACCCTCTTTCTATTACATTATATAACCGATGCACTGCTGTAAAAGCAACAGAATGTGAAGTGTGCACATGTTCAGATATTCCCCAGCAGAACAGACCTTTTATCATCTATCCACCTAGCAGGCAGAACAATGTATGCATATGTATTTTAATCAGACTGTGTTATTATTACATTCTCTCAGTCCAAAGAGATTGAATTGTAGAGAATTATTGCTGCTGGTGCTCATAGCAATGTCTTTGTGTTAGTTTTAAGTAGTGAAGAGCACAAAGGAACCCCTTGCTGTGAGATTAAGCTGTTGGTGGGTGCACTCAGCACACTCCTCTGCCTGATCCTTCCCCTTGGGACTGCACAGCTTTCCCCTGGGAAGGTCTTTGGAGGCGTATCACAGAGTGGCTGCTCTTAACACCACCTATGTAACATGAAGGGCAGCTGCACGTGCTATTCTTGCTGTTGTCAGCATTTCTTAGGCTGTGTACAACAGTAGCAAACTGACCTATGCTCTGCATCCCCGAGATTAGCTTATCTGCAGAACCCTGATATCTCTGGTCTTCAGGCTGTTCACTGGACCTAAAAGTGTAAATACCCAGGAATAATGGTAATGGAGTTAAGAATCTTATCTACCAGTGCTCCCTATTAATAGACTTCACTCTTTCTAAGCTGTAATGCCACCTAGCTCATGGCAGTCTTCTAACACAGCTAAAATCAGAAATCAAGATGAGGTTCATTTTGATAAGATATCATGATGTTATTACAGAAGCAAAGGAGCTCCAGTTATTTTTTTTCTTAGAAAACTAGGTCAGGTACAACTGAGACAGAAAAATAGAAGGCTGTGCTGCTCCAGTAAATGCTGCCTTACCATTTGGGGGTCCTATGTTTGGATTTGGAGTGATGAGGTCCCTTCATTTATTTATTTATTAATGTATTTTAAACCAAGTAATGAAAATCTTTTCCAATTTTAGCTCACTTTAAAGCTTATCTGCCGCCGCCTGTCCTTTGCTTATTGCTCATTTTATTTCTTAAAGCAGTTCTAAAGTAGGTCAAAGACTTCTAATGAACCCAGCTAGATAAAGCGTTAGTGAGGAGTGGTGGGTTGTTGTCACTTTTTAATGCGGATTTTAATTCTTGTGATGTCTCTGCTCTCACAAGATACTCTCTATCCTCCCTTCTGTCCCTGGACTAAAACATGAGGTAGAGCAGCTCCGTTCCTTGCAGTTGATGCATCTGCAAAGGAAAGATGTGCCCCATCTGTTTTTCAGATCTTGAAGGTTGCAGGCAGCAGCAGCAGTGCTGCCTACTGAAGCTCTGTTACCTCTTGTTAGTAACCTGTCTGTTTCATTTCATGGTCTGCAAGCACCTCACTGCTGCTGTAGCACAGCCATCATTGTCTATAGTTAATGCGTTACCTAGGTAAGTCCCAAAGACAAGACTGCTGTATTCATGGCTAGGCGTGTTCCTGTGCAAGAGTGTTGGAACTCCAGTAGATCGGGGCCATGACACTGCCCTGAGCAGCCCGTTCCACGCCCTCCACCCTTTCCCTGATCCCCAGCTGCCCCTCCCCTGACACAGCTCCATGCCGTTCCCTCGGGCCATGTCGCTGTCACACAGAGCAGGTCTCAGCGCTGCCCCTCCGCTCCTTGTGAGGAGCTGCAACCATCAGGCACCCACTCAGCAAAATCTGAAACAAAATAAAACCCTGAGAGCATTTTCAACCCAGTGCAATGACTTCTTAATTTATATTAGTTATGGAAGCTTATAAATGCTCAAGTTTCAGAGCATGACTTTAATCCTCTAAAAGGGATTAGGAAATATTCCTCATGAGCAGGATGTTGCCATATTGCACAGGGTTTCTTGCATCTTTCTTAGGATGGTTTTGCCTGCTGAACTGACAAAAGGTGTGTGTGCTTATAGTGATTTCATGTTGCAAAATTAGTTTTAGACCTACTTTCTTTTAGTTTGGAGAAGACTCTGGGAAGACTTCATTATCACCTCCCAATATTTGAAGGGAGTGTATAAACAAGAGGAGGAATGACTAGTTACAAGGGTGTATAGTGATAGGACAAGGGGGAATGGTTTCAAATGAAGACGGAGGTGTCTAGATTAGATATTAGGAGGAAGTTTTTCACTCAGAGGGTGATGATGCACTGCAACAGGCTGCCCAAGGAGGTTGTGGATGCCCCATCCCTGGAGGCATTCAAGGCCAGGCTGGATGTGGCTCTGGGCAGCCTGGTCTGGTGACTGCTGACCCTGCACATAGCAGGGGGTTGAAAATAGATGGCCTTTTCAACCGAGGCCATTCTATGATTCTTCTGCTAAATTCTGCAGAGACGTAGCGTAGATGTTGGTGCTCCCAAACACTCCCTTATTTTTCATTGTTCCATACAGGACAGGGGCTGAGCAACGCTTCTCTGCCTACATTTCCTTCCGAGCCAAGTTGTTGACACAGTCAAGATGACTGAAGGCATCCAGACCTCTACATCTCTTCTGTAGCCAGGTCTGCATTAACATCAGCTGAAATTTAGAATAACCAGCTAAGAAAAGGAGTTCATCTTACACCAGCCTGCAACACTAAAATTAACAAAATCTTTACTGTTGCAAACAAGATACCACAGACAAGTTGGTAATTCCTTCCCATTCTGGGCCATACTCAGAGCTCAGTATCGTGCTTCTTGACAAAAGATGTGCTGATCACGTTTTACAGTGACAGTACAAAGTAGCGTCAGTCTTTCTTAATTTCACACATGGCTGGGACTCGGGAATGCTGGAAGTGATATTTCCCTGCAGAAATGCTGAATCTACTAAAAACGGTTACTGATTTTTGTTGTTGTTGTTAGTTCGGTCAAAATTGTTTCAAATTGCTTGTTTCTCTTGCCATTTCCCCTCTAAACAAATTTACTCAATTCCACTGAATGCGTTTTAATGGGGATGGATTTAGAGACTCTGTTTTTTCAGATTTGAAATATTAAGAAACATTAACATTAATGGTAATTAAGAACATGATTGCTTCTCTATTTTTTAAATCCTGCTTCTTGCTTATCTTTGAAATACCTCATAAAATCTGTGCTTCAAGGATACTTGCAGCAAAGCTCTAAACATACATTCAAATTCAAGCATTCCAGCTGAAAGCAGTTGCGTTTCTCTTGTGTTTAGACTACATGCATGTCTGGCTTATACATGGAATCACAAGTCATCTACAGAAAACCTTTATTCCTTTTATGGGAATGACTTTGCTCCTTCCCAAACACTCAGAAGGGAACACTGAAGTTTTGAGGTTCAGAGGGAACCTCTTGTGCTGTCATTGGGCATTCTAGAAAGATTCTGGCTCCATCCTCTTTGCACCCTCCCTTCAGATATTGATAAGTATTGATAAGATCCACCCTGAGCCTCCTCTTCTCCAGACTGAACAGTCACAGCTCTCAATCTGTCCTCATCACAGTAATGTCCCAGTTCTTCATTTATCTCATTGGCCTTTCACTGGACTCTTTCCAATATGTCCATGTGTCTCTTAGTGCCCTGAACTGGATGCTGCGTTCCAAGTTTGGTCTCACCACTGCTGAGCAGACATTAAGGATTCCCTCCCCTGGCCTGCTGGCAATACTATTCTTACTGTTGCACAAGATGTTCCTGTTGTTCCTACCCGCAAGGGCACACTGCCAGCTCAGGTTCAAGCTGTTGTTAGCAGGACCTCCAGATCTTTTTCTGCAGAGCAGCTTCCCAGCTGGGTGCTGCAGCTCATCTTAATGAATGGAGTTATACATCCCCAGATGCAGGTGAGGTATATGTTGAATTTCATGAGTTTCCTGTTGCCCCATTTCTCCACCCTGTCCAGGTTCCTCTGTAAGGCAGCAGGACCATTTGGTTTATCAGGCCCTCCTCCCAGTTTTCTGTCATCTGTAAATGTGCTGCAGGTATGCTCTGTCCCATTGGCTAGGCCATTAATACAGATGTTAAGCTGCATTGGTCCCAGTGTCAGCCTCCAGTGTATCCCACTTTATTTTAAACTTGTTCCTTTAATATTCTACATACGATTCACTAGTGATTTTTCATATACATCTGAGGCTCATGACTGCTCTTGGAAGCTGAGCAGCTCAAGTGAATTAATTCAAAACAGTCTGAACATCTATTAAGTATATAATTCACAAGCTGATTTAGGTATAACTCTTTACATGGCCCTTTTGTGCCAGATGCAGTCCTCAGACCTGTTTTGTGGCTGAGTATGTATAGTATGCCTGAGAATCCTGCCAGGATTTTACATGAAGAGGCACATCAGTACGTGACTGAAATATTTTGTGGCTTCATTGGATTCTGTAAATCTGACATTAGCCATAAAGGGCTGAGATTCACAGTGAACATAGCAGAGCACTCTGGCTGTACCGGATTCTGAATACCTACATTTTTATACATATAAAAAAGTATATGTGAGAATTATGTCAGAAAAATAAAAGCAGTGATTTAAGCTATAGCATTAACCTTACTTCCTTACTTGAATGGCTGCTGTTGATATTGACATTGCCCAGGAATCTGGATTTATGTTTCCTGAGTAACAGCCTTGGAGAGACTGGAATCAATACTTAGTTCTCCACAGATGGCTTATCTCTCCTTAAACACAGAGCAGCATTACTGAACAGCAGTAGTGACAACCAGCTGAGCTTGCTGTGTTCAGAACACTGCCATTTTGACTGGAATGACTGCATCTAATATTGGTATTATGTGAGAAACTGCACTTTAAGACTCTCATATGCTGATTTGTTAGATGTTAGGAATAAATTATTTACTCAGAGGGTGGTGAGGCACTGGCACAGCTGCCCAGAGAAGCTGTGTTGCCCCATCCGTGGAGGTGCTCAAGGCCAGGTTGGATGGGGCCCTGGGCAGCTGAGCTGGTGGGGGACAGCCCTGCCCACAGCATGGGGTTGGGGCTGAATGATCTTCCCTTCCAATCTAAGCTACTATATATTTAGTTAAAATAATAATAATAATAGCAACCCAGCAAATCATCTGGGTTTAATTCTATGATCAGTTGGCTACTTTTCTGTCTCCTTCATTGGACAAGTTGAGTGCTGCTGGTGTAAGTTGTGTGGCTGAATTTGAGGAAATACTTGGCTTGCTGTAGAAGCACTGGAGCAAGGCCGTTCCAACTTGTCCATAGCCAACAAGGAGAGCCTGAAAGACACAACCTGGTCATGTCTCTTCTGCAACAAAATGTCTGCATGTCTGTGCAATGGCACACCCTCAGTCCAGGCATTTCCACTGCTCTGATCTGCTTGTTTGAAGTCTGAGAAAGTTGTAAATGAGAAAGTTGTAAATAATATTACAGTGGGATAAAGGACAAATTTAGATAACTAACACCAATGTTTGGGTTTGTATGGTGTAAACAAAGCAGACAGCAATACCAATTAAGGAGAAAATTGGAGAATACTTGTGATGCTCAATCCTAGTGTTAAGACAGAACTATTGGCCTTTTCTCTCATGGTCATAGGGTACATGAACACAGTATAATGCAGTATGGTGCTGTTACTAGATCAGCCTCTTAATGAGCTGATTTGTTGAGATATTCCACCAAATCGGTGTCACTAATGTTCCATGAAGCACTTGAGTCACACTGGTACAGTACAGCCCTGGTCAGCATGCCTGTCTCGGCCACTGGCAGCAGAACTTCATCTGTGATTGCTCTGCACTCACTTCAGTGTTTCCAGGACCTGACTTTGTGTTACTGTGCTGTACCACAGTGACAAAACAGCTTGTGCTAAGTTAATGCCTGTGCCTCTGCTTTCCTGTACCTACATGTTTTGACATGACTTGTGCTGCATGCCCCTGGTTTCTATTGCTTCTCTACCCATTTTTAGAAGAGCAAATATTCTGGCATGCTTAAGCACCCTAGCATAATTTCTAGGCAACACTGTGAAAATTACAGATACTCTTGTGGAGGAGAGAAAGAAAGAGTATTGCTAATGCTTTGAACATACAGCATCCAATTTATTTGTCCTTTAGATAGTGTTGGTTGGTTGGTTGGTTATGGTTTTTTGGGTACTTTTTGTTTACTTTATTGTAGTTGTATTTCTGAGGGATTGGGACTTCCATTAGGTCTAGGAGAACATTGTTAGAAACTTTCGTTTATAAAACAGTGGTCTTGTTAGAAACTTTTCCTTTTAATGATGTTGTTGGCTTTATAATGCAGTTGTAGCCTTGAGTCAGTAATGTATTTTGCAAACATATGTGATGAATTATCCAGAAGCTTTCAAACAAACAAAAACAAACAGAAAAACAGCAAAAATGGGGAAAATGAAATTAGAAAATACATGCTAATAAGCAAAAACATGTTTCAAGATGAAAATATGTACTTAACTGAAAATAGTGCCTGAGTTGGCTTGCAGGGGTGTAACCCTCATAAGGGATTGATTTGTTTTTCTTATCCTTCAGTGTTGTGACAGTGATTTATTTTGCCATCATTTTTCCTTCTTTATGACTGTCTCAGAGCCCTTGTATGCTCTTAAAGAAAAAATGATGCGGTTGAATGGCAGGCTTATTTAGATCAGGAAATTAGAATTTCCACAAAAAAAAGCATTAGAATTTCCACAAAAAAAAATAAATAAAATCTTTATACATATGAATAGATGTACATAAGTGTATGATCAATATTTCTGTTCTTTTCCTTTTTGTTTCTGTAATCTAAAGTATATTAATATATTAATATTTATGGAGAATATTAAGATAAATTATTAAGACATATTAACATTATGACTGTGCTTTTTAGCTCCAGTGAGAAAACAATTCCTTTCCTAACAATCCTACATTTAACTGGTTTTCATGGACTTGGCAACAATTTTAATATGTTTTTCTTTGCTAGAAGAGACTTCCAGTATCCCTTTATCTTACAGAAAACTATCTGAGTCTACAGAAGGTCCCTCTCCTAATTTTCTGTAGCTAAATTTTATCTTCATGTGTTGGAACACTGGGCAGATGAGCCAGCTCTGTTGCTTTATTTTCATCTGCTTTATAATACCATCAGACTGCTGCATTCTCAGATCTGACCCCAGGGACATCAGCTGCAAGATCTTCACATCATAAGCAACATCCTGTATGTCTCTAGGACTACCCTAATGCTACAAATCACAGAATCACTGAACTGTAGGGGTTGGAAGGGACCTCTGTACACCATCTAGTCCAACTCCCCTGCTAAAGCAGGTTCCCAACAGTATGTTGGACTGAAATCACATATCTCTGCCTACTATCTATGCAAGAATCAGCTGTACTTCAGCTCTTCAGCTGCCCCAATTCAGATAACAAAATCATCTTTTTCCCAAGGAATGAAGAAATCACAGTCTTTCCCTATGCCTGAGACACGCGAGGGCAGCTGGAATGCTGGAGTCAGCTTTTCATTCCATGAGAGTGAATAGCACGAGACCTCCAGAGATTTCTTAGCTGACCTTCAAAACAACAAAAATCTAGCTTCCAGCAAACTTAAAGTAAACATATTTCTCTAGAGATTAGGATCAAAGCACAAGAAAAACATTCTACTTAACTACGTGGTGCTCGTAACATTATTTATTTATTGGAGCAAGGATAAGAGGAGCTGGGGGAGATGAGATTTTTTTGTTGCTGTATTGTCCAAGGGTAAAAAAGTAGCGAGAAGCGATTACCAAGAACTTTGCCAAAGGATTTGCAAAAATAATCATTCTTTCTCATACCATCCCTGCTTCATACCCAAACATGGTCCTATTTCATCATGGTCAAAATCTGAAGAATTTTTCTGAAGAAATCTTTTCTGGACTTGAGTGCTTTACCAGAGGAGCAGCCTAATCATACCTCAGTTCTTGGTTCTGATCTTGGGGATACTCTTTTAACAATCTTCAGTAAACAGTATGACACATAAAACAACATTAGTAGGACTTTGTTCCCACATCCGTGTAGGTTTTGATGACTACATTGCAGATTCAAAAGTGCTTAGGTATTGGAGAAGCACATCTTGTACAAGCACATAATCTATGCTTCCTGGAATAGCTTGACCTGGGGAAAAAAAATAAATAAATTAAGAGAACAACTTTTTTGAACAAAACTGTTCAGTTTGCATACTTTTCCCTAATACAGACTCCTATTGCCATTCATCAGAATGAAAAACCAGAGATGTATCTGTAAATACATGAAATTATTTGTTGGTAAGCTTTGAGGGAGGATGAAGACTGTAAGTAACAGATAAGTTCTTCATACATGCTCTGTTAGGATTTTGCTGTTATCACTTTTAGGCTGAGATTGAACTCTGTTGGAAGGCTGAGGTACTGATTCAGAACAGAGGAAAGTGGAAAGGTATTGTGGTGAGGGTAATCCTCAGGGGAGGTTCATAACACTAATTCCCAAAAGAAAAAGGAATAAAAGTTATTCTGAAATCCAGTTTCAACAGAGCCCAGTTAACCACTTGCATCTCTTCTTCACTGCCTCTGTAAGTACTGATCACAGAATCACAGAATGACCCAGGTTGGAAGGGTCCTCAAGGATCATGAAGCTCCAACCCCCTGCCTGGCAGGGCCACCAAACATACACATTGACCAGATCAGGTTGCCCAGGGCCCCGTTCAACCTGGTCTTGAACACCTCCAGGGACAGGGCATCCACAACCTCCCTGTGCAGCCTGTTCCAGGGCCTAACCACTCTCCTAGTAAAGAACTTCCCCCTAACATCCAACCTAAATCTTTCCTCTTTCAACTTAAAAACATTTCCCCCGTCCTGCTATTATCAGCCCATTCAGAGTTTACACCCCTCCTGATTATAGGTTCCCTTCAGGTACTGAAAGGCTGCAGTGCGGTCACCTGCAGCCTTCTTTTCTCCAAGCCCATCTCCCTCAGCCTGTCCTCACAGGGCAGGTGCTCCAGTCCCCTGACCGTCCTAGTGGCCCTCCTCTGGACCCTCTCCAACAGCTCTATGTCTTTCTTGTACTGAGGGCTCCATACCTGGACACACTATTCCAGATGGGGCCTCACAAGAGTAGAGTAGAGAGGGAAAGATATATATATAAGATATATTCTTCTATATAGAAGAATTCTATATATAGAAATGAGCAAAACTTATCCATGATTTACAGCAGTCTGAAAGACAGTAAATCAATTCAGCTCCAAAGATTTTCAGTTTACAGGATCAACAAGTTTTCCATAGCTTGTGCCAAATGAACAAGTAATTACTTTTGCATTATAGCTTCTCTCCGTGCCACTTTTTCATAGTTTTACTGCAGTCCCTCCAGGAATAGGTTAATAAATTCTTTGACTTCTGCATTAGTACCAGTAGAGACCTCCAATAACTGAACTTCTCATAGTTCAAATTGTCATTTTGGAAAACATCTAAGCAGATATGTAGAAGTTAAATGCTTTTTTAAAGCTGAACAATGGGTATAAAACATCGAGTGAATGTATAAAACCAAGAATGAGCAACTTACCCTAAATGAGCTAGTTGTAAGCTCTGTGGTGCTAAGTGCTCCTGTTTCTAGTTTATATGCTTCTCTTCCTTTGCAGCTGGTTAAGACAAACTTGCACTACTATTCAGTGTGCAAAGACTAATGCTGCCCAAAGTCACTGATATGTCAGTATTTTAGGAAACCTTCCCCAGTTGTTCTCAGATCCTTGGAAATTTATAATTGCTGGCACTGAGTGCAGTGACACTTGCTGATGAGTTTAATGAAGATTGCAATCCAATGAGTCCAGCAGATGTTTCTGAGTTTGCTTCACTGGGAACTTTCTGGTTTCTTCTTCCTTCATTCCCAGGAATCTAGACCCAATTTTAGCAAACTGCTGATGATCCAACCAGCAACAAAATGACCGAAATAAGTACGTCTTCATCTCTCCAATCCTCAAAACTGTCAGCACTGCAGATCTATAAGCTGCTGAAATTAGGATGCTTATCCAAGCCTCTTTAGCCTGTAAAAATGAAGGATGAGAAACTCATAAAGCTGGCTCTCAGTAGATTTGTGATATTACTTTCACTTATCTGGCAGAGAAATATTATCTATCTCACAGTATTTTGGCTTTTCCAACTGTGAACCTGGCAACACATAAACATGTAAGAAAAAGTAATCTTTTCCAATAAAAACAAGGGGAGTTCTCTTGAAGTTATGATTTTGTTTGGATTTTAGTTAGTTTATTTATCTTTATATTTTGCTCTTTGCTACCTGATGGTGTTTGCATTGCTCTACACTGCCACAAAATGTTATCAGGGCAACTGGATCACACACAAAAAAAAAAAATTAAAGAAAAATAAAAAAAGAAAGGCTGTAAAGCTTGGAGTTCATTGTCTTCCTTCCACTTGCTTATGTAGAGATGTGGCTGTTTTGAAAATAAAGGGATGAACAGAATGACAGGAAAGGCAAAGAAGAGCCAAGAAAACACCACAATATGCTTGCCTCTTCTTTATGGCCTTCCGGACCCACTGCTGGATTAATTTTTGAACTCCTATTTATCCTTCCACTCCCTAATTTCTGGACACTCCATGCCTCACAATCCAATACTTAGTGCTTGTGATGGCAGTAATTGCATATACAAAACAACTGTGAAGGCTTTTCATTTTCAGGTACCTGTCCTGTCAATGTAAATAACATTCAAGTAAGCCAAGTAAGGAACTTTCTTGCTCCGTGTTATTTAAGTTACACAATACATAGTACAGGTCATGTCATTAAAGACTACTGTTTTATTATGGAGCAACTCAGCATTAAAATCCAGAGCAATGCAAAGGACTAAAAAACACCCATCCTAACTTCTATAGATAATGAACCATTGCTTATTATCTGCGCAAGAAAACTGTCATCAATTCAATTACATGATTTTTCCATCTTTCAAACCACCTGGAGAGCTCCACCAGAATGACCAGCAGTCATTCAGACTGCCATTACTGCCTGCAGTCTCTGCGTGGAAGGAAGTATGCATTAAAGGAAGAAAATGCTTACTGTGTTAGATGCTATGACAGCCTATTTGCCAACCCATGTGAGGAGTGCAAGCAACCTATTGAATGCGATTCCAAGGTAAGGATTTATCTTCCTTGTTTTTTGTTATTTGTTAGCCCCATTTCTTTAATAATGGATCTTATATCAGACCTTCTGTGTACTGGTGAAGGAACCTGAGCATAGTGGTTGTGCACCTGTGCATAGCAGAGCTATTTTTCCAGAATAGGAAATCCAGATGAGGAAATCTTCTTGTACATGCACCTCAACTATCCTCTATAGATGTGGTATATGAACAGACCACATCTGGATTCCATCCCTCACCTCTGCTTGCTCAACAGCAGTAGAAGCTGCACAGAGCTTGAGGGGTTGCTCAAGTCCACTATATTTCAGTGGATTAAGTTGAGGGAAGTTTTGGAAGTTGAGAGATAGCCACTGGAAAAATTGTCTGCAGTTATTCTGCAAGTTATTTCAACTGTAAATGCTGACATACAGATATCAAGATGTAAAGAAACAATGTTTATAATATATTTATCTTTTACTTTTGGAAAAGAAATATGTTTTCATTTTAACTTAATTTCGTGCTCACCATGTTTACCTCAGATGAAATGTGACTGGCAGTGTTTCTGGGCTTGGCCTTCCACTTGTACTCTTTGATCTTTGACAGGGCTTCCAGCATCCTTTAACTCAATTTACAGCCTTTTGCACTTACAATTTTAAAAGACGAAACCTATCATAAACCTCTGATTTTGCTGAGTTTAGTTTGTACTTCTTGCTCACCTTCTCCCCATGCTCATTTTGATTATGTTCTTTTGAAATAAAAGAACCTATTGAATCTCACCACTAAACCATGTCCCTTCGTGCCACAATAAATGCTAGAACATAAAGTTATTAAAGTAAATCTCACAGGAGATTTCCCCAGCCAATATACTTTTGGCTCTCAAAGTACATTGTCTGAGTACAGCTCAGTTCCATGGAGGAGCAGTCAAAGGAAAAAACTGATATGAGTGATGACTGTTTGCAAATGCTCACCAGTGTTTTTTAGTTGCAAACCTGTATGCTCCAGTCACTGTCATCTGGAGAACATGTGATCTGAGCTCACTAACCCCACTTCTACAATTTAAACTTTAATAAGTGGCAGGACTAGTGAGATAAAAGGTCACTAAAATAAAAACTGTGTCTTTGGACTGAGTGGAAGGAAAAACAGAAAGAAAAAAGCAGGGGTAACAAGAAAGGAGTGTCACAGCTAAAGAAGTGACCTACAGAGCTATGCAGCAGGTTGTCCAACCTCTGCCAGGCTGTTGGAGCTTGGTTCTCTTCCTCTCCTTCTTATCCATTTCTTGTCTAGTGTGAGAGACCATTTTCTAAAAGGTTCAGAGTGCTAACTAAAGGAAATGAAAGTTCTCAGCACTCAGCAATGCCCCAAATGAACCCTGGTATGTATTTCATTTCTCATTTTAGCATTTTAAGGAGTGGGGAACTGACAAAGTAGAAAAATGAGATTTGCTTTGTGCCTTTATGTACTTCTTACTTATAAAGAAGACCTGGAAAAATATGGTTAATTTTTTAAGGATTATTATTCTTCTGGTGATGCATTTTTCCCCTTGTATTTCCTAACCTTGGAAAAATAAAATCTGATGCTTGCTTTTTTGTTATTATTTAATTATTAGTGGAGGCCTCATTCTTATACTGCTGTTTCACCTCTTAAGCCTGTTGAGTCTTAAACAAATATATTTCTGCCAGATCTTTTAGAGGGAGTTATATTAGGTGTAAACAAAAGCAATGGTTTTTTAATATGTGTCCTAAGAACCATTTTGTTCTCTATTAATGAGATTTTAATTGCTTGTTCTCTGCAATAATATGATCGTTCTTTAGTGTTATGTAGAGTTATGCAGTGTTATGTAGAGTCAGCTGGAAGGAAAAGTAGTAACATTAAAAAATGCATGAAGTTCTACTTAAAAGTCTGTAGAGAATACACTTCTTGTCAGGAGGCCTCTGCACATTAAAAATGTTAATTACCCACTTCTCCTTGAAGGCCAACAGTAAAAAATATATGATGGGTCTTCCAATATAAACATCTCTCTGATGTTGTATGCTGAGGGACAATTGCCTCAATTGCCTGTGCCAAAGCAGTGCCTGTGCCTAATGGCCTAACAAGAGAGTTGCAAAATACCCTGACACAGTGACTTTGAGCACTAATATTGCCTTTGAGCTGGATGCAGCTCTTGAAGTTGACACTGCATAGTTCTGCATTTTTCTCTTCAGTTCTGGGAGGAGATGAGGGAAAAGAACACTGTAAAGAAATGCCTTTGTTAACATGCACTCACTTTCTCCAAGGATCTAGCCTACAAAGGCCGCCACTGGCATGAGAGGTGCTTCAAGTGCACCAAATGTAGCCGCTCTCTGGTAGAGAAACCATTCGCTGCCAAGGATGAGCTCTTGCTCTGTACTGAATGCTACTCCAATGAATATTCATCAAAGTGTTTCCACTGCCAGAAGACCATTATGCCTGGTAAGACAACAGGGATCCTCCTGTGGAAAATGGAGCTGCATTTTCAATTAAAATCACATCCTCAAATAACCCAGCTACAACAGCGCAGCTTACTGGACTGCTGCTCCCTCCTACAGTACCCTGCCAGCAGGAAAGACAGGCCCTCTGGTCTAGCGTTGGCAGGACTTATGAATCCTCATAAAGAATATTAGAGTTCAAAATAGAATAAAATGTGTTCATGCTGTGCTCTTGATTCTGCCTTTAGTTCTTAGGAAGTGCATCCCACTGTGAGTATAGGTGGACAAACAGCAATCATCAGCAGGAGTGCTGAGATAAACAAGAGATCTGCATTTAGCCTGTCACGTTGGCAAGGCCTTCAGAACCAGAACTAGCTTACATTCTTTATTAACCACTTCTTTTGCACAGAAATACTTTACATTTCACTTGTCAAAACACTAAGTTCTGTGTTCAAATAATTATTAGTATTTTTACTACAAAACACATATGGATTTGTTTATAACAGGTTTGGCACCGTAAGTGCCAAAATGGAGTAGCTTGCGAAGGAGAGTCAGTACCAAACTATTGGAGCAGTGGACTACCCTAAATCCTTAAGCTTTTTTACAGATGATTCAAATACCAGCAGCAAACTGTGTGCTGTGGCCTTGTGATTACTAGTTAGGACCATGAAAAATTATTGTCTTTTATATAAATACTAGGTTACTGGTATCCTAGTTCAGCCTGTAGCGTTGATAGCGTGTACTTTTACACTTGTATTTCTTTTCTTCTTTGTCACAAGTAAAATTTATACTAGTAGAAATTAACGTTGTAGTAATATAGTTGTGTTCAGTGTAGGGTTGATATACTGCTTAAATGTGGTATATTGTTAGAATGTTGTCTAATAGAGAGGCAGTAGTGCAATCAAAAGTGAAAAAAAATTCGTTTAAAGAAGATAAAATACATTAATATTTATACTAAACATCCAAACAAATTCATATTTAATTTATAGAAATGCTATGTACCTGCACATCACATCATCACTGGACTGTCTGGTCTGAGAGTAACTATGAGCAACTGGAGTGTATAACAGAGCAGTAACTCTAAAAGAGTCAAATAAGCATGGATTAAGAAAAAAAATCACATTTTAGGCCACTTAGTGTGCCCTTTGCCAGTTGATCGTAGAATACTGAATGAGTTTTTGAGATTAACTAACATACTTAAAAACTATGAAATTGAAAGTAAGCGTTTTGGGGGATAATAAAACATTAAGACAGGAGATGAAAAATGAGACATTTAAAACCTTTTCTGCAAGACTGTACCTGGGAGCATTATTTGTGTTGGTTTTTGCAGGTTCCCGTAAAATGGAATTTAAGGGCACTTCCTGGCACGAATCCTGTTTTGTTTGTCAGTATTGCCAGCAACCACTGGGAACTAAACCACTGATCACCAAAGACAATGAGAATTACTGCGTGCCCTGTTTTGAGAAACAATTTGCTCATCATTGCTACTCTTGCAAAAAGGTAATTTCAAAAGAAAAATGAAAGGTAGCATACTACAATCTATGTTATTTTTGGTCAAGACCAGGTTGTCCAACAGCAAAAGTACACCAACAGAGACTCTTTCTACAGTCTATAATGTGCATGTTTAAAACAACCTCTGCAAATTCACAGTTTCATTCTCACCTGGAGATCTGAAATCTAGGTCTGCACCACACAATGGGTAAAAAAGAAAATATCAAAACATGTGAATTCTTAGATTAGCTCATTTCAAATATTCTGTAAAAGAACTGAAGATCAAAAAAAAAAAAAAAAAAAAAGGGAGGGGGTTGAGAGGGAAGGGAATTACCTGTTGGAATTCTTGAAGACAAGTTGCACAGCTAACGAAGTTCAGACAGCATGCTTATATGCTTAGTGTATTTTTAGTGCTTTACTCTAAACAAAACAGAAAAAGCAGGGAAAATGATCTTGAAATCAACAGAACCTCTTATCAACTACAAAAGCTTGTAATTGCTTTTAGCTCCTTTTCAGGAGCACCTGTGGGCTGTATAGTCTCTCTAATGGGTATTCATACCACCTGTTTTAAAGTATTTAATGTTGATGCTTCGATTGATGCCTGTCGTCTCTTTTTCAACAGTAGAGCACTCAAAGCATTTAGGAGAGCATCTGGGAGAACATAATGAACTTATGGTTCTCTGACATATTCCTGAGTTGTATGGATGAAGTTTGAAAGCTTTAATAATTAATAATAATGCCAGTTAACTTTCCTTATTCATGGAAATGTTGGTTGTAAGTTATGGAGATAAATACATCTAACTTCAGATACCAAAGAAAGATACTTATGCTCCTTAGTGAAGCAATATTGCTCATGGAGGAAGGAGCAGCATCATGGAAAATGTTTGGTGAACTGATAGAAAAAGTCAAGTCTTCCCTTTGGCATTGATATTGGACACTGAAAGCTGACTGTGACATTGTTTGCTGTTCTCTTCCTTATAATTGATAAACAAGTTTATAGCAGCCTGTTTATTATTATATTTGTCATAAGTTTGTTCACCAAAGCAAATATAGTGGGGTTATTTTGTTAATGGTTGTGATTTTTAACAAAGTTCAATATTTTACAGAAAGTTGTATAACACCTTTCTTCCCCAGTGACGTCTGATCAAGCCTTCACAAACATGCCTCTATATTTGTCAGATATATTTACATGCATAACAAGCTGAGGATTCAGTCTTACCTTTGTCTTTTGAAATGCATCAGGCAATAATCAGCTTAAGTACTATTTAGTTGTGGTATTACAAGTCAAGTTTCCCAATGTTTTAGAACACAGAGTTTCTTCTTTGGGTACCAGAAAGCTTGATTTCAAATGAGTTGATCTTTCTTCTTCCAAATACAAATAAATCATTTTATCTCTCCCTCAGTTTCTCCTGCTTTAAAATTGTCTCAAGTTGATGAAAACACCCAATAATCTGATTCTGTTCTCTAGGGAATTGATTTAAGCTGCTTTTTATGACAAAATTTTGTTTATACTTTTGTATCTCATTCATTCATTCATTCATTTATTCACTCTCATACATATGTCTTGGCAGTAGAAATACCACCTTACATCTCATTTCATTTCTAGAAAAATTCCTTTATACAATCGCTGATAACTTCAGTGAAACCTACTCTTGATCACACTTATAAAAGCCACAGAGCAGCTGGAAATTTCCCCCTTCAGATATAACCAATAGAGAGCTTTGAGTGAGTTGCAGGGAATGATAAATTTGATGACACTGACAAACACAAGTTTTATTTTCTTCTGACAGTGTAGAGCTCCTTTCAGTCCTATTTCTGCTTCTTTTCTGCCTCCTACATAAAATACTGTTTGAGTTTCAAGACAGCAGAATGTCAATTCCATTTGGAGATTAACCCTCAACTCAGTATCAGTTCTACCAGCCACTCTCCATCACTGAGAACTGTATGAGTATGAAGAATATGCCTGATGCTGCTCAGCCTTCACCCAAAGTTTCATAACAAGACAACCTGTTATATTATAAGCTGTAAGGTTTGTACACTGGTGTGTTCAGATCAGCTGCAGTGAGTCAAATTGAGATGACGCTGTCTCTCTTACGCATATTGTAAGGGAAAAAAACAAGTGGAAGGACTTGTGAAATACTTGACAATCCTTTATGATCCTTTGTTTCATTACTTTGTTCTGTTTTGTCACAATTTTAGGTAATAACTTCTGGGGGAGTGGCCTACCATGACCAGCCTTGGCATAAGGAGTGCTTTGTGTGTTCTGGATGTAAAACTCAGCTGTCTGGGCAAAGGTTTGTTTCCAAAGATGAGTATCCATACTGTGTAGACTGTTTCAGCAAGTTTTATGCTAAGAAGTGTGCTGCTTGCAAGAAACCTATTACAGGTGAGTGTTATCTTATAGAAAGGTCTTGATACTGTGGAATCGTAGTTTCCTCTCAAATCAGATGTTCAGTTTAAAGAACAGCATTAAAAATAGTCCCATCATAATTAAAGACTGAAGGAGTTAAGTACAACGGAGGCCCCACCCTAAGCAGCGCAGCATGTCTTGCTTAGACATACTGATTATGTGTGTTCCCTGACTACTGAGCTCTTTTATGTGCCAAACATTCTTCAGTTTACCACTTTCTGCAGTAAAAATCATCCCCAATAATGCACTCTTTTGATTTCAAAAAAGACTCCTCCTGAGACAATGCATACACACAATTCCCTTATGGCTGTAATTGGTTTGGCTTTGTTTTTAAATATAAATGTGATAAAACTGAATGTGAATTAACTGCCTGCTGATAAGGCACAGCTGTTATGTTGGAGAGCTTGCCAAGCAACAAAGATTTATTGCATGCATCCCTGTGTCCCTAAATGATTTGTAATTAGACATACAGGTCAGTAGTCCATGGTAGCTGAAATTATCTGAGACCGTTTGCTGCTGTTCTGCATTATGTTTCTATTATATGTGAAGTCAGCTCTTGAAAAGTACTGCCTGACTGATACAGGTGCATGTTGCATATGCAAATACATAAAGAAAATCATGATTGCCCAATCAAATGGGCATGATTTTACTTCACTCCCACACGCACTGAATTAATTTAAAAAGAAAAAAAAGAAAAAAGCACCATTTTTAAAATTTCAAATACTCATTGTAGGAACTTAATGATCTGATCATCTCACAGAGACATTAAGAAACTTAGTGGAAAAGGCTAAATTCCAGCGTCATATAGTTTGCATCTTTGCATTGCAGATAGTTTTCATGAGAGTTTTTGGGAAGGTCTGTAAACCTTCAGGGACATTCTGCTAAACCCTTTCTGTTCATAATGTATAACTGGGCATGAAACCAAGCAAGTTTGGACAAGGCTGGGAATGTGACCACTGAGGATAAGGAAAAGGCAGAGGTTCTGAATGCCTTCTTTCTGTCTGTCTTTAAAAGTCAGACTCAGGGTAACCTTCACTCTCGGCTGGGGAGCAGACCAACCCCCCTGTGATTCTGAAAGAAACAGTCAGAGACTTACTACTCCAACTGGACTGCCACAAGTCCATGGGGCCAGATGAGATCCACCCGAGTGCTGAGGGAACTGGCAGAGGTGATAGCTGAGCCACTTTCCATCATCTATCAGCGCTCCTTGTTGACTGGTGAGGTCTCAGAAGACTGGAGGCTTGCCAGTGTGACTCCCATTTACAAGAAAGGTTGTAAGGAGGATCCAGGGAACTACAGGCCTGTTAGCCTGACTTTGGTGCCAGGGAAGGTTATGGAGCAGATTGTCTTGAGGGAGATCACACGGCATGTGCGGGTTGACCAGGGGATCAGGCCTAGCCAGGATGGATTCATGAATGGCAGGTCCTGTTAGACCAACCTGATCTCTTCCTATGATCTAGTGACCCATCTGGTGGATGAGGAAAAGGCTGTTGATGTGGTCTTCCTAGACTTCAGCAAAGCCTTTGACACTGTCTCCTACAGTATTATCCTACAGAAGCTTGCAGCCCATGGCTTGGACAGGTACACTCTTGGCTGGGTAATGAGCTGGCTGGAGGGCCGGGCTCACAGAGTGGTGGTGAATGGAGTTAAATCCAGCTGGTGACCGGTCACGAGTGGTGTTCCCCAGGGGTTGGTGCTGGGGCCTGTCCTCTTCAACATCTTTATCAATGACCTGGATGAGGGCATCGAGTGCAGCCTCAGTAAGTTCGCAGATGACACCAAATTGGCTGAGAGTGTGGATCTGCATGGGGGTAGCGAGGCCCTAGAGAGGGATCTGGACAGGCTGGATAGCTGGGCTGAAGCCAATGGGATGAGCTTTAACAAGACCAAACGCCAGGTCCTGCACTTTAGTAACAACAACCGCAGGCAGTGCTACAGGCTTGGGGGAGAGTGGCTGGAAGCCTATGTAGAGGAAAAGGATCTGGGAGTATTGACTGATGCTCAACTGAACATGAGACAGCACTGTGCCCAGGTGGCCAAGAAGGCTAAAGGCATCCTGGCTTGCATCAGAAACAAACAGTGTTGCCAGCAGGAGCAGAGAGGTGATTGTCCCCCTGTACTCAGTGCTGGTGAGGCCATACCTCAAATACTGCATCCAGTTTTGGGCCCATCACTACTAGAAAGGCATTGAGGCTCTGGAACGTGTTCAGAGGAGGGCAACAAAGCTGGTGAGGGGTCTGGAGCACAGGCCATATGAGGAGAGGCTGAAGGAGCTGGGAATATTCAGCCTTGAGAAGAGGAGGCTCATGGGAGACCTTATTGCTCTCTGTAAATACCTGAAGGGAGGTTGTGATGAGCTGGGAGTTTGCCTCTTCTCTCGTGTCATTAGTGATAGGGATATGGTTTCAAGCTACAGCAGGGGAGATTCAAGTTGGGCGTTAGAAAGTATTATTCTCAGAAAGGGTGGTCAGGCACTGGAATGGACTGCCCAGGCAGGTGGTGGAGTCACCGCCCCTGGGGATGCTAAAGGAACGATTCGATGTTGTGTTGAGGAACATGGTTTAGTGGGAGTTATTGGTAATAGGTGAACAGTTGGACTGGATGATCTTTTAGGTCTTTTCCAACCTTGGTGATTCTATGATTCTATAAGTACCATGTAGTTTTACATAAATTATTTGCCACTATCTTTTATGTTTTATATCACTGCCTTAAACTGTTTTGGTTGGTTTTGTTTGTTTGTTTGTTTGTTTGTGTTCAGTTCAGCTAACAATCAACACTTCAGACTATGGATTTTTGTTCATTAACATGAACAACAACACGATCACACTTCAGGAAACAATCAGTTGTTTTTCTGAACCATGTTCAGAAATGCTGAATTTACATCTTCTTCTCATATCTCTTTCAGCTCTTGGAGGTGCCAAATTTGTCTCATTTGAAGAGCGCCAGTGGCATGAGGAATGCTTTAACTGTGCAAGATGCTCAGTCTCACTGGTGGGCCAAGGATTCCTCACCAAGCAGGATGCAGTCCTTTGCCATGAATGTGGTTCTTTGTAGTTCTGTGGAGAGCTGTAAAGATACATTATTCTCACTGTATAACCACGTACTTTGTTATTCTGCAGTAAGAAAATAATCTAAAAGGTGTGTTACTTATTTAGTAAATCAAGTAGCTTTCCAACAGCAGCTTAATTCCATCACAGTTCTGAACTGCTTGTTATAAAAATAAATAAATAAACAGCCACACACTGCCTCAGAAAACAGTGCAGAAAAGATTAGTATATATTTTAAATGTAACTGCAGTATGTTTCTCCTTGTAACACACTGCACTCTGCTGTTAGAAACTTTACCTTTCGTTTCCCATGAACCAAGATGTATAGAAAGTCTATGTGACATATGTCAAGTTATGAAGCATTAGCATTTTAAGTGAGGATAAGGTACATGTACACAAAGAGACACCAAGTAAGGGAAATCCATTCCAGTGCCAGAGAAAGACCCTTTTTCCTCTCTTAATTTATACTGTTGAGATTGCTCATCAGAAAAATAGAATTTCCCATAAATTTAGTCATCCAAGAATACTGAATGATAGGTCCTTTCCCAAAACCGGTTAACTGCATTTTATTTTTTAGGCATAAATGTTTTAGAACAAAAATAAACCCTTTATTATTATTATTATTATTTAACCTACTTTAAGAGGTACAGATTGCCCAAGTTTGGATAGTGGTAATGTATAGTTTCTAATATCTAAAATGATTTAAAACTCTGACTCCATAATCTTCACTAGACCTTCAAGTGCACTCTTAAAATATAGTTTCTCTTATTTGAGGCAAGAGCCAACACATAATTGTCCCCTTAAATTTACACCTCTCCTTCCTTCAACACCCGTTTGTCAGCAATCAAAGTATTGATAATGGCTTTACCATTTCTGCACTGCAGTCTTTGATTTACAGTCCACTCCTTTCCTTGTAAATGTCTGCTTGTCTGTAGCAGGCTATCGGCTGTTCAGAGCCAATACCTGGTTCATTCTGTCATGCACCAACATGCATTTGCCAATATTATGTCAAGAATTTGTAGTGTTGCCATCTCAAGGTAGGCAGTGCTCACATGTAGTACAAGGCTTAAGTTTCTCTTTCCTCAGCTCACCCTATATGCACACTATATGTTACAATGGCCTGACCCATGCTGCAGTATTTGTACCAGGCCATGGTGCAGGGTACCATGGTTCTGTGCCTATTAGAAGTGGTTTATTCTCATGTGTCTGAAAATCATTCTCCTTTAGACTCTGATGTTGAATGCTTACAGTTATTTGGCTGACTTGAGAGCGCTTTATTTGTACTGAATTATATAGATGCTGCTTCAGGTAGAAAAAGGAGAAAAAAAAAACAACAACAACTTGCAAGCATGGGTAATCCAGAGCTGCATGACAGTGGCGTAAAAGAAAGAAGTACATAGCAATCTGTTTCCCAGTCAATAAAGTATTAATCTTCTGCTACATGTGGTATTCATTATTATTATTTTTTTCAGTTTCTTCATTCCTGACTGTTTTTATTGGAACGTGGAATTGGTTTAATTTCTGTCTTTTCACTTAGACTAGCTTCTTCCGTCTCTATTTCTACACTGAACATGGCTGGTACAGGTTATTGGTAATACTTGCATTCCCATAAATAGAAATAGGTTTCACTGCCTAAAATAAATAAATATGAAGGGGGAGTGGAGAGGGAGAGAGAGAGGACCACATGCACATGTATTTTTATAGAGGTCCACAGTTATTTATGATGCTCTAAAAATGTGCACTGAACTACTAGAAATTAGCCCATTAATAAATGTTAATGGCCTTCAATTTTTAGATGAAAATGATTAATCACCAAATGCAGTCATGTCTGTGGGGCTTACCTTTTATTTTTGTTGTGTGAAATAACATTCAGAAAATTGCAAGAATGAGGTTCAAGCCCTTTATTCCATCTTGTCTAAGCAGTATTCTAGCTTAATTACAGAGTGACACAAGAATTACCAGGCAGAGCCTTAAAGCACAGTGTACTCACAGATCAGACACAGTAATCACGATAATCCCAATCTTTTATCCTTAACATTTAGGGAAATTAAATTCTGCTCTGACTCACCAACTAATTATATTTTTAGAAATACCAACTGAATTATTTATTTCCCCTGCAGTAAATATACAACAGTCAGTTCTGAAACTGAGCATTTTCACTTCAGAGTAGTAATATGAAATAAATGTGATTACTATAAATAGTTGGAATAAAAGTTAAACTCAATTGATATTTCCTAGTCTCTCTGCCACCAGCTACTGAAGTCTGAACAAAAATGCAGTAATATTTTGCACACTCTGGGAGACCTATACTCATGATAGAGGAAACACATTTGAATAGGAGCCAGGAAGGGCTACAAGAATGAATCTGCAGATCATGGAAAAGATAAGACAGTGGATCAACATCAAGAGACTACACTGATTCATGAACAGAAGGAAGCAAATTTTTCATGACCAGAAAGTAGGAATTAAAAGGCTGCAGCTTTGTAATGGAGAGGCTTCCAAGACAGTCAGGAACCAAAGTGGGGAAAAGTTAACACGTAAGTTTTAACAGTATATTAAAGAGCATGCATAAAATGATTGCCTGGGATACCAAAACAGTGGTAAAATGAATGGGATGGTCTGCTCAATTCCTTTTTGCTAACATTTAATTTACTGCATTTCATGTGACCATGGAATGGTAGAGTTCTCAGTTCCTGGGGGAGCTAGGAGCAAGAGCAGCAAAACTGGACTTCCAAAGGGCGGACTTTGAATTGATCAGAAGAGTAGTAGGGGGAGACCCCTGGGGTTCAGTCTTTGAGAGTAAAGGGGTCCAAGACAGCTGGTCGCTCTTCCAGAAGGGGGAGAGTGGCTGGAAGACTGTGTAGAGGAAATGGATCTGGGAATACTGATTGATGCTCAGCTGAACATGCGACACTGGTGTGCCCAGGTGGCCAAGAAGGCTAAAGGCATCCTGGCTTGCATCAGAAACAAACAGTGTTGCCAGCAGGAACAGGGTAAGTGATTGTCCCCCTGTACTCAGTGCTGGTGAGGCCGTACCTCAAATACTGCATCCAGTATTGGGCCCATCACTACTAGAAAGACATTGAGGCCCTGGAACGTGTTCAAAGGTGGGCAACAAAGCTAGTGAGGGGTCTGGAGCATAGGCCTTATGAGGAGCGACTGAGGGAGCTGGGATTGTTAAGTCTAGAGGAATGAGCTGCTTAGGGAGGTGATAGAGCCAATGTCCCAGAAGGTGTTCAAGGGAAATTAGGATGTTGTATGGAAGGACATGGTATAGTAAGAACTATTGGTGATGGGTGGATGGTTGGACTGGATGATCTTGTAGACCTTTTCAAACCACTTTCCCATTCTAACTCGTGTCTAACTCAGGCATTTGAAGTAAGGATGGCAGCGGCACATCTGAAGCATGGTCCCCAAACTGGTACATGTGTTCACTTGTTGCCAAAGCTCCAATTCTATGTACTTTTTGATTAAACTCAAGTTATGTCCATAACTCCTCCCATCCCCATGCTGGGGGCTACTGCCAGCCTACTTCCATATGGGCTGTGGGGCTGTGACCTCACAGAGTTATCCCCACCTGCCAGACTGTGACCTCATGGCTCTGCCCGTGTAAACCAGCAGCCAGCACTCGGTCCCTCCCAGTGCGGTCGTGGCCAGCTTTGAGCAATGGTTGTCGACAGCTTTCTCCTTATCTCCAGCCTCCTTCTGGTGGCTGGGGTGTCTCTGCTCACCACTACCTGGCGCCGGCAGGTAGGGAAATTTGAGGATGGGAGTCACTTGAGGCTAGGTGACTCGGGGCTTTGGGTTGGGTGCTAGGGCTGCCCTGCATGTCCTCTCACTGTGCCACGTTCATGTGCTTGTAGGGTTCTGACCGGCGCCGGCAATGGTGGGGATTGTGGCAGCATGTAGTAGCACTGATGTCAGGTGAGTCCCCTGAGGGTCAGCATGGCACATTCCCAGGCAGGACCAGCCTGCTGGGAGAAGCCAAGCTTCGTACCGGCCTCTGTCATGTAGCAGCCAGACCAGGTGGGCCTGGAAGATCACCGGTGTCCCCCGCCCTACTGTGGCTCAGACCCTCTCCCTGTTTTACAGGTGCTGAGAGTCAGGCAGGCAGGCACAGGAGCCCCCTGTGCAGGCCACGTGGCTCCCGGCTGCAAGCATCAGAAAGGCAGGCCAGTCCCATCCTGCCCAATCTCATCCAGCCTGGAAATACCTGGTCTTGGCTGCAGCGCAGTCTGTGCCCCTCTCTTCTCGTGAACACTGGTACCGCGAACTCCATGGGGAAACCTGACAGGCTTACCAGACTGGACCAGCGCCCGCAGCTTCTGGTGGCACGTGGGACCCCTAGGACACCGAGTCAGCATTCAAGGCCTGGCAGTGGATTTAAAGACCTGCCACCTGAGATCTCCAACTGCACAAAGCCACCAGTGAAGGGGATGATCTTTCAGGAGGGCCTCATTCAAACAGAAGAGAGAAAACGCTGGTGGGAATACAAGACCAAGAGGCCTGTTTGGCCTATGCGCCCCCCAGCGCTTCCTAAAGGGCACAAGGAAGCAGGAGCAGCAACAAGACCATCCTGGGGACCAGCCTTGAGCCTGGAGAAAAAAGCGGGCACCAAAACTGAAACCTGCCAGCCCTTCAACTCTGGCTTCACTGACAAGAGAAGCACAGAGAAATCAGACAGGCTCGCTACGGAAAGGCTGTACCGGCAGCTCCTGGTGTCCCTGAAAAGGCCCAAGATTAACAACGATGGTCAACAACAAGTTCGGCAGCGGAACTGAAGAACAACCTCCTGGCACCTCTTCCTGCACACTGCCACCAGTGGAGGAGTTGATGGTGCATGAGAACATCCTTCGAACACAGGAATCTCAGCCCTAAGAACATCATTTGCATCACACTGTTTCATTCTGAGATCTTTCAGATTTCTAAAAAAATAATTAAATTCATGCTAGTCTTCAGACAATTGCTATGCTTCTTTCTTGACTTTTAGCAATAAGAGCAATCTCTCTCTAGGAAGAACAGGTAAGACTGCACTGGAGAAGGGATCTTAAGCAAAAGGGGCCATTGGGGGCTTTTTGAATACGTCAAAAGTTCTCTGCCTGTGCCAGGGGGCTGGCAGCTTGTGGGCAGGCTGCTGAGCTTGTGTGGAAGGAGCCAGTGCTGTCCATTCTGGACCAGTCTACCAGGCCATCAGTAGCCTCAGTGAGGGCAGCAGCTGGCTGCTACCCACAGAGCACACACGGTGAGCAAACATTTTTGGTGTGTGCACATTGCTGTTTGCAGCCTGTGCGGCAGGGCTCTGAGCCTCTGCCAGTATGACACAACTGCCTGGTTATGGGACTGGTGCTATAGGCAGGGCTGTGGGTTCTTTGATTGTGGCTGGTTTTGTAAGACATCGAACCAGTCAGTATGGCATGGGAAAGGTGTATCTCACAGTGGCAAAAGGGCTCAGGGACGGGAATTAGCGGAGCTCATTCCAAGAGTTTTAAATGAGATTTGAGGGGGTGTGTGGTTTAGCTGGACTTGCACTGTTGGGGCAGCTCTTCAGGACTGATCAAGGCCAGGTGACCGCCCACCACCCTAGGGTGAAATCGATGTGCTCAGCTTGCTCCCTGAAATGCCTGTACACCATTGCATGCAGCATAGGGGATAAGCAGGAGGAGTTAGAAATCAGTGTTCAGGCAGAATATGAAGGTCTGGTGGCAATTACAGAGACTGGGTGGGACAGATCACAAGACTGGAATGTGGTCATGGATGGCTGTGTCCTTCTCGGGAAAGATGGGTCATCAAGGAGAGGTGGTGGAGTTGCTCTTTACGTGGGAGAGCAACTAGAACGCACTGAGTACTGTCCAGGGGTTGGATCAGGACAACATTGAGAGTTTGTAGGTGGGAACTGAGGGGCAGGCTGGCATGGGTTGCACTGCTGTGGGTGTCTGTTACAGGCCACAGGATTAGTACTAGGAGGCTGACAAGGCCTTCTACAGGCAGCTGATTGCAGCCTCACAATTACAGGCCCTTGTTCTAATGGGTAAATTAACTATGCTGGCATTTGCTGGAGACCTGCTCAGCCAGCCATCCACAGGCCACCCAAGAGGTTCCTCCAGTGCACTGATGATAACTTCCTGATGCAAACGGTGGATGAGCCAACTAGGGGAGGAGCGCTGATGGATCCCATTCTCACTATCAAGGAGGGTTTTGTTTAAGTGGTGAAAGTTGATGGCAGCCTTGGTTGTGGTGACCAGGAGATGATGGAGTTTGGAATCTCGTGTGGAAGGATCAGAAAACCAAGCAGAATCACAATCTTGGACTTTAGTGGGGCCAACTTGGTCCTTTTCTTGCAATTGCTAGGGGAAGTCCCACGGGACAGGGCCCTTGAAGGTAAAGGGGCCCAAGATAGTTGGTAAGCATTGACGGACTGCTTCTGCCAAGATCACAATCAGAGCATCCCAAACAGGCAGGGGGTCAAGAAAGGGAGCCAGGAGACCTGCATGGTTAAACAGGGGACTGCTGGGAAAAATCAAGTGGAAGAGGAGGGTCTACAGATCACGGATGGAGTGGCTGGCTGCCTGGGAGGAACGTAAGGCTGTTGTCAGAGAATGAAGGGAGGCAGCCAGGAAAGCTAAGGCCTCCTTAGAGATTACTCTGGCTAGAGTGGTCAAGGACAACAGAAACTGCTTCTTCAAATACACGGCAGACAAAACTAACTCTAGAGGCAATGTCGGCCCATTGATGAATGAGGTGGGTGCCCGGGTAACGGAAGATGCAGAGAACATGGAGCTCCTAAATGCCTCCCTTGTATCAGTCTGTTTTGTACGAGGTCCTCCAGAAAGATCATCCTTTTCACCTAAGGCTGTCCAGAGGATCCTAGATCTACACTGCTCACAAATGAGAAATTATACCGAGGCCTGGAATGCTAACTTATCAGAATCCCGAAGCTGTGGGGATGCTGGCCATGGCTGCACCCCCAGCTCCTGCCAAACTGATCCATTGCTAACCCTCTTCATAATGGTGGTGTGAATGACATGATGGAAGAACTGAACAAAGGAGAGGGAGGTCTCACACCAGCTGTATTCTGCACAAAGCAATTTCAGTTAGAAGAAGATTATTTAATTGCCCATTAGAAAAGTACTAGGATAGGGAGAACTAAAAGCAAACTAAAACCACTTTCCCATTCTAACTCGTGTCTAACTCCGGTATCTGAAGTAAGGATGGCAGCGACGCATCTGAAGCATGGTCCCCAAACTGGTACATGTGTTCACTTGTTGCCAAAGCTCCAATTCTATGTACTTTTTGATTAAACTCAAGTTATGTCCATAACTCCTCCCATTCCCATGCTGGGGGCTACTGCCAGCCTACTTCCATATGGGCTGTGGGACTGTGACCTCACAGAGTTATCCCCAGCTGCCAGACTGTGACCTCATGGCTCTGCCCGTGTAAACCAGCAGCCAGCACTCGGTCCCTCCCAGTGCGGTCGTGGCCAGCTTTGAGCGATGGTTGTCGACAGCTTTCTCCTTATCTCCAGCCTCCTTCTGGTGGCTGGGGTGACTCTGTTCACCACTTCCTGGCGCCGGCAGGTAGGGAAATTTGAGGATGGGAGTCACTTGAGACTAGGTGACTCGGGGCTTTGGGTTGGGTGCTACGGCTGCCCCACAAGTCCTGTCACTGTGTTACGTTCATGTGCTTGTAGGGTTCTGACCGGCGCCGGCAATGGTGGGGATTGTGGCAGCAAGTGGTAGCACTGATGTCAGGTGAGTCCCCTGAGGGTCAGCATGGCACATTCCCAGGCAGGACCAGCCTGCTGGGAGAAGCCAAGCTTCGTACCGGCCTCTGTCATGTAGCAGCCAGACCAGGTGGGCCTGGAGGACACCCAGTGACTCTGCCCTACTGTGGCTCAGACCCGCTCCCTGTTTTACAGGTGCTGAGAGTCAGGCAGGCAGGCACAGGAGCCCCCTGTGCAGGCCACGTGGCTCCCAGCTCCAAGCATCACAAAGGCAGGGCAGTCCCATCGTGCCCCATCTCATCCAGCCAGGGAAGACTCGGCCTTGGTTGCCATGCAGTCCTTGCTCCTCTCTTTACATGAACACTGGTACCGCAAACTCCATGGGGAAACCCGGCAGGCTTCCTGGACTGGACCAGCGCCCACAGCTTCTGGTGGCACATGGGACCCCCGGGTCTCTCCATCACCTTTCAAGGCCTGGCAGTGGATTTAAAGACCTGCCACCTGAGATCTCCAACTGCACAAAGCCACCAGTGAAGGGGATGATCTTTCAGGAGGGCCTTGTTCAAACAGAAGAGAGAAAACGCTGGTGGGAATACAAGACCAAGAGGCCTGTTTGGCCTATGCGCCCCCCAGTGCTTCCCAACGGGCACAAGGAAGCAGGAGCAGCAGCAAGACCATCCCGGGGACCAGCCTTGAGCCTGGAGAAAAAAGCAGGCACCAAAACTGAAACCTGCCAGCCCTTCAACTCTGGCTTCACTGACAAGAGAAGCACAGAGAAATCAGACAGGCTCACTACAGAAAGGCTGTACCGGCAGCTCCTGGTGTCCCTGAAACGGCCCAAGACTAACAACGATGGTCAAGAAGTCGGGCAGCGGAACTGAAGATCAACCGCCTGGCACCTCTTCCTGCACACTGCCACCAGTGGAGGAGTTGATGGTGCATGAGAACATCCTTCGAACACAGGAATCTCAGCCCTAGGAACATCATTTGCATCACACTGTTTCAGTATGAGTTCTTTCAGATTTCTAAAGAAATAAATTAAATTCATGCTAGTCTTCAGACAATTGCTATCCTTCTTTCTTGGGTTTTAGTAATAAGAGCAAGCTCTCTCTAGGAAGAACAGTTAAGACTGCACCGGGGAAGGGATCTGAAGGAGAAGGGGCCGATGGGGGCTTTTTGAAGCCAGCAAAAGTGCTCTGCCTGTGCCAGGAGGCTGGCAGCTTGTGGGCAGGTTACCGTGCTTGCGTCGACACAGCCAGCACTGTCCACTCTTGACCAGTCTACCAGGCCATCAGTAGCCTCAGCAAGGGCAGCAGCTGGCTGCCACCCACAGAGCACTCAGGGTGAGCAAATGGTGTTTGTGTGTGCACCTTGCTGGCTGCAGCCTGTGCAGCAGGGCTTTGAGCCTCTGGCAGTATGACACAACTGCCTGGTTATGGGACTGGTGCTCTAGGCTGGGCTGTGGGTTCTTTGATTGTGGCTGGTTTTGTAAGCCATCGGACCAGTCAGTATGGCATGGGAAAGGTGTATCTCACAGTGGCAAAAGGGCTCAGGGACGGGAATTAGTGGAGCTCATTCCTAGAGTTTTACATGAGATTTGAGGGGGTGTGTGGTTTAGCTGGTCTTGCACTGCTGGGACAGCTCTCCAGGACTGATCAAGGCCAGGTGGCTTCCCACCCCACTACGGTGAAATCGGTGTGCTCAGCTTGCTCCCTGAAATGCCTGTACATCAGTACATGCAGCATGTGGGGATAAGCAGGAGGAGTTAGAAATCCATTTTTGGGCAGATCATGAAGGTCTGGTGGCAATTACGTAGACTGGGTGGGACAGATCACAAGGCTGGAATGTGTTCATGGATGGCTGTGTCCTTCTCAGGAAAGATTGGTTAGCAAGGCGAGGTGGTGGAGTTGCTCTTTACGTGGGAGAGCAACTAGAACGCACTGAGTACTGTCCAGGTGTGGATGAGAACCACGTTGAGAGTTTGTAGGTGGGAATTAAGGGGTAGGCTGGCATGGGTGGCACTGCTGTGGGTGTCTGTTACAGGCCACAGGATCAGAACTAGGAGGCTGACAAGGCCTTCTACAGGCAGCTGATAGCAGCCTCACAATTACAGGCCCTTGCTATAATGGGTAAATTAAGTATGCTGGCATTTGCTGGGAGACCTGCTCAGCCAGCCATCCACAAGCCACCCAAGAGGTTCCTCCAGTGCACTGATGATAACTTCCTGATGCAAACGGTGGATGAGCCAACTAGGGGAGGAGCGCTGATGGATCCCATTCTCACTAACAAGGAGGGTTTTGTTTAAGTGCTGAAGGTTGAGGGCAGCCTTGGTTGTGGTGACCAGGAGATAATGGAGCTTGGAATCTCGTGTGGAAGGATCATGTCCTTCTCTAGCAATTGCTAGGGGAAGTCCCACAGAACAGGGTACTTGAAGGTAAAGGGGACCAAGATAGTTGGTTAGCACTGACAGACTGCTTCTGCCAAGCTCACAATCAGAGCATCCCAAACAGGCAGGGGGTCAAGAAAGGGAGCCAGGAGACCTGCATGGTTAAACAGGGAACTGCTGGGAAAAATCAAGTGGAAGAGGAGAGTCTACAGATCATGGATGGAGTGGCTGGCTGCCTGGGAGGAACAAAACGTTGTTGTCAGAGAATGAAGGGAGGCAGCCAGGAAAGCTAAGGCCTCCTTAGAGATTACTCTGGCTAGAGTGGTCAAGGACAACAGAAACTGCTTCTTCAATTGAATACACGGCAGACAAAACTAACTCTAGAGTCAATGTAGGCCCATTGATGAACGAGGTGGGTGCCCGGGTAACGGAAGATGCTGAGAACGTGGAGTTCCTAAATGCCTCCCTTGTCTCAGTCTGTTTTGTACGAGGTCCTCCAGAAAGATCATCCTTTTCACCTAAGGCTGTCCAGAGGACCCTAGATCTACACTGCTCACAAATGAGCAATTATACCGAGGCCTGGAATGCTAACTTATCAGAATCCTGAAGCTGTGGGGATGCTGACCGTGGCTGCTACTCCAGCTCCTGCCCAACTGCTTATTGCTTTCCCTCCTCATAATGGTGGGTTAGTGATACGACGGAAAAACTGAGCAAAGGTGAGGGAGGTCTCACACCAGCTGTATTCTGCACAAAGCACTTTCAGTTTGAAGAAGATTCATTTAATTGCCCATTAAAAAAGGACTAGGATGGGGAGAACTAAAAGCAAACTAAAACCACTTTCCCATTCTAACTCGTGTCTAACTCAGGTATCTGAAGTTAAGATGGCAGCAGTGCATCTCAAGGATGGTCCCCAAACTGGTAAATGTGTTAACTTGTTGTCAAAGCTATTATTCTATGTACTTTTTGATTAAACTCAAGTTATGTCCATAACTCCTCCCATCCCCATGCTGGGGGCTACTGCCAGCCTACTTCCATATGGGCTGTGGGGCTGTGACCTCACAGAGTTATCCCCAGCTGCCAGACTGTGACCTCATGGCTCTGCCCGTGTAAACCAGCAGCCAGCACTCGGTCCCTCCCAGTGCGGTCGTGGCCAGCTTTGAGCAATGGTTGTCGACAGCTTTCTCCTTATCTCCAGCCTCCTTCTGGTGGCTGGGGTGTCTCTGCTCACCACTACCTGGCGCCGGCAGGTAGGGAAATTTGAGGATTGGAGTCACTTGAGGCTAGGTGACTCGGGGCTTTGGGGTGAGGGTTAGGGCTGCCCTGCATGTCCTCTCACTGTGCCACGTTCATGTGCTTGTAGGGTTCTGACCGGCGCCGGCAATGGTGGGGATTGTGGCAGCAAGTGTTAGCACTGATGTCAGGTGAGTCCCCTGAGGGTCAGCCTGGAACATTCCCAGGCAGGACCAGCCTGCTGGGAGAAGCCAAGCTTCGTACCAGCCTCTGTCATGTAGCAGCCAGACCAGGTGGGCCTGGAAGATCCCCGGTGGCCCCACTGCCCTACTGTGACTCAGACCCGCTCCCTGTTTTACAGGTGCTGAGAGTCAGGCAGGCAGGCACAGGAGCCCCCTGTGCAGGCCACGTGGCTCCTGGCTCCAAGTATCACGAAGGCAGGGCAGTCCCATCGTGCCCCATCTCATCCAGCCAGGAAAGACCCGGCCTTGGTTGCCATGCAGTCCATGCTCCTCTCTTTTCATGAACACTGGTACTGCGAACTCCATGGGGAAACCCGGCAGGCTTCCTGGACTGGACCAGCACCCACAGCTTCTGGTGGCACATGGGACCCCCAGGTCTCTCCATCACCGTTCAAGGCCTGGCAGTGGATTTAAAGACCTGCCACCTGAGATCTCCAACTGCACAAAGCCACCGGTGAAGGGGATGATCTTTCAGGAGGGCCTTGTTCAAACAGAAGAGAGAAAACGCTGGTGGGAATACAAGACCAAGAGGCCTGTTTGGCCTATGCGCCCCCCAGTGCTTCCCAAAGGGCACAAGGAAGCAGGAGCAGCAGCAAGATCATCCCGGGGACCAGCCTTGAGCCTGGAGAAAAAAGCGGGCACCAAAACTGAAACCTGCCAGCCCTTCAACTCTGGCTTCACTGACAAGAGAAGCACAGAGAAATCAGACAGGATCGCTACGGAAAGGCTGTACCGGCAGCTCCTGGTGTCCCTGAAAAGGCCCAAGATTAACAACGATGGTCAACAACAAGTTGGGCAGCGGAACTGAAGAACAACCTCCTGGCACCTCTTCCTGCACACTGCCACCAGTGGAGGAGTTGATGGTGCATGAGAACATCCTTCGAACACAGGAATCTCAGCCCTAGGAACATCATTTGCATCTCACTGTTTCATTCTGAGATATTTCAGATTTCTAAAAAAATAATTTAATTAAATTTATGCTAGTCTTCAGACAATTGCTATCCTTCTTTCTTGAGTTTTAGCAATAAGAGCAAGCTCTCTCTAGGAAGAACAGTTAAGACTGCACCGGGGAAGGGATCTTAAGCAAAAGGGGACAATGGGGGCTTTTTTGAAGGCAGCAAAAGGGTTCTACCTGTGCCAGGGGGCTGGCAGCTTGTGGGCAGGCTGCCAAGCTTGCGTGGACATAGTCGGTACTGTCCACTCTGGACCAGGCTACCGGGTCATCAGTAGTCTCAGCGAGGGCAGCAGCTTGCTGCCACCCACAGAGCACTCAGGGTGAGCAAACGGTGTTTGTGTGTGCACCTTGCTGGCTGCAACCTGTGTGGCAGGGCGTTGAGCCTCTGGCAGTACGACACAACTGCCTGGTTCTGGGACAGGTGCTATAGGCAGGGCTGTGGGTTCTTTGATTGTGGCTGGTTTTGTAAGCCATCGAACCAGTCAGTAAGGCATGGGAAAGGTGTATCTCACAGTGGCAAAAGGGCTCTGGGATGTGAATTAGCGGAGCTCATTCCTAGAGTTTTAAACGAGATTTGAGGGGGTGTGTGGTTTAGCTGGACTTGCACTGTTGGGGCAGCTCTCCAGGACTGATCAAGGCCAGGTGGCCTCCCACCCCACTACGGTGAAATCGGTGTGCTCAGCTGGCTCTCTGAAATGCCTGTACATCAGTACATGCAGCACAGGGGATAAGCAGGAGGAGTTAGAAATCCGTGTTCGGGCAGAAGATGAAGGTCTGGTGGCAATTACAGAGACTGGGTGGGACAGATCACAAGACTGGAATGTGGTCATGGATGGCTGTGTCCTTCTCAGGAAAGATGGGCCAGCAAGGCGAGGTGGTGGAGTTGCTCTTTACGTGGGAGAGCAACTAGAATACACTGAGTATTGCCCAGGGTTGGTTCATGATCAGAGCATCCCAAACAGGTTGGGAGTAAAGAAGGGAGCCAGGAGACCTGCATGGTTATACAGGGGACTGCTGGGCAAACCCAAGAGGAAGAGGAGAGTCTACAGATAACGGATGGAGGGGCTGGCTGCCTGGGAGAAATGGAAGGCAGTTATCACAGAATGAAGGGAAAGCAGCCAGGAAAGTTAAGGCTTCCTTAGAGTTTAACTTGGCTAGAGTGGTCAAGGACAACAGAAACTGCTTCTTCAAATACATGGCAGAAAAAACTAACACTAGAGGCAATGTAGGGACACTGATGAATGAGGTGGGTGCCCGTGTAACAGAAGATGCAAAGAAGGTGGAGTTCTAAATGCCTCCTTTGTCTCAGCCTGTTTTGAACGAGGCCCTCCTGAAAGATCATTCCTTTCACCCAAGGCTGTCCAGAGGAGCCCAGATCTACACTGCTCTGAAAAGAACAATTATAACAGGGCCTGGAATGCTAACTTATCAGAATCCTAAAGCTGTGGGGACGCTGACTGCGGCTGCTCGCCAACCTCCTGACCCGCTGCTCCATTGCTTACACTCCTCTCAGTGGTGGGCTGAATGATATACCAAGGAAGAACTGAACAAAGGAGATGGAGTTCTCAGACCAGCTGTATTCTGCACAAAGCACTTTCAGTTTGAAGAAGATTCATTTAATTGCCCATTAAAAAAGTACGAGGATAGGGAGAACTAAAAGCAAACTAAAACCACTTTCCCATTCTAACTCGTGTCTAACTCAGGTATTTGAAGTAAGGATGGCAGCGGCACATCTGAAGCATGGTCCCAAAACTGGTACATGTGTTCACTTGTTGCCAAAGCTCTTATTCTATGTACTTTTTGATTAAACTCAAGTTATGTCCATAACTCCTCCCATCCCCATGCTGGGGGCTACTGCCAGCCTACTTCCATATGGGCTGTGGGGCTGTGACCTCACAGAGTTATCCCCAGCTGCCAGACTGTGACCTCATGGCTCTGCCCGTGTAAACCAGCAGCCAGCACTCGGTCCCTCCCAGTGCGGTCGTGGCCAGCTTTGAGCGATGGTTGTCGACAGCTTTCTCCTTATCTCCAGCCTCCTTCTGGTGGCTGGGGTGACTCTGCTCACCACTACCTGGCGCCGGCAGGTAGGGAAATTTGAGGATGGGAGTCACTTGAGGCTAGGTGACTCGGGGCTTTGGGGTGAGGGTTAGGGCTGCCCTGCATGTCCTGTCACTATGCCACGTTCATGTGCTTGTAGGGTTCTGACCGGCGCCGGCAATGGTGGGGATTGTGGCAGCAAGTGGTAGCTCTGATGTCAGGTGAGTCCCCTGAGGGTCAGCCTGGCACATTCCCAGGCAGGACCAGCCTGCTGGGAGAAGCCAAGCTTCGTACCGGACCCTGTCATGTAGCAGCCAGACCAGGTGGACCTGGAAGATCCCCGGTGGCCCCACTGCCCTACTGTGACTCAGACCCGCTCCCTGTTTTACAGGTGCTGAGAGTCAGGCAGGCAGGCACAGGAGCCCCCTGTGCAGGCCACGTGACTCCCGGCAGCAAGCATCACGAAGGCAGGGCAGTCCTATCGTGCCCCATCTCATCCAGCCAGGGAAGACCCGGCCTTGGTTGCAGCGCAGTCCGTGCCACTCTCTTTTCATGAACACTGGTACTGCGAACTCCATGGGGAAACCCGGCAGGCTTCCTGGACTGGACCAGCGCCCACAGCTTCTGGTGGCACATGGGACCCCCAGGTCTCTCCATCACCGTTCAAGGCCTGGCAGTGGATTTAAAGACCTGCCACCTGAGATCTCCAACTGCACAAAGCCACCGGTGAAGGGGATGATCTTTCAGGAGGGCCTTGTTCAAACAGAAGAGAGAAAACGCTGGTGGGAATACAAGACCAAGAGGCCTGTTTGGCCTATGCGCCCCCCAGTGCTTCCCAACGGGCACAAGGAAGCAGGAGCAGCAGCAAGATCATCCCGGGGACCAGCCTTGAGCCTGGAGAAAAAAGCGGGCACCAAAACTGAAACCTGCCAGCCCTTCAACTCTGGCTTCACTGACAAGAGAAGCACAGAGAAATCAGACAGGCTCGCTACGGAAAGGCTGTACCGGCAGCTCCTGGTGTCCCTGAAACGTCCCAAGACTAACAACGATGGTCAACAACAAGTCGGGCAGCGGAACTGAAGATCAACCTCCTGGCACCTCTTCCTGCACACTGCCACCAGTGGAGGAGTTGATGGTGCATGAGAACATCCTTCGAACACAGGAATCTCAGCCCTAGGAACATCATTTGCATCCCACTGTTTCATTCTGAGATGTTTCAGATTTCTAAAAACATAATTTAATTAAATTTATGCTAGTCTTCAGACAATTGCTATCCTTCTTCCTTGGCTTTTAGCAATAAGAGCAAGCTCTCTCTGGGAAGAACAGTTAAGACTGCACCGGGGAAGGGATCTTAAGCAAAAGGGGCCGATGGGGGCTTTTTGAAGCCAGCAAAAGTGCTCTGCCTGTGCCAGGGGGCTGGCAACTTGTGGGCAGGCTGCTGAGCTTGCGTGGACACAGCCGGCACTGCCCACTCTGGACCAGGCTACCGGGTCATCAGTAGTCTCAGCAAGGGCAGCAGCTTGCTGCCACCCACAGAGCACTCAGGGTGAGCAAACGGTGTTTGTGTGTGCACCTTGCTGGCTGCAGCCTGTGCAGCAGGGCTTTGAGCCTCTGGCAGTATGACACAACTGCCTGGTTATGGGACAGGTGCTATAGGCTGGGCTGTGGGTTCTTTGATTGTGGCTGGTTTTGTAAGCCATCGGACCAGTCAGTAAGGCATGGGAAAGGTGTATCTCACAGTGGCAAAAGGGCTCTGGGATGGGAATTAGCGGAGCTCATTCCTAGAGTTTAAAACGAGATTTGAAGGGGTGTGGGGTTGTAGCTGGACTTGCACTGCTGGGGCAGCTCTCCAGGACTGATCAAGGCCAGGTGGCCTCCCACCACCCAAGGGTGAAATCAGCGTGCTCAGCTGGCTACCTAAAATGCCTGTACACCAATGCATGCAGTATAGGGGATAAGCAGGAGGAGTTAGAAATCAGTGTTCGGGCAGAAGATGAAGGTCTGGTGGCAATTACGTAGACTGGGTGGGACAGATCACAAGACTGGAATGTGGTATGGATGGTTGTGTCCTTCTCAGGAAAGATGGGCCAGCAAGGCAAGGTGGTAGAGTTGCTCTTTACGTGGGAGAGCAACTAGAACGTGCTGAGTACTGCCCAGGGGTTGGATGAGGACCACATTGAGAGTTTGTAGGTGGGAATTAAGGGGCAGGCTGGCATGGATGGCACTGCTGTGGGTGTCTGTTACAGGCCACAGGATCAGAACTAGGAGGCTGACAAGGCCTTCTACAGGCAGCTGATAGCAGCCTCACAATTACAGGACCTTGCTATAATGGGTAAATTAAGTATGCTGGCATTTGCTGGGAGACCTGCTCAGCCAGCCATCCACAAGCCACCCAAGAGGTTCCTCCAGTGCACTGATGATAACTTCCTGATGCAAACGGTGGATGAGCCAACTAGGGGAGGAGCGCTGATGGATCCCATTCTCACTAACAAGGAGGGTTTTGTTTAAGTGCTGAAGGTTGAGGGCTGCCTTGGTTGTGGCGACCAGGAGATGATGGAGTTTGGAATCTCGTGTGGAAGGATCAGAAAACCAAGCAGAATCACAATCCTGGACTTTAGTGGGGCCAACTTGGTCCTTCTCTAGCAATTGCTAGGGGAAGTCCCACGCGACAGGGTACTTGAAGGTAAAGGGGCCCAAGATAGTTGGTAAGCATTGATGGACTGCTTCTGCCAAGCTCACAATCAGAGCATCCCAAACAGGCAGGGAGTCAAGAAAGGGAGCCAGGAGACCTGCACGGTTAAACAGGGGACTGCTGGGAAAAATCAAGTGGAAGAGGAGGGTCTACAGATCACGGATGGAGTGGCTGGCTGCCTGGGAGGAACAAAAGCCTGTTGTCAGAGAATGAAGGGAGGCAGCCAGGAAATCTAAGGCCTCCTTAGAGATTACTCTGGCTAGAGTGGTCAAGGACAACAGAAACTGCTTCTTCAAATACACGGCAGACAAAACTAACTCTAGAGTCAATGTAGGCCCATTGATGAATGAGGTGGGTGCCCGGGTAACGGAAGATGCAGAGAACGTGGAGTTCCTAAATGCCTCCCTTGTCTCAGTCTGTTTTATACGAGGTCGTCCAGAAAGATCATCCTTTTCACCCAAGGCTGTCCAGAGGAGCCTAGATCTACACTGCTCACAAATGAGCAATTATACCAAGGCCTGGAATGCTAACTTAACAGAATCCTGAAGCTGTGGGGATGCTGACCGTGGCTGCTACCCCAGCTCCTGCCCAACTGCTCTATTGCTTACCCTCCTCATAATGGTGGGTTAGTGATACGACGGAAGAACAGAGCAAAGGAGAGGGAGGTCTCACACCAGCTGTATTCTGCACAAAGCACTTTCAGTTTGAAGAAGATTCATTTAATTGCCCATTAAAAAAAGTACAAGGATGGGGAGAACTAAAAGCAAACTAAAACCACTTTCCCATTCTAACTCGTGTCTAACTCAGGTATCTGAAGTAAGGATGGAAGCGGATCATCTTAAGAATTGTCCCAAAACTTGTACATGTGTTCACTTGTTGCCAATGCTCCAATTCTATGTACTTTTTGATTAAACTCAAGTTATGTCCATAACTCCTCCCATCCCCATGCTGGGGGCTACTGCCAGCCTACTTCCATTGGGGCTGTGGGGCTGTGACCTCACAGAGTTATCCCCAGCTGCCAGACTGTGACCTCATGGCTCTGCCCCTGTAAGCCAGCAGCCAGCACTCGGTCCCTCCCAGTGCGGTCGTGGCCAGCTCTGAGCGATGGTTGTCGACAGCTTTCTCCTTATCTCCAGCCTCCTTCTGGTGGCTGGGGTGACTCTGCTCACCACTTCCTGGTGCCGGCAGGTAGGGAAATTTGAGGATGGGAGTCACTTGAGGCTAGGTGACTCAGGGCTTTGGGGTGAGGGTTAGGGCTGCCCTGCATGTCCTCTCACTTCCAACCACGTTCATGTGCTTGTAGGTTTCTGACCGGCGCCAGCAATGGTGGGGATTGTGGCAGCATGTGGTAGCACTGATGTCAGGTGAGTCCCCTGAGGGTCAGCCTGGAACATTCCCAGGCAGGACCAACCTGCTGGGAGAAGCCAAGCTTCGTACCAGACCCTGTCATGTAGCAGCCAGGCCAGGTGGGCCTGGAAGATCCCTGGGGGCCCCCCTGCCCTACTGTGGCTCAGACCCGCTCCCTGTTTTACAGGTGCTGAGAGTCAGGCAGGCAGGCACAGGAGCCCCCTGTGCAGGCCACGTGGCTCCCGGCTCCAAGCATCACGAAGGCAGGGCAGTCCCATCATGCCCCATCTGATCCTGCCTGGAATGACCCGGCCTTGGTTGCAGCGCAGTCCGTGCCACTCTCTTTTCATGAAGACTGGTACTGCGAACTCCGTGGGGAAACCCGGCAGGCTTCCTGGACTGGACCAGCGCCCACAGCTTCTGGTGGCACATGGGACCCCCATAACACTGAGTCAGCGTTCAAGGCCTGGCAGTGGATTTAAAGACCTGCCACCTGAGATCTCCAACTGCACAAAGCCACCGGTGAAGGGGATGATCTTTCAGGAGGGCCTTGTTCAAACAGAAGAGAGAAAACGCTGGTGGGAATACAAGACCAAGAGGCCTGTTTGGCCTATGCGCCCCCCAGTGCTTCCCAAAGGGCACAAGGAAGCAGGAGCAGCAACAAGACCATCCTGGGGACCAGCCTTGAGCCTGGAGAAAAAAGCGGGCACCAAAACTGAAACCTGCCAGCCCTCCAACTCTGGCTTCAGTGACAAGAGAAGCACAGAGAAATCAGACAGGCTCGCTACAGAAAGGCTGTACCGGCAGCTCCTGGTGTCCCTGAAACGGCCCAAGATTAAAAACGATGGTCAACAACAAGTCGGGCAGCGGAACTGAAGATCAACCTTTTGGCACCTCTTCCTGCACACTGCCACCAGTGGAGGAGTTGATGGTGCATGAGAACATCCTTCGAACACAGGAATCTCAGTCCTAGGAACATCATTTGCAACACACTGTTTCATTCTGAGGTCTTTCAGATTTCTAAAAAAATAATTTAATTAAATTCATGCTAGTCTTCAGACAATTGCTATCCTTCTTTCTTGGCTTTTAGCAATAAGAGCAAGCTTTCTCTAGGAAGAACAGTTAAGACTGCACCGGGGAAGGGATCTTAAGCAAAAGGGGCCGATGGGGGCTTTTTGAAGCCAGCAAAAGTGCTCTGCCTGTGCCAGTGGGCTGGCAACTTGTGGGCAGGCTGCCGAGCTTGTGTGGACACAGCCGGCACTGTCCACTCTGGACCAGGCTACCAGGTCATCCGTAGCCTCAGTGAGGGCAGCAGCTGGCTGCCACCCACAGAGCACTCAGGGTGAGCAAACGGTGTTTGTGTGTGCACCTTGCTGGCTGCAGCTTGTGCAGCAGGGTGTTGAGCCTCTGGAAGTATGACACAACTGCCTGGTTATGGGACAGGTGCTATAGGCAGGGCTGTTGGTTCTTTGATTGTGGCTGGTTTTGTAAGCCATCGGACCAGTCAGTATGGCATGGGAAAGGTGTATCTCACAGTGGCAAAAGGGCTCTGGGATGGGAATTAGCGGAGCTCATTCCAAGAGTTTTAAACGAGATTTAAAGAGGTGTGGGGTTGTAGCTGGACTTGCACTGTTGGGGCAGCTCTCCAGGACTGATCAAGGCCACGTGGCCTCCCACTGCCCTATGATGAAATTGGCGTGCTCAGCTTGCTCCCTGAAATACCTGTACACCAATGCATGCAGCACAGGGGATAAGCAGGAGGAGTTAGAAATCCGTGTTCGGGCAGAAGATGAAGGTCTGGTGGCAATTACAGAGACCGGGTGGGACAGATCACAAGACTGGAATGTGGTCATGGATGGCTGTGTCCTTCTCGGGAAAGATGGGCCAGCAAGGCGAGGTGTAGGAGTTGCTCTTTACGTGGGAGAGCAACTAGAATACACTGAGTACTGTCCAGTGGTGGTTCATGATCAGAGCATCCCAAACAGGGTGGGAGTAAAGAAGGGAGCCAGGAGACCTGCATGGTTATACAGGGGACTGCTGGGCAAACCCAAGTGGAAGAGGAGAGTCTACAGATAACGGATGGAGGGGCTGGCTGCCTGGGAGAAATGGAAGGCTGTTATCACGGAATGAAGGGAAGCAGCTAGGAAAGTTAAGGCTTCCTTAGAGTTTAACTTGGCTAGAGTGGTCAAGGACAACAGAAACTGCTTCTTCAAATACATGGCAGAAAAAACTAACACTAGAGGCAATGTAGGGACACTGATGAATGAGGTGGGTGCCCGTGTAACAGAAGATGCAAAGAAGGTGGAGTTCTAAATGCCTTCTTTGTCTCAGCCTGTTTTGAACGAGGCCCTCCTGAAAGATCATTCCTTTCACCCAAGGCTGTCCAGAGGAGCCCAGATCTACACTGCTCTGAAAAGAACAATTATAGCAGGGCCTGGAATGCTAACTTATCAGAATCCTAAAGCTGTGGGGACGCTGACTGCGGCTGCTCCCCCACCTCCTGCCCCGCTGCTCCATTGCTTACCCACCTCATAATGGTGGGCTGAATGATATACCATGGAAGAACAGAGCAAAGGAGAGGGAGGTCTCACACCAGCTGTATTCTGCACAAAGCACTTTCAGTTTGAGGAAGATTCATTTAATTGCCCATTAAAAAAAGTACTAGGATGGGGAGAACTAAAAGCAAACTAAAACCACTTTTCCATTGTAACTCGTGTCTAACTCAGGTATTTGAAGTAAGGATGGCAGCGGCACATCTGAAGCATGGTCCCAAAACTGGTAAATGTGTTCACTTGTTGCCAAAGCTCCAATTCTATGTACTTTTTGATTAAACTCAAGTTATGTCCATAACTCTTCCCATCCCCATGCTGGGGGCTACTGCCAGCCTACTTCCATTGGGGCTGTGGGGCTGTGACCTCACAGAGTTATCCCCAGCTGCCAGACTGTGACCTCATGGCTCTGCCCCTGTAAACCAGCAGCCAGCACTCGGTCCCTCCCAGTGCGGTCGTGGCCAGCTTTGAGCGATGGTTGTCGACAGCTTTCTCCTTATCTCCAGCCTCCTTCTGGTGGCTGGGGTGACTCTGCTCACCACTTCCTGGCGCCGGCAGGTAGGGAAATTTGAGGATGGGAGTCACTTGATGCTAGGTGACTCTAGGCTTTGGGTTGGGTGCTAGGGCTGCCCCACAAGTCCTGTCACTGTGCCATGTTCGTGTGCTTGTAGGGTTCTGACCGGCGCCAGCAATGGTGGGGATTGTGGCAGCAAGTGGTAGCACTGATGTCAGGTGAGTCCCCTGAGGGTCAGCCTGGCACATTCCCAGGCAGGACCAGCCTGCTGGGAGAAGCCAAGCTTCGTACCGGACCCTGTCATGTAGCAGCCAGACCAGGTGGGCCTGCAAGACCCCCGATGGCCCCCTGCCCTACTGTGGCTCAGACCCGCTCCCTGTTTTACAGGTGCTGAGAGTCAGGCAGGCAGGCACAGGAGCCCCCTGTGCAGGCCACGTGGCTCCCGGCTCCAAGCATCACAAAGGCAGGGCAGTCCCATCATGCCCCATCTGATCCTGCCTGGAATGACCCGGCCTTGGTTGCAGCGCAGTCCGTGCCACTCTCTTTTCATGAACACTGGTACTGCGAACTCCATGGGGAAACCCGGCAGGCTTCCTGGACTGGACCAGCGCCCACAGCTTCTGGTGGCACATGGGACCCCCAGGTCTCTCCATCACCGTTCAAGGCCTGGCAGTGGATTTAAAGACCTGCCACCTGAGATCTCCAACTGCACAAAGCCACCGGTGAAGGGGATGATCTTTCAGGAGGGCCTTGTTCAAACAGAAGAGAGAAAACGCTGGTGGGAATACAAGACCAAGAGGCCTGTTTGGCCTATGCGCCCCCCAGTGCTTCCCAAAGGGCACAAGGAAGCAGGAGCAGCAGCAAGATCATCCTGGGGACCAGCCTTGAGCCTGGAGAAAAAAGCGGGCACCAAAACTGAAACCTGCCAGCCTTTCAACTCTGGCTTCAGTGAGAAGAGAAGCACAGAGAAATCAGACAGGATCGCTGCGGAAAGGCTGTACCGGCAGCTCCTGGTGTCCCTGAAAAGGCCCAAGATTAACAACGATGGTCAACAACAAGTCGGGCAGCGGAACTGAAGATCAACCTTTTGGCACCTCTTCCTGCACACTGCCACCAGTGGAGGAGTTGATGGTGCATGAGAACATCCTTCGAACACAGGAATCTCAGTCCTAGGAACATAATTTGCATCACACTGTTTCATTCTGAGGTCTTTCAGATTTCTAAAAAGATAATTTAATTAAATTCATGCTAGTCTTCAGAAAATTGCTATCCTTCTTCCTTGGCTTTTAGCAATAAGAGCAATCTCCTTCTATGAAGAATGGGTAAGACTGCACTGGGGAAGGGATCTTAAGCAAAAGGGGCCGATGGGGGCTTTTTGAAGCCATCAAAAGTGCTCTGCCTGTGCCAGGGGGCTGGCAGCTTGTGGGCAGGCTTCCAAGCTTGTGTGGAAGGAGCCAGCACTGCCCACTCTGGACCAGGCTACCAGGCCATCAGTAGCCTCAGTGAGGGCAGCAGCTGTCTGCCACCCACAGAACACACAGGGTGAGCAAACATTATTGGTGTGTGCACCTTGCTGTCTGTATCCTGTGCAGCAGGGCGTTGAGCCTCTAGCAGTATGCAGATGCCTGGTTATGGGACTGGTGCTATAGGCTGGGCTGTTGTTTCTTTGATTGTGGCTGGTTTTGTAAGACATCGGACCAGTCAGTAAGGCATGGGAAAGGTGTATCTCACAGTGGCAAAAGGACTCTGGGATGGGAATTAGCAGAGCTCATTCCAAGAGCTTTAAACGAAATTTGAAGGGGTGTGGGGCTGTAGCTGGATTTGCACTGTTGGGGCAGCTCTCCAGGACTGATCGAGGCCAGGTGGCCTCCCACAACCCTAGGGTGAAATCGGCGTGCTCAGCTTGCTATCTGAAATGCCTGTACACCGAGGCAAGCAGCACAGGGGATAAGCAGGAGGAGATAGAAATCAGAGTTCGGGCAGAAGATGAAGGTCTGGTGGCAATTACAGAGACCGGGTGGGACAGATCACAAGACTGGAATGTGGTCATGGATGGCTGTGTCCTTCTCAGGAAAGAAGGGCCAGCAAGGCAAGGTGTAGGAGTTGCTCTTTACGTGGGACAGCAACTAGAATACACTGAGTACTGCCCAGAGGTGGTTCTCGAACAGAGCATCCCAAACAGGTAGGGAGTCAAGAAGGGGAGCCAGGAGACCTGCATGGTTATACAGGGGACTGCTGGGCAAACCCAAGTTGAAAAGTCTACAGATCATGGATGGAGGGGCTGGCCGCCTGGCAGAAATGGAAGGCTGTTGTCACAGAATAAAGGGAAGCAGCTAGGAAAGCTAAGGCTTCCTTAGAGTTTAACCTGGCTGGAGTGTTCAAGGACAACAGAAACTGCTTCTTCAAATACACGGCAGACAAAACTAACCCTAGAGGCAATGTAGGGACACTGATGAATGAGGTGGGTGCCCGTGTAACGGAAGATGCGGAGAAGGTGGAGTTGCTAAATGCCTCCCTTGTCTCAGTCTGTTTTGAACGAGGCCCTCCTGAAAGATCATTCCTTTCACCCAATGCTGTCCAGAGGAGCCCAGATCTACACTGCTCAGAAATGAGCAATTATTACAAAGTCTGGAATGCTAACTTATCAGAATCCTGAAGCTGTGGGGATGCTGACCTTGGCTGCTCCCCAACCTCCTGCCCAACTGCTCCATTGCTTACCCTCCTCATAATGGTGGGGCTGAATGATACCATGGAAGAACTGAACAAAGGAGAGGGAGGTCTCACACCAGCTGTATTCTGCACAAAGCACTTTCAGTTTGAAGAAGATTCATTTAATTGCCCATTAAAAAAGTACTAGGATAGGGAGAACTAAAAGCAAACTAAAACTACTTTCCCATTCTAACTCGTGTCTAACTCAGGTATTTGAAGTAAGGATGGCAGCGGTGCATCTCAAGGATGGTCCCCAAACTGGTACATGTGTTCACTTGTTGCCAAAGCTCCAATTCTATGTACTTTTTGATTAAACTCAAGTTATGTCCATAACTCCTCCCATCCCCATGCTGGGGGCTACTGCCAGCCTACTTCCATATGGGCTGTGGGGCTGTGACCTCACAGAGTTATCCCCAGCTGCCAGACTGTGACCTCATGGCTCTGCCCGTGTAAACCAGCAGCCAGCACTCGGTCCCTCCCAGTGCGGTCGTGGCCAGCTTTGAGCAATGGTTGTCGACAGCTTTCTCCTTATCTCCAGCCTCCTTCTGGTGGCTGGGGTGACTCTGCTCACCACTTCCTGGCGCTGGCAGGTAGGGAAATTTGAGGATGGGAGTCACTGGAGGCTAGGTGACTCGGGGCTTTGGGGTGGGGGTTAGGGCTGCCCCACATGTCCTGTCACTTCCAACCATGTTCATGTGCTTGTAGGTTTCTGACCGGCGCCGGCAATGGTGGGGATTGTGGCAGCATGTGGTAGCTCTGATGTCAGGTGAGTCCCCTGAGGGTCAGCCTGGCACATTCCCAGGCAGGACCAGCCTGCTGGGAGAAGCCAAGCTTTGTACTGGCCTCTGTCATGTAGCAGCCAGACCAGGTGGGCCTGGAAGATCCCCGGTGGCCCCCCTGCCCTACTGTGGCTCTGACCCGCTCCCTGTTTTACAGGTGCTGAGAGTCAGGCAGGCAGGCACAGGTGCCGCCTGTGCAGGCCACGTGGCTCACGGCTGCAAGCATCACGAAGGCAGAACAGTACCATCGTGCCCCGTGTGACCAAGCCTGGAAATACCTGGCCTTGGTTGCAGCGCAGTCTGTGCCCCTCTCTTTTCATGAACACTGGTACTGCGAACTCCATGGGGAAACCTGAAAGGCTTCCTGGACTGGACCAGCGCTCACAGCTTCTGGTGGCACGTGGGACCCCCAGGACACCGAGTCAGCGTTCAAGGCCAGGCAGTGGATTTAAAGACCTGCCACCTGAGATCTCCAACTGCACAAAGCCACCGGTGAAGGGGATGATCTTTCAGGAGGGCCTTGTTCAAACAGAAGAGAGAAAACGCTGGTGGGAATACAAGACCAAGAGGCCTGTTTGGCCTATGCGCCCCCCAGTGCTTCCCAAAGGGCACAAGGAAGCAGGAGCAGCAGCAAGATCATCCCAGGGACCAGCCTTGAGCCTGGAGAAAAAAGCGGGCACCAAAACTGAAACCTGCCAGCCCTTCAGCTCTGGCTTCACTGACAAGAGAAGCACAGAGAAATCAGACAGGCTCACTATGGCAAGGCTGTACCGGCAGCTCCTGGTGTCCCTGAAAAGGCCCAAGATTAACAACGATGGTCAACAACAAGTCGGGCAGCGGAACTGAAGAACAACCTCCTGGCACCTCATCCTGCACACTGCCACCAGTGGAGGAGTTGATGGTGCATGAGAACATCCTTCGAACACAGGAATCTCAGCCCTAGGAACATCATTTGCATCACACGGTTTCAGTCTGAGGTCTTTCAGATTTCTAAAAAAATAATTTAATTAAATTTATGGTAGTCTTCAGACAATTGCTATCCTTCTTTCTTGGCTTTTAGCAATAAGAGCAAGCTCTCTCTAGGAAGAACAGTTAAGACTGCACCGGGGAAGGGAACTTAAGCAAAAGGGGCCGATGGGGGCTTTTTGAATACATCATAAGTTCTCTGCTTGTGCCAGTGGGCTGGCAACTTGTGGGCAGGCTGCTGAGCTTGCGTGGACATAGCCGGCACTGTCCACTCTGGACCAGGCTACCAAGTCATCAGTAGTCTCAGCGAGGGCAGCAGCTTGCTGCCACCCACAGAGCATGCAGGGTGAGCAAACGGTGTTTGTGTGTGCACCTTGCTGGCTGCAACCTGTGTGGCAGGGTGTTGAGCCTCTGGCAGTACGACACAACTTCCTGGTTATGAGACCGGTGTTATAGGCAGGGCTGTGGGTTCTTTGATTGTGGCTGGTTTTGTAAGACTCCAGACTGGTCAGTAAGGCATGGGAAAGGTGTATCTCACAGTGGCAAAAGGGCTCAGGGACGGGAATTAGTGGAGCTCATTCCTAGAGTTTTACATGAGATTAGAGGGGGTGTGTGGTTTAGCTGGACTTGCACTGCTGGGGCAGCTCTCCAGGACTGATCAAGGCCAGGTGGCTTCCCACCCCACTACGGTGAAATCGGTGTGCTCAGCTTGCTCCCTGAAATGCCTGTACATCAGTACATGCAGCATGTGGGGATAAGCAGGAGGAGTTAGAAATCCGTTTTTGGGCAGATCATGAAGGTCTGGTGGCAATTACGTAGACTGGGTGGGACAGATCACAAGGCTGGAATGTGTTCATGGATGGCTGTGTCCTTCTCAGGAAAGATTGGTTAGCAAGGCGAGGTGGTGGAGTTGCTCTTTACGTGGGAGAGCAACTAGAACGCACTCAGTACTGTCCAGGTGTGGATGAGAACCACTTTGAGAGTTTGTAGGTGGGAATTAAGGGGTAGGCTGGCATGGGTGGCACTGCTGTGTCTGCTACAGGCCACAGGATCAGAACTAGGAGGCTGACAAGGCCTTCTACAGGCAGCTGATAGCAGCCTCACAATTACAGGCCCTTGCTATAATGGGTAAATTAAGTATGCTGGCATTTGCTGGGAGACCTGCTCAGCCAGCCATCCACAAGCCACCCAAGAGGTTCCTCCAGTGCACTGATGATAACTTCCTGATGCAAACGGTGGATGAGCCAACTAGGGGAGAAGCGCTGATGGATCCCATTCTCACTAACAAGGAGGGTTTTGTTTAAGTGCTGAAGGTTGAGGGCAGCCTTGGTTGAGGTGACCAGGAGATGATGGAGCTTGGAATCTCGTGTGGAAGGATCAGAAAACCAAGCAGAATCACAATCTTGGACTTCAGTGGGGCCAACTTGGTCCTTCTCTAGCAATTGCTAGGGGAAGTCCCACAGAACAGGGTACTTGAAGGTAAAGGGGACCAAGATATTTGGTTAGCATTGACGGACTGCTTCTGCCAAGCTCACGATCATAGCATCCCAAACAGGCAGGGAGTCAAGAAAGGGAGCCAGGAGACCTGCATGGTTAAACAGGGGACTGCTGGGAAAAATCAAGTGGAAGAGGAGAGTCTACAAATCATGGATGGAGTGGCTGGCTGCCTGGGAGGAACCAAACGTTGTTGTCAGAGAATGAAGGGAGGCAGCCAGGAAAGCTAAGGCCTCCTTAGAGATTACTCTGGCTAGAGTGGTCAAGGACAACAGAAACTGCTTCTTCAATTGAATACACGGTAGACAAAACTAACTCTAGAGTCAATGTAGGCCCATTGATGAATGAGGTGGGTGCCCGGGTAACGGAAGATGCAGAGAACGTGGAGTTCCTAAATGCCTCCCTTGTCTCAGTCTGTTTTGTACGAGGTCCTCCAGAAAGATCATCCTTTTCACCTAAGGCTGTCCAGAGGACCCTAGATCTACACTGCTCACAAATGAGCAATTACACCGAGGCCTGGAATGCTAACTTATCAGAATCCTGAAGCTGTGGGGATGCTGACCGTGGCTGCTCCCCCAGCTCCTGCCCTACTGCTTATTGCTTACCCTCCTCATAATGGTGGGTTAATAATACGACGGAAAAACTGAGCAAAGGTGAGGGAGGTCTCACACCAGCTGTATTCTGCACAAAGCACTTTCAGTTTGAAGAAGATTCATTTAATTACCCATTAAAAAAAGTACAAGGATGGGGAGAACTAAAAGCAAACTAAAACCACTTTCCCATTCTAACTCGTGTCTAACTCAGGTATCTGAAGTAAAGATGGCAGCAGTGCATCTCAAGGATGGTCCCCAAACTGGTACATGTGTTCACTTGTTGCCAAAGCTCCAATTCTATGTACTTTTTGATTAAACTCAAGTTATGTCCATAACTCCTCCCATCCCCATGCTGGGGGCTACTGCCAGCCTACTTCCATATGGGCTGTGGGGCTGTGACCTCACAGAGTTATCCCCAGCTGCCAGACTGTGACCTCATGGCTCTGCCCGTGTAAACCAGCAGCCAGCACTCGGTCCCTCCCAGTGCGGTCGTGGCCAGCTTTGAGCGATGGTTGTCGACAGCTTTCTCCTTATCTCCAGCCTCCTTCTGGTGGCTGGGGTGACTCTGCTCACCACTTCCTGGCGCCGGCAGGTAGGGAAATTTGAGGATGGGAGTCACTTGAGGCTAGGTGACTCGGGGCTTTGGGGTGAGGGTTAGGGCTGCCCTGCATGTCCTCTCACTGTGCCACGTTCATGTGCTTGTAGGTTTCTGACCGGCGCCGGCAATGGTGGGGATTGTGGCAGCAAGTGTTAGCACTGATGTCAGGTGAGTCACCTGAGGGTCAGCCTGGCACATTCCCAGGCAGGACCAGCCTGCTGGGAGAAGCCAAGCTTCGTACCGGCCTCTGTCATGTAGCAGCCAGGCCAGGTGGGCCTGGAAGATCCCTGGGGGCCCCCCTGCCCTACTGTGGCTCAGACCCGCTCCCTGTTTTACAGGTGCTGAGAGTCAGGCAGGCAGGCACAGGAGCCCCCTGTGCAGGCCACGTGGCTCCTGGCTCCAAGAATCACGAAGGCAGGGCAGTCCCATCGTGCCCCATCTCATCCAGCCAGGGAAGACCCGGCCTTGTTTGCCATGCAGTCCATGCTCCTCTCTTTTCATGAACACTGGTACTGCGAACTCCATGGGGAAACCCGGCAGGCTTCCTGGACTGGACCAGCACCCACAGCTTCTGGTGGCACATGGGACCCCCAGGTCTCTCCATCACCGTTCAAGGCCTGGCAGTGGATTTAAAGACCTGCCACCTGAGATCTCCAACTGCACAAAGCCACCGGTGAAGGGGATGATCTTTCAGGAGGGCCTTGTTCAAACAGAAGAGAGAAAACGCTGGTGGGAATACAAGACCAACAGGCCTGTTTGGCCTATGCGCCCCCCAGTGCTTCCCAAAGGGCACAAGGAAGCAGGAGCAGCAGCAAGATCATCCCGGGGACCAGCCTTGAGCCTGGAGAAAAAAGCAGGCACCAAAACTGAAACCTGCCAGCCCTCCAACTCTGGCTTCACTGACAAGAGAAGCACAGAGAAATCAGACAGGATCGCTACGGAAAGGCTGTACCGGCAGCTCCTGGTGTCCCTGAAAAGGCCCAAGATTAACAACGATGGTCAACAACAAGTCGGGCAGCGGAACTGAAGAACAACCTCCTGGCACCTCTTCCTGCACACTGCCACCAGTGGAGGAGTTGATGGTGCATGAGAACATCCTTCGAACACAAGAATCTCAGCCCTAGGAACATAATTTGCATCTCACTGTTTCATTCTGAGATGTTTCAGATTTCTAAAAAAATAATTTAATTAAATTTACGCTAGTCTTCAGACAATTGCTATGCTTCTTTCTTGAGTTTTAGCAATAAGAGCAATCTCTCTCTGGGAAGAACAGTTAAGACTGCACCGGGGAAGGGATCTTAAGCAAAAGGGGACAATGGGGGCTTTTTTGAAGGCAGCAAAAGTGTTCTACCTGTGCCAGGGTGCTGGCAGCTTGTGGGCAGGCTGCCAAGCTTGCGTGGACACAGCCGGCACTGCCCACTCTGGACCAGGCTACCAGGTCATCAGTAGTCTCAGCGAGGGCAGCAGCTTGCTGCCGCCCACAGAGCACTCAGGGTGAGCAAACGGTGTTTGTGTGTGCACCTTGCTGGCTGCAGCCTGTGCAGCAGGGCTTTGAGCCTCTGGCAGTATGACACAACTGCCTGGTTCTGGGACAGGTGCTATAGGCAGGGCTGTGGGTTCTTTGATTGTGGCTGGTTTTGTAAGCCATCGGACCAGTCAGTAAGGCATGGGAAAGGTGTATCTCACAGTGGCAAAAGGGCTCTGGGATGGGAATTAGCGGAGCTCATTCCTAGAGTTTTAAACGAGATTTAAAGGGGTGTGGGGTTGTAGCTGGACTCGCACTGTTGGGGCAGCTCTCCTGGACTGATCAAGGCCAGGTGGCCTCCCACCCCACTACGGTGAAATCCGCATGCTCAGCTTGCTCCCTGAAATGCCTGTATACCAATGCATGCAGCACAGGGGATAAGCAGGAGGAGTTAGAAATCCGTGTTCGGGCAGAAGATGAAGGTCTGGTGGCAATTACAGAGACTGGGTGGGACAGATCACAAGACTGGAATGTGGTCATGGATGGCTGTGTCCTTCTCAGGAAAGATGGGCAAGCAAGGCAAGGTGGTGGAGTTGCTCTTTACGTGGGAGAGCAACTAGAACGCACTGAGTACTGTCCAGGGGTTGGATGAGGACCACATTGAGAGTCTGTAGGTGGGAATTAAGGGGCAGGCTGGCATGGGTGGCACTGCTGTGGGTGTCTGCTACAGACCACAGGGTCAGAACTAGGAGGCTGACAAGGCCTTCTACAGGCAGCTGATAGCAGCCTCACCATTACAGGCCCTTGCTATAATGGGTAAATTAAGTATGCTGGCATTTGCTGGGAGACCTGCTCAGCTAGCCATCCACAAGCCACCCAAGAGGTTCCTCCAGTGCACTGATGATAACTTCCTGATGCAAACGGTGGATGAGCCAACTAGGGGAGGAGCGCTGATGGATCCCATTCTCACTAACAAAGAGGGTTTTGTTTAAGTGCTGAAGGTTGAGGGCAGCCTTGGTTGTGGTGACCAGGAGATGATGGAGTTTGGAATCTCGTGTGGAAGGATCAGAAAACCAAGCAGAATCACAATCCTGGACTTCAGTGGGGCCAACTTGGTCCTTTTCTAGCAATTGCTAGGGGAAGTCCCATGGGACAGGGTACTTGAAGGTAAAGGGGCCCAAGATACTTGGTAAGCATTGACAGACTGCTTCTGCCAAGCTCACGATCATCACATCCCAAACAGGCAGGGAATCAAGAAAGGGAGCCAGGAGACCTGCATGGTTAAACAGGGGACTGCTGGGAAAAATCAAGTGGAAGAGGAGGGTCTACAGATCACGGATGGAGTGGCTGGCTGCCTGGGAGGAACAAAAGCCTGTTGTCAGAGAATTAAGGGAGGCAGCCAGGAAAGCTAAGGCCTCCGTAGAGATTACTCTGGCTAGAGTGGTCAAGGACAACAGAAACTGCTTCTTCAAATACACGGCAGACAAAACTAACTCTAGAGGCAATGTAGGCCCATTGATGAATGAGGTGGGAGCCCATGTAACGGAAGATGCAGAGAACATGGAGCTCCTAAATGCCTCCCTTGTATCAGTCTGTTTTGTACGAGGTCCTCCAGAAAGATCATCCTTTTCACCTAAGGCTGTCCAGAGGATCCTAGATCTACACTGCTCACAAATGAGCAATTATACCGAGGCCTGGAATGCTAACTTATCAGAATCCCGAAGCTGTGGGGATGCTAACCATGGCTGCTCCCCCAGCTCCTGCCCAGCTGCTTATTCCTTACCCTCCTCATAATAGTGGGTTAATAATACGACGGAAAAACAGAGCAAAGGTGAGGGAGGTCTCACACCAGCTGTATTCTGTACAAAGCAATTTCAGTTTGAAGAAGATTATTTAATTGCCCTTTAAAAAAGGACTAGGATGGGGAGAACTAAAAGCAAACTAAAACCACTTTCCCATTGTAACTCGTGTCTAACTCAGGTATCTGAAGTAAAGATGGCAGCAGTGCATCTCAAGGATGGTCCCCAAACTGGTACATGTGTTCACTTGTTGCCAAAGCTCCAATTCTATGTACTTTTTGATTAAACTCAAGTTATGTCCATAACTCCTCCCATTCCCATGCTGGGGGCTACTGCCAGCCTACTTCCATATGGGCTGTGGGACTGTGACCTCAGAGAGTTATCCCCAGCTGCCAGACTGTGACCTCATGGCTCTGCCCGTGTAAACCAGCAGCCAGCACTCGGTCCCTCCCAGTGCGGTCGTGGCCAGCTTTGAGCAATGGTTGTCGACAGCTTTCTCCTTATCTCCAGCCTCCTTCTGGTGGCTGGGGTGACTCTGCTCACAACTACCTGGCGCCGGCAGGTAGGGAAATTTGAGGATGGGAGTCACTTGAGGCTAGGTGACTCGGGGCTTTGGGGTGAGGATTAGGGCTGCCCTGCATGTCCTCTCACTGTGCCACGTTCATGTGCTTGTAGGGTTCTGACCGGCGCCGGCAATGGTGGGGATTGTGGCAGCAAGTGTTAGCACTGATGTCAGGTGAGTCCCCTGAGGGTCAGCCTGGAACATTCCCAGGCAGGACCAGCCTGCTGGGAGGAGCCAAGCTTCGTACGGGCCTCTGTCATGTAGCAGCCAGACCAGGTGGGCCTGGAGGACACCCAGTGACCCTGCCCTACTGTGGCTCAGACCTGCTCCCTGTTTTACAGGTGCTGAGATTCAGGCAGGCAGGCACAGGAGCCCCCTGTGCAGGCCACGTGGCTCCTGGCAGCAAGCATCGAGAAGGCAGGGCAGTCCCATCATGCCCCATCTGATCCTGCCTGGAATGACCCGGCCTTGGTTGCAGCGCAGTCCGTGCCACTCTCTTTTCATGAACACTGGTACTGCGAACTCCATGGGGAAACCCGGCAGGCTTCCTGGACTGGACCAGCGCCCACAGCTTCTGGTGGCACGTGGGACCCCGAGGACACTGAGTCAGCATTCAAGGCCTGGCAGTGGATTTAAAGACCTGCCACCTGATATCTCCAAGTGCGCAAAGCCACCAGTGAAGGGGATGATCTTTCAGGAGGGCCTTGTTCAAACAGAAGAGAGAAAACGCTGGTGGGAATACAAGACCAAGAGGCCTGTTTGGCCTATGCGCCCCCCAGTGCTTCCCAAAGGGCACAAGGAAGCAGGAGCAGCAACAAGACCATCCCAGGGACCAGCCTTGAGCCTGGAGAAAAAAGCGGGCACCAAAACTGAAACCTGCCAGCCCTTCAACTCTGGCTTCACTGACAAGAGAAGCACAGAGAAATCAGACAGGATCGCTGCGGAAAGGCTGTACCGGCAGCTCCTGGTGTCCCTGAAACAGCCCAAGACTAACAACAATGGTCAACAAGTCGGGCAGCGGAACTGAAGATCAAACACCTGGCACCTCTTCCTGCACACTGCCACCAGTGGAGGAGTTGATGGTGCATGAGAACATCCTTCGAACAGAGGAATCTCAGCCCTAGGAACATCACTTGCATAACACAGTTTCAGTCTGAGATCTTTCAGATTTCTAAAAAAATAATTTCATTAAATTCATGCTAGTTTTCAGACAATTGCTATCCTTCTTTCTTGGCTTTTAGCAATAAGAGCAATCTCTCTCTATGAAGAATAGTTAAGACTGCACTGGGGAAGGGATCTGAAGCAAAAGGGGCCGATGGGGGCTTTTTGAATACATCAAAAGTTCTCTGCCTGTGCCAGGGGGCTGGCAGCTTGTGGGCAGGCTGCCAAGCTTGTGTGGAAGGAGCCAGCACTGCCCACTCTGGACCAGGCTACCAGGCCATCAGTAGCCTCAGTGAGGGCAGCAGCTGGCTGCTACCCACAGAGCACACACGGTGAGCAAACATTTTTGGTGTGTGCACCTTGCTGGCTGCAACCTGTGTGGCAGGGTGTTGAGCCTCTGGCAGTATGACACAAATGCCTGGTTATGGGACTGGTGCTATAGGCAGGGCTGTGGGTTCTTTGATTGTGGCTGGTTTTGTAAGACTCCAGACTGGTCAGTAAGGCATGGGAAAGGTGTATCTCACAGTGGCGAAAGGGCTCTGAGATGGGAATTAGCGGAGCTCATTCCAAGAGTTTTAAACAACATTTGAGGGGGGGTGTGGTTTAGCTAGACTTGCTCTGTTGGGGCAGCTCTCCAGGACTGATCAAGGCCACGTGGCCTCCCACTGCCCTATGATGAAATCGGCGTGCTGAGCTTGCTCCCTGAAATGCCTGTACACCAATGCATGCAGCATAGGGGATAAGCAGGAGGAGTTAGAAATCCGTGTTCAGGCAGATGATGAAGGTCTGGTGGCAATTACATAGACTGGGTGGGACAGATCACAAGGCTGGAATGTGGTCATGGATGGCTGTGTCCTTCTCAGGAAAGATGGGCCAGCAAGGCAAGGTGGTGGAGTTGCTCTTTACGTGGGAGAGCAACTAGAACGCGCTGAGTACTGTCCAGGGGGTGGACGAGGACCACGTTGAGAGTTTGTAGGTGGGAATTAAGGGGTAGGCTGATATGGGTGGCACTGCTGTAGGTGTCTGCTACAGGCCAAAGGATCAGAACTAGGAGGCTGACAAGGCCTTCTACAGGCAGCTGATAGCAGCCTCACAATTACAGGCCCTTGCTATAATGGGTAAATTAACTGTGCTGGCATTTGCTGGGAGACCTGCTCAGCCAGCCATCCACAAGCCACCCAAGAGGTTCCTCCAGTGCATTGATGGTAACTTCCTGATGCAAACGGTAGATGAGCCAACTAGGTGAGGAGCGCTGATGGATCCCATTCTCACTAACAAGGAGGGTTTTGTTTAAGTGCTGAAGGTTGAGGGCAGCCTTGGTTGTAGTGACCAGGAGATGATGGAGTTTGGAATCTAGTGTGGAAGGATCAGAAAACCAAGCAGAATCACAATCCAGGACTTCAATGGGGCCAACCTGGTTCTTTTCTAGCAATTGCTAGGGGAAGTCCCACGGGACAGGGCCCTTTAAGGTAAAGGGGCCCAAGATAGTTGGTAAGCATTGATGGACTGCTTCTGCCAAGCTCACAATCAGAGCATCCCAAACAGGCAGGGAGTCAAGAAAGGGAGCCAGGAGACCTGCATGGTTAAACAGGGAACTGCTGGGAAAAATCAAGTGGAAGAGGAGAGTCTACAGATCACGGATGGAGGGTCTGGCTGCCTGGGAGGAACAAAAGCCTGTTGTCAGAGAATTAAGGGAGGCAGCCAGGAAAGCTAAGGCCTCCTTAGAGATTAGCCTGGATAGAGTGGTCAAGGACAACAGAAACTGCTTCTTCAAATACACGGCAGACAAAACTAACTCTAGAGGCAATGTAGGCCCATTGATGAACGAGGTGGGAGCCCGGGTAACGGAAGATGCAGAGAACGTGGAGTTCCTAAATGCCTCCCTTGTCTCAGTCTGTTTTGTACAAGGTCCTCCAGAAAGATTATTCCTTTCACCCAAGGCTGTCCAGAGGAGCCTAGATCTACACTGCTCAGAAATAAGCAATTATTACAAGGCCTGGAATGCTAACTTATCAGAATCCTGAAGCTGTGGGGATGCTGACCATGGCTGCTCCCCCAGCTCCTGCCAAACTGCTCCATTGCACACCCTCCTCATAATGGTGGGGTGAATGATATGACGGTAAAACTGAGCAAAGTAGAGGGAGGTCTCACACCAGCTGTATTCTGCACAAAGCACTTTCAGTTTGAAGAAGATTCATTTAATTGCCCATTAAAAAAGTACTCGGATAGGGAGAAATAAAAGAAAACTAAAACCGCTTTCCCATTCTAACTCATGTCTAACTCAGGTATGTGAAGTAAGGATGGTAGCGGATCATCTCAAGGATGGTCCCCAAACTGATAAATGTGTTCACTTGTTGCCTAAGCTCCAATTCTATGTACTTTTTGATTAAATTCAAGTTATGTCCATAACTCCTCCCATCCCCATGCTGGGGGCTACTGCCAGCCTACTTCCATATGGGCTGTGGGGCTGTGACCTCACAGAGTTATCCCCAGCTGCCAGACTGTGACCTCATGGCTCTGCCCGTGTAAACCAGCAGCCAGCACTCGGTCCCTCCCAGTGCGGTCGTGGCCAGCTTTGAGCAATGGTTGTCGACAGCTTTCTCCTTATCTCCAGCCTCCTTCTGGTGGCTGGGGTGACTCTGCTCACCACTTCCTGGCGCTGGCAGGTAGGGAAATTTGAGGATGGGAGTCACTGGAGGCTAGGTGACTCGGGGCTTTGGGTTGGTTGCTAGTGCTGCCCCACAAGTCCTGTCACTGTGCCAACCATGTTCATGTGCTTGTAGGTTTCTGACCGGCGCCGGCAATGGTGGGGATTGTGGCAGCATGTGGTAGCACTGATGTCAGGTGAGTCCCCTGAGGGTCAGCCTGGCACATTCCCAGGCAGGACCAGCCTGCTGGGAGAAGCCAAGCTTCATACTGGCTTTCTGTCATGTAGCAGCCAGGCCAGGTGGGCCTGGAAGATCCCCGGTGGCCCCCCTGCCCTACTGTGGCTCAGACCTGCTCTCTGTTTTATAGGTGCTGAGAGTCAGGCAGGCAGGCACAGGAGCCCCCTGTGCAGGCCACGTGGCTCCTGGCAGCAAGCATCGAGGAGGCAGGGCAGTACCATCGTGCCCCATCTTATCCAGCCAGGAAAGACCCGGCCTTGGTTGCAGTGCAGTCCGTGCTCCAATCTTTTCATGAACACTGCTACCACGAGCTTCATGGGGAAACCCGGCAGGCTTTCTGGACGGGACCAGCGCTCGCAGCTTCTGGTGGCATGTGGGACCCACATGTCCCTCCATCACCGTTCAAGGCCAGACAGTGGATTTAAAGACCTGCCACCTGAGATCTCCAACTGCGCAAAGCCACCGGTGAAGGGGATGATCTTTCAGGAGGGCCTTGTTCAAACAGAAGAGAGAAAACGCTGGTGGGAATACAAGACCAAGAGGCCTGTTTGGCCTATGCACCCCCCAGCACTTCCTAAAGGGCACAAGGAAGCAGGAGCAGCAGCAAGACCATCCCGGGGACCAGCCTTGAGCCTGGAGAAAAAAGCGGGCACCAAAACCTGCCAGCCCTTCAACTCTGGCTTCACTGACAAGAGAAGCACAGAGAAATCAGACAGGCTCGCTATGGAAAGTCTGTACCGGCAGCTCCTGGTGTCCCTGAAAAGGCCCAAGACTAACAACGAAGGTCAACAACAAGTCGGGCAGCGGAACTGAAGATCAACCTCCTGGCACCTCTTCCTGCACACTGCCACCAGTGGAGGAGTTGATGGTGCATGAGTACATCCTTCAAACAGAGGAATCTCAGCCCTAGGAACATCACTTGCATAACACAGTTTCAGTCTGAGGTCTTTCAGATTTCTAAAAAAATAATTTAATAAAATTCATGCTAGTTTTCAGACAATTGCTATCCTTCTTTCTTGGCTTTTAGCAATAACAGCAATCTCCTTCTATGAAGAATGGGTAAGACTGCACTGGGGAAGGGATCTGAAGCAAAAGGGGCCATTGGGGGCTTTTTGAAGCCATCAGTAGTGCTCTGCCTGTGCCAGGGCGCTGGCAGCTTGTGGGCAGGCTGCCAAGCTTGTGTGGAAGCAGCCAGCACTGCCCACTCTGGACCAGGCTACCAGGCCATCAGTAGGTTCAGTGAGGGCAGCAGCTGGCTGCCACCCACAGAACACACAGGGTGAGCAAACATTTTTGGTGTGTGCACCTTGCTGTCTGTATCCTGTGCAGCAGGGCGTTGAGCCTCTAGCAGTATGCAGATGCCTGGTTATGGGACTGGTGCTACAGGCAGGGTTGTGGGTTCTTTGATTGTGGCTAGTTTTGTAAGACATCGGACCAGTCAGTAAGGCATGGGAAAGGTGTATCTCACAGTAGCAAAAGGACTCTGGGATGGGAATTAGCAGAGCTCATTCCAAGAGTTTTAAATGAAATTTGAAGGGGTGTGGGGCTGTAGCTGGACTTGCACTGTTGGGGCAGCTCTCCAGGACTGATTGAGGCCAGGTGGCCTCCCACTGCCCTATGGTGAAATCGGCGTGCTCAGCTTGCTATCTGAAATGCCTGTACACCAATGCATGCAGCACATGGGATATGCAGGAGGAGTTAGAAATCATGGTTCAGGTAGGAGAAGAAGGTCTGGTGGCAATTATAGAAAATGGGTGGGACAGATCACATGATTGGAATGTGATCATGGATGGCTGTGTCCTTCTCAGGAAAGAAGGGCCAGCAAGGCGAGGTGGTGGAGTTGCTCTTTACGTGGGACAGCAACTAGAATACACTGAGTACTGTCCAGGGGTTCATGATCAGAGCATCCCAAACAGGTAGGGAGTAAAGAAGGGGAGCCAGGAGACCTGCATGGTTATACAGGGGACTGCTGGGCAAACCCAAATGAAGAGTAGAGTCTACAGATCATGGATGGAGGGGCTGGCCGCCTGGCAGAAATGGAAGGCTGTTGTCACAGAATAAAGGGAAGCAGCTAGGAAAGCTAAGGCTTCCTTAGATTTTAACCTGGCTGGAGTCGTCAAGGACAACAGAAACTGCTTCTTCAAATACATGGCAGAAAAAACTAACACTAGAGGCAATTTAGGGACACTCATGAATGAGGTGGGTGCCCGTGTAACGGAAGATGCGGAGAAGGTGGAGTTGCTAAATGCCTCCCTTGTCTCAGTCTGTTTTGAACGAGGCCCTCCTGAAAGATCATTCCTTTCACCCAAGGTTGTCCAGAGGAGCCCAGATCTACACTGCTCAGAAATGAGCAATTATTACAAAGCCTGGAATGCTAACTTATCAGAATCCTGAAGCTGTGGGGATGCTGACCTTGGCTGCTCCCCCACCTCCTGCCCAACTGCTCCATTGCTTACCCTCCTCATAATGGTGGGGCTGAATGATACCATGGAAGAACTGAACAAAGGAGAGGGAGGTCTCACACCAGCTGTATTCTGCACAAAGCACTTTCAGTTTGAAGAAGATTCATTTAATTGCCCATTAAAAAAGTACTAGGATAGGGAGAACTAAAAGCAAACTAAAACTACTTTCCCATTCTAACTCGTGTATAACTCAGGTATTTGAAGTAAGGATGGCAGTGGTGCATCTCAAGGATCGTCCCCAAACTGGTACATGTGTTCACTTGTTGCCTAAGCTCTTATTCTATGTACTTTTTGATTAAACTCAAGTTATGTCCATAACTCCTCCCATCCCCATGCTGGGGGCTACTGCCAGCCTACTTCCATATGGGCTGTGGGGCTGTGACCTCACAGAGTTATCCCCAGCTGCCAGACTGTGACCTCATGGCTCTGCCCCTGTAAACCAGCAGCCAGCACTCGGTCCCTCCCAGTGCGGTCGTGGCCAGCTTTGAGCGATGGTTGTCGACAGCTTTCTCCTTATCTCCAGCCTCCTTCTGGTGGCTGGGGTGACTCTGCTCACCACTTCCTGGCGACGGCAGGTAGGGAAATTTGAGGACGGGAGTCACTTGAGGCTAGGTGACTCGGGGCTTTGGGTTGGGTGCTAGGGCTGCCCCACAAGTCCTGTCACTGTGCCAACCATGTTCATGTGCTTGTAGGGTTCTGACCGGCACCGGCAATGGTGGGGATTGTGGCAGCAAGTGGTAGCACTGATGTCAGGTGAGTCCCCTGAGGGTCAGCCTGGCACATTCCCAGGCAGGACCAGCCTGCTGGGAGAAGCCAAGCTTCGTACGGGCCTCTGTCATGTAGCAGCCAGGCCAGGTGGGCCTGGAAGATCCCCAGTGGCCCCCCTGCCCTACTGTGGCTCAGACCCACTCTCGTTTTATAGGTGCTGAGAGTCAGGCAGGCAGGCACAGGAGCCCCATGTGCAGGCCACGTGGCTCCCGGCAGCAAGCATCGAGAAGGCAGGGCAGTCCCATCGTGCCCCATCTTATCCAGCCAGGAAAGACCCGGCCTTGGTTGCAGTGCAGTCCGTGCTCCTCTCTTTTCATGAACACTGGTACCACGAGCTTCATGGGGAAACCCGGCAGGCTTCCTGGACTGGACCAGCACCCACAGCTTCTGGTGGCATGTGGGACCCCCATGTCCCTCCATCACCGTTCAAGGCCTGGCAGTGGATTTAAAGACCTGCCACCTGAGATCTCCAAGTGCGCAAAGCCACCAGTGAAGGGGATGATCTTTCAGGAGGGCCTTGTTCAAACAGAAGAGAGAAAACGCTGGTGGGAATACAAGACCAAGAGGCCTGTTTGGCCTATGCGCCCCCCAGCACTTCCCAAAGGGCACAAGGAAGCAGGAGCAGCAACAAGACCATCCTGGGGACCAGCCTTGAGCCTGGAGAAAAAAGCAGGCACCAAAACTGAAACCTGCCAGCCCTCCAACTCTGGCTTCACTGACAAGAGAAGCACAGAGAAATCAGACAGGCTCACTATGGAAAGGCTGTACCGGCAACTCCTGGTGTCCCTGAAACGGCCCAAGACTAACAACGATGGTCAACAACAAGTCGGGCAGTGGAACTGAAGAGCAACCTCCTGGCACCTCTTCCTGCACACTGCCACCAGTGGAGGAGTTGATGGTGCATGAGAACATTCTTCGAACACAGGAATCTCAGCCCTAGGAACATCACTTGCATAACACAGTTTCAGTCTGAGGTCTTTCAGATTTCTAAAAAAATAATTTAATTAAATTCATGCTAGTCTTCAGACAATTGCTATGCTTCTTTCTTGAGTTTTAGCAATAAGAGCAATCTCTCTCTATGAGGAACAGGTAAGACTGCACTGGGGAAGGAATCTGAAGGAAAAGGGGCCGATGGGGGCTTTATGAAGCCAGCAAAAGTGCTCTGCCTGTGCCAGGGGGCTGGCAACTTGTGGGCAGGCTGCCGAGCTTGCGTGGACACAGCCGGCACTGTCCACTCTGGACCAGGCTACCAGGTCATCCGTAGCCTCAGTGAGGGCAGCAGCTTGCTGCCACCCACAGAGCACTCAGGGTGAGCAAACGGTGTTTGTGTGTGCACCTTGCCGGCTGCAACCTGTGCGGCAGGGTGTTGAGTCTCTGGCAGTATGACACAAATGCCTGGTTATGGGACAGGTGCTATAGGCAGGGCTGTGGGTTCTTTGATTGTGGCTGGTTTTGTAAGACATCGGACCAGTCAGTAAGGCATGGGAAAGGTGTATCTCACAGTGGCAAAAGGGCTCTGAGATGGGAATTAGCGGAGCTCATTCCTAGAGTTTTAAACGAGATTTGAAGGGGTGTGTGGTTTAGCTGGACTTGCACTGCTGGGGCAGCTCTCCAGGACTGATCAAGGCCAGGTGGCCTCCCACCCCACTACGGTGAAATCAGCATGCTCAGCTTGCTCCCTGAAATGCCTGTACACCAATGCATGCAGCACAGGGGATAAGCAGGAGGAGTTAGAAATCAGTGTTCGGACAGAAGATGAAGGTCTGGTGGCAATTACAGAGACTGGGTGGGACAGATCACAAGACTGGAATGTGGTCATGGATGGCTGTGTCCTTCTCAGGAAAGATGGGCCAGCAAGGCGAGGTGGTGGAGTTGCTCTTTACGTGGGAGAGCAACTAGAATACACTGAGTATTGCCCAGGGGTGGTTCATGATCAGAGCATCCCAAACAGGTTGGGAGTAAAGAAGGGAGCCAGGAGACCTGCATGGTTATACAGGGGACTGCTGGGCAAACCCAAGTGGAAGAGGAGAGTCTACAGATCACGAATGGAGGGGCTGGCTGCCTGGGAGAAATGGAAGGCTGTTGTCACAGAATGAAGGGAAGGCAGCCAGGAAAGTTAAGGCTTCCTTAGAGTTTAACTTGGCTAGAGTGGTCAAGGACAACAGAAACTGCTTCTTCAAATACATGGCAGAAAAAACTAACACTAGAGGCAATGTAGGGACACTGATGAATGAGGTGGGTGCCCGTGTAACAGAAGATGCAAAGAAGGTGGAGTTCTAAATGCCTCCTTTGTCTCAGCCTGTTTTGAACGAGGCCCTCCTGAAAGATCATTCCTTTCACCCAAGGCTGTCCAGAGGAGCCCAGATCTACACTGCTCTGAAAAGAACAATTATAACAGGGCCTGGAATGCTAACTTATCAGAATCCTAAAGCTGTGGGGACGCTGACTGCGGCTGCTCCCCCACCTCCTGCCCCGCTGCTCCATTGCTTACACTCCTCTCAGTGGTGGGCTGAATGATATACCAAGGAAGAACTGAACAAAGGAGATGGAGTTCTCAGACCAGCTGTATTCTGCACAAAGCACTTTCAGTTTGAAGAAGATTCATTTAATTACCGATTAAAAAAGTACGAGGATAGGGAGAACTAAAAGCAAACTAAAACCACTTTCCCATTGTAACTCGTGTCTAACTCAGGTATTTGAAGTAAGGATGGCAGCGGCACATCTGAAGCATGGTCCCAAAACTGGTACATGTGTTCACTTGTTGCCAAAGCTTCGATTCTATGTACTTTTTGATTAAACTCAAGTTATGTCCATAACTCCTCCCATCCCCATGCTGGGGACTACTGCCAGCCTACTTCCATATGGGCTGTGGGGCTGTGACCTCACAGAGTTATCCCCAGCTGCCAGACTGTGACCTCATGGCTCTGCCCGTGTAAACCAGCAGCCAGCACTCGGTCCCTCCCAGTGCGGTCGTGGCCAGCTTTGAGCGATGGTTGTCGACAGCTTTCTCCTTATCTCCAGCCTCCTTCTGGTGGCAGGGGTGACTCTGCTCACCACTACCTGGCGCCGGCAGGTAGGGAAATTTGAGGATGGGAGTCACTTGAGGCTAGGTGACTCGGTGCTTTGGGGTGAGGGTTAGGGCTGCCCTGCATGTCCTGTCACTATGCCACGTTCATGTGCTTGTAGGGTTCTGACCGGCGCCGGCAATGGTGGGGATTGTGGCAGCAAGTGGTAGCTCTGATGTCAGGTGAGTCCCCTGAGGGTCAGCCTGGCACATTCCCAGGCAGGACCAGCCTGCTGGGAGAAGCCAAGCTTCGTACCGGACCCTGTCATGTAGCAGCCAGACCAGGTGGGCCTGGAAGATCCCTGGTGGCCCCCCTGCCCTACTGTGGCTCAGACCTGCTCCCTGTTTTACAGGTGCTGAGAGTCAGGCAGGCAGGCACAGGAGCCCCCTGTGCAGGCCACGTGGCTCCCGGCTCCAAGCATCACGAAGGCAGGGCAGTCCCATCGTGCCCCATCTCATCCAGCCAGGAATGACCCGGCCTTGGTTGCAGCGCAGTCTGTGCCCCTCTCTTTTCATGAACACTGCTACCGCGAACTCCATGGAGAAACCCGGCAGGCTTCCCAGACTGGACCAGTGCCCGCAGCTTCTGGTGGCACATGGGACCCCCAGGATACCGAGTCAGCGTTCAAGGCCTGGCAGTGGATTTAAAGACCTGCCACCTGAGATCTCCAACTGCACAAAGCCACCGGTGAAGGGGATGATCTTTCAGGAGGGCCTTGTTCAAACAGAAGAGAGAAAACACTGGTGGGAATACAAGACCAAGAGGCCTGTTTGGCCTATGCGCCCCCCAGTGCTTCCCAAAGGGCACAAGGAAGCAGGAGCAGCAGCAAGATCATCCCAGGGACCAGCCTTGAGCCTGGAGAAAAAAGCGGGCACCAAAACTGAAACCTGCCAGCCCTTCAGCTCTGGTTTCACTGACAAGAGAAGCACAGAGAAATCAGACAGGCTCGCTATGGAAAGGCTGTACCAGCAGCTCCTGGTGTCCCTGAAAAGGCCCAAGATTAACAACGATGGTCAACAACAAGTCGGGCAGCGGAACTGAAGAACAACCTCCTGGCACCTCATCCTGCACACTGCCACCAGTGGAGGAGTTGATGGTGCATGAGAACATCCTTCGAACACAGGAATCTCAGCCCTAGGAACATCATTTGCATCACACGGTTTCAGTCTGAGGTCTTTCAGATTTCTAAAAAAATAATTTAATTAAATTTATGATAGTCTTCAGACAATTGCTATCCTTCTTTCTTGGCTTTTAGCAATAAGAGCAAGCTCTCTCTAGGAAGAACAGTTAAGACTGCACCGGGGAAAGGATCTTAAGCAAAAGGGGCCGATGGGGGCTTTTTGAATACATCATAAGTTCTCTGCTTGTGCCAGGGGGCTTGCAAATTTTGGGCAGGCCTCTGAGCTTGCGTGGACATAGCCAGCACTGTCCAATCTGGACCAGGCTACCAAGTCATCAGTAGTCTCAGCGAGGGCAGCAGCTTGCTGCCACCCACAGAGCACTCAGGGTGAGCAAACGGTGTTTGTGTGTGCACCTTGCTGGCTGCAACCTGTGTGGCAGGGTGTTGAGCCTCTGGCAGTATGACACAAATGCCTGGTTATGGGACTGGTGCTATAGGCAGGGCTGTGGGTTCTTTGATTGTGGCTGGTTTTGTAAGACTCCAGAGTGGTCAGTATGGCATGGGAAAGGTGTATCTCACAGTGGCAAAAGGGCTCTGAAATGGGAATTAGCGGAGCTCATTCCAAGAGTTTTAAACAAGATTTGAGGGGGTGTGTGGTTTAGCTGGACTTGCACTGCTGGGGCAGCTCTCCAGGACTGATCAAGGCCAGGTGGCTTCACACCCGACTACGGTGAAATCGGTGTGCTCAGCTTGCTCCCTGAAATGCCTGTACATCAGTACATGCAGCATGTGGGGATAAGCAGGAGGAGTTAGAAATCCGTTTTTGGGCAGATCATGAAGGTCTGGTGGCAATTACGTAGACTGGGTGGGACAGATCACAAGGCTGGAATGTGTTCATGGATGGCTGTGTCCTTCTCAGGAAAGATTGGTTAGCAAGGCGAGGTGGTGGAGTTGCTCTTTACGTGGGAGAGCAACTAGAACGTGCTGAGTACTGTCCAGGTGTGGATGAGAACCACTTTGAGAGTTTGTAGGTGGGAATTAAGGGGTAGGCTGGCATGTGTGGCACTGCTGTGTCTGCTACAGGCCACAGGATCAGAAGTAGGAGGCTGACAAGGCCTTCTACAGGCAGCTGATAGCAGCCTCACCATTACAGGCCCTTGCTATAATGGGTAAATTAAGTATGCTGGCATTTGCTGGGAGACCTGCTCAGCCAGCCATCCACAAGCCACCCAAGAGGTTCCTCCAGTGCACTGATGATAACTTCCTGATGCAAACGGTGGATGAGCCAACTAGGGGAGGAGCGCTGATGGATCCCATTCTCACTAACAAGGAGGGTTTTGTTTAAGTGCTGAAGGTTGAGGGCAGCCTTGGTTTTGGTGACCAGGAGATGATGGAGCTTGGAATCTCGTGTGGAAGGATCATGTCCTTCTCTAGCAATTGCTAGGGGAAGTCCCACAGAACAGGGTACTTGAAGGTAAAGGGGACCAAGATAGTTGGTTAGCATTGACGGACTGCTTCTGCCAAGCTCACAATCATCGCATCCCAAACAGGCAGGGAGTCAAGAAAGGGAGCCAGGAGAGCTGCATGGTTAAACAGGGGACTGCTGGGAAAATAAAGTGGAAGAGGAGGGTCTACAGATCACGGATGGAGTGGCTGGCTGCCTGGGAGGAACAAAACGTTGTTGTCAGAGAATGAAGGGAGGCAGCCAGGAAAGCTAAGGCCTCCTTAGAGATTACTCTGGCTAGAGTGGTCAAGGACAACAGAAACTGCTTCTTCAATTGAATACACGGCAGACAAAACTAACTCTAGAGTCAATGTAGGCCCATTGATGAACGAGGTGGGTGCCCGGGTAACGGAAGATGCAGAGAACATGGAGCTCCTAAATGCCTCCCTTGTCTCAGTCTGTTTTGTACGAGGTCCTCCAGAAAGATCATCCTTTTCACCTAAGGCTGTCCAGAGGACCCTAGATCTACACTGCTCACAAATGAGCAATTATACCGAGGCCTGGAATGCTAACTTATCAGAATCCTGAAGCTGTGGGGATGCTGACCGTGGCTGCTCCCCCAGCTCCTGCCCAACTGCTTATTCCTTACCCTCCTCATAATGGTGGGTTAATAATACGACGGAAAAACAGAGCAAAGGTGAGGGAGGTCTCACACCAGCTGTATTCTGTACAAAGCAATTTCAGTTTGAAGAAGATTATTTAATTGCCCTTTAAAAAAGGACTAGGATGGGGAGAACTAAAAGCAAACTAAAACCACTTTCCCATTGTAACTCGTGTCTAACTCAGGTATCTGAAGTAAAGATGGCAGCAGTGCATCTCAAGGATGGTCCCCAAACTGGTACATGTGTTCACTTGTTGCCAAAGCTCCAATTCTATGTACTTTTTGATTAAACTCAAGTTATGTCCATAACTCCTCCCATCCCCATGCTGGGGGCTACTGCCAGCCTACTTCCATATGGGCTGTGGGGCTGTGACCTCACAGAGTTATCCCCAGCTGCCAGACTGTGACCTCATGGCTCTGCCCGTGTAAACCAGCAGCCAGCACTCGGTCCCTCCCAGTGCGGTCGTGGCCAGCTTTGAGCAATGGTTGTCGACAGCTTTCTCCTTATCTCCAGCCTCCTTCTGGTGGCTGGGGTGACTCTGCTCACCACTACCTGGCGCCGGCAGGTAGGGAAATTTGAGGATGGGAGTCACTTGAGTCTAGGTGACTCAGGGCTTTGGGGTGAGGGTTAGGGCTGCCCTGCATGTCCTCTCACTGTGCCACGTTCATGTGCTTGTAGGGTTCTGACCGGCGCCGGCAATGGTGGGGATTGTGGCAGCAAGTGGTAGCACTGATGTCAGGTGAGTCCCCTGAGGGTCAGCCTGGCACATTCCCAGGCAGGACCAGCCTGCTGGGAGAAGCCAAGCTTCGTACCGGCCTCTGTCATGTAGCAGCCAGGCCAGGTGGGCCTGGAAGATCCCCGGTGGCCCCCCTGCCCTACTGTGGCTCAGACCCGCTCCCTGTTTTACAGGTGCTGAGAGTCAGGCAGGCAGGCACAGGAGCCCCCTGTGCAGGCCACGTAGCTCCCGGCTCCAAGCATCACGAAGGCAGGGCAGTCCCATCGTGCCCCATCTCATCCAGCCAGGAAAGACCCGGCCTTGGTTGCCATGCAGTCCATGCTCCTCTCTTTTCATGAACACTGGTACTGCGAACTCCATGGGGAAACCCGGCAGGCTTCCTGGACTGGACCAGCACCCACAGCTTCTGGTGGCACATGGGACCCCCAGGTCTCTCCATCACCGTTCAAGGCCTGGCAGTGGATTTAAAGACCTGCCACCTGAGATCTCCAACTGCACAAAGCCACCGGTGAAGGGGATGATCTTTCAGGAGGGCCTTGTTCAAACAGAAGAGAGAAAACGCTGGTGGGAATACAAGACCAAGAGACCTGTTTGGCCTATGCGCCCCCCAGTGCTTCCGAAAGGGCACAAGGAAGCAGGAGCAGCAGCAAGATCATCCCTGGGACCAGCCTTGAGCCTGGAGAAAAAAGCGGGCACCAAAACTGAAACCTGCCAGCCCTTCAACTCTGGCTTCACTGACAAGAGAAGCACAGAGAAATCAGACAGGCTCGCTACAGAAAGGCTGTACCGGCAGCTCCTGGTGTCCCTGAAACGGCCCAAGACTAACAACGATGGTCAACAACAAGTCGGGCAGCGGAACTGAAGAACAACCTCCTGGCACCTCTTCCTGCACACTGCCACCAGTGGAGGAGTTGATGGTGCATGAGAACATCCTTCGAACACAGGAATCTCAGCCCTAGGAACATAATTTGCATCTCACTGTTTCATTCTGAGGTCTTTCAGATTTCTAAAAAAATAATTTAATTAAATTTATGCTAGTCTTCAGACAATTGCTATGCTTCTTTCTTGAGTTTTAGCAATAACAGCAAGCTCTCTCTAGGAAGAACAGTTAAGACTGCACTGGGGAAGGGATCTGAAGGAAAAGGGGCCGATGGGGACTTTTTGAAGCCAGCAAAAGTGCTCTGCCTGTGCCAGGGGCCTGGCAGCTTGTGAGCAGGCTGCTGAGCTTGTGTGGAAGCAGGCAGCACTGCCCACTCTGGACCAGGCTACCAGGCCATCCATAGCCTCAGTGAGGGCAGCAGCAGCTGCTGCCGACAGAGCACGCGGGGTGAGCAAACGGTGTTTGTGTGTGCACCTTGCTGGCTGCAACCTGTGTGGCAGGGCTTTGAGCCTCTGGCATTACGACACAACTGCCTGGTTATGGGACAGGTGCTATAGGCAGGGCTGTGGGTTCTTTGATTGTGGCTGGTTTTGTAAGCCATCGGACCAGTCAGTATGGCATGGGAAAGGTGTATCTCACAGTGGCAAAAGGGCTCTGGGATGGGAATTAGCGGAGCTCATTCCAAGAGTTTTAAATGAGATTTGAGGGGGTGTGTGGTTTAGCTAGACTTGCACTGTTGGGGCAGCTCTCCAGGACTGATTAAGGCCAGGTGGCCTCCCACCACCCTAGGGTGAAATCGGTGTGCTCAGCTGGCTCTCTGAAATGCCTGTACACCATTGCATGCAGCATGGGCCATAAGCAGGAGGAGTTAGAAATCCGTGTTCAGGCAGAAGATGAAGGTCTGGTGGCAATTGCGTAGACTGGGTGGGACAGATCACAAGGCTGGAATGTGGTCATGGATGGCTGTGTCCTTCTCAGGAAAGATGGGCCAGCTAGGCAAGGTGGTGGTGTTGCTCTTTACGTGGGAGAGCAACTAGAACGTGCTGAGTACTGCCCAGGGGTTGGATGAGGACCACGTTGAGAGTTTGTAGGTGGGAATTAAGGGGCAGGCTGGCATGGGTGGCACTGCTGTGGGTGTCTGCTACAGGCCACAGGGTCAGAACTAGGAGGCTGACAAGGCCTTCTACAGGCAGCTGATAGCAGCCTCACCATTACAGGCCCTTGCTATAATGGGTAAATTAAGTATGCTGGCATTTGCTGGGAAACATGCTCAGCTAGCCATCCACAATCCACCCAAGAGGTTCCTCCAGTGCACTGATGACAACTTCCTGATGCAAAAGGTGGATGAGCCAACTAGGGGAGGAGCGCTGATGGATCCCATTCTCACTAACAAGGAGGGTTTTGTTTAAGTGCTGAAGGTTGAGGGCAGCCTTGGTTGTGGTGACCAGGAGATGATGGAGTTTGGAATCTTGTGTGGAAGGATCAGAAAACCAAGCAGAATCACAATCCTGGACTTCAGTGGGGCCAACTTGTTCCTTTTCTAGCAATTGCTAGGGGAAGTCCCATGGGACAGGGTACTTGAAGGTAAAGGGGCCCAAGATAGTTGGTAAGCATTGACGGACTGTTTCTGCCAAGCTCACAATCATCGCATCCCAAACAGGCAGGGAGTCAAGAAAGGGAGCCAGGAGACCTGCATGGTTAAACAGGGGACTGCTGGGAAAAATCAAGTGGAAGAGGAGGGTCTACAGATCACGGATGGAGTGGCTGGCTGCCTGGGAGGAACAAAAGCCTGTTGTCAGAGAATGAAAGGAGGCAGCCAGGAAATCTAAGGCCTCCTTAGAGATTACTCTGGCTAGAGTGGTCAAGGACAACAGAAACTGCTTCTTCAAATACACGGCAGACAAAACTAACTCTAGAGGCAATGTAGGCCCATTGATGAATGAGGTGGGAGCCCATGTAACGGAAGATGCAGAGAACGTGGAGTTCCTAAATGCCTCCCTTGTCTCAGTCTGTTTTATACGAGGTCCTCCAGAAAGATCATCCTTTTCACCTAAGGCTGTCCAGAGGACCCTAGATCTACACTGCTCACAAATGAGCAATTATACCGAGGCCTGGAATGCTAACTTATCAGAATCCCGAAGCTGTGGGGATGCTAACCATGGCTGCTCCCCCAGCTCCTGCAAAACTGATCCATTGCTAACCCTCTTCATAACGGTGGGGTGAATGATACGATGGAAGAACTGAACAAAGGAGAGGGAGGTCTCACACCAGCTGTATTCTGCACAAAGCAATTTCAGTTTGAAGAAGATTATTTAATTGCCCTTTAAAAAAGGACTAGGATGGGGAGAACTAAAAGCAAACTAAAACCACTTTCCCATTGTAACTCGTGTCTAACTCAGGTATCTGAAGTAAAGATGGCAGCAGTGCATCTCAAGGATGGTCCCCAAACTGGTACATGTGTTCACTTGTTGCCAAAGCTCCAATTCTATGTACTTTTTGATTAAACTCAAGTTATGTCCATAACTCCTCCCATCCCCATGCTGGGGGCTACTGCCAGCCTACTTCCATATGGGCTGTGGGGCTGTGACCTCACAGAGTTATCCCCAGCTGCCAGACTGTGACCTCATGGCTCTGCCCGTGTAAACCAGCAGCCAGCACTCGGTCCCTCCCAGTGCGGTCGTGGCCAGCTTTGAGCAATGGTTGTCGACAGCTTTCTCCTTATCTCCAGCCTCCTTCTGGTGGCTGGGGTGACTCTGCTCACCACTACCTGGCGCCGGCAGGTAGGGAAATTTGAGGATGGGAGTCACTTGAGGCTAGGTGACTCGGGGCTTTGGGGTGAGGGTTAGGGCTGCCCTGCATGTCCTCTCACTTCCAACCACGTTCATGTGCTTGTAGGGTTCTGACTGGCGCCGGCAATGGTGGGGATTGTGGCATCAAGTGGTAGCACTGATGTCAGGTGAGTCCCCTGAGGGTCAGCCTGGCACATTCCCAGGCAGGACCAACCTGCTGGGAGGAGCCAAGCTTCGTACGGGCCTCTGTCATGTAGCAGCCAGGCCAGGTGGGCCTGGAAGATCCCCGGTGGCCCCCCTGCCCTACTGTGGCTCAGACCCGCTCCCTGTTTTACAGGTGCTGAGAGTCAGGCAGGCAGGCACAGGAGCCCCCTGTGCAGGCCACGTGGCTCCTGGCAGCAAGCATCGAGAAGGCAGGGCAGTCCTATCGTGCCCCATCTGATCCTGCCTGGAATGACCCGGCCTTGGTTGCAGCGCAGTCCGTGCCACTCTCTTTTCATGAACACTGGTACTGCGAACTCCATGGGGAAACCCGGCAGGCTTCCTGGACTGGACCAGCGCCCACAGATTCTGGTGGCACGTGGGACCCCGAGGACACTGAGTCAGCATTCAAGGCCTGGCAGTGGATTTAAAGACCTGCCACCTGAGATCTCCAAGTGCGCAAAGCCACCAGTGAAGGGGATGATCTTTCAGGAGGGCCTTGTTCAAACAGAAGAGAGAAAACGCTGGTGGGAATACAAGACCAAGAGGCCTGTTTGGCCTATGCGCCCCCCAGTGCTTCCCAAAGGGCACAAGGAAGCAGGAGCAGCAGCAAGATCATCCCGGGGACCAGCCTTGAGCCTGGAGAAAAAAGCGGGCACCAAAACTGAAACCTGCCAGCCCTCCAACTCTGGCTTCACTGACAAGAGAAGCACAGAGAAATCAGACAGGATCGCTGCGGAAAGGCTGTACCGGCAGCTCCTGGTGTCCCTGAAACAGCCCAAGACTAACAACAATGGTCAACAAGTCGGGCAGCGGAACTGAAGATCAAACTCCTGGCACCTCTTCCTGCACACTGCCACCAGTGGAGGAGTTGATGGTGCATGAGAACATCCTTCGAACACAGGAATCTCAGCCCTAGGAACATCACTTGCATAACACAGTTTCATTATGAGATCTTTCAGATTTCTAAAAAAATAATTTCATTAAATTCATGCTAGTTTTCAGACAATTGCTATCCTTCTTCCTTGGCTTTTAGCAATAAGAGCAATCTCTCTCTATGAAGAATAGGTAAGACTGCACTGGGGAAGGGATCTGAAGCAAAAGGGGCCGATGGGGGCTTTTTGAAGCCATCAGTAGTGCTCTGCCTGTGCCAGGGGGCTGGCAGCTTGTGGGCAGGCTGCCAAGCTTGTGTGGAAGGAGCCAGCACTGCCCACTCTGGACCAGGCTACCAGGCCATCAGTAGCCTCAGTGAGGGCAGCAGCTGGCTGCTACCCACAGAGCACGCAGGGTGAGCAAACATTTTTGGTGTGTGCACCTTGCTGGCTGCAACCTGTGTGGCAGGGTGTTGAGCCTCTGGCAGTATGACACAAATGCCTGGTTATGGGACTGGTGCTATAGGCAGGGCTGTGGGTTCTTTGATTGTGGCTGGTTTTGTAAGACATCGGACCAGTCAGTAAGGCATGGGAAAGGTGTATCTCACAGTGGCAAAAGGGCTCTGAGATGGGAATTAGCGGAGCTCATTCCAAGAGTTTTAAACAAGATTTGAGGGGGTGTGTGGTTTAGCTGGACTTGCACTGCTGGGGCAGCTCTCCAGGACTGATCAAGGCCAGGTGGCTTCCCACCCCACTACGGTGAAATCGGTGTGCTCAGCTTGCTCCCTGAAATGCCTGTACACCAATGCATGCAGCATAGGGGATAAGCAGGAGGAGTTAGAAATCTGTGTTCAGGCAGATGATGAAGGTCTGTTGGCAATTACGTAGACTGGGTGGGACAGATCACAAGGCTGGAATGTGGTCATGGATGACTGTGTCCTTCTCAGGAAAGATGGGCCAGCAAGGCGAGGTGGTGGAGTTGCTCTTTACGTGGGAGAGCAACTAGAACGCGCTGAGTACTGCCCAGGGGTTGGACGAGGACCTCGTTGAGAGTTTGTAGGTGGGAATTAAGGGGCAGGCTGGCATGGGTGGCACTGCTGTAGGTGTCTGCTACAGGCCAAAGGATCAGAAGTAGGAGGCTGACAAGGCCTTCTACAGGCAGCTGATAGCAGCCTCACAATTACAGGCCCTTGCTATAATGGGTAAATTAACTGTGCTGGCATTTGCTGGGAAACATGCTCAGACAGCAATCCACAAGCCACCCAAGAGGTTCCTCCAGTGCATTGATGGTAACTTCCTGATGCAAACGGTAGATGAGCCAACTAGGGGAGGAGCGCTGATGGATCCCATTCTCACTAACAAGGAGGGTTTTGTTTAAGTGGTGAAGGTTGAGGGCAGCCTTGGTTGTAGTGACCAGGAGATGATGGAGTTTGGAATCTAGTGTGGAAGGATCAGAAAACCAAGCAGAATCACAATCCAGGACTTCAATGGGGCCAACCTGGTTCTTTTCTAGAAATTGCTAGGGGAAGTCCCACGGGACAGGGCCCTTTAAGGTAAAGGGGCCCAAGATAGTTGGTAAGCATTGATGGACTGCTTCTGCCAAGCTCACAATCAGCACATCCCAAACAGGAAGGGAGTGAAGAAGGGGAACCAGGAGACCTGCATGGTTAAACAGGGGACTGCTGGGCAAAATCAAGTGGAAGAGGAGAGTCTACAGATCATGGATGGAGGGTCTGGCTGCCTGGGAGGAACAAAAGCCTGTTGTCAGAGAATGAAGGGAGGCAGCCAGGAAAGCTGAGGCCTCCTTAGAGATTAGCCTGGCTAGAGTGGTCAAGGACAACAGAAACTGCTTCTTCAAATACACGGCAGACAAAACTAACTCTAGAGGCAATGTAGGCCCATTGATGAATGAGGTGGCCTAGGAGCAAGGGTGGTTGCTGCGAGCCTTACTTCCTCTGGTTCAGATTTACTGGAAGAAGCCACAGGCCCATACTTCCTTTCATAATTAATCAACTCTTGGGCAACCTCCCCCCATGTCCATAATTTATATCCCGACGGCAAATGGTTAGAGATTACAACTCCTTCTAATGCTGCCCGGGTTCTTTCTCCCTGAGGCACAGCCTGTATTTTTCCTTGTAGTTGTATACCTATAGGTTTCAGTGATTCTGGAAGCCCCCTGATTAAAGGAGTCATCCTTTCAGGATCAACAGGCATCATCATAGGTGATTCATGATGTGGCTGCAGCTTTTTATCATATATCATTTGCAGACAAGCAGCTTTTTGAACACTTCCCACTAATTGATCAACTGTTCCAGTAATGGCAAGAGGGTCTCCCCTTTCTAAAGGGTTAAGACCACCTGCCCAATAGGCAGCCCTCTGTGTTAGGGACCAGGGAGCACGGTTGTTACCAGTAGTTAAAAATACTCCAGGCCCCCAATAACCTTCAGCTTCCTTTTCAGTTAACAGTATTTGGTCTCCACCAGTGAGACTAACCCTCCACACATATTCCGTCTCTGATTCCTTTGGAGAGCGGCTAAAATCTTTCTTCAGTTTTGCTAATTCAGTGGCAGAAAAAGGAAATTCTTTAACATTCATTTGAGGGTTCAGATCCTCACTGTTATCAAACATATATTCAGTTTTTATCAAAGGACGCAATTGGGTTGGCGAGTCCTCTAATTTGCCAAGCCCTTCCTTTATTCCTTGTAGTTCCTTCTGAGGAAAAGTTTTTCCTTGAGGCAAATTATGGACAGCAGTATTGCTAGTGTTCTTATATGTTAATAGTTCCTTAAAAGCCATTTGCAACAAAACTGTATTATGTTGCTCTCTTTGTAATTGTTCTTCATGGTTCACTATTTGATTCTGCAGAGTTTTTACCAATTCTTGCATTACTTTAACTGATTCCTGTAATGCTTGTATGGTTTGGGTTTCTGCCGAATGCTTTTCATCTCGGAACTCCACAGCAGCTTTTAAAGCAGCACCGAGTACCGCACAAATAAACGATTTTCCTTTCCCGGCTCGAGTATGAGCCTCATATTGTAAAACACGAATGCGATCGGAAACACTCTGCAAGTTATGCCAGTTTTGTCGTGCCCAATCCACCCCTGATAAAGAGGGCCGAGCACCATGCTTTTCTAAAAGGTCAAATAGCACATTTTCACTTTTCATAGTGGCAATACTTCCACTCCTTTCTCAATACCCTAAAAGATCTACACTAAGGGAAGAGAAGGCACACTTAACTCCTTACCCCTCCCCAGGGAGGCACGTACCTATCAAACAAATGCAAATGCTACAATCATTCCTCCTTTTCACAAAAGACCAAGAAGCCCAATCAACACTTACAAAGAAAGTGTAAACACCTAAATCGCTCCTGGCTACCCTGTCAGGCCAAAAAAACTTCAAGCTTCAAGAGTTACAAAATACTTCAAGTTTTCTCAAAAAGGAATAAACTTCTTGGAGAAGCACAAATGTCAAAAAATTACCTCCTCACTTCCCCAAGAGGCGCACACACAAAACTTTCGAATTCCAAAATACGTTACTAAATACTTAAACCACAAAAATGCAAAATAGTCTTCCCGAGGAGGCACACACGTATAAAACAAGAGCAAATAGTCAAAATTAATTCATACGTCCCCGAGAGGTAAACACATAAGCAGTAAAGTTTCAGAATATGGAGCGGTCTTCCTGGAGAGGTGCTCACATTTAAGTTAACAAAATTGTCGCTCCTTGCAACTCCAGGAGGTACATACAGAAAAATTTTGGAGTTTTTGGAAGGACAACACTCTCACGGCGGGCATCCTGCCGACTACGCCAATAAAAATGTCTCGCTCCAATTTGTAGGAGGGAGGCAAGGTTCTTTGATATGTGTATACCCGGCGTGAGATTAAGAAGCAACGGTTCAAATGTTGGTCCAACCAGTTTATTAAAGTCCTAGCTATTTTTAGGGAGATGGGGAAGGGAAGGTAGGCGATAGGGAAAGTAGGAAATATAAGCAAGGAGTCTTTGCAGATAGCAAAAGAGATATAGTCACCACCATGGGTCCAGCGAGGTACACAGTAGGTCCGTTGATCTCAGGAACTCGTCTGATCACCGCGGGGGATAGGAGACAGCCAGGGAGCTCTGCAGCAAGCCGGTCCCGGGGGTTCTTCCGACAAAGTTTTCCCCTCAGGGAATTCTCCGTCAAAGGTGTCTTTGGGAGTTTGTCTCCAAAGTCCCCAGTTTAGCGAGGGCCTTTTATCCCCCATTTCGGTAGGGGTTCTTCTTCTTCTTTGAAGTTTGACTCAGCATTTTCAGGAACGTATCTCGAGCAAACACTGAACTTCCAAACAAGCAGGTAAACCCACTTTGTAATAGGGTTTAAAACCAGCTTTTGTGGCATTCCTGGCCCACAGATAAGCCAGCAAGGAGGGGGGGGGCTCTGTTGCCAGACACAAGCATTATCGCCTTCTGCAGTGGTCAGCTCCTTCGAGCAGCACCCCTGAAGAAGACTGCTAGTCCCGCTTCTGCTTATCTTTGCAATCATAAGCAGAGGTACTGTGGCACAACAACACCCACCATTCACCCTCCTAGATAGTTAGCAGTCGCCAGTCAGAGTCTTATCATCAGAAAGGCCTCACGAAGCAAGCTTTGAGACAATAAAAGAAAACCAGTTCTGTCTTTCACAGTGGGACAGATCACATGACTGGAATGTGATCATGGATGGCTGTGTCCTTCTCAGGAAAGAAGGGCCAGCAAGGCGAGGTGGTGGAGTTGCTCTTTACGTGGGACAGCAACTAGAATACACTGAGTACTGTCCAGGGGTTCATGATCAGAGCATCCCAAACAGGTAGGGAGTAAAGAAGGGGAGCCAGGAGACCTGCATGGTTATACAGGGGACTGCTGGGCAAACCCAATTGAAGAGTAGAGTCTACAGATCATGGATGGAGGGGCTGGCCGCCTGGCAGAAATGGAAGGCTGTTGTCACAGAATAAAGGGAAGCAGCTAGGAAAGCTAAGGCTTCCTTAGATTTTAACCTGGCTGGAGTCGTCAAGGACAACAGAAACTGCTTCTTCAAATACATGGCAGAAAAAACTAACACTAGAGGCAATTTAGGGACACTGATGAATGAGGTGGGTGCCCGTGTAACGGAAGATGCGGAGAAGGTGGAGTTGCTAAATGCCTCCCTTGTCTCAGTCTGTTTTGAACGAGGCCCTCCTGAAAGATCATTCCTTTCACCCAAGGTTGTCCAGAGGAGCCCAGATCTACACTGCTCAGAAATGAGCAATTATTACAAGGCCTGGAATGCTAACTTATCAGAATCCTGAAGCTGTGGGGATGCTGACCTTGGCTGCTCCCCCACCTCCTGCCCAACTGCTCCATTGCTTACCCTCCTCATAATGGTGGGGCTGAATGATACCATGGAAGAACTGAACAAAGGAGAGGGAGGTCTCACACCAGCTGTATTCTGCACAAAGCACTTTCAGTTTGAAGAAGATTCATTTAATTGCCCATTAAAAAAGCACTAGGATAGGGAGAACTAAAAGCAAACTAAAACTACTTTCCCATTCTAACTCGTGTATAACTCAGGTATTTGAAGTAAGGATGGCAGTGGTGCATCTCAAGGATGGTCCCCAAACTGGTACATGTGTTCACTTGTTGCCTAAGCTCCAATTCTATGTACTTTTTGATTAAACTCAAGTTATGTCCATAACTCCTCCCATCCCCATGCTGGGGGCTACTGCCAGCCTACTTCCATATGGGCTGTGGGGCTGTGACCTCACAGAGTTATCCCCAGCTGCCAGACTGTGACCTCATGGCTCTGCCCGTGTAAACCAGCAGCCAGCACTCGGTCCCTCCCAGTGCGGTCGTGGCCAGCTTTGAGCAATGGTTGTCGACAGCTTTCTCCTTATCTCCAGCCTCCTTCTGGTGGCTGGGGTGACTCTGCTCACCACTACCTGGCGCCGGCAGGTAGGGAAATTTGAGGATGGGAGTCACTTGAGGCTAGGTGACTCGGGGCTTTGGGTTGGGTGCTAGGGCTGCCCTGCATGTCCTCTCACTGTGCCACGTTCATGTTCTTGTAGGTTTCTGACCGGCGCCGGCAATGGTGGGGATTGTGGCAGCATGTGGTAGCTCTGATGTCAGGTGAGTCCCCTGAGGGTCAGCCTGGCACATTCCCAGGCAGGACCAGCCTGCTGGGAGAAGCCAAGCTTCGTACCGGACTCTGTCATGTAGCAGCCAGACCAGGTGGGCCTGGAAGATCCCCAGTGGCCCCCTGCCCTACTGTGGCTCAGACCTGCTCCCTGTTTTACAGGTGGTGAGAGTCAGGCAGGCAGGCACAGGAGCCCCCTGTGCAGGCCACGTGGCTCCTGGCTGCAAGCATCACGAAGGCAGGGCAGTCCCATCATGCCCCATCTGATCCAGCCAGGAACGACCCGGCCTTGGTTGCAGCCCAGTCTGTGCCCCTCTCTTCACATGGGCTGTGACACTGGTACCGCAAACTCCATGGGGAAACCCGGCGGGCTTCCTGGACTGGACCAGCACCTGCAGGTTCTTGTGGCCTGTGGAACCCCCAGGAGTCTCCGTCAGCGTTCAAGGCCAGGCAGTGGATTTAAAGACCTGCCACCTGAGATCTCCAAGTGCGCAAAGCCACCGGTGAAGGGGATGATCTTTCAGGAGGGCCTTGTTCAAACAGAAGAGAGAAAACGCTGGTGGGAATACAAGACCAAGAGGCCTGTTTGGCCTATGCGCCCCCCAGTGCTTCCTAAAGGGCACAAGGAAGCAGGAGCAGCAGCAAGACCATCCCGGGGACCTGCCTTATGCCTGGAGAAAAAAGCGGGCACCAAAACTGAAACCTGCCAGCCCTTCAACTCTGGCTTCACTGACAAGAGAAGCACAGAGAAATCAGACAGGCTCGCTACAGAAAGGCTGTACCGGCAGCTCCTGGTGTCCCTGAAAAGGCCCAAGACTAACAACAATGGTCAACAAGTCGGGCAGCGGAACTGAAGATCAAACTCCTGGCACCTCTTCCTGCACACTGCCACCAGTGGAGGAGTTGATGGTGCATGAGAACATCCTTCGAACACAGGAATCTCAGCCCTAGGAACATCACTTGCATAACACAGTTTCATTATGAGATCTTTCAGATTTCTAAAAAAATAATTTCATTAAATTCATGCTAGTCTTCAGACAATTGCTATGCTTCTTTCTTGAGTTTTAGCAATAAGAGCAATCTCTCTCTATGAAGAACATTTAAGACTGCACCGGGGAAGGGATCTGAAGGAAAAGGGGCCGATGGGGGCTTTTTGAATACATCAAAAGTGCTCTGCCTGTGCCAGGAGGCTGGCAGCTTGTGGGCAGGCTGCCGAGCTTGTGTGGACATAGCCAGCACTGTCCACTCTGGACCAGTTTACCAGGCCATCAGTAGCCTCAGTGAGGGGAGCAGACCCTTCACCATCTTTGCTGCCCTTCTCTGGACTTGGTCCAGGGCCTCAATGTCTTTCTTGCAGTGAAGGGCCCAAAACTGAACACAGTACTAGAGGCATGGCTTCACCAGTGGTGAATACAGAGGGACAATTACTTCCCTGTTCCTGCTAGCAACACTATTTCTGATACAAGCCAGGATGAATGCAGTGAATATGAGACGATATGCACATATTGCAGTAAATAGTTTGATTTTAAGGGTTCCAGGAACTCAAAATGCCCACCAGCCTCTGCCCATTTGTGTCCCAGGTTTTCCTCTTGGCTTTGCTTAATTTTTTTTGTTAACGCATTGTCTCCTACACTGTTTTATGAATAGATACTCTTCTTTCCCAGGTTACATAAGTTTTCACCCAGTAATATTTCTCCACAAAACAACTTCTAGGTGCCCTTAATCAACTTAGATGATGCCATGGAATTATCTCTAGATCAGTCTGTGCCTGTGACAGGGGGACGGCAGGCCCACAGACCCACCATCCTAAAGAAGTAATAGGGGGTGGGGGTGCAGAGAGGGGGTAGGGGGTAGATGGTAGAAAAAGAGAACAAAGGGAAAGGAATAACAATAATAATTTAAAAAAAAAAAAAAGAGAGAGAGAGAAAGAGAGAGAAGAAACAGTTACAGTGGCAATAATCTAAGAAGGAATGTTAATTTACTAATTATAGTAGCAGAAATACAAGCTGATTGTGATTGAAGCTAATTAACCAAATAAATGAGTGTTCAAAACTGATGGCCTTACTCTAATGTTGAAGACCAGACAGCTAGGAAACACACACCACAGAAATGAGCAGTAAAAGAAAATGTGTCAATCTTGTGACTTGTAAGAAGTTTTATCTTTCCCTCTGAACATAAAATGGAAACAGAACAGTGAATGTCTTCTTGGAGATGCAGTCCTTTTCTTCTGTGAACCAGGTACCTGAAAGTATTGACAATCCATGGAACTGGAGCATAAACTCTTTAATTCCCAGTGCACTACATGATGATATGATGTGGAAAACTGGTAACAAAAATCATTCTGTGACAAAAATCTAGTCAAAGTTTTTGTGAGTCACACTTAATTTAACAGCATTAATCTTCATCAGCATATTGTATTTTAGGAAGATAAGTAAAAGCAACAGTACATTTATACAATGAGAGATATCAATAGCCAAAGGACAGTGATGATATCTGTCTGCCTGAGTGGAAGCCAGGAGATCATTTCTGTAAACAAAAGTTTTGGACAGGATTCAAAACCATACCCAGAATAAACTTGTTTACAAATCAAGCAGGAATGCTGCAATAAATTTTCTACATTCTTGTTAAGGATATCTCATAGATATCATTTGTGTGTTTGCCTGCATGCTTTTTCACCTCAAATTGCTGAAACTCAGAAAGATGGAGTAATGGGAAACCTGGCAAATTAGCCACAGTACACAACACCTATCAAGGTTGCAGTCTACTATTTCTAAACAGAAACTTCAGTTTCTTATATTCAGATGTACCAAATACAAGTACTTAGAGCTATAAGAGCACCTTTGAGGACAGATCTGTGTGCAGTTATCGTACCACAGGAGCGTTATCCAATTGGTAACACATGGCTACAGTGCATATTAGCTGTGTCTGAATCAGTAAGCTTTTCTTAGCTTGTTTGTCCTGTATTTTCCATTTCAACATTTCTATAGACTTACATTTTTGCTCCTTTGGACTTACTGACAGATGTAACTGGCCTCCGTTCCCCTAATATTCAGTAGAGCAGGAGATAACTGCCAACAAAGCTCTTTATTAAAGAAAATTTCTATTTGCAAGAATCATAAGAAACAAACAAACAGCAACAACAATCACAACAAAAACCACCCAACAAACAAACAAGCAAACAAAAAAGAACCTCTGAATGAACTGCTGGAACATCTGGAGTACCCCTGGCTCAGGGTAATTCCCACTCCACGTTACACATTCCTTCCCATAGCCTGCATTTTTTACATGAGTCCTTACTAAAGCTCCTTGACGACAAGGCCAGACAGGAAAATTTCTGCAGCAGAGCCATAAAAATAACCACAATGGCAAGAAAATATGTCACATACCATGACAGATTTGCTCAGTACAACCTAATGCAGTGTCTGGACAACCACTGTAAGGCACTGCATCCAAGTTAATAAACCCTACCTCTGTGCTGGATAACATATACTCATTTTATCATCTTGTGCCTCTGCTGTAAGTCTTTTAGTGCCCTCTCTAGTAAGATATTATCCTATTCCTGAAATAAGGGTGCTGTGAAACCCTTTCATGCCATAGTCTACATGAGGCTTTGAGGACCCATTGCACTAGAACAATAAACACTCATTCCCTGCCTGTAAACAATGGACAGGTAGAGAGCTTACTGCTAAAGTACCTATTCAATATCACTTGCTCTGCAAGCAAAGGAGTACAGTCTCAAGACATTTGAGGAAGTGACTCAAAAGCTACCTGGTAAAACCAAGAATCTGAGCAAGCTTTCTGAGGTTCAACCATGTCACTCAAGAACTTTGACTCCTGCTCATGTCACTTATTAATGCTCACTCAACTTCTCACATCCTTAGAGTTCTCAGGTGCATTCCCATAATCTCTATGGACTACTTATTTTTTTAGAAGAAGCTCTTCATTTGTTTAAAACAAAACAAAAGAACTTATGGCTATAAAACAGATGGCCATCACAAGTTGCTAATATGAGGAAAAGCACTTTCCTCAATTAAAAGAAAAATTGGTAATAAATCTGTAATATAAATGGTAACCCAACATGTTCTCTGTGAGCCTGTGAGGGATGGTCAGCCTCAGGACACTAGTCTCCTGTCATGTACAGCATGCCATCCACCACTACCCCCAGGTCTTTTTTGGCAGCACTGCTCTCAATCCTTTCATTGTCTGGTTTGTATTGGTTATGGGATTGCCTCAACCCAGGTGCAAGACCTCGCACTTGGGTTTGCTGAACCTCAAGAGGTTCATCTGGGCCCACTGCTCAAGCTGGTCTAGGTCCCCTCTGAGTGGCTAATGATAGTCATTGTCAGCTTGGCTCTTTTTTAATTGCTACAAAATCCTGATTGCAGTCTTAACTCACTGGAAGGTACACTCCCTCTGGCTGATGTTTACCAAGATCTTCAAGCATGTTTCCACATGCCTATACAACACTCTTAGAGTTAAATGTTTTGAGCCGAGCTTTGTGCCAAGCTTTCCTGACAACATCATTGCCTGTTCTCCTTTTTCATCTCTAGAAGATTTCAGTCAAAACAATTTTACCATTTCACAAAACAAAGCAAGTGAAAAAGAAGAAATACATGCTTGTCCTATGTTAAAGACACGTGAACCTTTCCTTGGAGATATTCAGGTTCTCCATTTGATTTTGGCATAAGAACCTAACTCACAACAAAAAGGGAAGCTTTCTTCCATGGAAATGTCTTCTGCTATTCCTATAAAGATCCACTTGATCCAGATTTATCTATTCTGCAGCAAGGAATTGCACACACATTTCCTGAGGCTGCAGGAGGAGAACGAAGGGTTGTGACAATGTTGTTAAATTATCCAGAGATCTGACTTCAGAATCTGCTTCTGTGATGCTGGATAATTCATACAGATTACAGTATATCTATGCAATTGAGTGTGCTGGAGAGCACGCTGCCCACCTTGCAGAACTGCAGTGTGCCATCAGTGCCTAGGAGTCACATCATAGATGTGCCCTTCTTCTTCAGTGCTTGGTGAAATACACCACCAAGTGTTTTAGGGCAGGTACACATTTCAGTTCCTCACCTGTAAATGGGAAATAAATCTATCATTCTGACACGGCCAGATACAGATGAAGGCCCTCGTTTCTGTTTCTGGAAAGGCTTTCAGCATAGAGCTACAGAGCAGACAGTGCCAAGAGGGCCAAACACAGGACAGTGCTCAGTGTACAATCCACTCCACACAGGTGATGGGGCAGGCTATGCCTGTGCCAGTGTATGCTGGATAGCAACAGAAACAGATCTAGCTCAGGTACTTCCTCGCTAGGATCAGAGATGACCTATTAAAAACCCAAATGAAATCACCCAGGATTAGTCACTTTTATTCGCGTTTAATACTTAAAACAAACAAACAAGCAAACAACCCCTAAACCCCCAAGCTTTGTCTAAACAGAGATGTAGCCAGCAGGATTTCTGTCCTGCAGAGGCGACCACGGGTCCCTCCTGCCAACTCCCACTAGATGGCACTGATCCTGTCCTGCAGACACGCGTATAATCAGTGTGTTGGCTGCAGTACCCTGAGCAATTAGTTTTCAGAGAAAAGTAAGCACGGGAAGCAAGACATTTAGTTTATGCACTGATTTCATCAATAACACTATGACTTATAAAGCTGTCCCTAATGGAAATCAGATCTCTCCTGAGGAGCAGCAGAGAAGTGAGTTTACAGTGATGCTGCTGGGCCCCCAGAGACCCAGGGGCTATGGAACTCCAAGGGGCAGTGGGTTCCTTAGTAGGAATGGACGTGTCATGGTCTACATCTGGTCAAAATATCTGAGAGCTCTTTTTTGTGCCTTGTGTGCTCCGGAGATGGTGATTCATATATGTAATCAGGTGACCAGTAAAACCTTCATGCTTCTTGTTCTATGTGGACAGAGAGGAGTTTTAGAATTATATACAACAGAAACGGTTGCAAATAACTCACTATCAGTCTATTTCAGGAGGAGCTGCTAGGATGAAAAACATTACTTTTACTCTACTGTAAGATAGGATAAAATAGACCATCCTCAATAACATTCCTAGTGGGTACTAATGTGGATATGACTAATAACAGCTGATGAGAATTTCTGAAAGGCAAGGCTATGGTATAAGCAACGAAAGAAAGGCATAGAAATGGAAAAATAAATCCAATAAGAACTAGCACGACGAGACAGGGAAAAAAAAAAATAGGTCTGTTGTAGCTGGCTCCAGCTTTATTTATCGGAATAATCTTTATAAGTACTAAATCAAAAGAATATGTATAATTCCTCTGAATACTGAATATTAAACATGTGCACAGCATTCTAAGTGTGACAAGCATAGTAAGAGAAAAGTGAAAGAGAGAAAATGAAAAATAGGAAAATAACAGTAATGGATCAATTGGTATTAAAAGCAAAAATTCCTTCTATTAAAATTATGTTGCAGTTTAGTCATGGAAATACATTAAATCTAAAGAATTTTTACATGCCAGGTATCAAAGGAAGTAATCTCTGGCAAAAAAAGGATTAGAAAGAAGTATCTAAAAAGCAAAGTACTTTACCCTTTCAGCTCTCCATGCGATTTCTTTTTATTGTCCACTGTATTTTCAAAGTAGTCACTGGGTAGAAAGTTAATTAAGCACAGTAGCAATTTTCAACTGATTTTTCCCTAAAAACCACAGACATATTTTCAGCATGCCTAGTATTTACGTCACTTAGACAACATACAGTAGAGTCTATGTTGAAGACAGTCATTACAATCCAGTCTAGCTTAAATTATTTTAATTTGATTGAAACATTTTGTGTTACCACATACATTTCCTTATCTTGCTAACTGGAGAGCATAAGCGTGTGTGTGTGTGCATTTATTTCTTACTTGTCTTATAAGCTCATTCATAAACAAAGGTACTTTCTTCCCTTCATGAATCTAAGAAAAGCAAGTCCTTCATTTTAAGTCCTGTACACAACAGAAATAGGATAAAATAGGACAAAATAGGACAATATCTTAAAGAGGACTGGTTACCTCATCTAATGGGCCAGCCCACAGTTACAAATTCAGTTCTCAGTAACTCAAAAGTTGGGAGAGACGGCTCAGCACCCATACAGTTTAGAAGAACTGCCTCATTTGCTCATGCACAGAAGATGTCAATCAGATCTCATTACATGTAAGAATGGCTAGTAAGGATGAAGTTCGCTTGTATAGCTTTTCTGCAATTACAAAGCACACAGAGAAGCTCAAAGGCTAACAAGTCTACTTCTAACCCATCCGGTTACAGTCACTCTTCTACTGTGTTCAAATGAATCCATAAACAATTACCTCCTACAGAAGTCACAGATGAGCCACTCACACAGTGCGCAGCAGCCACCTAGCAGCAAGCACGCACCCAACCTGACATGGTAACAGCTCACAAATCAGCTCCCTGCTGTCCTACCGATCAGGCTTGTGCCAAATAAGCCTTCTCCAGTTCATTCTCCAGTGAACTAAAAAACCTGTTTTGGCAGATCACGAAAGAGAGGTGGCTGCTCTGATGGATTTAATAGAAAGCCAGAGCAAGTGTGTTTCACATTCTTTGCATCAGTCATCAGAAATGACCAGAAACTCACCTTTTAGCATGAAAAAGCAGAAACACGTGTCATTTGCCATCATCCTTAATAAAGTGAAAACTCACTAAAGAAGGATGTTGAAAGAATGGTCTATTAGAGTTGGTTGAGTTTTCTCTCAGACCACGGGACTGTCATTCACAGGCCACACTGGTCAGCCATGAGACTACCACAAATGCCTCTTCATAGAGGTCATATAAATACAAAGAAAGCAGTTTAACATCTAGAGTGGGAGGGAGAGTACTTTATTAGAGCCATTGTAAGAGAGATGATGGAGACTTTACTGACAATGATATGCCAAGCTGTATGGCGCATCTGACTAGTTGCAGGAAAGGGATGCCATCCAAGAGGGGCCCTGACAGGCTGGAGAGATAGGCTGGTGCAAACCTCATGAAGTTCAACAAAGCCAAGTGCAAGGTGTTGCATGTTGCTCAGGGCAATCCCAAGCACAAATATAGGCTGGGCAGAGAACAGATAGAGAGTGACCCTGAGGAGGAGGTTCTTGTTGATGAGAATTTCCACATATGAGACAGCTTACCTTTTTTAATAACCTAGGCTATGGGAGACAATTTACCCCCAGCAAACTGGTGGACAATACCAAATCAAAGGTGGAAGTTAATATGAGTTCTTGCTAATTTACAGTTCAGACAGTCAGATGGTTCTAATAAAGCTAAAGAGATTGAGTCTTCTACTAAAAACCGAAGTATGAACATCAGTCATGCCTCCAAATATGAAAAAAATATATATACATAAAACATGGTGGCAGATGGACCCCAGCTCAAATAGCTGAAAAGGTTCAAATTCCTTTTACCCAATGATAATGCTGTTATATTCTCTTTGATAACATTCATAACACCACTGTAATTAGCACTTACATGTAACATCCTGACTCCAGACATTTCAACCATTTTCAATTATAGATATGAAACTTCCCAAATAAAACACAGTTATGTTACATTATCTTCTAACAAAAAAATGCATCATAGCCACCCACTGAGGTGTGTGCAAAGAGCTGCACCAGGACAAAGAAAACTCCACTGGAAGGCTTCTCTATTCAGCCCATTCTTGGAGCACAGGTTACTTTTTACAAACCTGTCCTAAAAGAGTATAAAAGGTTAAACTGCATTTAGCATAAAGCTGTTGGCTAGAAGTTACATTATTGCACAGATCTTGTAGGAATTTGAGGAGTTTATTGGTTCGCTCTTGGGTTTTACACTTGTGTGCAGCACAAATATTTAGCTGATAATTTAGAAGTGTCAGTAGAGTTTGCAGTTATATACTGTCCGTGTATCATGCCCACAGATAAACCAACACGCTTCATAATAAAGATTTATTTTCCTTTGAAATTATGATATTACTAACACATTCCAGCTTGTTGCAAAAGACCTTTTCTAATCCTCCTCCTCAGAGGAATGTTTCCTAATGTATTTCAAAAGCTTTTGGAGAAAAAAAAAAATATATATAGTATTAATCTTTTTTAAACGGAGTTTGTAAGCAGGATTTTAGGAGCAGATTTTCATGACTGCCTTACCACACTGAATGCACTTAGCACATCTGAAATAAACAACTAGGTGAATCAGATACATGCTGCAATTCGTCACTATATAGAGACAGCAACTGGTGTCCCTGACCAACCTTCACTTGCACTTGCTGTGGCACTGAGTAGATCTTTGCACAGTGAGACAGCACCTCTTGTGGGGGCAGGGCAGAAGGGGGGGGGGCTTGGGAGGGAGGGAGAAACTGTTAGGCTAGATGCCCATTTAAGCTCTTCTTTTCTACCCTTAACTTTACTTAAACAGTGGCTACTGTATATGTTCCTAAAAAGAAAGTACAAGAACTAGGATTGTTTTCCATAAAGAGCATTCCCCCAAATATCAACAAGATTTAAATTAATTATAATATCCTGATAATATTTATTTTCACTTCAAAATACAAGGGAATGTTTGGTTTGCTTTCTGTGTACCCAGCTTTTGTCTGGAATTTGCATGAGAGCTTTGATGGACAGGGTTTGGAGTTCTAAGACACTATTAGCTCTCTCTCTGAGCATCCACCTTTCTGTTTGTGGTTACTGCAGCTAAGCTGCAGGCATCCTGGGAAACACAAAGAGATTTATTCTTAGAGACAGCGTTGTGGTCTGGGAGCACTGGTGATTTTGCTGGAGGAAGTACCAGCACTGATTATAGCCATCTTCCTCTCAAACAGCAGTATTCTCCAGAACCTGTGCCCCGAGCACAGGTTAAGACAGGAAAGCACTGACGAATCAAATCAGCCAATGTTTTACAGCAGCTTGCTAAGGGGCAGGATTAATCATTTCCTCCTGTAGCTTGTTCTAAATACGTCTCAGAGGTAGCATCCTCCCACGACAGGTATTTACTTAGGTAGTTTGGGGCTGATTCTCTCACAAGTAGCACGGAGAAAGGAAGGAAGGAAGGAAGGAGTACATGACCCTCAACAAGATGTGCTGAAAACAGAGGTGTTGAGCAATAACTTCCTTGAGGTCAGCCCAACTGCCCTCTGTTTTCTACCAGACAGCCTGACTCTGACCTGGATTAATCATCATGCGTATGCTTTTAGTCATATACAGCAAGTGTGATCGTGCTAGCAGCTGTCTTATGACCTTTTCTTTTTTTTTTTAAAGTGGCATTAGACAGTGCATGGTGATGCAGTACTTCCAATTTTATTAAAACTTCCCCCACCCCATATATATGTGCAAAGCTTGTAAGGTGCCATTCAGTTCAGATGTATATTTATGCAGCAGTTTTAACCCCATTGTGTAGATCCCTAATTTCTACACCAAGCCATGAGAACAACTTCTGCGTTGAACTTAATCTACAGTCCCTCCTCTCCAAAATGCTTTCATGCATACATACATGCACATGCATAATGTACAGAAACTGCATTTCCAAGAGCTGCTGCATAAAAACTACCTCAGCCAACATTATTTAAAATGATACTGGCATCCCTAGGTAACAAAAATCGGCTTAATATGAATGCAGTTGAAGCTATGCCAGGTGTTGTCAGATAATATTGACATTTCTTTCTTCCATGTTGAAATTTCTGTAGGTTTTTTCCTGCCCGTATACAAGGGTTAGCTTCTCTCTCATGTTCACGTTACCTTGAATGGTACCTCGAGTGTGTTCAGTTGTTTGTATTCCAACATGTTTAGTGTACCCTTTCAGTGATTCAGCAAGGCAATGTAACCTTCCAGATTTATTTGATCTGTATCTTTGAAGCAAATAGTTAAGCTGTCTGTCTCAGAAGGAAAATAAAGCACTTGAACTCTTGCCTTGGTCCTAATTTAGAGTTATGTTTGCATGTTTGTTTTAGCATCTTCTGGGAACATTCTGTCTCCTCAAGAGCTATTCTATCAACATAGGAGCACAATTTGACTGAAGTTTTCTTTTATAGGCTTTGTCAACTTAATTTTCTCTTAAATATGCAAAATGCAAGGATATAAATTACGCTTGGCATCCTAAATGAGTATGGCTAGAAATAGAACATCTCAGCAACTGTTTTGCTGCCATCACATGCAAGTACAACATTTGGCCACTTAATGGGATGACAGATTGAGATTTTAAGACAAGCTGAAAGAACTCTACTTTGCACCTTCTTGATATTTTTTCTCTAAACCACCTAACACCTGTGAGACATAATGACTAAGTGCAAGCTCACATTTTTGTGAGCTTCTCTCTCTCTTTTTTTTTTTTTTTTTTTCCCTCTTGAGGGTTAATTATGCCTCATTAAAGTCAGTGTTATTTAACCTCTTTATATTACTGCTACAGGAAGGCAAAGGGGGCAGTTATTTGTGTTTTGACTGGCTGACCAAGGGGAAGAGAGTCAACTCTAAGTTCTTCATTTGCATCATAGTTGTACTGGGGCACTTTGTGGCATGGAAGAAGGTTTTCCTTATTGATATTATGGACTATTATGTTACTAGGAGAGTGGTTAGGCCCTGGAACAGGCTGCCCATAGAGGTTGTGGATGCCCCGTCCTTGGAGGTGTTCAAGACCAGGTTGGACGGGGCCCTGGGCAACCTGATCTAGTAAAGGTGTATGTTTGGTGGCCCTGCCAGGCAGGGGGGTTGGAACTACATGAGCCTTGAGGTCCCTTCCAACCCAGGTCATTCTGTGATTCTGTGACCCAACAAGTGTCTGCCAGAACTGGCCCAGAGAAGCATTGTTCTGCACATCCTAACAAGTTTTTCCACACTGAAGTATCACATAAAACCTCACTGTAGGGCAATTCATTATACAAACACATGGGAGAAGAAAAGTATTTACTAGAGGTTCAATCAAGAAGCTGCTTGTGACAAGCAAGCCAGGATAAAAGTGCAAGGGTGTTAACAGAAGGATGGGAAAATCTACAGAGTACATCTATTTTGGAACACAGTGGCATGTTCTTGGATGTCATGCTCTGGGTAGTCTCAGCAATAATCTGGCAATATCAGGTGCTTGCTTTGCAGCTATGCCACCCCCAGAGACTGCAGCCCAGCACACAGGTAGTGTATTTACACTACTGCACCAGCACTTGCATAATTTTAATAACTTTTTTTTCTCATTGCTGAACAACAGATACCGCTTTCATTAACGTTCATTCTGAAGAAATAATAATAATAATAAAATAATAGAAAGAAGTTCAGCACCTCTACTGTGCTGTAAGAACCAGCTTAAGCAAGCTCAGCACACAATGTCTTCCATTCAGACACTGAATAAAGAATATTCACATACAATAGAATGGTAAATTGGGATACAACAGGAAGTTGGAGTATTTCCCAAGCAATACTTTTCCTTTGTGACAAAGCACAGCTGGCTGTCACTCAGTGATACTTTGGCTTATGAAAAGTTCCAAAACCATCACAAAACTGACAGAGGATCACATACCAAGCACCAGGTGACAGCAGGTAGCAGCAACGATGCTTACCCATACAAGAAAAACAGCTCAAGTAGCAGCTGCAGTTGAGGAGAGGAAAAGTTCTGCAGCGTACACAGCTCTTTTAAAGATACCAAGACAAAAATGAAGTTCAAACATGTGAAGTGGAAAGATCGGGGCTTGACCACCCCTGGAATACAATGTACTTTATGACTGTATGAACAACAACAGTAGTACAAATGTACTTACTTATGTTTAAGAAGAGTTTTAAAAACATAGATGTCCTTGACATAGGAGAAATTCTGTGGTCAGAAGTTTGTTGACATAATGAAATTGCAAGCAGTTTTGACCCAGCACATGTGTTTAAAGTTTACTATAAAATAAGCTTGTCTTCCCTTACTAGATAAAATAACCTGAGTGAAAGATCCACACTTGTTCACATATCTGCTCTCTTGGTGGAAATAAGCTAGTCATACTTCTCTTATCTTTGTAGGTCTGCAAGCTGTAACAGCTGACAGAACCAGCTGTTCTCCATTCCTCTCTTCTCATAGGTTTTTCCTGGCTGAGCACCTAATTAAGCTTTGCTTGGATGCAGTTCTTGTGGTATCGAGTAAACAACTCCATGCATTTACTGAAGTGAACACAAATTCCCCTTCTTTTGTTGGATCGTGCTGTTCAAATCACAGCTTGAAGCCTTCACTGTATCCCATATAAAACTGCACAGAAATAAACACCCAAGGCCTGATGGATGACACAAAACACTAACAAGTGTATAAACCTAGCCAAGACAAAGGAATTTATTGGAAAGATAGATTTTCCATGGCCACAAGTATTCACTAAAGATAAGGCTGGACAGCCATTCACCAAAATAAATTTAAAACCTATTGGGATTACCAGGACAGGAAGACCAGTGTCTCTGTCATTAAGCCAGCAGGCCAGATGTCAGGGAAGAAAAGTAGAAAAGCTCCAAAGCAGACAATGAAAGATGTTTTTTACTGGTATCTACCTGTTTCTTGCTAATGTACTGAAACAAAAGCTTTGCTTAGAACCAGTGGAACCAACTCATTTAGAGATCTGGCATTCTCCTCGGGAAGAAAAGAAGGAAGATTAAGTGGGGAAAAAACAAAACATTCTGGAAATGTAGTGGTGTATATTTACCATAAAACCTGTGGTCTCTGCCCCATTCAAAGTCTGATATAGCATAGGCAAAATAAAAAAGCCCATAATGTTAACAATAGGAAAATAGCAGCAGCTGGAGAAAATGTGCAAGACAGGCATGACCAATTTTAAGAGCTACAGAGCCAGTTGATGTTCAGTTTATATTTCAGCTAATGAAAACCAATTTGAAGCCATTTACTCAAGGAGCTGTACCTTTTAACCTACAATTACATTTCTCCTAATTTAAGCACAGGAGATTTATAACAAAGCTTCTAAATAAAGAAGCAGCAAAGTGCAGTAAAAAAAAAAAGTTGTATTTTAAACACAACTGAACTAAACTGAAAATTAATTCTTCATGTCTGTTTGTGTATGAGAACATTTGTTCCTGCCAGTAAAGCATTTGCTTGGTTTCCTAACTGGACTGAAATTGTAAAGTTGGATAATATAATTCCTGTACTTTTGTTTCCAAACTATCCACATACTTTTATCTTGGGCAATGAAATGAGGCTTTTGCTGTCACAGCCTTCTACAGAAAGGCCTCAGTAGAAAATAAAAATCTCATTTCTGTCAAGTAACTCATTTCATACCTAATTTGGCTCTGCTGAACAAATGAACAATCTTTCAGATCTTATGAGCTTCCTCAAAAGTTCGTATAAAATAAAAGATAGTTAAGATCAGTGACACCAAACTAAATATGTTCAACCTAAAACCAGGACAACAGATCTCTATCCCTGCCCCTACATCTTTTCTCACTCAACTTAATTGCTACCATAAATTGCTTCCTATTACATTCCATAAATGACCATCTCTCATTTCTCCTGTAGCTTCGTGTATGGCTTCTTCTCAAAGCCATACACGACCCAATTTCTAAGCAAGTGTTAACAATGTTGAGAGCTAACATATTTCAACTCACGTGGAATATTCAGTTCTTCACCAAACTGGGTTTATTTTTGAGACAGGCTGTACAGCCAGCAGAAATCTCATCCATATGATAGCTTGTAAAATCTGTTTTCTGGTCCATTGGTTTGAGAGTTCGTTGCTGTGACTGGATGTTTAGCAGCTGTCTAACTTTGGAGTTCTACCTCCCCACACTAGACAAATGAGAAGTGCATGACCTCTGCAAGGTGTGTTTTCCTGTTGTCATATGATTTACAAGTTGCCACACTGTGGAAGATGGAATTTAAATATCTAATTCTATCATAATTTCCAGCTCCCTTTCCACTGTTACACAGCAGATGTATCATAGCAAAGACTTGGAATGTCTCTTCAAATCTCACTAACCACAAAGCTCTTCTGTAGCAGGTCTTTCACTTTGAGAGCATACCAAGCCATCTTCCTTTTCCCTCCTTTTCAGATTAGAAGATCTATCTATACCTAATGATGTCAAACAAGTTGTGAATATTAAAATAATTAGTTTATGTTACAGATCAATTGCTACATACAGAGAGCATCAGAGGCTATGTTTAAAGTGCATGAAAGACACACTGAGCAGTTTATGTTGCCTTTCCCCTTCCTGCTCAAGCCTTTTGTTCTTACTGCCTCCCTACTGCTGGCTCTGCAGTGAGCCACATCCTGATTGAGTTTTCAGAAAGGCTTATTTTCAGCCAGATCATCAAAATAACATGCCTCCATCTATCATATAGCAACACAAGGGAGGCAGTTAAGTAGAAAATCTGTATTAATAGAATTAAAAAGCTACTAATAAGATTTGTTTTTAGAGCAGCATTCCACGTGCATCTTAGTTACTGTCTTAACTTTTGTGGCATATTTTCTGGAGGCTAAATCAACAGGCAAGTGTTCTACCTTGGGTTACATCACACTCTGTTGACTGCTGGGATGAGAGCAGGTTTGGGTAACAGGAAATGCAGACTGCAGATGTGCAGGTAATTGGCAATTGTTTTTAAAGAAAGAAGTTACCTGTGTTATTTCAAAGAGCAAATCTGAAAGACGAGCTTAGTAAAATAACCATAAAGACAAAAAGAAGTCCAAGACTGTAAGCAGCACCAGCTTTAAACAGCTGCTTGTTCAGGTGATAACGTGAAAAGCAAATATGTCCCCTGTCTGGCCAGGAGAAGGAAAAAGTGCTGGTAGGGAATGTAAAATATTTTACATGTTTGTAATTAACTGAAAACCCCACAAATGTGTCTCAGCTTTAGATAATGAATGTTTATCTCAGCCCTATGTCAGCTATATCACAGGACATGCCCATCTGAAATCACTGCAAGAAAAAGAAATAAAAAGACAATTTATAGTAAATTTCATTACCTCTTTCTTGCATTAGTCCTTTGAGGAAAAAAAGCTAACACAACATAAAACAGACCCAGGTCAGAGAGATCCAAGTGGACAGATCCATGTTACACTTACTTCTGTATTCCTATTATGCCAGGTGTTGCCATGGCTCCTGACAAAGTTTATAATCAGCTCATTTTTAACTTACATTCTTAAAAATAGTTCCCTGTGCACAGAGGTACAGTTGATTGCACATGGGAAGGAAGGTAAGGTGAGAGCTCTGATCTCAGTTGATTGCTCCCTCAACCTTTGGTTAAGCCTCTCACGGAGAAACCCAAAGCAATCAGTTTTACCAGACTTGTCACTTTCCTACACATAAGATCTACTTATTTGCAACAATTTATTTGTGAATTCACAAATTTGCATGTGCGGTGTTAAAGAGCAATTATTATAAATGCAGAATGCCCAAGAGATTTACTAGGACTTTGAGAAGGTCTGTCTACATCCACAAAGAATACCAAAATAAAATGAAATTTCCAGAGGGAAAAGGCAAATTGCAGTTGACTCTTGACAGGAAAACTTTCACTATCCCTTTTCTGATCCTCCTTTCTAAGGTATTTTAAATATATATATACATTTAAGGAGTATGGCCAGTGCCAAAGAGTCTAAAATTGTTAACACCTGTTATAAGATTAAAACAATAACATGAAGAAAAAAAATCCTTTTTGTTGCTACTGTAGTTCTTGTTAGTAGTCATCTTTCAAAGTTTCCACGTATTTGTTTCAGGTGGGAAGGATGCTACAATACAGCATAGAAAAAACTGAGAGATGCCTGTCTTTTGTAAAAACAAATAAAGACATAAATAAATTCCCACTGAACCATACAAAGATCTTATTATTAAGAAAATATCAGCTTCACAAGCCAGGCAGGAAAACGAAGAGCAGTGACAGTGTGCAGCAAAAGGCAACCTTTTGGTACTTACATATTTTTTGTGATCCTCTGAGTATCAGAGCAACTCCTCTAATATTATACAAGTCTTTGAGCTGACTTAGTCTATGCTTAAAGATGAACAACGCTTATTAGGATAGCACCTTCTGTAGAGTCAGCTAGTTTCAGAGTGCTGAAGAGCAGCTCCGTACCCAGGCTGAATGGCCTCATTAAAAACATTCTGGAATCCCCCTGCACAAAAGGCTCTGTGCCCCTGTAGGGTGGTTACCCAGGTGTGTGCTAGGCATTGCATCTAATCCTCACAGCTGAAGAGGTCTGCCTCCAGATCCAGGCAGACTCATTGTTCTCAGTCTTCCTGAACTGACAAATCTCCCAGGGACATAGTAGGAGAGCTTGCCGGAATAACTAACAAAGGTGCCAAACATTACTATAGCAACTGGGGAAAAAAGAGAAGAACAGTACATATCCAAGCTATATTTTCTGTTTCTTTTATCGTTTATGCTGAATCTTTATGCAACTGTACTGCAGTCCTTTGGCATTATAAGCCTTTATATTTATTGCAAATAAAGTAAAACAATATTACTCAACATAATTGCATTTCTTTCCCTGGAGATTCCCATTACACATTCACTGACAGGCTAGTTCCCTTTCTGTGTCAACACAGAAAATTAAAGCTTTCTGACCTAAAGTGAACCGAAGAAGAGTAGGAAGTAGCATGACAGAATGCATAATGAAATCATTACTTGAATGAAAATCATGTCACTTCTTCCTTTTTTGATGAAGTGTTTCATTTTTACTTTTACTGTAACGTTCACAGTGTTGTAAGGGGCATATGGGAGACATAAACTCTGAATTTTCTTGTTTTCCAGCTTTGACACCTATTTCCCTGGTAGATGTTTCAAGGAGAATAGGATACAGACTACTGCTTCAAGTGGTTGAAATGGTTTTAAACTGGAAGAGAGAAGATTTAGACTAGATATTAGGAAGAAAGTCTTTACTGTGAGGGTGGTGAGAAACTGAAACATGTTGCCCAGTGAGATTCTGAATGTCCCCTCCCTGGAAGCATTCAAGACCAGGCTGGATGGGGCTCTGAGCAACTTGGTCTTGAGGGAGGTGCCCCTGCCTATAGCAGGGGGGGTGGAACTAGATGGTCTTAAAGATCTCTTCCAACCCAAACCATTCTATAATTCTATGTTTTTAAGTGTGTAACAGTTTGCATATGATCAATTCCCAATAACATTTTTCTTCGTTTTCTCTTTTCTCTTTTTCCTGTGTTGTGTTTGATAAAGAGCATTTAGTCTGTGAAAGAGTGCCAAGGAGTATTCCAGTATCCCAAATTCCAAAACTGCCCAGGTCTAGGGACAGACCCACATATATATTTTAAGTGGATTTGTAAAAAGTTATATTTAGAATGAATAATCCTGTAATCTTGCGTTTGGAGTTATCAGCACTTGATCCACTGTGCAGAAAAGCTTTCTTTGTGTTCAAGGGGAGTCTTTCAATATTAATCTTCATAGTGTCATACTCCACCTAACAGGTCTCAGATTTTCTTGTCAAGAAGCTTGTTAAGCAGTCAAAAGAAATAATGACTTTGCTCTTCCTAATTGTTCATTCTTTAATAATAAATGGCAAGTTAGGATTTAATATTTATTAAGCATAGATACTTTTATAATTAATATTAATTGGCTAAAGTACAAATCTGGAACATTCCTTCTAGTTTCAAGATAATCTTAAAAATCTTGGCAGCTGTAAATGGGTCATAAAAACTGAGATACCTTGACTGTCTCAGAAAAACTTCAGAAGTTTTCTCTTTTAAATGCATCTGTGCAGTATATATTATGACAAAGCATAATGACTGTGCTATTGCTTAGAAGAAGCTAAGTCTGCTTTCAAAGTCAAACAGCTCCTGAATGATCTGCATTTCTCTGAGCAGGCTTACATTATAGAATCATCAAGATAGGAAAAGACTCCAAGATGATTTAGTCTAACAGTGCACGCACCTCCAATATTTCCTTACTAAATCATATCCCTAAGTACCACATCTAAATGTTTCTGGATCACCTCCACAGGTGGTGACTCTACCACCTCTCTAGGCAGCCTGTTCTAGCACCTGACCACTCTTTCAGAGAACAAACTTTTCCTAATATCCAACTTAAACCTCCTCTGGTGCAACATGAGACCATTCCTTCTAGTGCTATCCCTATGCAGGAGAAGAGGCTGACCCCCACCTTGCCACAGCCTCATGTTAGGGTGTTGTAGACAGTGACAGAGCCTCCTCTGAGCCTCCTCCAGTCCAAACAATCCCAGTTCCCTCAGCAGGTCCTTATGAGACTTGTGCTCCAAACCACTCACTAGCTTATAAAACACAGAAAATATCTATTAAGTAAATACAGCATAACAAGCAAGAGAAAATTTATGAGTAAACATGAGAGTAATTGGCTGAAACAGTAACAAAATGCTCCATGAGCAGAGAAGCAAGAGAGGTCTGGAAACATGAATTTATATTGAGGCTCTTCTCTCTGTCCTGCTTCTCAACCCAGCTCGTCCACATGCACTTACAATACACCCACTGGGAGAGAGAAATCAGTGACGATGACTCATCTGGAGCTGGGTCTGTGCAGACAGGCCAACCCGTTATGTACCTTATTAACCAGGAGGTTGCTATGAAAGAGAATTATAATGACTGAGTTGTGCCTACCTCAGAAGGGTCATAAATTTCTCCTTTATCCTGATATTTATTTCTGTTAGACTAGTAGGAACATAAATATCCTTGAGTACTCTGCCCTTTTCTCAAATCTGGTTAAATTTAGTCAGCATCAAAAATAACTTGGAGAAAGGAATAAGTAAAAGTATCAATGCGAAAAATTATGTGACCATCTTCATAGAATCATAGAATGGCCTGGGTTGAAAAGAACCACAATGATCATTTAGTTTCGACCCCCTGCCACAAACAGGGTTGCCAGCCAGCAGACCAGGCTGCCCAGAGCCACATCCAGCCTGGCCTTGAATGCCTGCAGGGATGGGGCATCCACAGCCTCCTTGGACAACCTGTTCCAGTGCGTCACCACCCTCTGCGTGAAAAACTTCCTCCTAATATCTAACCTAAACCTCCCGTCTCAGTTTAAAACCATTCCCCCTCATCCTATCATTATCCACCCTCATAAACAGCCATTCCTCCTCCTGTTTGTATGCTCCCTTCAAGTATTGGAAGTCCGCAATGAAGTTTCCCCGGAACCTTCTCTTTTCTTGTTTTAGGAATGCAGAACTAATGCTCGATTAGTGTTTTTCCTATTCTGAGCATGTGGGGCAATATACAGGTAATAATTTCCTATAGAGATGCCTGTCAGTTTTCTAATCCAAGCACACTAATGGGGGCTTTACAGAGGATGCAATTTATATCTACATTTATTCACTTCATCTCAGGCTTGTAAATTCACTGAATTGTACTTAGTGGCCACTTTTCTTCATGTGAAAGTAACATAAGAAGGTGTTAGTGCTTTATAATCAAATCAAAACCAGATAAAAGTAAAGTACAATGGAAAAAAAAATGGATATATTTAAAAAGTTAGAAATAATGTATGTATTTAAAAATTAGAAATAATTTTTAAATTAAGCCACTGAAAGATTGTAGGATGACTGGACTGGTGGATTCTAGTGCAAGCAGATGGCACCCCTAAAGAAAGGCTTTACTTCCTTTGGTTCTAGTACTGAGTATCAAATGCATTAGCACTGCAGGATAATTACCAAAAAGTTTGAAAAGCAAAACAAATGGCAGTTCTTCCTCTCCCTAATTAGCAAAGATAGTTACAGCAATTTATTGTGAGGATTAATGCAGCATCAACCAGGCAGATGTGATCTATTAAACAGCTCCACTTTTGCCAAAAGAAATTAATTCTACACAACTGGATTTTGTAAAATCTTCATTGCATCTAAACATCTGTGTCTAAATATCTATAATTTTATGGCATTTTTTCCCATTCCCTGTTCTAGATGTTTTATTACTAGAGGGTATTACAGGCATTAACTGATTTATAAATAGACATTCCTTTATCTGTATCCTCTATTTAAGACATAGATTTACTACAAGGTTTTGCATAGATTGTCATGGCAATTGTCCCAACCTCATCACTGACATGAAGAATCCAGAATGCTACAGTTTTCATGGCACTGGACCTCCATCTAGTGAGAAGAAGAATAGTGCATCCTTCCAGGGCATAAAACTGCACAGCACTTGTTTCCATGTTAAAAGATGCTTTCATAAAGGTGAATTGTGTGGAAGGTAATTCATACCTTTCATAAGGTAATCGTGTTTGCCAGGAGAAGTGGATGTCTTTACGTAAAGTACATAGGACAATGTCAATTTTTTTATTGCAAAAAATGATATCTCATTTCCAATTAAATACTAATTATTATTCACAGATCTTATTAAAGGAAAAACACCTTGAGATGGTCCAGCAGTGGTCAGACGTAAGTAACAGCCGACACTATATTGCAGCATCGTGCTCTGCTTTTTACCCAGCTTAGTCTTAAAAGAGTGGGTCTATGGGCTCTCCTCGGAGGTGGAGGGGTGTTATTATCCCCATCACACCTCATATGAAAAAAAACCACACATATCAAAGTCTGGATTTTAATGGTGTAGAACTTCCAGCATTGTAGAGTTAGGCATCTATGGAGCTTTTCTGATGTTAAATGCCTGACTCCTCCAAGGCACAAGGGCAGATGTCTGTCCTGTCCATTTTGTCATTTCAGAGCTATCCAGCCCATCCTAGTGTGCCTGCTTTTCCACCTCGCAGCAGTAGCATTTCCTACATGACATGGCAGAGATCCCAACAGGACTTGTGTCAAGGAAATCCTCAGAGCAGGTTTTTCAAGATGAAAAAGAAACATCTTTACAGTGGTCTGACTCAGTGTTTGCAAGTCACAGAGTACCAGCATTATTGTAAAGAGACATAGGTATTGCCTATAAATATTATGGCAGATCATGTCTTCAAACAATCAATGTGCTTTAACAGTAGTTAATAAAACCATATGACATTTTCAAAAAGGGTTTACAAGAGAATACAAGGCATTTACATTGAAATAAATCCGCTCCTACCTTTCAGAATCAAAATTTGCACTTCAGCGCAGATTCTGTTTTAATGGCATTAGGTGAATTTTTTGATTGGACAAATAAGTTAGTAAACTCCAGAACACTGCATGTGGCTTTGGTCATTTCATCCTGAAAGCAACTGGGAAAAAGGAAGTCAGAGCTGATGGAAGATAGGAAATGGTTGCCTAAGAGCTTTGGAATAGATTCCCTGCCATATTTCCCTCCCATATTTCACTGTGTTGAAGACTTTGATTAAAACAGACACAACAGAGAGGGTACAAATGAGTGTCCTTTAAAACAGAGTATGTAAATCAGAAACAATAATTCATTGCATCCCATAACCCAGCATACAGATGATGCTCTATGAAACTATTAAGCAGATCTTCCAAAGGCAATGCTTGTTCACACTGAAATGGCTGTTCACACAGTGTAGTTAATTTGGGTTCATCTGGTGCGACTGAAGACAGTGTTCCAGATGTAGCTCCAATATGGGTGTTTTTAACTTGCTGGTACCAACAACTGGGAGCATAAAGCAGGAAGGATTGCCCTGTGCATGTTCTTTGTTTTACACTTCTCATGAAAAATGCCATTTTACCTTCTGGTGCTCAGGTTCTCAGCTTCAGCAGTGCCCCAGAACCAGGATGCAGGCAGCAGGAAGTCCATGCATGCATGGGAGGAAAACTCTTCCAGAATGAGTGACCAAAAATGAGTGTCTACAGAAGCAATCACAACTTTAATTGTTGTTTCAGGAAGTTTATAGGATCGTATTTACTTCCTTGCGGTTTCAGAGATGAAATCCAAAGGTGAACTGAGATAGCTTTGTGAACTATGCTTCAAGTTCTTCCACCCACAATAATTTAAAATACATCTCCCTGCAGATCATACGCACACATTGTGTACTGCTGTGACTAAGAATAGTACAGTGAATGAAATTGCCAGAGTTGCATAATACTAATCAAAGCATTCTGCTTTATCTCTCATTTTCCACGAGGCATAGCATATTTTCCTCTGGATTTGTCAATTCTGATGTTTTTCATTTTCAGATTAGTATCCAGGCCTCACCATGCCATTTCTTTGTGAGAACATGGGCCTTGCCATTTTCCAATATATCTTCCATCTCAAAAGCCTTCAGACAAATCAGCTGTATAGTCTTGTATTTCTGAAGGAAAATGTATAGCACGGTTACCAGGGATAGCAGAAGAATACCTGGAATAGGAGATGTTTTCCTGTACTGTTACTAATTTCTGCTCTAGCCAGCATGAAACAATTCAGCCTAAAAGCCACTATGCTCACACCATACCCTCCATCCTTTATGTTCCTCCTAGCATCTGTGATGACTTTCTGAACGTGACATTTAGCCTTTACAGTCGTGGCAAGATGGCAGCTGTGCTGCCCTTCATTCTCTGTGCTTAAGGAGTAATTACTCTGTAGAGTGCACCATTCAAGGTAAAAATGGATGAAATTTGTGGTCAGTGTATCTTTATTCTTAAAGAGAGAGGTGCTCTATTACCCACTAGCAATCTCCTCAGCTTGGGGTGAGGGAGGTTGTCCCCCAGGGTGGGAGGCAAGGCAAGAAGATTGCACAGGCTGGTTTCTATGTGAGCACAAGAGAGCTCCATGACTTTTGAAGCCAACACTAACAAATTTAGGTCTGGGACAGTGGAGGCAGGCAAAAGCTTCAAAATGTTTTAAAATGCCATTTGGGAATTGGACTGGCTCTGTCCTGTGCATCTTTCAGCAGAACTTTAGAGAAGGTTGACCAACCTTACCACCTCCCTCCTATGTATAGCTAGAATTCCCCCACTGCATCCTCAGCAGAACTCCTCCTGGTTTTAAGGTGGACTCATTTTATAACCTCTGAAAGTGTTTTGTTTGAAAGAGGCCTTTTAGAGGAAAGGTATTTATTCTGTCTTACCATCTTCTTTCTAATGTAGAAATAAAGTCCAATTTCAGTTCCTTAGATCCTAGTTAGTATCAGTTTCTGTTTTCATGACCAATATGGCAAGAAAATGCTTTAAAATCTATTTATGCTGTTTTGGAGAAAAGCAAGCTGGCATTCTTCTTCCTGACTCTCTAAGACACTCCCAGTTGTCCTGGAATTTAAGGACCTCTTGCAACCCTGCTGCAGCTCAGGACCAAAACACACAGCACAGACAGGTCAGCTCCATCCAGGTGTGTTCAATTCATTCAAGTGTTAAAATGGTAAATGTTCATGAAACATGTAAGAGACAATATTTCCATAAGTAAAATAAAAGTGTATGATGTACATATATATATCAATAAATTGCTTTTTAAAATACTGGATTTGGATGTAGGAATGCATAATCAATGTCAGATGTGTCATTAAGAGCATGTTAAATGTTTCATCTTCTCTGTTAACTTCCTGGATGCTATGAAATCCACACAAGATTTAAGAAGCTTCCCATATTATCGTCAGAAACAGACTTGACATCTCACTCAAAATAAAAGCACTGAAGTGGTTTACTTCTGTCAGGCAAAAAAGAAAAAAAGAAAGAAAAAATGGATTCTCTGTATCTCTCACTGTAAATTGCACCTACCCCACTTCCTACCCTAATTTAAGATGTTACTTTTGAATCTGCATAGAGTTCACAGATTGACATCAGCTTATTAATAGGCACAGCACAAAAAATTCCAAGGCTGACAGCAGTGGAAGTCAGATAGAAATGCTGCAAGAACACAGAAATGTGGTACTTCAAACTACAGCATTCTACTGTTTCTTGAAGCTCCTTGCAAATAATTTCTATGTTCTTTTATATGCCATGGCCTGTTTGCAACTGCCTCTAGCAGCTCATAGAGATACTCAAGTATATTCAGTAGCTACACTCAGTCTGAGTACTTTATTTAAAAATAGTAAATTTAAACCTTATCCTGGAGCTCAAAAGACTATGACCATAAAGAGCCGCTTTTCATGAAAATGGTACCTGAAATATGATGTTCTTCAGTACACACATACAATTATATTCTGCCTTCCTTTAGGTGTTTTCCTGTTTAAATTTATCTCCGTAATCTTGTGAGGGAGTAGTGAGAACTGCCTGTAAATTTGCACACATACATCTACCCCACACACTGATGACAGGTATATATATATACATATATACATACATATATATATATATATATATATATATATATATCCTTGTTCTTCGGTGATCACTTATTTATAGTACAGCTGTCATACTTCATAATAAATTGTTTGTTCCATCTGGTCCGTGTATGTATTTATTTATTTTGCATTTATTTTACGTGAGTGTATCATTCTATATTATTATTTGCTATTTTATACAAAATATTTAACTATTTTCCACCTACATTTTTACCTAAGACAATATTGTCTTGTTACAAGAACATACCTTGTCACGTGTTATAAATTCCTCAATAAATTTCTTTTGTCCACCTAAGAAAAGCTGTTCTCACACTGCAGTCTCAGGTGTGGATTCCACATAACTAATTTTAGGCTGTGTTTGCACTAAGATTTATGCTGTTCGTTCTCTGGAGGCGTCTGCCTTTCTTCACCAATTAAATTGGCAGGCTGTGTGACTAAGCTTCTAATTTAGGCATCTCAGGTTGGTTTTAGGCACAGGCAGAGCTAGCAGTTCACTGTAGCACTGGCCACATCACCTGCATATCTGGCAATGGAGAAAAGCAGTTCCATAGCTATAAAAAAATCTCCACTTCTACAGCAAAGTCTGAAAGTGACAAGTTATTTTGTCCTTGGACAGGGAACAGCAAAACTCAGTGTTGCCTGTCCTTTGTGAGGAGATCTTTGTCACTTCGAGGAGACATCTCAAATCACCTGCCTGTCATACTGCAGCTTTCCAATCTCCACATCTGCCCAAAAGTTTGGCCAATAAAACTTTGTACATACAAAGTGTCTGTATGTGCAAAGACCGGCAAACAGCTCAAGTTTCCCTTCAGACATTAGGAGTCAAGATGATGTGATTGCTAGTACAGTTAGGAGGCATTCTGTTTGCTCCATTTCTTTTATCCGAGGTCTTAGTAGAAGAGCCACATATCATTTTTCTTGGTCTATTCCTCAGAACTATGAAATTAGCCATGGATTTCCATCCTGTCTTGCTTAGACGATTGCTATATACTGGAGAGCCTTAGAATTCAGATATGGATGATGAATTCTTAATATCTTTCTGTTCCAAACATAAAAAGAAAAACATTTCTGACCCCTTAGTTCTAATCCACTGATTCCTTTCACAATAGTTGAGAAATACAAAATAGTTGTCAGTTTCAGAAGAAAAGCATGAAATATTTATATATATATATTTTTTTTTCAAACTGTTTTCTCCTCATACCACAAAATTAATACAGTTATTGAAAGCACTGACATTAGTATCCTGAGTATGAGGAAAACACAAAAGTATAAGAAACTTTGGTCCATAAGTTGTATCTTATGCAGTTCAAATATTAACACTATACATGCTGTTGCAATAGCTAAACACTTTTCAGGGCAACTATTCCCCCTTTCTTCTTCCAGTTTGTTTGGCAGAGTCTCAGGGTCCCAAGGGGAAGGATCTGCTGGCCTGAAAATCTTCCATTGCAGATATTTGCGAAATTCTGCAAATCCTTAGCTTTCTTCCCTTAGTTAATTAATTAATGTTACACCTATTTATCAGATTTCTATTCTCCTCTTTATTCATCTTCAAAAGATCTATATTGTAGTAACTGCCTTTTGTCGTCCAGAATTGTCCTGGTGAGTCATTGCCTTAACAACATGATCATCTGTTCAATGAAATCCCAAACATTGCAGAATCTGCATATTGACTTCAGGTTCAGGTTATGGGAGGACAGCCAGAAGCGGGATCATGTAGCTTTTACACATATGTTGAAAAGCCTTCAGAAAACAGTGAGGCTTAAAATTTTTGCATCACTCTGAATGTGGCAGTCCCATGAGACATCCAGGACCTTTGGCATGAATTCTTTGGAAGCCAATATTTGTTTCTGTTATGATATATGTGGTGGGTTTATGCTGAACTATTGCAGTATAAGAAATTATCAGAGTTAGCCCAAATATCTGGCAGACCAAGTTGGTCTGCTTCAATTCATTATTTGAGGTCCATAGAAACAGGGGCCTCGGAAAAAGTAAATATGTGGATTTCTCTGACACAAAGAGCGTTTGCAAACAGTAATAAATACAATAAAGGAAAAATGCCTCAAATGGCAAGTCTGAATTAATCACACAAAACTACATGGACAGCATGTTCACAGCCATGAGAGGCATTCTTCTCATTGCAGCCCCTTGTTGGCTCCTGTAAACACCTATTATTTCTGCAAATCCCCGCTCCAAAAACCTAGCACAAGCTGGAAACTGCCAGACCCCTCCCCTGAACTAGCAAAGCTCAGCATTAACACTTGGATAATCTTTAGATTTGCACTATGTTAGATTACAGATAGATATTTTAATGTATTTTGAAAACTAAAGCCTTAGGAGAAAGCCGATGACTGTGAAAGCTAAAATACTCTGGAATAATAAGGCTGGCTCCTGCTGGAACACAGAGATTCAGCGCTGCGACTGTGAGAAAGCAAATCAAATAATCACTTTGGATTGCCAGCAGATCAGGACTCCCCAGTGACTGCCTTTTCAGTTCCTCAATGGGGACCAACAGATGGAAAAAAGCTGAAGAGAGCAGGTTTGCTTTCTCTGCCCACTGAATAATTTCCTTCTTATGCCTTTTTGTCTATCTGTAGCTTATAGCTCTGTTTACCCAAAAATGATTAGAGCTTTCAATCAAGCAGGAGCTCAGAGGAACAACAGAAGGTCATGTATTTTCTGGCTGATACAGACACCTGTTGCCTTGCCACATACCCTGCTCATTTACTACTGACTCACTCAACCTTTCTCCCTAAGCCCAGTGAAGCCAAATGGGAGCTAGATTTCCTCTTTCTGATTTACTGCTGCAGTAACAGCATGCTAAAAGCTGTCTGTTCTATTTCACAGTCTTTCTGCAGGCTCTACCTTAACCTTCACAAGCAATGCCATTCATTGCTCAGAGGGGAGAAGAATGTAGGAGAAACCCCAAGACAAAGCCTTGGTCCTGGCCTCTCCCATGATGAACATTCTCTCCCCTGACACCCAGGCAAAGCCTATGGTTGAGGCAAAATTTATTCACAACATGAATCTACTGCTTAAGTAATTCTGAGAAGGCAGTACTTGGGTAGCACGGATGCAAAGAAACAAAGCAGGCAACCAGGCCCTATAGATCAGCTTTACTTATCTCCCGTTAGTTACAAGAGGCTGATAGCGCCCTATCCGTTACAACTCGCACCACAGCACAAGTCTGTTTTCTCTGCTTGTCTAAGGCCTTGCCAAACCTTGTCGAATTGCATGTGGCAGCAGCAAGATTCCAATCATACCCCAGCAGCTGGCGTACAGTCAGCTCTGCTACACACCTCTCCCTCTGCATTTACATCAGACCATGGCAGCCAGGGATGGATGTCAGAGTTTTCTAGCTCAGTCCATTCTTCTCTGTGTTGCTTCTGTCTAACTTCCTTTTGTGTATCTCTCTACTTACCCCAGACACCTGGATTCAACGTAGCATTCCTTATGGCACCATTTTCACAAGGAGAAGGAAGAAGTACTCAGTTTAACTAGATACTAGGAAACAAGAGGGACTGTATTCTGCAGAAGGCAATCCTGGCTTAGTCATTAAAGGTACGATGAAGCATTGAAGCAGAGCAAACAAAGAAAATTCTTCAAGGTTTTTACATCCTACCACCCACACATACCATGCAAGAGGCATGATGGAGCCAGGAGTTGGATTCTACGATCCATTTGGGTCCCTTCCAACATGGGACAATCTGTGATTCTCTAATTCTATGGTAGAAAGGCTTTCCAGACATAGGAAATAATTCTGAGTCAAGTGCACAGCCTGAGAGGCATGAGATATGGAACAAGGCAGGTTATTTGTGATTGCTGATGATGCTTAAATATGGTAAATAATTTAAGCCACTGGTTTATTTTCTGAAGCAACTTGGCTCTGCTAGAGATTAATTTTCTCCACATAACCTTTTGGTAAAGTTGTTAGAGCCAGCTGAGACATTTGGGACTACCAAAATCCACACCTAGCAAGCATCTCCAATGAACTGACATTTCTAGGTTGAGCTGATTTTGACAAGATTTTTACATAAGATATCACAGAGCACAAAAATAAATGGAAGACCTATGTTTTTTAGAGTCCCTTGTCTGCAGATAGACATTGTGCAATTATATTACAGCTTTTCCAGAAGTGTACCTCTGTCTACAGCTTCATTCCACCTGCCAAATTTAGATGGAAGGCTTTAAAATAATAATCGTTTTTAAAAAGCAATCATTTGTTGATTGGACAGGGGTGAAGCAACCAGAACTAGGCTTACAACAGAAAGTGATCCACATTTTATCTATCTTTCAACTTCCTTTACAGCATCTGTAATTTCACCTGCTCTCATTTTGAAGAAAGGGGAGGAGCAGGAAGCAGTATGAAAGGCTGCTTAGTTAGAGGTATACTGGACGAAGTAGGAGCACATGCCTTTCAGGAGAGCACAGGGTGAGCATGAATAACTACATCTGTGGCCTTTTGCCACAGTCACAATTAATTACTTTTCACAACAACCAGATAAAGAGAGACATACATTCTGAAGTTTTTCCAGATTACTTTCAAACTCTTATTGACTGACCCTCAAGATGGTTCATCTCTCTATTGGACTTCTGCTAGTGGAATAAACCATTTTCATTTTGTTTCCAATCACAAAGGTGTCTTTCTACTGTTTTTAATGTTTGTGGCAGGATACTGTCTTTAAATTGTCAATCTTTTGTTACTATCTTTTGGTTTTTTACATAGCTGCTTTAACTGAAAGAGTCATTGGGCAAGCACCATTTGCCTGCAGTAAACATTGTTAATACCTACATGGGAAGGATTAGGCTGGCTTTAGGCAATGTCAGCAATTTCTTTCAGAAAATGTGTGTTACGTATTCTGTCATGTTATATTCTCTATTTGAAAGCTTTTAAGGAAGCTGCACTCAAATTAGACACATAAATGTTATAAAGCCTTATGAAATATTAGAGAGAAATCCAAAAGATAGGACCCTGCTGAAAAGAAGGCAGGGAGAGCTCAGTTGGGCTGGCAGGAGGCAGTTACATACCAGACCATGTACAGCTCTGGCTCAGCTGGGGTATGTTCTGTTTGGCATTTAGACTCAGCACTTCAAACAAAATGAGGGCTTCAGTACCCAAATGGTTCCAATGAACTACATGATTTCACATGGACGTGGTCCCAGCTCCATGCTATTTGAGGAGGGCTACAGAATAACACACATTTATTTTCCGTTACTATACCAGTTGCCTACAAGAAACCCATCAAGAACACAATTTTTCTGCTCATAAAATGTCTGGACAGCATGAGGTCATGTCTGGGATATATCCAGGTAGGGCACACCAGAACAAAGCAGCAAAATAGATGTAAATTGTAAAAAAAAAAAATCAGTATCTCCTATTTCAAGGGCTACAATTACATTTACCACTCTCAGGATACACCCACTCTTTCAACAAAATTCCTACAAGAAGTTTCTGATGGAAAATCTACTTATCTCAGTTACAAGATCCCTTTGAAACTCTTGCTAGAGAGCCAAGTTTTAGTCACTGCAGCATCTATGGACACCTCCTTCTTCCCATCCAGACCTGAAATTCATAGAAATTGCCCAGCAAGGAGATGACGTACAGAAGCTTGCTTCCACTTGCCATCTCACACAGACTGAAGGGACGATTTTGAAATGTCCTGAAGGGACATTTTTGTTCCCACGTGTAGAAGACAGGGATCAAAAAAGTTCTGCATAGAGGTATGTCTGCCTGTGATAATAGCCTCTATGGAGACAGGACAGGAGAGATACCTAGCCCTTCTGTGGATAAAGACACAAAGGTCACTGACAAAATACTGGCTCTACAGAGTGCCCTATGCCAGCATGCTTGTTCCATGGTGTCTCTGTGGTCCAGGGCAGTTCTGAGTTCTTCGTCCTCCAAATCCCAAGGCCTTATTTGCATGATGAGGTGCCTATCTGGGAATACAGACTGATCTGTAAATGGTACTTGTGGCCCCTGCTCAGCTACAGGATTGTTCAATTATTACACTTTTTTTACCCTGATCAATGCCAAACTCAGGATGATGATCTAGAAAGGTTTAATGAAAGTTCCAAGGTGGGAAAGAACCATATTGCCTTGTAGCATGAATATCAGTCCCCTAAACAGTGCACCAAAGATGCATAGATTTTGCACCTTTTTTTTCTTGCAGAAGTAGGCAGAGTTAAATCAAGAGGTGTTAGAGAGGTGATGCAGACAAGATGTGGGAGATGTGCGGGTAGAACAACGTACGTTGATGAGACATGAAAAGCAACTGAAACAGAAAGATGGAATTTTCTTCTGCCAAGTTCTGCAGCATATTGAAGCAAGATGAATGAGCAAGTCTAAGGTAAGTTCTGACCAAAGCGAGAACCAGGCGACCTGTAGTGGCCTCTTCAAGGAATGAATGGCTTTTTTAAGGTTTACATCTAATCCCACTGCTAGAATAGCAAGGCATTCAAGCTTTCCAGAAGATAAAGGAAACTGAAGAATTTAAGCTGTAGTGTAATGAAATGCACTTTCCACCCACTATGATTTAAGATTGTGATTCAGTACTGCATGCATGCAGTTTCTGAGAGGGGAAGGACACCGTGGTGAATCTAAATCAGATTTCTGAGCCAGTGGTAGCAGATGGACCTCAAGAGAAAAAACACACAGTCAGATAGCTAAAATAAGCAGATATGTTTCATTGCCTCTATTTTGGTAATAGTGTCACCCTCTGTCACTGCCAATTCTAAAAGACTAGTAACCTCTTTAAAAATATGATACATGGAAGATAAAAATATCGATAGCAGAGTTCAGCTAATTTTGCAACATCAAGGTTTTTGACCAGTTTGCATCATCCATGTCATCTGTCTGACACTTTGACCGTACACAAAGACAGCACTGCCAATAGAGGAAAGCAACCACTGAAGGCCATATCATGAACATAATCATAAAAGATTATATAAATAGCATTTCATTAAAAATAGATGGCATTCAGACTTAGTGATTAACTCAGTTTTAAGGAAAACTATAGTAGACTAAGAATTCATATATTCTTATTTGATCACTGATTTCTTCTATTAAAAGACAACTCTTTAGCAACATAAGTAAATGAGGCACTGGAAAACCTTTTGTGCATAAAAATCTTAACAGAAGATAGTTCTGTCCACTTTAAAAGTTGCTTAATGTTTCCGTATCAGTGAAGAATTTGCTTTTCTTATTCCTGCATTGGGAAGCGCTGCAGTCACAATTTCTATTTAAAAAACAATAACAAATAAACAAATAAATAAATAACCACAACTGATTTCCAGGACCTTGCAGCCACTTTTTATTTGATTAGGGTGCAAGTGACAGTCCAGTCTTCACTCACAGTTCAATCTGAAAGAGACACACCACTCCAACATAATGCCCAACTCTGCCTGTGATTTCAGTCTGAGGAAAAACAAATCCTTTCCAAATCCAGCTGAGGCAGTGGCATTAATAACAAGTAAATTTAGAATTGCATGTCAAGCAGAAAAGTTCAGTCATTAAGAGACAAATCAGAAGAGCTCAGAAGTTAGGAAGAGGTATTCACTGATACATGTTCAGTTTCAGAGGCTTCCACTTACAGAAACTGTCACAGTCAAATATGTAATTACCATCTCGTTCGATGCTTTAGATAAAATATGGCAAAAAACATCCATCTGTTCATTTTTAGCACCCACCCAGATAGAATCTATAGGGCCAATTTCTGCTCAGAAATACACCAAGGTAAACCAGTAATAACTACTTTGACAGTAATGTATTCACTCCAGGTTTAATATAGAATCAAATTTGTTTCCTGTGTAATGGTACTCAGAAAGATAAGAAAATCTCCCCAGAGCCCTACATTATACCTCTTTTGAAAAAACATTGCCTATTATCTACAGTGGTGCTAAGTCACTGTCAGTGAAGTGTAAATTCTGTGTCCACTGTTTAACTGCTGGGCAGAACAACTTAAGGTATCACTGAGAAAAGCATCATGCATTGCTATCATCTACTGAATATGTTGAAGAAATAATTAGGAACATTCCTTAATATCTGGTTCTCTAAATAGACAACATGTGTGGCATATACAGGCAGTTCTGAACATCTTTTCTTCAAACACTCATTTTCATTCTATACGAAGAAAGGCTGTCTAGAGTTAAGGTTGCTGCATATGCCAGTATCCTCGTGGATAACTGACTGAATATTTTCTAAAGTACATTTAAAACACTGATAGATGTTCTAAAAGCCCTTCTTCACTTCTAAATATTCCACCCTGTGTTTTAACTGGCTTCATAAGTACCTTAAATCCCACATCAGAATGGCCATGCATATCAGATTTTATGAAGAAAAAAATGCTTAAGAAAACTTGTTTTCACCCATCCTCTGAGGATATCTGAATCATTGTCCTACATTCCTCTATAATCGCAGCTTGCGCTTTGATTCATTGAGCTGCCAACAAGTGTTCACAGAAGGATAAATTTGGCTGTGTGTTAGAGCCCCCTGGGACATTTTGAAAGAGCGGAGGCATTTTCCTGCGCAAAACGTAAGGACTAAATTCTGCATGGCTGTCTCAGCTCTCTTCTCAAAATTCTATAAAGCTCCTTTATTTGCATCTCAAGCATGGCCTAGCAAAGTCCCAGAATGATACAGTTCAGTTTTGTCCTCAGCTTGAACAGATAATGCTAACTAAAGGCAAGGAATCATATTACAACACATCTAAACATTTTAGTCCAGCCTTCCCTTCCTCATTTGTACTTTTCCACAAGGTAAATGGATAAGTGATAAAGGTAAGCTGTAAAATGATGATGTGCTGTTTAAGGAGAGGTGCTCAAAAAGCTCTGCACCTCTCACCCTCAGAGGAGACTGCAAGAATGACAGCATAAGAGAGAGCTTAGAGAATGGCTAAAGGATCTCCTTGCATTCACCATGCAAGGTCTGTGATAACTGTGTTATATAGGATAAACACACTACAGTGTGGTATTGACTTGATTCCATTAACCACCCCATGTTCTAAGAAAAACCCTAAGGATACCCCTCCTTCTGGAGTTCTCTAAATAAGAGTAGTGGAGTGTTATTAACAATTTCAGAGAACATTAGTGGTTGCTGAAAGTCCTTTTAGTCTTGAATTGCAACATCTCAAATCTAAAGGTTTCTTTTGGATTTAAACCAATAATTCTAACCAGAGTTTTAATTCTGTTCTCCAACTTTCAGGATTTTTCAAAGGCAATGACATTTCTAAATGCTAAAAATGGATCTACTGCATTTGCAGAAAATGAGTGCATCTGAAATTGACTGCAGTATTTTCTACTTAGCATAGTAGAAGCAAAACATGAAATGAGTTTCAAAAATGGATTGATGCTAAGTTTGGAAGAATCACCTTTTATCTGAAAACTTCAGAAATCCACTTTGAAAGTATTTGAACATGTCCACTCCAATACATTTTAAAATTATCAAACTCCTTTAAGCTTCCATTTTAATGGGGAAACTATAATCATGGGAAGTATATGCCATTACCCAGTGTATTCTGTGAGGTTAAATGGACCTGGAATTGGCTAATGAGATGCTTTTATTCCTCATACTTAGAAGAAAAATGAAGGAAAGGTAAAATATTTCCTGTCTACTCTTAGGTTTCCAGTACCAGTTAGGTTGACCAGGATAATGAAATAGATGTTGAGGAAATTAGTCAGCCCCATTTTGGCCTGTAAGCAACAGAGAAAGCTGCAGCAGCTCCATGCCCCTGCAGAGGAGTAGGACACCAAAAAGCACCAGTGTTGGCGGCAGCCTATTAGAGATTGGGAAGAGCCCTTAGAAATTCCTCTTGTCTAGCTCAGAGGAATGTTGGGACCACCATATGCTATCACATTTGACAAAATGTCTGCCTATTTAGCATAGCACCAGTAACCTGGGTTGAGCACCGCAGTCCTGTAACATATCACATTAACTACTACGATGTGCCACAGTGCATTACAAGCAATGCTGTGCCTATATATTTATGGCCCAGACAGTTTCTAACTGCAGATGTCACAGTCCCTTTTGACTGGACCGTGAGGACAATTCTCTGTAGGAGGAAATGGAAGTCTGATTTCCTGAAGGTATTAAAAATATTCTTGGAGGAGATGGGTGAAAGCAAGAAATGATGTTGCACACAGCTTGCAGCTAATAAGCAAGCCTCTATAAAAGCTTTTCTCCATGCAATATTTTATATTACTAATTATTTAAAGGATCACTCAGAATAATACGGTACCAGTACCATACCAAGGAGTTGTGTATAACAGGCGAATTGTATCTAAATAGCAGTAACCATGCAAGTCCTAGATTCAGAATTTCATAACAGCAATATTCATAATAATCACATGATCACATGACAATATCTGCCTTAAAGAAAAAATAAAAAAAGCTTAAGTTTTTATTATTATTATTATTTAAAAGTCATTATCTTCTGGTAAGGATGCAAATATGCCATAAGTTATTAATAGGCAAAATTGGCAATAAACAAGTCACATCACACAAGCAGAGAAAAAAAATGAACTTCATCTGACCACTCTTCAGAGAAGCAACTGGCCCATACCCCAAGTTTACCCTCCTCTAGAGTCACTGGAGGAAAGCAGATATTTCTGGAGAATGATTCATTCTACCCAAATATGTTTCTTGTGTGGACGTGATGATTCACCTCCTAAAGACACCTAGAGAGCATATGGGAGTAGCTCAGATTGGATGCCTATCTTACTGGTGCTGAAAGTTCAATAAAATGAAACTCTAACACAGTAACTACCTGATAGTTCTCAGAATCTAGAGAAAAAATTCAACATCAGATGCATGAATTTGGCTCACTCTAATAGTCTTACATTGCTTTTCAAAAACTGACAATAGTTACAACTTATTCTTGACAGAATTCAAAGCACATGCTGTGAAAAGACATGTACTGAGTGGTTAAATAGAGTAACAGGTACCATTTTTCTGTTCCTTTTGTTTCTCGCATTAAAATTACAGAAAGGAGACACAAAGTGATTTTTCAGCATAGTTACTTTCAGGAAACCGTAATGGGTCCCTCTATTACTTTTGAAACACAAACCTGTTAAAGCAATGTGCAGTTCACTATAAGACATAAAAAACCCACACAAAATCACGCTGATCCATGACAGTGACATCAAGAACATTAAGAAACATCCAGCTTGTTTCCTTCAAAACCTGCCAGCCTACATCTACCAGGAAAAAAGAGACAAGGTAAGCTCAGTTCACTGCCTTGCTGAACTAATGTTTTGGCATGATAGAACTGGATATGTACCTCCTGCAGGCTGTACAACTGTGGAAGTTTCTCAGCTCATAATCCATCCTGGAGATAGAATGCCTTGTTTTCTAAAGCATCTGAGATTATAACATATGGTTACTGAAATAATTAGACAACATTCTCAAAATAATGCATCTTCTGTATGAAATTCATATGAGGATATTTCACAGCAATGTATGGCTCTGTATCTTCAGCTGGAAGAGGTTTCAGTCTACATAGCCATGCAATTCTTTTAGTGGGTCAGATGTAAATGGACAGCTATCAAGAACGTACCACATTCCTTGGTCAGTGCTGGTCCTGGCAGTAAGAAAAGATCAGCCAGGTAAAGAACTCACACATTTGTTATTTTCAGCGTTCCTTTGGAAAAAAAAAGATCCCAAATCCTGGCAAAGCCATTTGAACTAAATCCTGAGACCCTGGAGAGTATTAGGGACTAACATGACTAGCAAAAATCTGCTCTAAATATTAAGAAAATAGTTTATTCTTTCAAAGTTTTAAATGTTTTACTCTCTCAGCCATAATTGCACTTGTTCTGCATTTGTAGAGATTTCATAACTAGAATTTAATGAAGGGTCAGAAAAGCCATATAAAGTCAGATTTTACTATATGTATTCACAGATACACACACTTGTCTGAAACCAAGTAAACCAAAGTTTTCTAAAGCACTATGATCAAACTAGGGTACCTTGTGGCACATCTCCCATGAAGATCATGATAAAATACCCTTGACTGGAAATAAATTAAATTAAAATACCACTGGCTTGGATATATTCATTGGAAAAAGAGAAATCAAAAATTTGTTTTCTCAAAGAATTGCTTACTTACTCCTTATCAATAGGCTCTGAATGGGACAAATGACATATAGATCATAAATGCATAACAGATAAAAGGATTTGATACTCTACAAGAGCCATTAAACTTGCTTGTCTAAAATACTTACCAAGATTTATGTTGCAAGCATGCTTTTTGTCCCCACCAGACTTACAATTTCCCAAGTCACTGAACAATCAAAAGACTTTGCACATAAGAACTCAAAGACTGCTTTACCTTCAGTCCAAAATAACTCAAATATTGCAAACTAGGTCATTGGACAAGGTACCACCATATTTGGGACAAGATATGTATTTGTCAGCACCACAGATGATGAAGTGGCCCTTTGTAACTTCAACAGGGAGGAGGGCCATAATCATCCCATTAACATCATGATACATATTTAAAAGGCAGTTTAAAAAACAAAAAACAAACATGTAGCAGAGGAGCCTTTCCTTTATGCTGTGGCTGTACCTATCTTTGTTAACCAATTCAGAATTGTACAGCTTATCTTACAGAGTTACGTGTGGATAGTCTGTAAGCATATATGGATAATGTGACAGAAATATACAGATATCCCCATGATAAATCCATCCCAAAAGTACACTTCTGGCTAATATATATATTTATATTTATACATATGTATAATTCTGGATGCAGAAGGAGTTTCAAATTCTCACTAGGTGTTTCAGAAAACACATGAAAAAAGCTACGCATAGCTGTTCTTTAGCTGAATGCAAAGAATTTGTTTCTACCACAGACTTCAAAATGAGAGCACTTTAAACAATGTACACAAATCTTACAGATGTAATACCGATTTTAAATAGCATTTTAATTTAATTCTTCACATCTTTAGAAATGGGATCTGTAGTGGTCTGGTGGAGCCAAATTTTGAAGGATTATGTTGCAAAATCACTTGTGAGCAACTATATGGAAACGAATAAACTTTACATTTACAACTATAATTACAGTAAAAATTGGTAATGAAGACAGTCCAGCCATGTTTTTTCATGTATTTCCATGCACATGAAAAATTAATTGAGCTACTATGAAATGACCTGGAAGAAATAAGTTAAAGATATAAGCAGGCTGAGTATGAATACTAATCATATTTGCAAGCCACCTTTCTTAAATGCATATCTTTATGTATTAAAAAACCATGACCTTAGAGACAAAGTAGTTTTTCAAATATTCTTGGTTTCCTCAGGAAAACTGTTAAATGGCATGGACCCTTGTCCTGTCCTAGCATCTGAGCCATGATCTGGAAAAGGCCTACAGAAAAAGGGCCAGTGAAGAAAATAAATAAATAAATAAATAGCCTGTTAAATATTTAACAACAAAGACTGTGCAGCAGTGCTAACAATCACTGAACAGCTGAAGTGAGAAGGGACCAATTGTCCAAACCCTACTCAAGCATGCTCACCTAGAGCTGCTTGCCCAGTATCACATCCAGGTGGCTTTGGAAGGAAAGGCCTGAAAGAAAGGGGCTTATAAGAAAGAAAGCTGGGAAATAATTCCATTAGGCAGTCCAGTGATTAGATAAGACGTAGTGGCTTTATAAACTAAAAGAGGAAAGACTTAGATTAAACGACAGGAATCTTTTAGTGAGGGGGTAGTAAGGCATTGGAATAGGCTGCCCAGAGAAGATGTGGATACCCCCGACCCATGGCCAGGTTGGATGGAACCCTGGCGAGGTGTCCCTGACTGTTGCAAGGAGGCTGGAATTGGATGGACCTTTACAGTCCCTTCCAAACCAAGTCATTCTATGATTCTAGGATCTCCAAGGAGGGAGATGCTACAGCTTCTCAAGACAATGTCTCAGCTCTGCCACATGCACAGTGAAGTGCTTCCTGATGTTCAGAAAGAACTTCCTCTTCTAGTTTATGCCCACTGCCTCTTGTCCTGGCACTTGGCAGCCCTGAAAAGAGCCTGCTTATGTCATCTTTCCATCTTCCCTCTTTCCTCTTCTCCCAGGCAACAAACAGGACCCAAGGAAATTACCACAAGTTGTACCAGAAGAGGTTTATATTAGACATAAGAAGGAACTTTTTCTCTCAGAGAGTGGTCAGGCACTGGAATGGCCTGCACAGGGAGGTGGTGGAGTCACTGTCCCTGGCAGTGTTCTAGAGGCATCTGGATAAGGAGCTACAAGAGATGGTTTAGTGGTTTGCAATAGCTACAGTAATGGGAGGACAGTTGGACTAGATGATCTTGTAGTTCCCTTCCAACCTTGTGATTCTGTGATTCTACGAAAAGATGTTCCAGTCCCTTCATTCAGCCCTGCTCTAAATACATCCTTGGCCTCCTTAGCAGTGTAGATACGATCTTGAAACCTGCCGTCCCCTCACCATGACCAGAACTAGGTGACCTAAGGTGTTCAAGGAGTGCAGTTTTAGATCCTGATGCAAGGCTTTGTGAGACTAAGGACATTGGGTCTTCAAGGTTCCTTGATACCATGATAAAAGACTTCACGCCTCTGGAGACCAAGTTTAACTTGCACTTTGAATGCTTGTCTTGATCTTTGCAGCAGAGTCCCTAAAAGCATTAAGAGCTGGAAATGTAAGATTTTAAGCTTTCTGACACCTCTTTTCACAATGAGACATCTCCACTCTCCGGACTGATTCTCGGAAGGTTGTCTGAGGTCTCTGGAACAGAGACAGACAACAGCACTTTGTTGAAAAAATACCAAAAGTGAAGGCAGCTTTTCTGAAGGAAGCGATTCTTTGCCTGCTGAGAGAATTTCTGAAAGCACCAACTTGTCTTTTGAAACAAAACATACTCAAAATGCTGGCATTCCCCACAGTAACTGTAATGTAATTGACCTATGGCAACATCGTAAAATCTTAATTGGTCCAAGACTGAAAGTAATACTTTCCGTAACCAATTAACTGGACTTTATGCAGCTTATTCCAAACCCCTGCTTAAAATGAACTTGCAACATAAACTGAACATGTAGTTCAAGAACAGAACCTAATTCTAAACAGCCATCCCATTACTTGATAGATGTAACATAAGCAGATACACAACAGCCAGCGGTGAACTGAACTGTGAACTGTGAACAGAGATGGAAAGTTTCTGTACAGCCCTGGGTAGGAGAAATGGTGAGGAGAGAAAGGGAATCAGGTTCCAAGGTGTTTTTTTCACTAATGTGAGGCTACAACTACTCATGGGCATGTCTGTAAATAGACCTCATCTGGCTCCTGGTGAACTTCAGCATCTCCAGAGACAGGGAAACATCTGACTAGGGATCCTGTTTATTTACTTTCTTTAACTAAGGGAGCAATTAGGTAGTAATTTTTGTTTTGTTTTTGTTTATATCAATTTCTTTGTGTCTCATTTTTCACTTTACAAAAATTTGGATAATAATGCATCTTTTCTATGCAGTGTTACTAGGTGTGTATTTGGGAAAAAACAACAAACAGTGCTACAGAGAAACTGACCAGAATAATCAGAGTTCAAAATGCGTAGGAGTGGCAGTGGCCATGGATTTCTGTGCTAAAATCCATACATCTGGGAGTCCAGCATTCATGTTCTTTAATATTAACAATTAAACTCAAATATTTAGAATGCTGTTTTCCAGATTCTACATACCTCTACATACACCATGTAGGTTGTAATACATTAAGTATTTTGGCACTTAATTTACAAACACAACTGAACAAATACTCAAATTCACCTCAGTTCAAGGTTATTCTAGAGAAGTGAATATCTTGAACTCTTATTTAAAATGAACACAAAACAAAAACTAAGGAACTTACCATAGCAATCAAAAGATTTTTAAAAGTAATTGTCTATTTTATTCTTCTTTGCCCTCTATCATTTGTGCCTTATATTTAACAAAATCAGTGGATAAAGTAAGCAATGAGAGTGAAACCCCTACCCTCAAAATCTGAATATCTTTTTTATTTTCCCCTTCAGGAATCTATAAATTTCTATTTCTACTCTTACACAAAGCTGCATGGAATAAATATCAAGACAGTATTATCTTTTGCGACGTAAGAAAGCTTTTCTCTATTTCATTTTACTCTACCCTCACAATAAGAATAAGCACTCTTCCTTGAATATGACTAATATATCTTCCATCTGATCACTTTTCTCAGAAGAACTGAGTATGATGAATTATATTTTGGACCTTCCACTTTTGAATGGTCATGCTGTCATGCATTCACATTTGAGGAGAGGTTGAATCTTGCTTTACATCTGCAGTAAATGGTGATACAGCTTATGATGTCTTTAACTCCTGTGTAAGTTCTTCCACTGGTCAAACAGCAGCTTTCAAGGAAACTCCTGGAAATGCAGCCACTCTACCTGGGTTATTGTTTCAACATATTTTCTTTTTTTTTTAAAGTTTTGCTTTACTTCTGTACGTACTGTAGCTTCAGTCCCTCAAGAGACACTAAACAGAATCTGTTGCTTAGTAATAGTAACCTTCATGGAAATCAACTTGAACTTCAAAAGAACAAAACATCTTTCATTAGTCACAGGTTTTAAAATAATGAATTCCCATGAGAAAGTTGATTAGAAAAGCTAACCTTCAAGAATCAAGTACCGCCAATGTCAACCTAAGATGAATTACAAAGGTTAGCAACTCTCTTGAAAGGGCCACTTCTTTGTATCCTTTAAATTATATTTAAGTTTATTCATAGCCATTGCTAAGCTTGCTTTGACAGTGGCACTAATAAAGCAAAGTTTTATGTAAGTGAAATCAACTTCTGACACCGAATGAAGTCAGAAAGAATTACTGTGGTCATACAGCCTGGCCTCCTGTACAGGCTACGTGAATGAATTATTGTCCTAGTGCAAGTATCTCCTAAGAAATACCAAATATAAAATGCTTTTTGTTTTTTTCTTCCTCCTTAGAGAATTGTTGATGTCTTATGACTCTGGTCTAAAAAGGAGCACTGCAGAAAGTTAGCCTTAAGTTCTAAAATGCACAATTTTCATTACAGTGCAGAAATACTGAATATACCAGAAACAGAAGGTATCAGAAAATATAGAACATATTGTATATATCAATCAAAAAAGAATTAAAGGTAGATTCAGTCTCTCAAAATCTAAATTCAAGATTTAAAGCTGCATTCATCTGCATTTTGCCCTAAAGTTCATGGGTACCCAAGCTTCCCATATTTACATTCCTTAAATGCTTTTGGGCAAGATTCATCTGACCAACTGTGAACATATTCCTCTATATGAACAGGTTTCTTTTAGAGTCAGTGGAGAGCCTCCTGCATTTACAGGCTGTTTCTCTTACCCTAAGATAAACTTCCAAAGTAGCTTCTAGAAATTACAGATAAAGCAACCACTCATCTTCACTAACTGCAAAGGAGCCTCAAGTGATTACTGGAGTCTCTGCTACAGATAGATAAAGTAACATAGATCAACCCCAACATATCCATCTGTCTCTGCACATGTGCGGAAGTAGCAAACAGTGCAGTGTCTGTCCTGAGAGCACCAGGACTGACAAAGTAGACTTTACATTACCTGTATCACTTGAGAAACTCCATCCACAGGCATTTTCAGAGCTCATTCTACAGCGGAGACAATGAGAAGATCTCATTTTACAGCAAAAAAATAAATAAATTGAAAAGCCAGTGGATTCTTACTTAATGTGCAACAAGGACAGGGTATTCCCACTCCTTCCTGTAAAAGCTGTCCCACTGCAAATAGAAAGACTAAATTTGCACTGAGGAAGGCAGGGAGGCAATGTCACTTTCTCCCAAGCCCTCTAGGATATACTGCAGTTTACAGGCTGTAGGAAGGGACATCTAAGTCCAAGGAAACAAATTTTAAATTACTTCTCTCGCCATTAAAGTATCAGACAAGAGAGGACAGAACTAAGCAGTTTTCTTCCTTTGACAGAAATGACTTCTTCAGAGTGACAGCATTGACACCACAAAGAACAGCAGGACTTAAATTGTTCCAGTAATGAGATCTTCTTGTACAGCTACAGTGGCTCTCCTGCCATTCCAGCTATTTATGCACTACTCTCAGCCAGCAACATCTCCCCTTTGTCTTTGACACAGGGCCTAGGTTCCTTAAATCTAAGGAAGACATTGGTGTGTATCATAGCAGTGATTACAGCCCCTTTGGAGATAGGATTAACTCACTCCTGGAGAAATTATTGCTATTTATTTTACTAGAACTTTTCTCTCAACAGAAAGGAGAGTGTTAGTGGAATTCCTACCCATGAACAGGCTCAACTTTATTTCAGGTCAAACACAGAGGTTTGAATTGCAGTCATCTATTTAAGGCAAAGCACCAATTAAACAAGGAGTATGTCTCACCATTGCTATGTTCTGCTCCCACACACAAGCATAGCTGGTTGTCTACACAGGATAATAAAACAGGAACAAGTTCTACTGTGATATTTATGAATACTATGCCACTTATCTGCAGCACTGTTAGTGGCTTTATATCAAGCTGCACTCACTGCTGCACAATAAAGCAAAGCAACATGACACATTCTGTGCTTAGAGTAGCCCTAACTGCCCTTCAAAAACAAAAATCAGTCCTGTAAGGGACACCTGAGAATTATCACCTATTAAAGTCACATTTTCCTCCAACATGCAGCGCAGTCACTGACTTTAGGCTTTTTCTCCTTCTATCAGAGCAGAGCTCTGTCTGTCTTCACTAATCACATTTTTTTTTTCAAGAACAAGCAGTAGGAACTTAAGTTCAGTTAAATACTCACCGTCAGGTTCTGTACCTGATGTACTCAAAAAAGACAGAGGGACAAACCCAGTGATGAGCTGGCTGCAGACTGTTGTAGTTCTGTTGCAACGTATGTGTTCCTGTAACAGTTCCTCCCTGACAGCTCTAATCTTATAACCGAAGTTGGTAAAATGTTCTAAGCCTACGACGGACATTTCTCTCTGGTAAGAAAGGTCTTATGAAGGTTTGGTAAACAGACACAATCAGATTTTTCAACTGATTGCAATTCTATACGTTCCATTTGAAAATCTGCAAGTAATGTATTCATATCAACTGGAAACGGTGTCTGAAAATCCTTTACCAAAACTGAAAGCATGACTGTATATTCTTTGCCATTCAGAGCGCTTTGCCAGCATACCAAAGTGCATATAATCATTTGCCATCATTTGAGTCAGCACTGCCTTCCCCATGCCCTGGTTTCATTCAACACAGTATTAATAGCACACTGCCTGTTAGATAGTTGCTAAGCAATGGGTGCGTGCCCAGGGCCACTCCACTGGGAAGAGCTGCCACCATGATGGCATGGGGCCGGAGGAGGCTGCATTGTCAGCCATGCTGGGCTGCACGTTGGACATGCGTCCCTTAGCATCTGGAATACCCACCTCCCTAGCAGGGGTTCTTTAGGGATACGCCTTGACACTATCGCTAAGAGAAATTAGTCTTGCAGAATTTCTTCTAGATTGTTTATGAGTGGGAAGTTTTGCCCAAAACAGACACGATGCCGAACGTTTTTCATTCCACTAAAAATGAAGAATAATCCATCACCTACTAACATGCAGCACTTGAATCATAAAGGTCACTGTCTTGTATTGAAATGAATCATGCCATGCAGTACCACTTTTTGTTTCATTTATTGCAAAATAAGATAATTTTTATTACTTCATCCGAGCTATATGGTAGAACACCCAGTTCAGGCAGTATCTTTTGGAAGGTTAATTCTTCTTACATCTTCAGCTTCTCTTTTGCTCTACAGTACTTCAATTATTTTGGATATATTGACATCTCCACTCTTACAAGAGAACATTCTGTAACTGTTTTATACACACATACAAAAAAAACCAAACAAAAACCAAACCAACAACCAAACATTTTGTTTTAAACTGAATTTCAGAAAAGCAAGCTTATACTGTGATTTAATTTACAAACAAAAGAAGGTTTTTGAAACTAGGAAGCTGGGCATTAAACTGAAGGCAACTTTTGCTTAGTCTGTGAATGCACAAATTCAGAACAATTTTATAGACTTTTGCCACATTTTTTTTTTTGAGAATGTTCATTCTTGTTTGTTTTTTTTTTTCCTTTTTTTTTCCCCCCTCAGATATGTTCATGCGTGTAGTATGTACAGGAAAGACAACAGCATTCCATTTAACAGCTTCTTTACAAACAGTAATTCAAGGTTTCTTCATCTCAGAAAATGACTACTCAAAAAAAGGAGATCAAACCAGTTCATAACGGCAAAGTAGTGGCTCCTAGAAAACTGGACCTAAGAAATTCTTCATCATTCCATCCACAACAAACTTGTGCTCTTAATGTTTATTTTTCGCTTAAAAAATAATTCATAATCTCTTTAAAGGAGGGTACTGAGAATGGTTTGAGAATTAAAAGTCTCAATTGGTTACAGAAAGACCACTGAAATCTTCCAGATGTCTATGCATATGCCCAAATTTAAAAGATAAAAGCATTTGGCATACAAATTAAGTAAATAACAGAAAGCATTAAGAGGCAAAACGATTTTCTTCTCTATATACATATTCTTACATGAGTAACAAATGTCAAAAATACACAGCTGAGTACAAAAGAATCATTTTAGCAACAGATTTCAACAAATGAATCTTGTGTAAGCAGCATGCTTTGGCAGAATTAATTAAACTGAAACATAACTGAAAATACATTCATTTCAATCCTCCATACCAAATGTTTCCAGAAATGTAACGTAAGAACAGAGTTCAGTAACAAGTATCACTTTTGGAGAAGAAGGCTGTAATTTCCCAGTAGAATCAAGAAATTTCGATTCCAGTTTTTAAAATCCCTTCTTGATCAAGTCCACCAAAATGCCTCAACAGACCCAATCACGCAAGCACATACGTGTTTTAACATTACTGACACAACAGCAAAATCAGACTTGACTTAGCAAGATCGCAGACAATAAGACTGAGCAGTTTAAGCGGTGTTTAACTCGGTCCTATGACTTTAGCTGTAAATATCAAGGCACTGCTCTGAAGACCATTAGACACAATAGGCCAAAGGATTCTGTAAACATAATTACCCTGGGGATACTTCTCTACCACGCTGTTTCTTTTCTTGAACACCCTTCTGTTTACTGGATGCTCTGATCATCTCTAAAGTCTAGTAAGTGTGGATACTGCATCAGCACTTCAGTCATATTCGAATTTAGGCTACACTATCAGGGTTTCTTTTCTTCAAGTATCAGCAGACCCAGCTCTGAGCAGAAACCCTGGTACAGTTGGAATAAACAAATAGTAGGTCATTCAAACAAATTAACATCCTTTGATGTTTGAAATTTCTAATTGACATCAAGTACTTATCAGAGATTATGAAATCTCATCACAATGTCTTCCTCTTTTCCTTCAAGAAAGCCCTTTCAGTAACTTTCCCATATTACTCAATCCTGTTTTGTTCTTGAATTACTATATTTTACAACATTCATTCAAGCCTCACATTACAAGCTCTGGAAGACAGCAAAAAATACTTGTCCCTGCTATCTTAGACAGTGTATACTCTCACTGTATTACACTTGTGCATTAAGCACAAAATTTGCTGTTTACAGAAATAACAGCGATGGCAGCTCTGAAATAGAAAATCCATACAACCCAGGTCATAAACTTTTGCTATCGATGTAAATGTAATTGAGAAATAAAAGCTGTAATGCACACATACTAAAACATTCTTTTACAGTTTTACAGTGGAAATCCTGTACTATCATTTTGATCAGAAAAATCTGTATCATTAGTTAGTTGACAAAAAATACAAAGCAGACATCAATAACGTCACCGCCACCTGGATTCCTTTACAGTCCACAACTTCTACTCACAGTGCATTAACAGGATCATTATTTTTTTTTTAATGAAAAAATAAAAGAACTACAGTTCAGAATGATTCCCTTTATTCTCCTGAAATGTAAAAACTGCCACCAGTTTTGCCAGTGGTTGTCAATGAGAATGGAGATGATTGTTAAATTAGTTCTTGACTGAAGAAAAACAAAACCCATACTATAAATGTTAAGCTGGCCTCTGGAAGCAAGCAGTCCCTGGATATCCACACTATACAGAGCATTTTGTTCATACAGTTAGTTCAATACTTATGCAACAACAGATAAAATTGCTACTTGCTACTCAGGTGCAAGAACACAAAAGTTCTTCAAGCATCCACTCTTAGGCTCAGAGCAACTGGCAAATCTTTCTTCACAGCCCAATCTAAGTCTTGATCTTACTTGCCTCTCATTAAATACTTACTTAGCTGACTGAAAAAAAAAAAAAAGGTGTGAGCCTAGACTGCTATCATCAAGGAAAACATTTGTCTTCCTGCTTTCCAGGCAGGTGCCAAGGCAGCCTGACACAAATCAGAATCAAGGTTCATCATTTCAGGGAGAGAACCCAATGCTTAATGCATGAGAACAATACAGTGATCTCCTGAGGCAGCAAGCACTACAGAGGGAGAGGGGAAAATAAAAAATCAACATAATGTATCCTCAATGGGAAAATGGGAATTTAACTCTAGCCCTAGCAACATTTGCTGGCCAACAGTTATTCATTACTATTGGCTTTCAGTTCAATATTTAAACTGGAAAACAAGCACTGAGGATTTTCTTCCCTTCTATATAGACTAGGTCCTAGCCTCAGGTATGGTTTCTGCTATCCCTAACTCTATCTGCATAACCTGACAACACAACTTCAGCCACATGAAGCAAACCTAGCCCTGTATCAATTTCACGCAGAAACAGTGTTATATCAACACAGTGCGAACTGTAAGCATTTCAAGCACATCATTAGGTTTGGATAGCTTCTAATGACCTGAAGTAACTAGAGCTACCCCTTTCCCCAAAGACAATGAATGAAAGACAAATGAACTCCTTCCAAAATCTCCTGTTAGCCTAAACCTCAGGATATGAGATTTCCACTCCTTTCTCTCCTGTTTTTTCCTCCCACCTCCCCCCAAGAACTGCGCAGCTGTTACTTTGAACTGTCAGAAAAAAAAAGCAGGTTTGTGACTGCAACTGTAGCTACAACATAAACTGTCCTCCTAGAGCTTGCATGGGATTTTCACTGAAAGCCATCAATATAACAAATAATAACAATAATGCCCCTTCAATACAGAACTAAATATTCCAGTGAAAATATAGCTTTTTTTTTTTTTAAAGTGCACAAAAATATTAATGGAAATATTAAAAACAAAAGCAAAAAAACCTGTTTTATAACATCACAATCAAAACTTCTGAAATATTGTTAAAATTAAATAGAAGTTACCTAATGAGACTTTTTGGCTCCGATATATTGGTAGACAGCAGCAACATTTTTCAGAAACATTACACCAACTAAATATACTGTATCTTAGCAGCATAAAAAATCCCTACAATTCGATGCAACTGCAGGCCTAGTAAGCATAAGCCTGACAAAATGTTACAAATGCAACTTTTGTTTAAAAGAATGGATTTCCATGGAATCCCAGAGGTAACATTTGTTATTCTCTTTACATCGTATTCTGGGAGTTAACCCAACTATAACCAATTACCTTCCTTCCGTCTTTCCTCCCAAAATTGCACAGAGTACTGGAAAATCGTATCAAGTTATAAGACATGGCCACACTGAAGGAGCCATATAGAACTAAACAAAAAAGTCAAAAACAATCTCAAACAGTAACAATCATTGTCATACAACCGCAGCTCTACACTACTGACCGATGTTCTCCACACACATAGATGGCACTGGGTCGAATGCGCCGCCTTGTATGGCCAGGTAGCTGTGGCAAAAACTTGAAGTATTTAGGCATCAAGTCTAAGCATGCATCATGAAACTTCTTAATCCTCCAGTAGTAAATCAGTGGGTTCAGTGCAGACTTGAGGTAGCAGAGCCAGAGGAGCCAAGTGCTTATCTCAAAAAAGTTGTGCTTGTAGTAGAAGTGGCTGTTGAATGTGGCAATAAGGCTGTAAGTGGTGAAGGGCGCCCAACACACTATGAAGACAAGGAACAAAATCAAGATGGTTGTGAAGGCACGAGTTTTAAAGCTCATATCAATGTTCATCTGAAAAGGTCTTTGTAAGCTCATGAGACCGAGTTTGCTGGCCTGGCTGAGGCATATGCTGTCAGGGTGGCTATGGATACGAACTGCATTGTGGCGGACGGTGTTGAGTATGCCCATAAAAGAATACAGCATTACCAGAAATGGAATAAAAAAAGAAATTAGCAATATAATTATCACATACGCCTGGTAGCCTGGACTAGTAGAGTAGCCAAAAACACACTGAGGTGCTCTTGAGGGTATCTGCAGATTAGGATTCCCTACTGATAATGGAAAAGCAACAACAAAGGATGCTGCCCAAGAAATCACAATGAGAATCTTCGCACGGTAAGGTGTCAGTTTATCCTGCCTCTGAACTATAATAAGAAATCGGTCAATGCTAATGATAAGAAGAATTGCTACCCCCTCTATGACAAAAAGCCAAAAAAACATGGCAGAGACTCTGCAGAAGATATCCCCAAAAATCCAATGAGTGGTAATGATTGTTATCAAAGCAAAAGGCATGTTCACCACTGCCAGCAGCATGTCTGCAAAAGCCAGGCTTGCTAAGAGAATGTTAATTGCAGATCGCATAGCTGCCTTCTGGTAGACCATGAGGCATACAACAAAGTTTCCAAGGAAAGAAACCAACACGATAAATATCATAGCAGCAGAAAGTATGATCTGGAGTGGCAAACTCAAGCTTCTGAAAACTTCTTGTGATGGCAGGACAGCTGTAGTGTCTACCAGAAAAGTACTTCTGTCAGAGGTGAGCACAGCACCTGAACTATATCTCAGTGGCTGTGTTGTGCCACTACGAAGTAAGACCTGGGGAGTGGTAAAATTCGTGTAGGCATTTTCATAAAGAATAGAAGTAGCATTTGAGGTCCCAGAATTGGTTGGTGTCAACATTGCTGAGAAAACCATTGCTTCAGGAAGAATGAAAGCAGAGCCAAAGGTCTTCAAGGCATTTCAGCTTGTTCAGGCAGTATCTTATTCCGTGTCATTTACCAAATCTGAATTAAACATTTGAAAGCATCGAAGATCTTAAATTCATGTCTGTACTTCCATCTGAAAAAGAAGAATTGAAAAAAAAAAACAAATTAGATTCTCTAAAATCAATAGGAACCAAATGATTACTTGCTTTCCTTAATGACAAAAGTAATCCTAACACAGTTACACTTCAGATTGACGCCTTTTACTTAAGCACACACACGAGGAGTCTAGTAATATTTGGTCCTTATTATTTTAAAGATCCTGCTCCTGTAGTCTTGCTATAATTGTGCTCTAATTCATCAGGCTTTTCTCTGTGATAACCAGAGAGACTGAAAAACTTTTGTGTTCAAAACAAACTTTACTAAGAGTGAATAATTCAAATCAGTATAGAATCAGAGTTATTTACATTGCAAAGTCCTTCAAAGATGACCAAGTCCAACCTATTAAGCTGACGTACCACATCCTATTGCTAGACTATGTCTCTTAACGTCACAAGTCTCCTTAGTACATCCAGGAATGTGAACTACTTCACTTCCTGGGTAGTCTGTTCCTATGCTTGACCTCTCTCTCCATGAAGAAATTCTTTCTTATGTGAAATTTCATCATCCTCTGGGACAACACAAGACCATTCCCTTGTGTCCTATCCATTAGTCACCAAAGAAAAAGAGATCAACAACCTCCTTTCTGTGACCTCCTTCCAGGTAGTTGTGGAGAGCAACGAGGTCTTCCCTTATCTCCTTAATGTCCAGATTAAACAACTCCAGTTCCCTCACCAGCTCCTCATAACTCTTATTTTCCAGTCCATTTATCATCCTTGTTGCTCTTCTCTACAAATGCTCTAGCAATTCAGCATAGTTCTTGTAGTGAAACCAAATGCAGCACATGAGTTACAGTCTCACCAGTGCCATGTACAAGGGGGCAATCACTTCCCTGGTTCTGCTGATCATGCTATTTCTAATGCAAGCCAGGATGCCATTGGCCCTCATGGCAACCTGGACACACTGCTGGCTCATGTTCAGCTGACTGTCTGCCAGCACCCCCAGGTCCTTTGCTGTCAGGCAGCTTTCCAGTCACTCTACTCCAAGCCTGTATCACTCCATTGGGTTGTTAAGACCCAAGTGCAAGACCCACCAGTTGGTCTTTCTGTATGTCATGCAAACAGACTCAGCTCATCAATCTAGCCTATCCAAATCCCTCCACTTGAATGCAAAATTTAGCAGATTAACAATACCGCCTAACTTAGTATCACCTGTGAACTTACTAAGGATGCACTCAATCCTCTCATCAAGATTGTTGAAAAAAAATATTAAACAAAACTAGCCCCATTACTGAGCCCTGGAGATCACTACTGGCCACCAACTGAACTCTAATCACTGTGACTCTCTGAGTCCGGCCATCCAGCTAGTCCTTCATCCTGCAAACTAGGCACTTGTCCAAGATAAGAACAGCCAGTTTCTCCATGAGAATGCTGTGGCAAATGGTACCAAGTACTTTACTAAAATTCCAGGTAAACAATATCTACAGCTTTTTCATCATCTACTAAGTGGGTCATCTTGTCATTGAAAGAGATCAGGGCAGGCACGCAGAACCTGCCCTTCATAACTCATGCTGGCTGCTTATTGTTGTCCTGTGTATGACATTTAAGATGATATGCTCCACAACATTCCCTGGAACTGAAGTCAGACTACCAAGCCTGTAATTACCTAGATTCTCTAGTATTTAAATAATCTCATAACATCATGATTTTGCTTAGAAATCACCTACAGCTGGAACATTAGTAATACTTCCAAATAACTTACATAATACCACTATCGCCTATCTGCCTGTTTGCTAGGCAATGAAAAGTGAACCCATCTGAGCTTCCCTACATAATACAGAATCCCTTGTTTCAAGTCAGTCAACAGCAAAAAATGCCTCAGGAAGAAAGAGATAAAACATCCTTACCTGCTGTTCATCATCAAGTAACTCATCCACAGGATTAAAGTATTTCTCAGTGTGTTTCACTCAGTGACTGACTGACATCAATGTATAGGAAACTAGTTCTTCTTTAGTTGCTACAACCCCCATCCCCTGCAATAACCTTTATATTATGTTTAACTGTACATCCTCTTTTTTCCTTGTAAATTTAACCCTCAGACATTATGCTGAACTCCCTCCCTCGCTGTTATGCTGATACAGTGCAAGAGTTCCTTTAGATTTTACAGGCACTATCTTATGTATTTATCAAATATTCACTGCTTTTACAGACAAATAAAATGCAAAAGAGCTGAGAGCTCCCCTGGAGCTCTTTACAGAACTCCTCTCTATCTTGGACTATTAAATTAAGCACTCACAGAGTAGTCTGGCATTTCAACAAGCTGGAAACCAGAAGTATTCTATGTCTTAAAAAAAAATCACCACAGCCAGAATGACAAAGTGGGAATCCTCTCATTCAGTCTGGACAATAGCAGCAATCACTTCAGGCTGTCTTCATGATGTTTTTAGTCAGAAGAGAGATGCAGACTTCTACAAAAAGCAATCACTGTCCTCCATCTCTGCACACTGCGATGAATTTGTGTTACTATTTTGAGATGCCTGTACTCAATAACACAAATCCTATTCACAGTATCTATGCATGTTCTGTTTGGTACCAACACTGGGCACAACTGAAAGGAGGAAAGAGCTATCCATGTACAATATATATTTAGATACCCTACCTGCTACAATACACATTCATGGCACCACTTATCTTCAGTTCAGTTCTGCTTTGTCTGATCTCCATTCAGAAGTGACCGAAAAAACGTACCACAGGATAATTACAAAACTGTTAGTGGCATAGGAAAAATGAATTATTGCTGTCTCATAAGAAGTAGGAGCAGCCAAAGGAAACAATCACCCTACGATAGTGACAATATTAGTCACAGGATTCTGTGGATGCCATAGACCTGTGAGTTTAGACAGCAATTTAGGAGATAATTCACATGATCTTAATATAGATTTTTCTATCTGGAAAAGGTGAAACACTGCTTCCCTCACCTGACTGCAAAGGCTGTGTGACCACTTCAAGCAAATTAGTTATGTTCTTTCTTGGATATCACACTTCGTAAAAGTCATTCAGACAGCAAGTTCAAAAGGATCTCTTCTGTAACTGTCACATCACATATATTTTGTATTCACAGGGCTTCTGCCATGAGCATTCACACAATTATTAAACACACACCTCACATTTTTCCTTTCTCACATATCCCTCTTCCTACCCCCTCAACACATCAAAAAATATGTAAGGACAGAAATACCAAACGAAAGAAAGGGACCAATACCACAACTTCACAGGCATTTCATTTCAGTCCTCGCCTGCTTTTTGAAAAAGACAGATCCTGTAATTTTAAAGCCAGAGTCATTGCTGAATAGTAACTGCACAACTTGTGCAAGATCACTGTAATTTGGTAATTTAAATAGGTATGCTTTTTGATGATGAAAGTACTCAAGCAAGAGGCAGATATCTTTTTGTCACAGCATTCTCACATTTGGACCATGTACCCTCACCAATTCTTTTCAGATGCAAAACATCTTTACACAGCATCACTTTTTTCCATTTCTGTGCTAAAAATTACTGGGTATGCACATTTCCTCTAAAGCAAGGTTCTCACTCATATGCAACTTTCTTTTTATAGAACGTAGTAGACAGAATTATTTCAATGAAGTACACACTTAAAGCTAAATACCACACAAATTCCATTCATCAAATATAATTATTGCTAGAACCATGGTGTCTGTTTTTAACAGTTTTAGAAGCTAAAAGGTAAATACGTTTCTGTTCAAAATCTGGGTAGCATGCTCAACCAGAAATAAAGGATTGTATCTTACATGCAAAGACAGCAGACAAAACCACTAACTCCAACATAGCCAAAACAGCAAACTTTCTACTTGTAAAAACAGTATGATGATAAAACTTATGTTCGATGTATATCAGAACATGCTACGATGTGCTGCCAGAATGTTTAATGATTTATTAAATTTATCTGCTAAAAGTAAGCATTTTTTCCAGTATTGCCCAGAACCAAGATCTGATCCAGCATGCAGAAGTCATCTTTCTCCAGAAGCTTACAGTTCACAGTGCCTGGTAAACTATTTCTTGTTAATGTGTTACGTAATCACAAAAAGGAATATATAAATATATAAAAGAAATATATATATATACATTGACAGAAAATACTGGAGCATGTGTTCTGTGATGCACAATTATTGAACAAGGAAAATTAAAACCCCATTTCAATTCTAGTTGAACACTGTTTCTCATGTCATTAAATATGAGTGGAGACATACTGCAGTGGAATGCCTTCCACAAAATCCAGAGCAAAGTGTGAATCAGAGGACAAATCAGTAGGAACCATGTTCTCTTACTGATCTGAACCCCCTGAATGGATCTAGCAGTTTTCAGTTGTAATAACTATTTACATGTCCTAAATCAAAACTAATCAACTATAATGCACGGGTAGATGGCCCACAGAACTACTCACAAGAAGCACTAGTTTAATTTAGAAAGCTTTCCTCTTTTCCACTCTATAATTACGACTGCAGCAATTTTTAAAGGGAAGTATGGTGAGGGAAAAGCCATCTCTGTTTGGAATCATTAAGTACAACCAATAGACCTCTAGAGTATATTTATTTCTATACTTAGTTCAGAGAGCCACTAACTGTCAAGAAATGCCAACCATGCAAATCATTATTACTGTTCTAAACCACAAAATACAAGATGTAATTAGTAATTTTTTCTCTTGAGAAAAATCACGTTCTCAATTTGTAGCTCGTATGAAAGGACTTAAATAGTTCTAGGTTCATTTCTAGTCCCAAACTCTTTCCTATTCCCAGCTTTTCCCACAAGGTCAAAAGCCATATTAACTATCTGTATGTTGAACAGCGAAGTGAATACTCTTGAACAGCTAAGTGAACACTAAAAGCTGAAAATATTATTGAAAATATGATCTTCATTTATATCTCTGCCTAGTTATTAATATAAAACTATCAAGTTAGAAGCTTCCTAAATACTTTGCTTCCTAAATCTTAAGTGGAAGTTTGGATTATACATGCAGCCACTACATACCAATTTTGAAAACAGGAAAAAAAAAGCATATGAATCCAGACAGGCTTCCATGAAGAATAGGAATCCTAAGTCATCTTGTGCTGTTCTGCTCAGCAAATCATTCCTTTTCCAAATAACCTGTCCAAAATAAATATACATATATATATTGTTGACATACTTAAACAAAGAATAGGAACAGAACTGCAACAGTTTTTCCTGTAATAAAACTTTATTTCTTTTATTGGGAAAAGTAGAATACAATGCGTATCCTGACAAAATACAGATCACATCTCCGTATTTCGCAGAAGGTACAGATTTTATGCAGGACAGTTTCATTAAGCCAAACTGATTCTCAGGTCTCAGATGTGGAACATTAATATCTCAAAATTTAATACTGAGATATTCCAGGACTAGTGTACCATCCTGTTTTAATTTCATCCAGATATGTGCAATTAGTTTGGCAGCAAGTGTACCAAAATTGGTTGCCACAAGTCTTATTCAATCTGTTAAACTACACACTTTGTCTAAAACATGAGAAACCTGAGGATGAAACCTCCAAAGCCTCTCAGAAGAAATGCCATTTAAACACACAGGGTACTACTGAACATCACAAATAAGCTGAGCAAGCATTCCCCAAGCAGCAAAGATATCAGAATAATAGTACTGGAAAAACAAAAGGCGAGAAAACAGGCCTGGAGAGGAAGAACAAACAACAGGAACAAATAGGATCTTAGCATTTCTACTGTATGCTCTAGTACCAGGCAACCATCAGCTATCATCAAGGTTATTATGTCTCAAGTAACTAAAATGATTTTCGCAAAATGGGCTGACCATTTGCTGCATATTTATTCATGACACACATTTTAACTTGAGATATCAGATTTCAGTGCAGCTTCCCCATATATACTCAGAAGGAAGCTAGAAAATTTCTACAAGCCTTGAAAGCTGCGTGTATGTTACACCAAAGGATCCCAATGACCTGACTTCTTTATAAATATTGTTTTAATATAAAAATCAAAAGAACAAAGATGTAGGACACAGATACTTTCCTATGCTGCTTTTAAAAGACTACATAAAAATCAGCCTCTTTCAGAACATCAGTAAGTCACCTCCATGCTGGAACAAAGGACAGCAGGATCTTTCATGAACAAGTTTATAAATAAATGTACATGGGGGCTGAAGGGCAAACCAGCCAACAAGTTTACAGTGACAGGAGGGAAGCACTATGAATAATTTATACTTCAAGACCACTCATAATGTCCTGGTTCCTTCAGCCACTGCAGTGCTGAATTTCTCCTGTACATGCAACCAACTTAATAGGGACTTCAAACATTCAAAATGTAAGGCCTGATTTGCCAGACAGGCACTTGCTGAGAAATACGCCTTCTACAGAACAAACCTATTTAGTTAGTTTTGTGTTGGCAATCAGAGGTTAACACTTTCCAAATGACATTCCTTTTCCTCCCCCACTATAAATGGTTTGTTGGGCTTCTTGTTTGTTTGGTTATCTGACTGATAACATGAACAGAGGGGAAAAGCTCTGTAATCCTACACAGTCCTGCACTGAATTTTAAATGTGAGGATTCCAGTTCCACCACAAAGACTTCCAGAGAGAAACTCCCTGGCCCTGTAGCAGGAGGATTGATCTGAATTACGACAGACCCTGGCAAGCCAAGTTAACAGCTTCACACTTCTGGCCTAAAGCTGCAGGCATAAACAGATCAAAGCGCAAGAGCATGGCCCAGATCTGGCCTCAATATGCCATGAGGTACTTAATATAGATCACATTCAAGGCAGTGCTGTGTAAAACTTATAACACTGATGATCATAGAGGAATTTGCATCTTATCAGGTCAACTAATTCAACTCCTCAAGCCAGGAACTGTCACTTACAGAGCACTGGAAGAACAGAACCAAAACCACAGAGATCTAAGAAATCATTAAATTTAAAAATCAATTGGTGTTTGGACTGCTCTAAAGACTTAGCAACAGGTTACATAAGGCCTCAGAAATGTTATACATTCTGTATACTACTGCTTTTCAAATTAGTCTTAACTTTTGTCAAGTACTTTACTTGTATCTCTCTACATTTAGCTAGCTGTACCTTAGTCCTTGGTCACTTTTTACATATTTTTCTTAATGTATTCCTGACATTCTAATTCAAACTGTACTCCAAAATCTTAAATGTACTTAAGTACAGAAAACATTATTTCTCCTTCAAAAAAAAAATAATAAATCAATCAAGAAGGCCAGTGGTATCCTGAGGTGCACTAGTAGCTTGTGTTCTTTTCCAGATTTATCCTAAATTTGTTGTGATAGCTTAATTCAGACTAACAGTTACACATTAGTCTATCCCATTTGGACAGCCTGGGGTGAGATGACGTATCACAGACATTCAGATCCAGTGCAATACAGTCAGAAACAATTTCTCTACAGGTGTGACTGGCACATCTTGGAAATGTTCCATGAATCACAAATCATTTGTTTATTTACTTACTTTAAAAAGGGCTATTTTTAAGTAAGAAATATTTAAATGAACCAATGCGGTGATTTTTAAAGCATGTTGTTTCGTTTTAATGTAATAGAAGAAATGCCGCTATTTAATCCACTTATTTTATTTCTTTTAAATAGCAATGCAAAGAAAACAAATACCAATCGAACAATTCAAATCCTTTGTAGGACTGATATTTGTAAGCACCTTCTATAGCTTTTGCAATACTCTGTGGTATTCTGCTACTTAGAAACTATTAAACAAACTATACACCAAATCAGTTGTCTCCCAGGATACAGTAACAGCATTTCCCAGGTCTAAAAATCTAACAAGACATGACATCTTAATTTGGCGTGGTCAGCAGGATCCTCTCACTATTGGAAGTTATGGAGATTACCCTGTAGCTACATGCCAGGGTTGCCATAAAACAGAAGAATACGTATGAGGGATACTGACACTTCACGTGGGGGCAGGAGCATTGGGAACTGACCTCTCAGCTATATGCCAGGTCAGCTGTAAGCCAGGAGTGGTATGTGCAGTGGCAAGCCATGGCTGCCCAGGAAATGCCAGTTCTTGATTGCTCCCCTATAACAGAGAAGTTGAAAAAGCATAATGCATGCCCTTTGTCAGAGGGAATGACTGTGGCTCAGAACAACTGGCATGATCCCAATCCTGCAGAGGAAAGGATTACAACCCTTGCTGCAGGGCAAAAAAAAAGAAAAACCAACAACCACAATGCATGCTGTATTATGAGTAGTGTTGATGGCAGCTCAAAAATATAGGTATTTAAACAGACAAACAGAAGGGTAAAAAAAAGTATGGGGCATATCGCTGACAGGTGGACACCAAGCCTTGTTATCAGAAGATGAGGCGTGGGAATATTATGGGCCTGAAATTTAATTAACTACCAATGACTGAGCAGAATACTGGTCCTTAAAGGGCTGCTTACTGGACTGGTACCTTGGTTCTCTTGGAGAAAGGAGAGACTCAGTGTGTACTGAAACCCCAACTGTAAATCATTTGACAGAAAGCATGCAAAAGGATGCTTGTCTCCAAGTGATGCATAATAGGCAATTAATTCAGGATCAGCCTTCTCCTATGTTACAGTAGCCAACCCCAATAGAGACGTCCCTTATTCAGGGTCTGACAGACTCTTTGAATTTATATGCAGTTAAGTTACAAGACTGTTTGCACAATGCATTGGCCCCATGAGTCAGACAAGACAGGGAAATCAAGGAGAGCCCACAACCTAAAGAGAAATAGCTGAGAAAGGTGGGAACTCAGGGGGAATGCTGTTAAATTTAAGCCTGACGCTATGAGAATGGAACAGCAAGGAAATGACACTCTTCCCATCCCCTTGAAACAAGAAGCAGCATATTATGGGCTAAAGGTATCAATAAATGGGTCTCCCAAGATTTGGCATAAGGCCCACCCACAGTGATATTAGAAAAGGATTGATCCCATGTTAAGCTTTTTAAGATTCAAGGGATGGGGAAAATGGCTTGTAAATTATTGAAATCCTGGTTTTAGTTATCTTCCTGCTTGTAAATATTAGCATAATATTCTCATAAGTTATATGACCTCCAGAATATTACAACTCTTCTATCCTTTCTCCTCTTTCTTCTATCTGCCATATTCAGATCACCACAGTCTATGAATAGTGGGATCCTTAGAGTTGGAAGGGGACATCTGAGACCCATTTAGCCCCACTCCACTGAAATGAACAGGGACAAAACTGAGTTTGAGCCATAGGTTGGCTGCAGCAGACCAATGAAAAACACTTTTTCTGTGGTATATCCAGAGTAGTCTCAAATACTTGCAAGATAAGACCACTGCCACGACAACACGCTAAATGCTGAAGACATGGTCAGACAAGAGAGTCCTGTGTAGGCAGAGCAATCTTGCTCAGTCCAAAACATGTTTACTTTTATTTTTTGACTGCAGACTTGTTGATGACAAATTGTAAATGGTAAACACTGCAAATCTGGCAGGCACAAAAAGAATGCCTGAGAGAAGTTGGGGGGGGGAAGACGAGCAGACGGACAACAGTTTTGAAATCTTTGGTACCTTTAAGGTCTTCAGAATTTCTGGATGAGCAGTCTCACAGACCAAGCAACCTCCTCCTCCATTGGCAGGGTCAACGCTGGAACCTGGACTGGTGACGCTTTTTCTGACTCTCTTTCTCCTTGCCACCCCCCTCGGTCTCTTTCTCCTTTCTTTTTTCCCCTCATAAGTACTCTGAACAGAGTAATAAGCCTAACACACAATATCTAATTGATTTCAGTTACTCAGAACTGCTGAAAAAATTCAGGCTCACACTGATTTTTTTTTTAAAGTCAGTAACTTTAAGTAAGAAAGGGAAAGTAATGATGTCCATCAGAAGAAACAAGGAAATGAAACCCTTGCCAGTGTGCTATATAAAAATATCTTAAAATATTCTTTGTGTTGGAATTAACCTTACTTAGTACAAGATCAAGGAACGTATACATATCAAATCAGAAGTGATGCTCCTATACTTCCAAGACAAAAATGTTGATTTGAAACTGCTTGTTAAACTGTCAACTAAAATGTGTCTTTTTTGCCTTTCTCTATGATAGATGAAAGTAATTCTGCCTGATCTAGTTATTTTCTCTTTATTTCTATTGAAAACACTTTCCTGCTCCAGATGTCAAGCTTCTATTAGCAGCTCTCATGCACTCTGAGGTGATTCAAAATAACAGAAGCCTTTGACTAACAAAGATTGTTTTTTCTATTTAGAAATTTTAATAATGTATTTCTACATAAACTCTCTAATAAAAGCCAACACCATTACACATTGTTATTTCATTTACAAGAGAAAAGATCACTTCAACAAGATTCATGCCAGCATACCTTACTAAAGTATGGCTTTCATCCAAGTTAAACAAGTAGTCCAAGAGCCATATTTTATCCTTTGGAAAAGTTTTATCTTGCTTGCTGTCTGCTCCCTGCTACCTTATTTCCTAAGGGCACTTTGCAATAGCAGTTAATGTGATCCACCAGCAAACTCCCCTCCTTGATGGCTTTCTCACAGCTTCCTACTGCTCCCTCTCCACACAACAGACATACAGGAGAGGAGAGAGACTTTCAAGAGAGATGCAATGGATCTTTCCGGAAGGAAATAACCACCTGAATAATTAATCTGGCTCAATCCTAAGATTTCTTGGAGAAGTGGGTACTTCAAGAGCAAATCATAAACCATGATTTATATCCTTTAACAGCTTAACCCTGTTCCTGGCTGTTTCCAAGTGACAAGGCAGTGGTAGGTGCTGATCCATTTACAGCCTACCAGTATGCCCATGAATGTTACAAAGCCAGCTATATGACATACACGTAGGGAAAGGCTCTAGTGTACTTAATGTCATCTCCTCCAGTGACGTCTGTTGCCCACCTGGCTGAAAAGGCCATAAATTCTTTCTTCCAATGTACTCTGAATAAGAGTTCTAATGCTGCACGTTGAAGAGGTTTAACATGGCTGGAACACTGACTCATTTTCCAGCATGTGTTTTATTGAAAATTTCATTTCAATTCAGCAAACAAAGAATGGTAATTCTAACAACCACCTGTACATACTTTAAACCCTTCCTCAGCCTTCCATTTCCTATTTAGCTCATAAACTATCTTTGCTTGGTAAGTTCATATAGTTTCTATTTTTACAATGAGCTTTTCAGATATCCTCTTTTCATTATAGAAGTACTTAAGTTTCTAAAGCACTACAGACTCAACCAGTGCCTGTTCTCATTGCAGACCACTAATTTCTTTTCTCAAGCAAAAATAACTCATGAAGCTCTTGCATATTGTTCCATTTTGAGTAAGCATTCCCCATAAATAATATGTTCAAATAAACTCATAAGCACTTACTCATATGCTGTAATTTATACCCATGCATGCACAGAATACAATCTCAAAACAGCAGAGCAGACTCCCTTGTTTTTGTGCTGCCCTTTGCTATCAGTATCTTCTACTGTCACTGCGAGGCCTCTGAAAGTGAGTGTAATTCTAAATGTTTCCTATTGGATACAGGCTACTTATTCCTCATACATTAAGCCACTACTCACACATTCTGAGAAGGTGAGTAGCACCAGTTATTCTACTCACTCAGAGTCTCCAAACCCACCACGCACGCAAATGACTGTAACCGCAGGAAGAGAAGGCACTTAGGAGTAAAGCAAGCAATGTGAAACAAGCACATGGTTTACTACCTCTTAAATTACCGCCTTGGTTAAGCGGGAAAAGGAGCACCTACAACCCATCTATGTACCCTTTTAAAAGATCTGTAAGTATTTCAGGCTACTCACAGCTCACATTCCTGCCTTCTCCTTGTCCAGCCAATGCCAGCAGCCAAGTAAAATATAAATGTTTCACAGCTTATACATGAAGTTCCACATTTATAACTTAATCAGGTCCACAGCTGCTCTACTCTTCCCCAAACACTTGAAATAATCTGTTTATTTCTTAGTCTTAGGTTTTCAATAGGACTGTGTAGTTGAAAGACCTTTTTTAAACCATTATCTAACTGCTACCCTGTAGTTTTAATGACTATTTTAGGATCTGCTTTATTGTACAGTTTTTGTCCATTTTCTAATTTTAATAGCAAATTTTTGTTCAGTGACCCACACACCAGGACAACTGAGTGGGAATTTAAGGTACCTCTTGTAAATACTAACAAAGCAATGAAAATTAATGAAGTGTAAAATGCAGGAAATTAACTTCTCATTGCATCATCAATTTATCTACCCACCTAAACGAGTTTAAAATACCAGCTTCAAGCAGTCTGATGTTCTAGGGACACTCAGCTGCCACTTCATTTATAGTCGGTTTCCTTAGCAACACTATAATCCATCTGGCTGCAGAAAGCTAAATTCCTAAACCATATCCTCCTGCACACCGGAAATAGCCTCAAAAACATTTATATTTTAAACAGCATCTAGTCATCGTGATTAGCAAGCACATAAATGAATCCAAAAGGCAATAACATTCTTAAAGAACACACACAGATGCAAACGCTCCATCACCTGAATCAGTGATTCACATACTGCAAATAGCACACAGTCTTTCAACTTCCAAGTGTTACACCAGCATCTCTTCCTTGACATTGTAGTCCTAAGCAAATCTGCTGAAGACCCAGGGCCCTTGCCACTGTGTTATCTGCAGCGTAATCCATGTTACACTCTCTGTTGTGGGAAAAGCACACCCAGTAGAGCCCCCCATGCCAACTTGCCTTTTTGAAGAAGAGTTGGGTGTGATCTTCTCTACGACCAGCAGGTTTGCTTTAAGATAATGTTAAAGATTTGCAGGATGTATGTCAGAGACAATGTAAGCATGGGTATCCTGCATTAGAATGTGCTGTCCAGCTGTGTGATGTTCCTTAGACCATGCATGCCACAGCTTCAGGCCAGCCCACAGAACAGTTTGTACCTTGTGTGGATCCAGCTCAACCCGAATCTGTGACTCAAGGCAACAATCTTTATCACAATATTTTTCAACCACTTGCTCAAGTAATTTGTTACCGTACTCACCCAAAAACTTTAGGTAAGACCTAAAATAGTCAGGAAAATCAGTTTTGAGACTGGAGGACGACAAGCAACTTTTAAGTGATGCAGCTAAGTTAAGATCACAGAATCACAGAATTGTAGGGGTTGGAAGGGACCTCTAGAGATCATCGAGTCCAACCCCCCTGCCAAAGCAGGCTCCCTACACCACATCACACAGGTAGGTGTCCAGGCGGGTCTTAAATATCTCCAGAGAAGGAGACTCCACCACCTCCCTGGGCAGCCTGTTCCAGTGCTCCGTCACCCTCACTGTAAAGAAGTTCTTCCGCACATTTGTACGGAACTTCCTATGCTGTAGTTTCATCCCATTACCCCTAGTCCTGTCCCCACGCACTACTGAAAATAGACCAGCCTCACCACTATGGCTCCCACACCTCAGGTATTTATAAACCTGGATCAAGTCCCCTCTCAGCCTTCTTTTCTCAAGGCTAAACAGACCCAGTTCCCTAAGTCTCTCCTCATGAAAGATGAAGATGAAACAGTGAATACCGCCAGGGCATCTCCTACCAGGGAAAACAGACACTACTTAAAATAGCAAAATGCATCTCGCATATACATCATTTTGCATAAATTTGGTAACTCCAACCTGCTAACAAAATTCACTCCTAATAGCTCAAATTCACTAATATTAATAAGAACTAATTTGTGTGTTGAACAACTTCTACGTTATATGAGTGACCACAGCAAGATCTCAGGAGGTTATCTATTAATCACAGATTAACTGATTGCTATAGTTGATTAAACTTGCCTTTTGAAAACATTTTCAAAACTCATGTAATGTCTTTGCTGTGTAGATGACAGCTCTTTGGACCCAGCTTTGTTGCCACTTCCTACCGTGAGCAGCAAACTGAGAAGCACTTTGGGCAATGTCTGACAAACTGCACAAAGCATTCATCAATAAGAAGCCTCAACTTAAGATATGGTAACAGATTGTTTCCTTTAATAACGCTTTTTTGTTCCCCACCAGCCATATCCTTCCTACTAGGGCTGAGACTGACCTCAGCTAATTTCAACAGAGCACTGAAATAGTCACACCAGGTAGGTCAGCAGTCAGGCATTATTATTTCTGGAAAGCAGAAGTAATCTAAGCTAAAATAGATACCTGAAAAAGTTACCTTGTTTTGTAACTGTACAATGTATGATTCCTACATCTCTAAGTAACTACATTTGCCTGTATGCATCTGAACTGTCTGAACAATTGGTTCTGTGATGCATTTCTGTGTAACAGCTGCATAATGCTTCATAGATACGTACCACCCAGGAACAGAGATAGACTTGGAAAACAGCAGGGAAACCCGACAGAATATATGAGGACTGATTTCAGCCTTGCTGACAATAGCTAGGAGAGCATCACTGTACTGCCAATGTTCTGTGGAGATGCTTTTTCAAGTCAATTATTTGTGGTGGCCTTGAAAACACGGATGTAATCCAACTCATTTGGACCTAGCAGTCTAACAGCAGAAGTGCTATTACCTGAAATTGTATACTTTGATTTGATATTTCTAGGAAAGATGCCTGCAGTCTGAATCTGCCTTCATATCTTACCGAAAAAAGGGGGGAAAAAAGAAAAGGAATGAGAAGGGAAAAGGTTCTTAACTTAAGTTAGCCAATACACTTAGTCCCATGTCTTCCTCCATAATAAACGCAATGAAAATGTCTTATGGCACAACCTCTCCCTGTTTTAAATACTCTGAATATGCCTTTGAGAGTCAGCATTAAATATTGCCAGATTTATTTTAAATGTCACCTCCTTATAATAAATGATGCATTTGGTGGTTGTGCAGACATGCTCAAGATTTGGTAGTGTGAAGGATGGAATTAAGTAACTGGATAATTAAGTATCTGGATAGAAATACTGACTTGCGGAATCAAACTCTATAATCCAGAGATGGGTTATAAAGCAGGTATGTTTATTCCAGCGTTGCGCAGCGCCGGGTGCAAGGGGGATAGCTCCTCCAAACTTGCACACCGTAAAGAGAAAAGTGTGTTACAGATATAGGTTAAGCTAATACATAATCAATAGTCTCCTCCTCAGTTTGATTACATATTCATTACATTCCCTATGGCCCCGTTCCCCGCGACCCCATTCCCTCATTCCCCCTGACCCCATTCCCCGCGACCCTTGCCGATGTTTTGGGGTGAAATTCTTCTTCTGTTTTCTTCTTGGTGTTATCTGCTGTTATTGTTCTCCCATGTCGGCATCATCTTGCCCGGGGGGGGGGGGGGATCTAATCCTTCTTGTCAGAGGTCTCCGGACAGTTTCTTCTTATCTTTATTGCCCTCTTCTCTGGCTTTATTTTGACTAAGTGTCTGCAATTCCCCCTTTCCCTGCACTTTTAAATGTACAGTTACCCTTTGTCTTGGTTTCTGTGAAGTTCCCCTTTCCCTTTCTATAGCAAAGTGTTACCTTACCACCATTTTGAGGCTTTGCTCACTCTTCAATACAACTTGAAATAATTATTTCCATATAGAGTTTATGCATATATAAAACATATACACATACACTTAGTGCTGCAGAAATCAAAACATCATGAATGCATTATTCGCATGCATTTCTAAACACATCCATAAAAGGCATGTATGACTCCAGAAAGAAAAGTCTTGAGAGAACTTAGAAGTGACAACAGACAGAAGATTCTAAACTACAGTGATGAAGCAATACAAGGCTTGCTGGAGTAAATACTACCTGCTGAAGATTTTCATCAACATATAATACTGCGTGTTTTTAAATGACTTTTCAAACTTGACAAAAAAAAGTCATCTGCTTCTCACACGCCTTTTCTACCATTATACACCCTTGTACAATGCTCCAAAAGGGTTCATTCTTTGAGTTACACTGATGCAGAAAATGTGCATCGATAACCATTTCAAGAAGTACCAAGCACTGAGTTCTACGATAGCTTCAGAAAGACAGAAGTATTACTTTTTCTATTTGTATTCAAAATATGCACTTCCTCTTCATTTGTTGCAGTTTTCCCCTTTCAAAACTCAAACGGAACACCTTCTGTCTATGAACTTTTTTCCTGTAAACCTGTGTCTATCGCAGCAATGTTTTTAAAATGGGGAGATAGTTTACATGAGACAGTGAAGTTATGAATAACAATATGCTCCCAAAGAACTGAGATACTACAGGGATAAACAACACTGCATAAGTACACATAGAATCGAACTTTTGCTCATTCTAAGTTTTAAATAAGGCGCATGACCATCTCCACTAACCATACAGGAGCCTGGGAGGTCAGCTAAGACTACAGCAGTGATACCACACTCCACAGCTAATTTCTAACAGATCCCTGAAAGTTTCTAACAGATCCCTGAAAGGAAGCCCTATTGTCTGCAGGGTTCAATTTGCCATGCAGTGGTCTGTAGATCTAATGACATAGAAAATCTTCACAGGACAGCTAGTTTTCAGATTATCAGGCTAAAGGCTTAGATTTACCTCCTAAACCAGCAACCATAATAACACAGGCGCCTACAAGAAAACATAATGCTTTATCATGTGAGAGAAACAAAAAAAGGGACTTCAAAGAGACTAGATAGCTGCAGATTAGATCAAGATAAAATATTCTAACTGCCCAATTAAAAACGACCAGCGACTAGAAATTATATATGAGATCAACCAAGGGAAGAATCTGGCAGAAAAACACAGGAAGCAGCTGGCCAACAAGACAGCCCAGAAGAAACAGGGCAGTAAGGAGTAAATATTGTGGAGAAAATAACAGTAAATTCACCCGACAGCACTGCCCTGCAGATAATGGAATGGAAACCAAGCCCCAACATTTTGCCATCCTTCTTAAGTCAGCTATGTTATATTACATTGAAACTGCTACACAACATGAGAAAATTGAGATAATCATCTTCACACTCCATATACAAGCCATGCTACTTTCCTTGTCTATCCATGTATGAATCACAACCTGTGGCTACAGGTTCAGGTATTTGAAGTCCAAACCAGCAACTACAGGTTCTAACTATGCTAAGACAACGGAAGGGATCATGGATAGTCCACAAAATAATTATTTGTTTTAGGGAGGGGAAAAAAAACAATTGTGAAAAATTACACACTCTCATTTACTTTTTAATGTTAGAAAGTAAACGCTACTAAGGTTTGAAAGTCAGGCTCACAAGAACTAATGATTATGGAAATCTAATTAAACACTATGACATAGTCTTTAATTACGTGACTAAATACTGTTTACCCACACAGAATCCAACTTCCTTTACAAGGCCCAGCACCCCTTTTCCCTATAATTACTGTGTGCTACCATGTCATATTTAATCAACGCAAGCCAAACTCTGTTTCAGTAACTCCAAGGAGAAAGGGAAGGGATGCAAAAAAAGCATCTACTTATTTTGGCTGCCTGTTTTCAGATGCTAAATGCTCTGAAAAAAAAATAATGAATCCTATATCACATAAAGCAGAGCTCCCAAAGGCCTTATCACCAACACTTCACAGCTTTACATTTTCAAACACTTCCCTGCTTATGTGGCCTGAGCAACGTTCTTTTAAACACAGCTTTTGTGTAATCTCCATCTAGATTGAGGTAAATTAGGTCACAGTTATGCAAGAGATTTCTCTAAGCGCCGTTCAAACCAGTGGGACTCCTTCAACACTTCAACATATGCCCGAGTGCAAACAACCTACTGAAATATCACTTCTGCACAGGGGAGAAGGAGAGGACTGCTCACCTTTCTCCTAAAGCACATGCTGAGATTAATATTTTATAATGTTTCATTCAAATGAAACTAAATGGAATTTCACTGAGACCTCCGCTTAAACCACCTGTTCAGGAAAGCACTTAAAGCACTTACCAAGTCCCACAACACACGTAAGGTTTAAATAAGCTGTCCTCAGCTGAAAATGAGGCAACTAAACCATTTTCCTCAAGTTCAAACTGCACTACTAGCTATGTTAGCAAAATAATGGCTGTTAGCAAGTACAGGGATAAAATACGCCATTCTGTTCAAGTACTTTCTCTGTCTATGAGAGGCAGCATGACCTGACAGATCAATTTTCAATCCGAGACTCTATTTCTGGATTCTACAACTGAGATTCCTTAGAAAAATAGCCACACTTCCTCCTGTCTCACTTCCCTCATTTGTAACTATTAAATCTGAAATCCTTGAGAATTGCTTTGAAAATTATTTATGAGGCTATTACATGAGATAGCCTAGATATATCCGTATCCAAAAAGCAAGCACAGCAAAAAATGTAACATCTACAGCATTACGTTACTGAAACAAACTGTGAGATACTGCGCACCAACTTCAGTGTCAAAAAGAAAGACTGTAAGAATGGCCAAGGCCCACAAGATTTGCTTTAAATATCCAGTCTAATAATTGTAACAGGCTAGTGATATCTACTGGCATCTAAATGTAAATAATCTTCTCTAGAGCATTTAGAAAAAAATTACTCTGCCCAGCTCAGTACTGTTAGCAAAACGATTAGGAAGATATCAAAACAACGTCAGAATACAGGCCATGGATGGGTTCACATGTAGCCACTAAGACTGCTTACAGACAGGAGGTGCTCTGGAAGCATGCTCCCAGAAGGTAGATGGAAGTTGTGCTGACTCCTGGTTCTGCTTACGCTCCTTTATGGGCAGGTGGGAGAGCCACCAAGCCTCCATTTGTCCCCTCTGCACCCACCTGCACAAGGAGAAAGCAGCAGCCCCAGCAAGTATCAGCAACTGACAAAAGAATGCAGCATTCTACAGTGCCTGTGCTCCTTGATGCTGGCAAATTAAATCACTGTGACTGAGCACAGGCTTAAGAAAAGACTACTTACAGTGTTACTGATAGACTGTACCTGCATCAGTGCACCAAACAACACCAGGAACTGCTCCTGGGCAACGGAGCTCACTTGATGACACAGACTGCCAACCAGCCACAGACCAGCACAGCACGCTTCGCACCCTAACCCATTACAGCTCTCCCACACAACTCTTGAGCATGATTTGGACTCAGCAGGTGCCAGGAAAGAGTCCCAGCAAGTTGCTCATGTACAGCTCCTCTCTCTGTGAAGAGAAAGGCCAGCAGCACTGACAAGGGCTAATCCATACCAACAGAGAACGATCTTGAGGATATTTAATTAACAGGCGGAGAGCGGACACAGCATCTCCAGCCTTCATCTGTTGCTATTCTTACAGGAAGATTTTAAACGGCAAATACGACAAAACACACAAAAGTTATCTACACCCTGTAGCATACAAGAAGAACACTAGAAATGAGTAGAGCTCATCTTGGCGTGCTCCTGCTTCCTCAGAGCAGGCAGACTTTGCACATGGCCTAATGACACCCACTGTCCAATTTTATTTCCTTTAGTTTCAGAAATAAAAGTTCTACAGACATCTGACATGCCTTCTTACAGCAAGGCCGCTGCCTAATAAGTGAGTCATGCAACAATAGCACTAGGAGCCGGGTTTCTGGGGGACCATCACCTGGCAGTAGACATTTCAATTGAAAGTTATTCAGCAATGGTAATGACGAGCAATTAGTAAAATTATTAAGTCTGCTTTTAAAGACTAAAAATATAATTACCGGCGAATCTATGATGTTATCGGGGAAACTTTGCTAGAGCAATGTTGGCAAATACATTTTCATTACAGGTAACCGCGAAAACAACCATCAAAAGACATAGGAGAGCTGTCAGAAGATCGCTGTGTGAGCAGTACTCTTTGAGATCTCTTCATAACTTCACATATCCAGGAAGAGCCTGCGTAACCCACACAGAACTGTCTCTTTTGTAAACCAAACCAGCATGAACACAGTTTTAGGTTAACGATCCCTCTAAGCAGGATATGGAATGTACCCAGCCGTACCCAGCCCCGGCCACCAGAACCGTGCCCGCATTCTGCCGCACAGCTCGTCTCTTGAAAGCGTCGGGTTGCTTTGCGAGGTGAACTTTACGACGTGCTCTGCGAGCTACCGCAGCCTGCTCTGTATTACTGACTTCTAAAAGCCACGCACACGCGAGACCACGCTGCACACCCAAAGGGAAAGAGCACGCGTTTAGAAAACACCAAAGAACAACCGGTGTTCTTCAGCGAGGAGCTTCTTTTTCTCTGCCCGGGGTGCCCCCGCAGCACCGTGTAACCTGCCAGCACCGGCAGCGGGATCCCCACACCACCCTCCCGCCCTCCCACATGCCGGCAGAACGCCGCCCCGCTCACCCCGCGGAGCGAGCCCGGCCCCGGGGCCAAGAGCGAGCCGGAAGCGCCGCTTCCCCTCCCGCCGCCTTCGGAGGAGCCCCCGCAGCGCGGGGCAGCGCCCAGCCGTGCCCACACCACCCGCGGCCGCTCCGTCCCGCCGCCTTCCGGCCGCCCCGAGCCCGAGCAGCCCCCTCGGGGCTCCCAGCCCAGGACGGCCTAGAGAAGCCCACGGTACCCCCGGCCGGGGAGGGCAGGAATGCGGGCAGCCGGCAGAGCCGTGCGGTGCCCGCGGGGAACCGGGTCCGCTCTCCTCGCGTGGAGCATCCCGGATAGGGGCAGCCCGGCCGCCGAGCGCCGCCTTGCCTCACCTCGCAGCGGGACCGGCGCCCTGCAGAGCCCCGCGCAGCGCCAGCCCGGACGAAGCCCATCCCTCCGGGAAGTTTCCTGCCGTCGAGTCGGCAGCGGAAAACAAAAGCTTCAAAGGGTAGAGGAGGAGGAAGGGCAGCGCAGGCAGGAAAGTGAGGAGCATCGCTCTCCCCCGGCGCCGCCGCCCGTGCCCGCCGGCCCCACGGAGGGCAGCCCGCTTAGCGCCGCCTCCCCATGCGCTCCGGCGCACGGCTGAGCTGCACCGCCAGCGCCGCGGAGCCGCCGGACCGAGCAGCGAGAAGCGAGCAGCGGGCGATCCAGCTCCTCTTCGCCCCGCTCCCTCCCTGCCTCCCGCCCGCGGCAACCACCCCGCGGCCGCCCGTCCCGCTCTCCGCAGCGCCGCCAGGTCCCGCCCACCCGCTAAAGGCTCCGCCTCCCCGGGGGTGCGCGCACGCTCCGGCCCGGCGGAGTTGCAGCTGCCGGCGGAGGTGGGTTGCGGTCGTTGTCTCAGCCGCCTGGTACCCCAACCCCGACCCCGACCCCTTTTGGTGCGCCCGAGCTCAGTGCCGAGTGAGAAGGGGTCTGCGGTCGCTGCCCACCTTTGAGCCGGTAGTGTGCTGCTGTTGAGTTGGAGACAGCGCTCTTAGAAAGCCGCGTTAGAGAGGTGCTGTAGGCAGAGATATTAACTCCAACCTCCTGTCTGGCAGGGATGTAAGTGCAATGTGTGCGATGTGGTGGTAATGTTGCAGGAAGAAACAATGATAAAATCATAGAATCTTTAGAATATCAGGGTATGGAGCACCTCCCCTATGAGGACAGGCTGAGGGAGTTGGGTTTGTTCAGCCTGGAGAAGAGAAGGTTGTGGGGTGACCTCATTGCAGCCTTTCAATACCTGAAGGGAACTTACTCCCAGGAGGGGAGTAAACTCTTCGAAAGGATTGACAATAGCAGGACACGGGGAAATGGTTTTAAGTTAAAAGAGGGAAGATTTAGGTTGGATGTTAGGGGGAAGTTCTTCACTAGGAGAGTGGTTAGGCCCTGGAACAGGCTGCCCAGGGAGGTTGTGGATGCCCCGTCCTTGGAGGTGTTCAAGACCAGGTTGGACGGGGCCCTGGGCAACCTGATCTAGTAAATGTGTATGTTTGGTGGCCCTGCCAGGCAGGGGGGTTGGAACTACATGATCCTTGAGGTCCCTTCCAACCCGGATCATTCTGTGATTCTGTGTAATATCCCAAGATGGAAGAGATCTGCAAGGCTCACTGAGTCCATCCCCAGGCTACACACAGCACCATTTAAAATCCAGACCCTGTGGCTGACTGTTGTCCCTGTCCATCTTGAACTCTGGCAGCTCAAGGGCATGGCACTGCTCTGGGCAGCCTGTTCTATGCCCACTGCCCTGTGGTGAATAATTTTTCCCTAACCCACACACTGCCCTTCCCCTGGTACATGTCATTCCCTCTGGTCCTATTGCTGTCAATAGAGAGCAGAGCTCATCATGGCACCTCTGCTCCCATTGTGAAGAGCTGCGAGCCTCCCCTCATCTCCTCTGCTCTGAGCTGAACAAATCAAGGCACCTCAGCCACTCCTCAGGTGTGCCACCTTCATGGCCCTGCTTGGAGGTTCTCAAATACTTTTACATCCACTTGCATGGTGGTACCCAAAGCTGTACACAGTGCTCCAGGTAACACCGCACTAGCGCAGAGCAGAGCAGGACAATCACTATGTGTACACTGACTAATATCTGACAGCTAAGATAAGCCTTTATGCTTCCTCACTGCCCATACTGCTCTCTAAGGAGGAAGATTTGGCCAAAACCATATCAACCTCAGCCTGAGCTGGGGGACTCCCAATGCTGAGAACTGAAAGGTTATTAGCTCATAATTTGAGGCTGAGGTCTTTGTAGTCCATGATTACAATTGAACATAGTAAGATAGGACAGAATAGGATAGACTAGACTAGACTAGACTAGACTAGACTAGACTAGACTAGAATAGAATAGAAGTAGAACAGAACATTGCAGTGCCGTTTGAAGGAACAGACAAAGATCATCCAGTCCAACTGCCTGACCTCCTCAGGGCTGATGAAAAGTTAAAGCACATTACTGCCAGCATTGCCCAAATGCCATTTGAACACTGCCAGGCATGGGGCACCAACCAACCCACAAGGAAGCATGTTCCTGTGCTTGGAACACATTTTTACTACTAGTTTTATTGACATAATTAAAATAAATATCATTTGGCAAGACTGGCTGTATCATATTAAATGGGTTTAGAACACCGTAAATTGATATGAGCACTCTTGCTTTCTATTATATCACAGAACTACTTGATATCTGAGTCAGGGATAGTCTTTCACAATCTTTTTCCCTATTCAAACTGCATTTACCTGACTGTCAGCCAATAACAGATCCCTGTATCAGATCACAGCCACCTGCAATAAGCTCAAAACATGAGAGGGAAGGAAAGGAAGTTTCTGTTCTTCTGAATGGGTCTCTTGAACATGAGGCTGATGTACCAGCAGAACACCATCAGCTCCATCCGCTGCTCTTGCTTTGGTTTTTAAGAAGTACCGCTCTTATCTGCCTGAGCTGAGAACCACAACACAAAGCCAAAGGAAGCAATTGTCTGTTAATAATTCTTGACCAAGTAAAATTACATTTATTGTTTGAACATATTTAACAAGTGGCTAGGAGCATGGGTTTGTTATTTTTTTTCTTTAGTTTTTTATTGGAGAAAAATGCTGCTAAGTTGTACTGCTTGTTTTGGACTTTTTAAAGCAAAGCAAAACAACAACAACAAAAAGCCAAAACCAATAGCTGTGAACTCCATTCATTTTTTGGATGCATCTGAGCTCCTCCCATCTAAAACAATCATAACTAAACAGTGAGCAGCTTCCCCACAGGGGCCTCTGATTTGCTTTGCTGTAGTTGAGTGAAGTCTTTAAAGGCTCTTCCTACCATAGGGGAGATGTAATCTACTGATTCAGTTTGAAAATCCTCAGATACTATCACTACACTCCATCTTGTGGAAGAGACAGCAACATATTTAAAGTGATCCTGCAGTGTTTATTTTTGCTTTGTTTTGTTGTGAGCTCCTTGGGCTCCTCACTACAAGAAAGACATTGAGGCCCTGGAACGTGTCCAGAGAATGGCAACAAAACTGGTGAGGGGTCTGGCGCACAAGTCTTATGAGGAGCGGCTCAGGAAGCTGGGTTTGTTTAGCCTGGAGAAGAGGAGGCTCAGGGGAGACCTTATTGCACTCTACAACTTCCTGAGGGGAGGTTGTGATGAGAAGGAGCTTGGACTCTTCTCCCAGGCAACAAACAGGACCTGAGGAAATGGCCACAAGTTGTATCAGATGAGGTTTAGGCTGGACATACGAAGGAACTTTTTTTCTCAGAGAGTGGTCAGGCACTGGAAGGGCTGCCCAGGGAGGTGGTGGAGTCGCCATCCCTGGCAGTATTCAAGAAGTGCCTGGATAGGGAGCTAGGAGACATGGTTTAGGAGTTTCCTGTAGGTATGGCAAAGGGAGGATGGTTGGACTAGATGATCTTATAGGTCCTTTCCAACCTTGTTATTCTATGATTCTATGATTAAGCACTATTGCTTTGTAGGGATAGGGTTTTGGTTTTGCTCGCCTGTTTACCCTACAATAAGTGAAATACCCTGCCTATATTTAGGAGATTGTACTGAGAAACACCATCTGTCTTACTAAAGTGGCAAACAATTGATGAGGTGCTCGATGCCCTCCTCAAAACTGTGTTTCATAGCTTTTGACCTTTTTTTTTCTCTTTGATGTTCAGTGCTGCTTTGGGAAAGCAGAATAGGTATGGAGGCAACAGCTATGAACCATGGAAAAGGCATATTCATACGTACTTGTGTCTGGCTGGGTGCAGAGAAAATTGAGCGACTTATCTGGATTCACAGCTATAGAAAGGTTAACCTTATAATAGTTGCCCTAGGACAAGCTGGAAGAGAAAGCCATTTAACTTTAATGAATAACTTAAAATACAAAGGCCTAGTTATTCCAGCTGTTCCTTGTAGAGAAGAAAAAAAGGGTTATCTTGAGAAAGAACTGTGGAAAAGCTTAGTCATTCAGACCCAAAATGGCAGGGAAAAAAAGGTCTTGCGCGGGAAGAAGTCAAGAGGAAACTGTTGTACAAATGAGGGTTCTATGAGTTTCCTCACCTCAGAAAAAGGCTCCACATTTAATCTGCAAAAGTGAACCATGCCTTTTTTTTCAGAGCTCTGAACTCTCTGGTATTAACAGTAACACACATACCTCTCCCCATGACGCAACGTGGAATAGCAATGCCAATCTTAGTGCTACTCTTTATTGTTTCTTTTAGCACGAAGGGAATTGGACAGTACAATGGTCAAACTTCTGACTGATGGTACACTTTTCTGCTCCCAGCTTGCTAAGCCTGGCAGGGTAAGATTGATCTCTTTTGAGTAATGCCTCAGTGCAACCCAGGATGTGAAGGTAGAATGTCTCTTGCTGTCTGCTATTATAATGGTGGAGGAAGGTCTCGTTAATTCCAAAGAACACCAGTGGCAGGGAATCTATGTTGATTACTGTATTTATTAGGCTTTTGGTGGCTTCTTGGTCATTTTCCTAGAGCAATGAGTCATCACTTCATTGCTGTGCTGATTGCATTAAATTGTTGTTATTATTATTACAATATAAGTAACATAATGCTTATGCTAATTTACTTTGCATGCCACTGTCAGAATTCTTCAGTCGTCACTTGAAAGCATCTTACATGAGCATTTCAGCATTCCTTAGGCTTCTTCTGATTATTCTATTCATATTTATCATACTTAACTCAGTGATCATTTCCAGTGCAATATATAAAACCTCAGAGAACATGGCCAGGGCTTTATATGAAAGCAGTAGCACTCTTTGAAGATAAATCAGGCTGTAGCGTGGCTGTTCTTCACCTTTTACTAAAATCCAACCTCACAGATATATATTTTTCTTCCATACAGAATAAGCTGAAGTGTAATGGCAAGTGGGGGACAAAGGTAATTTCCCCAAAAGAAAAAGTCCACTTTTTAGAAATGTCAAACACAGATGATAGAAAACGCAGTTAGATTTTGTTCTATAACAATAGCAAGAAATCAGGCAGAAAACAGAGGAAAGAAAATAATAATCAAGAGTAGAGAGCTTTTGTTTGCACTTATTTTAATAATCAGTCAGATATAATCTGCCTACTTCCCCACAAAAGCCCAGATTTTCAAGGTTTCTTCTGATCTCTGTGCCCTGAAGAAGGGGAAAGCTTCAAAACTGTTTTCTGATATATCTGAAATAAAAACCTTACAATCCTTAACCTTCCTGTCCACTGCAGTGGAATGTATTTGAAGACATGAAAAAACACAGTGTAGGATAATAACAAAAGGATAGTAACAAAATCTGACCTTAGTGCATTTCTTGAAAGTGTTTGAACTCACACAAGTATCTTGTTCTGACCGTATGTGGAATGTAAGGAAGCTCACCGCAATAAGTGGAGTGAGTGAAGAAAGTCTGGATGAGTGAAGATTATGGTGATAAAACAGACTGCCATTTTGAAATGGAAATGTATGATGTTTATCTGTGAATTGATGCAGAAGGCTTGCAAACTGGAGCTGAGTTTGAAGTCTGGCATGAAAATACTTCCAAGTCTCTCTATAGATATAAGATCCTCTACATCTGCTTTTGCCATAGAGCAAATACCAACCAGACATGTCCTCACAGCCTCAGTACTTTGTTTTCTGTCTTGTTTTTATTCTGAGGGGAAGACAGAGAAAGTGAAAGCATTTGAAAATATAGTTAGTCATTACTTTTAGTATGTAATTTCAGGTACACTCATGCATTCAGTGTCTTATATTCTCTTCTGACCATCTGACTATTACTGAATTCATTTTTCTTTTATTTCTCATAGCGAAAAATAAAAGCTGGTCAGCAGACATCATAAATTCAACTTCCTCTCAAAGGCCACTTGCTGCTGCAGTTGCTACTGTTTATCTTTGAAGCAATGTAGACCAAGGCTCTATTGCATCTGTGCACCAAGCATTGCCTCAGAAAAAATGTTTTGGGAAAATTCAGCATTCTGCTTCTGATCTACAAGGCCTGAAGTGTCTGGGCTGTGACTCCATACTTCAGCAAGTACTTCTGAAGCTCATGGAGGCTAAGGACAGGGCTTGGAATAGTCTCGAAAGTGCTATTTTTCTCATTAAACTCAGCTCCATATTTATTTCTCTTCATCCCAGTTCCCAATTTTAAGAAAATACTCTCAGCATTTCTCTTAATTTATAGTCTCCAGCAAGAACTTTCCCTTGTAGTCAGTCTGTTCACACTATTATTTCAGATATTATCATGGAGGTGATAGATAGAAAAGTCAGTATATTCTTTGTAATGTTGTTTTTATTTTCTTCCTTAAATCAAGAACCAGAGGCAAAAACATCTAGACAGATTTCCTAGAGAACTAGGAACTATACCATAAACACTCTTCCCAACTCTCTGTCCTTTCCTTCCACAGTGAAAGAAGTGTAGCTGTGGCCATCACACAGCTTCCAGCTGTGTCATTTTTTGTGTTGGACCCTCAGAATTGCAAATGGGAGGTCATAGATTTCCCTTGCCCCTGAGTTGTTGTATGAGCCCCAGAATGCGTTGGGGCTGGTGGGACTGAACTTAAGGTGACTTAAGATGTCTTAAGGTGACTGGCACCTGATGAGAGAGGAGGCAGACTCAAAAGTGGCACCATCATTGGTCTCATAGGATCACTGAATTCTCTGAATCCGGTACCAAGGAAATGTAGCCTCACTGTTTAAGAGCTGGCAATTCAGCTCATCATATCAAATCAATTGACTCAAATATTTTTAAGAGAGGTGGGATTTTAAGCTGGGCTCCTCCACATCTGAACTACTCTGACAACCAGGCTTTGATAAAAATAATTGTTGGGTATCAACTCCCATGTTTAAAGTATGACCATGCACTTTTGTTCAGAAACGAAAGAGAGAGAAACTGGTCATTCTTCCCTTCAGTAGGAATTTCTAGACCCGAGGATGCTGAGGGGAAAAAGGAATAAGATGTAGAGCCTACTTGTTTTCCATATTTCAGCACTGCCTGCCCAGAGTAATGTTTGGTCCATGTTTTGGACTATGGTGTCAGGAGCTCCATAAGGCTTTGAATAGGAAGAAAATACACTGCTACCTAAAATGGCTACGGGCCTCATTCGGGACAGCCACAACCAATAAAAGAACATGTCAGCTAAGCCTCGTTAGCCTTTGGAACATCTTGTTGAAGGATGTTGTACTTTTCTAAAGCACTTGGTTTTAGAGAAACTGGTGGAAGAGGAACCCTTTGCTGGCTCTTAGAGACATCATAAGTTAGTATCCTGGGAGGTTGCTACAGTATATAGGGAGTGTGAGCTCATGTTTATCTCATTCGGTTTCCTTTTTCCTTAGGACTATAGTCTTCCACTTGTCCTCTCTTAAATTGCTTGATCTTAGCTTTGCCAGTGCTGATTTTCCTGAGCAGCAGTTCAACAGGACACTGGGAGTCAGTTATGGGTTTTCTTAACAGTTTGTTCATCTCCTTCTCATTGCAGATGATGAGATGCTGGTAGAGGAGGAGGACCTTGGGAAATCATTTTCCAAAGCAGCTTGACAATCTTAGCCATCAAGTTGGAGCCTGACGCAGGAAAAGTGAGACTTAGCATTTGCTCCAACTTGGCTTTCCATGACCCAATTGATCTGACTTCTGTCCTCTCTTGCAAGGGACAGAGACTTGGGCAGATGGATTTCTGGTTAACCTGGAATAGATGTTCTTTTGTTTGCTCTGCATCATGAAGCCACTTGAAAATTGGATGGTTATAGTCCTTTTTTGGAGTTCTGCTTTGCCACTGCATGTAACTGAAATGTAAAATTCAGAAGGTCTAAAAACATACTTTCACTCACTAAGCCAACTGGCAAACATCTTTTAGAATATGCTTCCCCAATACTACATATTGTATTTTATGCTAAGGCCCTGTTTAAATCCTAGCCTCACCCTTCAAGCAAAACGTTGCCTCAGTGCTTCCAAACACAGGATAATTTTAGAGGAGCTCCTAATGTTTCTGATAACTCAAAAATGGAAAGTAGAACAGTAAAGTGCAATATAATACTGAAATGCAGAAGAGAGAGTATTATTATACTATCTCGCAGGTTTCAATTCTGCTCAATTTATTCAAGCAAATTTTGGTTTCATTAGAAGTTCACACATGCTTAGGAAAAGGTGAGTTTGGCACCATGTATTCTGAAAAAGAACAGGAATGGATATAGCATTGTCCTTAAACATGGGAAAACTATGTTCTTGATTTTAAGAACATCTGGTTCTTCACATCATTGATTAGGAATCAGAACCTGCTGAGTGACAGCGTGCTGTCCATTCCAAATTTACTAACAACTATGCCATTCCTGCTGGCAGCAGTTGGACTTCTTGGTTAGAAACAAATGTTTTAAGTACAATTCTGAGTCATGAATTATCTTTTCTGAAGATTATTTTGTCATTTATTTAACAGGCATTTTCACAACAGCCTTGATTTAATGTCAAGTACTGGCAGAAAACTTGATACAGGAGAGAACAGGAAAACAAAGCTCTTAAGTGAATCTCTGAAATGTGAGGCCAGTGTAATGCCAGCAGTGCAGTAGCAGAGGTCTTATTTATTATGCTTTGATTTTTCAGAGGTGTGGAGTACCCAGTATCCTTGACTGAGTTCAGCCACCCAGAACTCATAAATCCCAGTTTAAGGAGCACAGTGCAGATCCAAAGAGGAAGCATTTCAGCTCATCGTCTGCTTTAAAAATTCTCTATTGATTGCTTCACCTTGAGACTGCTAAGTAAACAGAATGACCAAGAGGAACACTGTGTTTTCTGTATTAAAGGCTTTGATCACACAAAGGCATTTATTTTTCTTTGTGTGTGTGTGAGCGTGTGTGTGATTTTAAATAGCTTGTGAAAGCGCCAATTGAGAAGTGTGTGGATGAATACAAGTTGATATTGGGATGGGTTACCTCATAACCTATTGCTGAGGGCCAAAAAAGGCTTCTGGGCACCCACTTCAGCCTTCTTGGCAAGTACCAAGCACTAACATCCATATTATTTCCCCATGAATTGGTCTTACCTGATCACTAATCTTGCAGAACGCAACTGGCAAGGGAGAAGGAAAGAATAAGCATGTTATTTTTCCTCTGACACTGTTCACTATCCATCACTATGATCTGAGCACACAGGAGGAAGACTGGATATGAGTGCTAAGAACTGAGTGAAGGGCAAGTCTGTGCCCTTTCAGCAGTTGCTCATACTTAGGCTAGCAATTGTATCTCATGCTCGCTATCCTTTAATCCCACTCCCTGCTGTACATTCACATTCCTTGTTCAGGCAAACACACACAGGGAGCTGGTCCCTCAAAAAACATAAACAAAAACAAAACAAAAAAAACTTTTTTTGGCTTGTTGCCTGCTGGCTCAGCAATCTCAGCTGCATCCCTCCTTGATGACCCACATGTCAGTGCAACTAAAAGGTAAAAGCCAGGACTGCTCAAGCCCTGAATTAGACTGTAGTCCTTAAGAAATCTCCTTAGAAACCAGAAACTGGCTTACAGCTAAACTTAGCTGAATGCTGGCTGCCACTGCCCAAGACAGAGAAACTAGTGATTGCTGCATATTTCCTTCCCCACAGGGTGGTTGGAAATGTGGTGATGTTTTATCCCCATTCTAATCCTCACTCAATCCCTATCCTCCCTGCCCCTTTGCCACCAGTCCCAGTAATGCTGGATGTTACAGTGGGCAGGCAGATGAATGGGACAGTTAGCTGATCCCAAAGAAAAAAATTATTTCCATCCTTAAGCAAAGACTTATTTTGCTGAATCAACCAGCTGAACAAATACACCCCATACCCCTACCATCACCAGATCTCTAGAATGTAAGAGAAAATTGATGGGAAAATTAGGAGCGGAAAATAACCACTTCTTTTTACAATTAGATTAGCCTAGCCTTAAAATGGAAAGGTACAAATTCTGCCTTCTCCTGTAGTTTGTAAAGTGAATAGGAAGTGGGTGAAAAAAATCTGCCATTTTGGTTTCCAGAGATATTGAGGCAGTTACTGCATGGACTGCTAACAGAACTGATCTCTGTAAGGTTGATCCACTCAAACATTTAAAATCTTGTCAGGATTTTTCAATAGCTGGACCAACTAATAAACACAGCTCACTGTGGAACTGTGCCTAATCAGGCACAGTAGTTCTGTGAAATGTGAAACCTGCTCATATCAATTTAAGTTGTGCGACTGTCAAACATGTAGCTGCAGTCTGACTGCTCATCTTCATGCTGGTTTCCTAAATATCTGCAGCAGAATAAGTGTAAGGAGACAGTTTTACATTGCTCTAAGGTTGTTCAGCTTGTTGAATGAATAGTGGTCAAGGAGGCCAATGTGGTGGTCAAAAAGGCCAAAAGCTCCTGGCCTGCAATGGAAGTAGTGTGGCCATCAGGACCCGAGAAGTGATTGTCCCCCTCTGCATGGCGCTGCTGAGACCACATTTCAAGTACTGTGTTCAGTTCTGGGGCCACTCACTACAAGAAGGATACTGAGTTGCTGGAATGCATTCAGAGAAGAGGAATGAAGCTGGTGAATGGGCTAGACAGATGGAGTTATGAAAGGCATCTGAAGGAATTGGGGTTGCTCAGTCTGGAAAAAAAGAGAGACCTCATAAATCTCTACCACTACCTGAAAAGAGATTGCAGTCAGAGGGTGTCTGTGCCTGTTCTCAGGTAACAAGCAATAGAACATAAGGCAATGGCCTCGAGTTACACCACAGGAGGTTTAGATTGGATATTTCTTCAGTGAAGGAGTGGTGAGGCACTGGAACAGATTGACCAGGGAGGTGACAGTGTCACTTTCCTTAGAGATATTCCAGAGACTTGTGGATGCAGCAATTAGGAAAAAGATTTAGTGGTTGTCTTGATGGTGTTAGGTGATGGTTGGACAATCTTAAAGGTCTTTTCCAACCTAAATGATTACATGAAGATAATGGGTGGTGATCTGCTAGAAGGGAGTAAATGAGATGATTCTCACAACTTGCATTCTTGTATTTGTATGGTGCCAATAATAATGCTTACTATAAATGAGAAAAAGCCCAGAAGACAGCAGTAGAAGCAGAAGGATTCCCTTCATACTATGATCTCATGTTAGAGCAGAATGAGTATATTGGTAGCAGAAGGATTTCATTAGATTTTAAAAATACTGTAATGTTTCATGTAAAGTTGCATGAGAGAGGGAAGAGAGACTGTTTCAAGTCAGACTTATATGATACCTTGAATGTGGCACTGATATATAACCTCCACATTTAGTTCAAAGCTTCTACCTTTATCTTTATCATCAATTCTGTGCTAATCAACTTGCTTTTCCATCTTCTGCTCAGCAAAAGCCAACTCAAAGAAACTTTATTTTCTTAAAAGGAGAACCTCAGCAGCAGTAGAGGAGTATGTCAGTACTGGAGTTATTGTGATTACTTCCTGCTGGAAATACCAGATAACCTTTAAACATTGCACTTCAGTTATCAAAATCATCCCAATTAGACAGAACTGCTTAACAATTTGTACAACTCCTGTAAGAACAAGATGTGTGTGTTACAAGTTATAGCAATTTTATTATTACATGCACCAAAGTTTTTTGGTTTTTTTTTACAATTAATAATTGAACAATGACTTACACCTGTGGAGGCTTTTACAAATGCTCCTTAGGCAGAAATAAAATGTTTAAGAACATACACAAACACGGGAATTACCCTTCTGGGTTGGATCAGGGATCCTGACACACAACAGATACTCTGAGTGTATGTCAAATAGCCCAGAATATGGTCTTTCTTCCAGCTTCTCACAAACTTCAGACTGAAGCACCAGATGCACTTTTGCCTCTCACCATGTCCCTTCCAAGTTGAAAGAGCTTTTTGTCAGTCTCTTCTAGGCCCTGCACTGTTGGTTATTCATGTCACCAGAACAAAGAAGCTTGATAGGGGGTGTGGGTCTCTGTGGACTGTGGGACTTGTGTTCATTCCATCATCCACCAACATCATCCGGCAGAGCACCTCTGGGTAGCAACCGCTTGTCTTTTAGTTCTTGAAGGAGTGATGTCAGGGTTTCTGTTCTCTATCCTTAAACATCATTGTAACATCCATAGATTCTTAATTTTTCTCTTAAATTCATCACAGTTTTGTAGATGCTCAAATACCAATAATGAGCACCTAAGATGCTGTTATCATTGAGCTTTGTGATATATTCTCTGACTTGAAGACCAGTTAGTGGAATTCAAATGGGTAGCTACAGGCTGAAGGAATATATTTTTCCTTATCTGTTTTACTTAGACAAAGAGAGAACAAATAGCTTACTAGTGACCAGACAGAAGTCTGAGAAAGAGCTGAAAGATTAACATAGGCCTTTAACTCCTGATACAATATCTATTCTCTCTTTGTCCCGAATCAAACATATGGAGATTGCCAAGCAGTAAAAAAAGCTCTTAAATCGCTTTTCTTGTCTTCATCTATATTAACACTTAAGGAGAAGTGAGAATCTCTTAATCTACATTAAGATACGGATATTACATTGCACTTGACACAAATGCTCCTTGTCTATTTGGTGTCCACTAGAAACAATAATGTAAGGCTCCTGTAAAGGCAATCACACAGGTCACAGGCTATTCTCTTATAATTCTCTTTGCTAATTAATTTTGTCTTTTCAAAATCCGAGCATTTTAAATCAGCTTTCTAGAAAATAAAAGGTCATTCTACCCACTGTTTGTTTTTTGTTTTTTTTTGTTTTTTTTTTTTAATCTCTTTAAAGAAATAGTTTGAGACTATTCTATTTTGTGAATGCTGACAACTAGGGAGAAGAAAGTTTATTACTGAAGGAGATCTATGCCCTTTTAAAGTAATTCTGGGTTATTAAAAGTAAATATTAGAAGATTCAACCTTTTGCTATTGACCGATGTACTCCTTTCCCTTTCTGTCTTCAAATAAACCAGCTGATTCCAGTTCTGATTTTGTTATGTAGGGAGGGTGTGGGTACATTCAGCAAAGATACTCTTAAATCCACAACACTGGAAAAATGAAATCATCCTTTTTACAATCTCAGATCATGTTTACTGATCTCCTGATTGCTTTGTATAAAGTATTTTCTAATATTAGGATTGATGCCTATAAATACACAGGCAGTAAGACAGCAATCACCAAGGAGGGAGAAGAGCTATGAATAAATTTAGGTTTGAAATGTAGAACGTCTCTAATCATCAGAAGAATCCAGTTCTGGAACAGCTTTTCACTAGAAGTCATGTTGGAATGAACTCTTTTCAGTACAAAGATGACATCTGTGATTTCCAGCTCTGCCAATTTAATCAGAAGTCTGCAGCACAGCTTGGTGTCTTTCTTCCTTGTACTGAAAAAAAATGGATTTCTGCAGTCTGAGCAACCTACTGCCTATGAGGAAACATAGCTCCAGCTCTGTCTCAGGGATTAAAGGGAAAAAAGCTATATTCTGGATTGCCTACATAGGGAGTGAGCTCTTGCTGGGCTGTGCAGTTGTGCTAAATAACTTTTCTGAAAGCACCTATAGAAGTTTTGACATGATTACCTATCTGCTGGAGGGCACTGTCTGCGGAGCTGAGCCAGCAGAAAGGTTCGTACAGGTGTTTCTTCTTTGCTTCAGCAAAAAGGTCAGCCAAGATTATCTCAAAGCGCATCCACTGAGTTGTGTGGGAGCAGATCAGGGTGCTCACAGAGCCCATCCCATCAGCTGGGCTGCAGGGCCAGTGAAGTCTGAGAGAAATGGCCTTAACAGCTTCAGCCATTTCTGCCATGTCTGCAGTGATCACCTGAATCAGCAGCCACTGTCACATCTGATTATAATAACCACTTACTTCTACTGCAATCTGAGTGATGGGCTCTGCGTGGCAAAGACCTCTGAAATATAAAACTTGCATTATTTGTAGACAGCATGAAAACACTTTGGCATCAGATTTAAGCATTCTCAGCTGTATTCCCGTGGCACGCTGTGAAATTCCTGAAAGACAGAAGGAGAAATATCCAGCATACAGCAGCTGGGGTAAGATGAGGGAGGAAGAGGAGGAGAAGTAGGAGGACAAAGATGGCACTCATACTGGCATGCTGCCATATGGATTCAGTCATGAGGCTCTCACCATTTTAAGCTTCCTTTGGGACACAAAACTGGCAAAGGCTAAGATACATTTAACCAATCCTATTCATTTTAAGAGTGATCAATAGATACTTACAGGCACTCCCATGTGCTGAGTTATTACATCTGGTTTCCAGCAGTCAGTGACTTATGGACCTCCTAAAGCAGTTATTCTTCCTAAATCGGATGTTACATCCCTACTGCTGCATTTAACAGCTACAGATGGACTTTCACTCCATTGCCTGTCTGTTGTTTGACTTTTATTTTTTTTTAATCCACTTATACTTTTGACCTCTACAGCATCTCATGGCAGCGAGTCCCGCAATTTAATTACATGCTTAAATAAAGGACTGGCTTGCAGGTGTGTCTGCATGCCGCAGCTCTGTGCCCCTCGAAGGCCACTTGCCATTTTTGTACTCTGTCTGCAGAGTTACAGCCGACAGGGACACATACAGAAGCCAGAAATGGAAAAGATCTGCTGTCACAGTGCTAGCTCCAGCCTCATCAGAATGGGTTTTTTTGGTCGCAGCATGACATCAGCGTGCGTAGGATTTGCAGCCTGCCTCTGATGAGCCTGCAGGGAACAAAACTGAAATGACTCCTCCTGCCTCCAGGGTGTTTCTCCTCCACAAAGAAAAGGGCAGGAATCACGCTAGAGCTGCTTGCGCATCAACTTGGGCATCGTTGTTATTTTGTCCAGGCCTGTCATTTTCATGACAATTGTTCTTCTAGAGGTATTTCCTATTGTCTACACATGTTAGACGAATACCGTGTTTGCTCGCATACACGTCACAGAAATGATGTTTCACAATACACCTCAATCACATTCTGTGATTGCAATCTGCTTTCAGTACAGTAAGTTCCAGTACAAGAAACACACAGAACAACTGAAAGTTTGTCACAAATGGTCAGTCTAGAAGTAGAGCCCTGTTGTGGGTCATGAAGATAATAAACCAGAATGGTGAATTTCTAAGTATCACACAGGATTTTTTTCTCCCTGGTAATTATTTAATTGATAGAAGACTTCATGTTTTTCCCCCAAAAAAGTTTGTTTTCTGTTTCAAAGAACAGAGAAGCACCGTGTCACTGTGCTTTAGGTCACACTCATTGCAGCAGTCACATCTAAGATTGTATGAAATATGAAAATATGGATAAAGGAGGGATCCAGAATACACATAAACCACTGAAAGACAATTTGCTCTGGAACAAACCAAAAGAAATAAAGATCAGTTTGTTTATACAAAAACTCTCCTTTGGTAACCTACTGAGGGTTTTTGATAGCAAATAACACCACTGCTGATTTATGCATTACTTTTCTTTGTGGTAATCCAAAGTGATATGCAGATGATATATGGGATTATTTCATGCATCTCTAAAATGCAATCTCTTCCTAAGTAAAAAAATGTAAGTAAGTGTTCTCTGTCAACAATAATACACCATATACTAAATCAGCAGTGTAGGTTCTGGATCTCTGAGGTATAATTCCATTTATAGGCAGAATGCATGAGCTGTCTGCTTTCCTCTTTTAAGAAAATGAGGAGATATGAATGCTGAAGAAAATGCCTAACTCTACACTGGAAAACCTCCCTCCAAACCAAAACCATATTATCTGATTAAGACATCATTTATTCTACATTAGTTTTTCCATTTTTTTTTTCTCAGAGATAAATATATTACTTTTTTCCCTCTCAAAAAGAAGTTTTAATTCCTTCAGTCCTGTTAGCAGGTGAAAAGCTTTATTTCTCTTTTTTTTAATGAAAGTTTTAAGCCTTATGATTGTGAAGAAAAGATTAAAAGTCAGCAGCAAAGGTTCAATAATTGTAAATCAAATCACACCTGTGAATCTCATATTTCTTTTCAAATTATCTGATGCCTGGGCAGTAATACCACAGAATCACAGAATGGTTTAGGTTGGAAGGGACCTTTAAGATCAGCTAGTTCCAACCCCCTGCTATAGGCAGGGACACCTCCCTCTAGACCAGGTTACTCACAGCTCCATCCAGCCTGGCCTTGAACTCCTCAAGGGAGGGGGCTTCCACAGCTTCTCTGGGCAACCTGTCCCCGTGTTTCACCACACTCATAGTAAAGAATTTCTTTCTAATATCTCATCTAAATCTACCCTCTTTCAGTATAAGGCCATTTCCCCTTGTTCCCTTATAAAAAGTCCCTCCCCAGCTTTCCTGTAGGCCACCTCCAGGTACTGGAAGGCTGCTATAACGGCCCGCCAGAGCCTTCCCGTCTCCAGGCTGAAAAGCCCCCGCTCTCTCAGCCTGTCCCTATAGGGGAGGTGCTCCAGCCCTCTTGCCATCTTCATGGCCCTCCTTCTGACCTACTGCAACAGCTCCATGTCTTTCTTGTGCTGGAGGCCCTAGAGTCACGCTTCTCTTGATGAAATCCAAGATACATTTGGCTTTCTGGGCTGCAAGCACACATTACCACCTCATGTTGAGTCTTTCATCAACCAACACCCCCAAATCCTTTTCTTCAGGGCTGTTCTCAAGCCATTCTCCGCTCAACCTGTGCTTGTACTTGGATTGCTCTGACCCAGATGTGGGGCCTTGCACTTGTTGAACTTCATGAGGTTCGCATGAGCCCACCTCTCAGACTTGTCCAGGTCCCTCTGGATGGCAGAGGGATGTGATTCTTGGAAACTGAGGCGAAAGACCATTGTATGCTTGGGTCTGATAATATTGTAGTTACTACCTCTTTATAGTTATTTGATTTAATATCTTAGAGTGCATTATAGCCTTGACTCTGCGTTCCAAGATAATCACAACAAATCTCATTTGGATTGAAGGACTTCAGATGACTGGGAACAGTCAGTGGCAACAATAACAAGGAAACAAAGGTTTTACAACAGGCAAAACTTGTAAAACTCAGTAACCTGCACAATTTTACCCTTGTAGACTTGAAATGCTTTATTCAGTTTCATGAGCATATAATATACTATTACTAGGTTTTAAGGCAGGGGTGGGTTTATAGTATCTGAGGAAGCCCATTGCAGGGTAAGAACAAATTGCCAGTCTGTACTTAGCAGAATGCAAAACTGGCATAATTTGATTCAGGGCTGTTGTGTAAAGCAGCTTAGCTCCATCAGTCCAGATCCTAAAGCGCATCTTAGGTTTCTGTTACAACTTTTAATCAAGTATCTAATTTACGGGGCTGATGCAGGCCTTCTGGAGTGAATATCTAGGTAATTCCCCTGGCAAGCACATAGCGTCTGCAAAACAAACAGCTCCACAGTACTTGGGGAACAAATGGCTTCTTATGAGCCATCAGCATCACTCTGTATATTTTGGAAGTCTGTTCAAATGCTGCTCCTCTCCATTCCCACTGAGAATACAAACTCTCATAGCTCTGGCTGGTCTAAGTAGTCAATATTCCCATTTGATATTGATTGGATGCTCGGTATTAACTTCCAGCACCATTCTATTCCAGGTGTTCGTGCACTACAAAAGGTTTTCGTTTCCAAGCAAATTTTCTGTGATGGTAATTATCCCTCCTGCACTGTAATTCAAGCCTGAAAGTTGATTTATTCCCCATGTGTCCTTTGTACAACTAAACGTGTAGTTGTTGCAACAGACTTACTTCTGACAAAGCTGATCTAAACACTTGCAGAAATGTCTCCTTGCCTTTGCAGTTATGAGTCCAATTAATCAGTCCTCGTTTTCACTGGTTTACCGATCTACCATGGCTTTCATCTATTAAGAAGGTGGGAGAAGGGGTAGTAGTATGGGTAGCTGGTGCCCCAGCTGGGGCAGGGGTTACCTTACAGTTTTTTAGTGACAGGTGCTATTGATGCCTCACTTCACAAGTATTTTAGTATGCATTGAAAGTTGGAAGTGGCAGTGGGTCAGAAAATCACAAACAGGTTTGGGTAGTGATTGTGATATGACTCTGAAACCCCCTGGAATCAGCTCCGTACTGCTATTTCATTCTGACTTGTTTCAGATGGCACATTTAAAATAAGATTATCTCATCTGTCTTGGCACATATCATGTCATTTTGCACATAATTTGCTACCTAAAGAACAGCTTCTTCTCCCTTTGTTCATCATATTCTGAGAACCATAACTACAAGAAAAATCTAAAAATTCATTTAAAAATGTGTAATACTGGCTACTGTTCTGTTAGTACTGATTCCTTTAACGTCTCCCTTCTTTGCATGTATTCTACCATAACTTGTTGTTTTTGAAAGGTTCCTCTCACACCATCCAACGCTCTCTGGCAGAAGGCATTGTTGTGGTGGCATTTATTTTCAGACTTCTCTGAGGCACAAGAAGTTTTTGGGCCCAAGGAAGCATGTGCCCCATTCAAGAGTCAAACCCCGACCACGTGTCCATTGATATACAAGTTGCAGTTCTGTTTTAAGATACCCAAGGAATATATTTATCAAATATAAAACAAAACTTCTTGCTTTTCTGAGAGGGCACTGTGACTGGACGGAAACCATGGTAACAAGGGTGGCATCTGCTTCTTCTTCAGTGATAAAAATGCACAGATTGGGCTTTGAGCTTAGCAATAAAACCAAACCAATGAAGTTTTCAAGTAGCCTTGCAGCAAAGCTGCCTTCCTTGTCCCAGGAAGGACACGTGCCCAGTCTTCACACTTTGACATTCACTGATCCATCTTTTAGGCGTGCAACAAACAGCACAAAATGTACTTCATACAAAGGAAAACAATTTATTCTCACAGCCATTGCTTTGAAAGAACACATAACTCAAACCTTCTTCCCTGTAGAGCTATTATGAAGTATGACTCACCCTTGGCCAACGTGTTGGATGTTCACTTTAATTAGAATATGTGCATTTAAAAATTGTTGTAAACACTTGCTGTTGGTAGCAAATTATTCCCTGGTATACAGTGGAAAACAGAAGCAATTTTAATACATTTAATACAATAAGCTGTACATTTCAAGTCATGTTAGGACAACACGTTGACAAAAATTAATTAGGGAAATTTGACTAATTAGCATACATTGGCTGCCATACAAATCATGTTGGCATGAAAAATGGGAATAATGCAAATTGTACTCTACAGTGATGATTAAATATTTTCTAAACACTGAACAGTATTATACAAATCCTTGATATCTATCTGGCATGGCAACTTTGAAGAAGGATGCAATTTATTTGCGATGAGTGACAAGAGATAAAACACTGGTGCTTTCCAGCTGCTGATGGTGCACATTAAATAGGCTGACTTTTATTTTGCATACAGAAGAAATGACTTCATGCTGACCTGGGATCCAGCTGACTCACATGGCAGAATTAGCAGCAGTAAGTGAACCAGAGGATGCCACACTCTTGAACACTGCAATGTGAAAGGTGCAAAAGAAAACATCTTTCCAACTTGCACACTTGAGCACTTTGCACACTATGCAAGCCTAGACTGTTCCCAAGAGCTAAGCTATCGCATGAATAGTAGAATGATAGCATTATTTGCCTGTGTATTTGTATTTCTCTTGTGTAGAAATGCAACACATTTGTCTATAAGTAAAAAAGACTTTTTCTCAGTTCAAGGTTCACTCATTTAATGGCTTAGGATGTAGTGTCAGAGATTTTGTAATGTAACATAATATTGTATTATCGTGTGTAAAAAGGAAATCTCTAAAGTGTTAGACTAATTGAATATATTACAATCATTTAAAAGTGTTCTCACATGGTAAGATCAATAGCACAAGACTAGAGCATTATCATGGCTTTAAGTACTCACAGAGTGCCATTTCACACTTCCATAGAAGAGTATTTCAATGCTTTTTATCCCTCAGAGGGAAAAAAAAATGAACGTTAACTGAAATAGCCTTATTTCTGAGAAATTTACTGGAGTCTCAGAGCTAATCTTAAGGCCAGACTGCTCATATTTTCAATCCCATGAGTCATTTCAGTCAGTGGGAAACTGATCATTTATGTACATAAATATTCACACACATAATCCATGGGACCTGAGAGTCTACCCTGTTCCATTCACTAAGAGCAGTCGTACCCCTGCAACTGGAGCACAAGGCTTCCCATTTTACCATCCTCTTGTAGTGAGGTTTTTGAGTTTTCTTTACTACCAACCTGAACTTCAGGTGAGCACCTACCATGGAGACAAATGTGCACATGGCACTGAGCCACTAGAGAGTCTTCTTAGAACACAGAGAGCATCAAACTGAAGGATGGGAGATTCCCTTTAAACAACAGGCAGCACTTCTGTGCTCTGTGTGTGACAGAGCACTGGTACAGACTGCCCAGAGAGCCTGTGGGGTCTCCTCCTTGAACATCTTCAGAAGCTGCCTGGCCATGACCCTGGACACACTGCTCTGGGTGTCCCTGCTTGAGCAGGGGTTGGGCCAGGTAAACTTAGAGGTCCCTTCTCACTCCAGACATTCTGGGGTTCCTGGACTGATTTAAGAGATATAATTCAAACAATGTGATGTGTGTTGCTATGGCATTGCTTTTCAAAAATGGAGACATCAGGCTTCACACTCAGATTTTTCCATATATCTGATGCAGGCTTGAAGCATAAAGAAATTACATGCAAGTTTTTGCGGAGTATCTGTAAAAACATAGGAGATGTGAAAGCAAAATATCAAATTACTCAGTGTATCAATACAATATCATCAAAATGCAGAATCAAAGCAACATGAATTCTGAAGCTAATCTGTAACATGCTTGCTCCCAACAATTTCTTATAGTTTGAGGCATTTGAAACTAAGCAATGACTAAAAACCTTTAATGTGAGCAGTAAGTGGGAGCAATTCCTTTCATAAATTGCTCTCTCTGACTGTACTATGGGTTCCGTAACCTTATTATCAGAAAACATTACTACAGAGAAATTGCTAGGTGAAGAGGAGAGGTTGTGAGTTTACATGCAATTATTCTACGCTACTATTTATTAAAGAAAGCAATGTTATTTTGTTCAGATTTTCACTCATTTATCCCTGTTCTCCCACCCAGAAGCCTGGGCTTGTGCTTCTCAGAGATCACTGCATTTCCTGATGCAGAGAAAAAGCACAAGAGATCAGGAAAAAGAATAACGTTATTGCAATTGTGGGACTAATCCTCACGTTGCATATTTGCATTCTGTTGAATGATCCTTTTGTCTTCTAAGTTGTATTTCACCTTCCTCTCCTCTCACAGGTGTAGTAAAAAAGTGAGATCCAGGAAGAAGCAGGAATAAGAAGAATGATATTCCAAGTGGAGGAGTAAAGCAGAGGTGAACAGAATCAAGTTTCTCTTCTCAGAATTTTTAATGTTGGCAGGAGCATCGGAAATGCGAAATCACCCTTCCCAGCAGCTCACAGCAGAACAACAGGTAAGTCACAATAGGGCAAATTTTGCCCCAACAGAAGGAAACCATTTTCCCCATCCTTAGGGGCTGGAAGGGGTTGCCCAAGTTGCGCAGTTTTCAGCTGTGGGAGCATCCAGAGCTTGACTGCACACAATACATTATTTCCTTGCAATTTAAATAAATTAGGCTGCAATTCTATGGATTCAAGCCTGCTTACAACATAGCACCCAACTTTTTGATGTAGCAAATGATCTGTCTCTTTTCCATATGAGATGCTGAGTTCTCCTTTCATTAATTCCTCAACACCATAATGATTAGGTCCCAGATACCTAGCTAGCTACTGATACTTGACTTCCACAGAGGTTGCTCAGCCCCTATTAAAGCTATGTCATCCTGCTCCTGCATGTCAGTAAGAATCCAGCACTCATTATTCCAGTACAACTGTCACTGTATAACCTTATCAAAGGACAAGCTCTGAGAGAGCTGCAGGAATTACAGATGCTGCCAACGGTCTGCAATTTTATAGGTAAAATAAATATAACCTCTCTAAAATTGAAATGTGGAAAAGGCAAAATATGCATACATTAAAAAGATTGTGCCTATGAAAATTCAGTATTAATTTCTTATATTCCTTTTTTATTTCTTCTCTGCTGCTGGGTGATGTCAGACAATATTATTCCTAATGGTAAATCAGAGAAAAAATGTAACAGAAAGAAATGTAACAGAAAGGAAGCCACCTGCACTTAAGATGGATTTGGCTTTTAGAAAGTTTTATCTGGGGGAAAGGGGTTTTTTATAAGGATCCAGTAACAAAACCATCAAGCCGTATCTCTTATCAAGTCTGGAACTCCATTCCTGCTTGGCAAATGTAGAGCAGTGATGCAACAGATAAGCTGTTTTCTCATCTTTAAGACACATTTTTTTTTTTTTAGCTGAATCTTCAGATACCACTCTGCAACCATAGAAACGGTTTGACCAATTGGAACAAACCCTGCATTTTTATCTCTTCAGTAATCACTTTTCCTTATCACAGAAATAACTTGAAGCCAGCAGTGTGTGAAGTTAGTTCTGACTCAAGTTGCTGTGGACTTGAAACAAAGCTTTGATCAAGACTGCATGTGTGCAATGTATCCGTGTCCTTCACAGGCAGGAAAAAGCAAATCAAAATCCTTCACAGTGTTCTTCAGCCTGGCACTGTTTGTCTGCTGGTTTTCCTCCTCATTCTGAGAAGCCCTTATGATATGCGCAGGGGAAGGCAAAGAAGATGCTGTTGTTTCAATAAGGATAAAATATTTTAACAAAGGCCTTTCATATTTTGTTAAAAATGATTTTATTATTTTTTTAAAGGGAAATTGCCACAGAGAGGTTAAGTTCAAGGCACAAAGGAACAACAGCATGTCAAAAGATTTATGTAATTTATTTATATTAATATCATATTCTGCATTTAACTAGATTTAACTAGACTTTCATTTTCAGAAGTAGCTACTGGCTAACACAATGGGATTGGCTCATATATCTGAAAAGTATTATTTCAGGTTGCAGCAATCTTAATGGGATTTGAGTAGTATGGCTCACACTCAGCTCAGGCCTTTGTCCTTGATTGAGAATTAATTGCATATCTTGCAAGAACTGAATGTTGTAGGGTAAAGCACAATGCTGAAGCAAGGGGTGAATTCTATAACAAGGTCCAAAGCAGCAGAATTGCAGAAAATTTTGAGTTTAAAACCCAACAAGGGTTTTCCTATAATGCTCTGTCAGTAAAACTATGCTTTGCCCTTTGGGTCTCTCAGAAACACTGCTCTTTCACTACTTTTTTAAGGCCAGAGAATTATTTATGTTATTGAACCTATGCATTACAAACAGATATTTGTCATTGGTGAAAACAAGCGACTTGCTTTTAGATGCATCTCATCAGCTTTTAATCACAACCTGTGGCCATGGTAAGATTCAAATAACCTTTATTAAAAATGTACAAAATAGTGCATTGTTTCCAAAAAGGTTAAGAAACTGATTAAATTCCAATCACAGGAAAAACAGCTCCGGTTTAATATTAAAGTATTGCATGTGCAGTAGTGAGTTGATAGAATTTAGCTTTACGTGACAACAACTGCGAATTTGTTCCCACACAGGAAATCTTTAACAGGTCACAGCTAATTGAGGAAGGCAGGATACAGTACGAATTTTACACCCAGTTTCTACCCCTGTAGAGGAGCAAAAGCAATCAAGTGGCATTATTTCTTCTTGAAGACATCTTCAGTAGTCTGCTTTGCTTTGATTCACTGCTATTCAATGCACTTGCTTTCTGTTTATTCCAGTTTCACTGTAGCTTTAGGTACACAGTAAATGAGCCTCACTCACCGTACAGTTAATTACAGATCTGTGACACAGGGCTAGAGACTTGCCAGATGGCACCCAGCAACAAATTAGCAGGGAGAGTGGGAGGACAGGATCATGGCAAGGGAGTGAAGGGAGTGAATGGTAGCAGCGAGGTTGGGATGGTATCAGTAGTCCTGGCATTTGTTTCTGAGACTGACTAGAACAACAACAAAATATTTCCCATTGTATGGCAAGGTGAAGGATATCATTGAACAAAATATTTTGCGTTCAACTGTTCTTAGCAATAAATGGCAGCTGGTGTCAAACATAAAAATATTTTATTAGACTATAAAAATAGGTTTAAGACTTTTCCTGTCCCAAATCAAAGAACCCAATTTTAGTAACTTTTCCCCCCTGTGGACGCGGCTGGTAATAGAAGTAACATGAATGTATGTTTGATCCAACCAAAAGATAGCAGCTGATGCAGACAAGAGTAAAAGATTGCTTTTCAGTTCGAAATATATCAGCTCGAACCCGCTTCACCTCTTCAGAAGGAGAGAGCTCATGGCCCAGCCCATGGCGTACATCCATGTTTCTGCTTACAAAAGCCTGCGGCAGGAATAAGGCTGGCTAGCACCAGCAGCATCAATGGACTGTTGTATTGGGCAACCCCACTCACAGGTATGGCTGCTCCAGTACACCAGTGCACCTAGCCACAGGGCTTCCTATAAATGCCTTGCATGCCTATAGGAGCTGGCTACTCTACTACAGCTCCCTTTCAATTTCTTCTAACACAGCACTGCCATACTTTGTCCAAAGGCCAAAAAACATGGATGGACCTACTGTACCCTCTCACAGCACCCTGTCCTGATGTGGGCTAAATAGCTCGTTGTCACCTTCTAGGGGGCTGTTCTCTCCATTGTAAAAGCTTTCTCTGGAAGCCCTCAACAGAAAACATTTTGCACTGATAATAAGGTAGCAGTACCTATCTACACCATGGAAGCTTACAGAATTAACTAGCTTCATAGATTACTCATATGTATTCAGTAACGAGGCACCAATGCAGTGGTTTGATCATTAATAGCATGTCGGTCAGCACAGACCTCCTTTGCCCTTCCAGTCTCAAGTATCAGAAGCCATTTGCATCTGAAGGCTGCCTGCTCTGAGCAGATCCCTATAGCTGTTCCTGTTGAATTCAACACCACTGCCACGTGACAACCAGAAAACTCTTGTTCATAAAGCATTCTAATACAGAACTGTGAAACCTGAAGCTTCCTGGAATATCAAACAAGTACAATCTTATGTGGAATAAAACAAGGCCCTTTTGAACAAAGGCACCCTTTTAAACTTCAGAAGTTTCAATCCTGTGTTACAACTACTTGAGGTTTTACCCCATTTTCCAACACAGAAATAAGGTACTCTTTAAGCTTAGTATGTTTATCTAACTTATGAGTATCGTTTTCTTTCCTTCTTGGGTAAAGTTAGGTTGCTTGAAAGACAAGTTAGTTGAATATGCTGGGAAACTACAGTAAGAAGGTTTTTACTGAAGTTCCCTCTCACTGAACTGCACAGAAAGCGGAGTTAAACCTCTTTCCTGCCTTGCAACTCTGAGCCTGCTATCTCAGCATCAAACTGCAAGAACCTGGCCACTATTAACACAAAGAAAGGCAGCACAAGATCTATTTTAGTTTAAAATACCTCAAAGGAGAAATGTTGAAGATTTATGAAAAGCTACATCCCTTTTGAAAGTCTGTCACAAGTTCTCCAGAACAAAACATTTGCTCAGTCCTCTCATCTTTACCTCAGATATGCTACTCTTGGAAGGCAAGATACCACTCTGCTGAAACAAAGCAGGTCATTGATAGTGTGATAGCAGAACATAAGCAACACCTGCCTGTGAGTTAGTAAAAAGCAATAGAAACTGGCAGAGCAGGCTGGCTGGAGAAGACTGGGAATACAAGCTTACAGAACGAAGAGAAAGAAAGGGATGCACTCAAGTGAGAACGTCCCAGAAAACACGGGTAAGTGAGCAAACAGACTCCCCCTAGAGACATCTCAGAGCAAATTCAAGTGTGGAAGCCAGAATAGCTGCTGGAACATTGCTACAGAACAACGTAAATCGTTCTTTACTGAATTTAGGAATTCTACAAATAAAGTATCTGTACCAAATGTAATTCCACAGCTCTTCTTTCTGATTTCCACCTTAAATAATACAATGGGATGTACAGTACTGGAAAATGGTGTTTCTGTTACAGCACAGAAGGGTGTTTTGTGGAAAACAAATTATAATGTGGTTCATAGCTCAGAAGTATCATGTGCTAAACTTCTTCCTTGTCTACACACACCCAAGCAGTCAGATTATCAAGGCTACAGCCCAGTTATCTCTCCAGTATAACATCCTTCACTAACAACTAAAGGATGCTGTCTGTGCTGAGTGTGGTAGCATGAGGAAAACTTGGTTATCAGTGAACACACTGATCTAAGCTTGTACTTGGATAAATCCGAGAAGGCCTCAATGGGGGAAAAAGGGTTATTACAACAGCACAGGTAGACATTTACGAAAGATCTACTAGTGGGTCCAATCAGTAGATACAATTGCATTTAACAGCTGCCTACTACATGAACCATTACTTTCCATACAGCAAGAGGCTGCTGCAGAGGACTGCCATGATACTAGATTTTCACTCTACAAAGTCAGTGACTGATGGAGAGTACCTGGGGAGGTACAGATAGTTCAGCAAAATCAGAATGGAGCGGAAGAAGGGTCACACATTGGGCACTAGAAAGAAGCTTTCTTGCTGCTCACCTTTATATTTTGACACAGCTGAACATCCCGAGCCTTTTTGTGGCTAACACTCTATAAAGAGTATAAGTATTATTTAACTTTCATACAGTAGAAATACAGCTGCTTTAGCATACACATGCCTTGAGAGCAAGTCCTTGCAACATGAATGACAAAGCTAATACACACAGAGCACTGATTTTGCTGGAGGCCAGGAAGTCCCTGTTAAGAAAGGAAACCTGTTTGGGTTTTATTGTTGTTGTTGTTTGTTTAAGTTAAATTTCTATATAGAACTTACACATTTTAACTGAATGGAAAGCACTTGAATGCAACAATCGGAAACCTGTGACAGGCTCTCACACAACTTAGTTGTTAAAATCTGTTTTACAAACTCCGTCCTGCAATTACCACGTTGAACTGAAGCCATCACATGCAGAATGGAATTGCCTGAATGCATCTTTTTGGTATGAGACAGCACTCTTGCTGGATAACACGTTAGCAGCACTTTTCAGACACTGCATATACTCAGGAATATAATTAAGACACACACAAGATCACACAAGTTTTGTGTAAATATTATGTCGGTTTTATAGCTTTTCTTGTTTCTTTAGGAAACTCTTGAAAGGTAAAAGGAATAAAGAATTCCAGAAGAGAGTTGACTTCATTCAGTTCCAGACTGTATTCTGCTGCTATTTTCTCCGCAGTCCATATCTGAGGATGAAGTTTATGATTATTAAGAAGCATCAGAGCCTCCACGATGGAAATTTTGCCTTTGGGAACTTTCTTAACATCCAGCTCTTCAAATTGGCCTAGCTTTGTCAATCTCTTTTCCACCTGTTTACGTGGAAGATGTTCACCACCTCCATCTTTTACCTAGTTGTGGGAAGAAAAACAAGAAGAGATTAACAGCAGTTCTATTTGCTATGCATACTGTAACAGCTAAACTATTTCCCATTAGTTTATCCCATTTTCACAGCAATATTGCAGTGAAAATATAAAAGTGAAATATGGCAGTTTACCCACTCTCGCTTCTTAATATCAAAGATATGACAGCCAGTTGTTGCACAGCAACTCCATACAGAGGGCCAAATCCCTATCCGCATCATGAAAAGCTACAATCCAGTACAGTCAAAGTGCTGTACAAACTCAGCAGCCCTTCACAGAAGCCATTTGGAGGCCAAATGTAAACGCAGATGACCTAGTATTTAGGACTAGGGGTAATGGGATGAAAGTACAGCATAGGAAGTTCCGCACGAATGTGCGGAAGAACTTCTTTACAGTGAGGGCGACGGAGCACTGGAACAGGCTGCCCAGGGAGGTGGTGGAGTCTCCTTCTCTGGAGATATTCAAGACCCGCCTGGACGCCTTCCTGTGTGACGTGGTGTAGGGAGCCTGCTTTGGCAGGGGGGTTGGACTCGATGATCTCTAGAGGTCCCTTCCAACCCCTACAATTTTGTGATTCTGTGAATATTTGATATTGACTCATATCAGTGGGGAGGGGAAGGGGAAAAAAATGCACTGACAACTGGTATCCTTCTTATGATACCACTGTAAATCTTTTTTGTTCTCCTCCCTTTTCATTTTCAGATTTCAGTTTTGCAACTAGAAGGTATCACCTCTTTTGCTCTGTCACAAGAACAAGCTCTGCAGGACATAGAGAAACTATTTAGCATCATCATGTGCAATTTAATTCTCTAGACCACTGCAGGACTCAGACAAAGAACATCTCTTCTTTCAAGTCCTTTTACATTTCCATTTCTAAATCATTTCCAAACATGCTCTACCTTTCCCGCATTGCTTCTTATTAATATTTCAGTAATGAGTGACACTACAAAAAAAGAAACAATGGAAATCTCAACAAAAGGTACTTTTAAAGGAAAGTGTCTGCAGCTGCTGTATTAACCCAAAGCTAAGAAAACATATGTGGATGCTACAGCATCTGTGACTGCCTGTTTCTACATTACACAGAATGTCTGGCAATGCTACCTACTTCTCCCTTAAGTTCCTGCTAGAATTATACTCAGATGATGAACAACTTTTCAAGCCTTAATAAAATGACCAATCTCCAGGTATCTGTCACTAAAGGACTGAAATCTGATACTTTTTCATGTAACAAAGACATACCAAACATGTATACACTCTGCACAAAGTATTCAGAGGGAGGAAGTGTTCGGAAAAACATCAGGACAAGAAGGAAGCTTTTAGAAAGAAGCTTTTGCTCACAAGTGTCACTGCTAACACATTAACTGTGCTTTTCCTAACAACTTTAGGCACACACCACAAGTGCAAGCCTCATGTGCAGCTGTCTTGCAGAAGGCTGCCCAGGGAGGTGGTGGAGTCTCCTTCTCTGGAGATATTTAAGACCCGCCTGGACGCCTACCTGTGTGACGTGGTGTAGGGAACCTGCTTTGGCATGGGGGTTGGACTTGATGATCTCTAGAGGTCCCTTCCAACCCCTACAATTCTGTGATTCTGTGAAGGCACAAGAGGCGGCACTGAGATTTGTTCCACTTGTGGCTTTCCCTGAAACCACTCCTGACATGCTTACAAATTGAAAGCGTTTAAAGATATTGCTGCAATGCTGTTTTTTTGCTGATGTCGATGACCTGGTTTTTGGGTGCTGCTGTTTGGATCCAGGACTTGGACTTGTTGATCCTTACGGGTCCTTTCCTGTTTAGGATATTCTATGATTCTATATAGCAATTAGACTTTCACCTAGAATCCTAACCTCTATTATGAAAATTAAGGACAAGGGGTTACTTGGAAGCTTCAAGGAAGAGTCTTTTAAGATCCTCTAGTCTTAAATAGATGGTACTGTGGATGTGGCAAATCAGAAATAGTTCAAAATACTTAGAAATTTTATTGTTTGATGAGTATTAAACTTCTAAAAGAAGGTGCTAAAATAGAATGGTCCAATAGTAAAACAGGTAAAAAAGTGGAAGAAGGTGGAGAAAAGGAGACTATACATCAGCCTGCTTGTTACCGGATGGGGTATGCTTATGTCAAAGACTGCAGTGTTGGTGGTGAGCAACCTGATGGCCAAACACAGCCCACAAGGCTGGAGAAGAATAAACAAACCCAGGCATTGCCTGAGCCACATAAAGAAAAAACTCTGTGTGAGATGTTATTAACATCAGAAATCTTTAATGCCTTTGTTATCTACCACATCCATGCCTCAGCATCTGTCCCAACTTTCTTTCTTTTAAGAGCCGTATGGGATATCTCTGGCAAACACTGTCTTTCAGAGGGGTTGGTCAACTGCCCTACTGCATTTGAGGGAGCAAAAATGGGAACTTAAGCAAAGAACAAAAGATCACTGTGATGTTAAAAAGGGAGGACTGTAAATGTATAGGTTGCACAACCACAATCTATGCCACTGGTGCATAACTGAGCACTAAAACATCACTTTTATCTACCAACAGCAGAGCTTCTAAGCACTAACAGAGCATTACTCTTTAAAAAGAAAAATGCCTTAGAGTTTGTATTGGGTTTGCAAACAGAGCGGATGCCCATATGTCTCCTACAGAGAGCGGCACTCACCTGTGTTGGCGGGTCTCTGGACTCCACATAAACATCTTTCAACAAGGTGAGGAGCCTGTCGTCCTTCTTATAGATTTCCTGCTGTATCTCAGGATGGTCTGAAGACAAAAGGTGCAAAGGGTGGGAAAAAAACCCAAAAAACATCAAAAACAGACGAGCCCCCGCCCACTACCCGCCGTTTGCCCAGGGAGGTTGTGGATGCCCCGTCCTTGGAGGTGTTCAAGGCCAGGTTGGACGGGGCCCTGGGCAACCTGATCTAGTAAATGTGTATGTTTGGTGGCCCTGCCAGGCAGGGGGGTTGGAACTACATGATCCCTGAGGTCCCTTCCAACCCGGGTCATTCTGTGACCCTGTGTGTGATTCTGTTACCCGCAGTACCACACACACAGCGCCGCGTCCCGTAACAACCTTCCTCCCGCCGGCCCCGCCCAACGCCGCCGGCCGCGCTCCCGGCGAGCCCCGCGCGTCGCCCCGCTCAATGTCACCGGCCCCGCGCCGCCTCAGCCCCGATGAGGCCGGCCCTCACCGCTCAGCGCGTCGAAGCGGCTGGTGGGGTGTCGCGGCGCCGGGGTGGGCTTCTCCTTGCTGATCTCGCGGCGGGCCCGGCTCTCCACGTTGAACGTCCGGAACACGCGCGCCAACCTCCCGCCCATCGCCGCTGCCGCGTCCCGCGCTGCGCCTGCGCTGAGGGGCAGCACGCATGCGCAGAGCGCTGGCGCGACGCTGGGGCGGGGTGAGGTGGCAGTGAGGGCGGCAGGTGAGACCGGACTGGGACTTGGTGCCGGCACTGACTGCTAACAGATAAACGCACTAAGACCCGGTATCCATTGGTGTGCCCCGGTGGCGCAGTGGTAGGAATGCCGCGTTGCAACACCGGAGGGCCCGGGTTCGAATCCCCCTGTGGCGCAAGTGGTCGAAGTGCCGCTCTGCTACACAGGGCTCGAATCCCGGGGGTTGGACTCGATGATCTCTAAGGTCCCTTCCAACCCGCACGAGACTATTACCTATTTGACAGCTCTTTGTGGTACCGTTTTCTCTGTTGCTGTCTGGGTGCCTCCGGGCGCTTGGCCCTGCCGCCAAGTCGGCTAAGGGCAGCCCTTAAGGTTGGCCCTTGTTCGCCGTGTGGCTGCGGGGCCGCCTCCTCCGGGGCCAAAGGCTTCGGCTGCGTGTGTGAGTGACAGCCAAGACCGGCTGGTCCCTACCGGGGAGCGTCCTGCAGGTGGCAGGATCGGCCCGAGTTTCCTGCACGCAGCCTCAGTAACATCAGAGCTACAAAGCTGGTGAGGGGTCTGCAGCACAGGCCTTATGAGGAGCGGCTGAGGGAGCTGGGATTGTTCAGCGTGGAGAAGAGGAGGCTCAGGGGAGACCTTATTGCTCTATATAACTTCCTGAAGGGAGGTTGTAGTCAGCTGGGGGTTGGCCTCTTCTCTTGTGACATTAGTGACGGAACTAGAGGGAATGGTTTTAAGCTGTGCCAGGGGAGATTCAGACTGGACATTAGGAAGTATTACTTCTCGGAAAGGGTAGTCAGGCATTGGGACGCACTGCCCAGGGAGGTGGTGGAGTCACCGACCATGGGAGTGTTCAAGAAACATTTGGATGTTGTGTTGAGGAATATGATTTAGCTGGGAAGTATTGGTAATGGTTGGACTAGATGATCTTCTAGGTCTTTTTCAACCTTGATAATTCTGTGATTCTGTGACTTTGTATCTATTTTCTAATCGTATTCACTTGATTTACAAGCACGGTTATATTTGATACAAATAGAGTTAGTCCTCGGAAGGGAATGTAGATTGGGTAGGTGAACGTTGTCCGCATCAAAAAACTGTATTTCGGAATTCACAGGCTTCAAAGATTATAGAATCATAGAATAGTTTGGGTTGGAAGTGACATTAAAGCCCATCTAATTCCAACCCTCTGCTTTGGGGAGGGCTGTCCCCACCCCCTCCCCAGCTCAGGCTGCCCAGAGCCCATCCAACCTGGCACTGAACACCACAGACAGGGCACCACAGCTTCTCTGGTCCCTCACTGTAAAAATGTTATTCTAACATCTAACCTACATTTCCTCATTTAGTTTACAGTTATTCTGCCTTTTCTTATTGCTATCAGACTATGTTAACATTAAGCCAGGGCCCCCTCCTGTTTATGAGCTCCCTTTAAGTACTGGAAGGCCATCACGAGATCTCTCCAGAGCCTTCTCCAAGCTAAACAAACTCAACTCCCTGGCCCTTTCTCTATAGGAAAGGTTCTCCAGCCCTCTGATTGCTTCTGGCACTCCTCTGGACCTGCTTCAGCAGGTCGGGCAAATAATGGTAATGTGGAAGTATCTATGGATGCTGCTTCTCTTAATCTGTCCTTAATATGCGTATTATGGTTTGGTAGTGGAGGGCTGCAGGGATGGGCTCTGTGAGCATTGCCCAGCATTGCTTATGTGAGAGCAGAGCCAGCTCCAGCTGCTCCATAGGGACCACCGCAGCCAGAGCTGAGCCGTGAGCGATGATGGGTGCACTCCACGAGAGCAGATGGAAGGAAGGGACGAGCCGCTGTGCAACAGCAGCTGGGAGAGGGGAGCCAGAGATGGGAGAGAACGGCCCTGTGGGCACCGAGGTCTGCACGAGAGGAGCTCTGCTCTCTAGTAGTTTGCAATGAATTGCATTAATCTCCCCATACTGAATCTGTTTTGTTAATAACAGTAATAGGTGAGAGATCTCTCACTCCTTATCTTAACCCTTAAGCTGTTGATTTTTTTTTTCTTCTTCACAGTGTTTTCTCCTCCTTTTGGGGAGAGTGAGCATGAGAGCAGCATGGTGCTGCTGAGCTAACACTGGTGTTAAAACAGTATTTCCTTATACGCACATTGTTGGTTTTCTCAGTGACAGCAGAATAATTTATAAGCAAATATCATCCAGAACATACACCCGAAATGGAAGCTAGGAGAACAAGTACTGTTCAGAATTTATACGCTATGCTGTGTTACTCAGCTATGGTGAGTGCATTCTCTCTGCTGTCTGTGGTTCTAAGTTGTGTGAATACCGTTGCAGACTTCATATGTGGTAGCAGTTGCCTGAATGAAGTGATCTGGAGAGTGAGTGTTACAAAGGACAAGAGACCAAACCTTTGTGTTTTTTTTTTAGGAGAGCAATGCATACAAAACTTAGACTTCTACTGGTGGCAGCGTTATAACATTGCTGATGTGCTAGTAATTAATGCCGCAATGTGCTTGAATAATGAGTGATATTGTTCCCCTTGGAGGGAACTCAAACGATAATCTAGTGGATGAGGAAAAGCAAACAGATTTGTAAAGATAATGGAGAAAAGGTAGCATAAGCATGATCTGCAATGGATTCTGCTCCCTTGGGGCAGTTTCTCTGCTTCCTCACATTGAAGGCTTTCACTCTGTACGAGGATGGAAACTTGTCTTTGCATTCTCTGGCAATAAACTTACTAACCCAGTCCTATTTTACGCATTGGATGTGTAGCGATAATAGGAGGATACGTGGTATTAGTGGTAGAATATTGTGTGCCTCCGGTGGCGCAGTGGTTAAAGACGCCACTTTGCAACACCAGAGGCCCTGGGTTCGAATCCCCTGTGGTGCAAGTGGTAGAAGTGCCGCTCTGCTACACAGAGGCTTGAATCCCGGGGGGTTGGACTCGATGATCTCTAAGGTCCCTTCCAACCCGCACAAAACTATGAAACTATGAAACATGGAAGCTGTTAAAAGCTTCTGGACTCAAACTGGTGGCATGTCTAATTAAATACTTGTGGCAAATTAGCTTCTGACTTGTGTTCTTGAGCACAGGGTTTGATGTGTTTGCAGGTGGTTAGCCTGCTCTTTGAGTCTGTGTTCAGTGTAACTGCAAAATTCACATGGATGCTTTTGGTTGTTGTGGTCATTTGACACATATTAGCATTTCTCTGTGATATTCCTAGTAATCCGGCTATGGAAGAAAGCCACTGTTGCAAATTTGGAAATAAATATTCTCTCTTTCAAAAGGGAAGAACTGCTGCCTTCTGGGGACAAACGCAGCAAACGAGTCTGTTTCTGTAAAGCCTGGATGTGACTAACGCTGTTGTAATATTTGACAGCAAAATAAATTCAGCAGAAGGCAGGCGGTTAAAAATAAAGTGTGATGTCATTCTCTGCCTGTCACTTGCTATCACTGAGGATGGCACAAGGCTGTTCTTTTTTATATATAAGAAAGGATCAGAAGTACAAGACTTTTATCCTGGAGAATCTTTCATTTATAATAGAGCAGGCAGAAAAATTGGGATTAAACAACGCTACTTTTTAGTCATTTGTTATTTTTACCAGTGTTACTATGTTGAAAGCAAGTATCAGAAATCAAGAGCCTGAAATTTCTTTCTATGTAATGTATCTGCAAAAGTGTGATTATTAAAATATCAAATGTGTAGTTTCTGAAAGCACCAAAATTTTCTGTATTCAGTTTCTATGTTACGCGTTTTCCTGAACTGAGAGCCTGCGTTTTTCCCAGGGAATTTAAAAATAACAAAAGGAGTAAGTCAGTCCCCAAGTATCTCTTTTTAGCAAAACAGCCCATGGGGAACAACGCAGGCCACCAAACTGTGTTCCTTTGTACTAGGAGCCTGTTCTCAACAATGGACAGCATCAAACATAGCGGAGAAAAACAGAGGAATTTCACAGAATCACAGAATTGTAGGGGTTGGAAGGGACCTCTAGGGATCATCGAGTCCAACCCCCCTGCCAAAGCAGGCTCCCTGCACCACGTCACACAGGTAGGCGTCCAGTCGGGTCTTGAATATCTCCAGAGAAGGAGACTCCACCACCTCCCCGGGCAGCACAATTTGCCATGTGTGCCATGGACTGCTTGCTGTACTAGATCTCTTTTTGACATCTTTACATGTCAAAGCAAGAACTAACTAAAACTATTGTGCATCTGGAAAATAAAGCATATTTTAAACCATTCTTTAAACCCTTTCTCTCAGATTTTTGTCCTAATTTTCCTTTTGTGTCATGTTTTCTTGTTTCCATTTCCAATCACATTTGCAGCTGGATGGGACATTTATCCAAAATTAGATTAAATAGTTCACTAGAATCAAAAGTCTAATGGATCTATTTCAAATTCCCTTTAGATAAGGGACAATAGGAATATCTGGCATTAACTTTACTGTGAGATAGTATCAAGGTTTCTGTCCTTTCTTTAGTACACATGGTAGTAGTCCAGATTGACAGGTAATCTTAGTGAAATAAGATTATTATTTGTTTCTAGTAAAGCCAAACTTGAGAATCTTTGAAAGAAGTACAGGTGAGATCTGACGTGTGATTTACAAGCTGAGAATGTCCAGAGGCTAAAGCAGGGAACAACTAGAATTCCTTCGTAGTATACCGTCCTATTTGACTCTGTCCATTTTTTCTATGATTTACACTGCTGTTTGGTTATTTTTTCCTCTTATTTTTGTTACTGATTGTTCATAACTTAGAGCAATATAGAGGGATGCTCTGGCAAATTCATGTACAATTTGGATTCAGGGAATTCAGTCATCTCTCCTGATTGTTGGTTTCCCAGTAAATACAATGAGAGCATTGATCCATTTGTTCCTTATCTCAGCATTAGGAAGAACTAGAGAACACAGCATTAGCAAGACGTGGTTATGAGCCAAGGAAAAACATCCTGCAACTTTGTAAAGATGAACTCAAGAAAGATGGACGTTTGTTGCCTTTAAGTAATTTCTGGTTGATGGGTTATGAATTCAGTTTGCTTACATGTTTTTGGCTTCAACTAATCCATCTGTTACTGGGTCCTGAAATACCTATGAATCAATAGGAGATTCTTCCTTAATCCCACGCTGTGATCAGGGAGCAACCAAACGCTTGCATCTTCTTAAGGCTAGATGGCTGCAGTGCTTTCTTTAAAGGAGTTTTTCCTATCCTTGTTTGGATGAAACTTATGAACAATGTAGAAAGCCCACGTTTACAGGCTCACACAGCAGCCCAGACAGGTTACTAGTTTCTTGTCAAATAACTTTGATTTCCAAGATGTTACATTTATGTTCTCCTGACTGATTGGCTTTGTATACCTGATGTCATCCTTCGTAATTTTCCTATCTAATCATTATGCTTGTAATTAAGAGGTTACTTGGACTTGGAAATGCAGAGGAGGAAACAGCATATTTCAGAATGAAGCATGCTTGTAGTGGGATTTGTTTGTAGCAGTGAGATGTGTGTTTTGTCATGTTATATACTGAGACTTACACTAGCACTGTCTCCATTCTTCTTCACAGGGTTCAGTTCCATATGCTAAATCCACCTTTTCTGATGAAGCTCGTTTTATAAAGATCTACTGTAAATCAACTGGTAAAAACCAAGGATATGTAGCTATCTTAAACTAGAAGCACATTGAAAAAAAAAAATCAACCAAAAAACAGTGCAATGCCCTCCATCTTAGTATTTGCTAAACAGTAATCCATTCTTTAAAATCCCTAAAGTATTTTCTGTCTCTGCTTCCACCAGCCATTTCTATACTTCTAAGCCCTTTTCTTTACAAGGAGCAAGTGTATCCACATTAATGGTAGAAGTAGTTTTTGTTAGAGAAAGATAAAAAGGTACTGCAGAGGAAAGAAAGTATGGCCATAGGGTCACAACCTAAAACCTTCATGTTCAAACCTTGAAATAAAGCAGAATGTGTAATGTTATATTGCCAGAAAGTGAGTGCATGATTTGGGAAATACGTCATATTAACATAGTGTTTAGTTCATGAAACAAGTGTCAAACCATCATATAACTTTTCTAAGATATGCAGCCACCATTAGGATTCAAAAATTCACTTTTGCTGATTCAAATCCAAACACTGGTCTTAAATTTGTCATTATATCCATTTGCCACCATATGGCATGTAATAAGCTGTTTAGAAGCTACCTTGAACTCATAGAAACTAATACATAAACCCCCACCGACTTCAGTAACAGTGATAGAAGACAGGATAAGTAAGAATGAAAGGAATGGTAAGGAGTCCAAGGCTGTAGACAAAAACGTATTTGGAACAGATCAGAAATTCAGGCTTAGGGTGTGATCCAATGAGGCTGAGGAAGAAAATCCTTGTGAGGAAAGATTCCCATTGCTATCTGCTGTTATCTGCTGTATGGGCTGGTTTGTTTGTTCTGCATCTTCCTCTGAAACATCTTGTGCAAGTCATTATCAGAGACACTGAGACTACATGTACTCGTATTGATGGTCAGGGAAAAATTGACTTTTCCCTGACTATTCTCCACTTGATTCATTTACCATAAAGGATGATATTTATTTATTTATTATTTTTTTTGCTTAAGAATTGAGCAACATTGGTTATTGCAACATATTGCAGAAATTTTCCAGCTGTAACAGCACTAATACCCACTACAAAACATTTGCTCTACAGCTGATGCAGCAGTGCTCTCTAACATGAATGAAAAATGTCTGAGGTTTGACTGATTAGTCTATTAAAGAAGAAACAGTTGAGACAAATAAGCTGTATTGTTTTAATTGATTTTGTAGTATTCCTATACATTATACCATATGAGCAAAAAATTAGCCTTACAGGTTTTCAAGTAGATCTCCCTTACAGCTTCTGAGCTTTCTCCTTTTCATTTATATGTGTTACTATTTCCCTGAAAGTAGACATATGTGACACATTATGGCCTCAAGTTGCGCCAGGGCAAGTTTAGGTTGGATATTAGGAAGAACTTCTTTACAGAAAGTATAGTTAGGTACTGGAATAGGCTCCCCAGGGAGGTGGTTGAATCGCCATCCCTGGTTGTGTTTAAGAGCGGTTTGGATGTGGTGCCCAGGGATATGATTTAGTGGAGGGTTTTTAGAGTTAGGGTACTGGTTAGGCTGCGGTTGGACTTGATGATCTTCAAGGTCTTTTCCAACCTGGGTTATTCTATGATTCTATATATGAATTGTGTTGGTAGAGAATACACAAGAATACAGTTCAGAGATAACATGTGGCCAGCACCATTAGAATTTAACTGAAATCCATTGCTGAAGTTAGAGTGAGACCTTTGTGTGTTTCTTCTTTCCGTAGCATCAAAAATCTGAAGGAGGCATGTGGGGCTCAGAAGAATTCTGAAAAATTCCACTTACAATCTATATATAAAAGCTACAGTGTCTAAATATGTGTCAGGTTGCTCTGGGGGCTTCCAATATAGACCATTTAAAGAGGTCCCAAGTTATTTAAAGAAGTACTATATATACTAAAAGTTCATTTTTAGACTATATAATGAGGGCATGAATAACCTTCAAGGCTCCAGTGTTATAACTTGTTGCACACTTGTGAATTTACAGAGACTTCTTTAAGGCAGATTTCTTTATCTAAAATATTGTCAGGATCAAAACAAATTTACCACCCTTTCCTACATGTATAAGATAATGCAAAACCCACATTCTTGAGCAGTAGCTCAAGAATTCTATTGGATTTAAACTTTTCTCTAACAGTTTGTGACAGGGGCCAGCTTCATCCTGGAATAAATTCCTCCCAAGACTCTGGGAAAGATCCCTGAAGGGCATTTAGTGGCAGTTTCCTCCTTGCACCAGCTGTAAATTCCACCTCACATGCCCACATGAACTTAGATTTCTAGGTTTCTTCAAACTGCTCCTGCAGTCTTTTAACTTCTATTCTGACATCAGAGGAAGCATGAAAACTTATTTGTGCTTTAATAACTTAATCTGTTTGGAAAAAGTGGGTGATCATGAAATGGTTAATTGCACTATGGTACGGTATTTTATTCTTTTTCTTACCCTCTGTGAATGTGTTCCACTTCCTCTCTGGGCATGGGGAGAGATGTAAAAAAGTTTGTGCTCTCTATTCCTACCAGTGCTTAAATGTGGAATACCAGAGATCTCCACAAGCAGATAACTGCATATTTTGCATTGAATATTCTCGTAATACAAAGCTTAAGTAGGTTAGATTGTTGCAGATACCAAATTGCTGGTCTGTTGCTTTACATGTGTTTTAGGATCTCCAATCATATCATAAAATCATAGAATGGCTTGGGTTGTAACGGGACCTCAAAATTCACGTAGTTCCAGCCCCCTGTCACAGACAAGGTTGCCAGCCACTAAATCAAGCACTAAGTTCAGTTGTCCAGGGCTTCATCTAACGTGGTCTTGAACACCTCCAGGGATGGGGCATCCACAGTTTCACAGGGCAACCTGTTCCAGCACATCAACTTTTAGCACCAAGTTCTGGTTAGAAAGCGGAGTAGAAAGTAATGCTGTAGTTTTCAAAAACAGTAGTGGCACTTCCTGCTAAAATTCAATATTGTTTTCAAATGTGTTCTGTCTTTCTAAGCCATGAGTATGGTGTTGTTGGTTTCTTTTAACTGAAGTAATAAATTGAAAGTATTGAGAGTAAAAAAATATACACAAGGCTGAAATGTAAATAAAGCTGTTACAAAAAATGGAGAAAAACTGAATGTGTGTTCCTTATTTACCTGTAACATTCAAAGGAGTTTGGATGTTACTGCTTTTTGCAGTTTAGCATTTTATTAATGAATGATTTGTGTTTGCCAGAGAGGATCACTTCTGTGTTTTCTTTATTGCTCCTGGAGACTGGGAGCTGAATGGCAACAGGGCTGGTTCTTGTGCTAGCCTTAGCCAGCAGTTGAGATGCTGCAGATTGCTTCCACTGGGAGAACCAGATGATGGCTTGTTCACTTGCGCTCTGTGCCTTTCAAGCAGTATATATACAACTCTATTTTTCTAAATGCAGCAGGAGACAGGAGATAGTTTCCAGGCTCACAGTTTCAGGCTCCCAGTGGACATCATTTACAGACATGCACAGACGTATGCAAACAATCATATGCTCTTGTTGCTTGTATGGAAAAGAGGGCCTGTTGTCATCCATAGCCCCTGCTGCCACAAACCAAATGTCTCCTATAAGAAATTCCATAGAATGCCTCCTTCCTTGCTGCTTTTTGTCTATTTCCCTCAGATGCACAGAGCAACATCCCAGTCCTTCTGGATTCAGACCAGATTGTTCTATTTCCACTCCATTCCTGTTCTGATGGGTCATTTGGACAATGTCTTCAGGTTAAAAAAAGAAGTTTTATTTTTGTTTGTTTATTTTTCCTAGAGGAAAAAAAATGGGGGTGGTGGGGTGGGGGTGGGGGTGAGGGATGGGTATTTAACTGTACCTAGAATGGAAGCAGGTTATAACTCACTAACCTTCAATAGGATTTAGACCTTTTCATAGATCAGAAGCACATCTCTACAAAATTAGATGCATTCTTACTGTTATAGTATTGTATGTTATTACAACTTGCTCTCTGCCTGAGCAGAAATAAGTGCACAGCATGTCTTATTACCAGTGTGGAATCCATTATTCTGAAACTACTTCCAAACAACTTTTTCTGTGCTTAACAGTGCAGTTTAAAGCTGTGGTATAACAGAGTGCTGCCTCTAGAGAACCTTGCTTTTGCTAGTAGCACCCATGTCTTGCTTGAACATCATGCTCACCTGACCACATGGCACACCAGCTAACTCACTGGTGCCTGGACAGAATCACCAACGTTGGAAAAGACCTACAAGATCATCCAGTCCAAGCATCCACCCATCACCAATAGTTATCACTAAACCACGTCCCTCAACACAATGTCCAAATGTTCCTCGAACCCCTCCAGGGTCAGTGACTCTACCACCTCCCTGGGCAGCCCATTCCACTGCCTGACCATTCTTTCAGAGAAAGACCACTTTCTTTCAGAAAACCTCTCACTTTTCCTTCCTTTCCTTCCTTTCTTCCTTTCCTTCCTTCCTTTCTTCCCTTTCCCCCCTTTCCTCCCTTTCCTCCATTCCTTCCCTTCCTTTCCTTTCTTCCCTTCCTTCCTTTCCTCCCTTCCCTCCCTCCCTTCCTTTCCTTCCTTTCCTTCCTTTCCTTTCTTCCTTTTCTGTTTGAAAACATGGAACAGCTTATAAAGGAGTATCTATGTTACCAAATAAAACAGGTCAAGGAGAATTCTTTGGCCCTCTGGTCAGTCAGCATACAGTCCAAATCCATACAGATGAGTCTTTACTATCCCTTTCTGTCCATAGTGCTGCATACTGACAGTAAACTGCAGCCCCATTCAGATGCTGTTAGTGCTTGTGTAAACACTTCTCTGTTTCTGTGCAAGTTTGGTCAGGTTAGCCTGGATATAACAGCACATCTATACACTGTGATATTGGCCTTGACATTTATCCATGCACAGCAGAATGAATTATGCCAATAAAGTAGCTTTTTTTTTGCCTTGGGTATAATTGCAATGTATTAACCTTTATTGAACATTACCATAATAGTTGTGGTGGCTTTTTTTTAAATCCAAATCAAGTTATCTATGTCAGCAAAAGATTTTAGGTTTAAATTGAGACTCAGACTTATCTGCATCTTATTCAGGTCACATTTCATTTCTTTCTTAATCGCATAAAATCATGAATCTTATAAAGAAGTGTCACAGGACTACAAGCTGCATTTTCTATTTCAGGTTACTCAGAAGTCATGCTGCCTTTCTGCTTTAACACACTGATGGTTCCTAGTCTCATCCTCACAGTTTCTGTATGTCCAATTTTATGGAACTCTAGAGGTAAGAACAAACTTCTTTACATGGCGACAAATATAGGCACGGTTGTGAAAGGCCATAAACCATCTGTAACAAAGGATTCACACGACCTGAAACAAGACATTGCTTCTCCATATTATGGCATTTGCCATTGTTTGTTGACTTCAGGAGAATCCTCTCTGTTCTAATTTCAGTGATTAATGCCGTATGTGCAAGTGTCTGTTCATAATTAACTCCCCAGCCTTCTGAATTCCAGATAGTTGTCAACTGTTCCTCCATGAATCCATCAAATACTCTATTCAAGGTTGTTTTGTGGGTTTCTGAGATTTTCATTTTTGTTTGTTGATTATTTTATTTGTAGTGATGCAAAGAGGGCATATTGTGTTCTGGACATCATATCTGCTAAAAATTGTTCAACTGTTTGTTGACTTAAGGAGAATCCACTGACCTGGCAGAGCCACGGTTCTGCCTCCCACGTGAGAACAGAAGCTCTTCTCCCCATGATGCAACAGCACCAGCCACGCACATGAAAAATATAGGCCTACAGACAAAGGTTTCCAGGCTGCACAAGTGCCACTGTGAATGGACACGTACTCTATAAAGTGACTGTGGTAACTAGATTTTCTCCTGTTTCCGGTACACAAATGTGGGAGAAGCTGGCAAAGTGCGGTGGTCTCAATTCAAACCCTGAGATACATGGATTAGATGAGACCTCATATCACTGGTAGCTGTATCACTTCTACATCTATAATTATCTGGGGAATCTACCTAGCTCTTCCTGCCATGGCTTATGATTCTCTCTTTTTCCAGAGAATTTTCCCCTAGGCTCTACCCCCATTCTGCCTTTGCCAGGCATCCTGTGATTCTTTTGCCCTGGTCGTGGTATTCCTCAGAAAGCAGAGCCTCCAGCCACTGTTGTAGCAGCCATACACTAAATGAAGCAACTACAGTTTCAGAGCACTAGCAATGAAATATGCCTGCTTGATGTTGAAAATACACCTCCCACTTCACAGAAACAAAAACTGTGGATTGTCACATTTAACATGCCAGACTATTTTGATTTCAAGTGCTGAGAAGCAGAGAATGACTCTGTTGAAGGCAGGCTCAGCCTGAGCCATGCCAATCTTTTCTCAGGGAGTAGCGGGAATCCAGAGAAGTGAGACTGAGGAACAACAACAAAAAGCAGCAGCTAATTTTCAGTGGCCAGCAATTTACCTGTCAACAGTACTATGTAGGTTGCTCAGATGGCTTTTGTTAGTTTCTTGTCCTTTCCTTCCATTCTCCTTTCTGTAAATGTTAAGTGTTGCATCCAGGAGAGTATTCTGAATCCACATAGCAGGGGAAGTATTGCAAGGTTCCAAACAGAACCTTTGTACCCTACTGCCCAACAGCTACCTCCTTCTTCCTGAAAGGAATGACCCCTGTTCCAAAAGAAAGAACCAGGTTAAATCAGTAGCCACCAATGTTGTATCTAACTATTTTATTACTTATATACTATAATATAGTATATAATACTATATATATAGTATTTATATATCTGATATTGAGAAATGAGTAGTTATTCTCTCACCTGTTTTACTTCTGCCCACTGGACTTCTTTTAAGCAGATACTATCATGCAACTGATGCATGCCAGCTCTACCCAATGAGCAGAAATCCAGGTGTTTTCTCTAACTCTAGCTGCAAAGTTGGAGAATACATACATACCAGTATGGATTACATTCAGCTTTGCAAATCAGGAGGAGACATTTAACAATAATGTTAACTTAAGTGCTGATGAATTGTAAGTAGCCTTTGAGAACATACATTTTACACAATCATTTACTGCATAAGAACTGAGATTCCCATAATTTGTGGTTTTGTGGGAAACTCGCCACAAACCACAGTAAGACTCAGAATCTTTCAAATCCATGCTGGGATCTGAAGAACTCGTCAATGTAGACAAGACAGCTGAGTGATACACGATCCTGAGTCAGTAGTTACTGTTTGTCATTTTAGCTGTTAACCAAAAAGTAAAATATACAGCTGAGTAAAATTTGTTTTCCTCTGCTACCAACTGGTGCCATTAGGCACTGTGGTGTTCATAGAGTTTCCAGTGACAATGCGGAGATAGAGTTTTGAATTTACTTCTTCTTTATGGTGTCAGAGGGAGTAAAATAACATTCTGGGTCTATGTTTGAAAACAGCCTCAGTTTTAAGTTCTACCCAGCTGTATCCTGAGGCTGAAACATGTCCATGTTTTGGCAGCAGGGAAGTCTACCATATGTTGCAGCGATAAAGAAATTACACTGATGCCAATCTCTAGAGTCAGACATAAAAAAATGTCTAAGAGAGTATACTTCCAGCAATATAAGCTTAAATATATATGAAGCATAAAAAAGCACAACAAGTCTATATATTATGGATATTTTTTCTAACTGTCATGCACTTTGGAGATGCCATAAGCTGCAATTCACTATTGGTCTTGAGAGAAGGATATAATCCATAAATCCATTCCATTTCTCTGTTACACAGAATTGCTTGCTGTCTAGCTCCCAGCTTCTGACAGCCACAGAGCAATTCCACTCTTTGAATAAGTTCTTACTTACTGACTTGCTTTTAGTGAGTACATACTGGGCATCAATAAGGAGATTCTTTTTTTAGCAGCCATTCACATCAGGCTTCTAAATGAGAGCATGGATGTGGAGCTCCTGAACATGGCTGGCAGCAACATGACATATTCTTTCTTTATTTAAGGTCATTGTAGAGTCTTGGTTTATAGCTCTCACAGATGACACGGCTTTTAAAACTGCCAATTAGCTCATTTCAGCACCAGCAATATATCAACTGTCTTTGAACACAAAAAGACTGTTTGTATTATTGATATGCGTGTAATAAAATCTACTATAAGATCTGCTCATGAGATGTGAGAGTTCTAAACCACACCTACTACAGCTTAATGTAGAACAAAATATCCAATGCCAAATACTGGTATTTAATGCTGTTCCTCATGTATGCTCCTCAGTCAACCTCTACAACTAAGTTTCACTACCAAGTGGCAAGGCCTTACTCTGTGATGTTGTTTTAGATGTGTAAGAAATTTCTGAGTATAGGGAGACTGCGCTTCATTTACCTTGTCATGTCTGCACTGCACAGTGAAGCAAGTTGTGAACATGGCTAAGATGGCAAGGCTCAAATTAGCCCTGGAACAAAAGTAATGTTTAAACAACAGTTTTGTGTTGCACACAAGTTCACTGGCCCAGATAAGAAGCAGCGTCTCTGTCCTTATGACCCTGCTCTGAAAAACAAACACTTAGTATTACATTGCATCAATACCAATCTGCTTGAAGCTCAGAGAAGCTTTGCATTATTGCACAAAGGGCAAAATGTACATCTGTTCATTCTCTGAACTGACCTTTGAATTTTCATTGTCTGCTGTGCAGACTGGGGACTGTGGTATTTCAGCCTCCTTAAATGGACCCTTAAAGAGGAACCATTCATCTGCCAATAGGCTTAGCTAAAGGCCAAAAGTGGTTTGGGCACTGTTAGCTAGAAGAGGTTTGGGATCCTGTGATATGACATGCACATAAAGTGTAATGTGAAAGAGCAATGGAGATGGAGAATTTGGGAATCTGTTGGTTTTCTGTTTAGAGCATAGATCAGAAAACAAAAACTGGCTCCTAAAGAAAAACAGTTGCAGGATATGAAATCTGCTCAAAGCAACTCTTGCAACAGTATAAGAGATGTTCAGTCTTGCTAAATGGTACGAGTGGCACTCTAATCAATAGACTTCTGTTTGATTTTTTTACTTTCCTTTTTTTCCTAATTTCTAGTGTGCAGCTGAATGTTCTTCACAAACATGAGACCAGTTGGAGGGCAGAGGCTCCCAGCTCGTCAGTGTCCGGAGGTGAGGTTGTAACTGAGCCTCACCGCAGAGCCTAATACCGTGCCCCATCTGTAAAGCGCACCAATGCTTCACCATCCTGAACTGAACACTGGGCCCCGGCTTTGCACACACACAGAATCACAGAATCACAGAATGACCCGGGTTGGAAGGGACCTCAAGGATCATGTAGTTCCAACCCCCCTGCCTGGCAGGGCCACCAAACATACACCTTTACTAGATCAGTTTGCTCAGAGCCCCGTCCAACCTGGTCTTGAACACCTCCAAGGATGGGGCATCCACAACCTCCCTGGGCAGCCTGTTCCAGGGGCTAACCACTCTCCTAGTAAAGAACTTCCCCCTAACATCCAACCTAAATCTTCCTTCTTTTAACTTAAAACCATTTCCCCTAGTCCTGCTATTATCAGCCTTTTCGAAGAGTTTACTCCCCTCCTGGGAGTACCAATATTATTTCTGGTCTTAAAATCCCTCTTGCCCCGGCCCCACGATCGCGAGATGCACGCTCAGGGCTCTACTCCAGATAGCGAGTTATTTCCCAAGCCGGCTCGGGCCTCCTCCCCGCTGCCCTGCAGGAGGACGGCCTCAGCGGGCCCTGAGTGCCGGAGGGCTCTGGGACGGAGTGCGGTATGAGAGCCGGGACAGGAGCACCGACGAAAGCAACGACGGGGCACAAGCCCGACCGCTGCGCCCTGCAGCTCATTACCCTCCCCGGCAGGTGCGGCCCAGCCGCGACGGGCTCTGCGGGGACTCCGGGGCCGCCGCTGCGCACTGGGCGGAGCGGGGAGAGGAGGGGAGGCTGCTCGGCTCCTCCCGCTCCGCCACAGCCGCACAGCTGGGCCGGCGGTTCTGCGGTGCGGGCGCTCGTCCCTGCGGCTCGGCAGGCGGAGCGGGCTGCGGGCACCTGCCCCGAGGTGAGCCGCGGTCAGCGCCGTGCCGGACCGAGGCGGCGGCGGGCAGGGGGAGCCCTCGCCGGAGCTGCCGGGGGTCGGGGGAGTGCGGGGGGGGGGGCCGCGTTTCGTCGTTGCTACGGAGACGGTCCGAGCGGCGGCGCCGACCCGGGCAGCAGCCGGGGGACGGCCCCGGATCGGGAGGACGCGGCCGGGGGGCGTGAAGCGGGGCCGGGAGGGGGTGGCTCCGGTCTCCGGGCCGAGCCGGGCTGCGGGACTGGAGCTCTGGCTGTGGCCGCGCAGGTGGCTTGGCGGCGGTAGCTGCTGAAAGCGGGGCTCCAGCGGGCGCCCGCCCACATCTGCTGCCTTCTGTCGCCGTCTGGGCTTGAGGCCGGCGAAATCAAGCTGAAGCTGCTCGCCGGTGTTTAAATACACCAGGTCTCCCCGCTGGAGAGGGAGCTCTGCTCTTTATCAGCTCTTGCGCTTCTGGAAGATTAAACCTGTAGTCCCAACAGCTTCCAAGGTGCTCCTGAAGTGGTTAAATAAGTCGGTCGGAGCGGGGAAAGGCTCGGTGCTCAGCGCCGAATTTCGCATCGGAGCAATTTCCCCAAACCGCGGCTTCCTCCGGCGGTGCGGGCTGCAGACGGCTCGGTGCGGGATGAACTTCGCTGCCGAGCGCTCCCGGCCTGGAGGGCGGCCTAAGGCTGCTGTGAGCTGACATGAGACTCGCAGGCTGGACGGTATCGTCCCCAAGCAAGTTGGGTTAGTCCTGCTTGTATTAAGGGTAATGGCAACGCTCGTTTAGTCGTTAAAAGGTTAGAAGTAGAGCCGGTGCTAAGCGCAGTACGTGGGGTGAAGGATTGGTGTAGCTGATCTGCTTGGGTGGGACTGTTGGCAGGGGCGCAAGGTGTTCAGCACCTGCTAGAGGTCTTCATCCAAAGTTTATTATTTAACTACAACTTGGAGAAGTCGAGCGATACATGGGACAAATAATATGGTTACCACAGTTGCTTAAAAATCTCCCAATATAGAGCTACGCAGCGTGATCTTGCTATGTAGCAAGGTTCACAAGTGAACAGAGACATTTTTACTTAATGTTGGAAGCATGTAGGGAGAAATCCTTTCATCTTTTGTCTGCAGTCCTGAACGAGAGTAATTTGACACAATCTGTGCAGCACTTCGCCGTGGTTATGTATGAAGCACTAAGCGAGGTGCGGTTACTGTGAGGGACTGTTGTGGAATAATAAGCTCTTGCTTTAGTAGGTCACTAAAAATAATGCAGTCGCAGCAATTAACACCTCTCCAGCATAAGATTTCTTTTTTCTTTTTTTAGATACAGTATTAAGAAAAAATATCCTTGACATTGGGGTTTGTTGTGTGTGTGAGCAACTGAAGCAACCTGTATAAGTGTGTTAGGAGAATATGTACATTTAGGCAGGTGTGGGGGATGTAGTGCTTGTAATGCTTAAAAGGGAGGCAGTAGAGAGGCATCCAAAAGCTGAGCTATGATCTTCAGTCTGTCTTCTTGGTAAAGATGTGAGCAATGGTGTTTGCTGTGGCAATCCCTGTTAAAAGGGCTGTGTATTCCCTACAGAGAATTTGGCTCAAGATTCGTATTCTAAGACTCAACATCAGAGAAGAGTTGGGTGGGCTTTTTGTGTGGTTGGTGTTCTTTTGTTTTTCTCCCTCTCTTCGATCTTTTGGTTGGTAATTGAGGGGACCAGTGAACTGAAGAGTTTTCCTGAACTACCTCTGGAAAAGTTGAGTTGAAACATTTGTAGCAGATGGGAATTTAGGCTGGTATAGGCCTGTTCTGCACGGAGTGATTGCAAGGTTAGGTGAGCAGGGTTTGACCCGGGACAATATATAGTGTTCATTTTAAAAATTCTTTTTATCTCAGTGTTTTGGATTCAGAATGTGTTGCTTCTGCCTGAAGAATTAGATATTGGTTTAAAACATAACTTCTATGACACAGCTGAAAGGAATCTACTCCGTATGACATTCATAGCACCGCTGTGGTGTTTTTGATTGATTCTGCTGAGCAGTGTGTGATTGACTTAATGGCCACAGTAATACAGGGAAATGATTATAAATGAGAAATTGGAATTGGATGAAGTGAAATATGACATTAATTTAAATGCTTAGGTAAGAACAGTTGGCAGTGTTACCAGAAGAAATTAACCTAACATGAATGTCGCCCGCTGCCATTATGCTCACCTGTGGTAGCCATGTTGTCGTCCGTTTTATTTCTTTTTAGTATAACAAATTATTCTTCATATTTCTCATCCACCTAACATTTCTGTATGCCGTCTGCCAGTGTGTTGTGTGCTCTTGGCCATGCAAGCTTTTTAGTAACTTGATTTCATAGGGAACTTAGAATTTATGCTATCAAATGTTGATATTTGAGGTGGAGATACTTTTCATGGTTTGTTTGTATTTTAAATAAGAAGTATGTTGTCTTATGGATGCTATTTGCCTCTGATTAAATTTTGGGCTCAAAATGGTTTTTGTCTGTAATTTGAGAATAGAAATGTTTAAGAGAGAATCTCATGAGGGATATTCCTGCTGAATCTATGGAGAAGTTCCAGGGACTCAAAGAAAGACCAGGAGGCAGTTTCAGGACAAGAAAATGGGCAGTGATGGTGGAGACTTCGAACGGATAGAAAAGGAGAGCTTAGAAACTCCTGATCTAGGGTGTTCCCACTTGGATCAACCTCTCTGGATCAGCCTGGCTTTTGTAAGAGGGGAAGTGTCTCATATAGGCGAGAAAGAGCTGCAAAATAGTGGGGACAGGTGTTAGCCTGTTCTAGCCCATAGTCCTTGTGATCTTCAGCACCCATGGGAGAGCTTTATGTAGACAGCTGAATTACCTTGCCAGGAGTGGAACTAGAAGAATGCTTTATCAAGCTTTTATCAGATCTGTATCTTAGTTGCTCTTTCAGCTACGGAAAAACTTGGATGTAGATAAGCTGTGATGCTGATGTCCCTTACCAGACTTTCTGTGAACCAGCCATGCTTGACTTTCTTGCTGGGAAGAAGTTTGTTATGCTCAGGATAGATGAGCTGGAATATCTTCTATGCTCTATGCTGTCAGTAGATATCTAAGTCACTCAAAGGGCAGACAAGCTCTGGGATCGGGAAGTATTGGCGTCTGCATATGTGTGCCTACATTGCCTGTTCTTCAAACTATCTCTCTCAAATGGCTGGAGAAATGAAAGGTGTCATTTCAAAGAAGTCCTGGTAGTGAATGGCATGCAAATTCCCTTCACTTTAATGTGAATACAAAGTTTTCTACTTTGTTATCAACAGCCAGAGATCTCTTTGTAGGGAGAAAGCAAGAAAATAAAGTTATGAGTAAAGTAAATCAGAGGCTTTCAGAACATCAATAACACTTGGAACTGTGTGATTCTCCATAGTAGGTGACTGCTCGGAACGATTATGTAAATTGAGAATGTGTTTTGCCAAAATTTCTGTAGCAATATGCTGCAGTGATGTTGAAGAACTTTAATTATAGGAGAATGAGCCTTATAGGGAGACAAATACTGTAAATATTTTGATTCATCAGTACTTAGAAGTTATGGTTATTCTGCAGAATGTCTTTTTTGCAACCATCTGTCTTTATTTTCCTGTCAGGAATGATATTATAGTGGTAGTTTTTGACAGCGTAAAAGATGTGATGTTACAGCCTAATTTACTGTTGTTTTTTCTTCCTGAGTGTTGTGCTTACTCAAGATGTGTCCTAAGAATGTGTATGTCTTCCCTCTCCCCTACCCCCCTATAGCCTGAACCCTATTATCTTCATTTTTTTTTTAAACCTATTTTATGCCTCCAGAATACCTTTTCCTTTAACTGTTCAATGAGAATATGCTTCAAAAAATGTTCAGCATTGGTATTTTGGGCAACAGGGGGCTTTTGCTTTGAAGGTGTTGTATTTAAGAATGGCTGAGATCTATTTCTGCTGTCCTGATAAGATTTGATTTATATCCTGTATGGGTTTAAAACAAACAAACAAAACAAAAGACCTACCAAAAAACCTGGCTGGTTAAGTGAAAACAACATTGCTTAGATTAATAATGCATTCTGAAGTGGACATGAGCAAGCTTATGGCCTTATTATGTCTGAAACATTTTCCATCAGGGTTCACTTCAGGTTAAATAAAGTACATAGAAAGGGCTATTGCCCTTTGTAAGCTAACCTGGAATTCTACCTGGTAAATCAAGACAGAACAGATAAACACTGATGGTTGAAAGATGTCATTGGGGTATGTGGAATGCATTCTTTCCATTTTTATTTTTTTTTTAATTCTGTTCTCTAAAACTGATAGCAATTAAAATATATATATAGATATGTGAAAATTAAATTTATATGTGTATATATATTTAATATACATATATATTTTCTAAATTTATAAGTAGAGAGTGGTTTTGAATTTATATCTTTTCCTGATCTGGCTCAGGATTTACAATGGTATCTTTAAATCAGTAACAAACAGTCAGAGGCTCCATCCATGAGGGAATGCACCTTTTGTTTGTTTCTCATCTTTTCTGCGTTGTACTTGGTTTTGAAAGCCTTCTTTCAGTCAAAGTGACCTTTATTTTAGTTGCATTAAAAAAAACCCACAACAACAAAAAACACAAAACAAAACTGAGGTGATGTTTCTGGAAAAGTACTGTGACTGCAAGCTGTGGAGATCAAACGAGATCTCAAAAGCTAGAAGCTGAGCTTCTTTAGTGGGATAATAGCATCTGGGATATATTCCTTAGCTGAACTTTCTTTTTATTCTTTTTCTCCATTAGCAGAGAGCCCTGACAAACAAACAGGAAGGGAGCAGAGCTTTTTTCTGGAAAATCTTAGTGCATCAGGACTGCAGAGCATGCTGAAAGCTTGCTGTGTCCCTACTGTACTGAGCTTCCCACCTTCAGTGAGGTTACATTAAAACACAACCCACATCTTTTGTGGTCTGTGGTGAGTTTTGCATGCAAGTATGTATGCTCTACTGGCTTGTGGGAAAGTGCATAGGAAATTAAATGATGTAATGCAGCTGTGAGATCTCATGTGTCTCCTTTTAGTGCCAGGGTTTGAATCTTTCTGACAGGGTCACAGTTAGAGACAGAAAAAAACCCTAAAAGTTGCTGGAAAAGTAAGAACTGGGTGTTCATTGCTTGCATACTTATGGAGCATGACTATGAATGGAGAAACAGAAATGGGAGTGCAGATTTACAGCAAATAAGTCAAACTGTAAAATGTTCCTGTGGGCAAGTCCAGCCATCTGATACACACAGTTCTCTTGCACCAGCCTAAGTGGGCCCTCAAGGATGTCCTCTGAAGGGGTGTAAAGCTGTTGGATAAACTGTTCGAAGTTATCATGTCTTTTGTTTATAAATAACTCTTGTACTCTAGGCTTATATTGATTTAGTGGTGCTGTTGAGTAAGTGAGAATAACTAAGGATGTAATGCAGCCATATCCAACCTGTAGGCCGCATGTAACCCTGCCCAGCCTTTTCTGAGGCTGCCCCCTGCCCCATACCATCATGGGGTCAGCTCAGTCCTGCTGAGTGGCCCAACCCCTAGGCATGAATCCTTTGCTGAGCAACAACCAAACATTAGCATACAATTTGGCCCCATCTGAGCTGAAACCAGAGCACGAGGAAGGCAAAGTGCAGTGCTAACTCAAGTTATGACAAATAAGTTTATGGAGTTTGATACATTCACTAAACAATGTCTTGTGAAAAGCAAAAGAAATATGCTGCCATGCTTTCAGTTTTGGTAAAGAAATTTGAGAAAGATTTCAAAGAATTGATATTTTTTTGGCAATTTGCAACTCTGTTTTCAATTGACATGAATACTTGCCAGTTCTCAAATGGTATGTGTGGAGCTGCAATGAAAAATCTGATCAAGTCTCTTTACCAGACTTTCATAAGCCCTATCTTACCAGTGAGAAATAGCTCTTATTTCACAGTCTGGTGTTGAGGATTAAGCACAGAAAGGTGCTCACCTTGAGAGCTTACTAAGAACTCCAACTACTGCCATCAAACCAGCTTGACACATTGTTAGTTCACAAAAACAAGGTCGATGGTTTTATGTTTTTGTCACTCTCCTGTATTAATTTAAAAACATTAACAATTAAAATAGGTTTTGTTACTTATTTACGTTAAATATATTATATATGAGTACTCCTCTGAAAGGAAAGCCTCTTATTTTATGATGTCAGCCTATGATATCAGAGATGGATGTTGGTGGCATGGCCATAGAAGTTGAACCTTCTCACCAATATTCCATTGCATGTTGTTGCCATGTGACAGATGGCAGCAGAGGGATAGTCTGACAAAATGGAGTCTGATGTGGAAGTGTATATGAGGCGAAGGTGAGCAATTGAATTCCTCCTTGTGGAAAAAATTGCACCCACTGAGACATGTTGATGGCTATGGAGACCAAACACTGAATGTGAGCACAGTGAGGCTGTGGGTGGTGCACTGCAACAGCAGTGGGTCACTTCTGGTACAGATTATTCCAAGTCTTCTTGTTTGTTGCTCTTAAAAATGTATGGCTAATGGTGGTGGCTGTGTTGAAAAAGAGTGTTTTGTAGCTGACAATTTGCTCTATCAAAGAGTGTTGTGCTCTTTGTATCTGTTGTAGTTTCTGTGGAAATAATTAGGAGGCATTACTTTTGGAGCAGCCTTTGTAGACATAGCCCTAGACAATTCCTTTTCACTCAGTGTGGCCCAGGCAAACCAAAAGATTGGTCAACCGCGCTTTAACAGCTGAGCCTTGTCAATTGTAATCTGCCAGCTTAAGATAAAAGCCTTCAACTTTTCACGTATTTTGCCTCACATAGCACAGCTGGTGGAGCAGAATTTTTTTCTTTTTAATAATAGGTGGTATAGCTGTAGTGATCTAATGATAGAGGAAGGGTGAAAGGGAGTTGTTTGAATATAACTGAACATAATTTTGGGAGGGGAAATAAGGACCAGGCTTCCAGGCAGTGTTTCTTTTGCTTAGAACGGATGAGGTCAAAGAAGTCTAAATATTTGTTTGATTCTTTTCTAATTATATTTCTTATCCCAGTTATTACTCAAAGATTAATAAAGATTAGAGATGATCACTATAGGATTTTCTTCCTTAAAATGGAGGCTTTTCTTCAAATAAGTGTATCAGATTGAGAGGGATGGGGAAGCACTGAAGAAAATCTTGAGCTGTAATTTGCAGCCTTTTATCTGAAGAAGAAAACAATAGAACCCAGCCCTAAAGCTAAAAAAACCCCACTATTTGTTCTCAGATAATTGTCCACATGTTTCTAAGCCAGGCCAGACAAGAGAAGGAAGTGCAGAAGCCACTATTTCTGCTGGACTTGTTCTGCTTCTGTCAAGAAAGAACGGGAACGGGCTGCTTTGCCTGGGAAATAATATATGCAGACTTAACAGCTGTGTGGACTCTAGGTGCTTGATGTTCTTCTGTGTAGTAAGGCTAGTAGCTGTTAAAGGTTGTGTTTTGAATTAGCAGATTTTTTTTTCAATGAATTGGAGTAAGCCAGTGTTTTTGCTGTCGCTTGCCGTAAATAAATAGAGGAGTGTTTGGGAGTCCTGACCAGCTTTTGTGTAGGAGAGAGCAATCATAACAAACTGCTTCTGTGAGAAAGTGAAAACAAGTAAAAGATGAGCTGTTATCCCTGGCTTACAAATGCAGTAGAGATGCTGCCTGAAAAGTAGCAAGTTATTTGAAAACATGGAAGCCCCTTGTTTGCAAACCTTGGATGAATATTGATAACACTTTGTGTTCTCCTGAAGATCTTAGCAAAGCCAGCGCAATAATTCAACCAACTCTGGACTCAGAGAAGAGCAAAAAATCTAAGTACTGCATTATTGCATTTATCATTGCCAGGAGTTTTCTGACTCTCCCCAAGGAATTTCTAGGAATACTGTAACACTTTTCTCTGTGTGTTTCTAAGAGTGTTACTGACCATTCACAATGCAGCAGAGAGATGAAGCAAAAAACCCCCTTTCCTAGCAGAATCTAGGTACGAGGAGAACTCAGAGGATTTAAAATCAGTGAGATTTCCTACACCTTTGAAATTATTTTCCATATTACTTTTCGTTCTTGGCATATTTCAGACTTTCATTACTTTCAGTCCAACATTACTGTAACAGGTGATGGGTAGGCATTAATAAGACTAGCAGAATATTTTCAATTGTGCGGCCAAAGGATGAATTTGTGTATTAGTGAGAGGTTGTTGTTGTTAAGGTAGTAGTTAATTAGTTGTTAAGTGACGCCAGAACTCCATATTACTATTCCACTTTTTACTTGGTTTTTACTTTTTATGTTTTTATTTTTTACTTTACCTGTTGTGACTGAGTAATGTCTGAATATTGTGATAGCTAATAACTCACAATGGCTGCATATATGCAAACATACTTGTACTCCATAGAAAGTTTCCAACACGAAAAGGTAAAGGATTAGGCTCAGACTGAAAGTGGAGCTGATAAGGTGGTAATAATCTCATGACTGGAGTTGCAGCTTTTTCTTGGCTATCAGCTCCACAGAGCAGAAATGTATCTTCAGCAGTCCTGGGATCTTTACAGGAAATTTACTGTTTGTGTGGTTCTGCTTGTAACCAACTGGAAAACAAGAGCTGTAAAATCAAATGCATTTGTGACTGCAGTAGTAGGAAAAAAAATCCACAATCTTTTTTATGGAAGGGTTGAAACCTTCCATATGTAAGTATCTTTAGGATATGCAAATTGACTGTGTTGCATGGAAGTATCCTCTTAGCTTTGAACAGTGAAGGAAGAGAAATTGGGACTGGTATTGTTAGTACAGTGTTTTGTGCAGATGATGTGTTGAGAAACCATTCTGATATTTGTTGAATGCAAGTGAGCTGCTGATGCTTGAAGACTTTCAGATTGGTAAATTCCAACCCAGATTCAGGACTTTTGTGTTCTGGCTGAGATGTGGACTTCAAAGGCAATGCTTGCATAATGGTAAGTAGAGGAAATACTCAAGTCCCAACAATATTTTTGCATTGGATTTTGATATTTCATAAATAAGTTGAGATCAAATAACTTTTCACTTTAGCTAATCTGCATTTTGTACTCTTGCTGTATTGGAAACAGGTGGCAAGAGCCTTTGTTTGTCTATCTCAGGTTCATATAAACACAGAGGTAAAAACTTGCATTTGTTTTGCAACATGCAACTCCTTACATTTGAAAGGCTGGTCATAGTGGTGATGCAACAGTTTCTGTCTGCTCACCAACTGGCAACAATGCCTGATTTAAGAGTTTGACTGTGGAGATCTTTCAGACTTTTGGTGTTGCTTTGTTGTTGTTTTTTTTTTTAATTGTTTTTTAAATATTTTAAAAAGAGACTTCTCCTGATTTAAAAACAAATGTCTTCTGATTAGGTAGTGTTGCCATGTAAGTGAAGGAACTCAGCCAAACCTGGAAGTCAGCATTTTGGTTACAGTGACTTTGGTCATTTGGATGCAGTCCTGCATTCAGTCCTTCTTGGCTGCATTCAGTTGTTATTGTCAAAGATGGAAAGAAAAAGTCAAAACAAACCATTAAGGCTGTGCTTAAGATTCTGGATCATGCACAACGGAGCTACTCAGTTCATTGGCAAGGTGAAGAGCAGTCTGTCCCCCCTGTAAATCCTCTGATTCAAATCCAAGTTTTTGTGTGCCATTTGGTAGAGGGAGAAATGAAGCATCATTTAATTATCCAGTGCAGATCTATCTGCACCATCCTTGTACTTGGTCATTGGAAAGAATGGATGGGTACTTTAGGCCAACTTTATGCCAGTCGGCACCTTTTACCAGTGTGTCTCTGTTCCCAGATCGAGACATTGATGAATAGCTTCATTTGTTATATCATTCAATGGCTTTTAATCTCAGTATTGCCAGTCTGAAGCATTCAAACACTAGAAGTCAGTTCCCAGACATCAGTAATTAAATACATTCAGACACTTTGCAGGATAATTAATATGCCTGTTACATTGTTTTCAAGCTTTTCTCAGTAATCTTGAGATTCTGTGTCTGAAATGAAAGCTTCATTTCAGCATTTCAGGTGCAGGTTTGTTTTTTGTTTTCTTCCAGAAGCTGTATTTGGTGGCACAGAAGGAAATAATTATGACTGCTTTATTTTGACTTATTCTTACTTTAAAATGAGTTTATTTTCTGTTCATCTGCTGTTTGGTTCCCTCCAGGAAAGGTTTTCACATAACCTCCAAGGCCTGCTGAGAATCCCAGTTCAACATCTGGGTGGTGACAGATGCTTAAGAACGAGGGTTCTCAGCAGGCTGCAGATGAATCTGTCTGTATATGAAAGAAAAACAAGATGTCTAAAATTGCTGATACAGAAAGTCAAAGGTGTGCCTCGCTCTTTTGGAAGTAAGCAATTAACTGCTTTCAAAGTGTCTAGATTCACAGGGCTCTTATGAACAGAGGCAGCAATTTACTTCAGAAAACAAGTGATGTACTTCTTTCGTTTTTAACAAAAGATCTGAAAGTTGCTACAGCGCTCAGCTAATAACTGATCTGGGTTCAGCTGTCCATGATGAGGATTCAAAACTATTTCTATCACCTCCTATGAAGAGCAAAAATTATAGTAGAGTTACAAAATATTTAGAGTTAGTAGGGATCCACAAGGATTATGGAATCCAGCTCCTGGTTCTGCATAGGACCACCCAGTACTCAAACTCTGTGGCTGACTGCATTATTACTTCTTGAACTCTGTCAGCTCGGGGTTGTGACACTGCCCTAGGCATCCTGTTCCTTGTCCACCTGTGCCTCCTGCACCTCACCCCCATCTGCCCCCTCCCCTGACACAGCTCCATGCCGTTCCCTCGGGCCCTGTCACTGTCACACAGAGCAGAGCTCAGCGCTGCACCTCTGCTCTACTACTACCAGAAATAGTAGTAGTAGTGAAAGCACACAAAGACAATATTTTATGCTATTTTCAATATACTCTGAGAGGGAAAAACACTGCTTGAATTCTGGTCACCCTTTAGGAGGTATAGGTTATCCTGAAGCATAGTTCTGCCACCATGTGGCTGTGGAATGCTGTTCTTTAAGTCATGCTTATTTAGCTACTGATATTTACAGCCTTTTTCTTTTAAACTTTAAATGCTCTATGTATTATTTTTTTTTTAAAGGAATATTATGAATCTCAAAAATATATGTAAGCTCTTTATGCTCTTATTGAAGTAAATATAAATTAAAGAAATAATCAGTACTCAAATTCATTGGTGTACTGATGGACTTCTGTCTGAATATGAGCCAGCAGTGTGCCCTGGTGTCCAAGAAGGCCAATGACATCCTGGCTTGTATCAGGAATGGTGTGGTGAGCAGGACTAGGGAAATAATCCTGTCCCTGTACTAGGCACTGGTGAGGCCTCACCTTGACTACTGTGTTCAGTTCTGTGCAGGGTAAACGGCCTCAAGTTGCTCCAGGGTAGGTTTAGGTTGCATGTCAGGGAAAACATAGTCGCAGAAGGTGTGGTTAAGCACTCAAATGGGCTCCCCATGGAGGTGGTTGAGTCACCATCCCTGGATGTGTTGAAAAACCATTTGGATGTGCTCAGGGATATGATTCAGCAGAGGTTGTTAGAGTTGGGGTAGCATGGTTAGGTTGTGGTTGGACTTGATCTTGAAGGTCTTTTCCAACCTGAGCAATTCTATGATTCTGTGACTCATTGGAAATGCCATTAAATTAATAGATCTTCAGTTATGCATGGCAGTCTACAGTCCAGAAATCACTTTTTTTTTTTTTTTTTTTTTTGCTTAAAAATATTGTAATCATAATTCAAATATAGGTATAAAAAATAAAAAAAATCATGTAGAGTGATTGCCAAGGTTGTAGACTATCTACAGTGCTGTATGCCTCTCTCTCATGTAAATATTCTATATGCATATTTAAAGGGTTTTAAAGCCATACCCAATTAGTTTTGTTTCTCATTACTCTAAAGAAGAATGATTGCTGTGTTCAATAAAAGCACCTTCGTGGTTGTGACAGTTGAAAATTCAGGCTTATTTGAGTGAGTCACTGGTAAAGATGACAGCATCTAAGAGCACACCACATTCTTGTGTGCCCATTTCAAAATTAGTTTCTCTAGTTATCAGCAGAAATAATTACGGTCTTTCAAGTTTAGTTTCTGTTGCTCAGTGCTATAAATCATTCTGACCTCATTTGAGTCTTCCACATTTTGCAACAGACGTGTCACTTTTCCCAGAAGAAAAGTGCCTGGGTTTAAAGATCAGATTTTTAAGCTTATTTTTAAAAATTCACTTAATGCAAATGAAATTCCAAATGAAAATTCAATAACAAAATACGAAGTCTCCCTGTCTTGTCTGTTCTTGAGTTCTGCAGGAAAAGTCTTGAAATCATGCTTTGTCAGTTTCATGCCAGCAGTACCGTGCATTTAAACTAAAATGCCATAGAGCTTTCACATCAACTCTTTATAATGACTGCAGACATAATGTATGATTTAGTTGCTTTGCTTTGAGAGAGCTTTGTGTACTTTTTCCCAAGCTTTTTAGAAAGGTGAGAAGATAAATTATAGTGTTGTTCTCCCAGCCATACTCTAATAATGACACATAGGTCAGCTGTATGGAATGGCCTTTTGCTGGATAAATGATTAGTATCATAGGTTAAATGATAGAAACAGAAACTGGCTTTGAAAAGCTAGATAGTGATACAGAATGGTGTCACTATTACATGCAGTTGGAAAAAAGCAAGTTCATGAAATTTATTGAAGTCCAAATGCATGGTTTTGAGTGGAACTGCAAACTGTTTCCTTGTTCATGTGTAGTATGCTACTGTGTTCAGTTTTGCCTGCATATGATTTTATCAGCAGCATGCCCTACCTCTTGCTCAAATAGTAGTGTGTATAAAATAAGCCTTAAGTTACACAGACAACCATAAGCCTAGCATTTATTTTCATCTGAACACCTCTTCAGAGGAAGTGTTTTGGATGCTGGTGTGTTCAGATACTTAGAGAATGCATATGAATATGAACATATAGTAGTAGTTCTGAATGTACATCCTTCACCTCTGTGATTTCATTTTATATTAATGATTTAAAATCTTAATGATTTGTGGTAATTTGATAGTGATAAACAATAAAATCCATGATTCTAATTGGCATTAGTTGAAAACCTGAAGATAGCAATGACATGTCCAGTCTCACAGGAAAACAGATTGTATGTAATCAAGGGAGTATAATGTTCTGATTTTGATGTGCTTTTACTTATTTAGTTAGTTTACAGGTTTTGCTGAATATTTCCTTGTTTTGACTGACTCATGTTTTTCCCAACAAATCCAATTTTTCATTTTCTTTCTCCCTCAGTATTATTATTATTTTTTTTTATTACTAAGTCTAAGAGGTTCTTTTTTGTTTTGTTTGGTACTTTGAGTGTTTTCTTATGGAAGCCACTGTATTCAGGTGCTAAATGAGATGAAAAATTCACAGTTGAACAGAGTTATAGTGTCAGGGACAGCATTGGACAGCAGTAGCTTTCCTCACAGTTGTGAAGCTCTTGAAACTTTTTGTACGGAATCAGAAAAGTCTGTCAGTTCTCAGTGATGTTAAAGGGAAAAATAGTGTCTTCTAGGCAAGCAAGAGAAGTGTATTAACATCTTTGAAATCCTTGCACGTTCTGTGTTTTCATGGAAAACTTCAAGTCTCCCTCCATATTACTATTGTGTTCTTTCAACACTCGCTTTCAACTGATCATTACTAGCTTCTCTGTTTTAAAACTTTTACACTCTTTTAGGTTGTGTACAAATGAAAAGCAAAAATGTTATGAAATCTAATAATAACAGTGGTAGCCTTGTAAAAAGTGAATGTCTCAGAGAAACAGTATGCAAAAATCCAGAGGTATTATGAAACATTCAGGTTGTATCTCAAACCTAAGATCTAGTGAGTGTTTTCTGTTTGGCCTATATTTTCCTGTTAATCTTTCCAGCACAATGGAGTATTTCACTGGAACAGAAGGATTTAGGTGGAATTAAAGTTTTTCCGTTTAAACTGAAATTCTTATCCTTAAATGTATAATCTAATCTTTTAAACCGATTTAATTACTTAAAGAAGTTAAGTAGAAAGACAATAATGTATTTTAAACATTCTGACACTGAGAGTTTCCTTATATACCAATGAAAGTTTACTTAAAGATGAATCCAGCTTTCTGAAACAGAAAAAAAAAAAAAAGAAAATGCCTTCCCCCCCCCTTTTTTTTTATAGATAATTTTCAGTGATTAAAAATGTTAAGCTGCATTAATCAAAGCTATATATCTAAATAAGAATGATGCGTTATAGATCAAATGACTTTCATACTGATATTCTTCTATACGTGATGTTGATTTAAAAATAAAAAATGTTGAGACATGCACTGGCATTTGTTGGAGAAGCAGTGTATGGCAGAATGATTTAACTTTAAGAAATGAATTGTTTTGGAGATGATGAGGAAGAAAAATGTATTAATGTTTTTCACTGTTCCAGTTATGCTTACAAAAAAAGTGACTTGAGCTGTGTTTTTTTCAGGGGAATTCATCAGTACATGAATACTCATTTTTACTGTGCCTCAGTAGGTAGGGAGGAGGGTAAACTGATGAAATTTGGGGTGTTTTTTTGAGAAGTTTTAACATTTTGTTGAGCCGTGTTTCTTGTAGTGCTTTTGATCAAGAGAAAGTGCTTAGTAGCCTCTAGGGCCCAGTTAGGCTGACGTGCCTAACTGAACACATGATTTTATCTCAACTGAGTGGCTGTTACTCCTACTGCAGATTGGAGGAAGTACTTGAAATCTACAGGGAATTCTCAAGAACATACTGTGTGTTGACTTCAAGAAAATCCATTTTAACAAAGTTGTCAGCCTTTAGAATTCATAACTATTGTGTGTTACTACTTGTTCACTCTACTGCTGTGGGACAGTCAACAGCATTTGCAGAAAAGTATGTCACGATGCCTCTCTGGCAAGCAGAAGCTGTAGTTTTGTCTGTATGACAAACTGGAGAATGGGAGCAGGATTAATATTCTTTCTTCGGTTTCTTGTTATCTGAGAAGTAGATGATGGTTTAATTGTACCTTTACACATCTCTCCCTCACAGTTTCCCTGAAGTTAGTGCAGTGGCTGTCAAAGTAAAGCTGCTAGTCAGCATAAGATCTTGAAGGATACCATTAAGGACAAATCAAATAAGTAAAGAACTGGACTTTGTCTCATGAGTAACAGTACAAAAGCTGTCTGTGGTGTTTCAGTATTGATAAGCTGATCAAGAGCAGTTGCTACGAGGGAAGAAAAGTTCCTTTTCCAAATACACACAATAAACTTCTCTCTACTACGCCTCCCAGTTGTGTCTTTAGGGAAAATTAATGCAGTCAAAAAGTGTGTTTTGGTGTATGGAAAACCTCTTGGACCCTATAAAGGGCTGTGAGATTGTACTGTGATAGGTGTAAGATTTTCATAGCTGCTTATTATTCAAATAAGCGAGTGGCAGTAGATGATTCTGGCCCACACTAAAAACTGATTATGTTTTTTTGTTCTTGTTGTTAATGGAATGTTACTTTCCTCACCCCTTTTCTACCCTGTTAAGATAATACTCTGTTCTGAGTTTGCAAACTGTGCTTCCCTTGCGTTGTGTTCTTAGAGAAGACTAGAAGAAAGGCCACTTTCAGACTACAATCCGTCTTGCCAATACAATTTCACAGGCACCTAATCTATGTGATATATATCTTTCTGCAGTAGAAGAATTGAAAAAAAGTCACTTTTGAATTGCGTCTTCTAAAAGTATTAATCTTTAAGGCTGAGGCTGTGTATGCCTTGAATTTTGATGCGCCTCTCCTTTCTCTCTTTCTAGCTGGAATGCTTGCAGCTTTCTCTACGGGATTATAAGCTTTGATGTTCAGAAGAGCAAAACTGAAAGATGCCATCTGAGAGGTGCCTGAGGTATAGTACTTGATAGCATATAGTAAGTCATTCCCAATTAGTGTGATGTTTACTAAAGCATCAGTTAGCAGCAAAATGTGAAATTAATATCTTTATTGCTCATTATTCACATTATAATCTGCAAGAGATTGCTTTCTTGCTGCTACTTATGTCTAGCAAAGGAAAATGTGCTAGAGTTTGATTTTATCTCAGTCTTTTCATTTATTATCTCGCTTATGGTCTTATTTATACTTGGAATTTTTGATTGTGAGAACAACTACTATTTTACATGTATGTACCTGAAATGATACCTGGTGATCATTTTTGATGTTTGTAGTGTTCCAGTATTCAGGATACATGTTGATCTTTCAGTTCATTCAAATGATTTCAAGCATTCTTTCCAAATTCATCTTTCAGCCTTCCAGAATTTCTCATTTTGCCTTTCTCCTTCTTCCTGAGTCTTAGTCATTCATATTTCCTTGCTAGTCCAGAGACTTTGATATTTATGATTTAATTAGTTTCTGAGAGCACTGTCAGGGAAAAAAGCATTTCATCAGAATTTATTTATCCAGTTGCTTTTCTTTGGAACTTTATTCTAATATGCTGGTAGTTTCATCCACTGTTCTATTTTGGAGAGTAGTTAATGCTCATGGACTGATCTGGGATCTCAGTGGTCTGCCTGATATTGCTAACGTACTGTAACATTCCTCTTCTGAACAGAAATAGAGAGAAGTCATCTCCAGGTATAATTAGGTTATAATGCTGGCACAGTTAATCTTCCAATCTTATTATATTCTCAGTTCTCCTAGGAAGAAAAAAAGGTTTTTACAGTTAATACAGAAGAGGAAAACCAGGTTGAGGAGACCATATTCTGCAGTTCTTCAGGAATTAGTAGCATAACTGATAGTTTATCTTTCATTACAGATTATTTGTTGTTGCTGAAGACTGCAGGAAGAATATAGTTGTAGTAGTTTACTATTCATTTTTTTCAATGCTGGTAGCATTGCCTCCATAAAACAATAGTTTGATGCAGTTGTTTTACTGTAGAAATTACAGAAGAGAAATACTTGTTAGAAATAATTTCCTTTTTTTTTTTTTTTTTTTTTTTTAACACAAAATCTGCATTAGTTTGTAAAAGCTGAAGGTGTAAGAGTGGGATGTATGGTAGCATAGTAAGTAAGTGTTGGTGGGAAAGGAGAATTTAGCAGTCACACAGCTGCTGCCTTAGCTTGTGTATGTAGTGAACTGCATGATTTTAGTGGAAATATGATAGCTTACCTATTCTGGAATTAAAAATTGAGTTATTCAAGATAACTCTGTAAACTCATTTCCTGTAAGGATCCAGCTTCTCAGACACTATAAACTGGTATAGTCTTTCAGATTTCTGATGAACTGTATTGTTTTGTCTCAAAGAGGCTCTGCAGATTTTTTTTTCTTTTGTCTCTGTATTTATTTAGGACTGTATTTGCGTGTAGAAATACATCTGCATTTATATTGTCTCTTTCTTTTGTGATAGAAAAGGAAGCTGAAACCAAGCAGTGCTAGGTTGGTTAACACAGAAGTCTTGCATTCATGCAATCTGATATTCAGAGGTGGTGGAAGGCTTCAGTGTTAAAACAAACAAAAGAACAACAACAACAACAACAACAAAAAACCCACTGCTTTATAAATGTGAATGACCCCAAATAATCTGAAAACTTCAAGTAATCCAATATCAGACTTAAACAGGCCACTTGAGATCAAAGTCTTCATGCTTTTGAGTAGATCTAATCACATACAGGCACACTTCACAAATAATCAATTAAGATTTTCTGTCACTTCATTCATGTAGGGTGTTATTCCTCTCATTTAACTCTTAAATGGTTTTAAGTTAATTCTGAGCGCAGCTGGCTGAGATTTTTGAGTATGTAATCAAGTTTTATAACACTGCTAAACTGTGATTTTCTTGAAATGGATGTGCCATGTAAAGATTTTACCTGATAGGATCCATAACTGTACTTCAAAAAAATATCAAACATTCTTAGAAAACATTGATATATATTGCTTATAGAATTGTTGCATATTGCTTTCCTATGTTTACTTACAAAATATTTCCCCCTTTCAGCGTTCAAGAAATGTTGACAGGTCAGAGGCTTTGTCAGTCAAGCTCCCATAATGATGCTGTTCTGGCAGCTCTGAACCAACAAAGAAGTGATGGCATACTTTGCGATATCACCCTTATTGCTGAAGAGCAGAAATTCCATGCACATAAGGCAGTCTTGGCAGCCTGTAGTGACTACTTTCGAGTAAGTCTAAAGATTTTTTCTTTCTTTCTTATAGTAATATTAAAAATTACTCTGAGTGCTCGGGGGAGAATGGTTATCCATATCATACTGAACAAAATAAAATTGAATTTTTATAAAACTCAAGATTACTTGCATCAGGTAAAGTATTACAACTTTATTACATGCACACATACACGTGATAGGAAAGAAAAACAAGTAGAAACTTCCAAACTGTAAATATCAGCTATAAATACGGGACTCAGCCAAACAATTTTGGTGATAAATGGACAAAAAGCTGTGTTAAAAAAATTAAGCTTTTATGCTTTGTAAGAATATGGCAAAAAATGGCAACATGCTACATTCCTGATTCTAATCATGTAGGAAAGACTAAGGGTTGATTAAGTGTTGTGAATCTAAACTGGGATTATAAATGTTTTCATAGCTGGGGAGATGTTACCTAACTTATACTATCCAGGTTTTTATTTTCTAAGAATCAGGAGAATTATGCCAATTTTTATTCAGAGTCAGTGAAGAGAGATTGGCATCTCCAGTGGTTGGTAAAGTAGGATAGGAGATTTATATAGAATTAGTTGAGTCACCATCTGGAAGATGGTGCAAGATTTATATCCACTGGTCATAAAGACTAGATTTAACAGCTTCAATTTTAGCTGTTAAATTTACATAAAGATGAGTTCTACCTTTAGCGTTTCCTGGTTTTTCTTGGAGGAATGTTGGAATAACCTTGCAGATTTTCTAACCATGCTGAAGTAATTTCAGTGAGAAATTGACATTTCACTAATTTTTGAGAGATTTTTTTCATGTTAGCACTGGACTGTAGGGGATAGGATTCTGAGAACATTAAATGTCAGAATTGCCTTGAATAAAATTCAGATGACAACAGTATACATCACTGTGACACAACAAGCTTGCTAGCTTCAGAAATCTGTAGCTCTTAGTGATGATTAATATACTAGCCTACCTTGAGCTCTATTTGGACGGACTGTCATCCAATACTTATTGTTTTATAGATTACCTCAGAAGTGTGCTCAGGTGTCCAAAAGGCTCTGTCAAAACAGGTATTTGGTTTGGTTTTCTTTTTCACCACTTTCATAAAATAATCTGTACAAGTGGCTGAATATTAGCTTCATAGAGATCCCAGTTATGTTTTTTTACATATTCTGTGTCTATTTTGATTTAAGTTAACTGCTGAGGTTGTCCTTTCTTATTTTGAGATTAAGAAGTCAGATAAGCAGCACATATGTATGCAGAAGAGTGTTGGATGTCAGATATTGTCTTACTATCATTTTTTTCTTTGGCTCAGATAAATTCTTCATTTATTTTTTTTTGAGACAAAATAGGGAACTGACCTTCAACAAACAATGGATTTGACCTGGAGTAGCCTGCTATCCTGTCTTCTAGATGGTATAATTGATCTTGTAGTTTTGGCTGTGCTGAAATATCAGAATTGAAAATGGAACTGTTCTGTCTGAAAGGACTTTCAACGTCTGAGTCCAGCTGACTATCCTGAACATTGCAGTGTGACAAGAAGCTTGACTTAGTGATCTAGTGATTATATGTGCATTTTGATAGCTCTAGCAATATAAGTAATATCCAAATAAAATATTCTTCCATTATTTTCCCCTCTGGAAGCAAAATGTAATGTTGCTGCATGACTTCATTTGTCAGCATTTTCAGTGCTGGCAGGTGATTATGTAAGCTCAAGCTTTTCTTGTAGAAAATGCCTTGTTTTTTTTGGTCAAAACAATTCTTTTCTCCTTCCTTATTTTTTACTTGGGGATGTTTATAGTTAAAAGACTTGATATTTTTTAATTTTTTGTCTCAGAAAATTGTACGTTTTTTATGTTACCTGAATGAGTCGTTATATCAATTAACTAGAACAGACTCAGAAAACTAATCATTCTATTAATATTTCTAATCTATTATAAAATGTCAGTAGCACCCTGTGTTGTTTTGTTTTTGTTTTTTGTTTTGTTTTGTTTTTTCCCCCACAGTAAGCATTTTCAGTTCTTAAAAGAATCCTTTTAAACTAACCAAATGGATACTAATTTTGTGTACTGTCTTTACTGTCTTGGTATTTATAGCTGTCACAGCTGATTGTTAAACAGTTTGTTCTCAGAGTTTTTCTGTGCTATCTTTCATCTCTCTACACAGAATTCCAATGTACATAGCAGTGTTGATTGCTCTTATTTTTATAGACAGATTCTGACTATATGGAGAAAATTGTTTCTGATGTTTTGTTACGTGAGTCAGGAAGAGGAAAAGGCTCTCTCCCTAACTTAGGGATAGATTTAAGGTCCTGTAGTACTGATATGCTATCATAACCTGGAAGTGATGCTGATATAGAAATCCTTTTCCCAGGTAATCTTTAAAATGTTAGCTTTTCATGTTGGTTCGAATAAATTCTTTGGTTCTGGTAGCATCTGTTCAGTACTGAGACTTTTGTTCAAAAAGAGGTCATTACCCTCACTATTAGCTTTCTAAGTTGGCAAGTATTTCTTTATTTTTTTCCTTTGATCAATTTCCTTTCATTTCTTAGCTGGAAATTATGCTATAGTTGAGAAATTGAAGTATTTAATCTGTTTTAATTACCGAACATGGCTTTGTTAGATCTCAGTCACATGGATTCATTGTGGCATCTGTTTTTTTTCTAAACTACTCTTAATTCTCACCCACCCCCGCACCCCCCCAAACTTATGAACTTTTTTTGTTAGATTCACCATCTTAATTTTAATTATTGTTGGTTCTTCAATCAAATAATTTAACTATAGCTTTTATAAGGATATTGCTGCTATTTACAAGGAGTTAACGTAAAGTGAGTTCCTATGTGCCTATTATCTACTTATAACTTGAACCCAAGCATTGTAATGATTTTGAAATACAACATTCTAAGTCAATAGACTAATTCTATATTTAAAAAATTGCAATTCTAGAACATCTTATTCATCTTTATCTCTGCAGTTAGTGATTCTTCATTCTGTGAGGTTCTGAAGCAGTCTTCCATTGATGCAGACAGAATTCCCACAGCAGGGCAGCCTGGGTGCAATCACAAGCATTTACAATAATCTTTTATGAATTCTGTTTTCAAATTCCCTACAGTTGTTATTATTGTCGGAGTACGTATGTTTCTGTTGTAATTCTCATAGTACAAAAATGAATTAATTGCAATTCTGCCACTGGTGGATGGTAGGCAACGTGGTGTCTTGTTCTCTGAGTCATCCTCTCAATTTTTTTTCGTTTTCTTTTTTGATTTCCCTATAAAGCAATTGTGGCAGAATCAACTCTATGGTTAGTGAGGTAGGCCATAAGAGACTAATTAAATTATTATTATAACAGCATCTGGTGATTGGTAACTGTGCAACTGATGAGCTTCTTCTATTTAAAAGAAGGACAAAAGTCTTCTCCTTTGCTTCTCTGTGCTGTCTCTGTTCAATTTTATTGTGCTTCTATGGCAAGCATCCTGAAGCTGGGCTCCACTGCCTTTTCTGTGTTGCTGTGCCTGACAATGGAAAGCCAACTTATTGGAGCAGGGCTGTGGTATGGAAGTGTTACATACATATTTTATTCTGCATCCCTCTATTCTATTAAAGAAACCTCCTATCTTAGAATGTTGTTGGATGCAATAGATAATTCCTATATTTTTTCAGTCTCTATTCGTATCTTCCTACACAACCTCAGGAGAAATTAAAGCTATTATTCTGTGGGTGTAGCAAAGCTGAAAACACCTTGTGCTCAAACCACCTGAGAGAATTATTTGGGCAGTGTGTCACTCCTAGCTTCAATGAGTAAGACTAACATGCCATGAGAAGTATCCTAGGAAAGAGACAAGACTGCTGAAGAGCTAAAAACGTGATCTACATCTTATAAAGTGTACACGGGGTGGAAATTTCTTGCGTTCCTCTTCATTTGTACTAGAAGTCCACCACACTGCACGTGGTCTTACATTTTCTGTTGCACATTATTCTTGTTAGAAGTTTTAGAGGAAATTATCTTTCTTTATAAAATAAAAATAATAAAAATCAATTGCTGTATTGTTACTAGTACCTTTTTTTTGCACCATGTTAACTTCATTTTAGTAGCCTGAGATACAGTGTCAGCTAGTTGAATTCATGTCACTGTAGGCCTTCATTTAATAAAAGGCTGGATTTAAGCAGTGGGACCTCTACATTTGACTGTCATGAACAGTAAAATGCTGCTGGTTGTTTAGCTGTGTTGGCAGTTAATCTGCCTAAGACAACCCATATTCAATTTAGAACTCTGAAACCTAAGTTTCAACTTACTGGATGACCTAATGTACAAGTGACCAGTGAATTCAGTGATCTCTTTTTTATAGCTAATGGCTCAAAAGAGGGAGATATCATTAATAGCATTAGATGAGAACATAAGGATGGCCTTGTTGTGTCAGACTGCTACTTCAGTAGTAGCTATTGTGAAACTTATCGAAAAAGAGCGAAAACAGGCTGAACTTAATGCATCCCTGAGAACTCTTCAGCAGTGTTTGGCTTGGGCATTTCTAATGGAGAGTGTAATTTCTTTCTATTCAGTAACCCTGAATGCTGGTCTCATCCAAGCTTTGATGCTGTTTCCCATTGATCCCATACAAGGTCTATTTACTACATATTCTGACAAGAGATCCATGGCATTAGTGTAAATAAATTGGTTTGTTTTGAATCAGACTTATACAAATTTTATTGGATTTTTCTTCTTTTGGAAAAGATGACAAAGCATCATTTCCTAGGTGTTCTTATCACAGCACTGAACAGTCTCTTTTCCAAGTTGGAAACTTCTTATTTACTCAGGTGATACTCAAATGGAATCTGTTACATCTTCTTGATTTTATTTTTGCCCTTCCTTGGGTATTTTCCAGCTGTATTTTTTTGTGAGGTAAGAGTAACAGAATTACATTAAGTGGTAGGCAAAGTGTAGAGTGCTGCATGGTATTGAGTTGTTTACCATTTTGTTCTCTCTTGCCTAAAAACATTTTTTTTTTTCTTTAACCATTGCTGAACACTGAACTGATGCTTTTGTGAAACTCATGTACTCTAAGACTTCTCTTTTGAGCTGTAAGGATAGGTTGGGAAACAATCATTTCCAAATTTAGGATTTTTTTTTCTCATGTGTGTCACTCTACACTGAGTTTTCCAGGCTATTATTCAGTCACTCATATTATACAATAATGTAATAGTTAATCACATGTTGCCTGTGTCCTTACTTGCTGGAATAGTTTTGTCTCAGGGAGCTTTGTAGCCTCAGTGGCCTCACTCCTGTCCAGATTGCCTTTGTATGTGTTAGATATGCAAGACTGAGATGCTCCACTGGAATCATGTCTCCCTTGTGAAAATTGGACTGTTCTTCTCATGTGGATTGCTTTTGTTTGTTTATTTATTTATTTATTTCCCTCTCCAGCTTCTGTTGCTCATTTATCCAGGCAAAGATTAAAAAAAAAGATCCTCTCTTATTTTCCTATTTTGCCTATCTTCATTTTTAAAGGCCTTTGATTAATTTTGTCAGGAGGCTTTCTGGAAATCTGTTTTGTGGCACACTGAAGGTTGGAGCTTGTCCTTTGTATCAATATTACTTTCATATGTATAAAACAAAATGAATGTGTTTGTGATAACACGAAATTCAGTCTAGTAAACCGTTTACAGTCTCAGACGTATGAGATATTCTCAGCTATGGCTGAAATAAAATCCTGGTCTTTCATAATAGCGTATCGCCTATGAAGGTGGGTGACATGTATGTAAAGCTCATTTGAAGTCAGTGTTGCTTGATATTAGGACACACCTATGTTTTTAGAAGCTCTCAAACATGACATCTAAGTATCTATCTTTCCAGAGTTTGATTTCTACTCAAAAAGGGTAGTTAACAAGCCTATAAAATTAATGAGAATAGTTAAATTGACATAATTGTGGTCTATTATTTTTGGTCTGGTGGTTTTTTTTGTTGTTTTTTTTTTTTTTTGTCAGAAATGCAGGAAAAATCCAAGAATAAATGAGAACAGACAACCGTAGCTTTCTAAAAATAAAATGAAAAGATGATTTTTATGGAGTTATTTGCTCAAAAGGAGGTAGATAGTTGATGGAGGGCAAAGCTCCTGTCACAAATGACTATAATGTTAACAGATGCTTGATTAATCAAGACATTCTTCTTTTATTTAGCAAATAATTAATGTTTAAGTACTGTTGTAGGTTTTCTCATTAAATGGTGTGGGTAGTCAAAGAAAAAATCTTCAGTGAGCTGGTTTTATTTTTCAGGTTTCAAATAGTCAGTGGGAGGTATGGGATCTTCTTTAGCAAACTTATGCTATAGTTATAATAGGTTTATACTCATAATGGAAAAACAAGTTTCTTTTTGTAAAGATGTGAACAATGTCTAGTTCAACCTATATAAAATGGGCCAGATATGAAAGGTATGTAAGTATAAATACTAATAAAATGAACCATCTCAGATTGCAACATTAGACTTTGTATTTAACAAGTATACTTCTGCAGTTAGTCTTCAGAGTAGAAGACAAAAGGTAATTATTGCAGTTTACTATTGCTTGGCACATTTGGATTTCATTGTCTAATGACACATTATATAATGACTACCTTCTTAAAAAGCTAATTGTAATAACTAACGCTGTGTTACTTCTTTTACATTAAATTCTCCTGTACAGCTATTAAGTTATGGCTGTCATACGTTGAAGTAGGAAACGTCTTGATGTATGAAGTACACTTTTAATTTTAGCCCTCCTTCAAAGTGTCCTACGTGAAGCACATTGTGGCAGTTAGTGCTAGCTCAAGAGCTGACTTTTATTTCAGTTTTATTTTGGGCTTGATTTTGATATCGCTTGCTAAAATCATCGAAGGAACAATAGGCTTATGCATTTGATGGGAAGCATTAAACCAATTTAAACCAAAATTTGCAAATATGACTCATACTTTCCTATGCTTAACTGGAGATGCTGGATAAAATCTGTTTTCAGTTATGCTGCTTTTTTTGTGTTCCAAACAGCAGGCCTGTTTAAGAAAAACTAATGGTAGGACAGGCTGTGCATTACTGCAGATTTCAGCGGTGTGTTGCATGGCGTGGTCCTCCTTGCAATTCAGTTTTCTTTCTTCTACCATAATGAAAATAATTTTGGCATTCAGGATCAACTATAGTGACTCATTTCTTATGAAACGTTCGAACCGTTAAGGTTTCTGTAGCTGTGGTAGTTTACTTAATTTCCTTTAGTTCTGATATGAGGTTACACATGAAAACTGAAGAATTATTTTGTTTCTACAGCGTAACTTTAGCTACTTTTCAATATGTCTTATTAGTGATGTTACATCAGTTCACTAGGAATATTATGCTACAGTCTACACTTCTTGTGTATCAAATCATGCTTGTGCATCTAAACAAACGTTAGAGAAAAAAAGAAGTACACTGACTATTAAAAGTCGGACCATCACAATATATATTCCATTTCATACATATTCAGCCAAAAATGTAACTTGCCAGCAAGAAAATGTTTCTTTTTGGTTATTTTGACTGGGAGTAAGGACTCTGTGTCTTGTTACAACTGAGAAAATTGCTTTGTTCTTGCTGAGCAGCACCTGATAAATGTGCACAAATCACATCCTTAGTTCCTACAAACGATAACGTAGGGTAGCTCTCTACTTCCATTTTCATTACTTGTTTCTATAGACTCTAAGATATTCATATCTATGTATTACCAGATACAAATAAAAGATATAAATATATTTATATAGGTATATATATTTATATAGGTATAAATATAAATCCCAGACATGTGTTACATATGTGGTTGATTTGGTATGCTTTTAGGTGCAGTGTATCACTCTGAATGATTTCTGAAAGAGACACCAGAGGCTCAGTGATACTTACTTTGCCAACAGTAACATGTGAGCCTTCAGTATTGCATATGAAATATGAAACTGTATTTTTGCTGCTTGTTCTTGTGTTGTTGTGGGTTTTCTTGTTTGTTTGGTTTTTTTTTTGTGTATTTCTGTTAATTTATTTAACGGAATATTTTCATAAACTGTGATTTATTGCTGACATTTTCATTTTTCAGAACTCATTTCAGTTGTGTGGTAAATGCTTAAAGAAAGAAATATTTAGATGGATTTTATTGAGCAGATGTATTAGTGCAGGCTCAGTTTTTAATGATTGATGTTATGTGACATTTTCTCTGAGAATTTGTATAGAACTTGTTCAGAAGAATCATGTAATGAGCCTCTTAATCATATTTCATGCAGTTGGTGTTGATGGATCTGTTTTTCAGTGCACAGGAGACTCCAGAGGCCATGACTTATGAGTGATTTAGGACAGACAAGCTTAAAATTAGATAAAAATGAGCAAGATATAACATGCTAGTTATGAGAAGAATAAGCTGTGTTTTTACATGCAATAGGGAAACATTCACCTATTAAACTCATAAGTGTATGTTACATAAATACAGTGTGGTTAATATTTTATGTACATATTCATCTGTGAAAGAAGTATCTCAATTCTTGCTAATTGTGTGATTTTTTTTTTTTTATTGTGATAGGTAAAAGCAGCAAAGAAGAAGCAACATTGCTTGCAAAATGAAGGATTAGTTAAGAAAGTTGGAAGCTAAGAAAAAGTTAAGCTTAATAAAGGAGTAGATGCTACAAAGGGGATTCAATAGATTATGATCTGTTTATTTACTGTTACAAGAACACTGAGGTGCTATTTTTAGTACAAGCTGCAAAGGAGAAAGTTTGGGCCTGAAAGAGTTTATAGTCCAAGCAGATAGTCTTGGAACTGGGTGTTTGTAATTTTGAGCAACCTGTACACAGATCAGCTTAGGTACTAAATAAGGAAGAACTGAAGACTGTGAGTTGTTCCACTGATGCTAGTTAAGATTTCACAGGCTTAAAATTATGCATGCAATAAAAAATACTGAGATATCAAATCATAACTGAGCTCCCTGAACTGTGTAAGAAACCAATCCAAGATTTCTTAAGTGTTCGTTTACTTTTCTAATAGCTTTTATGATACATTTGAGAAGGACAATCAATTTTCTGAAAAGAAAAAGGTGTGCAACAGATGAACATAAAAGTAAATGAATATGCTATGGGAAATTGATCTGAATAAAACACTGCACTTAATGAAGGTGCCTATTTTAAGATAATTTTGAGAAGAGCTCAGGCAATATCATTGTGGAATTGCAGAGATAGTAATTTCAGATGGTAATTCTTCTCTTCTGAAACTCTAAAACAATACTCAATAGTGTTGCTTACCTTAAAAATTCAGTGCAAACAGCGAAGGAAAAATTGGCAATAATGTCGACCATTGTTCTTCACCAGTTAATTTGCTTGAAAGACTGCATAGATATTCACTCCTTTTCAAAATTGTTGTGTTTTTTTCAGCACTAGCATGTACGTGTTTTTTGTGGTGTTTGTTGGTTGGTTTGTTTTCTTCAGACATGTTTCTGAATTGGGTGTGAAAAGTTAAAGTACAACTACCTAACAAGCTGCTTGTTGCACTTTGCTTTTTACCTGGAGAGTTTAGCCTCAGTGATAAAAGAGGTTGGGTAGGATGACATATTTAAGTTTTAATTTAAGGTAAGACTGATAAGGTCTTTTCTGCTATAACATTTGACATTTGACCACCGCACTTACAGTATAGCTGATAGTTTTTCAGAAAAAGTAGAAGAGTAAAGTAGAGTAAGCTCATGTGCACTGAGGCTGTGGCTCTCTGTTAGTTGACCTTGACATCCTGAGTGTTCATCTTTTCGAGTGTGTTGCAATGAAAGGAACTACAAGAACGCTAGTTTGCTCTGTGCCAACTTTCCATTCTCCCTGTCTGGTAGTGATTGTGAGGAAGTGCAGGAAATGCTTATGACTCTTACTATCAAGAATGTGTCAGATTTCTGGACAGCCCTGTGAGAAAAACAGCTGAAGGTAAAGACATGCTTTGGCACATGAGTTGCAAAGTTAGAGTTAAGGATGAAAAGTGACAAAGTAAGCTGAATAGGAGATATTTGCATTGTGTTGTGCAAAGCAAGGCTGGCCTTGCTGAAACATCATGGGAATGCAGCCTTTAATTCAGATGATTCTGATGTATTCCAAGACGTAATAACTGTGCTTATTGAGGTGACTGATAACACTGTGGTTGAGCAATTGCGTAGTTCAGAATTATGTGCTAGTGGAGGGGATATTTCTTTGTTTTTTGATGTAGTAGGTGTGGAACTGGTGCTGCTGATAGTTAGCAAAACGATGTTTGAGAGCAGAAAATTTGGAATAGTTGTTTTTTTGTGTTGACTGTGGACTGATTCAGTTTGCTTTCTGGTTTTTGAAAACAGGTTTATTTTGAAAGTTGCTTTTAGAAATAAAGAAAAACAGATAAAGACGACTGTCACTTTGCATTTTTGCTGAGCGAGTTTGAGGTATTGAAACAGTATGCTTTATTCTTAGAGGACCCAAAGTATTTCTTGAAGGCAAAAATTAAAATGTTCAATTGCTCATCTTCCATTTGGAAGATTTCACAAAAGTTGATTGGGAATGATGTAGCTGAAATAAGTGATGAGTATAAGAAAATCAAGATAGACAAATGGAAGGATGGATTTAACCTTTCACAACTGGTGATTTGCAACTATTTTAAAGATCCACATACCCTAGGCTATTGAACTTGAAATGACTTTATGTGAATTCAGAAAACTGAAAGAAGTCTCTGGTTCTTTAAAATATTAACAAACTAACATGAGCAAATATCTTTCAATGAATTATTGCTGTTATAGTTTGTAGCTTTCATTCCAGGAATGCCTTCAGAATTTCTTCTGTTCTCCTAAGATGACTATGCTAAAAGGAAACAATTCAATTCTGTCTCTTCAATTTGTACTCCTCAGTTCAGTTCACATAACCCATTATTCTTAGAATTAGTTTTCACATAATTTACTTATCTAAGCCAAGCTAATTGTTTAGGCTTCCTCTTCAGTTACAGAGCAGAAAGGATATTTGATGTGGCCTTCCTTGAAGATTGTGTATTTCTGGTCTCCAAAAAATAAAAGGGATTTTAGGATGTTTCATCCCTCAACATCATGTAAATTGATGTCCAAGCATACCTATTTCTATTTATTATCTGCCCACAGAACACATTCACTTAATTTTGTTATTCAGTTGCCTATCTATGTAAACTGTGTTTCTGGGCTCCAATTACAATTTGCTCCCCATTTCTCTGAAGTTTCTGAGTATTTTAGAAACCTCCCTTCTACCCAGTATTTACATAATATATAATATTAATGCTTGTTTAATGACTTAATTGCTTTCTTTTAAACACATGTTAAATGTTAAACAGGTTATATACAGATTTAAATTATAATTTAATACTTTTAACTGTCTTTCAAATATTTTCCTAGAATTTGAAGTTACATCAGTGTTCAAATGTATATCTAACTAAACATGTATGTAAGAGTGTTTTTAGATATTTATGTGTAAATATTTTTACATACTATGTATTATTTATATATTATTATGTATGTCACGTACAAATGAAAACAAGCTCACTACTCCAACAGATATGGACCATCTGAGTAAATAAGGAAGTGACTGAAGGCAAGGAGCAGTTTTGTACCTCACCATTTCTGACAGTGAGCAATTTGTATTTTTGGAATTTTGAATATTATTCTCATATTTCTGTATTAATATTGTGTTTTGTGGAGCAGTCTGTACATGTTGCTGCAGAGCTGAGCATAAGAAGTTAGATCCAGTGCTCTTTTTTTGTGTTCTCTGGGAACTATTTTGTGAAGGCCTTTGGTTGCTGGTGTCAGACTGGTTAAACTGCAAATATGCCATTTACTAAAGGCTTACCAACTTGCTATGCTGCTTCAAAGTCAAATTTTCAGTGGTCTGAGAGCTGCTTTTGTCAGATATTGTTTGATCATTTTTATCCAAGGTTTGTGTATTTGTGATCCTTATGGGTCCCTTCCAACTCAGGATATTCTATAATTCTGTGTTTTTTTTGAGAAGTTTACTTGCTCTGATTCTGTTTCAGGCATAGATTAGAAGAAGAAAAAGCTTTGATTCCTCCCTATCTTCTCTTTCTACAGCTAAGCGGTCTTTTCACTCCACAAAAAATCGTCCATTCTGTTTGAAGCTCCTTAAAGTCTATGTGGGAACATTTGTGTCTGAGCACATATTGATCACTGAATTTTGATGCAATTGCTCCATAAAGGCAGGAAGATCATGTTCACTTTTATTCTGATGGATTGATTTAGTTAAAATCTTGGCTTTGAAAAAAAAAAACCTTGTTGCCCTTGGTTTTCTGTTCCAGTCTAGCACAGGTGAAATAAGAAAATGGCCTACTGCAACACTGCTCTGTGTTAATTCATCAGGTTACTACTTAATAGAAACAGCAACAATCGATGCATAGAATGCTTTATGTACAGCATTATTAGCAATTCTGTAAATTCACTCTTGCACAAGAGTTTAAACATTTTTCCTACTTTCCCTGAGGCAGAACATACTCTGCAACTGTATATTCATACACTTTAAGGTGTATTGCTACCACACATGGAATGTATTTTTCTAATAATTGCTAAATACATGGAATGTATAAATCTGAAAATAATTGTTCATTGGAGTGGTGAATACAAATTCTTTATCTAAGCAAAAATCTATATTCTAATGAAAAATATCAGAAGTCCTAACCAGGGTATTTGTGAATAGTAACACAGTATAAAACTGCTGGGAATATGCTCATGCTTAACAAATAATCCATTCTGAAAGGCTTAGTGAAGGTAAAATGACTTATCTGGTGTGATTTTTGTCTCAAATTTTCTATTGCACTTTTTGTTGTCTGTCTTTTCCTGTGATATAAAGCTGGTTCAGTAAGTAAAGTTTATTTATCCTGTTCATGAGAGTGTGATTTATGCTGTGATAATCATTCCTGGAATTAAATGTACTTACTCCTAACACTGTAAGAAATCCTTCAGTTGTTTCACTTTAAGATACCATAACATAATTTAGCAAATAAATATGCAGTCCTTTCAACTGACTTCTGAAATATTTTCATACTGAAATGGTAACCAGTTTAAGTTTTAGACACACTTCTGTTTCATAGGACATACAACTGGCAAGCCCATTAAAGTCATGCAAAAAGTGTTCAGAAAAACATGGCTTGGTTTGCAATAGCTCTTTCTAAAACCCTGAGAACAAGCATTAGTAAGCCAGTTCTTTTATTTTTATTTTACCATTAAGCCTGTCCAGCATGCAGAGGATGGCTTTGGATAAAACTGATAGTTGTCACTGTCCCTTAGCAATTAGCGAATGCAAATGAAGCATTATTTTCATCCATGCTGGGAGGCACTACATCCCCAAAAGTGTTAAAGGATCTTGGATGCAAGGCAGGGTTTTGCCCTTGTTTGTTGTGAGGCTGGTTGTCAACTGGTGCTTTTTGGCCTCAAATTCTCTCCAACTGGCAAAAACGGGAGGTCTGCTTTTACAAGGAGCAGATGGCTGATGGAAACCTTGCAGCTCCTGACAAACACTGAATCCTCTCAGTAGCTATTAAAACTCCTTTGTTACAGTTAAATGACAATGAAATGCTCAACCATAATTACATTTTTAATGGAATTAGAAAAAACATTTGAGCTTGCTATATTTATATGTGTATATATATATGTGTGTGTGTGTGTGTGTCTATTTCATGCCTATGTCTTACTATATTAGTATGATAGAGCCTTTAAACTATTTGGCATTTATTTTCTTTTGCCACTGCAGAATATACCCTGATATCATTTTATTGAAATAAGAACTGTGAAAATGCAAGGACTGACCATCTGATAAATGTCATTCTTGCTTATCCTGGATGACTTCCAGGCAGCAGATTTTTGACAAACTATGGTATTTTAGTGCTGAAAAAACTAATGCTTTCAGAAGAAATCAGTTATTTGCATGAAATTCTCAGTTCTTGAAAGAAGCTGCCTGAGTCTAAGTGAATGATGTGCTGAACTGTTAGAGAGGATAAGGCTTATTTTTTCCTTTAGTCTCAGTAGAGCTTGGTGTCAGGTTATGCGTATGAAATTCAGTGTGCTTGTTGACTGCCTCAGCTTCTGTGTACATCAGAATAGCCACAGATGCAGAAGAATATGTGAATATAGAAGTTCATTGGAATTGCTCCTTTACTGGAGTTTTTCAAGGTGAATGGCATATATGCCAGTGATAGAAAGTTGGGAGGAGCGGCTGACACACCTGTAGGATGTGTTGCCATTCATCTAGACCTGGTCAGACTGGAGAGCTGGGCAGGAATGAACCAGATAAGGTTTAACAAAAGCAAGTGCAGGTTCTTGTAGCTGGGATAGAATAACCACAAGTATCAGTACAGGCTGGGACAAGACCTTCTGGAGAGGAGCTCTGTGCAGAAGGACCTGGAGATCCTGGTGGACGGAACTGGGTCTGTTCAGCCTTGAGAAAAGAAGATGCAGAGGGGATATGAATAATGTTTATAAAAATCTTAAGTGTGGGAGACAAAGGGACATGGCTAATCTCTTTTTCAGTGGTCTATGGGTTCAGGACAAGGGAAAATGGCTGTAAACTGGAGCATAAGAAGATCTAAACCAGTGTGTGAAGGAACTTCTTCACGGTGGTGGTGATGGGGCACTGGAACAGGCTGCCCAGGAAGGTTGTGGGTTCACCTTCTTGGGTGATACTCAAGCCTAGACGCCTACCTGTGCAGCCTGTTGTAGGGGGCCGGCTCCACATGGGGGCTGTACTCAATGATCTCTAGATGTCCCTTCCAACCCCTGCATTTCTGTGATTCTGTGAAGTTCACTAGCCTACGTAGATAGAAGCATTAACATTTCTGCACATAACTTACTGGGACCAAGTTTAAGCTCTCTAGCAATGACAGATGTTTGAACAGTTTAATTTATTTGTTCACCGTTTGCTGTCTAAAAACTGAGAATGGTATATTTTGTTAAATGTGTGGGAGAGTGACAGAGATAAAGGTTGCATTTCAGGAAGAGTGTTTGACTTGAGAATTGGAGTGACGAGGAGGGAAGGAGCATTAATCAGAACCCTGCAACAGTGTGTGCTGGGAAGGAAGAGTGCAGGGCAAAGGCAGGCTTGGGAAGAAAAAGCTTTCTACTGGTGATCCAGAGACTGAGTAGGGTTGCTTCAGTCAAGGCAGATGCTGAAGACTGATGATCTTCGAAGACAGACTTGATAGAAGGAACAGCTGCTTTCCTCAGTTTTACTTATAGGGAAGTCGAGTATAACCTTGCTAGTCCTCAGTGTAGGTTTTATGGAGGAATGATACAGTCTGAGAAGCTGGGACAATACTAAGTAAAGGGTATTCGTAGGTTTAGGTGACTGCACCTCTATCCTTACTCTTCTTTTAACAACTTGATTTTAACACTGTTCACTTTCTAGACTGAGGCTTTATAGGCAGGGGATTAGTTTAAAAAAGAGATGCTGTGTTAACTATCTTAACAACCTCTTTTTCTTATACAAGTAATTGTAAATTGTTTATTATTCCTCCTATTATTTATATATAGGGATACTATTCATAGATATAAGCATTAGTTCTAGTGATGTTTGTACTTTCCCCCCTCCCCCCCGAGGCTGGTTCTTGTCACTTTTATTGGACAATTCTGTTATTGTGTGACTGTTCCCATTGATTTTACCTAAATTACTTAGGGATTATATACTCATGGACCAATGTTATTAGTTTCAATTTTTTTCAGATTTTTTTTTTTTTTAAATTTATTTATCTCTTGATAAAAGTACCCTCTTTCACGATTGATTGCTAGGTGGTAGTATTGGAAGCACGGTATACATCTCACTCTAACTCACAAGTCTGATGCTGATTAGAATTCTTATCAAAGGAAAATCAAAGGTTAGTGAAGATGGAAAAATGAAACCTGTTCTTCCTGGAATTTTACTGGGGTTATTTTGATTGTTAATATTTCTTTTCTTTTCCTAGGCAATGTTCAGTCTCTGCATGGTTGAAAGTGAAGCTGATGAGGTGAATTTGCATGGCGTCACAAGCCTAGGTTTAAAACAGGCCCTGGACTTCGCATATACTGGACAGGTACTGTACAGCTATTTAGACTGAGAGAAATTAAAGCAATTTGCAATAAAAATGGAAGACGCCCTTAAAGTACTATACTTGTGCATTGCCCAGTGGAGGGTCTTTTGACTTAACAGATCTTACTTTGGATATATTGTTTATGTGAGTAGTTTGTTTGCTTGTTGTTGTTCTTTCCCCCTCACACTCCTCCCCCCACACACCCATACAACCACACACCCACAGAGGGATTTTCCAATAAAACGTATTTATGTGCATTGTATCCAAGCAGTGAACCATATATGGCTTATATGCTCTTTTTATGGTGGTCTGATTGTTCATAAATATTTAATGTGAGTTGATCCATGTGCTAAATTAGAGAGAAAAAAATCCAGTAAGCATTTTTCTAATAATAAATATTTATGAACCTTTTCTGTGGTTGACTAATTGTATAGTTGAGAGGAAATACAGTCTTTTACTTTCTGGGAAGATATAATCCAGTTATCTTTCTAAACGCATATAGGTACTGTTCATCTTATTTTTCTTGCAAATTTTATGAGAGTAGATTGTATATATATTATGTAACTAGTGTTTTAGTGTAAACGAATCTGCTGTAAGCAGAAGAACAGTCCTCTAACTTTCATCAAAATCTAGAATCTAGTAAACCTATGTAAAACACCTGACCATGTTTGGATGAGTTTGTTTTTTGAAAGACAATAATCTACCCCATCTTACTTCTGGGTCAGTATCCTTAGTTCCCTAGTACTTCATATGCTTTCTATCTTTGAGCCTGAGTCTTTCATTTTTAGATATAATCTACTTTCAATAAATTAGTTGGCATCTTGAGTTAAATATAGGTTTGTCAGTAGCTCATATTCATAAGAGTCTATAGGGCAATGTTTTCCACTCTTAACAGCTCTATTAGATCTACTAAATGCTACTTTGAAGCACAGAGAAATTACAATACTTCTTAAGGAGTTCTCTTAGAAAGCTATTTTTGAAGTACAATGCTGTGATAATGCAGATCTGTGAAAATGCAGTATTGAATTTTCCCTTATGTCCTTGAAATTCTCTTCTTGCTCTTGGTTTATAAATATTGAGCATCACTGATGTACTGACTCGGACTGACAGAATCTTGGTGAAAATTCATATTTCAAGGTACTGAGTGGGACTAACCCATGGAGATTGTTAATAAATACCTTAATAGATTGCATGCTTACCCCAAAGTTGTGAAGCCAGACATCTTCAGTTTGAGCCTGCAAACTATTCCTGTTTGTTTTCAAAACAAAAACAGCATTTCTTAGTAACCCAAAATTCATTCATGCCAGTTACAATTTGATATTGCTCTGATAATCTACATATCAAGATATGATCAGATTTGCCAGTTAATAAATAAATAAATACATACATAAATAAGGCTTTCAGTTTGAAGATGTACAGTAATTGTGGGGGTGAAGAAAAAAAAGCACATCTCAACAGATAAATATTTAATTTCAGCTTCTCTCTACTTAATATTTAAAATCTTTTGCTAAGTTTACATTCAATTTGAATGTAACTTTAAGGTAACTTTCTGTGTAAAATAGTGCATTAGAGACATCTGCTGGAGATACTCGATATTGCATGATGGTAATATATGATGTTTAAAATAATCAAAAATAACAATTTAATTTTTAGCACGATATTGAAATCAGAAATGCAACTCTGACATCCTTATGTTATTATTTTTAAATCTGAGATGCTACCATGGACTTATATTACCAATGTTATCGTCCTGCCTGCTGAAGCAGATAGTGCCTTATTGTAATAACTGCTGTCAATCTTTTGCTTTTAAAATAAAATTGATATATATTTTTTTCTTTTAAGTAGAAGGAAAGATTGTGATAAGATGGAAGTAAAATAATTTAAGAATTCCAGTGGAATTAATCCATTATTATGGTCCTTTATCATATAACAACAAAGAAATAAATGTCGGTATAGAAATGAATAAAAAGTTACAAGAGGAGTAGCAGCAGAATTTGGTTTTGTTTCCTCAACAGTAAAGTTAATATGAAGTACAGAACATAATTTCAGCAGCATGCTCTTTGCATGCGGAATGTCAGCAATCCTCTAATAAATAATATTAGGAATAAATTCCTCTATAATGAAATCTTGGGCAAAAATGACCTTTCCTCTTACTCAACTGTTCAGCAGCAAAAATACAGTAGGTTTATTTGGTGGAATATTTTCCCTTTGACAAGCTCTTTCCCAAGTGCTATATGTGAATGCAAAATATGAAGGTAAAAAGTGCAGCTAATGGTTTCTTATTCCCTTAATGAATTGAATGATGATGTTTCATGTTTTCTGCATCAAGAGAGTTAGGAACCTCAAACCTATCTGCATTGTTTTCTCTTGCAAATTTACAGTGCCTGAATCCAATACATACAGTGATTAGATTTCAGATTCTGTCAGGACTTCAGGCATTTTCTAATAAGAGGCCCCAGTCTTTTTTTTTTTTTTTTTTTCTTTTTTTCTTTTTTTGTGCCATTGCTGTCATGGCCATAACAACATCATGAAGGAATGGGACTCACACCCCTCTTTTACTTAACAGTTAAATCTACAATGCCCGATCTTCAGGAAGAAAGCTTTTGTGACAGACAGTAACAGTGTAATGTGCTTAATGCCTCCAGTCTTTTCAGATGAGGCTGAAAATGAAGAAATACTGAAGTTTGAAGAAAAGTATGCCTGGTGGACAAGTCATTTTACCACGTACTCCACATATTCACAGTACAGTGAAAGGATTATTTCCCTGCTGTAGTTAGCCATGTCCTTTCTTCATAGAAGGGTACTAGGATCATTCTCTTTTTTACTTCAAGTTGGTAGCGATCCCAGTGATTAGATTACTCACCTTTTGTTCTCGCAGGGCATTCTGCAACTATCAGATGTGCATTGGAAAGTGAGGTAGATGAAAAACAAACAAGTATTGTTTTAGATATTAATATTAGGAAATGGCTCTTGGAGCGGGGCTTGAAGTTCACGATTCCTTGTCTCAACCACTGAGTAATGAGTAGGAGTCTAGGTTATACTGTCACAAGCACCGTTGTCTGCTCTTTTTGTCTTTTTGTTGTTGTTTTTGAGTTTTTCTTCTTTGTAACCATAATCTCATTTGGAGGAAAGGAATCCAATTAAACCATGAACAAGCTGGTTTAGTTGGATGGCAAATCTCTCATCATTATGAGAAGAGACACTTCCAGTCAGAAGAAACCCTTTGGGCATCTAAAAAGTTTCAGTGCTGAAGACAGAATCTTAGAAAGTGTAAGTGGGATTGAGTAAGAGACTTAAGCTGAAATTTTGAGGCTCTTGCATTCCACCTCAAATTTAGATCCTGCAAACTGCTTCATTTTTGTTGATGTTTTATTTAAATCATTCCATCATTTGAATCATCAAATGGGCACTTTGCTGTCTCTAGAAAGAAGAACAGAGCAGGAACACTGGCATTAATTTGCAGTAGATGATTGTGATCCTAATTCAACAAAAATGCACAGTTGGAGTTCTATATATGCTGGAATGCTTTGCAGACTTTGATCTCTCTTTGTAATTAAATTGTATTATATGTCTTTAATCTGTGGTAATAGATAATATTTTGCATTTAGGTAGAATTTTGTTTGAGGACATCAGAGCACATAATAAAATCAAATAATGACTGACTTTAATGTCTTTCTTCAAAAATAATTTCATACTGTGATGCAAATAACTTTCCAAAGGCCTCATTGGAAAGCAGCATCTTAATGAGTCGTAATATATAGTTCTCCTCCTGGCCAGTTCCAGTTTTCTAACTGGGAGCTTTCTGTTTTCTTTTTCTAAGCCAAAGTATTTAGTTTCTGTATTAATAAAAAGTTATAAAATTATTCTAAATCACCAAAGGAAAAAGGAAGGAATCAGAGGGATAGCTCTGGTATAAGGGCTGGTTTATGTTCAGCTCTTTCTCCAAAAACAAATTCTGGAGTAGCTCATGCTATGTATCTTCTTAGATAACCCTGCTGCAGCTTTACACCCTTCCTATCGAAAGAATGTTGAAATATATCCAGTTCTTGAAAACTACATACAAAAATAGGCTTTAGATTTTTCTTAGCTTATTTTTTTTTTACATCACTTTTTTTGTTACTTATATTAAAAGAAATACAGCAAATTTAATTTGTTTACTCACGAAGTATTAACACAGAAGCATTCTTTTTTAAAGGTGATATCTGTATATTATTATCTTCGGTTGCTCTCAATATTACTCTTAACTTAGAATTTCTGTTTATTTACTGATTTTATTTACCAACTTTAACTAGAAAAACAAACAGGCTGTGGTCCTGTAACATATTTATTGCTTTATCAAACAGGTTTCATGTATCAATAGGATTAACATCTCTTAATTTATTTTTTTTTAAAAATTCATACACACAAAATTACAGTTATTTGAAGTGTTATCTTACAGCTCCTTTGTGTACTTATTTTGCTGATGTTATTTTGGTTTGGCTTTTTTTTTTTTCTTGTTAAAGTTCTCCTGTGAAGAAGAAATGTCAGAGATCTCAGTAGTAAATAAATAGTTCAAAGAAACATTTTTAAGTTCAACTGTTTCTCCTGATAATTGCTTTGATGCCTTTATGTAATCTTGGCTTTCATCTCTCATCAAAATCTCCCTCTTTTGATAGTGACAGTTTTTCTAGTGGTTAACCAGTATTTCATTTGCCATTTTCAGTTAAGATTGAGGGGCAGCAGCTTTCTTAGTACCTCTTATTCTGTTGAAACCATTCTAGCTCATTTGTGGGTGAGGTGTATTGCAGAGCTGTATTGTGGTGGTTGATTTTCTTGTGTAAGTGACCTCTGAGTTCCTGTGTCTGGTAGTTCAACTAGTTGCCTTTTGACAAGTAAGCAGATTTCAGTTAAAGTGCCCAATGACTTTAAATATCCTTGTTCTTTTCTACTAGGGGCAACATGTGAAGGTCTTGGAAAAATACATCTATTCCTATTGGAGGAATGTATCTTCGAAAATATTTTAACATCATTTTCAATGTGATTTCGAAGTTAAAACGTATAAATTTGAGCTAACAGGAAGATAACCTTGTTTCTTTGCCTAGAATCATAGAAAATCCTAAGTTGGAAGGGCTCCACGAGGGTCATCAAGTCCAGTTCCTTGCTCTACACAGCACCACCCAAGATTCAAACACTATGTCTAAGAGAACTGTCCAAAATCTCTTTGAACTCCAGCAGCTTGGGGCCATGGCCATTGCCCTGATGAGCCTATTCCATGCCCACCTCTGTCTGGTGAAGAGCCATTCCTTACCACCCACCCTGCCCCTCCTGATGCAGCTCCATGCCATCCCCTTGAGTCCTGTCACTGTCACCAAAGACCAAAAGTCAGGTCTGCCCCCCTGCTAGTGGTAGGCTGCCACAAGGTAGCACTGCATTACAACTTCTGGATCTCAGGTTCACAGTTTGAGATTGTCTAGAAGGCTTAGAATAAAATGGATCTCATTTTACTCAGCTATTTTTTTTAGAGAAATTTTCATGTTTCATGTTGTTTATTCTGGATGAGTTACCAAGCTCTGGATAAGACGGCTTTCCTAGAGCTGAAAGTAATCAAAGTACTGAGACATCCTACCAAAAATAAATAAATAAATAAATAAATAAATAAATAAAAATGTGGATTTGCTTGGAGTTTTAGTTTATATGCTGTGCATTTAGCACAGACTTTCTCTGAGTTTTCTGGACAAATACTCTGCTAAGTATCAGAGAAATGCTGGTCATGATTCCTTCTGGCATTGACTAATGAGACATCTGGGTTTTGCAATAAGTGTTATCAAACATTATGTGCCCACGCTTTGGGCAGTTGCCTGCAGGGCACTGGAGCATTCTTGCCCTGCTCACATTATTTTGAAGCAGCCCTTCTCAACATGTGGGAAGTACAGAATTGAAGTGAAACACCAGTGAGCTCTGAGACAGGCAGAAGTGCTAACTGGTTGTGACTAAAATGCACTCTGAAGTGCTCTAAAAGAAAAGTTACTTTTCTGATTGCTCTGAAGCACACAGAATGGTCTCCAGAGGGGAGAAACAAGTGGTGCTTTTGTTAGATGCCTGTCTTGTTTCAAAAGCTGATCACTGCAAGTGAAGTCAAGAAGGAATTTTCTCTTGCATTAGGCTGTCAGGAATTTTAGGTTTTTGGTTTTATTTTTCTTCATTTTATGTGTTAAATTCCATATGGCTTATTACTTTCTGATATGACATGATGTATTTCCTTACCGCTATAGCATAATGGCAAGCAATATGCAGGGAATAGACTAAATGATCAAGTTATTTTTCCAGATAAAAATGCCATGAGACTCCATAGGATTTGACAGTGAACCGGGCCATTACCTTAGGCTGTAAGTTTTGTTTGTTGGAAAGGGCAGTTTAAAAGGGCTTCTTCCTCACTGCCTTCCACCTCTTTCTTCCATCTTTGCTACAACCATGCAATCGTTTTTGGTAGGCTTATGCTGAATGGTTGGTTATTTGAAAAAAACAAAACAAACAAAAAAGGCATTACAAAAATAGAAGAAGGTTCCTAATTTGAGCTGCGTGGAAGTGAGGCATGACTATTTGTCCCAGCATTCTCCTTGAGAAAGGACAGTGGTTCTAATGCTGCTCCTAGCCCAAGAAATCCTACCCACTGGTCGCTTTGTGTTACCAGGAATACATTGAAGAGAGAGGCAAGGTGTGTGATCCTGGTTAATCTTCTCCATAGTTGTCCAGAGCCCTAAGGTGTATTAGGCTAGGTGAGTTGGGAAGAAAAGTTGCCAATATTCAAATGAGTATTTAATAAAAATTCAGATGGTTCTGTTCAAGGTGATGTTTGGGAAAAGACTGAATAGACTTTCCTCATTTTTCTCAAAAAATATGTTGAATATGTTATCTCAGTGGAATTCATCTTGTACGAGGTAGGAAATGTGTAAAAACTGGAAATAAAAATGTATTCTGCCACCTTGGAATGAACTTTGTTGCTGATTTTGTGCAGATCACCTCTAAGTAGCAACCATTCACCTTCCTTGCCTCTCATTCTATTTCTCATCTCATAGTATTATTTGTAAATGGACTGATGCAGCTTTAAAATACATTCATGGTATTGCAGTTAAATATAGTTTTCCTACAAGATAGTAATCTGCTTAGTGTTTCGTTTCTCTTATATTGCGTCTTTAATACTTCTAAGCTGGTGGCTGCTATTTAATAAGCAATACAGCATCACTTCAGGTGACAGAGGTTGCTCAGTGTAAGAGCTGTCTGAAAAACAGACATTGCAAGATCTGAACAGGTTTTTTGTCAGTCTGGACTTGAGTTCTAACTTGAAAATAATTTCTGGTGCTGCATAATTTTTTTTTTAACTGGACCTGCTGGTGATATTTTTGTTTTGTAACTGATATCCTTTTTGTCTTTCCCTTGAACTACCTCTTATCATTCATCACCACCTATTTAGCATCAGCCAAAACCCTTCATTTTTCTGGGCTTGATTCTCATTTACATCAACATCTTTGCATGTCTGTCTGGCTACATATATAAACAGTTTTACTGCATGTAAGTTACATACGTGTTCACCTAAAATTTACTATAAATATATAGGGATTTGCACAAACTTAAAGCATGTTGTACACCACCTGTACTAAATTTAAGAAAGTTCTTGATATAAGTAAGCATCAATCCTTTTCTTTCTTTTTCCTAAGATATCCATTATGTTGGAGGTCACTTGAGTTATACTGTTTGAAGAAACACATACATATTTCTTAATTTCCCTCAAAAACAATTTCAGTGCAAAAATTGCACATCAGTATCTTACCCTTTGTACTCTACCCTCTATACTCCACCACTTTTGAGATGCTTAAGTGATACTGTGTATCAAAACTAAATTGTATGGGCAGAAGAAAAAGGATCTGAAAAAAAGCTTTACTTCCCACTGGAGCAGTGAGAGACTGACCTCATGTGGTGTAAAACCAAAGCTGCCAGGGGAAATAAAACAAGCATAAAATGGAATAAATGAAATATCTTTGAAGAAATAATATTTGTCATCCTTTTCTGATTTCTCTTGGATGAAACGCCACTTTATTTTAGTGGTTTAGATGATTTGTAATGTGGCTGCTGTTAAAAGGGATTGACCAGTGTCTGTGTTCTCAAAGACTTTTTGTGTCCTGAGAGGGATGCTCTAACAAGCTGACCCCAAGACAGCAGGCTAGGAGCTGAGGTCCAATTATCCTGGCTGCTGTCTGTGCGTGATTTTAATTGAAATGAGTAGGAGTTTCATCTGAGGAAGTGACAGGATAATCAGTCTTGCTTTCTAAGCCCTTTCTGGCACTTCCCCAGCAGCATGCTCACTGTGTGCTTTCACAGCCTTGTCCTGTAAAATGAAGAGAGAGGCTAGGAAAATCATGAAGTAGTCTACCATGCAGAATGGGAGGGGTGTTTCTAGTCTGTATATTTTTACATGAATTAATAATATCAATTCTGAAGATTACTCTGGCAGTTATATTGGTCTGATTCATGAGTATATATGGAAATGATCGGGTATAGCATGCATACATACAACTAAAAAATGTTCTGTTAATTTGAAAAGTATCCTTTTATATAAATATCAAACATTTCATTTTAAAGGATTTGGGGGTAGAATGGTTTATGAACTCCTAAAGGAAAATCTGCTTACAAATCTTTGGGTAATTTGAGAGAACTCCAAAAACTCTGTTCCTGTCCTGCAAAGATTTCTCTGTGTGCTTTTATTTTACACTATCTGTTCTTTATGTGAACTAAAATATCTGAATTATCAAAAACCCACAGTGTTGTCTACATGACAAACTTTCCATCTTCTTTACAGATTCTTTTGGAGCCAGGAGTGATACAGGATGTGCTAGCAGCTGGGAGTCATTTGCAGCTGCTGGAGCTTCTCAGTTTATGTTCTCATTATCTCATACAGGTGAGATTTATCTTCCTGATGACTAGTAAAGTTTTGTTCCAAGCCTTATTTCAGTAGGAGAGCATTAGTAAAATATCTGGTGGAGCTTAAGTAGTAATACATTGGATCTCAGGAGACTTGAATTCTGTGTAATATGGGTATTAATCTTTGGTAGGTGCTTTGTCCTCCATATGTTTTGCCCATTTATCCTGAAAACAAGGATGGTCCATTGATTGGTGTCAGCACACAGGAGCTTGATTGCACCTTTCACCAGAGGATTTGCTTTCTGTAGCTTCCCAAATGTTAAGCGTGTCCCTGTTAGCAGTCTTGAGTAATGTGAAGCATTCAGATGATTAAACATTCACTACAGAATACTGATACGTGTTCCAGAGCACAACTACCTCTCCATTAATGAGCAGGCACTTTTTTATCAGCTTGCCTCATACCCATAATGCTAATGGTATTATCCACGTTAGGTCCATCATTCTGAGGCAAAAATTCTGAATCTAGTAAAATCATTTTATGTGATTGGCTTGTGTAGGAGATAGCTCGTGATGGCTGCAAGAACATAGCTTTAATGTGTAGCTGTGAAAAGTATTATTTAAAAAGATGGTAATAGTAGTTCTGCTAAACTGCTTCCTTTTCTTTGTAGTCTTTCATTATTCGTTTCTGAAATGGATGGGTTAGCTGTACCTGTTCAACAATTGGGCATGGAAGTACATGTCAGCACTGTGCTTTCTGTATGCCTTTGCATTTCACCACCAGAACTGTCTTTGAAATCTGTTAAGTGTGCTTGGTAGCACACTGAGCTGCTGAGTACCACAGGCATGCAAGATCTCGTGCTAAGAGCCTCAGGATGTACTTGAAGGCTTTGTATCTTACGGAGAGACGGTTTGAGTGTAGCCTCAGGGAAGCCTTCAAAATATAAGTTAAGACACTCAATATTAATTTGTGCATTATACAGTGATTAAGAAATTAAAGTAGCTTGTAAAGGACTGGTTTCTTTTCTTTTCTTTTCTTTTCTTTTCTTTTCTTTTCTTTTCTTTTCTTTTCTTTTCTTTTCTTTTCTTTTCTTTTCTTTTCTTTTCTTTTCTTTTCTTTTCTCTTCTCTTCTCTTCTCTTCTTTTCTCTTCTTTCCCTTTCCCTTTCCCTTTTCCAGTACTATATTCAGAAATGCAGGGGAAGACTGAAATTTTCTGAGAAAATCAGTGTGGAATGTAATGGGATAGATGGTCATTTAAGAAACAAAAATATGAGCTACAAAACCATTTGGCCTAACAGTTGTTAAGCAGGCATGGGGAAACCTAACAATGAAAAACAGTTAAAAAACAATTGCTACCAAATTACTCTGTTATTTAGTAAACCAGTAAAAAATCCTACAGAGATGATTGTCCATATGTTGTTATTCAGATAACACAAAAGAAGTCCACTGTATTCTGAGTAGTGTGTGCCAGGTCAAGATGTTCTGTAAAGGATGTAAGGAATAAGGAAGGGAGGAATGGTAGGGTGTAAGATTAGTGGAAATGCTAAGTCATGGCTTGAAATGTTAAGTGCCTAGTGGAGAGGCAGGGCCTACCCAGGGGAGCTCAGGTGCATTCAATGCACTAGAGTGACTGGAAGCCTCAGACCTCGTTTAAGGGTTGGTAGTGGAGGTAAGGTTATCTTGCTGGAGATCCCTGCCTACTTGAGGCCTTCTATGGGTAAGCAGATTTTTTTTCTTTGTTCACTGTTTCTGCGTTTGAGCTTCACTGTAGTCTACAGCTTTGCTGCTCTGCTATCATTACTGTGTTTTTCATTGCTTTACAGTGTTACAATGTAGAATATGTATTGGGAGGCAGTTAAAATGGTTTTTGAATTGGTCTCATTTTAAGATTTTTGAATTAGCATAGGCATCTGTGGGATGACTGTACTTTACACCGTGTAAAGCTCTAGACTGTGTTTTACTCTTTCTGCTGTATTTATTTATTAGGTTTACCCAAACAAGGTATACTTGTAGACAAGTTTGTGGCCTGGAAAGATCAGAGCAATGATTTATCTGCTTTGTTTGCTCTGCAGAGGTACAGTCTGTGCAAGTAATCAACCTTGATTTGTCATGTGAGCTTTTTAGTGCAGGTCAACAAAGTCCTGTGTATAAAGAGTGTGATACCTTACAGTCTCTAAATTACTTCTATAAGATATCTGCTTGTTCTACAAAAAGTTTAGTGACTTTAAAAATATCTGTTGCTTTATTTAACAATATAAAAGTAAAGTCAGCATGGTTAAAAAATATTTCTTAAAACACTTATTCTTGCTGGATTTGGGAACTGGTGTATCTTGACACTCTGTGCTCTGGTATGCTTGCTGGGAAGGGAATAATTCTTGCATTTTCTTTTGATGTTTTTTGAGTCTTGGGATGCTGCAGAGTTCTTTGTTTACTATAACAGTGATCTTAATCTTTGCTGCTTTCTGTTGTTCAGTTGCCATGGACTTAGTTTAGCATTGTATACAGTAAACTCAGAAAATATATGTGCTGTCATTTATTATTGCTGTGGGATAATGATGCAGAGTTTTAACTTGTTAGGATTGTCTTCAATTTTCTGGAACAGACCAGCCTGTATGGATGCTGTTGCTGTTTGAGCTTTTTGCACTTGTTGTTTTCTGTAGATATTCCAGAAGCATATAATGTTTTTGGAGTTCAGGGTATTTTAAATCTCTTCTTAATGCTTATCCAGCGCTGGTATTGCATAGATATTTGTAACCAAGTAAAATCCTCGTTGATCTGATTTGCTTGTACCATAATAGTACCAGGGTATATCTATAGTTTGTGAGGTACCAAAGAAGGCTCTACTTAACTAATTTATCATGTCAAGCATGATTTGTGGCACACAGTGACAGATACATTTTGAGCCAATGTTGACTTTTCATTGATCTCTTTAAGGAATTTCCTCTTAGTTGTCTCAGAAAAACAAACCCAACATGTTAATTTGAATTTAAGATACGTTCTCTTTCCTATAGACCAGCCAGCTGAAAACAGTTACTTTAACATGTTAATAAAGTTCAAAAAGATTTTGACAAGAAATTGTTCAAATAATGAATATGGTGTTACTACAAAATATTTTAGATCAAAGGGAAGACAGAAAGGGAGAGGAAGAGTCTTACCCCATGCCCACAATTAGGTAAAACCCATATCATGTTTATGGTAGGAAACATCCACTATGGATATTTCTGAGTGTCACTGGTTCTCTAAATGTGCTGTATGGACTTCATGCTAACAAATGCTTTGTAGCATCTACTGTTGCTTTTTATTATTATTATTTTTTCCACTGGAAAATGTTTTGCTAATTTTGGATTGATAATTAACTTTTAAAAATGGCTGCAGTTCAAATTTCCTACGTTGCAAGCCAAGGAAGTGCTTAGGCATTCCTTATTGTAGGTCATAATTTCAGACTTAAGCTGTGCAGTCTTTCACCCTAGCAGTGCCATATCTTGAACTGTCTTTCTCAGCTTCTGCTGTTTGAGGGTATTTGTTTCTTAGCTTATTTTGTAGAGAGAGACTTTTTGAAGCGTGCTGCTATATTTTAGCTGAAATACATACATATTCATGAATCTCTCCTATCATGATGTCTGCATAATTCTCAGGTACTTTAAACAGTGAAGCAAGGCTTGAGATCTCACACATCCATCTCAACGTAAACAAACGGTAAGGCAGCTTGATTGCTCTTAGCTTTATTGCTGCTATGTAGGTGTGGGAAAGCTAAGTTGAAGACATGAGCTCTGTATATCTTGAATTATGCTTAAATCCATGGGTCAAGCATGCATCGTTTGTTTGCATAGTATACATCCAGCTCTGTACAACTCTCATTCTTCTTCCAGCTCAAATCAATTGCCAGTTTTGGCTTTTTCAAAGAAGCCAAAGGTAGAAAGCTGCAACCAGCAGGTAGATGTTTATTGAAATATAATGGGAGAGTATTATCTGTGTTTCCGTTTAAGCATTTAAGGCTTTGAAGTTTTGGGGGTTCATATCTATCCTTCTATAATATTGAAGAATAGAAGAGAAAGCTAGTGTGGGAGGCTTTGGATGTGTAGATGGAGATCTAAGAAAGGACTTAGCTGCAGAGTGTGCTGGTAGTAAGTAGTGTGTTTGTGATTACTTATTTTGTACTTTAAAGCTGGTAATGTTCTTCTGAAGGGTGCTTGGTAACTTTTTTCTTACGCAGCAGAATGTATGTTGTGAAAGATTTATTCAGAACATATGAATGTTTCAGAAATGTGCCTGTTTTATAACATATTGTTGATGTAAGAAGACTCATCTTCTTCCTCAGCTGTTTACATATTCATTAGCAAAGAGAACAACAAAATGCACATTATTTCAGCAGTCTAAGAGTCTTAATAAGGAAGGAATGCTATTGAAGATATTAGTTTTCTTATAGCTCACTGAGTAACATTGACTCAGTCTTATATGGATATAGCTTTAGTAAACGATTTTTTAACCAGAGGCTGATTTTCACTGACATTTAGAGACTTGGGATGTATAGATTTCCAGATCTGAAATTTTAAATTTAAATGTTTTTTTTTCTCTGTATTTTCTGAAGACTAAGTCTTTATAATCTTCAGCACAATTCTATATACTTCCTGAATGACATTCAAAATAATAAGGTTATAGGTGTAGAAGAAGGTGTGGAACTTTCTAAACCAATGCACTAGTTTTAATCTGAGAAGCAAGATACGGTATGATTGATCATGGTTAGTTATGATAAACATACCAGGCTACCTCTTAGAAACTTCTCTGCCACAGCTACTTCCCAGATACTACAAATGTCAGTCTTATGATCTATAAATAGGGGGTAATGTAAACTGAATATAACACTTTAAACAATTGAATAAAATAAGCTGGGGGGAGGGTGGGAAGAAAAGTACTGCACAGCAGCAGTTAATTAGAACTTATTTAGAGTCTACTCAATGCAGGGCGTTTTGGATTCTTCTACTCAGAAGTAGACAGTGAGCCATATCAGACGTGGAATGTGTAAATTAGATCAATTTAATGAGCTCACAAATGGCAAAATAAGACCTCCCAGAATAATTTTTGGTATTAATGGAAGGAGGCAAATTGTCTTGGGTTAGGGATGTTTGATTTTTTTTAACCTTCTACACTAATGGTCATTCTAGGCTTATAAAACAAATTTGTCTTCCTTTTGCATTCACACCTAACGATCTGGATCTTTACTTCAAGTATTTTTAAACCATTTTTGATGTGTTTACAAATTGAATTGTGTTTGTTACTGTTTTTAAAAGGAGCAAGCTTACAAGTGACTCTGCTGTTTGATCGTTTGACTTAGCTTTGTGGTGGGACCCAGAGCTTCATAAGCTCTTTATTTATTTAAACTCAAATTCGTCACTTAGATCTGTGCCAGCAATGCAGTCCCAACTTTCAATAAGATACAGTCCTTCAAAGATGAGTCAATTCTTATACCAGATATTGAGAGCATTATCTTTGTATTGCTAAGAGCCCCAGCTCAGTTGTGATTTTAGCTTCTGGGTTTTTTGTATACAGTGAATTAAACTGCTGGGGAAAAGAAAATAATCTAAAGATCATCTTGTGGTTATTAAAGACCATGCTTGTGGTTATTTTTGTGTGTGTGTGTGGGTTTTTTTTGTTTGTTTGTTTTTTAATAATTGAAACTGATTTTTACTGTTACTTTGTAACACAGAGTAGTGTTTTATGTATAGTCAACACCATAATACTTGAGTCCACCAATGTCATCCAGTGGTGGCAAGAGTGGTCATTGCCATACCAAGAATACAAAATAAACAGAAATGTCCTCATGTTTTGTTGGTTTTCTGTGTTACACAATCTCTTCTTGCTGTGGTGGCTTGCTTCTTGAAGGTGCGTGTTTTGTCAGTTGCAGTCACTTGAGCTGTTGGCAGTCATTAGGAAAGCACACAGCTCAAAAATAACTTGTGGAATTTAGCTCCTTTCTCTATTACTTTGTCTACCTTTAGACATATTACAGAGATATGGGTTGTGAAGGCAACACTGAGGATTCCTACTTAGAATGGGACTCAGGAAATTTTAAAAAGGGTTTTTTTTTTTCCTCCTTTTTTTCAGTTGGCCTCAGTGAGGAAAGTAACAATGGTATACCCAATGCATCTGAATCTCTTTCTTTCCATAGTCTACAATCTGTTGATTGCTGTGACGTGACGGGGATGTTACACCCCTGGAGAGCTGACTATTAGGTGAACATGGTGCTGCTGTGGTCAGCAGCCCTCCAGCTTTGTGTGTGTGTTCTGTTTTTCCTATTGGAGTACTGGTTGGCAAAGCTGAACTGCAGCTGCTAATGGATGTGTGAAAAATGGTGCTGGGGTTTCTAGGTTGACTGTTGCTGTAAGATTAAAAATCTGTTTGTCTGCAGTGGGCTGCATCAACTCACAGAGAGCTGACAAGTTGGGAGGAGGCAGGTATTGATACTTCTTTTATAAGAAAATGTCTGTCAGGATGGCAGAACAGCTTTGATTTCTGTTTTAAATGGTACCAAAGAATCCCAGTTGCTTTGCTGTTTCCCTTATTGCCATTCTTACATCATTCTGTGGCCAATGTGGCCTATTCTGTGTGACCTGTCTGTCCCCCACCTCTGGGAGAGTGCTGCTGGTTTTAGACAGCTGAGAAGAGAGGCTGATGAATCCCAGAATGTTTAATGTATGGAATTCTTTGGTTTTATTACCATCTGATCAATACCAATGTTTTATGTCCTCCTTCTCTCCCTGCTGTCTTTTGCTTTTAATTCTCCATACCAACCAGGGCAGTTGAGATGCACGAACCAGAAAATTGCATGGTTTGTACCAGGGTAGTGCAGCTCCCCTTATCTGCTGGTGCTATCAGCAGCATGCAGTCATCAATCTGGCAGGAAAATGTATTTGATTGCGAGAGGTGACACCAAAAAGGTCGAATTGCTGCGCTCAGCTGGCAGAGGGTCCTGGCAGCCCGCCTGGGCAGCAGGTGGCACTGTGAGTCCGCAGCAGTGCCTGCAGAGCAGTGAGTACGGAAATAGGGGGAAAAAATGAAAAGAAAAATCATTTATTTTTACTCCGTGTTAGTCTTCTGACCTAATCAGTAAAAAAGTCATTATTCACACAACACTGGGCAATATGCATTGTAATTTTTAACAAATAATAGGAAACTGTTAATGTTTTCACAGGAAATACAGTTCTGTCTTGTGCAGCAATGGTCATTTATCACTGCACTTTGTGAAATCACTCATTTGTTCTAATTTGAATGTAAATGACTCTAAGGTTTTACAAATAAGGTGACAGACTCACATAAATGTAATTGCAGGGTTCATCTCTCTCTTTTTATATATCACTCATTAAGTTATGAATTAAATACATCGTATTAAACCAGGGGCATGTCCAATGATGATATTGTAATGGCAAATTACTCTATGCTATTAGAGGTGTATTTTTTATTCATGGACATTAATTTGTCATTAAGCGGCATTAGTTTAGCACTTTTATGTGGAAGACGTGACCTGAAAGAGGAGACTTACAGTTCTAACGTGGAAGAATGGGCATCCAGGCGCCACATAGACAGAGCCTTTTTACCTCCTGTGAAGAAGTACAGGGATGTTTTATTTAAGTTTGCTTTGATCTAAAACAATTTGAGTTGTGTTAAGCCATTTTAGCAAAGGTGTTTCTGAAATATGATGGTGCTCTGATTATAAAGTTTTTACCAATATGGGAAAAGTCAGATTGCTAAGTACAAAGTGGTGACTATAAATCATTTGTAACCTATGAACCCGAAGAGAACACTGGGCCTGAAGTGAGTTACAATCTGATTTTATCTCAGAAGTAGTGCTGTGGTAGATAGTTGATTGCCCAACCTTCCTTTTCTCTGTATTGCCTTAGCTAATTTTTTCTTTTTTTCCTTTCTTAGCTATGAAATAAATCTTTTACATCCTCTGTACTTTTTGTTTTTAAATGCTTTATTATTATTCTCAAGGTGAGCAATTTCAAGTTAAAGTGTTACTCAGGAGGTAAACCTTTCTCAAGAAAAGGAATGAGGAAATGTGTTATTTAATAGAATTTGAGAAGCAGCCTGGCACTTGAAGTATTAAACTGAGGAAAATAGTGGATGCCTCAATCCACTCCATCTTTAAAAGATATTAAAAAAAGCATTGCACAATTTATTTTCATTTATATTTCATTTCAACCATCTCTTGTTAGAAGTCTGAACTTTATAACAATCTCTATAGGTGATTCTTACCCTCCTACTTCAATTTATGTTTTTCTGATGGTTTAATCATTGCTGTTAGATCCATCTGTCTGAACTGCTCACAACACCCCTAGCTACTGTGTTGTGCTAGTTAAGAACAATTTGCAAAGGAAATGCCTAGATTCAAAGCCCAAGGTATGCAGAAGTATTTTCAGGAACAAAAGTACGCCAGGTAAAATTGTAGATTTAACTAATTAGAAACCTAATAAGAGAGAATTATGCTTCACTAGAATATTTCACTTCAAAGGAGAGCAAAAAAAAAAAAGTGAAGAAGTTCTGTGCAAAGCTGTTGATATTTTCTGGTAGATCTGTTAGCAGTGGTAAATGAGGCAACTTTCCAGCACAGTCCATCACACGTAATGTTTTAGCATAGCTGTACAGTTGTATAACTTGCTGGGAAACCAGAATCTTGCTTCAGAGTTATGGCCTAGAATAATTCTGTTCAAAACAAAAATTCAATTTCTGTCTAGTGTGGTAGTGCACAGGTCTTGCTCCAAGATGAATATAAGTGTATATACGCTGTCTTATGGAGCCTTCAGCCAATATGTAATGAGAGCTCTGAGACTTAAAATTTGTCCTTATTCAACTCACTAATTCTAAAAAAATAAATAAAAAACTAAAGATAGAAACCTAAAGATCAGTTGTATTTAAAAACTTCATTAGACATATGTGTGTTATTCCAGACTGAAAAATATTTGTAACTTCATTCACTTGTGTTCCTGTATAATCCATTCTAAACATCTGTTTATTAATTTGGAGGAATTGCTGCTTAATTTCCCATCTGTTTCACCAGTATTTCAGAACTTGGGATTTGTACCACAGTGTGTGTCAGGCTCCCAAGTTGGCACTGGATCTTGAATTACTTAAAGTAGGACTTGCAATTGCAGTTTATGGGGAACTGAGCTAGTATCACACAGAATTGTCCCTCCTGTGACTTTTATAGGAGCAGGTGTGTCCTCTGCATTAGAAAGGTAGTACTGTGTTGCTGATCTATTCTTTGTGAGTACTTTGACCTTTATTGTGAAAATTTTTCAGAGCTGCTCAAAGAAGATTCTAAATTCTAGTTCAGAGTTCTCTACTTGTATACCATAAGCTGTTCCACTTATAAGTTCAAGGACTTTTGTACGTATACAGTACATAAGCATGCCTGTTTATCGTGAGAAAAGTGTTGTAGTACCCATAAACAGGTCCAGCCTCCAAAACACATCAGGATAGGAATTCTAATTGACTTGAAATACCATGTTGTACACATTGCAAACACAAGGGGAATATGCCCCGTGTCATATAAACACTAATTTTGAAGCCTATATGCTATCTTGTTGTTTTTTTTCTTGCCCCACAATGTTTTTACTTATTTACATCAATACTGTCTTCCTGGGAAGCTGAAGTATGCAGGGAGTATATGTATACAATGTTAATATCAAGGACCCCCAGAGACTGATATTGAATGTTTACTATAATTAGGTGAAAGTTAGTGTTGTGAGCCTTAACCTGCATATTTATGTATTATGCAACTTTGGTGAAATGTCCTACTCAAGATCTGGACTCATTCAGCCCTGGACCAAAATCTGAATAGTGAGATGGTACTTCTTGAAAAGGAATAAAGCAAGCAGCCAAAATGATCATAGTTTGGGGTGAAAGTTCAGAGAAAAACCAAACAAAAACCCAACATCTTTGTAGTAGTCTCTAAACACCTGATGTTCTGCTTCTAAAGATTGTTGAAATCCCTGAAATTTTGATACTTTAGCAATATTTCTTAATAAAATTTCAGAATTAAAGGGATTAATTTTTAATTAACATTCACATTATAATCATACATCAAAAAAGCATTTTTCATGCAGTTCTAGTTCATTCTTAATAACTTATTTTTAGCTTAATTACTCAGTTTGTTATTTTCTTTTTTTTGTTTTCTTTTGTTTTTTTCTGCAGCTACTGCATGTCCCTGTTCTAAATGTCCTTCCAGTAGTAAAGGGTGCCCATGGCTTCACTTCCTTTTGGTAGTGTATGGGGGGTATGGAAGAGGACATGGCATATACTTGTGAATTTTGAGGTATTGTAGTAGTGAATACTTGGAGTTTGGCCCTACAGCAATCGATTCAGCTTATAAAGTTGTTGGCTTCAAAGTGGCATCTTTATGCCTGTGATAATTTTGCCATGTATTTCTTTGTCCTATGTATATAAAGCAATTATTAAATATTTTCTGCATTTCTGTGGAAAAAAATCCTTAGTAGTAAAGCATAGGAATCTAACGTTCTCTGTTTGGGAATGAGAGGATAGATTGTTTTTAACTCTTGGTAAGAACAGCTAGGAACTAAGTAAAGAAAATCCATTTTGATTTTTGAATGCTCAGACTTTCCTGATGCTTAGCGCCTCCAGCAGAGTGAATATTCACATTTTTGGTTTTGGTGCAACTTGTGACATTTTTTGACACTGGTGAGGGTTTGATATGGGAGCTGCTGAAATGGGAACTGCATCAAGACTTATTTTCTACATCTGAGCTTTGGTAATTCTAGGTTTCCTCATTTTATTTATTTGTTGAGGGTGAGAATTATAATAATTTCTTACCAAGGAAGTAATAGGTGAATCCCTGATCAATAGTGTTTAAAATACAAATAGAAAACCTTTGATCTTATTGAATCATAGTGAACTTTATTATTATTATTATTCAGTGTTGTTTCCTTAGTTTTCTCTTTTTTCAGTTTTCTTCTCATACATGGACTGCTACCTATTAATCTTCTTTGTGCTGTTTCTCTCCTGATATCAGTTCTGATTATCATGTAATAAACTTGCTGATCAGTACAGCTGCCAGTTGTAGGAAAAAAGAGATGTTATTTTCACTGCAAAATTTAAGGACAGTGTTGTCTCAATAAAATAAAGCCTATCTACAAAACATGTTACGGACATTTTTCTGAACTGCAAAACGTCATAAAATTGTTTTATGGTTGGAGGCAGTGGAAGAATTCTGTAGCAACTAGAATGCTGGAGTAGGTTCTAGGTTCTGCTTTTTGTAGCTTTTACATCATGGAAAACTTCTTAAATCATTTTTCTGCCATTTAATTTAATTTAATTTAATTTTACTCTAAGATGAAAATTTGTTTTGATTTAGTGCTGAGAGCACAAAATTATTTAGTTATTTTTGGGTGGTCAGATGTCACAGGAGCACACAGCAATCTGAACAAGTAGTAGTATTCCAGACGAAATATATTTTGTGGCACCTTTAATGTTGCCTTTTTATCATCCCTATCCTTATGATCAGATTATTAATTCATGAATACCCTTGTATCATTCTGCAGCTGCAACAAGTCTGTTTAGATGCACAGCTGCAAAATGTCTGAAATCACATGAAGGCAGTGCAAGCAGTCCTGTACTTTCTAGCACAATGATCAGGGTAATTCTGATTCTATATCCACAAGCCATAAGCTTGTATTTGCTGAAGATCTTGTCAGAACTGTCTAGCTTTTATGTGTTATCTCCATTTTATAAGCACCTTTGAACAAGATCAAATCCTCCAGGAGTCTTTCTTTAAAAATAAGCCTAAGTTGAGCACCTTAAAACTTACAAGGTTGGTTTTCCAGCCAATAGTATTTTCATATCCTTAAAGTATGGACTTCAGTACTGGGAATAACATTTGAGCAGTAACATTAAAATTGCTTTGTGAAGCAGCAGGAGTGTTTCTTGCTTTTATTGGACAGCACTCAGTGTGTGTTTTATGACATGAGCATTTTCTTTGCCACAGCACGTTGCTGTGAACTCACATTATGAGTTTGGCAGTTTTCTAGTTTCTCGTGATGGCCTGTGTGTGTGTGGTTCCAAATAGAGCTCATTGTAGTTTCTGTATCAGCTACATTACTGCTTCTGATAAATGTTTTTTTGTTGGTTTGTGTTTTTAAAGTGATAATTTTGCCAGGAGATCAAGGCTATATTTGTGTTCTAACATTCTTACAATTTGCTTTTGTGGGGCGTTCTGCAAATTCTACTAGCAGAATTTACCATTGCCTAATTCAGTTAAACTGTTAATGGTGTTGAACCAAGGCTGAATTCCTTGAAGTCTTCACTGGGAAGAATTACACTGCTTGATAAATTAGTTTGAGGTTGACATTAAACAAATCTTTCATACAAGATACATTATTACTAGATGCATGCAATACAATGAAAAAATGAAAATTTTACCCGGATATCTGGAAGAACTCCATGTTCCTTTGATGCTGTTGATACAATGATCTCTGGTTGTTCTAGAGAGATAACAGAAACTGTTCTCCAATATTTACTTGTTATTTTGTTTTTTTTTGCTTGAATTTGCAAATAGATTCCTAAACTAATTCCATCCATCACATGACACTAAGTTGACTAATATACATGTATTTCCTTAATTTTTTCCAAACTTTTTTTTCAGTGTTTCAGGATTAAAGGTCTAAGTAGTCCCTTTAAAATTCTTTACTTTGTTCCATGGTGCTGGTATCAAATAATCTAATTTCTGTTCTTATCTGGCTTACTTGCAGATAGAAAATAGTGTTGAAACAGCAGTGGCATGTATGGGGTAGATCATTGCAGGCACAAATCTGAAAACGATCTGCCCTTTCTGTGTTGCTCTACACAACCTTGTCATCAACTTTTAGAAATGGCAATGATATTTTGTAATAAATTCATTGTGTGTGCTTCAACTTTTTCCATGCTTACATTATCGTTTTTGATTCTGTTTTATTGATGCTTCTGCAATTTTTTCTCAGAGAATGGTCAGGCACTGGAATAGCCTGCCCAGGGAGGTGCTGGAGCGCCATCACTGGCAGTGTTCAAGAAGCGTCTGGATAGGGAGCTAGGAGATGTGGTTTAGGGGTTTGTAGGTATGGCAAAGGGAGGACAGTTGGACTAGATGATCTTATAGGTCCTTTCCAACCTTGTGATTCTATGATTCTATGATCTTCATATTACTCGCTAGCAAGTGGATCATTTAGTGACTCCTTTGTCAGCAATATTTAAGCTAGTAGACAACTGTGGTGATGTGATTCTTATGTTGTGTTTGGAAACTGCTAGTTTACTATCATGTCTATCAAAACAATACTTAATACTGAGTTATCCTGCATTCGATTCAGTCCTGCTGCTAGAGTATCACACAGTGCCTTAACATTCCGATAAAGTTGTGAGGCTTTGTGAGTTTAGCAAATACTTCTGAGATTGCTTATCTGCGCTAATTAACCAATCATTCCACGTTATAGACAGTTTGTTTCATTCTCTGGTGGGATTAGATGCCTACCTCATTCCTGGTTCTCCATCATTAGATGTGTTTATTAGCTTTGTAATCCTTAAGCATTTGGTGATAGGTGCTGTCTGGGATTCTGAAGAGGATACAAATTTTTTAACTAAAGTCGTCCCTTGCTGAGTTTATTGTAGAGCAAACATGAAATGTTCAAGAAATAAAATATCATAAGATGATTCGGAAACATAGCTGTTTTAATTATATAGTTCTTCCACATGAACACTTCTCTTGTTCTTGTTTATATCTAGAATGTTAACATTAACATAGTGGTAATTATTGATAAATATGAGTAATAGAATATGCTGCTTATATGTCTCCTGCTGCAGCATTTTGACTTCCTTTTCTTTTTTTAGTTAGTGAATACCCTGATATTAACAATCATCACCATTATTTATTTGCATTGGAATAAGATGAGAATTTAGCTAAGAAGTTCCAGTAAGTCAGTAGTGAGGAAATCCAGACATTTATTTTTCCAGATGCTGTGGAGGGACTCTGTGGAAGTTTTTCACAGTCACAGCAACCGTTTGCATTCTGAATGTTTTTAATGTGGAAAAGGAACAGTGTATTTTCCTGTCAGTCTCATTCTTAATAATTCACAGTAAACTTTTTGGGGTCTCTATTAACATATCTGACACTAATGCTGTTTTTATTTTATTTTTTCCTCATTGATAACAGAAATGGGGATAAACAGTAAAATCACGTTTTAGAATACTGTGTATTAGAAGCATTTTTACTAGCATTTTCACTACGTTTGAATGTTTTCATACTTAATGTTGATTTGAAGCTTATTTTGTGTTTCAGAATTTTAAGGAGTTTTCCTTGCCTATTTTTTTTCAAAAATGTTAAGAAAATTATTGAAATTATTTTTCCCCTATTAAGTGACTAGAATGTACCAGGACAGTTTGGAGATTCATTACTCCCATATAGAATGAAATGAAAGCAGAAGCAATTGGAAAATCATTTCTGAGCATCATTAGTAGAACATACTGCACTTCAGTGGCTCTTACTCAATTCCCATTTGTAACATGTTCTGTCATTTCTGTCCTGTCTGACAGACAGAAGGGCTGTTACTGTTTCTCACTTGAGGAGAAAGTTGACAGAGAATTTTCATGTCTTAAATCACAGGATGACTTTGAGCTACTAATGTGACACCATCAACAAAAAGGTGGTTTGAGCCTAGAATGTTTCATGCAGGATAATTTATGAAACCAAGGAAGTATTAATGCTAGTGCATGGTGTGATGTCACTTCTTGATGCTGAAACATCATGAGAAGTACTGTGAAGGGTTTGCCCATGCAGCAGAATAAATGAAGTCAGACTGGGAGAGAGGTGTAGAAAGGGGCAGCTAGGATGATCAGTAAAGTCTATTGTACATAAAGAGATTAAAAAAGCCTGACTTTTTCAGCCTAGCAAATGAAGGCTGAGAAAGAATATGGTTGGCCAAGGGAATAAATACCTGGAGAAAGAGAGAGCTGTTAAAACTACCTCTTAGTATGACAAAGAAACACATGTGCATAAACTGCCTGAGTAAATTAAGCTGGAAATGAGAAGACAGAAGGCTCAGCTGATTTTGGGACTGGTAGTAGTGCTTAGGAGCAAGAATGGAGTTAGTTTTAAGCTGGATTTTTCTTAATTTGTCAGTAAAAAATAATTCAATCAGCTTTTCCAGTATAGTAGGAGTATTGGCTTCTGCTAATGTATTCTGTTGAAAATTACTAAGTTCTGTTTTTTTTTTTTTTTTCTCCTTTAGTTTTCTTTTTGTTGGTAAATGTATTTTGTAGCTGCTACTGCTGTGATCCTTGGGTCTCTGAAGAACAAAACTTGTTTCTTCTAGTTTTGATAATATTAGCAACAAGAAAAAAAAAAAGGCAGAAGAGAGCGTTAGCATAGAAGATTGCTGTCAGTTGATGAATTAGCCAAGTACTTTTCAGCCTTATCTTCTGTTATAGTGAAACTTTTATCTCTGAAGTGTTAGCAAAAATATAAAGTAATGGAACATTTTTGAGGACGATGTATCAATATCCTGTGACTTATGACAGAATAAAGAATGCGTGATTATGCTATTCCTCATACCATTTGTAGAGGTCACGTTCCCAAAATTGGCAAACAATATAAATGCTGATAAATCTGCAGAAATTCTTGCTTTGGGTTTTTATGTTGTCTGAAACAGTATAAATGAGGCAGGTGAAGGATTAGGTGATCTCTGCATGCTATTTCATCCCTATGTTTTTGTTTGTTTAATAGTAGTTGTTGTTACAATTATTTTGCCAAGAACCTCTCTGAGAAGTGAAGCTTTTCATCTGGGGAGTTTTTGTGCCAGGTGCATAAAAAGTATGAACAGCAGCATCAGTTTAGCAATGCAAAGCAGCTATTGAAAACACTACAAAACTTCACATGTGGTTATTCCAGTGATGCCATGAACCTTTAATTGTTAATATTTCATTATTGTATTTCTTTCCATGATACACAAAAATGTATATGTAATATGTAAAAAAATGCAAATGAGAGCCACTAACAATATTTAATTGGATTGCTGTTTGAAAAGACTTATACTATTTAATCACTTAAATCAATCTCCTTGGGATCCTAGAAAGTGTTGACTTTTTTAGTTTTACTTTTGAATATCTGCATATTACATGTGTCACTTTCTTCCCTACCCTAGAAGAGGGTGATCACTGATCACTGGCACCAGCAAGATAAAAACTGAAAGCTAAGCAGATGTAGGGAAATACAGAGGGGAAAGGGGGGGGGGGGGAGGGTAAAGTGCTTACAGGGAAGAGGGAAAATATATTTATATATACACACTGCACTGATCTTGTAATAAATGCAAGCACCATTTTTTACAGTGCGAAATTCTCACCCAGCTGTTCTGCTGTGACTGGACTTCATCCCAAATGTCTTTCATGGTTCACCTAGATGGCCTTGGTGCTTAGTAGAGTGAAATTTCAAATCAGATCTAAAATGCAGTTTTTGAAGGATTTGTGCATATGCTTAGTATGAAATATGTATTTCTGTTGCTTTGCTGTTAAGTATGTGCCTTATCTGTCTGGTCATAGGTGAGCAAGTGAGATTTTGTGGAACTAGAAAAGAGTGAGAACCAATGCAAATGGATTTCTTTTCTTGTAAAACTGAGTTCATCTCTTTTTGTTGTCCTCTAAGTGAATTTTTGTCAAGATGTTTTTTAATTTTGTTAATATTCCAGGTCTAATTAGAGTCTGCCTTCAATATTAATTATGTCCAGTCAATACAGTGGGTTTAACTCAGCAGAAAACCTGAAGGACTTGGGATCAGGATCCTGTTGTACTAAATTTTGCTTGAGAGTAAGCTATCTCTGCCCCATGAACCTCACAGTTCCTTTTTTGTTGTTGTTGTGAAGAGGCTGAACCCCTTTTAGTAAAATAGGGGAATAGTATCTCAGTGCAGCTCTTCCATTATAGCAGCAGGGCTAGGCAGTTAGTACTTTGATTTATAACAGCATTGTAATCTAAATAGGAAGCAGGTGGAGTTGCAACTGAGTATGATACTTGGGATATTAATGGCTTGGCTTGGCAGTGGAATTTCTAAAGCTGTATATACTTTTTCTGTCTTAATTATGCATTCATTAAAAGCTTTTATACCCAACAGAATAAAGTAAATATTTTTTGATCTCTGTAGTGTGCTCCCAGACTGTAGATTTGCACAGCAGGGTCTTGATAATCTGAATAAATTGTATTTCCCCAAGGAGTTTATCTTTCAAATAAGGTCATAAAGAAATGCATTCTTTCCCCTTAGTTCTCCTTGTGCTTTTTTTGCTATTTATAACACAGAGTACATGAACAGAGGTATATTGTACTCTACTGTGTACTTGGTTATGATTAACTCTAATTTATCAATCTGTTACTTGCATCCTTTTCTGTGGCTTATGCAATGCAATTATTCTTTAAAGTAAAAACCGAATAAGGATGGATTTGGAAGTAATTTAAATATGTTTATATTTTTTCTTGTTTGACAATTTATACCATCTCTATTAAAATAAACATATGGATTAACACACAGGTGATGTCACATCATATATTTTGTATATTTAATATTGTCTTTCAGGTATGTTTGTTTGGAAAAGCGATCTTCTTTTACAAGAGCTTTAAATGTCAGCTGATTATTAAATTGGTTTGACATCTAAAGGCTGTAATACCAAAACAGAAGACAATAATGTAGAACAGTAGATCATCTTATTGGTGGCATGGCAGAGAAGGAAAGTAGAGTAGATTAATTAGAATCAAAGGTAGTTTCTTGTTGTAGAAGACACTGATAAATAATTTGGTCAATTTATTACAGAATTAGAGTGGTTATAAGGGACCTCTGGAAATCATCTAATCCAATCTCTCTGCTAAAGCAGGCTCCTTGGAATAGGTTACAAGAGAAAGTTTCTGGGAGGATTTTGAATATCTCTGGAGAAGGAGACTCCACAGCCCTTCTGGGCAGCTTGTTTCCTTGCCCTGTACCCTCAAAGTAAAGGAAAATTTTCCTCATGTCTGTATGTTTGTACCAAAGACCTAACCCGTGGGACACCTCCAAGTAGGTCCTCAAAGAGGTTGGAGTTGGTTCTCCTGGAGTCCAGGGCTGCAGTCCTACTTATTGTCTTGTTTCTTCTAAGATCCCAGACTCTGCTGTCTCATGGTCATCGCATCCAAGGCTGCTCCCAACCTTTGTATTCCCAACCCACTCCTTCCTTCCTTGTAAGAACAAGGCCCAGCAGCACACTTTTCCCTGTTGGCCCCACAACCACCTGTATCAGAAATTTTTTTTGTTTTTTTGTTTAATTGAAGTCCCCCATGAGAACCAGTGTCTGTGATCATGGGGATGCTCTCAAGTGTCTGTAGAAGACCTCATCAACATTCTCCTCCTGATCAGGCAGCCTGTAGTAAACACCCACAACTCTGTCACTCCTAGTAACTTTAATTCTCACCCGTAAGTTCTCCACTCATTCCCTGTCGTTCTTTAGGCAGGGCTCCATGCATTCCAGTTCTCTCACACAAAGAGAACTCCACTGGCTTGCTTTGTTGGTCTGTCCTTACTAAGTACGTAGCCATCCATGACATCATTCTGGCCTTGAACTGTCTCACTATATCTCCATGATTGCAGTGAAATCATGGCTGTGGTCACACACAGATCTCTAATTCTTCTTGCTTATTCAGGATATTCAGTTTCCCTAGAGGTATGCTTGAGGATTCCATATAGCTACATATTCACTTGAAGTGACTGGACTTCTGGCTCATGTCATGGAAGGCAGTGAAGGAATGTCTGTCATTGATATGGTTGGCCTGGCTTATTCCCCAGTTGGTTGCAATGGCATGAACATTACTATTTTGGATCCAATCCCCCAAGTTGTTCAGTTTAAAGCCTGTTTCATTTAGTTAGCCTGACTACTGCCAGAAATTGCCCTGCCTCTTATAGAAAGGGAGGAATGGGATCCACCTAACAGGTTACAGTCATCACAGAAAGTTACACAGAAAGTTAACCCTTGCACCAACACTTGCCACATAGACAAGAGTGGATATGTGTTATGTATCTGTTTCTGGCTCCATTCTTTCCCTCCACTGCTTGAATTGGTTTGACTTCACTGTGGGATTTTAGAACCATTTCAACTGTTAGTTGAAGTTCTGTTTATTTTTTTTAATTATTATTATTATTTTTTAATCTTACACATGTTTGTCATCCTTGTCTGAATGTTTCATCAGTGTAACACACACGCCATGTTAGAAGAGAGGGGATTGCTACCTTCCCCTAATTCTTTTCAACTCTTTGTGACAGTTTTGTTTGTGTTCCTATTTCATCCTTTGCTTCAAAAAAATAAGCGGGTTACATTTAAAAGTTTTTATAAACAAGATGTAAAGCTACAAGCCCCTTTTTCTTGTTTTTGTTTGTTTTTCCCAAGGACCTGCTGCACTGTGATACAGTTCCAGAAGAAAGATTTGCACAACTTTAGCACAATATAATAAAATGAATGGAATCCAGAACTCTTACTTATAACCAGGACTAAATTTTCTGTCGAGTAACCTGTTCCATTTTTCATTTATTTAACAAATTTTTCATTCAGTTGAGAGTGTAGCTTGAAACCGCATTCATCTGAGGCCAATCAGATTAAGTTTATGGTGATTGCTTTGATGCTTCCTTTTAAAAAAAAAAACAAAAAAACCCAGAAGATAAGCTGTATTTTTTTTTTTCAACTAACTCACATAGTGCATTTTAGTCTGACGTGCTTGAAAGTCTTACCAGATATCAAGAACTCGATTATCTGATCTGCAGCATACATCTTGCAGTCTCAGCATGACTTTTTTGCCTTCTGATATAATCACAGAGACAGCAGTGTACAGTACTGTATAATTTTGATTGGAAAATTGGTATGACATTCTAATAATTTTCATTTGTAAAAGCTAACGCACTGCTGCTTATACTGTGAAATACAAACCCATAGATCAATTCAAACTTTATGTGAAACACAAATAGGTGTTTTTGATTACAGGCCAAGATCAGCTTTGACAAAATGTACTTGCAAGATTCATCAAGCAGTAAAACCATGAGTCCAGCAGGTCACTAACACATTATGTTAGACAAAGCATCAAAAATCTGCCAGCCTACCAATAAAAATAAGTAAACAAATAAAATCCATAATAAATAAATAAGCAGACACATATATTATATAAATAAGCATCTGGAGTAAGTGAGCAGTTACAAATATAAATAAATAATGTTGTAAACAAACATCTGATGAGAGTTGTCTTTTATCCATAGAGTTCTTCAACCTCTCTGCTGTATGACTGCTTTCATCAAAAACTTTACCTGTGGTCATTTTGAGGGGTGGAGGAGATGAGAGATCATCAAAAAAACCAAAACAAAAAATGCAGGTGTAACAGTGTTTTCCAGATCTCACTGAAAATATGAGGTTTTATGTTTAGTTGGTTGGTTGATTTTTATTTTTTTTTTTTTTTTTTAGGGAAAAATGGCATTTTTGTGTGTCATGTTACTCTGTAATAATAAGAAAATGTTGTTGTGTTATCTCCAGCAATGCCCTCTGCATAAGACATCTGTCCTTCTCCATTGAGCTGGGACGTTATTCCTCAGATCCTAATGCTTGATCACTTGTTTATTTTTATCTTCCCCAGATATAGCTGTTCTAAATTTCTTTCAGAATGTTTGGCAATCATTCAAGGAGCTTTTTCAGCAAATATTCTTCCTAATCAGCTGTGATAAAAGCGTGGTCGCTGCTAGTTAAATACTGGGAGACGTACTTCGATTATGCTGTGTAATGTTGGTGCCATGGTGCTGTGAGGAACTGTCTGATCTGCAGATATTAAGTCATGGAGGAAGCCAGATACTCTTCATTTAAAATTCCTTCCTTTCTCTTTGTTCTTCTGCAGCTATGGGAGATTTGCCCTTGCCTCCTCTATGTTAGTGTGAAGAGGAGGTGACACCATTTCTGTCTTTGGGGTTGATGGCTGTTAGTGCTTATTCTGGCAGTTCAAACACCTTCTCTTTGTTCTTCCGAGAAAAGTAAGAGAAGCTTCTATGCAACAGTTTAAGTAGATAATGAATGGGATTTGTCTCTAATCTACATCTTTGCCAGTGAAGGTGGGTGTTCTAGTTGGGAAGTAATGCAGCAAATAGACGCTTCCAAAGGAATTTGATTCAGTTTTCTCTAGCACCGACTCCTCCAAGCAGGTGAAAAAAATTCTTTCTCCACTCTCCATTGCATATGCATAAACAGCTCCACAGTCATTGGGACAGCCACCCAATTCACACGTTCGAGATGTAGTCCATAAAACCTTCCAAAAAAACCCTCTTCGCACTTTCCCATCTTCCCTGTTGCTCTGCTCGATCTGCCAGCCGTGCAGCTCATTTGACATTTACAAGATTTCTTGTCAGTTTCATTTGGTTCTGCCATCCCATCCAGCAGAGCAGCGAAAGTGAAATTGCCTTAATTCAGTCTGTTTCTCTTCCCTGCTCTAGTCCCAGTGTTAACGAACCCGTGGAGTGGAACTGACAACAGTTCTTGTCACTTTCACACCTGGAGCTGGTCAAGGAGAAGGCTGCTGAGAGGGAGCAATGCAGGAAATTGGAAGGTGAAAACTGGGGCTGTGAAGGGGAGAAGGAGAGACATGTGAGCATACAGCAAGAATAGAGAGAATGGATAAACAGGCTTCTTTCCCAAATGTCCTAAGTGCTTTTCTCTAACCTGTGTGAATTCTGAAAAGCTTGTGGTCTAGAGCAGCTGACACTAATTTACAGGGGGTGCCAAGACAATAACATTAGTACAAGTTACCCGGTATGAGGATGAGGAAGACGTCTTACTCAGACTGTAGCTTTTGTCTCTGCAGGTTTGCTGCTGTGAGAAGGAAGGGGACAAAGAACAGGAAACTGACATCCACTATAGGTTGCTGTCAGTGGTTTGAAAAACAAAGGACTATTTGTTCATTGAAGATAAAACTTATGCATAATAAAATGTAGCTCACTGTCTCAGATTTTGTGAGGTTTCATGGAACTAGAATTTGTACTGCACAGGTGCTCTAGATCAATCTGAATGGTAAACAGTGAGCAAGCAATGCCTTTGTAGCAAACTACTGTAGTTAAAAATACACTTGTTAACTCCTGTGAGCATTTGTTATAAACCATGTTGGTGTCTTATTTTATATACGAATCTATATGTCTTATAGATGCTGTATGCATATGTAACTGTTGCAGAGGCAATATAAATGACTAGTATTGTATATATTTGCATACGCCCCGGTAACATTTGCACATATGTTTTAAATGAAGCTATGTTAATTAATTTCAAGTTGTATTACCTTCTTTTTCCTTAGCTTCCAAAAGAACAGCCTTTTTTATTATTTGAGACCTGTGGGGTTTTTTTGCTCTTTATTTTTATTTTTTTCCTTCTGAGACGTATTTTGTTTGCTTCATCCATTTAGGAATTAAATAGTTTTAATTACTTGGACCTGTATAAGCTTGCGGACCTCTTCAACCTCACTTTGTTGGAGAATGCAGTGGTTGACTTCTTAGTAAAACATCTCTCTGAGCTATTGAAGAGTCATCCTGAAGAAGTTCTGGCACTCCCATACTGTCTCCTTCGAGAGGTTTTTAAAAGTGATAGACTCACTTCACTCAGTGAAGAACAAATCTGGCAGGTAAGAAGACTGGTGAACGAGCAGAATGTGTGATACTCTCTTAAACCATTGCAATGCATTGTTGTTTTGGATCCCTGAAGCAATCTCTAGTGAGAATAAATGTCGAGAAAAAGCTGTGAATAACAACTGCAGGAAATGTTTCAATTAATTAAAAAAATAAAAATGTATTGCCTTAATTCAATTAGTTTGTTTGGAAGAAAGCTTAGTCTTATTGGTTAACTTGTGTTATTTGGATATGGACAGAGATTTTCTTCCGGATCTAGCTTTGACTGGTGGGAAGAGATGGCTGCTGCATCTGACTCAACTGTCATCATCTCTGGCGGGGTTAGTGCCACAAGGCTGGTGGCAAATCTGCTTGTGCAGTCTGTCCTGTTTGCTTCAGACAAGCTTAGCTGCATTACCTGTGCTAATGCTTGGAGCCCTGTACTGCAACTGACTGACTTTGCCTGAAGGAAACTGGGCTGCTCCACTCAAAGATGAGTGGAGGCTTTGGTGGAAGGTTTGTAGCAAGAAGCTGTTGATGAGAAACATTTCCTTTAAATTAAGTTGGATCCATAAAAGCACCAGATTGCCAGACATAGAATATTAACAATATTGAAGCTTTGTATAGTAACCTCCAGTGTGAAGGGAAAAAAAACATCTAACCTGTAAAGAGAAATGCAAAAACTAAAACTGTGTCACTGGAAACATTCCTATGAGATGTCTGTAAGAATTGCAGCTTGTGATATAGTGGAAGTAAACCTTCAGTGTTTGTTACCCAAACACTTCTTCTGTTTTCTTTATGCTGTTTTATAGAAAGAAAGCATTTCAGGGTACTTTGAGGTGGAATGTTGTTTCCTTGAAAGAAACCTGTACTTTCTTTTAGGAAGCTGGTTATCTTGGTCCATCAGAGAAGACCGAGAGTCTATCGATTTATATTTCAAGCTCTCTTATTCACCTACTTATCTCTTGGATTATTTAACTATATAATTTCATGAATATGCCATTGTTTTCTCAAAGAGTAAAATGTGTATTCATTTGTAGGGTTCACCTTCTGTGGAAGAATAATTTCATGCAGGAATGAAGTATTCTTAAGAAAATTAAAATGGATTGTTAAACTCTTCAAACCACAAAGATGGTTTGCAGGTGAACCTTAACCCTTCAGTCTGATAACTGATGCAGCATTTTCCAAATCTTTGAGGCTGGATTATGGAGTATTTCAGGAAGATATTTTCTGCAGATAGTAATATAGAGCTAGAGTGTTTCTTGTGATGCTCTCTGGAGGATGTTTGTACAACAGAAACTGCAGCAAACTATTTGTGATGTTTTGTTTGTTGTTGTTATTTTATTTTGTTTTGTTTTTAGGCAGGGTACTCTGGAGTCCTAGCCCATATTCCATTTCTCATAAAAGGTTGTGATGTGCAAGTTTGTATAGGAGGCATATCTGATTGGTTTACTTTGCTTTTCTGCAGATTCACTGAAATCTCCCAGCTATATGCTTGTAGATACTTTTGCTAGAAAAGTAGCTGCAGAAAACCAGTCAGGTACTATTTAATGCCAGCTCTGCAGTGAACAAGCATGTACAGGATTGTGTCCAGGTATACTCTGCAACGTGTTGAAACAGTTTGGGAATTTGGGTTTCTAAATCTTGTGCCATTATCCCATCCTGCAGAAAGAACTCAGAAATAGTTTTCTTAATTGTGTATGCTCCAGACAATGAGCACTCTGTGAGCAAAAGCTTATGTTTCTGTCGCAGGGTCATACTGTGGAGAGATACTCATAGGTAATACGCTGCTTTTTGAGTGACAACAAACTCCACACTGTCCATTTAAGTGTTATCATAATTGCCTCTCTAAAGGTTGCTAATGCTGTTACGAAGAATTTTTTAAACTAGTTTTCTGCTGTAGGCAAAACGTGTGCATCTTTTAATTCAGTCTGTGCACCCAGGAATAAATATGTATTTACAAGTATTCCAGGCCTCTAGAATGAATTAAAAGACATACATACATATTTACCAATTTAGGCATTCAGAAGGCAATAAGAAACTGGTTTGGCTTTATCTTAGTAAATACGTAATTCCCTGATAGTCAACCCAATAGAGGAAAATCAAATCAGACCAACTGTATTGCCTCAAGTGTAGTTAAGTTCATCATTTTTGCTAAGGTTATAGTGGTAATGCAATATACCATGGAAGAATCTAATATTCAGCCCAGGGTGAAGATTGGGTATGCCAGAGGATTAGTGTCAGGGTGCTTTATAGAAGTGAAACTTGATGGACAGGTTGGAGACAGATCTACAGAATCTCATTAAATTGCTGAATTGTTCATTACTGAGCACTCTCACTGTAATAAAGTGCTCATTGACTTTGACAAATCCCCATCCCATGTCTTAAGGAAGAACAGCAAAGCAAGAGGTGTTGGGGAAGCTAGAGGAAATTGTCACAAAGTAGGGCAGATAATATAAAAGCTGATGGGGGATGCTGCCATTTGATTTGTCTGTGTTACCTGTGACTAGTGGTTCTTCTGCATACATGCACATGCATGTTATTGCAATATAAATTCACAATGTCCCCAAGGCACCTTTACTACGAGGGCTCCAGTGAAGCCCTAAGCACAAATTCAAGTTTCCCTCAGCAAACCTCTGGAAAGGATGTCACTGTCTGCAGAGCACAGTTATTTTTGGTAGTTTAAATTCTAAATGTCCACTGGGCAATTCAATCTAGCTGCACATAAAGATTAAGGCAGTTATTTTAATGCATCAAAATACACAGAATGATGCTTGAATGTGATTTACACTGAAGTGATTGCACCTCACATCTGTCACATCTGGGATTTTTGTTAGACTACCAATTATGATTTTCCCAGTTTCAGTGAACATTGTAGAATACAAGCTTGAACAAACTATGCTTGAGAAAATCAAATAGCAATACTAATGTCAATATGTTAGTATGTGAATTAGTGTAGTATGACTTGGTGATTCCTGTTGAATATTTCAGACAGAAAGAGGTGACTTGCAAACCAGGCTAAAGTGGACAAACTACACAGTTCACTTCTCCTGTTACCTCTCAAAATCTTAAGAAACTCTTTGGCCTACTGTAGGTGTCTTAAAATAGTGGAGGAAATAGACAAGAGAGATAATTATTTGTTTCTTAAAGCAATTAAGCAGAAAGAAAATCCAGCAGAAACCCCCTGTAGTCTAGGAGATGGGAGAAACCTGCTAACCTTAATGTAATGATTTTTGTTTAAATGAGGCTAAGCTTGTAACGATTATTAAGTGACATAGAATTTTTTTTATATAGATTTCTACATATTACCAGTGTGTGAGATTATGAAATATTATCCGTGATTTGTCAGCTGCATTGAGTATCATTGGTATGATTTTGGTTGAATAAAAATAAAGGAAGAAAATCTAAGAAGGATCCTGAAGATGTTGGAGGACAAAAAGCAAATTCTTTGCTATTTTTTCTGTTCATCATGAGCTGCTCAGCATGTTTTATTCACAAGAATAATCACGATAAAGACATAAATGCCTACTTTATCATGGAGTGAAAAGTGAATCCTTTCATTATTGGCCATTACTAGACAGGCTCACTGGCTCTACTTCAAGGAAGGAGAAGAATTCTTTCTGTTGTTAATTGAGAAGGTAACCAGCATTGTACAAAATAAAGCATTCTCAGAGATATCTGTCAAGAGAGAGCTTCTTGCTCGCAGCATAGAAAGTAGAAACCAAGCCAAAATTTTAAGTGATAGACTCATGTTAGAGTTAGTTGTAACACAGGGTGTGCCTTATCATATTTGTGATTAGAAACTTTGATATCATGAGGCTTAATAGTTCATATTTCATGGATGCTACTAGTAGTGACAATAGAAATATCTGCTGGGTAGTTCTGGGAGATCAGCAGTATTTTGATCAAATGATGTTATATGTAATATTGCCCTTGATCTAAGGTCAACTCTTGAATCACATCAAGCAAAAACATTCTTAACAATTCCCCTCATCAATTAGATCAGTATGGATAGTATAGTAGATCAATATAGATCAGTTCCCTCCTCCTCTGCTTCTACTGGTTAAGTAAATTGTTGGAAGAGGTATATTTTCAGGTAGTTAACATTAAAATAGATCAATTTTAGTATTCGCCAATGCTGCTTCTGAAGTTAAGGTTAGGAAATTTTTTTTTTGTTGTTTTTTCTTTTGCCATTCAACTCATTTTTGTGATCAACTGAATAGCAAATAACCTTGGAACAATGGGCAGAAAAAACTCCATGAGCAGTTTATTCAGCTGAAAAGCATGCAGCTGGATCTTTTCCATGACTGGGCTCCCAAGATATTCCAGCCCTGTGGACTTCCTTGTGTGCAACTTGTGAACTTGTGTTCGTAAAGCAGTTGTTCATCGTGGGAAGTTGTATCTCTAGTTATTCCTTTTGTTACTAGGAAGGGTAAGTGCAAAAATGGACTTTTTGCTTTTATATTAGAAAAGTGCTACTGCTTGAATAAATTGAAATATAAGATAGGAAGACTACATGTTATAGGTGTTATGAGTCATTAAGTGTTTCATAAAATTGTATAAATTCAATCCTTTTACTACACATCGATTTATCCTCTTCTTAGGGGAGAGTAAAGTGACCTATTTTTAACTGTGTTTTCTTGCACTTCATCACCATTTGGAATCGCTTTGTGACATTTGTGGACAGCTAAGCATATTCTCCAGCAGAAATCCCAGAATTCATTGTTGTTAGAAATACTGATGCGTACACGTGGTAGAAGGCTGTTAAAATGGAGCAGTTCTCTGCCAGTGATAGACCCTCTGACATCTCCTGTGCATCTCCAGTGGTACCTATATCGTCCTATGTAGGACAGAAGTGCCTAGAAGTGGGTTGTCATGTTCCACTTACAGACTTGCCATTCCATCAGTGCAGTACTTCAATCTACTGATAGTTTGATTTGGATGAGCAAAATTCATGCTTCTCAGGGGTATGTGTATATTGTGACAAAATGTGGACTAAGTGCTTTGGTAAATGTGAACTTAAGTTTTACTGTAAAATAAGTAACAATATAAAATTGCAAGTGAAAGAGAGCATTTTGGTAATCAACATGCTTCAACGGTGTATTAGCCTTTCACTGTTCAAGAAATAAGTGTAAGTGCTCTCTTGGGCAATAAGTAAAATCATGTCTGGTGGTCTAATGCTCATCCCTGGTGAGCATTTAGCCTAAGTGGAAAACCACCACATTTAAATGTGTCTGGAAGCCTCTCATCACAAAGGGAATAGGAGAGGAAAAAAATAAAGTCTGATGCATTTGTGATTTGATAAAGCTGTGATTTGGTAAAGCTGGGTGAGAAAAATAGCATTTTCTTGTGCATATTTTACTGTGTTTTCATCTCCTATTAGATACCCTTTTCATGAGCAGTCTATATAAAAGTTCCAAAGAGCCATTCGTGAATCACTATGACTGTTGTACTTGTGCCACGTATCATCACTAGCTGCAAGCAAGTTTACATTACTCTCAAACAAAAATTGTGTGAAAACAGAACCTGTGGTAGGGTTTAGATTTTGTTTTCCTAAGGCTAATTATAGTAGCAAGCATCTCACCTGGACTGACTGTGTGCAATGGCAATATTCCTTACAGTCCTTCGATACAGTTTTGGTTTGGATTCATTTTTGTCATCACAGGCACATGTTTTGGTTTTGGTACAATATCACCAATATGGAGAGCAAATCAGAAGTTGTAGGAAAGAAGCTTCAAGGAGATCTGTGTTCTCAGGAGCTGGAGACTGGGCAGGGCATGTGCCTGATGCGGTGGGTTGAGGCAGTGGATTTAAGTAGTGGAATATCACACCATGCTCTGCTGATGTGCTCAGGTCACACACATACTTCCTCATGTAATTTCTCATAGAATCATCATAGAATAGCTTAGGTTGGAAGGGGCCTTAAAGAATTTCTGCATCATTCATAAAATATTTGCATTTTGACTTACAGTGAAAATGAATGCTACCTCTTTTGTACTGTCCCCTTAATTTAGGAAACACGTTTCTGCCTTGGTCCTCATTAGCTTAAATCTAGTGTTCTCCTAGTCTTAGCATTTCCGTAGAGTTTTGTGAGCTCTGTAGTTGTTTTTGGTCTGAACTTTTAAAAGTTTCTGTGTATCATTTATTGAATATTGACCTAGTGATAGAACTAGAGGGAATGGTTTTAAGCTGCGCCAGGGGAGATTCGGGCTCGAAATTAGGAAGTATTACTTCTCGGAAAGGGTAGTCAGGCATTGGAATGCACTGCCCAGGGAGGTGGTGGAGTCACCGACCATGGGAGTGTTCAAGAAACGTTTGGATGTTGTGTTGAGGAATATGATTTAGCCAGGAAGTATTGGTAATGGTTGGACTAGATGATCTTCTAGGTCTTTTCCAACCTTTATAATTCTGTGATTCTGTGAATGTTGGCTAATATTATTTTAGTTTCCATCAACAAAAGCAGTATTGAAAGGGATTTTCAATATTAAAAAGAAGTTTATGTTAGGAGCAATTGTGTGTTCTCCTAGTTTTCATTTTGTTACATGCCAGTACCTATCAGAAAACTTGATTATTTTGCTGCCACTGCTGTGAGCAATAGTGGAATTACTGGAGGGCATTACTTTTGCCTCAGTGTCCAACAGTAACATTGCCTCACCTTATTTATCTGAGATTAACTTCAGAAAAGTACTTAGGAAGGCTGCTGTGCCCACAGCTATTGAATTTAGGTCACTTCTTCAGCTAAGCAAGGGATGTCTGTTTTGATTTAGAAAGCTGAAAAGAGGGCATCAAGGTGTGCACACAGCAAGACAGCTTCGGTGATGCTGCATTCTGCATTTGAGTTAATCTGTTACGGTGGCTTTTGTGTTGACTGCTTTGGTCTTTGTGGCGTAGGTCTATTAGAGATGATCTGAAGTATAATTGTAGAGTTGTATAATATACAGATATATGTTTACATGATAGAAAACTGCTTTCACCATAGTGTGGTGAAATCCAGGAGTGTTTGAAAATGCAAACTGCTTTCATTTTTGAGTTAAAGAACAGCTTAAAAAAGAAAGGCTAAAACCCATGGATACCAATGATCAAATGAGGCAGCCTGGTGTTACAATCTTAGTTAACATCTTCCATTCAGATACAAATGTCAGCAATCTCTAGACTTTAAGCATCCCTGTAAAACTATTTAGTGCAGTTTCAGATGGGTTTAAGCTTGTTGAAAATGATAGAAAACTTGAAACTCTTTTAAGAATCTGCAGCTCTGTATTTCATTGTTTTCTTCTGAGAGCTGCCATTGCCTCTATTTGTAACTTGGAACCAAAGAAGACAAGGGAAGAAAATTAAGCTTCAGGTTAGCTAAAGCCATACTTGCTTTATGGGATTCACATTTCAGCAGCTGCTGTTGTTTCAGCTTGCTTCAGATAAGATTTAATTTTTAGTAATAAACTCATTTCTTTTAATTTTGCGGGAGGTAAGCTCTGACATTCCCAATTCACAAAATATATCTGAGATCTTAAAGCCATGTTTGCAAATGCTTTTAAGTGTTACTTGTAAAAGTAAAAGTAAGTAAAAAAAAGTAAGCATTACTTTTAAAAGTAAATGATATTGTTAGGACAATTAGGTGATTTCAAAACACTAATATCATTTAAAAGTAATGAGTCCTCCATTAATCTGAAGCCCATCATAAGGGGATTTAAATAGAAATTAAAACTAAAACAGAATCAATGAAACTGATATATTTAAGATGTTATTTGCCTGAAAGAAATTATTCTGTTCTCAAAGAAACTGAATGAGCTTTTGCTAGCGTGCTTGCTTTTTGTTTTTCTAATTAAGAAAGAAATGGAGGAAAAAATCCCTAACTTAAAAATCAGCTGAAAGAAGTAGCTTCATAGAAGCATATACTGATTCTATTGTAAGTTCTTCATGGAATTTGAAGAAAGCAGAATTAAATTGTCTGCTGATGAGAAAAGGCTTAAGTGTCCCTGAAATTAATGTTAGTGGCTCCATCCATATTACAACAAGGTTCCAGCAATGCTTCAGAGTTGAAGTATCGAGTTTATTAGTGCATAGCCTGGACTACAGCAGCTGATGGTTAATAGTTGCAGGAATTAAGTGGATAGGAGGAAGAAGAGGAAATTCAGGCAGACCCAGAAAGGTAAACTGATGCAGTGAGAGACCTGAGATCACTAAAATAGTAAAGAACAACAAAACAGAAATGAAGTTATTCTTGCAGCTCAGGTGCTGGTGGTATCGTTGGTGTAAAACAAAACAAAATGACAGCCTGGTGATTTCACTTGGAAAAATTGACCTTGGTTATTTTATGGTAACATGGCATGTTGAGAGCGTGTGTATATATATATAAACCAAGTAAGAAGAGTGTGTACTTTGATGTGCATTTTTGTGTGTGACCTACGGTATTAATGACATACTAGTTCTGTATAGCTGTTGTCAAGACTATTATAGAAAATGATACATTTTTATGTGATTTGTTGGATTTGCCTATTAAATCCATAGAAAATTATACCCTAACAACAGGGAAGAGAGGAATAGGAATCTTTCTATATTCAAGAACCACTTAGACTAATTTTCACAGAGCTATGCTGCATATTTTATAGAATTTTGTCTATTCTGTACCTATTTCATTCTCTAACAATTTTTTTCTGATGAAAGCTTGTAGATTCCTGTCTCTGTGGAGAGACACTATCCTTCTAAAATATGTTACAAGGGGAAAAAAAAGTGAGGAGTAGCAGTAAAAACAACAGGTATCATATTGTGAAAGATTGTCATTTCCAGTTAAAATTATATACTAGCACCTATTTTTAATGCTAAGTGTGGTTGTGTAAATTTTTAGAACATTTGATGTCAGCCTGAAAAAAAAAAAAAAAAAAAAAAAAAGCTCTAAAAAGAAAAAAGAAAAAGATGAGCAATTCTAGATTTTGAATTGATGACTGCTGGGTCAGTGTGGGGTTCTCTGCCTCCATGTCCCATGCACGCTGTTCTCATCCTGTTGGAGAAATGAGAAGCCAGGATTACTTAAGTTGGCATGATGCTATGATAAACTTCAATCTCTTTAAATTAAGTATCAAATCACAGTTGAGACCCTTGTTAGAGAGCTCTGTTTATGTAGAGATAAGCCCCTGTTCATTGCAACTTAAAAAAGAAATAAACAACAAAACCACCAACAACAAAACAACTGGCTGTGGAGAAGGATTGTTTGTCTCCTTTAGTGCTCTGTATAGCCAGACCTATTTGAAAGGAAGAGGCAAGATCTAGATGTGTATTTTTGAGTTTGGTTTCATTGCTTTGCTCAGGTTAGACTGTCACCCTCCACTTCTTTCTGATGATCTTGGTGAAAACAAAAGTGACTTTGATTTCAGCAGTGAGTAGAGTCTTTCCAGTGTGATAATTCCCAGCTCATTTCTTTGATTTATTTGTGTGCTTCCAGGTGTGATAGCTATCACAGGGCACAAGTTGTCAGTAGGTGAGGCACTTGTGAAGGCTGTTGCAATAGGGGCTGCACACTAGCTCATGTAGGTTTTAAACACAGTATGTGTGGAGAGTCATTGCTAGGAAACACGCTGGGCCTTGCTTATGTCATCCGTCACAGCAGAAAAATGAGTTAGGTGGAAGAAGTGCATTTGTAGATATGCACTTGTAGAGGAGCTCTAATTGACTACAGAGGAAAATGCTCCGTGGTTTGAGGACCTGATGGTACAGGAATGCCATTTTCCAGAAGTACAACACAAAATAGTTTGGTCTGTGCTGCTCCAAGAAGGTTAAGAATGTAGTGTTTTATAGCCAGTAGGGAGATACGCTATTAGCTACAAAAATCTATTAAATGCTTTTGTCACATGATCCATTTTGTCGATCAACATGGATGCTTCAGATACCTACATATCAGCAGGCTTCATTCTTTGGCATGGAGCACAAAGCCTTCGTAGGACTTTGGTAGTGGAGATGAGACTCAGTTGTGGACGGGAGGAAGGGACAGAAGATTTTGATTATGTGTCAGCTGTACCATTGCTGTCTTCTGTCATTTCACTTAATTTTTCTCTGAGTTCCCATGTCTAGAAAGTGATTGAAATGTACACTTCTCACAGAGAAACTCAAGTTTTAGTGATTATAAATTGCTTTGAGATACTTGGAAGGAAAGTGCTATGTAATTTTGAAGTTCATATTCCCCAGAAGGTGTAAAATGGCAAACTTCCATGAGCTGTGATAATTTACAACAGCTGAGAGTTTACCTTCTGTCCCTACCTTACTTCACTTTGTGCCTGAGTAGACGAAAAGTTTAGTTTTTCTGTTATAGCAACTCATTGCCTTAATATAATATGATGTATTACCATATATAATGTTATGTATTAATGTAGTTCAGTTATCTTTTTTTCAGCTGGGTTTTTTTGTTTGTTTTGTTTTGTAGTAATTTTATTGCAAGTCTGAAGAGCTGAAATATTTTTATTGAGGTTAGTGAATATCATTAGGGTTTGTATTTGGCTGGTGAAAAGATCAGTATGAGTAATTCTTCCTGTCCTCGTAAAGCTGTTGCCTGGAAATATTTATTAAAAATACATGTCAGAGATACAGCTGTTAAAACTGCTACTAATGGACATCTTTGACTGAGAAATCTGACAAAGTCACGTGGCTTGTATGTCCTCCTTGTACCTACTGAAGACTGTAGACTGCTCCAGAAGTAATGCCTTCTACTTATTTGAATGGAAACTACAACAAAGGATGCAATTACACTATGTGATAAAGCAAATTCTAAGCTGCAAAACACAGTTGTTTTTTTTATCAGTCACCACCATTAGCTATGCGTTTTTCACCAGCAAAGAAGAGTGGAGAATGGACGTACTGGAACACAGGAAATTCCATAAAAAATGAGAAAAAATTTCTTTGCTTTGAGAGTGACAAAGCACTGGAATAAGCTGCCCAGAATGGTTACAATCTCCTCTAGGAGATAATAAAAAAAACAACTGGACACTTTCCTGTGTAACCTACTCTGGTGCACTTTCTTCAGCAGGAAGTTGGACAAGATGATCTCTAGAGGTCCCTTCTAACTGCTGTGATTCTGTTAAAATGAACCGACAAGTGTTAGAAGAACTCAGCAGACCAAGAGTTTCCTGATTTAGTGCTCTGGACAGATATGCTGCAGCTGTTGTACAGAATGATGAGAGACCAAGACTAGATACACTAACAAGTGCCTTCATGCTCCAGATGTAACAAACAATGGAGCTCTCTAATCTTCCTATTGGGCTCCAAACTTACTGAAGTCCTAACTTGTTTATATTTGCCTTCCTTCTCTTGGTTGGCTGAACGTACTGTCAACTCCATTGCTTCTCCCAGCCCAGTCTATCTGCAGAGCTTGGGCTGTGGCTGGATGGGCAGTGGTTATAAATGAATCTGGAAGGCTACATGCACAGGAAAGACATGGAGGTACTGGAGCAGGTCCAGAGAGGGGCAGCGAGGCTCGTGAAGGGCTTGGAGAATCAGCCCTACGAGGAGAGGCTAAGGAAGCTGGAGCTGTTTAGTCTGGGGAAAAGGAGGCTGAGGGGAGACCTTATTGCTCTCTTCCAGTACCTGAAAGGTGGTTACAGTGAGAGTGGGGCAGGTCTCTTCTCACTAGTGACAAGTGACAGGATGAGGGGAAATGGCCTCAAGTTGTGCCAAGGCAAGTTGGATATTAGGAAGAACTTCTTTACAGAAAGGGTAGTTAGGTACTGGAATAGGCTCCCCAGGGAGGTGGTTGAATCGCCATCCCTGGATGTGTTTAAGAGCCGTTTGGATGTGATGCTCAGGGATATGATTTAGTGGAGGGTTTTTAGAGTTAGGGTACTGGTTAGGCTGCGGTTGGACTTGATGATCTTCAAGGTCTTTTCCAACCTGGGTAATTCTATGATTCTGTGATTCTATGTCTTGTCTTTCCTACCACCTGTTCTCTCAGGCTCCAAGTTTGGGTGTGCACTTTATCTGCCCACGTGGTACACAGGTGCTGCTCTGCTGCTTGAGTATATTTACTGGGAAGTAAATGTGAGATTTAGCCACTTGTTCGCTATTTGCATACAGGGAAACGTGCTTTCTTCTGAGCCTTCACTCCATCCAGTAGTGTATGATGGTAAATTCCCAAACTTTATTTCCTTTCTGCATTGACATGTTAACATTGTTTTGGGACCATTACCAGAAGATTGCTAAATATAGGTATGTATTGTCAACAATGTCTTCATACTTGGAAAGGCTGGGCTTTGAAACAGGAATAAAGGTGGAATTCAGCTGTCAACTGAGCGAAAGAACTGGGGAAAATACTTATCAAGCCACTGAAAGGCTGGGCAACTTTTGTTATGCTTTGTTTACCTAGGGTTTGGAAGTGGTGGATATCACTTGGGCTGGGTTTGAAGTCTTCTTGCTATCTGAGATAGTAGACTTCCCTCACTATAAAAAGGAAAAAAACACCCTCATTCCCTATCCTTGTGTGCTGACTTACTGCAACAATAGAAAGAGCTAGCTGAAAGGAATATACAAGCAGCCTATAGAAAAGGGGTAACTTGAAAATATTGGCTAATTATTTGGTTGGTATTTAAAGTCAGTTTGCAGCTCCTTTTCTCTCCAGAAAATCTGCTACCGAGAATTTACTTACATCACCAGTGGGCTTCAGCAGATGAAAGTGGAACAGAAACAAGTGGAAATGACATCTTCTGTGTCAGCAAGAATGTTCAAGTCTGCTCTTAGCTTCTTCAGTTCAGAACACTCGTGTGTTTTCTACTTGGACAGGTGTTCTACTTACAGCTTTTAAGGAGTTAACATTTCTATTCTGTCTTGTGAGGACATGGTACAAAATCTAACATGTCTTAGAAGCCTTTGGTGTGTACATCTGTCTTCTCTATTCACTCCTCTTTCAGACAAACAATAATCTTTGCTTCTCAGCTGCTTTCTTGTTTTGGTGTGCTGACCTGAGCACTGTCATGCATTTTGTGATGTCTGACAGAATAAATCACATCTGATGATGACCAAGATCAGAGAACAAGAGATTTTCCATCATCACTTGAAGTAGCCGTTTCCTTCAAAGGTACAAAGAGCTTCTTTTGATTTACACTACCTTCCTGACAGAGCCTAGGGAGGGTGGGAAGCCACATGGCTGGAGTGGAAGTGAGCTCTAGCTGGGGAGGTGCAGGAAACCTTCATCTTCCATTCTTTCCAAATCTTACCAAAGCAGCCCTGGTTTTTCTTTCTTTTTTCTTTTCCTTCCTTTCTTTCTTTATTTTTTTTAAGTTTACTTTTCATGAGTGAGGCACTTGATTCTGTGCTAATGAGTAATGTAAGAATAAGATAAATTCATTTCCCATCCTTTACAATGTGGGAATGAACAACCCACCAGAAAACTAAATATTGATGCTGTCTGCTGCACTGATAATTGGTCTCTGCTTTCATCTCCAAACAATCCCTTGCTTGGATTCCATTATTCATTCTAAGCGGAGAAGGATTATTAATGCAGTGTTCTTTATTATTTTTTTTCCTTTGGTGTGTGTGTGAACAAGAGAGCAATACTGCAATAAATGTATTGGCTAAGAGAAAACATTTGCAAGAGATCCTTGCCATTTTTTAAATTTTTTTTTTAATCTTCTCTTATCATGAAGAATGTGAGCAGTGATAAATTGTTCTGCTAATCAAACAGCACTGAAAGGTTAGGCCATTGGAAGTCTTTAGTCATTTTGTGCTTTTCAAGAGTGAATTTGTTAAAATTATGCTGAATATCCACTTAAAGCCTCGGCTGAAAACCCTACCTGTGTTTTATAACTCTGCACTGTCAGAACTCATAATAAGTCAAACATTCTTTCAGAGGTACTCATAAGGTAGAAAAAACCCTGTAAATTTAAGAGTAATTTCAGATTGTAAATGAAAAAGAGAGGCACGACTGTTCATTTGCACCAATCATGCCTTCCTTTCATCTGCTCTGATTAGGCCTGGTGCGGTTTCATCAAACTACTCCATCACTGAGCTGTCACTCCAGTCGTCTGTTGATTGAAAACAATCAGGGCTCTGATGGCACAATTATTCTGACCCTTTAACTAGAGGCTGCTGTGATAATGAAAGGTTGATTATGATAGTTTGTGCCTCTTTCAGTTTGCCAAGAAGGTTAATTTGGGCATCAGACGGATGTTTAATGGGCGCTTGCTGGCTACACTGAGGTAAATGAGAACGTGCAGTCTTCGATATTGCACGGATATAGTTTGGCTGTCAATCATTGTCATTTTGAGTTTGTGCCTCACACTCTGGAAATCACATTTTATTTTTTCCTTGGGATTTAATTTATTCTGTGCCCCGAGGAAGTTCTTTCACTCCGTGACCTTCACAGTAGCTTTCTCTGTCTTTTTTCCCTTCCCTCAAATGGAGCCCAAAGGCATAATATATCTAGAGGAACATTTTTCTTTCATTTTTCGCATTAGTGGGGGGGAAAAAAAAAAGAAGGAAATTTTAAAATCCCTGTTTATCTACTCACCCCGAACAGAGTAAATGTTTTAATTCTGATTGTGAAATCAGGATGTGCAAATGAAAGCTTGCCTGCTTGCTAATGCAGCACAACACCGGGGGCTGCTTACATACATACACATTTGTAAAACTGACAAACAGGTAATTTTAAAGTGTCGCTGTGTAAAGAGGTTGGGAGATGGCACAGCAATATTTTCGGAGACTGCGCATGTATGCCTCGGCCTGATGCCTTATATAGGTGGTCTCAGTCACCGTAGTACAACTTTTTGAGTTGGAAAGACTCTCTTCAGGGTGCAGGGGCGAAAAACATTTCATTGCTGATTCAAAGATTATTAATATTTACTGTGTTCAGATGGAGAGAATCCTATGCATAATTTTGTAGTTGTTTGGCTCAAGGTGCAAAAGAAATGCAAATACCTCATAATTTTGATTGTTCTACATGCAGCTCATTACAGTCTTATTTTTATGCACATTCTTAATTCAAAATAAAAAGATGAAGATTTCCTTCCTTAAGGCTCTGTGGCATCCAAGTTTGGGTCATTCATTTCCCAAGCTGAAAAATATAAGGTACTGCTGGATTGATGCAGTTGCTGTACCTCACATTTACTTGATGACTTATGTGCTACTTTCTAAAAGTATTTGTGTGTGAGGTGTGGCTTTGAAAACCTGTGGGTGTTTTTGTTTTTCCACAGAAAGAATTCTTCACTCTTATGCTTTTATTATATGCCTGGTACAGGCCAACTTAGTTTGCTGTAAGTAAAATGCTTAAATTGATATCCTAAACCCTCTGGGTTTTGTCCTATGTAGTCCCCAGAGAAAGAAGGGCTGAGATGCTTTAGAAATCCAAATTCAGGCCCATTTGAAATCTCTGCTCATTTTAGTATGTGAAAAGTTCTACATGGTGAGCGGACTTTCAATCAGAGTTTTGGTAGAAGCCCTGGCTTATCCCTAGGTTATGGCCCTGTACTTCATGTGAAAAGCTAGAATGCTGCTGCAGATAGCCAGCTATTGAGAGACAGTGGTTTTGAGGCAAGGGGTTTCTGCCCACAAAGTCCATGAAGACACCAGATCATGTTCAAATTGGTACTCAACATTTTAAGAGGACATGCAGCAATACAGTGTATGCTGAAATCATGTGCTGAACTAGTAGACTCCAAGTTCTTTGTGAAGTTGTCTGGCCTCTCTTAAAGTGACTGCAGCAGTAGCTCCCACAACACAGCTTGTCTTATTTGTCAGACCTGTAGCACTGGTCAACATATTAATGTTAAAAAGATATAAAGACCATCCAGATGACATTTGTGTTGAAATGAGAGATTTGTGGGTGCTTTTCAGTTTAATTTTTATCCTTCTTTGCCTGATATGTATCATCATCAGATTATCATGCAGAAAGCTGGTAATTGGTGTTGAATATATCTGGTTGCACTCCAGGAGAATGCTTCCCTCCGCTTTTGTTTCTATATTTAAAATTATCCTTTCTCCTAAAATGAGAATGTTTGCATGAGATTTCCATTTGTTTTACTGAGAAAGTGGAAATTCATTTTTTAGGAACTTATATATATATATATATAATATAAGTTACAGAATATATATATTTCTGTTCAATTGTTGTTGCTAGAGAAAAGAAAAACAACTCAGTTTTTTCCCACCACTTCTTTGCTTCATCTCAGTTATTAGAAACTGTAGGTGGTATAAACTAACATAACTCCTTTGCAGATTTTGGGTCTCTGAAGTGAATATATTGGCTGAAGATCAGACAAAAGTGGCTTTAATGGAGTTCCCAAGGCCCTTGTCTCTTGAGGAAGGAGTCCAAGGAGCCCTTTCTCTGTAGAAACAAAGTTGCCCTGTTGCTGACTTTGTGATTTAAAGCAGTTTCCAAATAAACTTGGTTCTAACAAGTACATTAAACTTTATGCAATAGCTTTGCCTGTTCAGCATCTCCCTTGAAGTGAAGCTGTAGTTGACAACCCAGGAAAACTAGTAACTGTCCATTGCAGGGATGTCTTCAACAGGAGTGAAACTCTTAAAGCAGCTTTAACCTCCACTGCCCCTTTGCCTTCTTCAGCTGTGGTATATATATGGTATATAGATTATAATGGCAGACAGGGAAGGGCTGTATTCCTAAATTGTGTGAGTGAGACTGTTGAAACACTGTGCTGGAAGCAGAAGCTGCCATTGTACGTACAGTGGAACCACAATCCAATATGCAGGTATGTTTAGATGTATACTTCAACTGCACACAATATGTTTTCCATCTATTTCCTGATATTTTGAGAATGTACTCAATTGCTGCATCAAATAATATAACCTTGGAACAGAAAAATCCTCTGGGTAAAGGCTTCAGAATAAGAAAATTAATCTGGCTTGAAAATCCTGTCCTTCTGAGAGCCTACTTTTGTCATTTACTTAGTTTAGAAGATGAATATGGCAAAATATATTATTTATTAAAGTTAATATAGGTACTTGGCTGTAGCTTCCTTTTTACACACACTCGTACATTAAAATTAATAGGAAAAGAAGCTTCTAGCAGTTTAAACAGAATTTGCCTATATGGTACTAGCAGTAGGAGTCTTTCCTTATTTTTGTAAATTATTTAGCAGCAATACGAATATTTTAAATCTCCAAATTGTGGACAGTCTCTTTGTTTTCACTTCCTCTCTTGTTTGCGTTTTACACATAGATGTAATTTCAAGTGCTATTGGGACCTCCTTAGAGTAGTTTGAATGTCTCTCCTTGCAGTGTCATACAGTGTATAATGGCTTTGAGTTTATTTTATCAGTTCTGATTGTAGTTGCTAATCACCACTGCCTGGTAGGCTGAAAAATGGACCCTGTAATTAGTGCATAGATGGGGTTAAGTTTTTAGTTTCCTTGATGGCACCAGACTTCTATGATTAATTAAACAAATACTTAGTAAAGGTAGAACTTACATTGATGAATATACAGGTGTTTGCTGATATATTATGTATAAATTTCTGTTTCTACTATGTGTACAATTTACTTTTGCCTCCTTTACAGTAATGGAAATTTAGAACAGTGACTGTTTCATCTACATGCATTCCATCAGTGACTATTTCTTCTACATGCAAAAGACTTGTTTGGAAATCTAATTTTCTTTCTTCTGATCTTCTCCCCCCTCAGCTTTCCAATAGCTGTCAAACCATCCACTGACTGGAGTGTCAGTTCACTTCACAGATAACTCAGTTTTCTCCCATGCTCCACGGTGTGAGACAGCACATTCTGCTATAGAGCTCTGTAACAATGCACGCTGCATCAGAAATGTATGAATCTAAAGCTCATTTTGTGAGTTTCCCTAAATCCATATAACCAGCTTCATCGTCCTGTGTCACAACCTAGGAGACTGTCACGTGTTCTCTGAAAAATATATATAAATAACTCCATCTGTAGCTTTAACACAGCTTAATTACTTTTTAAAGGAGTGTCTCAAATTGAGATTATGGCATTTTGAAGTCAAGTAACAATCATTGTTATCAATAGCAAGACAAAGACATTAAAAACTGTTGCTTTTAGGTCGTACCATCTTTTCTGTGCCTTGGCGGGCCAAGAATTAGGTGCTGGTCACAGAAATACAGCATCTGCTATCATCAAACTGCGTTCAGCAGTAGCTTGTGTTAGTCTGGACAAGTGATTTTGAACAGACTGTGATTCCCACATCTCAGTTGCTTCCCTCAGACCCTAGAGAGCTTCTCTGCTGATTATCAAATGCCTGAAAAATGTCCTGGTGATACAGTGATGTGCGGGTTCTTAACCCTGACACCTAAATTACTGCAATTTACTACACTACTCCTCTGCTAAGTCTGAGTGATACTGGGTGATGGCCAGTAGCTTCTGTACAGAAAACGTAGTCCAGGATGCACTTCATTCTTCGGTTGCAGTTGCTTATCAGCAAGGAAACATGGAAGTAGTGTAGACCAAAGATACCTTTAGGTGCTGCATTTGAAGGATCCCCTCTTGTAGTTTGAAACAATTTCCTCTTGTCCCAGTACAGCAGACCCTGCTGAAGGGTCTGTCCCCTTCTTTCTTATAACCCATCTTTAGATACCACTATCTGGTCAATTAGGAAAGATAAGTACCTCTGAAGACTCTGAGGAATGACATAGGGTAGAGATTTAACCAAAACGTCTCAATAGAACACACCTGATATGTAGATTTGGTGGATTTAGAACATTTGTATATAATCCTCAATGATTTCAAATTTGTAAGCACTTTTAAGTGTATGTAATTAACTTCCTTTTACCTTCAGGCCTGGAACACATACAGCTAATGCGCATTTTGAAACCAGTTCAGTATTTAACTCACTAAACTACTGTTGCCATTTTTAATGCCCTTCATTGATTCTTTGTTTGGCAGGGGTTGAATAGAGCAGTGGAGAAAAAACATTTCAAATTAATCTTTATAAGAAGGTGGTTTTAGTTTGTCACCCTCCTTCTTTGACAGAATATAGAAGTAGCAATGATGTTGATATACTGTGCTTATATGAAGGTCTTTAGTAAGGCAGAAGGTCTTTCTTTTCAGTTTTTTCACATGACTTCCCCATGAGCAGTGCAGGGCAGTGAGTTTTAGATGAAACTGATGTTTCTGCATGGCTAGTTGGCAGCTCCCCATACGGGTGTTATCAGGCACCTAGAATAGAAAAAATCAAGCAGAGGAGCCTGTCCTTATCTAGAACCATCCAGTGTCTTTATGAATGATGTAAGAATGTAATAATAAAGTTTTTATTTTATTTTTTTTTCAGACAATCAGAAGAATGTGGAATTGTGTAATGGTCCACAAGCACTTTTGTAAATAAAATTAGGGTTGAGAATGTTGTTGGCAGACTGGAACAGTGACTTGAAGTAAGCAGTAGAATTAGTAATGACAGTTTTGTAGAAGTTCTCTGGGGGAAAAGATAAGAATAGTAGCACCGTCATTATTGCCTAGATCGGTAATACCATCGTATGTTAATGGTCTTGTGTAACAATATACAAACAAGAATGGCATAGACTGTTACAGTCTGTGATCTTTTCAATATGTACTCTTCTACTGCAGCCCTAAATGGAAGCTGATTTTCATCTTTTATGGATGAAAAGCAGTGATCATCAAACTCAAGGGCTGGACTGGTGGTTCTAGGGCTCTGGGGTACAAAACCAAAAATGGAAAATGAGGCAAGTGAGTTGAAAGGTGTAGAGGTCCATCACAATTAAAGAAGATGGTAGAGTATGAGGGGAAGTTTTCCTGTGAAAGTTGGGGTGTTTTCGCCACTGGAGATTTTCAAGAATTATGTAAACAATTCTTGAAATGGCTTAGGCCCTTTCTAGACTTTTTTCAGACCTGGATGGATTGAATACAATATAATTTCAAGTTTGTGTATCGTTTTGGCTGTTGATACCAGCTGCTATTGCTGATCAGTTTCAGAGTCTTTCTCTCTTCTTTCTTCCAGTCTCAAGCCATCAGAACCTCATCTCTGCTCCTCTCTGGTCCTTTTATGCTTCTCTCATTTTTATTTTTTTTATTTATTTTTAACAAAATAAATGAAGCAGGAAGAAAAAATTAAGGATTTATCTATTTATTTATTTATTTCATTTCTCATAGATTGAAGTAAAGGTAGAGGGAAGAGAATGTTGTGTTTCTTTTCTGATCATCTAACTGGAATTTTGCCTGTCTTTCTAGTGAACCTGTTGTCTCCAATGATCACGTAGTCCCTCTATTTTTATTATTGCTTCAGCAGCTTGATCCTGGACTGTGGTCTCCTGTAGCATTGGTAACTGTAGGAATATTGCATGTAGTGGTATTGCAGTCTGATAATACTGTGGAAATTCTTTTGGGGAATGATGCAGTACAATGCTTTTATGTGTATTGTAGGTGGATGTTTAGTACGTAACTTCTATGTTGACTCATATGCATTCATGACTACTTTTTTATGGACTGATATCACTACTTGGAATGCAAACACAGTTTTTTAAAGACCAAACTTTGGCAGATTGATATCCAAATAATTGGTGGTTTTTGTTTTTGGTTTTTTTTCCCTTCCTTCTCCCTACTTCTAGTTGGCTGTAAGGTGGTTGGAGCACAACTGCCACTACCAGTACATGGATGAGCTTCTCCAGTATGTCCGCTTTGGCCTTATGGATGTGGATACACTGCATACTGTAGCTCTTTCTCATCCTCTCGTCCAAGCTAGTGAAACCGCAACAGCGCTTGTTAATGAGGCCTTGGCTTACCACCAGAGTATCTATGCACAGCCAGTTTGGCAAACCAGAAGGACAAAACCCCGCTTCCAGTCAGACACTCTTTACATTATTGGTGGGAAGAAGCGTGAAATCTGTAAAGTGAAGGAATTGCGCTACTTCAACCCAGTCGATCAGGAGAACGTCCACATTGCAGGGATCGCGAACTGGAGTGAACTTGCACCGATGCCCATGGGGAGAAGCCACCACTGCGTTGCTGTCATGGGAGACTTTCTGTTTGTGGCGGGTGGGGAAGCTGAGCACTCCACGGGACGCACATGTGCTGTAAGGACTGCCTGTCGCTATGACCCCCGAACCAACTCCTGGGCAGAGATTGCTCCCATGAAGAACTGCCGGGAACACTTTGTGCTTGGAGCAGTGGATGAATACCTGTATGCAGTAGGAGGCAGAAATGAGTTACGTCAAGTCCTACCTACTGTGGAACGCTACTGTCCCAAGAAGAACAAGTGGACCTTTGTACAGTCCTTTGACCGATCTCTTTCATGCCATGCAGGATATGTGGTGGATGGTCTTCTTTGGATATCAGGTAGAAACATTTATTGCTGTTTGAGGTATTAACAAGATATCAAAATGTGGTCTTGAATGATGCTAGTAAATCGTCCTTGGTTTTATATGTCAGAATAACTTTTCTCTTAGGAGTGAGTATTTTAAAGAACTTAAGAATAGAAGCATGTAATGAAGCCTGATGGGAGTATAGGGACAGAACACAGCTGCCTACTAAATATGAAAGGGAGTTTTTAAACAGAAGGAAATCAACTTTTTACATGGGCAGGTAGTAACAGGACAAGAGGGAATGATTATAACTAAAACAGGGGAGACTTACATTAGATATTAGGAGGACATTTTACTCAGAGGATCATGTGGCACTGGCATGGTCTGCCCAGAGAAACTGTGGATGTTCCATCCCTGAAGGTGTTCCAGGCCAGGTTGGAGGGGGCCCTGGGAAGCCTGATCTGATGGGTGGCAACTGTGTCCACAGCAGGGAGTTGGAATTGAATGGTCTTTAAGATCCCTTCCAACCAAAGCCAATCTGTGATTGTGTGATTTCTGTGTTTTAAGTTGCATATATTGTGTATGCTACTTCCAATCACCATCCATAAATCACAGTGAATCAAAATGATAATGCACTTTTTGACAAGTTTTGAATTACAAATTCTGTGTGCTTGCTGAAAAACAAGAAAGCAAAACCCACTTTCTGTAGCATGATCAGGTACTACTGTGTTTATTCCTGAAATGGGGAATTAAATGCTTGTTGGCTTGTGTAGCTGCAAGGCTTAAAGGCAGGTGATTGAACTCCTCCTCCTTGCTCTTGAAGATATATTAACAAGCCACAGCAACCTTCATTAGAAATCCTGTGTGACTCTGACTTTCAATAACAAGTGCACAGGACTGGCTAAATGTAATCATAGCACTATGGCACAGGTAGATGAAAGTATAGGCCTTGTAATTGTAAACTAACATATCATTTGCAACTCAGTCTGATATGCTTTTTGTTGTACATGTGCTCATTGATGGCATTTGAGGACATCATCTCATTAGTCCCTGTAGTCACTTTTCTGGTATCAGTTGCATTGGAACAAGGTTGATACTGTCTGCAGAAGCACAGAGGCAAAATGGAAGCATCTTTTAGAAGGACGCATGTCATGGAAGGTGATAATGTTGACATATATATCAAGGAAGTCAATGAGTAGATAGGACCAGCCCTTGAAGAAAATGATCAGCATCAGGAGTCACAGAGATGCCTGACAGGCACTCTGGGTCACTTTCTGCAACAATAAGCTTTGAAGGATTTTTGTACAGTTTGTCTTGCGTGTTAAGTGTGCACATGGTCTGTTTTAAGAGCTGGGTATGGTACAGAAAGAGGATTTTTGATGTAGGGAATCAACGGGGTGTGTTCAAAGCCTTCCCCCATTCATTCATTACTTCCTCTATTCCATCAGTGGAAAGAGATGAGTGCCTGTGATGGGCAAGGCAAAGCATGAAGGTGCTAGTTCTACTATATCTTTATTATTATTATTATTATTATTATTATTATTACCTTTCTCTTGTGGTTTACAGTTGGCAGTTTCCGTTTCTGACAAACAGCACTTTTTAGGAAGTTATCCTAAACAGATCTGAATAAAGTCATTGAAAGAGCACTAGAAGTACTTGTCAGAGGATGGTTCTTGCTCTAGTAGATGAAAAATTATATGATTTTTTTTAAATCTTTTTTTTTTTTTTTTCTGTACTAAAATAACAAACAGGCAAACTCTACCCAGGGTACAGGCTGAGAGAGGGAGCTGGGGCTCTTCAGCCTAGATAAAATGGGGGGACCTTATAGAGACGTTCCAGAACCTGAAAGGGTTCTACAGGAAAACTGGGAAGGGACTTTTTATAAGGGTGTATAGCAACAGGATGAGGGGAAATGGCTTTAAACTGGGATGGGGTAGATTTAGATGAGATATCAGGAAGAAACTGTGTACTGTGAGGGTAGTGAGACACTGGAATAGGTTGCCCAGTGAGGCTGTGAATGCCCCCTCCCTGGAAGCCTTCAAGGCCAGGCTGGATGGGGCTTTGAGCAACCTGGTCAAGTGGAAGGTGTCTCTGGGATTGCAACCTAATGATCTTAAAAGTCCCTTCCAACACAAACCATTCTATGATTCTATTATATTATGCTGGGGATTAATTAATGTGTTTAGTTATGGAAGTGGAATATGTGCATGCCTGTGTGTTCAGATGCTATTGGGATTTATTTAATGCAGCAGTGTGATATTGTGTTCAAGGATACATATTTAATACACTTGTGGAAACAGGGAAAGAAGTCATAGAAGCCTGTTAGATGAACTGCCAAGAAATTGCAAAAACAAAAGAAATTTTACCAGTATTGTTCCACATATATTTGAAAATGCAACATTGCTCCTGTGGTAAAAACCAATGGTGTATGAAGTTTTGGAAGCAGAGTAAACTAGATAGGGCTTTTTAGGTTTGTTTTTCTCTCTGTAGCTTTGAAGTAACTGCTTAGCAGCTTTGAGTTGCTAAGTTCTGATGGTTTACTGTAGATTATGAGATGCGGTATTTCCACGCATATTGATTTGAATTATGTACTCAGAAATTGAATGCTGGGATTTATCTGTTGAACATAGTTATTTTTAAAATAAAGCTAGGTGGAGATGTTTTAACTGTAACTTGTTTTCTACTATTAATTGATTGCGTAGGGGTATGTACATATATTCAGGGGCATTCAGGGGTAGAGGAATGATACATGGAGATGTTTTATTGTGCTAAAATATCAGTAGTTGCTGATGAAAAAATCTGCTGCTCCACCATCAAAAATAAGTTGTTAGTGTAAGAATAATCAGTAATGCAGGAGGGAACCTAATTTTTAAGTATCTGATCTAAAATTATGTGATTAAAAAATTAGTCAGAGTTAGGGATGTTCGTGAGCAGTATCCCTGCTGCTTTCTGGGAAATTCAGGTCATCAGCATTGCTCTCAAAGTCAGTCTGATGCTACTAGCTGGCACAACTACTATGAAAGTCTGCCCAGTTTTTTAATAAGCGAATAAGTTAAATAGTAGTAGTATAAATTTTTAGACCTTGTATCTGTGGAGAAAGTCATCAAAATATGATCCACGTTGACTTATTTAACGGTCAAAATTATAGTACCTTTGCTACAAGCCCTTTCCTTCTATGGCTTTGCTAATCAAAGGCTGACTAGAATTAAAGGCTTTTCTGTCATCATTACTGGGATTCATTGTCAGTTTTACTTTGCATCTACTTTAGGAAGAGTACAAGAAGGAATCAAAACCCACAGGGTCTAAAATCTTGGTGGAGGTGGCAGGGAAGGGCAGGAAGCAAAGTGTGTGGCACAAGGGCATGCAGGAGCTGGGATATAGGTGGTGCAGGGATGCAAGGACTTCTAAGCTGCCTCCACTCCTCTGGACCCTTTACCTGCCTGAAGACTTGGAACAAGCATGATTCTCTAGATGGCAAAAGTAGGCTCAGTTCTATGTATATTGTGAAGCATCCTTTTATATTTGTGCTTTTTTTTCCTAACTTTTTTTTTTTTTTTTTCAAACAACTCTATTTAATTTTATCTTCTTATTTTAAAAAGTGAATGGTAATTCCTTGAAGTAAGTTCTCTGCATTGACAGTACAGCATCAGGCAGATGGCTTTGAAATTTTACAGGAAGATGAATCTTAGAGGCCCCAGTTCTCATCTGACACCCTGATCCCTTTCACAAACGCATTGCGCGCCACATGCTAGCAAAGCGAAGTATTCGAGTGAGAGAGCCACAAACTGCACCGAGCCCCTTGGAGTTCAGCATTACTAACAATCACTTCCTATAAAAGCAGTGAAACATTTTCCATAACAGTGAGAACTTGAACTATGCCTTTTTTTTTTCTTCATCCTCCATGGTGCATGCAAATCTGGAGACTTCTTTTTCTATAGGGGTCAGCCTTTTTCCTACTGTTAGGTGCCGTGCATGTATAGATTGGGTTGTGCAGAGACGGGGGGGACCTCTGCCAGGCCGTCAGCTCAGTGCCACTTCTCCATCTGCAGGGGAGATGAGGGTCTGTCCTCCCTGGTGAAGTGCTCAGGAGGCCGCACAAGAGGTGCTGCTGAGAGCCAGTACCGCCCTGTTGTTCCACAGAGGTTGGAGCCGCCTGACCTGAAAGCTGACGGCTGAACTCACATCTTGACGTATGTGGGAAAACTCAGTTCTGTGGGAGAAAAACAACCAACCCCCTACAACTGCATCATATTTAATAATGTGGGTTTTTTTTGTTTGTTTGTTTATTTTTTCAAAAATCAAGATTCAAGGTTGTGGGGTTTTTAATTTTCAAGGTTTTTAATCACTAGACTTCTTTTTTTTCCCCTGGTGGTGAGATTTTGACCGATGAAATTATGGAGATCACGTATCTTGGAGAACTATTGAATTGGGAGTGAAAAGTATTACATTACTATTAGTATGCTGTATGTTGTGGGGAGATCTTTTTTTCCCCAGTAAATCCCTGTAATATCGTTTTATGAAAAATGGATCTGAAATAAATAGGAGTCTACAGTATCTAACCAAATCCAATTTTGTGGTGCAGCAGGCACAGAAAATGCCATGTATAGAGGCTTAATAAGGAGATAAATTGTCTCTGTGACCCAGTCTAAGTCTGGATGTGGGATAGTGTTTCTTTTTTTATTATTATTATCTTTTAATAAAGATAATCATAGAATCATACAATGGCTAGGGTTGGAAGGGACCTCAAAGATCATCCAATTCAAACCTCACAGCTTTCAAGCGCAGACATTATAGATCTGATGTCATTAATTCTTTGTAGATTGAAAGTAAGCACTCAGGCTGGGAAGAGAATGGTTTGACAGCAGCTCTGAGGAGAAGGATTTGGGGGGTGTCAATTGATGAAAGACTTAACATGAGCCAGCAGTGTGCTCTCACAGTCCAGAAGGCCAGCTGTCCTGGGTTGCATGAAGCATGACCAGCAGATCAAGGGAGGTGATTCTTCCCCTCTACTCTGCTCTCATGAGACCCCACCTGGACTAGTGCACCCAGTTCTGATGTCCCCAGCACAAGAAGGACATGGAGCTGTTGGGGCAGGTCCAGGGGAGGGTCAGAAAAATGATCAGGGGGCTGGAACATCAGTCCTGATGGGACAGGCTGAGAGAGCTGGGGCTATTCAGCCTGGAGAAGAGGAGGTTCCAGGGGGACCTTATAGTGGCATTCCAGTACCTGAAGGAAAGCTGGGAAGGGACTTTATAAAAAGATATATAGCAACAGGATGAGGGAAAATGGCTTTAGTTTGGAAGAGAGTAGAATTAGATAAGATATTAGGAAGAAACTGTGTACTGTGAGGGTGGTGAGACACTGGAACAGGTTGCCCAGTGAGACTGTGAATGTCCCTTCTTTAGAAGCCTTCAAGGCTGGACTGAATGGGGCTTTGAGCAATCTGGTCTAGTGGGAGGTGTCTCTGCCTACAGCAGAGGGATTGTAACTTGAAGATTTTAAATGTCCCTGCCGACACAATCCATTCTTTAATTCTATGTTTTTTACTGATTTAAAAAATATATATACAAGAAGATAGGGCTTGTGCCCCTCTTGTTGACAGCTAGTTTGCATCCAGAGAGGACTGTCATAGTTTGGAGCTGCCATTGGTGCCTTTAAGGGTGTATGGGGGTGAGAGAAGATGTTGTCGCTCAACTGCCCTCACTGCACCTGTGCTGGCTGAATAGAAGGCTTGCGTGATCTCCTATTTAGCACAAAGGCAGGAGAGAGAGGAGAGATTTCTATTTTAAAACAGCAGAGCATCGTAGGGCGCGCTTCCTGAGCTTGCTATATTCCATGTATTTGCTGGAAGGAGTGCACACGGGGAGCTCTCTGCCAACATGTGGTTTTACACATCTCCCAGCAAACTGGGATTCATGTGCACAGCCTAGCACCCGGGGACTTTCGGAGAGAGTGGTGAGATTTTCTGTGGGATTTGGATTGGGTGAGATTTCTCAAGTCAGATGCGGGTCTTACTAGGACATGATATAAATATGGATGATAAATGTCTGATTGGGAAAATGGTGCTAAACCTCCTGCCTGCCACCCTTCTCTTCTTGGAGGTGGCTTTATCGAAGGCCCCTTTCAATGCAGTTTGTGTTTTGTTTGGGTGCTGAAACAAACCAAAATATTTTGCACGTTTGGGGAAGGGGAGGATAAGCCCCATCCAGCTTACAGGAATTTCTTTGTGCAAAGGGGCACTGTAGTGCTGGGAACTTAAGGGTTCTGGAGGGCTGAGAAGGCAGTCGTGGTCTGCCTCACAGCATCTGCTGTGAAAGGAGAGAGCAACAGTGCTCCTGGCTCTGTAACAACTTCTGTAAGCTGGACTTCCCATGGATGCCATCCTGCAGGAACAAGGAAGATGCAGGCTTCTCCTGGGGGCACTCCTTGCCTTCCTGAGATTTTAGTCCTCAGAGCAAGCTGCTGGTGCCAGAATGGTTTGTAAAATCCACTGAGCACTGACTGAGCTGTTAGTTTTGATGCCATCGGATCAGCCAGACATTTTTTTTGCTTCCCTTAATTGATTCACTACCACATTAGCTGCCATGACTTAACATCAGCGTTCATAGGATGGTTTGTAGTTTCAAGTCTTAGAGTGTTATTACCATACCTCTCTCTTCCTTCCTCATAGAAAGTACTGCAGGGCAGTTCAAGAAATCATTTCGGAATTACCCCAGTTTTATTTCTGTTTTATTTTTTTCTTCTGAAAGTACGTATTATTTTTAGTACCATTTAAACTTTTTATTCCTTATCCTATTTTTTAGGAGATATATTAATCTTATGCCCTTTCCCAACTGCCTGCAGTATTTTTAAAGAATAGTTCAAGAGGACATAATAGACTTGTTAAATTTGAATTTTGGCAGAAAAATTTAAACTTTTGCTATAGCACTTCAAAGTTAGGAGGAACTCGAGTTTGAAAATTGATGCAGATATAAGATGGCATATTTAATGACAGATGTATCTATAGAAACCTGTTAAGATGCAGATTATCCCCCTGGGGAGGGGAGATCAAAACTGCCAATCTATAAAATATACTTGTTAGGGGAAGGCATGGAATCTATCTCTGCGAGCACTTTGATTGCAGGGGACAGTGTAGCAGCATGTGGCATCATAACCTAAGAGCAGACAAATCAGCTTGATGACTTTCAAAGCCAAGAATACTGCTGGAGGCAAGGGTACTCCAGTCTAGAAGAAATTAAAACATATAGAGACTGTTATTAATTCCAGATCTATTTTTGTGTAGTCAAATCTGTATGCAAATCCTTAGCATCTCATTTTGGCAGATTAATCTAAAAGTGAAGAGCGGTATGTGAAGGGAATGTAATGATAAAACACCACAGATGAGCAATATTGCAGGGAAAAAATGTAAGCTATGTACTTGATACGAGGGGCTCTTTGTGAAGAGAGGAAAATAATTTTGCTCTTTTGCTAATTTCATTATTTTATAAGGAAGCAGCCCCATTCTTTTTTCTTCCTCCATATCTTTCACCCACACATGGAGATGTGCCTTCAGAACAAGAAGGGGCCCAGCACTGTGTTTCTGTTGTACTTCCTGTAGGTTAGCATTCTGAAGGCAACTGTCCAAGCAACTATGGTTCTTATTTGTTCGATGCACTAAGCTGACATCCCATTTATAAACATCGGGAGTGAAAATAGCTTTGTAAAAGTATTGAATTTCAGGCATTAGAAAATATTATTTTGGGGTTGTGGCTGATGGCCACTAACAAAGGCTGCACAACAGTGTGGAGACAAATAACAGTGTGAGATCAGAAATGACAGCAACTGTTGCTTTCCAAGGCATGTTCTTGTGTGTAATGTACAGCTGTAGGATAGGGGTTGTGTGACCACTGTGGAGGAATCTCCTACCACAAGACTATGACAAAGCCAGAAGATATTTGCCCTGCAGTACAGAATGTATGTGATAAATGCAGACTTTCCTTCAAAGAGATGTGGAATGCAGTTGCAGTTGACAAAGGTGCAGTGGCATGTGAGTGTAACTGGGGGTATGCAATGTAATCTTGTCAGCAAATGGACCCAACAGTTGGCTATTTTACTGTACCACACACATCTTGGTCCTGGTTTTGCCTATGTGAAACAAAAAATACATATGTAACCTGTATGAACTCTTTCATAGGAGGAGTAACAAATACTGCACAGTATCAAAACAGGCTCATGGTCTATGATCCCAAGCAGGTGGGTATCTGTGTTGTATGCATTTCTCTCTTTATCTTTCATTTCAAACAGGTCTCTTACCAAATGCATGCTGTGATTTCTTAAGTTTAAGATGCTATATATTTGAGTTGATGGTGTATTAAATTCACTTTGTACTGATGTGTGTTTAACAGAGTAATGGACACCCTGGCTGATTTTTACATTTTTGATGCCTGTACATTTTAGAAACCTTTCAGATTAAATGCTTAGAAACTTGGAATAAATGTATTTTAAGCTGCTCTACTTACAAGTGTTTTTAAATTTTGTTTTGCTTGTTCATTTGTTTGTAATCCAACAGCCCTCAGCAGCATGTACTCAAGGCCAGTGTCACAAAGCTGCTTCTTTTATATTTCAGCTTTCAATTACATATACGCAAGCTTTTTGTTTTCTCCATACTTTTGGAACTACGTTACATGTCAGTGCCTTATTCTGCTGACTGCAAGGGTGCCTGTCATTTCATTACAAGTACTTAAAATGTCTTTTAGGGATTATTTCATACATTATGTACTTGTTTTGATTAGGTTAGCAGGGCTCAGTGACCATTTCAGGAACTTAGGGCATGGTTATGCCCTCTTGCTAGTATTAGGAAATAGAAGTCCTAAGCTTGCAATCAGAGTTGCACAGCCTGGTTTACTCCCACATGGGAAGGTGTTGACTTCTCTGATAACAGGATAGTTCCTTTGGTTGCTGTCTGTGGGTCCAAATTCTGCCAAGAGACACATTACTGTGGTTTTAAGGCATACTACAAATGGGTGCTGAAGCACAAAACAGACCCTGACAGAGCTGCCTTGCCCTTTATGAGGTACATCCAGATAATTGACTGCACAAGTGCCAGTTCTACCCCAGACCTCGGCACGCCATAATTACAGGCAGCATTCTCATTTTGCTCGTGACTGGGACACTCACTGAGCTCCTGTTTCTCTGTCACATGTCCTTTGCTGTGGCTTCTGCTGGTGTGGCTTTGGAAGTTGTACCCCAAAATATGAGTGGCAACTCGAGCACATGGTGCTGGTTCTGAGAAGCCCAGCTCGACATATAAAGAGTTAAGGAGGAAGCATGCGTTTGCCTCCTTCAAATGAGGCCTGCTTCATGTTTGTACACACATGCTCTTTTTAAAAATTCTGCTGGCATATTGTTTACGGTGGGTACTGGAAACCATCACATCTGCTTGCATCTCGCACAGAATCTCAATAACTCCATCATTCAGTGCTCGTGCTCGCTTCTGCGCGAGGCCTTTGTGGCAAGTCGATAATGCCTGCCATCTGCCACAGAGCACACAGCTACCTGCCAGCAAGCCGGCCGGGGTGACCTCTGCTTCCCCACCACTGATTAGCATGCACACACTGCCTTATTAGAAATGACCCCGCCAGGCCCCTCACTTTCGTTGCCTTTGCAGCGTGCAGAGGCTCACCTGGCAGGCACCGCAGTGGAGGAACCTGAAGATATAATCAGGGGATGCAGGCAGGCTTTGCAAAGCAGATGGTGCCTATAGTCTCATGTTAAGAGACTGGACTACTAATGCAAGCATTAATGCCTAATACTCAACTGTTACACATTGAAATGTATAGCTATATATTGCAGAGGTTAAAAGGCTGTGTTATTAGAGACTCTTGAGCCACCACAAGCACTAGCACGTGTAACACAAAGAATTTCCTTGCAGATTTTAACTTCTTCCACGTAGATAAATTAATCTTGTCGATTACCAGGTTATTTGCTGCTGTAAGCTGTGTAAGCATGGTAGAAGCAATTGCTTTCCTGCATTTAAAATACTGTGCTGTAATTGCTCGTCTTTTGTGTCCTCCCTCCACCCCTCAAACAGTAGAATTCCTGAATATTGTTAACAGGAGGAAAAATATGCAAAAGGATGTTACTTTGTGAGTGCCTGCAAATAAAGGGTTAGCATTAAACCAAGTGCACAAATCATTTAAGAATATCCTTTAGGAAATTATTTTTCCCTGTTGCTTCACTCCCCAAGGATAAGACCAAATAAGCTTCTGAATAATGAGAGGTAGAAGGATCTCTCTTCTCTCTCAGAACTGGTTGGTACAGACATGTTAGTGCTTTATACAAAGGATTCATCTAATAGTCTTGCTTAAGGAGGATTTGCTACTGAATTTTGCAGAGGAAAAAAAAAAACAACCCACAGCAAAACAGGCTTTGAAGCCTCATGAGCTAAACAGAAAAACAGAGCAAGTAATACTCTCATATTAATAAATTTAAATGTGAGAACTGTAAACTACACGTTGAAATCTGTTATAGCTAGTGGATGCATGCTTAACATGTGAATTACACAGGTATATACACCTTGGGTCTCTAGCCAAGGGTGAGAACACCAGTAAATGCTGATGTCATTGTACTGCTAATAGAGGTATGACAACAAGCTCTGGCTTTTCCTTTGCAGAACAAGTGGTTAAGCCGTAGCCCAATGCTGCAGAGGAGGGTGTATCACTCCATGGCTGCTGTCCAAAGGAAACTCTACGTGCTAGGTGGGAATGACCTGGACTACAACAATGATCGGATCCTGGTTCGGCACATAGACTCCTACAGCATTGATGCTGACCAGTGGACACGTTGCAGCTTCAACATGTTGACAGGCAAGTGTTGTGTACAAGAAGGAGAAAAATCACTACTATTAAATTAAAACATAAGTCCTTTGCCCTTTTCATGCCTTTGGTATGTGGAATTCCACAGTTCCACCGCTGTTATCTCTAGCTTAGGGGTCACTGTTGGCTCACAAGAGTTTTGATTACTGTCCTGGCATTCATTGTTCAAGAAAATATTTGTTTTAGGATATTGCAGGCTGTGTTTTTAGAAAGACACACACTGTTAAGTAGGAAAGCAAAAATACTTTGTTGTACTGTTTCCAGTACTTATTTTTGATTCTCCAGAAGCTTATATGCACTGATGGATTTAGTTCCATGTTTGGTGTGTACAATAGGTAGATGCATCTCTACCATAACATCATTATTATGTCTTTCTGCTGGCACACTAGATCAAGGCTTATGCTGAAATCCATTAACTGTCACTTATTTCCAAACACTGTCATCTTTATGCATTTCCAGAAAGGAGGTGCTTTTGTTGGAAGTCTATCAAATCAAAGATGCATTGAGTAGCTTGGGCAGCTATGTCATCTGCAGAGTTTCTTATTACGGTCATTAGGTGGAACTGTTCCAGTTTCAACTCTCAACTCTCAGTCCCTGCCATACCATCCACCAAACATCACCACTGCCTGGTGGTGTGACTCCCAGATAAACTATTAGTTTAATCCCTGGTAGAGGCAGGCAAGTGACACATTCTTAGAGTATTCTCAGCATCAAAAGTAGCTTGGCAGAAGAGAAGGGAGGCTGCAGTGAGCTTCTCTCATGTAACTAGTGATAGGATGAGAGGGAATGGCCTCAAGTTGCACCGGAGGAGATTCAGGCTGGACATTAGGAAATACTACTTTTCTGAAAGAGTGGTCAGGCACTGGAATGGGCTGTGAAAGGAAGATGGTGGAGTCACTGACCCTGGAGGTGTTCAAGGAACGTTTAGATGTTGTGTTGAGGGACATCGTTTAGTGAGAACTATTGTTGATGTGTCAATGGTTGGACTGGGTGATCTTGTAGGTCTTTTCCAACCTTGGCTATTCTGTCATTCTGCGATGCATTTCCAGGAAAGCCCAACATTAATGTTGGGGTGTTCTCTTCTGCAGCAGACTTGGAGCTTCTTTAGTAACAGTTTTGTCTGTCAAAATGTTTCAGCACAGACTGCTGAAATCCTAGAAATGAGCCTACCTCACTTTTCATAATCTTGCATTCACTTGTGTGTTTTACCACTCAAAAAGGATACAAAGGATTTAGGAAATTGACTAGAAACTCAGGACAACTGGAAACAACATGTCAGAGCAATGAGTGCTTGACATGTGAGGCAGTCACCTGGTGTCATTTTCCTTTTGGTAGATTTAAAAGCTGTTATAGTGTCATCTTTGTTCTTTACGATAATGTATTGGGTTTGTTAATCTCTGCAATCTTCAGGAGGATGCTCGGTTTCTGAGTTAGATCATCAGAGTCCTTCATGGACACTAGGTAAAGATGCTTGGATCAAAAAGGAAGAATTGCATGCTGTCAAACAGATCTAGTTTATCATATTCATATTGCTCTCCATTTGAATGATTTCTTCTATTTCATGTTAATTTCCCTTCAGAATGACTGGCTTTGAGAAAGATTCCTGATTTGTAACTGCAAAAGTCCTGGCACTGGAGGCACCCTTGCTCTGGAGCTGACCCAGTGCCACCATATGCTTGCTCCCACAGCCCGCACCTGAACTTTTCTCTGTGACTCCACAACTGGCAGTAGGCATTGCACCATGTAGCACAGATTTTAAAGCTTTATTTATACTTCAGAACCTCCAGATTAGTTAAGGAGATGGCTGCTGTTGGAGTGAGCTTACACAGCAGCTCCTGCAGTTTTCCCTATTGTATCTGTAATGGGGACAGAGGTGAATTCAGGTCCTTCAGTATGTCTGTGTTAAATGGGTGAGCACGATGGTAGCTGGTAACTGGCAGGGAGCTCAGCCATCACCTATGAAATAAAAGTGCACAGAAACCACTGAGAAGTCAGCATATGGTCCCCTGCCCAGTCCCACCGTGCATCTGTGACACAATTCATCTGTTGTATCGCTCTGGACAGCACCGTCCTGAGCTCCTGCAGACAGCAGAGCACAGCCCTCACGTTTCACATCAATTGTTGCAAGTTGTCAACTCTGCAACTCAAGTTACTGCCAAGTGCATTTGCATCTTACTGCAGAACTCCAGCACTCAGTGTTAAAAGGGTTAATTAAACATTGGAAGTGTTTTCTATTCCTTTTTTCCCTTTAGGTCAAAACGAGTCTGGAGTTGCGGTCCACAATGGTAGAATATATTTAGTTGGCGGCTATTCAATTTGGACAAATGAGCCTCTGGCATGTATCCAGGTGAGTGATTTAGGTTTCTTTTAAAGTCTTTTCCAATAATTTTGCAAGGAGATGTTTTGCACAGAGGTTATTCAAAAAGGAAAATGCAGGTGAAGTGGAGAGATTAAGGATGTTTCTTAAGCAGCCCCGGAGCCTCCATAAACCTGAGAGGAAATGCAGATATTAAGAAGTATTTCCGGGTTAGCAATTAAATTTAATTATTCTAAGTAAGGTATTCTAGGAAAACAGGGTTGAGGAATCTCTCCTTTAACAAGATTTGAGTAAAACAGTGGGTATATTCTCAGGTTACACAGCAGAGTTCAAAAGTAAAAGAGATGCAGAAATGGACAGTGGGCTAACATATTTTCAGCCATTCTTGTGATGTTGTTCCTCTCAAAGCCGTCTTTCAGAAGAGCAGCCAGAGTTAATGAGTCGCTCTTTGGCAAAGTTCAGTAAGCCTGCAACCTGCCCTAGCGCTTACTGCTTCAAAGCTTGAATGGAAGTTTTGATCCCTGCTGTAGGCAGTAGATTGTTCAGTAAACTCCTCTGCTCTCTCATCTCGTGTAACAGCGGCTTACCTGCAGATCCCTGTCCTTCAGATGTTCCCATACAGAAATTAGTTGTTCTTATCTTCCTGCAGTCTTCTGAGTGAAGCCAATCTGCATCGTGGCCATAGCTTTCTGTAACTGCCCAGCTGGTCACACAGGAACTCTTGGTTCCATCTCTGTTTCTGCACTTTTGCTGATAAGCAATATTTTCATTAGCTTCCAAGTGAACATTTTAGAATTTAACCTTCAAGCTGTCCCGTAAAGATGGAAGTTAGACCCAGCAGAAGGGAATGTGTCAGATGTTTAGCTGTTGATCTTATAATGAAGGCATATTAGCTGGAGTTTGTAAAGAGCAGAGCAAGATAAACAGTTAAAGTCTTACTCTTCTGATAGCATCGTCGTGTGTTACTAAGATGTTGGACACCATATCTAAAAATTTTCCTTGGAAAAGAAAACACAGGTAGGTTGAGGAACACAAGTTGAAATACAGTACTCTGAATGGAGTAATAAGCAGCAGAGTATCAAGGTGGTGGCCATGGTACACAGCTATGCTCGTTTATAGTCAGTGAGTAGTTTGCAGTTTAAATAGTGCTTAGGGACAGGTGATGATGAGCCTGAGATCTCACTTTCATAATGGAAATTTGCCCTCTTCCTTAAACTGGTTGTGCTGGAAACTTGCCTGATACAGTCCCAACATTAATAGGAACAGGAGGGTAAGGATGCTCTGGCAGAGCTGTTGGCCCTGTGCCTGGCTTTCACCGATGAAACCAGCCCTTTTATCTTCAAATCCAGAAAGTCTGAGTTTGCTGTTGCCTTTGGAATAAAACCCATTTTTTTTCCCCATACATCTTCATTGTCTTTAAGTCATTCATGTATTTAGTCTTTCCAGTTTCCCCTGCTCCCTGTGCACCAGGTTTACAAATGAATCATGCTTTGTGACAACTGCTCAGCATTTTGGTGCTCTGCTCATGTGGCTGCACCGCCAAATGTCACTGTCTGCTGTGAAGTGGCTAAGCTAGGATAAGAGTTGTGTGATAAGGACAGCAATAAATCACCAGATCCCCAAGCGCAATCTAGAAGTGATCTGAAACTACATTTCTGCTGGAATTAGTAGTGCATTCATGCATTCTGTGCCAGCAAATTTATTTCAGACTTCTTCTGTGATCCCTGAAATGTTTTCTATGCTTTATCCTGCAGGTGCTGGATGTCAGCAAGGAAGGAAAGGAAGAAGTTTTCTATGGGCCCACGCTGCCATTTGCTTCCAATGGGATAGCAGCGTGCTTTCTTCCAGCTCCCTATTTCACATGCCCCAACCTTCAGACCCTGCAAGTGCCTCACCATAGGATGAGCACGATGTGAGATGAGGAGCATGTGCGTCATTAACAGTGACACATGGTGGGCGAAAATCAGACCCCCTGGATGGAAGGGGTCTTTGGATCTGCACAAAGAATCCACCCTCATCAGGCTGCTGCTTTATTGTCACACATTTGTCTTAATGTCGGACCACGATAGGCAGAAAGGAAGCTACAAAACCTGTGGTATCTCTACTCCTCTGTCTCAGCTGCAGAGGTGTGTCCATGAGAGCATTTGGCATTTCTGGTGACTACTTGCTGCCTGTCTCTATATGATTCCATTATGCAACTCATAAGGCATTGTGATGCTCTCGGCTCCCCTCTGGGCTGCTCTTCTTTGGAGTCTGCACGTTCTGTTGTTCACCAATGGCACTTTCAAAGACAGTAGGAAGTACTGTTTGTGTTGACAAAGATGGTATAATACTGCAGTAATTATGCAACTTACTTGATACCTTTGGCAAAAAGAATAACAAATGTGTTGACTTCCAATTCCAAGCTCCATTGTTTACAGTTTCTCATTTAATTATATTTCATTTTAAATTTAAATACTGTGAAGCATATTAAAACAAAAATAACAACCAAACAAGCCCTGTAGTGTCTGAGGAACATGTGAAAATTTGCAAAGGACAAAGAAGCTGAAGCTTCACAGTTAAGAGCAAGTCTGAACCAAATATGCTTGTCTGGGAGTCTAAAGATCACGTGGGATGTCTTTTACCAAGGTCTGCTATCAAATAAATGTTACCTTCAGTCACATGATCAATTCCTCCTGACACCTGCTGTCTTTTAATGGGTGGAGAACAGCCTCTTACTGTGTAATTAAAATATGCCGTTTACTTAATATTTTTAATATTGAGTTTGTAAGGGGTCACCACATTTACAATTATCAACAAACAGTCTCATTTTGTCCAACATATGGTCCCACAAATCACAGGTCTCCAGAGGCTGAACAGGTGTGTAACAATGTCAACATTTATTTATTCTTTGGATTTTTACGGTGCGTCTCCCTTCCATACTCAGGCATATGCCACTTCACAATAAATACTCTAACCTGTTATATCTTGGCTTTGCTTGGCTCCTGCAGCCCCTGTCTCTTATTTTCATCTTTTTTTTTTTTTTTTTTTTTTTTTTTTTTTTTTTTTTCATATCTGACAGCAACTTTGATGTCTGTAAATATTAACCAAGCATATGATTAAATCTTTATTTATGCTTCATGGGCACTACGCACTGCTTTACCTGCTGATCTGTTCCCTGCTCCTGTGCTATCTGAGCAGACCTGTGCAGTTCCTGCTGACATTCACACAAATGCCAGATGTAGAAGATGTCCCAGCAAGAGGCTGTGAGTGCTGGACATGAATTACCTGGTGAGCAGCACTTCCAGGCCAAACACATCTTCATAAGGGCCTGCTTAGCAGTACTATGAGGTGAGCTCTATCACTTTGTGCCATCTAAGTCTCAAGATAGACAGAGTAGTAACATGTCACTTTGCTTTTTCCAGTAGTTTTAAGGTTATGAAGTTTTTGTTTGTTTTGTTGGATTTTCTTAGCAGCCTTTGAATGCGTAGAGCTGGGCTCCATCTGTGTGGTTTGTACAGACAATACCTGAAAGGAGATTGCGGTGAAAGGGTCGGTCTCTGCTCCCCACTAACTAGTGACAGGGTGAGAGGTGATGGCCTCAAGTTGTGCCAGGGGATGTCCAAGTTGTATATTATAAAGAATTTCTTCCCTAGAAGAGTAGTCAGGCACAGGTTGCCCAGGGAGGTGGTGCAGTCACCCTCCCTGGAGGTGCTCAAGACATGTGTGGATGTGCTCACTGGGCATGGTGGGGGTAGGCTGGGGGGTTGAACAGTGTGTTTTGAGTGGTCTCTGGAAGCCATAATGATTCTTTGGGCGGTGTGTGTGGCCCAGGCCTTGTTCTCAGTTCTGTATGGCCCCAGGCCTATACCAGAGGGAATGTGCCAGGTGAGCGAGCAGCTTTCACCCTGTGCAGAGCCATCCTCATGCTTGCAGACAAGGGTGCTGTGGTCTTTCAGCCTGTCTAAGCTCCACTGTGATGCTTTTATTCCTAGGCCTTGTATCCTCCCACAGCTGCAGCTCTGCATTTTGTCTGAGCTGTTCTTCCTGGAGCTGAGCTGGGGTCACTGCCTCATGCAGTGCAGTGCGCTCGAGGGCTGCGAGGCGGGAGCGTGCGGCAGGAGGGTTGTTTGTCATGTTTGCTCTGCCCTTTAGACACTTTTACTGTTCTGGCTGTTATCACCAATTGTCTGCACCGGTGAATAGCGATTTTAAACAGCTGTGCAAGTGCACTGAATTAGTGAAGAGGAGCACATTCACAGAGCCTCGGGACAACGTACATGCTCTTATTAGTGTCAGGATGCTGCTCTGGCTCTTAATCACCAGGCTCCAGTGATTACACAGAGGCCTTTCATTGCCTTTCTTTGGCCAGGTTTCTGTGCCTTGCTTTCCTATCTGTGTCCTTCTGCTTTTGTTGCAGGATGACAGGCAGGTGCTGTGCTGAACCCTGTGTCAGAAAGTGCCACACAGCCCTCACAAGGTGAGCAAGTGGGCTATGTGTTGCCAGGTGAGAAGAGAGAAGGGTGGCAATGCAGGAGGTGGGTGCACGCCAGGACAGTCCCATGTAACTGCAGCTCTGCAGGGCTCTGGCTGGCAAAGGCTGCCCATGGCCTCCAAACCTGCCTGTCCCTGTGCTGCCTCTTCTGCACTGTCATCGGCTTCTCAAACTGCACCAGCTCCAGGTTCCTGTGCACAAACGCTTGGGCTACCTCTTCTACTCACAGTTTTATACTGTTTTTGGCAAACATAACCCTTTGAACCCAAGCACTCTCTCTGTCCAGCAAGCAGTTTTGGTGTGTACCTCTGAGAAGCCATTCAGCTCAGTGTTCTGCAGAGGATGGCCCAGAATATCTCCATGCTGGATCGTTCTGTTCCTGGAGTGAGACCGGAAAGGTGTGAAAGCAGCTGCCAGCACCATTCACTCAGGCTCCCATCTGGGATGGTTGTGCAAGGGAATGGAGTAGCTTCCAGCCAGCAGGAACTGGAGGTATCTTTGCAACTGTGTAACGCAGCAGCATTGTGAACTGTTGAGTCTGGATGCCAGTGCAGTTCTGTGCATTTTCTTACATTTACTGATTAAATCTGCTCCCAGCTGCAAGCAGGCTTTTGGGCCACAGGGTCTGGAAAGCTGTAAGGAAGTGCCTTTGTACTCTTACTGCTGTCCTGTGATCTCAGTTTTTAGGTCATTCTCAGCATTTCATTCTTTGTACAGCGTACCTTTTTATCCAATATATGCAGATTCCAGAGGCAACCTTGCAGGGTGCCGACAATTGGCTGAAGTCAATTGCATGAACTTCAACATATGTTGCAACCCCATGCAATGCTTCAAGCTTGGAGGAGAGTGGCTGGAAAGCTGTGTGAAGGAAAAGGGGGTGGAGGGATGTCAGTTGACAGCTAGTGAGGCTGCACCTCGTGTACTGTGTTCAGTTTGGGGTCCCTCACTAGAAGACACGGAAGCCCTAAATGTGTTCAGAGAAGTGCAAGAAAGCAGTGAGGAATCTGAAGCACAAGTCTTATGGGGAGTGGCTGAGGGAGCTGGGATTGTTCAGTCTAGAGAAGGCTCAATGGTGACCTTATCACTCTCTAAAACTGCTTGAGGTTGTGGTGAAGTGGGGGTTGGCCTGTTCTGTGTAACTAACGATAGCACTATCAACTCAACTATCAACTCAAGTTGCGCCAGAGGAGGTTCAGGTTGGATATTATGAAAAACTTCTCACAGATCGGTGAGGCACTGGTGTGGGCTGCCCAGGGAGTCACTGTCCCTGGAGGTGTGGAAGAACTGTGTGGATGTGGCACCGAGAGATGTGGTTAGTGGGCATGGTGGGGTTGGGCTGACAGTTTGACTCGGTGATCTTAGTGGTCTTTTCCAACTTCAATGATCCTGTGATTCTATGACATGCTGCAGCAGCACCAACAGCTTCCTCTGCCCCTTCGGTCTCTACTGAGCCTTTCATACCCAAATGCTGTGCAAAGAAACCAGTGTGTGTTGTGAGGCAGCGTGCAGCCAGTCTGTGCACTACTGTGTTCAGAATCCTGGCACTAAGAGTTGTTGCTTATGATTTTAGCTTAGAGGCTTCCAGGGAGAGTGCCTGCTAGGATCATTCAAACTTTTCTAACTCTTTTTTTACTCAAGTTTTGCCCATCTCTACTTCACTTCCCCCAAACCCGTGCAGACATTTAGTACATCAGCTGCAGAATCATGGAGAAGTGGATAATTGAATATTCACACATGCAGAAACAACACAGGCAGAATGTGGAACAATGTGGAAACAAGCACTGAAAGAGGCGGCATCTGTTTATTGAAAATTAGAATGTAGAATAAATTAAGAGGGCAAGGTTAAAACACTTCATCTGCAGTCAGGGTTCATAGCAGAGGAAGACTGCAGAAAGTTTAGCACAGAGATGTATAAAGAGCTTCTACAGTTTAATTATGATATTTCTGTGAAAGTATACATAATTTATATCGAAAAATGCTCGTTACGTGCATTTTTTTCCCCTTTAAAATGTGTCCTTGAAAAAAAAAAAAAAGCTGAAGTTCTGCAAAATTAAAGTACTTCAAACGTTAACTCTTACCTGGGTAGATTTGGTTATGTTGCAACATTTGGAAGTATTGAAGAGAAGAATTTCTTCTTTTAGCAGTAATAGAAAGCTGAGCTGATTTTTCCCCCAGTGCAATACAGGTGATGCTGGACCTTTGTGAAATCAATATGTTTAGCAGACTCGAATTTCTAACACCTGTTTAGGTGCCATTGTTCAGGAAAGGCCGGGCGTCTGAGGTCAGCACAGGTGGACTGAACGATGCAGCGGACTGGGTTGTGACATGGAGTTACTTTGCTGGCATTTCTGAAGGTCTGCAAAGAGACACACCTGCAGGACCTGGGTTAGCGGTGCTTTTGTTACGTGTATCTTTAGGTTTCACATATTGAGTCTACAGAAGGGTTACCCCTTCCAAGCTGCTTAAGCAGACAAAAGCCATATCCCAGTCATTCATCATAAAACAAGCCTAATTATGCTATGACATACTGACACCGCATCAGATTTCTAATCTTCTACATAATTTTATAAGCACTGCTAACAGATGGGCCGATTACACTGAATTTGAGTTTTAAGTAATAGTTTAATCATATTTTATAATTTTTAACTGAAAATACCCATGCATACATAATTCTCCAAAGCTATTGAAAGGAGCAAAAATAGAGCGCAATAAAACCTCTTTTCTGTTTCCTGAGGGAAATGCACTGCATTTAGGTGGACAGTTATAGGAGTTCCTTAAATGACTTCCTAAGTAGTGTCTGCTGTTGGCAGCTTCTCTTCTATGCAATTACAGCAGATATGCAGAACCTTTTTCTTTGCACAGATCTGCTGCTCTATTCCAGCATAAAAGGCGTAAATTTTTCTATTTCAGAGGCTCTTTTATTGAAACAAGTGCCTTCCCCCCAACTATTTTATTTTTTTTTTTGTCATTGAAAATGAAAGCAGGGAGTAATTTAAATTATCACGTTCCTGCTCTTTAATAACAATAAAAATGGGAAATTCTTGTAAAATAGATGGACAGCTTTGTGGGGCTGATGGAAATTGGATGTGAATTTTGAACAGAAGGCTTCTTTCTCCCTCCTCCCCTCATTCTTCAGTTGTTTTAGGGTTATTAAAGGAAAGAGAAACCAGACTTCCAACTCCCTGCCATTGTTTATGATGTGCTGGACATCGGCTTCACATCACAAGGGGGCAGAGGTGATCAGAATTCTGAATTCTAGAATAATGAAAATAGAGAAATACTTTCTATTCAGCTATCCATTCTCACATACTGCAAAAAGAAAAGGGCATAGTTGTCCTTTGGCCCATGTGATCAGTGGGGAAAATGCCCACAAGGCTCATGGCTGCTGTACTTCAAAGAGGTCTCCTGTCAATGCCATTTGAACCCAGGGAACGTTGGGCATGGACCACGCAAAAGGTTCTGGGGTAGAAATGGCTTATTGAGGTTTGATACTTTTTAAAACATCATTGAAGAATGGTGACCCTGCAGTGATTGTATTTAATTAATGTTCAAAATAGCTTATTACAATAATCATTTTATATGAAAAGCAGAACAGGACTGAATGTTATTAGCAGATTCAATAATACCCTTGCTCCCTGCCTGTGAGAGGCCTCAAAAGCTTGAAAGATATGGGTAAAAGCAGCAGAACTGCAAATGGAATAATCTGTCTGTCCAGACACGAGAGGTTCAATGGATTACTCTTGAACTGGTTGGAACTGGATGGTATTTAAGGCCCCTTCCAACTCAAGTCATTCTGTGATTCTATGACCTGTATTGCTTAGTGGAGAGCTAATAGATCATCCTACAAATGACATCTGCTCAGTTAGTGGAAACATCTGGTAACCCATTGCTCTTGAGAAACAAAGACTCCAAAAACTAACACAGGGCCAGGCAGTGATGCATCTACACCCTATAGTCTGCAGAGGATTTCTGTTCTGATGCTCTCTGGGTTTTTGCCTGCACAGCTTTGAAGACAGACATCGGAAAGTGCCTGCCCACTGAATGCAAAGAAGTGAAGATCTCATCAGTGAGCCTGAGGTTGGTATATAACAGTGCTTGCTTGGGTCCTGCACAAATATAAAACATTTGCAGACCACCCATACACAATGGTCGGAAAACTACTCAGGAGCAAGAAGTGTAAATATGTTGAACGTTAGAGAGCCACTGATGGATAAAAATGCTTCTCTGACCAAATTGCACCATGCTGAAGTATCTGATGGCTACACTTTGAGGTGATGTCAGCTGCCAGAGAACCAAGCTCCGTGCCACCTGCTCCCTGACAGACCGAACAGGTGATATGTCAGAACAGGGCTACCCATCTGCACCTTGCACAAACAACCATGGGGCCAATCTTTGGTGCAGGGAGATGAAAGCAAGTTTGGTGGGGATGAGTTCCTTTCCCCTGCCACAGAGGAAGGATACTGCACACCAGGAACTGGAAACCTGTTCACATGCCCACTTCAGCTGATCTACAGTAAGGCTTTGTCTTACTTTTTCATGCCAAGAAACAAACCTTGCATCTGTAGACAGATAAGCTGCTCCTGTCAGTGGCAGAGCTTGTGTAGAAGCTTTCCAATATATCCTCCTGTAGTCTAAGCAGTTCCCTATGTGCTGTACAAGGAAGGTAGATTTTTCTTACTGTTTTCAAACCAAATGGTTCATATTCAAAATCATCAGATGCTTCTGTATAAAGGTAATTTAGGACATGATATTATTTACATTTTTCTTTATAAGACATGTATTATAGAGAAATAATAATACATATTATCTTGTATATGATACATTTTAGCTCACAGTGATTTTTAGTCTTTAGTTTTCTGTACTGTACTTACATTTGGTACTTTCCTCTTTTTTTCTAACTGATTTTGGACTGCTGTTCTGTTGTATATGTGGTAGGTCAGTCCAGACTAACACCCCGCAAGCCTTTAACGGATTAATGCTATCAGACCTGTCAGTCACATCTGCAACTGTCCATACCACACAATTAGGCCCAACCAAATTGCCCATTTGTCAGTGGGTGATGAATACGATGCAAAATGCTTTATTTCTGTTCGCATTAACTTTTTGACAGAGAAGGATTATAATTTCCAAACTGCTTAAATTAGTTTCTTGTGTAGTGAGAGCTATCATACATTTGCATAAAGCTGTGTTGCTTTTTCAGAAACTTCCAACCACTACCGACAGTATTAAATATGCCCTAGAACAAATCATTTAATGATGTGTTTAGTAGACTGTTAATCTGCTCTATCCTTTATAAGTCAAAGGTTTTACTTTCAGGAAATATTACTACAAGTCAGACATCTGCTCTGTAATCTGGGTGGCAGGGCTCAGATTTCAAAGAAGTCTCTTAATCTCACTCAGAGGTGGGTTGTTGGCTTTTGTTTTTTAGTTTTTATTTATTTATGTATTCTTAAAAGCTTTTTAGAAGCACAATTCTCCTGAGATGAATCAAACTCCTCCCAGGTACAGAAACTTACAAGAAGTTACAATGTGAGTTCAATGAGTCACTTCCATACTGAAATGAACCTCCATGTTCTGCGCTATTAAATAGCTGTAAAGAGGCTTTTAGTAAACTGTGCTATCTGAAGTAAGAATAGCTGATTTAGGGAAGAAGACTATCTGATCTGACTGGGTAACGATTACTGTAACAAAAGTGAAGCTGCTCCGAACAAAATCTCAGGGATTTCTGTGGAGCTTAAGACACTGAAATAATTTTTCCTTCCCATTAATATTATGAAATCAGAATAACTTTAAAAGCGAACAGCCCGTTTACCAGAGTTGATGTGATTGGCAAACTTACTGTTCCAAAAGTTCTGCCAGTCACTGCGTAAATACAGGTTCCTGTGGGAAGCGAAGCACTGGAATTCTACAGGCGTTAGTGAAAGATTCCCAAGAACAAACTTTGGAAAATAGTGTAAAAAAAAGTTACAGATCTGGATCCACCCTGGAAAGACCCAAGAGATAATCCTAAATATTTGGCAAATCTGGCTTTCCAGGAAAACAGACTTAATAATAAATAAAGATGAATTAGAAGTAAGATGAAATAAATTCCCCAAATTTCTTTGGAATCCCATCCGCCCTTTTTCTCTTAAACTATCTACACCTCGTCTAATTTATACAAGTATCTAATCAACTCTGTCACAACTAAGAAATAAAACCATGGGATTGCTGTAAGTAAGTTCTGGGGTAATCCTCAGAACAGTAATAAACAAGGAAGAGGACAAGAAATCTGAACTTTTGTTCTTTTATTACCCACAAACATAATACAAGAGATTACACACTGGAAACCAAAAGACTTTTAAATAATGTGGAAGGTTAAGACAGCTATGTACATTTTGTGCAAGATACTACAAGCCCTCATTTACATACGATATCTCTGCTGTACTGTCCCACATACTGGTGGTGCCTGCATATAGCAAATTCAGCACTACAGAAACGTTTCTCTTGTTCTAAAATAATAAATTACAAGTTACATATTGACAGCTTTCTTATGAACATCCTGAATGAGGTTTTCCAAATGTTGAGAGGGTCAGGACTCAATGTGAATTGAGTTTTCTGAAATTATTATTTATGTATTTATTTTTAAATCCTTCTGTGTGTGGTGCAATCCAGGTTCCACTTATATAGACAGTTTGATACATTTGCCATAGCTTTCAATCACTGTACAGCAGTATATTAAGAGTTACACTTCAGATGCATGACAATATTCACATACCACAAATCATTAAAATAAATACGTAATATGAAAAGAAAAAAATCATAAAGAACCTGGCTTGCGTGTCGTACGGAGCAGATTTAGGTATCAACAGTGTTGGAATGGTGAAGGGGAAAGGATGATCGCCAGCAACTGCTAACTTGCCTCATTTTCCAGTCTTTGTATCTCATTTTGTCCAGCCTCTGAGAGGTGAGTTAAGAGCCTTTTGTAGGCTTCCCTGTTGAAAAACAGAAGAATGTAACATTACTTAAACAATTTCACGCATTTGAGCAGTCAAATATGTAATTAATTCCCAAACACTCCGGATTACTAACCCATCATAACTTCCCTCCTCATCTACTCACAGCTTTGTTTGCTGTGATTTTTTAGTGTGGCCAAGTTGGAAGAAAGAGAACTGCATACTTTGCACAGTGTTGCGACAATGCTTAGCTCTTTCACTTGGTAAACTACAAAAAACTATGCATCATCAAAAGACCAAAAGTGGGTAGTATGAAAATGCTGCATACGATGTTCCTTCAGTCTGATCAAGTATGAACTCCTTTAAGTAAAATCAAATGACTTTATGAGTAAAAAACAATTAAAAAGTGAATAGTACACCTATAGACAGTTTACATGTCTTTTGTTAAGTGGAAGGTGAATATTCCTTGAGTAATTCTTAATGTCTCCTGAGTTACATTCTTGCAAAACTCTGTTTTCTTGTTGGCACTGTTTTTTATATATTTTTTTTCCTCTCATAACCCAGGCCTTGCCAAAGTTTTGAAGTAAACTTCTCCAGCCCGAGGTGTGGCCAGCATCTACTCTTTGAGGGATCCCAGTATGTGCATTAGTGCATACAATTGAAGCGCCACTTTCTGGCCTTGACTCAAGCCCTGCACTCCCATTAGGAGACCTAACAGAAGGAGACCTTTTGGCCTACATGCCACATCGTGTGGAGAGCTTCTTGGGTTTTTCGAACAACACTCGTATGGTTGCTGAAAGTTCAGTGCTGCATCTGCACCAAGAGCTGCTGCCATCTGTGCTGAGTTGCTCTCCTCAGCTTCTACTGCTTCCTAAGGCTAAGCGGATTCACAAGCAAAGTATTTCTGTCTTAAGTTCTCAGTGTGCAAATGGAGAAAGTGAGATTCTGTTGTGCCTATCAAAGAAGAGGCCATCCTGTTCTAAATACCCAAAACACTCATAAATTTATATTGTGAGAGAACTCTTGAAACTGAGCCATGCATATTCCCTTCCCAAGCATCTCAGACCATACCTAATTTTACTGCAAAGTTGCATATAAATCATAATATTCTCCAGAAGAGGGAATTATAGGAATGTACTTTGGGAATAAGTTTTTTGTTTTCTTTTCCTCTACTTTACAACACACGGTGTAGTGAACTGAGGTAGTCTGGCTTAAATCATGCGTAGGTTTGTAGCCCTAATGTCACAATTTCTCTGAAAATACTTAGCAGATGTAGATGGCCTGACACCATGAAAGAAGATTTTGAGCAAAGGAGATTTTGGCTGAACACTGAAAAGAAATCAATCGTTTTTGAGTATCTGTACTGCTGCCTAACACTGCTTGTTTTCAAGAGATCATACCTCTACTCTTCGCTGTCAGAAAGTGGTATTAAATAGAAAAAAACAAACCTTTGTGCTGCATTTCTTCCAAGACCTTGTTTGTATTCTGAATCCTTCAGAGACTGCGTCAGCGTGGGAATCAGGCTGGTAACTAATGTCTGATCCAAGACTGCCACTGTTTCTAGAATGCTGAACACTCGGTGATCATACACTGCAGTGTAGTCCTGGATAAACTGCCTGAGGGGGACACAGAGGCATTTAACACAAGGTCAGAACTAGATGCAGAGAACATGCCAAGAACAACTGAAGAAGATAATCAGAACAAGCAATCTGGTTGCACTGAAGTGATTGCATTGCTACACTGAAATACTCTATATGCAATTCCTTCTACAAACAAAGCCATGCTTTTGAAGGCTAATGCTAAGAAAAAAATACATATTTATTTTCAAGCAAATCAGCAGATTCTGCTGCTGTTTTACCAGGGCTGACTTGTTCCAGAACACTTTAGTCTGAATGGAAAACATGGAAAACCGAAACATGGAGTTATTATTTAACCAAAAAGTCCAGCAAAACAAGATATCTAGATTGAAGTCTACAGAAACAGCATCAGCAATTCTTATAAAGCTCCAGTAGATCTTGGGCAGGGCAGACTACCGGATGGAAGTGCATCCAATATTCTATTTGAGGGTTTGAGGCATTTGATGATCAGATTACATCTAACTGGGAAGTTGCACCCGAGGAGTGAAAGATCTCATGGAAGTGATACAGCCCACATGGAGATAGCAGCAGATCACTCAGGGGCTTTCACCTTAACATTATCCAATGCAGCAGCAGTGTTTAGGTTTGCAAAATGTCATTGTGTCTTAGCTCCTACATCTCTTCTACTGCATCCACGCAAGAAAGAGGATTCATTTTGCAGAGGTATGTAAGCAAAATTGACATGAAAATAATCTATTCATTTGTCAGAGAAACAAATAAGTAAAGCTTGTTGGACAAGGATTTGATCTTTGTTACATACACTTCAAATTAGGCATGCCCACAGCACACTACAGAGCAGCACCTCTCATAAGGAGATTTTCCCACTGTAGCAGCAGTTTAGCTCTTTATTATATTCCTTTCAAAACAGTACCTAGTCCATGAAAAAGCAGATATGTTCCTCTATTTTTTTTTTTGCTCTGAATTTTTGGCAAAGTTATGTCTAAAACCAGTGCCAAAAGTAACGTAATTTATGTACCATAAACAAGTGACAATGCAGTATGTTAAGGATAATTAGTTGTAAAAAATACAACATGTTTGCTGTCAATTGGATTGCAGTAGCTTTACTGCCAATTGGCATATTTTCTGGTTACCTAAATACAGAAGTCAGCTGGGTGGCATGTTCTCCTCTTGACCTTGCTTGGCAGCCTTCTACCATGTGCTGCACAATGACTGTAGATATTTTTTTAACTGTAAAAGAAAAATCACAAGATTCACACAGAGCTCTTGAACTGACCATCTGGAGAATGTCTTTCATGAAGACTACAATTTTTAAATGAGAAAATAATGGGTTTTATCTTACTTTGATGCAAGTAAAATGACAGAGCAGTTAGCTAGATTGGCTATAAGAACAGCATGAATTTCAGATTTATGCAAAGTCCAGTTTTCAACACCATTATCTTTTAAACATACGGATTTTTAAGTACAATATTGTCTCCTCGAGTCAGAACAAAGACGCGCTCTTAATGGAAATAAATTTAAGTTAAAAAAAAAATAAAATCAGTTTTGTTTTTATTCTCCAATCATTCCTATATTTGGACTGGGGAAAAGCAGTCTTGGCATTATAACCTTCTCAAAGATATCCAGATCTACTTTCAGGAGCTGTTCTTTCAATAAGTGTTCTGAAATCCACCCTTCCGTATGTTTTCAAACAACAAAGGAGCCCACTGTTTTTCTTCCATTTATATCTTCCAAATGGATATTCTAGTTGCAAGATAAAGCACTTTATTTATAAAAGTGGAACTGAGCTGCAACTTCTCTACAAGGGTATGGTGGAATTCTGTGAGTTGGTGGCTGCAGAATCACGGGATGTTTAGTTCATTCTGCTCCAACTTCAGACAGCTGTGGCTACAATGGCAGAAGGGGGTACAAAGGTGTGCACTGATTCAGCTAATCTCCTGAATTTATCTTGTCCCTGAAGCTTCTACAGAAAAGCATCAAAAATCGCTTTATTAGTCAAAATTCCCATGAGAAGTCAGAGGTGAACTCCCACTGTGCCTAATACCTTTACTGGGAGAAAGGAGTGGACATTTTTTGGCATGCTCACATCCCTTATACAAGTATGAGGTGAACTGAGTATTTTTAAGAAGCTAAAAATACAGAAGGTATCACTACCAAGCAGAGCGGGCTAAAAGAAGAAAAAAAGAAAAGGAGGTCAAAAATCCTTTCAGAACTGGATTAAGTGTAGCATGCTGCTTTCTGATGTCTCTAAGGGGACAACATACACTAGTCTTATTTGGTCTAAAAACTTTAGGTGCAAGAAAACTTCCACTGTTTTGAGTCTGGGAGAAATGAGGTGGGAGTGATGGGAAACGCACTTCCAACTAAGGATCAACTTGTCAGGAATCCTTCAGAGCACTTGAGTCAGAGAGAAATTCCAGTCTCAGAGAACATACTACTTAACAAACAAAACTTGTCCACTTTATCTGCCCAATGCATCAAACAAATCAGCAAACAAAAAATCAGGAACGGCTTCTACATTGGGATGAAAGATGCTCAGCAGAATGAAAACCTTACAGGTGTACAGAAATGTATTTAAAGCAAACAAGTAGCTCACCTTGTAGCTCGTTAACGAATACCATGCACTTCAACACAGCTGGGAGAACCAGTTCAATGTCACACAGTTCACTGGTCTGGGTTCTCTGAAGTACTTCAAGAATGAAAGCAAGAACTGAGGCCAAGCGAGGAGGTGGAGCGCTACCTTTGAACTGCAAGTAGTTTTCACTGCGAAGACAAAACAAATCAAGACAGCCTGAGATATGTTGTTTTATTCTTCCATTCAATGCAAGCAACATATAATTGGAAATAATATTGTGATATTTCAGCAGGAGGCCTATTACATAGATTTCTATCTTTATCTAGACTCAGGTAATGGCTTCTATTTGTCTTAGTCTTAGAAATGGCCCCCAGTTTATCAGGACAGTGATGTTTCCCGACTCCTCTGTTGAGGGAAGTGAGAAATAGCAGTCATAATTACAGTTAAGAAGCCAAATGTGACTCTAAAAGTTAAAATATAAAGAAGACAGCATAAAATAACAACAAAAGGAGGAGTTTAGATTCCAATACTCTGAAATAACCTTCAAAATACAACTGTTGTTCAATTACCTTATTTAGTTTTATGTGCTATTTTCTGCGCACAATTCAGTCTTGTGCTAAGAGCTCTGTTGTTATACTGGTACCCTTATTTTTGTAAGACATAACAATGAAAAGGGACAGAATCCCATCAGAATTAACACAATCATCTCCAGTACAAAATTTGTTGCAGAGATAAAGGTAACCTGCAAATCTGTGTCAAGAGCAAATTTTGACACCACATACATTGAGCTGTCTCAAATGTACTGATTTCATTTGTTATTTTATTTGTTTTTTTAATCTGAAAAGGATGAAAGATTGAACCACTGTTGATCTGACATTACAGATGACTTTACTGAAAACTAAAGATGATTACTTAAATTGGAACATCCAGAAAAGAAAAGTGGAGATAAAACACAAAGCACATTTATTCATCAGCCAAAAAAACGTATTCCTAGAACATGCAAAATGACTTTTAAATATGGAATAGTAGTTACTATTAGCTACTCACACAAGGCATGCTCATTTGCTAAGCAATGCATCAATTAAAAGCTGCTATACCTCTTAATAACTTAATAAGGCATACTTATACAACTTTGTTTACACTTTAAAATAAAAACGTTTCCATATTCCCTGCACCATGTGGTACCTTCTGTATGTCAAAAAGGGTAGTAAACTCTGTGTGTACTTATGTATAAATCTTGGACTGCCTCCTGACCACCACAGAGTTTATAAACCAGACAGATATTCTTCCTGGATCACTAAGAAACGTTTCATGTCTTACAAGTCACCAAATGCCATTACACAATAAGGCTTAAAATTCACACTTTCATGCATACATTCACAAGTAATTTTATTAAGAAAAGGAAGTTTTAGTATTAGTAGGTTAAAAAAAATAAGGAATCCATACTGAAATCTTAACACACTCCCTTTATATGTGATAATATAGGCTTTACCTAAAGCACTATCTATTCTATCTACCTGAGATCACCACTGATTTTCTTTTAATCCATGTGTATACTCACTCTTTTAAGTACAAATACCTTAGATGTAAGCAACTACCTTTTATTTGAAGATTACTTTTTTTCCCCAACATGAACAAAGAACTGCAGATTGTAGCTCACCATCTCCCTCTTTCCATATCCCAAATTTTCTGTTTCTCTTTGGTAGCTGGCACATCTATGTATATCCTGACAAGTACAACAGCATCTAGTTCTCCCCTCCACAGGCAGCTGTTACAACTATGGTTCTGTGATCCTAAACACAGCCGGAGATACAGCCATAGGATGATATGTATTGGAGTGCTTGCTTTTTATGCTGTATTGTTCTTACTGTAGTCCAGGACCTCCATCCTCAATGACTTTTTCACCAGTCTCCAGATTATCCCAGTTTTACTTTCCTGCTCTATATTCTCTGCATTTTCTTATCTTCCTGTCCAGCAACTTACAGGCTCTTCCTGCAGCCTGACTATCAGTTACTGAGATGAGAACAGTAAGATTCTCTTCTTCATTAACTGTTTCAGAAATCTGAATAAGTGATATTTTGTTCATCATTGGGCCTTACTTTATGACCTGCAGCGTGGTCTTTCGTAGACGGAGTGCCTGAGGGACTGTAATGGAACTACATAAAGCAATCAACATAGGATGCTGCCCAGCTCCGAGTGCAGTTGGTGAAGAAGGGAGAAATCGTCCAAAATACTGCTGAACAATGCTCCCAAGCAGTTGATTTAAATAAGCCCCCTGAGCTTGGGACTGACAACATATAAAGGACAGGCCCTGTGAAAGATAAAAAAAGAGAGAAGGAAATTGAATAAATCCTTATTATTGAATAAATTTAAGAACAGTAGGTTAAATACTCATTATACACTCTATGAACTACTGCTGCACAAATAATTACTGCATGACAAAGAAGTATCAGCAGTTTGCTGCACCTGACAACAAACCATCAGGTCTATGGCTAAAGACAGATTTGGCACAAGGTTTACAAAGGAGAGAAAAATCTTACACTGGACTAACTAATATACCTGAAAGATAATCTTAGGGCCACGCAATCTTTCTTTCAAATCTGAAATAAAACATTAACTTTTCATGCCATGGCTCAGTGCCCAAAAGCCACAAACTTCTTTTCACTTATGTATATGGTCTAATGAAGCTAGAACAGTGGTCTAACAAAAATTTTGCTCATAGTGTGCTCAAGTTAGAGTAAATAAGGCACCATTTGTAAGGGATTTAAATTCTTTTTTTAAAAAATTCATTTAGATAAAGGTAAATCTAGTGTGACTTATCCAACATAATCTATATTGATGCAGAAAAATCTAGGAAAGTAGAAACTTGCCTAGAAAGTGACTACATAAACACTACCCGTAGTCACATAGCGCATATATATATATATATATGTAGATGTTACATTTGTGGGAAAATAAGTATTTCTTTTAGTGGTAAAAGTGTCCATGAGAAAAAGTTAAGAATTTACTCCCCATTCCTTGAGTTACTGAAAGGAGAAAGAAGAATGAATCACTAAGAGAAGAAAAAATTCCAGTTATTAATCACTATTAATCACTAAGAGAAGAATTAATCACTAAGAAAAAAGTCCAGTTATGTCCTACAACAAGGGCCTCAGTAAGCAGTACCAATAGAAGTCTCTTCAGAATGCAGTTTTCCCAGTAGTTTTGTCCAACAAGAATAACAACACAATACATGACTGAACAACTCTTGTAAAAAAGCAGGTTGAGGGAAACATTGCTTCTTAGCACTTTCATGAAATGGGGAGTTACAGCTTTTTGGTTCCATAGTATGCAAATACAAGAAACACGGGATGTCAGTGAATGAGGAGCTTCAGGACCTGCCTAAAGATCTGCTGTAGGCAGCCCTCCTGAACACAGACGTATCCAGCAAGAGTTGAACTTCACATGCCTCTGGAGTTACCTGGAAACTTTGGTACATCCCATTGATAAATGCCACATTTCCTGAACCAGAGAATAAACAGTTTAGGTGCTTTCAGCTGTTCGCTTTACTACAGTAATTCTTTATTTTAGTAAAAGGCAGTTGCTTCTACATCAGAATTCTTAAGATGACTCTTGGCAATCAGAAGGCTCAGAAAGGCTGCCAGCAATCATTTAGTTTGTAAGCTTAAATGTTTGGTGTTCTCAGCGAGATGTTGCAGCAGGCATAATGAAGAATTGCCTACACTTCTCTAGTCCAGTTCTCACAAGAAAAGAACACCATTCCATAATGTGCGCTGGCACTCTTAAGTCTCTAGAGTATTTCAACACTACAAAACAACATGTGAGAAACCATCTAATAGAAAGGACACAAAGAACATCATGACCTTACAGAGGATACCTGAAATGTAACACCTTTGAAGAATTAATAATTCTAGTCACTGAAATAAGACAATTCTTCAAACTGAGGAGCAACAAATCCTACAAAGGATCACAAAAAAGGGGAAAAACAATGATTGTTATTGTCAAAAGGGTTAAGCAAAAATCTACCTGCGCCTGTGACAGGGGGACAGTTATTTAATAAGTTACTCTTCTTATACAAATGATCCTAATGATATTTCACCTATGAAGTACAAGCAAGAAATACTACAATTAAGATCTCTGAAGAAACAGAGTAATTTTTGCATCAATTGTAATAGTCTCGTTTGAAGACGGATCAATAGGTCTAGTCTGATCATTCATTAAACATTTTCATTTCAGAACTGAGGTAAACTGATTCTATGGGGTTTTTTTGGTGTGGAATGGGAACAGAAATAATCTGAAAAAGAATGAAAGGATTAAGTTTACTAACAACACCCTGCCACATCCATTACCTTACTCATATACTCGTTTGCTAGAGAGAAAATAAAAGGATGGAAGTTGCTTGAGATGAAGCTAAAGAGTGCCCTTGATACTCAATAAGGAGAACTGTTGATGGAAATCTTCATTCTGTAGGTTCCTTTGGCAGGTCAGGCAGAGATGCTGCCCCTTAAGAAACCATAAGTAGATATTACTATGTGGTTTTAAAACATCTCTCCTCAGTAAGGAGGAGTCTCATTTTTTGTTTTTCCATGCTACACAACAGAAGTTACAAGTTTAGCATTAAACAGAACTAAGAAACTCTTTCTTCCAAATGAAAACACTGTGGAAAAACACCTATTTTGTGGGTAGCCTGAACTCCCCTTCCCTGAAATACACACTTCTATATGCTTAAAAAAAATAATAATCACAAATCAGCCCCTACATATTAGAGAACACTTATAGCACCAAACCTCTTCAGGCAAGAGTCATCAGATGGTTAGGCACCCACAGTTCTATCATTCACTGAAAGTTTCCACAGACAAACTTGGATTTCTCTTTTGGACACTACAGCTTTAGTTCAATATTGTGCTCCTTATTTTGGGATCCTCCTTTTCCTTACAAAGCCTAGAGAACAGCAGACCTGCACAAGGCTTAACACCACTGTATCCCAAGTGGCACCAGGGATAAACCACCGGTGTTTCACGGTGGCTGTGAGTCTCCAAGTACAAAGGCAAACTACCCTAGGCAGCACTGGCCAAGGGTCTAATTACAAAGAGGTCACAGAGTACTCTCTTCTTTTAAATCCTACTAATAATTAACAGAGATGAAGAAAGCTACTGTTCATATGATAGTGAAAAGAAACACATGCTACTGGACTGTAATTCTGGACCAGAGATCTGAAAATAATCACATCAGACCCTTAGGACAATCCCTAAAAAGCAGATGGACATTAAAGAGTTGAGAGCACTTCTCTCTCTTTTTTTTTTTGGTTAATTAACTGTGTTTTTTAGTTATCTTCTGAGATTAAAGAAAGGAAAACTACAAAAACAAAACCCCACCAAAAACCAAAGACATTTTAAGAGGAGTAGAGGAGCATGACAACATCTGCTCCTCATTTCAACAGAAAGGCAACTGATTCCTGTGTATGCTCACTGCAGGAACCTTTTGTAGCCAGAGCTGCCTCTCTTCTGATTTATCCATATATCTGTAAATCACCTGTGGAGAGCGAAGAACCGATTAGTATGGATTACTGGAACTATTCACTGCAGAAATGTCAAGCTACCTAATGATGACTTATAATATCGGTCCTGCTGTTGGAATAAATCTGCTGTTCACCAATTAATGTTGTACAATTCCTATTAAACACATACTATAATTCACAAGATGTATTAATAAGCTTACTCAAATATCAGACCACAGATGTGGCTTGCAGGAGGGCTTTTAAAGTCTGAACTCTGACAAATGCTGAGCCTGCACAGGCCCATTAAAATCACTGGAAAATGTATGTGCCAAGCACTACTTAAAATGAAGATCTTTTACCACTCTCCTGTATTCAGATAGAAGTAAACCGTCTTCTGTATTTGGACAGGATTAACAGTGATAAATCTAGCTCATTACTATGTATATTATGCTTATTACATGCACCTACACCATAATCTTCAAGATGTATTTAAACTATTATTTCTTCTCTAGAATAAGTTTTATGCCCCAGTTCTTTCCCATATTACTGGTAAACATGTGTCAAAACTCCTCCAAAGCATTCTCCAAGAAATCCATCAAAGATATTTTGAGTAATAGGTTTCAACAGCCTACTATCACACAAATCAACTGTGTTTGTTTGTTTTGTATAAACAAAGGCAAAATACCACATGACAGATTTTATATGCCTCATTATCACACAATTACAAACAGTCTCATAAAATTATGAAGCGATTGCTCATTCTTGTTCTTCCGTGTTTTTCTTTTTGAAATTTGTCACCTAAACAACTCCAGAGACAATCTGGATTTTATATCCCAACTTGATCTATTGGGAAGCATCTCTGCCCATGGAGGGCTGGGAAGAGAATTAGACAAGCTTGTTCTTTACAGGTCCTTTCCAACTCAAATCATTCTGTGATTCTAGGAAAAGCTTTCCTAGCTCATAAAATATTATCAAAACAGATGGCGCACAATGAAAGTAATAGTATCGATATAGTAGCCCCATAGGCAAAAACAAACAAAAATCCCCCCAAAAAACAATTTAAAAGAGAATTAGGACTCTTGCTCTAGAATACTGCTTTCTACCTGCATGAAAGGGCACTGGACACAGAATATTCTCCTAAGGACAGTCTGATTAAATATTTCACCAGTAACTTAAGAGAGAATTTCTCCCAGAAGATGCGTTTTCTCTGTTTCCTCTTACCATGGTTACATATACATACACATATACATATACTGTTTTATTGCTTTCCTGACACGGCCGATTCACTTATTTATTTATGCAGAGACTTTTAGTAGTTGCATGAACTTACACATTTGAGTCATCCCCCACTCACAAAATCTTTAAGCAAATTTAATGGGAATGCACACGGGGTGAAATGGAAGGAATTTATCCTCAAGTCAGCTTGGCTTAAGCCAGTTGTGAAATTGTTACTTGAGAAGTCAAGAGTCCCTAGAACTTGTTTGAACTCAAGAGAGCTCAGAAACAACCCTAAGAGAATATGTTTCATAACTGATACTGAGATATTTTCAGTTTTGCATTAACCTTAAGTTTCTCACATAAAGGGTAAGGAAGCATTTCTGACTGGATGTAGAAGTCTGTAGCATTTTAAAATGTTGGAACCGTGTAAATAGAAACAATTAACAGAGTTTAAAAGTTGAATATTGAAATATAAAAAAATAAGTCTTTTTCTCTTTGTTCTTCCCCTCAAAGTGTTTATTAAAATAATTTCTAGTTTTCTAAGAACAGCACTGTCTAACTAGCTTAGATCTATAAGATAATTTAGCTTAGCCTCAAAGCACATGGACTGAGCAGTAGATTACTGAAGAGGCCCACAGTGGGGTCAGAAATTCAGAGACTGACAGAGAAAACAGGAAACAAAGGTCTACAACACTTGGACTTCAAAACTTGAGCGGCAACAAAACTTGTGAGGGGTCTGGAGCACAAGTCTTATGAGGAGCAGCTCAGGGAGCTGGGATTGTTTAGCCTGGAGAAGAGGAGGCTCAGGGGAGACCTCATTGCACTCCACTGACTTATTTTGAAAATACATCCTTTTCCTCACTCACAGGAATTAATCCCTTTCTACAACACAACAAGCCTTTCAGGAGCGTAATGTAAGTTGAAGGAAGAATGGGAGAAAGAACAAGGTGCAAAGCTTGACTCACGTTAGCATAAGCAGTAGAAAAGGCATTTGTTTCAGCAAAACGTACCCTCAAACTATTAAGATAAAACAGTGCCATGATATGCAGAGGGTTGTCTTTTGTTACTAAGAGCAAAGAAAAATAGAATAGCTCATCTTTAATTATCTACAGTTAACAAAATCGAGGACGATTTAAAGCATTGCTTTCCTCTGTCATCTCAACAAGTGTCTTGCTATCTATCATGATTCAGTCTTTCAGAAATCTCTTACATGAGACACAGCATCAACAGCAGGTTGGCTAAGAGCCTCTCCATTTGCAGCAAGCAGAACAGCGGCTTCTAGAGCATACCTCAGCATAGCTGGATGCAAAGACAGGAAAGCCAATGGGGTGTCAACACTTGTTAGACTACAGGGAAAAAAAAAAAGAAAAAAAAAAAAAGAAAATCTCCTCTGCTGCATGAATCTTTTCCTAAAGCTACATTTGTCTGCTGATAATAGACTTCACATATTTACCTGAAGATAAAGGTGTAGACTTTCCTGAATGGCGGACAGTAAAGCCCCAGGCAGCTCTTTGTCCTGCTGCAACACTGAGTGAGGCAGCAGCAAGCAATCTATGATGCGGAACAGGAGTTGCTGTGCTTTGGAAGTGGCCAGTATTGGTGCCCAGAATTTTACAAGACATCCTGCAGAAAGAGAATCAAGAAAATCCAATGCAATTTACAGTTAGGAAAATAAAATAAAAGCTAAAAAAGCCTAAAAAGGAAGAAAGGAAGTATGTTGAATAGCTTATTCAAGAATAACAACAGCAACTGTCTCATTCTCATGCACTATTTGCACAGTATTCCCTTAGAAGAAGCTCAATGAAGAAAAAGTCCATTTCCTGTTCAGCAACATCAGGCTGTTTCAAAAAAGTACAAGGTGTGATGCAAGTGAATCTCTCACAGCCTCTCACAGCTCTGCAGAAAAATTTTCTAACCTTGGTACATAACGCTCCGCAATCAGCAGGTGTACATTTAAATCATGCTGACCTTACCATGTGCACTGATCACACTAGAAGCACTGTCTTTGCATTCCACTCATATTTCTAACAACAGTGTGGCCACCCCAGAAGCTACTCATTCATTTGAGGCCAGGAAAACATTAAACATCTTCCCAATAGTATTTAATGCATTTCAATTGACAGATTAACAGAATGAAGGCCACCTGACTCCATTGAACAAGTACTCTGTCCATATCGGTGTGGGCCAAGTTCAAAAAATGAGAGCCTCAGATGACACATTTTCTACACATCAATGTATCACTTGCACAGCTTCAAGACAGTTTTAAGATGGTTTTTTTTTTTTAATTCATAAAAGAAAAAAACCCACAACAAACAGAACCCAAACGGTTAAAAGGTGCTGGCATGTAAATAACCTTGCTTCACTAAATGCATTTATAACAGGCTATATGAATTTTTAAGAAAATAACAGTATGCTCAAGAGCGTAAAAATACAGATGAAATAAAATAAGGTGTCTCATTAAGCAGATTCCTACATAGTAGTTTTTACAAACATTCTTAAGACAATCTTTGATTAGAAGACACAAAACATTGCTGGGAGGGAACTCCATAAAAATACATTGAAGACTGAAATTAGCGAGACATCAAAGAAGGCTGTTAGAATCTACAAACTTATTTGTTACCATCTCTAAAAACAACAGAAAACAACATTAATCTTGTGGAGTGAGAGAAAACACCACGATCAATCATCGAGGAAGAGAATGACCATTTAACAGTACATCTAATAACATCGTCTGAGCTTCCTGTTTTGAAAGATACACGCTTATTTTGGCTAAAAATACTCCTCCTGTTATCCTTGCCATGATGTATGGGACAGTAGAAGACACAATCTGACATGTACAGTATGCACAAGAGAGAAGATTCTTGATTTGTTCTGAATCTTGCGTTGTCCTTATAATTTAATGAGCTCAACATGCTAAGAAGTGATTGAAATACACTAAAATATATTCTTAAGCCTTTTTAGAATCTTCTTTTTTCCTTATCTAAGAAAGAAGGACAAATTCTTGTGCACAACAGCATGGCTGAACATTAATCATTTCAAAATACAAGGATCTTGCAACAGAAAAGTAAAGTACTTTAACAAAACTGAAATTCCATTACATTTTATGCAGCTTCTGCAAGGCAGTAGTGCTTTACATTCTCCTCCTTTTAGTAATGATATATACTATGTATGTATGTGCATGCAAATCATTGCCTCTGACTTTAAGCTGAATTAAGGTTTACCCTAATTCTATAGGTAAGAGAAAGAGAATCTGACATATTCACTCAAAACAAATAGCTTTCTTATTTTCTCATCCTATAAGTATTTCTACATTTTAATGAAAGATAGCAGAACCGGAGTTTTAAGAAAGCACAAGCTGTACATAAGGAGTAGTAAAAGGATGTATATATGATCCCCAATTTACTTAAGCAGACCCAACTGCTATCACTGCTCCAGTGAATATGATGTTGTAGTGCAGTACTGCTTACGTGACTCACTGTTTCTAATTTTGTTTGGGTAAAATAAGTGGTTTTTGGTAGCAAAAGATGTTAAAACATTTTGATTTGGAAAACACTGATTTGCAGGGATAATTTTAAAAAAATCACAAGGAAGTTTGAATTCACAGCTTCAGGATTAAAAAAACAAAGAAAATCAGTGAAAGAAAGTAAAGTATTTAACTGCAACACCGCGGCGACTTTGCTTTTTCAGACCATTAGATGGACAGTACAAAAACCAGAAGTATCAAACACCTTTTACCGTTTCCTTACAAAATGGCTCCCTAAAAGAGAAAAGGTCACAAAATAATTACCTATGATCCAATATGCAAGTTGCAGGCCTTCTGGGGGCCCTTTTGCCTTCAGATAAGGTTTTACATACTTTAATACATCACCTAAATACTCCAGGGCCTTCAGTACCATGGCAGATTTCTCAGGGAGCGTCTGAAGGCCACTGTAAGTTTTACCAACAGCCTGGGAAAACAAAAACATCAAAATGATTTCTTCATGTACACACGAAGCAAAGCTAATATATAATTCCTTTTCACTTAAGTTCCACCATGAACTAACATAAAGATATACAATACCTTAATGAATTGGATAAGAGCATTTTTGGGATCTTGCTTCAAAACTGGTTCTTCAACACGAGCCTTTGAGAGAATGCTTTCTACTTCTTTGAGTTTAAAAATCAGTCTTGTCATTTCAGTCAGCTGTTCCATATAGGCTTTCTCTGGTTGTTACAAGAGAGCACAGCAGTAAACAGATCACACAGTTATGCTTTTCTATTTTAGTCACAAAATCATAAAGTGAAACATGATTTTAAAGCATCTAAAATATGGATTCTGCAACTGATGGTATTTTTCTTGACAAAGAATGTGTATCTGAAGTAGTTATGTTTCTAATACAGATACACAAGAATGAAGAATATTAAAGACGGACAACCAAGTATTTCATTTTCCTAATGGTTTTCTTGGAAATCTACAAAATGTGCATAAAAGTAGTTGCTGTAAGATGCATTCTACAGATAATTAGAACAGCAATGTTTTGTAGAAAAAAAAAAATGAAGTATTGCTCTAAGAAAGCAAAATATTCAATATAAAACAGGAAAAAATTACTTGCAATTGGACTTTTTTCTTTTTTTTTTTTTCTTTTAGGGGGTTCACAGCATGATTTCCAACTATTAACTTCAGATTTTCACTTTTTTTTGGTCTCCATGGGGGAAAAATAGCTTGTCTCCTTGGGAGCAAGTTTTTGTTCTTTGCTTCCAAGGAAACAAGCTTTTATCTTTGTTTGTGATAAATTTGTCATATGCAGAGCAGGCAAGCCATCAATAAATAGCACAAGCAGTGCAGAGAAACACAGTTTGCAATTAGGTAAAAGACAAGGAATACAAACAAAAATACATTTTGTAATTAGCTGAAAATGTCTGCCAGTTTTGCAATATAGAATTGTTACTGCAAACATTAGGGAAATGTGAACACTTACCAACTGCTCGCTCAGCATCTGTCTTGGCCAGCGTACCACTCGGTTGATCTATGAACATTTGCAAAACACATCGAAACCAAGAACGCACCGTCAAAGCTTCATAGGATGTGAATCCCATACTGGAAAAAGCTTCACACAGTGCACTGCATCGGTAGCATTGGAAAAAAGGTAAAGAGATTACTAGAAGTATTTGAAAAGGTGGCAGAGTGTCTCATTTGGCTCTCCACACAATTAGAAATAAAGTAACAGAAAATGCAAACTGACATTCCTTCTATGAGCTCTGGGGATTTTGCTCACAATACCCCAATGCCTAAAAAGAGATAAAACAATACACTCTGTAACGCCACACACAGGAACGTAAGAGCACACAGACAAATGCATTCACGTTTCCTCTACATTAAAAAAACAAAGGGAGAAAAAAATTCACACAGTGTGGAATGTCTTATTCCAACAATAGATAATTTCACAGTTCTATCTGAACTGCCAGCAATCAACACCAAACAGTTTTATCTGAATGAGGTTATAACTTCACACTGATGCAGCTTAAACTATCCCAGCCTTCCACAGAAAGCTAGCTCAGGTACCCCAAACCACTCTGAAATCCGCCCAGTCCCAACTACATGTAAGGTAAAAAAGATCTCCTTTAGAAAACAAGGATGGGTTCTGTTAGATAAGAGAAGAAAACATATAAAGGAGATGAGAGAGGAAACTGCAATACTTGATGTACACTTGAAAATGTATATATTTATATATTTATGTATGTATTCACACACACAGCAAACCTGCTGTAAATACTTTCAATAATTCACTCTTGCTCTTCCAGACAAGAGACAGGCTGGAATCAATGGCACCATCAGCACTCAATGTGCAACCACACTACTCAGCTGGTCAGGATTGCCAAAATTCTATTTATTCCTAGGTACATCAGTCCCGTGTAATTAACTCTGCAGAACCTCCTTGCTAATGGACAGCAGATCTGTTCTACACTCTCTTTGCAATTCCTACCAGATGAGCTCCTCATGTGCTTCAGGTCACCAAAATTTCTTGGAAATAGCGAAACATTTTTCTTCGAGAGATTCTTCCCCAGTCAGTCCGAGCTGCTTTGACTTTAATGAAAAATGCTTGTATTTTCTTGATATATGTACATATAAATCTACTTATTTTCTACTGAATTTTTATTCAGGCTTGCAACAGGGAGTCCAGAAGGTCCTGTGGAAGTCAAACTGGATTCTGTTCCTCACTGAACGTCATTAATAAAGGTTTCTTTTGTTTCTTTGTTGCTTTGTTAAAAGCAACGACAACTGTACATTTTGTCTGCACATCCCTGCTGAAAGAGGAGACTAAATGCAAACAAGGACCAAAAAATACAAGTTCGAAAATTAAATTCCATTGCCCAAACAAAAAGCACCAGAATGCCTATGTAATGTGTAAACAACAAAAAAATCCAACATAACCCTTACATAATTTGGATGCATGCAGCTGGTCTCTATGGACTCAGAGGATTACAAAAACACTCTCTGCTGCAGACACATCCCTACTTCTGTTACTTCCTTGCAGGTGGGCCACTGAGGCATCTTCCTGAAGCTGGAGAGAAATACATTCTCACTCCTTCAGAAAGAAAAGAACAGGAACTACCTGCTATAGGCACGATGAGTGGTTCTTTTAAATCAGTGAGCTTATGCACATGCTGAAAGATAATTTAAATCTGTTCTAATACTACCATGTACTACACAACACTGATTGGGAGAGGAACTTTAAGCACTACTGCAGTAGAAATACCAAAGCTTGTGCATATGTTCCCAAGGGCACAGCTTGCCCATCAGAGCTTTTATTATCAACACGGAAGTAGCTGATAGGCAAAACAGAGCTTCCATCTGAAAGAGACTAGGCTGAGCTTGCAGGGTGTATAACAGCCTCAGCAACAAAATAATCTTTTTACTTTTTAACTGAGAATGTTTGATGTGAAAATTATTACAGCACAGTAACCATGAAGTCTTAAGATTCCAGCACTTGAGACACTTTGATAACTTTTGCTCTACAACTGCCTAAGGTAAATAAGTACTTTAAGCACACTGCAAAATAAATAAATAAAAAAATAAAAGCAAAGAAAAGCCATTAGCATACAAGAAAATGAAAGTATTTAGAGTTCAATACAACTGCTAAATTCTATCAAATAAAGTTGTTCATTCACAAGGAATTATAAGCTCCCAGTAGCTCTGCTGATGAAGCAGGAATGTTTATATTCTAGGCTCCGATACTCCAATTTTTACCTTGCTGGGCAATTTTGACAATTCTCCTTGACGTTTGGCAATTGCAACCTTTGCTTATGGGCAAAAATATGTGCCTGGGTGCAAGAGCTTTATGCTCCATGCTCCCAATGGGAGATTTCAAGAAAGAAGCAAGACAGACTCCGAAAGAAAAAAATGAGAAAGACGGAATGAGAACAAATGAGAGAGAAGCAAAAGGAGAGAGAATATACACACATATAAGCGGAAGACATATCCATCACCACTGAACTATGAAACCATTATTATTTCCATTGGGTTTTCTTGAAATGGATCCGTGAACATAATAACATTCTCACTTACTCCATGGCACAACCCACAAGAAGAAAGGCAAGAGCCTTTCATTCTTAAACTGGCACTTAGAAATAGAAGTTTAAACACCTTTGGAGTCCAAGATTCACCATTGTTCTTCTCCATTTTTTCACAAGTATTCTAACTGCTCAACTAGTTCACCCCAAAAGTAACATTCTTCACTTTTGAGTGAGACAAAGAGGCAAAGATACATTCATTCTCTAATCTCTCACTTCTGTTTCCAAAGCCTGAGTCAGTAACAGAGGAACACACTATGAAAAGAAATACTACCCAAAACCATCCATCATAGGCTTATGTGGGCCTTTTAAGGGAAGTAAAATTTCTCAGCTATATAAAATTCTAACAGTATATAGTCCTGGAGAATCTGTTCTAGCTGACCCTACTCAAGCAGATAATGGGACCAGTTAGACTACTTTAGCTGTACAGGTTCCTTCCAACACCTAAGCAGTTCTGTTAAAATTCATCATTGGTATGTAAAACATATGAATGTGATCAATTTTCTTATCCTATTATTTAATTTAAAGCATTCATTTAGCAGGTCTCAGAAACCAGAGCTCCATGAACATTAATATGTGTTCAGAAAGTGTTTCAAGCTTGTGAAAAAGAAAGTTTTAATGCATGCATTTTCTGACAATCATTTTCCTTATATTTTCAATACTATTCAATCCCTCCTTCTCAGCTCCCTGCAGAACTTCCTCGTTTAAAGAAAGCGAAACAATTTAATATTAATATTAACTAGATAGTGTCTTCAGACTTCTGCAATAATGTCCATTTCAGCTTATTAAAATAAGATTTAAGTTTTTCTGTTAAATGGTATAAGAAGAATAAGACCAGTACTTTTAACAAGAAATTTTAGAATTTACTGAGTTTCAAATTAAAGCACAGCTGGGTCAGGAGGCTAACACTTTGCCAAACTCATTCTTACCTATTGTCCTGACATATTTTGAGCATCTTAAACTATTTATATGTAAAAACAAACATGAAATCCAACCAACACAACTAACATCTACTTCATGCCATTGAATTCCAAGAAAATACAATACTTTCAAGAAATTTAATACTTCAAAAAACGCTCAGAAGCTGGGTTAACTTAATGAAATGTTGCTGTTTGAAAGAACATTTTGCCAAGTCTGAATAAGGAATGAGAAAGTACTAGAAGAACTTGAAAGAACAAGTAGTTGCAATTTTTCACCTGTTCTGAATTAGGTGACTCAGATATCTAGACACCAGGTGAGGACACACCATATCATCCCATCCAAACAGCTGCATCATTGATAGAACAGGTTGTGGCTGAAGATCTGATAGAGCTTTGCTGGGTATATCCAATGCCAACAGTGCAAAACCTGATTTAAAAAGAGAAAAACATAGTACTATGTTAATAGTTTATCAGTACATTCCTCTTTTACAGAAAATGAAACACACACACACAAAAAGACTTAAAGTTAATTACAAATAATAATGTGCATTTCCAGAAGTACTGGAAATCTCTAGCACTGGGCAACTACTGGAACAGATAGCATTTGTAGTGGAAATGCAAAGTCATAGCCTGAAACAGTAACTGCACCTGGTGGGAAGGCAGGGCCAACCCAGGGGGACTCTGGAGGTAAGGTAAGGAGGTAAGGACACCTCTTGCTGGAGAACTTCTTCTACCTGAGGCCTTCCAAAGGTAAGTAGCTCTTTTCCGTTATTTCTGTAGCTGCTGCATGTGGGCTCAATCTCATTTGCTGCAGCCAAAGATATTGTTACCTGACTATTACCATGGTACTTTTCATTCCATTATTGTATTACAGCATGTATGTGCATGGAGAAAAAAGTAGTAGTCTCTGTACAGAAAGTATAGCTTCACCACTGTGTACCTTGTACATGAAAGTACTAATGTAGTTCTATAGGGTTTAGTTTCATATACTTTTACACACCTCTTGCAGGGGAGAACTGTATTTAGAAAGGATTAATCAGTAGAAGCTACAGACCTAGAAAATGTAGTACTACTTTGGTTAATATAACATAACCTTCTGCTGTTCCTACTAGATTTACTATGGAATCTATAGCCAACACTGCCAGCATGAAATTTTCTATGGTACCATTTTTATGCTGGAAGTAACAAATGTGTTTAGTGTAATCTGAGATGTTGAGGAGTTACTACGTAAGAGCAAGTGAGTGACATCAAATAAGTTGGGGAAACCTACTTTGGAGGGCATCAAGATAACAGGCTCGTACTAATGAAGTATGTATATAATATTAATAAATTAAGAGAATTATTTACAAAACTGCATGCATGGAGAAGTCCATTTTGATTTTGACAAAAAAAAAAAAAAAAAAAGGTTGTTTTTTAGCATCAACAATAAGAGTGTTGTAATTAATGGTGTAGGAATGGTTTATCTTAAGCTATGAAGGACTTCACGTTTCCTTATGCATTTCAGAATAAGAAAGGAAATCAGACTGAGTCCCCACTCTGCTTTAGGCAAGGAAGCACTTTGTGCCAGTCTTCTCCCAGGTTATCACATTGTTTCAGCAGCATCTGCCATAACATTGGTGAGAGAGAAAAGGAAGACAAAAATAATAATGTGAGTCTCGGGCTATTTGCCTGGCAGGGGGAGCAGGAGAGCTATGACAGCTGGTCTCTCCTCTGGGCTGCAACTTCTAAGGCAAGAAGCTCACACAGTGTGGAAAGGGTTTGCCTTATCCTGAGTAATACTGCCTGACGCATCTATATAAAGCAGGTCACAACTGCACTCCACTACTTCTAAGCAGAGTTTATAACAGGCTGCTCTTCTTGCTATTTCACTGTGTTAATATAAAATAAAAAGAAGTAACACTGTAGGGAATGAATGAAAGTTATGACACTAACAACCTCTTCCTTTGATTTGTATTGCTGTTTTCTATAAATGTTGCAGCAGCATGAGACCACTACCACTGCATGCTGCCTCCTTCATTAAAGTCACCTACTAACTACTGCAGAGCTGCATCAAATGAAGGGTCTTTTCATGTTTCTATTGCCAAATCAGTGCTTCGCAGCTTATCTTAAGCTAATTCATATCATGATGGGGAGAAAAAAACCCCACATTTTTCTAAAAGCTCTCTATTTTAGCTAAATGAATAGAAGATAATTGTAACTGCAGAATACAATGCTAACTACTGGCAGTAAAGATGAAAATGAGATATTTTCATTTTATTCAATGACATGCTGATTCTCCTGCCACACACTGAGTACACATACGTATAGAATATTGTCTTTCAAGATTAACTTCTCAGTGAAGGCAAAATGAAAAATTAAACTGAATTATGAAACAGTTTTATGACCATGACATGACCATAAAGGTTCAGTAAAAAAACACCGGTCATTTAATCAACCTTTCACAAACTGTCTCCAGATGTAAAATATACAAAAAAACTGATTGAATCACATGCATAATGAAGGGTACAGTCAACACAAAGTTAAGGTAAGCTTCTGCAAAAAAGATATAAGATCTAGATATGGTGAAATAAGTTATTCTCGTTGTTATTGTATAGCATTTGCTGTGGTGTTCATGGTCTGTGACTAGAAGAAAAAAATGTCAGGCTTGTAGTGGAGTTCTCACTCTGGTTGTATTCTATCAGCTAATTCAACAATACATTACTTGTTCTTGTCAAAATATTTAGCACAGAGTCAAATTTCTTGCAATTATACATATTAATACATGGAAGCAGAAACACCCCAATGTAAAATCCTTTTAAGTTTGTGACCTGGAACATTGCAAAAAATCCAGTGCTTGCATGGAGGGTCAGTGCTAACCTGCAGCTGTATCAGCGAGCTGAGGGGAAGGTGGCGTTTGCGACATTCTCTGGCTCTTCAAATAGGGAAAGAAATTTCTCCAGAGAGCACTGGCGACAGCAAGGTGGTGCTCTTTAGCCACTAATGGGAGCTGAGCGTTTGAGTCTGCATTCCCTGGTTGAAGTCCCTGGCTTACACGTTTGTGCGCACTCCTAGGGAGAAACAAAAACAATGTTTACATTCAATAAATGAAAAATGCAGATCTTTTAAAAATGCATTTACAACTACTTTAAACAGCAGAGACTGAGAACTGAAAAATCATTTGTGAAATTAAAACCTTTATGCGAAAGCATTATGCATACCGGTTATTTGATGGATGAACGATGGCATATTAAGCACCATAAAGTTAATGTTAATTACTAATGTCAACCATTAATTATATGCTTTTTAATATGTCAGATCAAAATGAGGAATAGGCAGTTTTAAAATGAATATCTGCATTTTGCAACTGCTAGCATGACAGGAAAGTCTGCTTACTATCCAACGCCAGCTGCTCTTTAAAATTGTTGCCAGTCAGGTTTTCGGGTTGTGTTGTGCGCAGCAAATAATGGCAAATGATTTTGATCAATTGTAAGGCTTCCTTTGGAAGCTTATTTCTCATTTGTAAAACCTCACTAGATACAAGTTTTGATAAGGGAAAAGATTCATTTTACCCTGATGTGCTGCAGACAATTAGGTTTGACAGCAATGCCCACAGCTTTGTTAGTACAGTAAGGACAAAAGTTACCACTACACATAACTCCCATCTCTTCCTGAGACAATGTGGCATGAATTCAATAACGCACTCAATTTTCTTTGATTCTTCTAGTACCATTCCTGCTACTTAATCTAATTTGGAAGTTGTGACTTTCTAGAGGTTTAATAGAGATATGTCTGCAGGGAATCAATGTTCCCAGAGAAATGGGGGTTGGGGGGAAGCATTAATAAATTTGTCTGGAGAGCAGGATAGGAGGCATTATGGCACTGGGCTGATCAACTAAATAACATGCTTATTAAAAACAATCCGTAGGAATGCACTATCATTCCTGTTCCTATTTATCTTCTGGTCAACTCAATTGAGATTGTGCATTAAAGCACAGGCAGCATTATTACATTTGCTTTATTAAATTCCATAAACAGCACTGTAAAGTCAGAGTCGAGATATTTATAAGATTATGGCAAACAGCAGAGGCATCGAGACTTATCTTAACACTAACATTCATAGACTATATTGCATTTGCTTTAATTGCTGTTGTCGAAATCTCAGGAGTTTCACAAACAAACAGTTCTCCTAGATATTCTTTTGGGGCTCACCCTAATTTGAAATAAACAAAAGCAAAAATCTCCAGCCCTCAGTGCCCTCCTGGGAATGTGGGAAAATTATAAAAGAATTACACAACTCACAGCACTCATTAGGACATCTGAATTGAATAATTTTAAATAAAGAGTAGGCTGGCTGCAAGGCCTTCACTTACTAGGGGATGATATTAGAAAAACATCTGATTATACTAAAATAATATCCAAAAATTCTGCCTGACACGTAGTTTAAAACATAAAACACACTGGATGTCAAAGCTAAGGATACCTCATGCCTGCCTTTGGGCACCCATTAGTTTCAATTGGACGGACAGTAAGAAAATTGATAATCAACTACTTTTTGAATAGCTACATTTAACAGACATGGAAGGGTATGTAACATTAGGTGGAATCAAGGGTATTCTTGAGAGACAGCTTTAGTCCAAACACAGAACAGAAGCTGGAGATTCTAAGCCTATCATTTATTCCCTGTGTGGCTTCACAAAATTCATACAGCCTTTCTTAGCCTCAGTTTCCCAGCCATGATATTTGGATAGTAAGACAGCTTACCCTTTAAGGATGCTATGAAAACAATCTATGCTTAGAAAGTGAGGATTATATTCAGCACGTCCACTGGAATTTTTATTTACAAGGTATATTCTCCAAGTCAACATGAATTGAAACAGAAACGAGATTAGCAGTAAAAGTCAAGCAATACTTCCTTGGGAGTCTCTCTTATTAAAAAAGGACAAAGGGTGCAGAAACTGTGAGGTCTAGAGGACAGTTAATGAATAAGCAAGAGAAGGACTGGAAAAGCAAGTTAAAAATATATTGTTGTCCATTAAACAAAGAAAGGTAAACAGTAAAAGCACAAAGGAATTCTCTGTTCTTTTCTTAAGAAAGGAAAGTGTGATTCCTCATGGTGCAGAGTATCAAACCTCCAAGACTAAATTCTGTCCAACTTACATTCAGACTAAACTGTAAAACTGCAGAAAGACCTTTCTGTCTCCTCTAAGCTGTCTCTCCAAAGAAGGGTGGCTTGCATCTCCTTTAGACATCTATGCAAAGTAGAAGGGTGTACAGACTTCCAAAGTAAGGTAATACATCTCTGTGTCAGTGGAAGGGCAACACGTACAAATCAGTGTTTATGTTTATTCATAGTAACCTACACAAATGCTTGCAATAACATAAATGCTTAGGATCGATGGAGCATCAATATGTGCTGTGGTTCGTGTGGCCAGTGGCTTCCACAATTAAGTAAATTTATTTAATTCCATAAAAATGCATACAAATACAATTTTAGTTTTTATTCAGACTTCTACATTTTTCTGTCACTATGCAAGCATACCATAAAGCATCACCCATGTTCTGAAAATGCATATGTTTGGTTTTTTATTACATTAAGACCTCTGGAACCACCAGTTGTCTCATTGCAAAGATAATAATTTGGCGTAATTTCTTGTTTTGAATCCTGAATTTTCTATTTTTGTAACAAGAAGTAGCTGTGGTGTTGTTGTTTTCTTTTTTGTTTCATTTTTCTATCAGATCATATAAACCCTGGGTTCATAAAATAAGGGAATGTTTGTGCTACATGAAATAGGGTTGTGCTGGATGTATAGATATAACAGCATAGGGTTATTTTTTAAGTCCTATACCTGGAGAATGAATTGCAACTATTTATCTAGACATGAGTATTATAATCATAAAATCTGCCTTTGCTGCCTCAATCTTGGATTATTAAAACTGAGTGAAACCTCGGGTCAAACTAGAGAAGTAAGATGCACCAAATGGTGAAGCCTGCCCATATAATGGGAACAAGTCACTATGAGTCCATAACCTGCTATGTTTACACATTGGCTTCTAGACACTAATTCAAACTGCAGTGGTTCAAAACTGTACGATGTTGACAGAACTTCTCTCTCTGTTCCTGCTAAGTGCTACCAGGGATACATGCTGCCATTCTCAGAGGCTCCCAGACCACAGATACAGGCACTGTTTTCTTCACAGATAGTACTCCTAGACCCTCTGCTCCCAGACCACATAAATTCAGTCACAGTATCCAGAAATCCCAGATGCACAGCACAGCTAAGAATAAACTCAGGCAAGTCCTTTCAGAAGACCTGAATAACCTTAGGATATTGAAACAAAGAAATAAAAAAAAACCAAACCAACCCAAACTAACAGAACCAACACCCTTGGATAAATCAAGGCAGGCTGAGTAGAGACATATGACTATTTCCAAAATCATAAATGGCTTTGATGTTTGGAATTTCAATTTCCAGCATCAGTCCTTTCAAGGAGAAGTCAGCAGAAGCAAAATGAAACAAAGCATTATCACACTTAGATTTGAAAAATGGAAAATATATCCTCCTTGTTCTCTGCAGATCAATGGACTGAAATAGCACTTCAACTTGGAGACCTTTCTTACAAAATCTGTCTCTTTTTGCCTCAAGATTACCAGTGCAGTTTTGTGTTCTGATATACCAGCAGCAAAAACATCATGTCTTACTTGAATATTGCCATCAAGGAATTCAAAGTGAATGATCTGTCTGGGGGAAGCTGAAGCTTCTTCAGCAATGGTAAAGCTTTGAAGATTTCAGTATAAAATTTCAGTATAAGGAATGAAAAAGATACGGAGGTTAGTTAATGCTGGAATAAGAGGCGTATGGGTTTTGCTATCAGTGAAGACATCAGAAGAGCCTTACATCCTCTCAACAAATCCCAGACACAGAAGGTGTATCAGCTTTTTGGAAAAGTGCACAACAACAACAGAAGTATCAACTTAAAGTCACCCCAAAATTATAAACCATGTTAAAGAAAATTATTTTTTTTCTGCTGAAAAGATTAGTGATGAGCTGTACAACAAGGATACCACTGAAACCCAAAATAAAAGAGGCAACGTTGCAACACTGCTCCATTTCATAAGAATGCTTTTGCTGCCCTTCCTCCCTCACTTGTCAACATAAAGAAATTAAATGGCATTACTACAGAGAGGAGAAAAAAGGGCTTTCCTGTAGAAAACTGTCCAGCCACATTTTCTGTGGGTGTATTAATTTTACTGCAGTGATACACTCAATATTTGCACTGCTACTACAGATGCACAACTGTGAGATCTCTGCTAGACAGCAGTTCACTCAGCTTGAATGAACAAGCAATGTTTACTATGCAGAGTTTCAGAATTTAGTCCATAATTATTCACCTGCTTTCACTTTCTTCAAATGCTGTAATGCATCAATGTTTCTTTAGTAACTTTATCATTTCTTCTCCATTTCACCAGAACTAGAGCTTCTCATACTGAATACAACCATGAGAAAGTTTTCTGCAGAAGCAATACGCATTCCCATTAACTAGTCCTATCCTGAATTAAGAGAAGAGAGATCCTTGTACACCCTCAATATATCTTTCAAAATGATTATGTATAGGTATTCATATAGTTGACTGTCATGCCACTTAATTACACAATAGTTATTGAAAATCACAACCTCAGAACTTATGTAATTGATCAGTACAGACACCAGATCCCATGTTGAGAAACTCACTGTTCTACTTAGTAATTTGCTCAAAAGAATTTACTTGCATCTGTGCTTCACATTTAGTGAAAATTGCACACTTATGTACATTCCTGAAGCCATGTTTTAAAATGCAACAAATAGTGTGAAATAATACATTTATAGAGAACATTCATTAATTTTATATATAACTTTCTAATATACATTTGATAAAAAAAAGTTAAACGTGGACTAGCATCCAAAAAGGCAAGGAGAAAGTGGACACACCTGGGTTCAGGCCTGCTTTCATGCAGTATCATGGAATTCTATCAAGTGACACCCTACATGCACACCAACTCTCCCATCACCTTTTTTCTAAGTAGAAACTAACTCAGGACAAAAAAAGTGTTAAGTTCTGGCAAAGTCACTGATCTGGACCATCTGGGGGAGAAGGAACAGGGTTCTGATGTGGCATCATGAAGATCCTTTACACCCATAAGAACAGTGCAGCATTACGCCAGGTTACCTCAAGAAGCAGTCAAGTCTCCATCTCTGGAGACTTTGGAGACTTAGCTGGACAAAACATGGCTGATGTGACCTAATGTAGGTGGCAGTCTATCTCTGAGCAGAAGGTCTCAGAGACCTGCATAGGTTCCAACCAACACTTCTATGATACTTGTAACTCAGCACAATAATGTTCAGTTTAGACACAGACCAGCTTCTAATGCACCAGACTGGAAATCATTAGATGCACTTCTCCAGTATATGGGAAAGCTGGAACCAAGCAAAGAAATTACTAACAGCTTGCAACTGAGAACTGTGATATCAAACTTATATCATACAAACTGATTAAATAAGACATGATGATATCTTTCTTGTTGGTCAGCATCTATCTCCAAGTTTGAAGTACCAAACCACATAATTCTGCTTCTATGTGCAGATTCACAAAATGACTCTGGATTCAAAGAAGTGATACAGTAGTTGCACAATGGCATCCCTGGAAGAAAGTACTCCAGCCTCACCAGCTATGCTTAGATACAGGTGGAAAGTCACAAATATGACATTTCCAAAACCCTTACTAAAGGCTTTCAGCTTTTTCCAGATCACCAGTGACTGATGTCACTGCTTAACAGGTGCATAAAAAGGTAAACCTTCTTTCGAATGCAAGTGGGTAGGGTTGCAGAGCTTTGCACTGAACTCTTTGTTATCAGTGTTTATTAGGTGCACTGATATCATACTTACAAGAATTTTAAGTGCCAAAACATCAAGTTTATGATCTCAAAGTGCCTGAGCTGATTGCTAAACAATGGAGGTCTGTGAAAACAGCCTTAGTGTCTCTGGGCACACACACATTAGAGGTTTAAGTATCAGTGGAACTTCAGTGGTTAAAATAGAGTCCCCTGCAGACTTCCAAATACTTCCACGTTAGGCAGCTTCTGTGTAACACGCATTAAGACAGGTGACTAAATTCTACGTAAGTCTAATTCAAACATCCAAATCCTCTTTAAAATCTGTTTCTAAGCTCTTTGGGACACAAGTTCTTTTTATATCTTTTTATACAGCGCACATTATATTGAGACTGGTATGACTGCAGTAGCAATGTGACAAGAGTAATCCTACCTCAAATTAGGATCTCTCAACTTAAGTTGTTTCCATAGCTGCAAAATATATGTACAACATTTCTGTGAAGTTTCCTAATACTCAGGCAGCAGCACTTTCACTCTGATAACTTAAAATAACTAAGTAAATAAAAAATACCAAATTTTAACCCACCTTCAGGGAAATAAAAAGTAGGTTTTAAAAGGATAAGCAACATGATAAACTTAAGGCCAAACCCAACATTTCCCATCAGTTAAAAGAAGCATTTGAAGAAAAAGAAATTGTTTGTAATGAAAGTGTTGGCACCATGCACACCATAGTGACAGCATCCTCACAACCACAGAACTGTTACGCTGACTGTACAAACAGAACTGCAAAAACCATGATAAAATATGATCAAACATTAACGTGTCTCCATCAGCACAGTATTTATGAAATTGTCTTAGTGTTCTTCCTGCAGTTTAATCTGCTTCAATAATCCAAAATAAACTGCGTGTTTAAATGTTTACTGCAAAACAGATGTCAGAATAATACGCCTAGTTGTGTGTGTGTGAGATATCAGTGACTGGTGTGATGATTGAGGGAAAATGAGAGGAAGGATGCTTTTCAAAACTGAACCATCCAGGACTCAAAGCCTTAATTCATCCATTTGTGCACAGCAATATGAAGCATAGAAAAAGTGAGCTCATATATGCTGGATGAGACAAGAGGAGGGACAGATGGATATAAGGGTTAAAAATCAGGGCACAAAGAGATCTCGAATGCCTGAATCTTAATTCACAAACTGACTGCTTAGTAATCAGAGCACTGTATTTTGACCTGGAAGTTCCTAAGGTGCCTAGAATTCATCTGCACGCTCCTAAATGTCCACAAATGCCCTGAGCTGAGCTGTCTCCACTGTCTCCATCTACTGGAGCTCAGAAATCGGATGACCAACTCATGCCAACAAAAGCAAGGCGTAGAAGTAGACGCCTTAATTTTAAAACCTGAACACACATTTATTATATAACAATCAATGAGTTACAGCCTCAGGGAGCAAAGTATCACCTGCATCATTTTGATAAACTGTTTTTGAGATCCAGCACTGCTTCTGTGAATTTTACATTACATCACTGGGAAGAAAAAAGAAAAAAAGAAACAAAAAACACTAAACCACTAATGAGAAGCAGAGCTCATCGTGCTCCAGCATTATGTCCTAACCACTAGGTAATCCTTTGGACTACCTGTTCAAGCATGCAGCTTCAGCACTGGGACTCCACAGTGGCTGCGAGTACAGAATGCAGATCTTCTTGACAATTCTGGGCCCCCGCAGACAAAGACCGGATTCAGTCTTTCAGTGGTCATTTCCTGTAGGTATTAAGCAAACCCCCACACAGGAGACAAAATTTAGGGGGGTGATTTTTTGGAAATACTTCTTGCCCTATGCTTATAAAAGGAATGAAAGTGCTTAACTCTGGTTCCTGATTTCCACTCCATAAGATACATGGCTAACACTTAGCAAACCAACTAAATTACAGGCAACTAATTTCTTCACCAGAGCTTCGTTTTATGTTTTTAGATGCTATCAAAACATTCAAAGTGGTCTGATGTGAAATATATGCTACACATGTCAAACAAGCTACTGTTCAATTGGATCTGCTACTCTAGGCCATCAGAGCCGGAGAGCCTCTGACAACTTGTGAGAAGCAGTCTTCCAAGTTCCAGCCTCCTCTTCCTCACCTTTCAATTTACTACAGTCAGTGCCTGAGCAGAAGCAGACTGCGTACTTTCTCCCAGAGCATACAATAGGCTTAAACAGAGCCACTTTAGTTTTTCATTGACAATATAAATCTTCAAATCTCAGTGGAAGAAACTACTATATTCCTATTGTTAGTAGCTCACGGAAAGAACAGACTCAATAGTTAAGAAGCATCAAATGTGACAATTTATACAAGCAATGTAATTAACATATATAAAAATCTAGGTGATCATCCTCAGTCAAACAATGAGAGGCAGCCCACTGACATTCAAATCACATGCATCAATTTAGCTTCATGTCATCTTTCTAAGTAAAATAATACCATCTGAAAGTATCTTAAACTAAATGTCTCTGCTTAATTACAAAACATAGGAAATCTCATAAAATACAAACATTTTCAAATAAGTTTAAGTACAGTTAACTATTGTAGACAACTACTTTTTCCCTTAAAGTCAAAGACTAAAGCCAAGTTTCATTTCTCAAACATTACTTGGGATATTCACCAAACTTATGAAAGAGTGGGGAAAGAATTATATGAAGAAATGTGGAAAACCTTCATATAGAACAGTGGGCAGACAGCAAATGCTGACAAGTTTAACTCTGAAAGAATAAATAAATAAATAAACAGAAATGAAATGACCTCCAAGCACAGCCATCTCTCCTCTCTTCTATTATAGTACTTCTTTGATCACATTCTTCCTTCCTCGACCTTTCCCCCATGCACTATATGGTGGAAGAAAGACATGGAGAATGCGACAGCCTGTCCTGTCCTTCTGACTCTCCCAGACAACTGTGGATGCAGTGAGACTTGCAATGATCCAGACCATACAGATGTCATAATCGTGACATGCAAGTGAAAGCTGTCATGGAATATTTTTACAAGCATTCATATCTGTTGCTGCTTGATGTAGGTCTTAACAAATATATAGACAAATGGGTCAGCAGTCTACTCCAAACATCTCTTATTAAATCACAAGATACAGCAAGCACCTGGAAAAGAAATAGCACAGAAAATCACGGAATGAGAAAAAGAAAAATCAATCTTCCCTATGGGCTGGATTCCGTAAATCCAGCAAGTGTCACCAAAAGACAAGATTCTATAATATGCGTTACTGGAGGTAGGGCAACACATCCTGATAATTTTTCAAGCACGATTTTCCAGAGGAAAGGCCTGTATTCATCACAAACACAAAATCTCAATACATCTTGCTTTGTTTTTGTAAGTTACTGGCACATATGTAATACTGTTTGAATGTAGAATGCTAGAAAACTTTTTTATTACTTTCAAGCATTTGCTTCCTAAAAGAAACCCATAGTAAATTCACAAAACATTCACTATTTTATCAGCGATCAAACAGTGTAACAGTCACTTTAGTTAACCACCGAATATTTTTAGGACATGGTTAGGCTTGATGAGTATCCTCTGTCTAAGTTCAGGTGGAGAAATGTCCACTGCAACATCTGTATGATCATACTAATACGTAAGGTCACTCTAAAAACAATGCCTCCAATTTATTTCATGGAAAACACAACAGATATGAATAGCACAGTAACACTATTTGATTGAACAAGTCCTCAGCTACAAACTATTTTTCAGCAGTCACCACCATTAGCTATTCATTTTCACCAGCAATAAGCAAGAGCCTGCATGCCACACTCATAAAACTCAACAGCAGCAGAGGTGACCCACTGTTTTACATCTGCTATGACAGTGTTATTGTCAAGAAGATGTTGCCCACACCCTTCATTGGCCCAAACAGATGGAAATGGGAAGGTATCAAATCTGGACTATACAGTGGAGGATTCACATGTCACCACTCTGTGGAATGTCATTTTGTCTCCAGCTTTAGTGGCGATACCATGTCTCATCAGTGATAATGATATGATCCAGGAAAGTGCCGCCTTCAAGCTTGTATTGGTTCAACAGGTCCTGACAAACTTGCATATCTAGTATATGGTGTTCTTTGTGTTCCTGTGTGAGCATCTGTGGGCCCTGCCTAGTGCAAACTTTGTGGCATTCCAACATTGCCACTATCGTTTCTAAAGCACTGAAACTGATGCTCAGCTCCATACACAGGTGTCTGGTATCAATCTGCCAGTTCATGCAGATATATCGACTAAGACTCTTCATTTTGTGGTGTGACAGCTGTGCATGTCCATCCAGAACGTGGCTTGTCCACCAAGCACCTCACTGTGCTCACATTCACAGTTAGGTCTCCACAAATCTTCAGCAGCTGTTGATGAATGTCACTGGGTGCCATTTTTTCCACACGGAGGTATTCATTTCCATGCCTTTGCTTCATATGCACATCTATGTCAGATGCCACTTTGTCATATTGCCCCTCTGCTACCATCTGTCACATGTCTACAAAATGTAAAGGAATACTGTTGGGAAGGTTCAGCCTCTACTGCCATATCACCAACATCCACCTCTGATGTCATGGGCCAACGTAATAAAATAGGAGGCATTATTTTCAGAGCAGCCTTTGTAAAAATACCAATCTGTATGTCACAGAGCTCATGTCCTGATATAAAAGATTCTCACCTCCACTGGAATGGGAAGTGTTAATGCACCAAATAAAAGATTATCAACTTCAGTTGAATCATGTGAAGATTATCAATATAGCAGCAATGTACAAAGGGGATTCAGTGAGGTTACTTAGTTTAATATAATCCTCTTTATAGCTAATAGCAGAGTAATAAGAGAACCTGTGTTCATCATGGATAGCTTGCTGAGTGTACTTAGTAATACTTTTAAAACACACAAGACCAAGAAATCCCCAACATCTTTATTATGCTCAAAGACAAAGTAAAGATATAAGGACACACGACCCTAAAAAACAAAGGCCAAGAAAAACCAAACATCCAGAGCTCCAGAATATCAGTTAGCATTGTCTCCTCAACCCTTCCCAAAGGGTGCAACAACATCACCAAAATGACAAGTTGTTATGACCATAATTCAAATGCAAGCAGTAAGCCTTTAGACTACTTCTGCTAGGTCTACTGAGAAGGAATAATATATATGCTTCAGCCAGCCCAGCAAAGTTGTACCAGAGAACTGCTCTCTTTTCCTAACCACAGTTAACTAAGATAAGGTTGGAAGACCATCAGAGACAACTAAGCCTGTGCGAATTCAATTTAACTACTTCACATTTCAGCTTGTGGAACAGTCTTGGGAAAACCCTGAAATTAATTAGAACTCAATTGCAATGTACCTTTGTTACCTTCAGTGGTATTTAGTCAAGTTACCTTATGTCAGTACAGTACTGAAGGGGAGCTAAGACTGCAGTTTTTGTTATACCCTTAATGCAGAGGCAGTATAAACTGGAATGCACGCACATGTAGACACAAAGTTACCCTAAGCTATCACAGAATATTTTCTCAAGTGCCAGCATACTCAGTCCCAGAATTGCTATTGGTTCCAACCAACCTAACACAAAAATCCCTAATAAATTCCCCTGCCAGATGCAAAACTTCACAACAGTAAACACGACTCTGGCTCTGCTGCTCTTTTTCGCCAGGGCTCTCTTCGAGGTGGATTGGGAACAAGCTGGGAGCCACGTGTGCTGACTCAGACTGTAAGTTGCAGGACTCAAAACAAGTTCCTCGCACAACCGAAACATCCTCTGTAAGAGGCAGGCATTCATCCACATGGCAGTCTGTAGGGACATTGAATTGTGTGAGGGGAGTTTAAGAGAAAAACCCCAACTCAATGACCAGTGACAGCACTTACTACCAAAACGAATAACAGCATATCAAGTATTCTGATAGCAAATGTCATATGAAGTATTTCCAGTCACAGCATGGAAAGAGCTTACAGGAATCATTGGGAATTCTGTGATTATCCCTGGCTGCAAGGTGCCACAAAACATTTGCTTTAGGCTTTTGTTCATTGTTTGTTTTAAACATGGAGTTATCTGTTATATATTTGCTAGAGAACTACTGAGAATTTGCAATTACATTTCTGTAACTTTGAATTATAACTCAGTATTTTCTTTTTTATTTTTATTTATTTTTATTTTTATTTTTAATTTCTGTATTTAAGATACATTGCTAAGATTTCTTTCTGAAGTATTTAATTTTTCAAAGAACAGGAAGTCTGGATCACTTCAGATCACCTTTATTCAAGTTCATAGCCCATTAGGAACATAAATTCTAGCGTACATCATAAAGGGAACAGGTAGTATTAGCTGTTATGTTTTTAGCTATAAACAGCAGTCACTGCAAGTACACAAACCCGTTCTTAACAATCTTCCATGAAAGCGAATAGTCCCAAGTTTGGTGGTTTTTAAGCTTCTTCAAAATATTCAAAATTCTTTTGAGTTCACTCAACCCTGTCAAGGCCTTTCAAGCGAGCTGATTAATTTCAAAATTCTAAAAAGACACTGTGCATTAAACAGTATTCTGGTGTTATCTGCAACAGAAAACATCAGAATAACACCTAGAATAAATACTGTTGAGCACAAGCCCCACATTCTCCATTCTTAGAGATCACTGAACTGCTGGAATTGGAAGAAACCACTTGATGTCACCTGGTCAAACCCCAGCTCAAAGCACAGCCAATCTCAAGTGACCCTAAGGTCAGAAGTCTTACAAGCTCACTTAGAAACTTCTTGCAATGTTTGGTTATCCTCACTGTGAAAATTTTATTCTTATATGTAATAGACATTTCTTTCATCACAGTCTCAGCTGATTGCTTCCTACCTCTGCCTGAAGGGTCTGATTCCATCTCATCTGCTACCTCTCATTAGATTGTTGTATAAAATGCCTTCTTCCCATCACCACCCAAGTCTCTTTGTCTGAAGGCTGAACACCTTCTCTGCCTCATCCCACAGGACACACACATACTCCACACACTTCTACTCAGCTTAACAGTCACCTACTTGACTCAACCCAGTATTTCAAGAATTTCAGTGTTCTTCTTGTCCTGTGAACCCAGTAGGTTGCTTATTTGTAAAACAACTTATCAGAAAGAAATTCCTCAAGAACACAAGGTCAACAAAATGTGTCTACAGCTACATAATGGCTGACTCCATGACCAACAAATTTTCTGAGAATTTACAAGCTAATCCTTTGTCGTTACTGTCTCATACTGCCTTTTGTTCAGAAAAAAAAAGTCCATGAGTTATAACAACTATACACAGTTGAACTGGATTACCAATCAGCTGGTCCTGAAAGGCTTGTGCTGAAACTCCATTTGAGGCACTACTATTTCCAAGAAGTATCATCCTGCCTTTAGCTCTTCCCTGGGATTCTGAAATGAAAAAAACTCCAGCTGACTGCTATTGTGGCAAAAGAGATTCATGTTTTCTTCCAATATATTGTTTACACCCTTTAAAAAGGTAATTTTTCACATAGCAAAAATACAAAAAAAAAAAAAAAAAAGATAAAAAATACAGCTTAACAGTTTGACCTAAATCAGACTCCCTTAGCATTCCAAGCCCAGTAGTTTAATGGACTTCCCATGCCAGGGGTCAGACAGCCACATTATGTATTAAAATAGAAATCTATTTGAGCTCATGGTGCTTCATTCAAATGAATTAAGAACACACACATCAGTCTGGAAAAGCTTCCAATCTGAAATATGTGATGGTAAATTTACAACCAAAGATAATTAAAATTCTTCTTAGGCAAACCATGAAAATCAAAGTTTGGTAAGTGGCTTGAAAGAAATACACTGAGCAACTTCATCTCTCTCAAATGTTTTCCTTGACTACAACTGTAGACACAGTTTTCTCTCACTTGGCCCCAAGAAAAGAGAGAAAACTGGTAGAATATCCATCCATGCGGAGTTGGTATCACCTCAGATGAAAGTTCCTTATCTGATCAGATGTGAAAAGGACTCTGGGGTTAACCACACAAAGTCCTGAGTGGAAATGAAGGAACAGTATCAAGGAAACCTCAAATACTGAACATCAACAAGTAATACTATTACTCATAGTTACTTATTTGGAACATAAATTTCCTTCAATATACCTGCCTTAATATTGCAAATGCATCACTTGGTTATTATCACACCATTCTTATTCTTCAGGTAGGAAGTCTAAGAAAAAACTTGGAGTTTTTTGTTTCTATTAATTTAAAAGAACACTGACAGAGGAACTCTAGTTCCATTGTAAAAGTCTACGCATTCAGTTTTTAAATGAAACTCTCCCATTCCTGAAGTTGCCTTTGCAATCTAGTAGCTTGCTGAGCGTCATCTACTGTAGATAGTTTAGCAAAAATAAATAAATAAAAATCTTTCTCAGTATGGCAGAAAGCAGGAAGGCAGGCAAACTTCTGCTTGAAACAGTGAAGAAACTTATTTCCAAATTCTGAAAAAAAAATACTGTACTTTGTCCCGGATAAATCAATTTTGTTTCTTTTTTTTTATGGAATATCTCTACTGTTGAAGGATGCTGTTCACATAATGTATCTTTTTAGTGAAGGAGATTACTTTGGGTACAAAATATCCCATACTAACATCGCTCCTAACATGCGGTAACAGACAGTAGAACTAATTTTCTGTCACTCAGAAAGAACCATGGGCTTGCTAAACTTTTATCATCATCCCCTCTGAACACAGTAAAAATCCCTGCTAGAACTGATGGTTTATTAGATCAAAGCTACCATCAACAATGTCAATTCTGCCTGGTCACGTTAACAGGAAAATGTTTTATGAGTTCTACCACTGGGCATCCATTTAACTTCCAGCACCAGCTATGCTGTAAAACCGCACACATAATTTATTTGGTGACCTGCGTGTGTGGGAAGCATTATCTATGTGACACTTCTCACAGTCTGACAAAATGCTTTGATTTGTGCCATTCAGATGCTTGAACAAAGAGTTTAAGCAATCACCAACAACAGCTTTTATCTCCAAATGTGATAAAAGTGTAATACTATATATACATGAGAGCAACCCATTGCTTTAAAGAGCAGATTTGATAAAATAGAAGTGATTGGATAAATATTACATTTTCATCTTGTAAGTATCTTCTCCATTAAGTTTAAATACCGAGTAAAGTTCATGTTTATCTTCACACCACTTTTAGCAATTTCCCCATAAGATATTCCCAATGCCTTCATGGTATCCATGGGAACCTCTTTGCTTACATATAGCTTAAAATACACATCCATTCCAATTAGGTGCAGTAAACAGAAAACAGCATTCGTATTTCCTCAAGCTACTGCCGTCTTTTCTTTCAGCTAGGAGTCAGCAATCTTTGAAACAATTCCAGGTTCAAGTTTGCCACATGCAGACAACGATACAGGTATCCCACCAAAGTCTGTTCCCTGTGTCACAGAAGAATCCATTTGATTACTCCTAGTAATACATACAGTATACAAACACAGGTAACTAATCAATTCCTGCATAATTCCAGCAATACAGATTCAACAACTTACTGTCTTTTCTTTCGGTGCAGAGGTATTGTTACTACTCTGCAAGATTTCCAGTGCTTTGGCTATTCCTTCTCTATATAATAAAGAGCATTTTATGTATAATCATCTGACACATGCTGCATTATCTTCCAAAAGAGACTCACCTCAGAGAGGAAATAGGCTCAATATCAGTAATAACTACTATTTCATTGTTTTTCATATGAAAACAGAAAGGGTGTTAAGAGTAAGAGCTTGCAGTGCAGAATTTCCATTCTATTCTGATTTTTAAAAACATTCTTCTTCTATGGGCCCGCTTGGTATTATTTTAAAATTCCTTATTTTGATTTCCCTTTTGAGAAAGCTGCTCAACAAGGTATTTACTGATGCTTTTACATAACAAACACTGCAGGAAAAAGCCAGCATGATTCCAGGGACACCCACCTGCTCTCACCACTCTTTAATTCTGTTCAGTATGCCATGACCTTACTACATGGCATTAGGTGCCACAGAAATACAGTATTTTGCTAATAACGGCTATACACAAAAACAATTGTTTAAAGTTTTCTATGCAGCTGTTAAGAGAATTCAGAGACCCTGCAAGACACACGGAGTTAAATGTTTAAGCAGTTTTCCTATCTCGTTCTTCAAAACCTTAAACTAGAAAATCCCTAGAGTGAAAAGTCAGAGAAAGGCTACCATCCCCTCTAGGGTTAAAAGATGCTTTTGTAAGATTTTAGGTCAGATTAACCTTTTGCTCAGAATAGGGCTGGTTATTGGTTTTATTTTTTACTGTCTTTAACACAGGTTAAAAAAAAGAAAATCAATATGAAGCGAGACAAAGGGCTCTGGAGGCCCTGGCTACACCAGCTTTTGGTTTGGCTCATGCACAATCTTACAACATGCTGAGGCTGGGAAGGATTAGCCTGCTTGTGTTGAGTAAACCGATGATACTCAATAAACAGTTTCTGTTGTAAACCCCTTAGGACGTGCAAAGCCACACTAGTTGGCATTAGACCAGATAAGCTGCCGAACCAGCTGTAATCTCATTTAGAACTGAGCTGATCCTCCTGTCCTTTCATTCCACAGGATCAAAGCAAACCACTGAGGAGGCAGCTGTATTATAGCAGCAGTGCTTGCTGGATGCGGCAAACATTTCATAAATTCCTCTCCTTGAAGCAAGCCTGCACATAATCTACCCAGAGCCAGTTCAATCAATGGATTTCTGAATTCATTAGTCTTCTTATTACAGGATAACTGTTTTTTCCAAACAGTGTGGTAGGTGTTGCAAGCCAACTTTGCAAAACAGCTCTTATTGCTGACCATTTCTTTCTGGTAATGTGCCTTTACATTTTTCTTGTGCCACATGAAAATGATTTAAATCACTTCTGTGCAGTATTTTTTTTTTAAAGACTGGAAATAAAACCAATTCACATATATTCAAGTAGGAAGCACTGATATATATTCATCCACACATAATTACATGCTACCTGCTCGTATTCTTCCATGCATCAGTAATAATGACCAATGTTTTCTGAGCTTAATGACAGCAGATGATAATAGTGAAAGCAAAGATTATATCATTGTAGTAGCATAACAAATACAGACTGAAATTACAGATGTGAAAGGAGCCATCGTAAGAAAAAGATTTCTATTTGCCTGTTACTCTCTGTGTTCTTGGAAATTAGGAAGAAGAAATATTTTCATTGTTGAAGAAATGAGCAGCACAATTTAAGCAAAAACACAAAAGCAACAGGTCTTTTCAAAGTAAGCAGAAAATGAAATCCAAGACACTGGAACAAATAAGACTTGAGGGTGAAACAGTCAATTTCTGTCTGCACACTTTGGAGTTTTCACTGCATGATGCTAGGTAAAAAAAAATAATAAAAGTAGAGAGTAACTTTAAAAGCTTTAGAAGAACATATAGGTATAATTCAGAAAATGGGTCAGCCTTTCCTAACAGTGAAGTGTGCAATACAATACACTCATACACAAGATAAAGTAAAATTAGACTTGTAGCTTACATCAGAATAGCCAAATACTATAAAAAACATTTTTTTCAGTCCTTCTTTGAGTTAGCAATTATGTTACCTGTTAACATAAATATCAAAAATTTCTGCTGGGGTTGCATTGGCAAGAAAAGGATCTAAGAATATTGCTGTACTAAAGTGAGTCCTGTACTACACACTTCACATTAACGGTTTGTGGATCACTGCTTGTAGAAAGAACAGTAGCCACAGGGCTAACTAAAATAGGGAAGGCCAGATAACCCGGACGGCTAAGGTAAAAAAGTGGTGTTTGTGACTTACTGCTATTTGCAGCCAGTATAAATATAAAATACAATCACACATGAATACAACAGACAGGATCCCTCAGAGCAAACTGCTGCAAGTTACAGAGCACAAGACCGTGTGTCAGTAACCTACACTGCACAGATCTGTTGGATCTCTGTAGCTGTCCATTAATGTCTTTAGTCAGGGTAATAAAAAGCTTCAATAAACACCTGATTTTATCATACTCTAATACAAGCAAATGCTTTGCAGCAGATTACACAAAGTAGGTGCTTATTATGAAACTTCAAGCACTAAAGCACAGATGTTCTAGAGCATGTTACAGGCAGCTGGCAAAGCTAAACAAAAAGTATTGTACCTATCATATACAGACATGTTAAAAAACAAAATAACAAATAATCCACCGTACATCTCTTCCACAATCACACAGAAACCATCTGATGTGTTAGTTAATGATTCCCCTCTCTCCACTTCATTCTTCAACCATAAAGGGGTCCCATTTAACATAATCACTTAATAACAGCAAAGTGATGGGTATCAGAACCCTAATTCTTCTAATATTTGCAAAATCCAGCTCTTTGTAATAATAATAACACCATGATAGCAAACTGTAAAACTGTGTAATTATACTTTAATTGTATTGTGAGGCATGCATTAATCACAAAGTTTAAGTACCAAGGATGGAATTATAATAATTCTGTAAAACAAATTTAAGCTAGCTAAGTAGGTCAGAACCACTAGCATGCAACAGGAGACCTCTGGGAATTTATCAGTTAATGGCTATTTATGTGCAAATGAGTGCCCTCCAACCCTCCCAAATCCTGTGTAGCTGAAGGGTATTTCTGTTAACCAGGAGCATGCTTAACTGCTGAGGCATAAATTAAACCATTTATTTGAATGATTTTAATTCTCCTCTCCCCCCACCCACTCTTACTACTTCCTCCACCCTCCCTAGCAGCACAATTTACAGTATTAATTTACATCGAGATCGGATTGCTGAAGAGTTTTCAGAAATTAGCCTGTTTCAAGGAATTAATCCAGAGTTTTGTGGCAATACGGTGGAAATCCTTTCATAGCAAACTCTAATGAAACTCCTTAACAACCTCACATTCTAAACCCGGAGAAGACAATTAAGGTCAAGGAGGATGTCATCAAATATATTTTCTGTCACAATGCTCATATTGTACATGTATCAAAAGTTTTCTTATAGAGAAAGAAAACAGCAGAAGTTTATTGGCCGTAAGAAAGAGAAAAATCTTCAATTTTTTGACTCCAAAAAAAACCACCTGTAGTCATCAGGTCTCAGAAAAATATAGATACCTTTACAAAATACTCAGAAACAAAGTGTATGGGATTTTTATCATGCTGTAAAATGTGCAAGATGTACAGACAATATAGATGATTTCTGAGCACCTATAATTTTAACATTTACTCAGAACAGCAATTTAACCTCAAGATTCACTCTTATGCTTATATTTTTGTGGTTGTTTCTATTTGTTTTGGTTTTTTTTTTCTCCCTAAGCACAAACAGACATTTTCTTGCAAAGTCTAGTGTCCCACAAATAATAAAACAGTAAAAGTTTGATTATCCTAACACCAATTAACCATAGCCCCCATTACTCTAAACAGGGTCATGTCTCCCCAGAGTCTAATAATTACATTGCAAAGTCCCCCGACTGCCTGCACTCACTCTGTGATATCTAGATAATCAGTACAGTGCTACACTTAATTATTATGTAAGAAATAAGATGACTATAGTATTTTACTTGCTGATGTCATCTTTGCACTTGATACAAAACTTGATGTAAACAGAACACAACAAACATGGACACAAATCTTTCACAGCTTTAAAATATTTTAGGCAGACACCTGAAATGCTTACTCAAGTATTATCAAATGCATGCCACCAATAGCTAATCAATATATTCCCATCCAAGAAAACAAAGAACATCAATGTAAATATTTGCTTTTCTTCTCCATGTTGACTTGATGTAAGCAAAACAGGAACACAAAAAGCAGCAGAAGAAAATCTTACTGCCCCGGCAAGTCCACATCAGTTTCCTGTTCCTCCCTTCTCCTGCCCCTCAGAAAAAGATGCCACACATTCAGGGCTACAGCACACACTCCTGCTGAGTGCGTAATGGCTGCCATGACTGCCTGCATAGACCTCATATTGCCGTACAGAACCCAAGATGTTTTTGCTTGTTAGTATGAATTTGCAAGACCACACATCAAAACAGAGCCTGCATACCATTCTTCTAATAAATGAAGAAAACTGTTTGATAAAAAATTTCACTTGTGTGTTTTCTTACAGAAAGAATGAGCACAGCTGTATTCTGAACCACTGAAAGCCCCTTGTTACCTCTATTCCCTACAGTGAGGAGCTGCAGCCTTGATTATGTCTGTACCTTCCAGCCATTGGCAGGGGCTCAGTATTGCCCTAAGGCTTTAATTAACCCCGATTAGAGATAAATATGGCCTTCTGGTTGTGAAAGAGGAGAGAACTGATAGCACCTCCAGCCTATCCAAGAATGAAAGAAGACACTGACCATTTTTACCTTCCTCTACTTGGTCCACCCAAGAACAGTGTCAGAAGGGGACTCCCTCAGGAACATGAAAAGATGAACAATGTACTCATTACAGAGTATGCTCCATCCTTTCCATTTTGTTTCTAAGGAAGACAGATGAGCTCAGGCTTATTTCACGTTATGCATATTTTCACCGTTTAGTACCACTGGAAGACAAACTGAAACATTTAGGCTTCAGCAATTAATGGCATTTGGACTTGCTCCAAGCCAAATAAACCATGGCAATGCATACATTCATGTCCTGGATCAATTAGCTTTCCTTAGAAAAAAAGTCTAAAAAGCATTTCCAAAGTATTTTTTTTCTGAGCAGATTTCCATACTTGACCACAAAACCGCATGAAAACCCAGCACAACCAGAAGACACTCCTGTGCAGGAAGTGCAGGCCACCCTCAATCAACCCCTGATGACCTTCCAAAAACCAATATGGCAGAGAAAAGACATTCACCTTTTCTCCTCTTTCAACAGACAGTAAAGAAAGCACAAACATGATTATAAACAATGCACAAATTAAAATGAATCACTGATTTCTTAAGTTATTTTTTATGACATTACAGTTTCTGCTATAGTTTCTCTACTACTTGCTCATTTCACTAAGGTTTTGCTCTGCAAGCAAAAGCACAGATTACTGTGTAGGAAAGTAGCCTTACTAATCCAGCACCAGCAGCCATTCCTTTCTTTCAGATCACAGAAACAAGCGAAAGACTGGGGAGTATCTCAAATTATTTAAGGAGTCCATCTCAGCTCTCTGAACAGCTTACAAGGACTACTCCATGAAATGTTTGTCTAAGATAGTTCCTAAAAGGAAAAATTACATGTGTTTTCAACTTCTTGCAGTCAGACAGAGCACCAACTCTTGCAACCTACTCTAAATAGCCAAGCTAGCCTATTTCTGCCAAGTATTAAGACAATTTATTCTTCACTAGAAGGGAGGACGACAGTGTCTTCTTTCCAACAGCCTTTTTCATGCCAGCTAACTTCTAGCACATCTCCCTTCAGTCTTTCTTAGTTTCCCCAGACTTCTGTGAATATCCAACTCTCATCATTTACTTCCGTGAATCTCCCCAATCTTCAATTTATTCATAAACATTCCTCAAAATTATAGAATCATAGAATCACCAAGGTTGGAAAAGACCTAAAAGATCATCCAGTCCAACTGTTCACCTATTACCAACAGCTCCCACTAAACCATGTCCCTCAACACAACATCCAGTCATTCCTTGAATACCCCCAGGGTCGGTGACTCCACCACCTCCCTGGGCAGTCCATTCCAGTGCCTGACAACCCTTTCTGAGAAGTAAGATGATATATCCAGAACTGTATACCAAACTATAACTGAAGATGAAATAAGCATCTCCTATCTCTCACCTGCAAAAGTTTTTATTAAAATTAAGTATCGTGGTGGAGCGTGTTATTTTTTCCAAAGCAGTCACATCAGGCCCTGCTACCTAACATAACAGGCTGTGTGCATGAAGAGGTAGTTGTCACAAAAGCTAACCAACAGGCAGATTCCAATCAAATTTCAAATAATTACTTTCTTACAGCCAGTACGTTATTAACAATTTCACGTAAGTATTCACGTAAACGGAGGTCAACATATAAGAACTGTGCCTGCTCACTTCCCTTTTCAGGATAACAGGAAATCCACTTGAATAACCATTCTCAAACAATTTTGGCTTTCCTCCATGCATGAGGCAAAAACTGTACTAGTTCAAGAACAAAACGCCTTACTATACAGCTGTCTGTTTTGACTGGGCATAAGAAATAGTAGGACAGACAAAGGGGCAAGAGATATATTGCCCATCTCTGGTTAACCAACCACAGACTTAGTATAACATTTGCTCTTGTCACTTTCTGATGCTTTTTGAGAGCACAGCTGCCAGAAAACCAGCACAGCCTGACCAAGGGCTGATCCTGCCTGACCAACCTACTGGCCTTCTGTGATTGTGTAACTGCATCAGTGGACCAGGTAAGAAAGAGCCCCTGACATCACCTATCTGGATTTCAGTAAGGCCTTTAACAAGGCCCCCACAACACCCTTCTCTGTAAATTGGAAAGTTATGGATATGACTGCTCAATGGACAAAGGACTGTGTGCAGCACGTATGCAGAAAGCCATGGTCAGTGGCTCAGTGTCCAGATGAACAGTGACAAGTAGCATCCTTCAGGGAATCAATACTGGCACTGATGCTCTTTAATATCTTCATTAATGATATCAATAGTAGGATCAAGTACAGCCTCAGCAAGATTTCGGATGATATCAAACCGTGTGGTGCACTTGGGAAATGGGATGCCAAGACACAGGCTCAAACACTGAGCCCAGGAGCACCTCAGGAGATTCAACAAAGCCAAGTGCAAGGTCTTGCATTGGGGATGCAGCAAACCCCACTATCAATACAAGCTGAGAGATGAATGAATCGATGCCCCATTCCTGGAGACATTCACAGACAAGAACTGTTTGAGTTGGAAGGGATCCTTAAAGGTCACCTAGTCCAACTCCCCTGCAATAAACAGGAATGATTCTTTTCATGCAGCACAGGCTACAATTGGCTTTCTGGGCCAAGGGGGCACATTGCTGGTTCATGTCCTGCTCACCATCCACTAGTACCCTCAAGACCTTCTCAGCAGGGCTTACAGTAAAACTGTTTGTGCATGCAAGGCTGCTGTCTTCCTTTCTCTTCCTTTTTTTGTTACAAATACCCAGAAATAAGCAAACTGGAAGCTGTTCGTATGTCCATCGAGAAATTTCAGCATGAGCGCATCATCCCAGGGGAAGAAGAATCAAATGATATATACTCAGAGTAAAAAAAAAAATAAACAGAAAATAGAATACATTTAGATTCATGAGAGAGCCGAGTTGTTTTTGCCACTAAGACAGTCCCTCTGTTAGTATAAGAGAGGAGAATATTGCTAGGTTAAAGATGGTAGTAAGAAAGTCTGAAACAAAGGAAGTGGCTATTACTAAGCATCAGTGACAGGTAGGAAGAAAACAAAACCAAAAAGACCATATTCCACTGAACCACCAAATCTTTCCAAACTGCACAAACAACTACAATGCATACTGTGTTGAACATTTGCTTTTCATCTTCTCCTATTAAGACAAGTATATCCATTTCTTCAGTTAGCATAAGGATTCTCTTTGAGCTCATTCAGATTTTCTTCTCCTCTTTAAAGGTCAACTTTCTTTAAAACACACAGCCACACATTATTTCTCCTCTCCAGGGATTACCTCTTTTCCTGGGGTCTAGCAATGGAGAGAAGAGTGCAAAGAGAAATATTTTTCATGGAACGGCAACATGTGTGTGTAGTTCAGCACAAGTAGATGCCTTGTCTAACTGTGCTTCAAGACTACAGTGACTTGTGCTTGTCCCAGAAAACTGTTTTATTAGTCTGGCTTGTCATCCTGCTGCCCTGCTAAGAGAACAGAAACATGTAGACACAGCTGCACACAGGAAAAGTGCACTTGAATACGCCAGCCTCGCATCTGAAAACCATCCGCTTTCTCCACTGTCCTAAGTAGGCTGTCAGTAGGAGGCAGCATTGGCTCTGAGAGCAGCAGCTCTGCGCAGCAAAGTAGTTGGGAGCTAGCTTCATTCTTCTGTCATTATATAAGCAAGATGACACTGTTCTCTAATCCAGCCAAAGCTGATAAGTACCATCAACCTGTCACTTCCTACATTTCAAATTCTAACACTGCAGCATCAAAGAGTTTTTACATTTCGATTTCTTTTGCTGGCAGCGGTCGGTAGCCTCTCATTCTCCCACGGTGTTCTAATGCAGCATTTGCACACCGGGGTTACTCCCAGTCTGAATAGCAGGTCATCCCCTACTCACTGAGCTCATCTGCGGCCCATGTGCTAGGCAATTTAGATCCAATCAGCCCTTATTTAGCTCAAGAGTAATGAGCAGCATAGTGACACAGACTTAAGCCTGACCCTCAGGACACTGCTCATCAAGCAGTAAAACTGTGACAAAATCATTCATCTTCCACCCGCTGGCAAGAAATAATACTCGCACTCACTGTATTACTTTTTCAAGATATAGAAAAAAAAGTCCTGAATTTTCATGATGTGAGACATTAATTTGCAGAAAGCTGAATTCCCTTAAACCCCCCTGTTGCTATGAGCTCACCAGGGGGAAATAGGCCTTAGGAGACTGAAATGGAATAAAGAAAATTGCTTCAGCTTTCTTTTCATTTTAAATAAGCCTTAAATCTGACAAGAGATATCCTAAAGAGAAAAGATATATATATCTTGTAAGGTAACGAAGAAACAATCAAAATTAAGTGATTAGAAGGCTGCTTCTACATAATGGTCTTATTGGTGAAAATATTTCTTTGTCTAACATCCACAATCAAAAATATTCCAAAAGAAGAGCCATTTTTATACCTTATGTAGAGAAGAAAAGAAGAAAAAAAAAAGATTGAAAAAGAGAAAACAGTTTCAGAAGTGAGACACTTCCATCAGAAAACAAACCTGCACTTGATGTCCTTCAGGGAGCACAGATTTCTCCCAACAACGGCAGGGTCCCAACCAGGAGGTTCTCAGTACACCTGGATAGGATTTCTCTCTCTCTCTCTCTTTTTTTTAGTGGGTTTACTCTTTCATAACATTAAGTTCTGTGCTCATTCAGGTAGCCACAAGGCCTACGTGAATTATTTTTTGGTAGATAAAAATGGATCAAATGGATAAAAGACAGAAAAGCATTTCAGTCTGTAGCACAAAGGGATGTTGTTCACATCTTTGTAGTTAATGCAACAGTACTACACTTGAATTCCTTTGGCTTCATATATCTAATGAAATTGTTGATGCCCAAATAATGCCAATCAGAAATTTCTTTGACTGATTTTGTTACTCCAGTTTGTTCTTAAAATAATTCTAAGACAGATGCTTTATTACAGAATCACAGAATTATCAAGTTTGGAAAAGACCTAGAAGATCATCCAGTCCAAGCATCACCAATAATTCCCAGCTAAATCATATCCCTCAACAAAACATCCAAACGTTTCTTGAACACCCCCATGGTCGGTGACTCCACCACCTCCCTGGGCAGTGCATTCCAGTACCTGACTACCCTTTCCGAAAAGTAATATTCCCTAATGTCCAGTCTGAATCTCTCCTGGTGCAGTTTGAAACCATTCCCTCTAGTTCTTTCACTATCTACACAAGAGAAAAGGCCGACCCCCAGCTCACTACAACCTCCCTTCAGGAAGTTATAGAGAGCAATAACATCTCCTCTGAGCCTCCTCTTCTCCAGGCTGAACAATCCCAGCTCCCTCAGCCGCTCCTCGTAAGACTTGTGCTCCAGACCGCTCACCAGCTTTGTAGCCTTCCTCTGAACACGTTCCAGGGCCTCAATGTCTTTCTTGCAGTGAGGGGCCCAAAACTGAACACAGTACACGAGGTGCGGCCGCACCAATGCCGAGTACAGGGGGACAATTACCTCCCTGTTCCTGCTAGTAACACTGTTTTTGATGGTAACACTGTTTTTGATGATTACATCCTAGACACCAATATGAAATTGTTTTTAATAAATGAATCAGCTCTTGTGTGACCTTCTGATTCAAGAAAACTGACAGTGAGAAGTGGAAGTGAATGCTCTTGCCACCCCACAAGCAAAGTAGGAGGTATATAGCTGCAGGATACACTGTATCCCGTTTCCTTCACTTGTATAGTAATGCTTTCAGAGCAGAGGACACAAAACACCAGTTCTAGCTACTTGCGACTAGAGCTCAGAACACAAGGGACAAAGGTACAAAACATTTTGCACATACAAGAGAAATTCCAAGAAAAAAAATCTCAACACCCATATAAAATAGGATTAAGAGAAAATTTCAATTTTAATTCGCATCTTACTGCAGTAATTGTAGCTAAAACCACAACCAGTATTGCCACTGAAAACTGTAAGAGATGACCTAAAGTATTTAGATGCTGAAAACCTTTCAAAATATCACCATATTCTAGGAGCAGAGCAAGCTTCCCACACACTCTACAGCATTTAAGATTACATTTTCTTTACATTCATTCAAATGTCAGCTTTATTAATAGTATTACTGCACTTAAAAACAAAAAAATAAAAAAAAAAAAAAAAGCACCGCAAACAATTTTAGGCTTTCGGTCAAATCAGTACAACCAGACATGTTTGCAAACTGAAGATCTATGCTGGGGAGTCAAAAACGAAAGACCATGTTCTGTGTAGGTGAAAAAATTCACAAACTCTATTTGTTGTCTTTCTAATTCTCATTCACTAAGCCTTGCAGATCTAAGAGCCAAACTAAGACCTCCCGACTAAGAGTTCAGTGGTTTAGTCACAGAGCTACACTCTGCTTATCTGGGCATCACAGTTGGTGACTCGAAATATACTTCTGGGATGGAATGGGTTATAGAAAGCTTGTGCTCATCCAAACTCCTCTGGATATAGTTTTCAGAAGTTCAACATCAGAAAAACACGCTTTACAAAGACTAACACTAAAACCCCTGAGGGGGAAGAAAAGAGGAAGGAGAAAGGACCTTTCTATTCTCCTCATGAGCTTATCTGCTGATTTACACAGTAACGGAGAGCGGGGGAGCGGTTCCTGTTGGTCTCAGAAAGCTCCCCACAGGGTGTTTTGATGGCAAGTATAACACACAAAAATATATATATTACAAATGAATACACATTTCCATAGCAAAGATATACTGGATAATCCATTCCTATCATGATTTCCCGCACAAACTCAAGGCTAGACACACTCTAACAGACAGAAGCATTCAGTTCTCCCATTATGCAAGGCCCAATTAATACCATAACTTTTAATTAGAAGCATTGTCTACCTGAGTAGTATTCATTTACAGCTTATAAAAGTGAAATTTTCAATAACTTCTCACGTCCTTCAATGCAGTACACAAGGGGCATAAATACCCATTAAGTGCTTTCAAAATAAAATTACTGTTTATTATGTTATTAGGTTTGTGGTACTTCTTCGTTTCTCCTATGGGAATCAGTAGCATGTCTCCCTGAAACAAGGTAAAGATGTTTGGTGCACCAGAAGCCATTTCACACTCAGGCACGTACCTGCATTTTTATGATTCTGTACCTCAGTGCTAGTACACTACAAAAACAAAATACTAGGATGATGATAATGAGCAAAAGCTCATATCAGAGCAATACCAGATTACAATAAAAGACATTTTAACGTGTTTCCCAGCACTTCTTTGAAGAATAACATATTGCAGTGCTGAAATCTACTGTTTCCAGGCACTCAGCAAATTTCTCAGAGCCTGTGTCCATTCTTACAGTGAGTTCTGTCAAATCCATTAAATGCCTGTACTTTTATTAACCTAAGGTTTCTTTCTGTGTCATGAGGCACTCAGATGATGGGAAGTGGTAGATATTTGGAGCAAGTGAAAGCACACGGAGTAAGTATCCTGCATTAACCTTTTGTTAAAGAACAATAAAATCAGGATTTAAAAGCACTGTTTAAAAGCAGATACAAAAAGTAAAGGACTAACTAAGGTTTGTGCTAGATGATGAACGTTTCAAGCAAACACAGGAAGGAAGCACTTTGTCCTCCATGTTTTTCTGGGGTTCTTGATTGTTTATTGTTTATTTTACACTTGCTTCTAAAAAGGAGTCTGTATTAAAATATAATCTTACACTTCATACTGAATCTCGCTATGAAGATCAAATCCTTGGAAGTGCCAGCAAGTAGCATCTTGTTTCCAATTATCCACTCACCATATATCAAAAAAGAAATAAAAATGAGTTCTCTTGTCAAGTCATAGTTCTATTTGAATATAGGGAGAACTGAGCATTTGTAATGATAAAATTAAACAAAAAAACCCACAATAATTACTTTAAAAATACTCATTTAAAACAGTAAATGCAGAAGTAAATACAACAGTCAAAAGCTACCATTATCTTTCTCTCAGATAACAAAATATAAAAATATTTTAAAACACAGTAGTGTAAAATTGGTGCAGGTGGGGGTCTCTTCACAGACGCCTTTTAAGAAAAAAAGAAAGGAAGAAAACAAGCCTTCTATCAAAACCTTGTATGCCAAGTTTTAGCCCAGAGCAAGTTTTCACAGCTATGTTACAAACCCTTGAAAATAAAGGTTTATAATGGAAATGCTGACAGACCCTTAACCATAGCAGCATGAATACCTATAATTAAAGAAGAGCTTTTGGCTAGACCTCACGCCGCAAATGAAAGATTGCTATTTTTACAATAGCCTCAAATAAAATGAATTGAGAAACCTGGAATGTGATTCCTAGTAACGCAGTAAGATATGTTAAAGGGGAATGCTAAAACTATGTGACATTTTTAGCTTTAAATACTGAGGCATTTAGTTAACACAACTAAGTCAGTATTTTCATAATGCTCTGTAATCAGCAACGAAGAATGCTCCTGTGAGCCATCATCTGGGGTTAGCAGAAAGTGGCACATGAAGATATTATTTCCTAATAGCCTAGAGGGAGTTTCTTCACTCTTTAATCAGTGATCTCCCTTCCTTCCTACCTGTAAATTCTCTCTTGTACAATTATAAAATTATTAGAGTGCAGTGTACAGAAAAATTACATTTATGAAAGGCCAACTATCTTTTATCTGCCTGAATTTTAAAATCAGCCAAGAGAACTGCACTGAACCATTTCATCCTATCACACATCTCCAAGCAGATCAGCTCTTATCAGTCTGCTTAAACCAACACCACCTTCACCTCTGGTTAGCACAGTCATCCAACTCTTCTGAACAAAGGAAATATTTTTAGTGGTGTTTTACTCATATGGCAACAGAGGACAAACTCTTCAGTGAGTCTCTCAAAAGTAGTAGAGGTAGCTGACAACACTTTACTTTTTCTTGTACTACCAAAATCAGTGTGTTTATAAGCCTCATGGAATTAAACTATAATTGATGTGATAAATAGACAGGTAACCAAACGTATACATCGAAACAAAGAACAGTTAAAAACAAGGCTCGAAAAATAGCTCACATGCCAACTGGTATTTGAGTGACTCAGTAACTCAAATATTAGAGCAACTTGCTTTTAGCAGGAAAAGGTATGAAAATGGTATTTGTCCTCATAAGTCTATGAAGTCTATGTCCTCCTGTCTGTGTCACAAGAGGACTACATATCCCTCAAATTTTGGAAGCTTTCCAACAAATGTCAAGTTGTGAAACAGGCAATGTTTTCACAAGTCTCCCTACTTCATCTAAAAGAAACAAATGCTCTGTATTAGCAAATGGAGGAAATGCCAAAGCATTTCTGAAGTCTCCAGTTTATTCCAGAAAATACATTCAGTTGAACTGAAATACTAAATAATAAATCAAGTAAACTCAGTTTCATGCTTCATCCTTTTTCAAAAGACTACCTGAAAAAAGCTGTTGTCTTTGGATGTATAAGCTATTAACAGCTGCAATCGAAACTATCAGACAATAAAAAGGAAGCTTGTTAGAGGGAAACCTTATGTATGGGCCTCACTATTCCTGTTATGCACTCTTCTACAGTTGTTTCCATGTATTTCAGTCTTACATATTCAAAGTAATGGCAGATCAGTAGGTGCCTCTTAAGATCTTAAAAACATATTTGGGCTTTTAGAGGACTACCTCTAAAAGGCATCAGTAGACAAAAATATTGAAGGGCATGGTGGATGCTAAAATCTGAACTAGCACATCAAAGCTAAACTGCCTCTTTCAAGGTCATATATGATTTCCTTCTTTTCTAGACAAATATTTCCAGAAAAGTATTTAAGTCTCCATAATTGTTTTATTTGTTTGCAACCTTGACAGATGAGGCAAGAAAATGGGAACCAGAATGAAGTCTGTAAAACAGAATATTCACTGCGAAAAAGAGACAACACAAGAAAATGAAAGTAATCTAGTACAGATAGTAGCTTCACAGTTTTCTATGCCAAAAGAAAGACCATATTCTCTGAAACTGTGGCATCTGACTAACTTTCAGATTAAGAATAACAAAGGTTTTCTGCCCCTGATATTTTGTAGTGAATTAATGACCATTCTGAATGCAGTAATGTATGAGTGGATATAAAAATTTACTGTATTGTTCACAATCCTTCAAAGCTGTCTATTTCCTTTTTCTCTATTTCAGTAGAAAATTAATATGAATTAGAGTTTAACTCTGAATACAGAAACAACATGCCAGTCTATATCCACAATCTAACAAAATTACTTACCGAAGTCTGGCTATAACAACCTGAAGAAAATTCAAGACCATACTCAGTTCAGCTCCTCGACAAGCAGGCAGCAGCATCGTAAAGCCATCATTTAGCAACTTTTCCTCAGAAAGGCTCAAGTAGCAGCTGGTCTCAAACACTTCTTGGACACCATCAATGTATGTTGAAAGTAGAGTCCAGAGATTTTGTTTCTGTGTGTAGTCATTCTTGGTTACTAAAAACTCCTTTGCCTTGACACGAAAAGCATTTGAGAGTTTGTCAGCTAGGACACTAATATCCATATTCTTTTCAACATAAATCAGAAGGAAAGCAAAATGGCCTCTCCAGATGAGAGCTCTCTGAGACGGACTAACCAAGGATGGAGTCAGGAAATCCAAAAGATCCAGCACTCGGCTCACTATATCTTCTGTTTCTGCAATGATTGCTAGCAGGAGGAACAGGTTAAAAAAGTTCTGCAGCCCCACTTCTGTCAGTTCCTGCATTCTTTTCCGATGGAACTTGGAATAAATTCTGCATTAAAAAAACAAAAGCAAAACATTAAAAAAAAAATCCAGCAAAACAAGAAACAGAAATTTTCTTGAAATATGCAATTTTCTATCTACTTCCAGGTGGTATCCAGAAAACTATAAACCAAAACAAGTCATACATACATTCAAACACACAAAACTTAACAACTAGGTACCCTCCATCATCCTTAGGACAGGGCACCATTTAGATACACATTTCTGTTCTTACATTATACTACTGAACTTCACCTTTTTAACCACTACTGCAGTAAAATGAAATGGAAGATTTTTGATGGAAAGCTCCTTTCCCCCATAGTACTTCACAGAAGTCTGTATTGTCCTTTACTGTACACCTACTGTATGGACTGAGTAGTTGGGAAGAAAACAAGGAAACAGGAATTTGGGAGAGAGACCTCAATCTAGCAATGGGCATCCAACACTTTGGCTTGCCTGAACTGCATTGAGCAAAGAGGAATTGTCTTAGGCTCCAAAAAAACCCCACCATATAATATAGTCAATGCACCTATGTAACAAAACTTTTGATTTTTATTTGTAAAAATGGAGGGCAAAAAACCCATAAAATTCTAGCAGAAAGATTTTAAGAAATGTTAAGCTGTACTGCTTACATTAGAGTACTCAAGCTATATGTAGCTGATGGTGAAAAGCACTGCTACTTTGCAATTTGAGAGTCACAAAGCGGAGCAGTAAAAAGCAGAAGGCTTTCACACAGTTGTCTTTCATGTGACTTTTACTTAAAAGTCTGGACCTATTACACCATTCTTACAACAGAGGAATAAGATGAAAATGGGTTGCTTAACTTCTTATTTGTGAGATTAAAAACTTCTGTATATGCTTCACCTTTAAAGCGAATTTCACATGCATAAAGTGAGTTAAGCATCCTTAAAGGCTGTTTTTCTATCCTGTCACCTGGAAAAATTGTTGGAAATGGTGCCGAGGTTATCAAATCTAGCCACCAAAAATTATAGCAAATCCAATTAATGTTGTTTGGTAGTAAATTACTACTGACAGGCATTTATGTTCTTCATGCATCAATTAATGCTTGGTTAGCTGCTGAAAACAGAGTTCATCCCAAAAATCATAGCTGTAGGGTGTTAAATTTTGCTACTTGTGTAATTGATTTATTCAAGTCAGGAGTGATGAATACTGGTTGAGCAGACTGACAAAGCATGAGTTGTGTATTATTATTCCCCCTCTTAAATTAGAGAAAGTAACAAGCTATAACAACATAAAAACATAAGGATAATTTGTTTTCAGCAAAAATGAAGCAGGCTAATTTGAATTACTATCTAAAGCGAGACATTGATTCCACATCTAATAATATATTTCTTTCAATGTGTAGTTGTAGCAATTTTTAAACCCAAACTTTACTGACTGTAACAACCCATTAAGTTTATATAGAAAGCGCACATTTTCCCCTCCTTGCAAGAGAGACAACCTTTCTTTTTTGGAAGAAACACACCACACAGCCTTGTAGGTCTGCAACATGCACGTTTTATCTGATTTTTAACTTTACATACTAAAATATAAGATTAGTACTTAACAAAATCTTAAAAATCAAAACCAATAAAAACAAAACTAACGCTATGTCCATTATATCCAATGAAAATAATCCTAAGCATCAGCACCTTTAATGATCAGTACAATATAATTACTCAAAGTTTTAAGGATTCAGTAAGTATATGCAAAATCAGCACTTGAATTTTAACCGTATATATTTCATTTTTTAAAATATCATGACTTAAGATCTATCTTAATTAGCATGTTTCAAAATTAAAATAAAAAGCAAAACTTTCACCAAAAAACTCTGTGAGAAACACTGGCAACCATAAAAAAGTAAATATAAATGGAACTGCAGGCATAGCAAGAGCCAGGCTTACATGAAGTTCAAAACAAAATTTCTATGCTTTAACTATATTATCCTACTGGCAACAGTTGTACCTCTGCATCATTTGCCAATATACCAAATTCTTGGCTGGTGGGACTTTGTAAATCATCACAGTCTGCAAATGTCAAGGTGACTCTTGGACCCAGCTAGGCACCTGGTACAGCCTTAGCTGGCAAATAAAACTTAAGGGGACAACTACCTTCATCAACTTGTTAATCACCCTGCATTCTTTGTCCCCTTCAATTTCTCTCAAGCACAGTACCCCATTTTGTCTTAATGTGTGGCTCAAAGGGCCATGCAGTCAGACTGACTACATCTCTTTAATGTGTGAGAAAAGCTAAATAGCAGCCATACCGTCCTTTGATTTGTTTCCAGGGATGCACACCACTGTTCACTGCTTCTTCTTTCATCATCCGTGCCAAAATGCTGAGAAAAATGAGGTAACTGTTGCTGGACTTGTACAAGGCGGGAATCTGCTGTTCACAACAGCAACTTTTCACCAACTCAAGCATTGACAAAGAAGTTTTACTAATACTTGCCAGACCCTTCAGACCAAGCCAAGGAACAGTAAAGCAACTGTTCTAAAAGAATAAATAAAACAATTAAGAAGATAAGTAACAATAAATGTTAATATTCAAGAGACAGCAATGTATAATCACACAAACAATAAAGAGGTAATGGCTTTAAGTTGCATGAGAGGAAGTTCAGGTTGGATATTAAGAAAAATTTATTCTCATAAAAAGCAGTGAGGTATTGGAATAGGTTGATCAGAGAGGTGATGGAGTCATCATTCCTTGAGGTGTTCAAGAAAATAGTGGAAAAGAAAAAGATCAAGAAAAACGGCACTGAGGGACAGAGTTTAGTGGCATGATATTGATGGGTTGATGGTTGGACTAGATGATCTTAGTGGTCTTCCCAAATTTAATGTAATTATCATTCTAAAGGGCAAGTTCCTACAAAACTCCAAAAATAAAAACAAATTGTAAAGGTGCAAATTGTCTTCACAGAAACTCCAAATAAACGGTCCTGATTAAGAATACAAATACATTCTAAATTATCCTGTTGTAGCGTAACATAACAAATAATAGCGTAAGTTGAAACACAATTTCTTAAATAAATACAGAAAATTTAGAGTTACTATAATTGTCTAGTCAATTTTACTGAAGTATAGTAGTTTGACTAAATAAAAATCTGAATTAATTGCTAAAAAATGAAGAATATCCATGTGCAAGTCTGTATCTTTATATACTCATCTACTTACCAGATTCTTGCTGTAATAATCCCAGAGTATGGTGACGACAGATAGATTCCAGTCCCAGAAACGACACAAAGTCAAACAGCACTGAAGGTGCATTCGTAACTGTTCCTCTAACACACCAGTCTTGCAAAGAGAAGAAAAAAATTATTTTAGGAGGGGAGCATCAAGATGCCTACCCATAAATCCAACACTATCAGACTATTGAGAATGATTTCTTAATAAAAGCATTATTTCTGGTCACATAATGTTGAGCAAATAATATCTACTAAGGCAAGCAATGAACTCAAAATAAGCTGACAAACACACACCGGTACTGCCATGCAAAGTGCCCTGCAACCCAATCAGTAGTTCATTATACATCCTTTTAGGTGTCCACAGAGTCGCAAACAGTAGGATAAAAGCAATCTCTAATGCTCTAAGCCTAACTTGAAACACCATAGCATGGTAGACTGCACAGAACATAAATAGTACATGAATGCATAAGTCAGCTAACTTTTAAATTCATCTGTCATGTATATCCAAAGGAAAGTTCATTCACCACTGATATGGAGGGAAGGCACAACTGTCTTGAGACCTCATGTTTCCTTTGCCAGCATAGCGAACAGGATGATCATTTATTTCTGCATCACGTCCCTCGCAAAATTTCTGCAACCTTGCTATACTGGTAACATCCCAGACAACTCTAAATGAACAGCAAATAAGCCTCTGAACTATTACCAATCAGTTTCTTTGCAAAAACATTTTGAATCTTTATCAGTTCCAAACAATTTGATCACAGTGAAGCATTCAGGTGGCAATTATGAGCTACTGACAGTGGAAGTTCTCATGCAGCTTTTGATGAAGAGAACTGGGATGTGCGGAGTTTCTGATCAGAATGAGGATGTAAGGAATTCTGTACTCAGACTGAAATCATGTGTTTAATCTAACCTACATTAGATGTCTACTTTAGGATGATAACACCTTGGAAATGCTTACTGCTTCCACTTCTTAAGTGAAGAGAGAAGCCCCAATCCACTTCTAACATTCAAAATCCTAAATGCACTAAATGAGTCAGAAGGTGATAAAAGGGGGAAGAAAAATTAAAAGATATAAGATGGCCGAATTTGATGATATTAAAGGTTGTTTCTGACATAATTCTCTATGAGTCTTACAACTTAAAATCATAGCATCAGAAAGGGAAATGAACAGAACCCCCCTCCTGCCTCAGATAAAGATAGGAAAGTTACATCTTCCAGTTCCAATTACAGTGCTGGACCCGGGACGACAGAGTCCTGGATTACATGTATCCCAAGTTGATCTCATTCAGAAAAAAGCTTCACTAAAATAATAAAAATTAGAAAAATGTAATAAAACAAGAGCCCACTCAGTGATACCAGGTAATGGAAAATATAACATTAGGTTGCAGAGATGTCTGTTGTTTTTAATGGTCTTTAATTAAGTTTCTGTTACTGGAAGAAAGGGACCTCTTGTCTCACTCACAGTGCTCCTTCTTATGACTTACTATCTCTTTACACCCCTCTACTCCCCAGTTTAAGTTCTAATCATGTCTGTCTTCTCACGAGCAATTAAGTAGAGTATTTCTAAAGAAAGTTGAAAATTGAAAAGTTGTCACAGGAAATTGCACATTCAAAACATTACGCATAACAACACGTGCAATAAAAATGTCTACAAAAGAAAGTTTAAATATTGTTAAATATGACATAAGTACCTATAAAATAGGTAGTCTCTCCTCTCAAAAAATAATTTAATGCAGCCTTTTTCAGCAATTGCTTTTCTTTTATAAAGAAAAGCAAAATTCTAGACATAAAACAAACTGCAAATGAACATATCCATTTCTCTAGAGACATCTACTCAATTACAGAAGACAATAGAAAACGAAACAAAACTAAAACATACACATCCTTTGGAAGGAAAATTTTCAAGTCCTAATGCTGTAATTTATGTTTATGATTACATTTAGGATCTAATTCAACAATGACTGTTTCAATCAAACTAATTCAACAATAAACATGGTATTTTGAGCAGCTTCTATTCCAACCAATTTTTATGTGTCCAACAATAGTTTCAGAACAGTTTCCAAAACCAAGAGAGAACTTAATGTTTTATTTCAGATATAACATGAAAGAGTTCTTCAGACTTCAAACTCCCCTGGGAATAATAGATTCTCACATTGCTCTTTTGCTTAAAATGGTCTCCTGCACCGCTGGAAATGCTATCAGAAGTCAGCTTTTAATTTATTGCAGAAGGGAGGAACACCAGATACTATCAAAATGATAGTATTATCTAAAAGCAACATTTTTCCATTATGACCTCCTACTGAAATAATAAAATTGGTTTCCTAGAACTACAAGAAGTAATTCTGTACTTCTCCTAGAATAGAATTAAACACTGAAATAGTGAAGGCTTAATAAAACTGAAACAGAAATCAAACAATCCTGAAACATTCATTACTCCAAATGAGTGAAGGCTAATAAGACAGACTGCTATCATTTCTACCAAGAAAAACTCTTTTGATTCTCACTTACAATAAAAGTTTCTAAACACAACTTCATCTTATACTGATATCCCATAGATTTAGTTGTCTAGAATACAAATGGTTAATATTTGTTAATATCACTTTCACAGGAATTTTCATTTTGTAGACCAGCTTTACCTTTGTCACTGACACCAAAACAGAAATGAAGGTACTAATTACTAATTCCTGCCCTGTCTTACAAATGAGAGACACACTATATTTCTTCAAACTTATTTGCTGCAACTCTACCTACATGAAACACTGCATGTTTAAAAGGATGGCCTAGGTAAGATTCAGCCAAAAGGTAAAGCCAAGCTGTAGAGGGCAGCATCTTCAGTACCATCCCATCGGTTCATTACAAATAGCATTCTTCGCCCTTCTTTCTTTCCCTGGTTGTCCATGTTCTACTATATTAGTGACTTTGATACTTCATTGTGCTTCTCATTCCTATTTTATTCTGGTCTCAGGTATACTCATTTAGGAGATACTTTGAAGGTACAATAAGGTAAGATAGATGAAAAGGTAAGAGCAGCCACATGAAGCCAGGAAATCAACACAGGAGCTGGACATATCTACAGGTGAAAGAAAACTTCCCTCCTAGACACTGTCAAGAAAACTGATATACAAGAAGAACAGTGCATTTTTTAATGTACATAATATTCACTTGCACACATGTGTAGAGATGGGTAGATGGCTTCTAAGACTGCTGGTAATAGTTACAAATGTAGCTTTGGCAAATGAGGGCTTGTTTTAAAGTCCAACAGTAATTGCCTTTGAAACTTAAAACTGACATTTGTCTTGTATTACTGTGTCATTATTATCTCACTGAAGTTTTCCAAACTCAGACATCTAGCTGACTTACTAAACTGTCTACAAATCAATACTTGTTTAACAAAGGCATTAAAAACTGTATGTTTTGGGTATATTCAAATTCAAGATAAACTTTATAATAGTAAGATTTCACTAGAAATGAGAACATTTAAAAAAAACAAACATGTAACATCTTTTTGTTCTCACATTGCTGATATACAGAAGATGCAACACAAGAAAACGGCTAATAAGCTACTCACAGCTCTTATGTCTCATTCATAATTTATTCACTTTCTCTCAAATAATTATAAGCATCCAATAAAAGAGGAAATCATTATAGTTTTAATGTATACACATATAATGTATATTCATTATATATATGTGAAATCATTCCAGTCTTTTCTTAAGCCAAAAGAATTATATAATGTTTACATGTAACATGATTTTTCAACTTTTTAACAGCAAGACTATTGTTAAAACCATTCTAACAACTACAAAATACCTTTTAGCAAAAACTGTCATTGTAAGAAGTATTTTTGCTCCCTCTAGTTTCAGCTACAGCTGCCACTACTGCACAAACAGGGCAGTAAGTAATAAAAAAATACCAATTCCTCTTCTGCTTTCAGCAGCAGAACTTTGCAATTCATTTGAGACCAAATACAAAAATAAATATGGTGATTCTCATTTTAAGCACATGCAATTTAAAGAAATATTTTTTATAGTTGCTGCTGTTACAACATTTGCAATTTGTACCATGCAACTTGATAACAAATTTAGAGAGCTGCAACATTATGCACTTAAAAACGTGATGAATAGCATATTTAAAAGCATTTTAAAAGGAGGTCAATTCTGACCTCTGGGCCATGAAGCACTGCATTAACAGTTCTGCAGAAAGAAAAATGATAAGGTATGAAATGAGTGCTCAGAAACTAGAACCTTATCAGTAAGAGTTTGATTCAAGCCTGTAAGACAAATTGCTCAGCAAGGCAAGTCACCTTCCCGCTGTGATGAGGATATAGCTGAATTTTCAATGCAGCTGACTATCTCCCTCATCATGTCTCTTCAACTTGATATCCTTACATTCAATATCTGGTTTACATTTTCTAAGCATCCAGTTCTTATTCTGAATACATCTTGTCTGAGTAGCCATATACCTACCCTTCCAGGATAATTATCTTTTTCCTTTATCTGACAATTTAGCATCAAGCACAAGCACTTAAAAGCAAGTCTAACTGCTAACAAGGAGGGCACTGTATACTGTTATAGTTAAGCTACATTGAGGATTTTCGTTTACCTATGATAACTAGAGCTCAAAAAATATACTTGTTATTTGGTCTTTGTTTCATGTACTGTCTTTTCCAGAAAGCAATCCTGACACTTCCCTTATTCATTTTTTCTTCCTTTACACACTTACATGAGCACCAAAGGAATTTTTGAGGAGTTCTTCCACAAACTTCCAATTGGATTCCTTCTGTTTCTGAAAGAGGGAAAAAAAAAATTATCAGCATGAAATAGCCTTGGTATATCTGACAGGAATCATTGTGTAATAACAAAAATAAGAAGGAAAAAGATTTACAGAAATATTTTGTTTCACGACAGCATATCATTTCCACGCTTAGTGATCTCTAAAAAAGAACAGATAAAGGGCAAGAAAAAGGCACAATCTTAGTTTTCATATTTTTCTAACTCATTTTTCCTACTCTAAAATTGAAGTCCGATTGAATATGGAGGCGGTCAGATAGTAAGGATCTAGACAGAAAACAAAAATACAGGGTAGGTCAAATATGGCCCATAATCCATATTTTTCATCTTGAGAAGAGAGATGACTATTCATTGGAATCAACTAGACCATACTACTAAAGCAGAAGACTGGCATGGAGACTATTCATTGGAATCAACTAGACCATACTACTAAAGCAGAAGATTGGCATGGAAAAGTATATTAATAAAAAGTACTTAGGGAAAGTGGAAAAGAGTAGATGTTTTAGAAGTAAGATTATTTCCCAAGGGAAAAGAAAAAAAAGAAGAAAAAAAAAAGAGGCAACCAAGACAGCACATTTACAGTTCTCAGCTACAACTAGATCACCCAGGACTACCAAAAACACCTCTTACACTCAGTTATAGAAACAGATTGTGCTGATTATCTAGATGCACAAATGTAGTACTGCATCATCTGTCCACTACCACAACTGTTAAACCTTACGAATTATTTTGCAGACACTTCTCCCTTAAATGTCTTTACAGAGCTTAAGATAAAGAGCATAATATGCTTTGGTAATCGAAATTACTACTTTCCAGCAGATTTGCAATTGCCCACTGCCCTCCTCTGCTACTGACTACTCCAGTTAATGCCATGACTTGGTGACAATTCTACACAGAATTTCTAACTGTACTGAGATAATTTAAGGCCAACTTTAAGAAAGAGAGATATATTAACACATACATAACATAATTTGACTACTTTGTGAATTTACACTTCTTCATTGTGGAAAAAGAAAAAGGAATATTCTGAAAAGCTGATGGCATTATCAAGACTGCTTACAGGACAAATATGAATAAAGGAACAGACCTGCATGAAGTCACACTACAGCTCTGATTTAATAATTTAGAAACTTCAGCAGTATCAATTAAGGAGCTCCCACTGCTTCCTTCTCATCCTGCCCTCACATTCACAACATTCCACTGGTGACTTGTTCTGGTTCTTCTGCTTGTGAGACCTGGTGTGAACTGACCAATGACCTAACCCAGAACACTAAAAGAAAAATGATAAAAACAGGAGGAGGGCCTGACTGAGATAACAGAACAGGGGCACAAATAATTGCACTAGAACAGCAAATGGTGTATCATATCTCAGGTGGAAAGAGGACTTCTTAAGCTACTCCTGATGCCTAAGTCTTTATGTCAGTTAAAACCCTGTCTGAAGGAGAGATCACTGCATCTCTGCTTTGTATTTTAACTGCTATATTTTAATGATTGATCTTATGCGATTATCTACAGCGTCCACTACAAACTCCAAGTGAAGCTAATTGACTGCTCAAAGGGCAGATTTTCACAGATAAACAGACACTAAATGAATTATGCCGAACGGCTACGAGGCCATTGGTTATCTGGACCAGCCTGCTTAGAACGTGCTTTTAGCACTTCCATAGCCCAAGGACATGTGATTTATACAAACGGCATTTATAGGCAAAGTTCCAGCTCAGTTGCAGTACACAGGTCACCATACAGAATTCTGGAGTAATCTATGGCAAACTCTTGCCACCAACTAGATCTGATTATAAAAACGCACTCAGGTTCAACTCAGACTCAGAAAAGAGCAGCACAACAACCTGCTGCACTCTTCTTTTAGCTTCATTGCCTCTATCTTTGAACAGATGTTTCATTCAAATCTCAGTAAATTTACATCCTAACAGTATTCTCTGCTATACCGGCAATATGGCATCGCAACTGTCTGAAATCCACTTTTGTCAGAGAATATGTAGAATCTGCATCTTTTACTGCAGACCTGCTGGCTTACCATATCCCTCCCCTCTACTCTCAAATAACCCTAAAATCAGCAGGACCGGCAGACCCTCAAGTATGTAAAACTGCTCCAAAAACCAAAAACTTAAGTGGAGGCCCTCTGGCTTCTCAGAGAGAAAATCCTACAGACCAACACCTCACTACCTGGAAGATCCATACCAGGCTTCTCAGTTGGAAGCCCGTGTTTGCATATCTAGCCATTTCAAATCATTCAAAGGCAAGAATTCTTAGCCTCAAGTTATTCTGCCTATATTTCCTTAGTCCACAGTACATTGAAATTGACCCCTGCAATGTTCACAAGCAAAAGTTTCTCTCACCAGTTCCCACCTGGATTTTAAATCCTGCTTCTCAGAATAGTGAATTGGGACCTAATGTGGGTTTCATAAAAGAGGTATACGCTGTACTTTCCTCAGAAAACAGCATCTAGAAAACCCAGCCAAAATTTCCTAGTTTTAAAAGTGGTTTCATGTGTATGAATTATATATTCAATATATATGAATCACTGCATATTTGAAATTACTTTATGTGAGCTAAAGGGGAAAAATAAAAAGAAGCAAGTCTGAAACCTATTTAGAATTTTAAAAGCTTTCATAATAACCTCAAGGCCATGCAGTCCACATTAAAAAACTGAAAATCTTCTACAGACGACACAGGCTTAGAGGCAATTCTTGCTATGAAGCACATGAATAACCATCATTATGACACATCACCTTCCCACCTCTGATCATGGTTAATTAAAAGAAAGCGTGTGCCACAAAGCTGTCACGTCAGATGTTTAACCAACAAAACAGGACAACATTAAGTTCTGATGTAATTCCACATGTTTAAAAAAAAATATGTCAAGGACTGTTTTAATCCTATTTCTAAGGAATGTTTGAGGATATATTTCAGAAACAAGCAAAAAAGGAAATGATTACAGCCTACTATTTACACAACTATTTATATGACAGCTTGCATTTTGAGGTGTGCACTTTTCTTATTTATTTATATATTTCTTGTAATCATCAATAGCACTAAGAGAACAGGGATCCCTGGACAAACTCACAACCGCTTTCAGAGAAATATAAAGTACAGCTAACAGTTTGAACATAAAGAGCATGGGAAACATCAAGAACAGTGCATACAGTATGGTCTTGTGATTTACAAATTTGGACTTGGAAATTCCCTTCTCCTAGGTGGGCTCTAAGGAAAAAAAATACTGTTTTATCTTGGGCAAATCCCTTTCTGTTGCTGCATCTCAGATTCCTACTTTAAAATAAGAACAACAGGAATCCTTTTTCCCGTTCTATGTCTGCTTGGCTTATTTAAATAATATAGTGCCTTGGGCAAAAAATAATCTTTCACAAGGCTAAAATACATGGTACGTATCACTACAAGAGACAGAGGGAAAAAACAATGATCAAAGTAAACAGTATCACTGCATTCTGATTGGGGCATTAAAAAAAAAAACCACCATAAGAAACACAGGATAAATGACACAATAGTTTCTGCATTCAACCTGGAAATAACCTTTCCTATCCATTTAAGTTCTTCTAATAAGCACAGGGTGTAGTAATTCGATCTTCTCAACATTCCTAAACACGCTATAGACTGTGACTCCCCCTGTCCAGTACCATGATAACAGAGCAAAAGTAAGGAAAGTTTGAGACAACCTTTAGTATAACAGTCAGCCCATAAAACAGCAAACTCATCAAAACATTTATGATATTTTTCTATCAACAAAAAAAAAGCAAGCAAAGTTGCTGACCTAAATAAAATACTACAACTTTCATGTATTTAGGAAAGAACAAACCCACCTTCTCTTCTAGATTTCCATTACGATCATACTGGTAGAGTGATGCCAGATGAGTAACAATCCACAAGCTAAAACTCAGTGGATCATTACACTGAGTTGTCTGAAAACCAGACATACTTTCAGAACTACTTGGTCTTTCAAAGGTGCTCTTTAGATTTTTGTTCACCAAGCTCCAGAAACACTGAAGAAAATGTAAAAAGACATGTGTTATTAAAGGCTGTGTTAACGTTCTCTACACTACTGTTGTAAAGATCATTTCATTTTTATAGAAAACAAGCAACATGACAATCATTTAAAGCAAATATTATCAGAGAAAGCCTACAGCTATTTTACATGCTCTTTCTCTACCTTAGGACACTCTTACTAGTAGAAATCAATGTGAAACTAAAATACCTGGTCACAAGGAAAAATGTGATACGATACCTCACAGACAAAGTTACAAGCAGCTGGAATGACAACGTACAGACCGAATCCATCAACTTTGTTCTCAAAAGAGAGAAATCAAATTTCTTTAATTAAGACTTTATACAACAGACTTTTTAAAAACCACTTAGCCACAGACTAACCTAACAAAGGGAAAGATAGTAGTAGATGCAAGAGAATCAGTCTCAAAGACAGTAAACTGAGGTTCAGATGACTTGTTATAAGTCATCCTCTTCCAGCACTGATAAATTGATTTTCGCTAGCTCAGATCCCCATCTATAGCACAGTATGCCCTCTCCCAGCCTGTGTTTATCTTCCCTAATTATAGGGAAGCTTCCTGGGACTTCTTTGCACTTACACTTTACCCACCTCAGCTGGGTGAAACTACAATTAAAACCATCAAAAACCAGGTTGTTTATTTACACATAGTTGAAGAATAGGTAGCAAAGACAGAAACACAGGCTAGATGGATCATTGATCTGACTGTTCTACATTTTCTAGCACCCAGCAATGTATTGTTAGATGATATAAAACAAATTGCAAAATAACGATTTTTAAAAGTGGGTAAATGTTTTCCTTTTCACTATGTCCTACTATGCAATGTCCAGTTTGTTTGCTTTCCTTAGCACAAGAACTCCTTAACAGTATCTTAGGTCGTACCGAAACATCATACTACAAAACCTATAGACTTGATACACATTAAAGAATGTGGCCTAAAGCATCACTGTGAGCATGCAGTTCTCAAGGAAAAATGAAGCTTAGTTTTATCATCAGAAATGTGGACTAGTGCATTCACAGTAGTCTGGGAACATTTGGCAAATGCACTGCATCTGTAACATGCATGCATATGTAACAGCATTCTTCCATTACCCCTGTTTGAGGTCCTTTATTTCTGAAGTCCAGCAGCTGAATAAGCAGAATCCACAATTCCTTAATGCAGTTGCAGGGATAATGGTGATTAGTAAGAGCCTCAGAAGGTCTTACCTGAAAGAGAATTACACAGCATATATTTTTCAGAGAAGCGTAATTTCTGAAGTTGCTTATTTCCTCTGGTTTTGGTGTGGGATTTGATTTGGGTTTGTTTGTTTATTTTCTGCACTTAAATAACATGGCTACAGTTATAGACTAGAAAGTATATCATTCCACTAACAGCCAAAACATATATTTCATACAATAAAAGACTGTTTCCTAATTTTACATACATTATAGATTGTATTATTTTTAAGTTCCTTCTAAGGAACTTAACAAGCTTTATTTAATCTAATGAAAATAGGGTTTCTGAGGCCTAAATGAAAAGGAATTGCAATAAATACTGATTCATTTTCTGACAGTATGGAAAAGATAAAAATTATATGTCCTTGATGTAATTGGAAAGATAAGAAAAAGATTTAAAATGATTTAATAGCTACTATTGCTGCTACTTTTAACTGAAGAATCCTTAATGACTAGGCATAATGCTAATAGAATATGTTTTTGCTGGTATGAGGATGTTAATGCTCCCAAAACATTTCACAAAATCTGCTTTTTGGTAAATTTACTGCAAGGCATTCGTTTAATATGCAGAAAACAGCATATGTCAAGTCATGTACGTTATTTGATCACTATTCCATATTTAACAAAATTCACTCTGATGCATTTCAAATGCAAAGCATTCTTCTTGTGATTCATCTTTTAGTTTTACATTCCCTGAATTGAGAAAAAAATAAGCAGAACAGCTAAAGAAAATGCTAAATGAATGAAGATTCTCCCTACGATTCAATGTTTTCAAGACCTAGCAGAACTGTATTTGAAATAATCATAGTACAGACATAGCTTTTACTTACTCTGTCTTAAGACTTACGAATCTACTGAGCTGTGTTCAGAGGTAGTAAAAACAGTTAGCAAAACTTGGGTTAAATAGCACAATTCCTTCAGCAGGGACAAAATGCCAGAAACATTGTAAGAAAAGAGTACGACAAATCAGCTTATACTTAGTTTATTGCTTAACAATCAGTACTCAAGTTGAATAACAAGCCCACATCCTTCTAAAGAGGGGAATGGCACCTAGAGAGACTTATTCATCTTACCACAGGAGGAAGAAACTGCTGCTATACTTTCCTGACAAATAAAGGGAGCCCAGGATGACCAGCCCACTAATTCCTAGATACCTAAATCAGACACACTGAACCTGGGTTTTTATATCCTCTTGCTCTTTCTGATCCATTCATTTAGAACTGTTCTTGTATGACAGTGGTACTTAAATTAATTTCAGGTTTGACAATCTAACATTGAAAATTAAAAATTAAATCAAAAAACGCAATGCCAATAACAGTAGCAGCACTGTGATAGAGATGTTACAGAAATGAGAATGAATGACTAAAACCCACACATTCAGACTAAGAATATTATCAATAGTCCCAACTTCTGTTTCAAACCCATATAACATTCTATTAGTATGCAGAATTTGTATTTATCATTCACCCCAAAAGTACTTCAAAATAGTTTTAAATATTGTAACTCTTAAATCTAAATAGGAATTCAGATTCATTAATGTGACAATTTATTTTTCTCTCTCTAAAGAATCTTGTTCAACCTCTGAAATTGTCAGAATGGATTCTAGTGTCAATTTAAGAACAACATGAGGCCAAGACTGAAATATTATAAATACTTGCATCGCTCACATTCCACAGTTGCTACTTAAGAGTTCTTCCAGCGCATATGTCTCTTTGTGCTCCTAGCTAAACATCTATTATGGGAATCCCTCAATAATCTGAATTAATCTTAGGCAAATATTATCTAGAGAATAAACATCAGCTAGACCACTAGAGTCTATCAAAAATTAATTATTTAACCACTAAATTCCCAAAACCAAAGCAGCCTCGAAAGTGCTCTGGTTGAATCATCAGCCAAAAAGTCCCTTTGAAAAGAAATTATGCACTCTAACACGTGGGAATTTTATGGAAATATTAGGTACCCAACCTATCAAGCATTTTATAATGAATACCAGTTGTTGCAAAAACTTGCACCTACTGTGCTCTTCTACAGGCTAGCAGGACCTCTTTTGCAAGATTTGCTATGACTGACCAAGATAGAGTATGACTAGTACTACCAAGGCAAGACACTGTACAGAAACTGGATAGACAAAGTATAAATTAGACATTGTTTGTCTCAGGGATAGTGCACAACTTGTCTTGCAAGTTCAGTATCTTTGTAGGAATAGCTATAACCACAAACTGGTTAATTACCAGGACAATACAGGTGTGGTACCAAGGGTGTGCTGTTGAGAACAGAATAGATTTCCAGGGATATTATTTCTCCACCTAGTGGACCTCAGGGCACAATGGGCTGAGTATGTCAAGTGTCCTGACATCATAGCAGTTCAAGATACAGATTTGAAAATATGATTATAAAAGATTGGTGCTTATGTCCGTCCTCTCAAGAATACTAACAAATGTTGAGCTTTACTTATTCCAAAGCTTATTGGTATGTTAGTGAGCTGACACTGTCATCCATCATGGCTCTCATTTGTGTTTTCAACAGTTTTCATAGAGTAACCTGAGCTGGAAGGGACTCACAAGGATCAACTCTGGGCTCCACTGAGGACTACTCAAAATTCAAACCCTATGTCTGAGAGCAGACCAGATGCTCCTTGAGCTCCAGCATTGAGGGGCCTTAACCTGCCATGGGCAGCCTGGTCCATGCCCACCATCCACCCTTGGATCTTTCCCTAACCTCCAACCTGCCCTTCCCCAACACAGCTCCATGCAATTCCCTCATGTCCTGTCACCATCACAGGAGCAGAACTCAGTGTTTCGACTCCTTATGAGGAGTTGCAGGCTGCCATGAGGCCTCCCCTCAGCCTTGTCAGCTTTGGGCTGAACAAATTAAGGGATCTCAGTCACCCCTCATACATTTTTCCCTCTAAAACCATCTTTATAGCCCTCTTTTTTTGCTCTCTAATAGTTCTTATGTCTTTCTTCTAATTGTGGCACCCAAAGCTGCACACAGTGCTCAGGGCGAGGCTGCACAGCACAGAGCAGAGTGGTACAATCCCTTCCCTCACCCAGATGGCAGTGCTGGCCCTGATGGACCCAGGTACAGCTGGCCCCTCTGGCTGCCAAGGCACTCTGCTGACTCATATTTAACTTGCCAGCAACCAGAATTCCCAGATCCCTTTCCACAGGGATGCTCTCCAGCCTCTTGTTCCCCAGTCTGTACATATATCCAAGGTTGCCCTGTCAGAATTTTGAAGATTATAGAACCAAATGCATACTAAAGGAGGCACCAGCTCAAGTCCAAATTCCACTTGAGAAATTAATCTCAAATAGAACTAGTTTAAAATATGCAGCCCAAGCCTACGGAGACCTGAAGAAAACATTGTGGTATAACAATCTCCTCTGTTATGTGGCTCTGTGGAAGTAGGATCAATCTGTCATTTTAAATATCTGACAATTCACAGGCTACCATGAAGCACAATAGACAACAGATACAACTCAAAGTTTCCTTTACAAATTTACACTCACTTATTTGTTTTTCTGATGGAGGAAGAGGTTGTAATGTTATCTGATAATGTAATAAAACTAATTCTAAAAGGTAAGAAAACTCTTTCCAGAGAGACAGTTCAAAAGAACAATTTATAAATGCTACTATAGCCATTTTCCTCCCAACTCCATAAAGAGCATTATGAAAGGAGGAGGACTCAATTTTACTTGTTTTTGTACCACAAAAACATAAACTATACAATTCAGTCCTGCATTCAACAAAGGTTGATCCAAAGCAGGTTTCAAAAAGGCAACAAGATTGCACATCTCTCTTACTGGCTAATGCTATTGAAACTTTGTAGCCTTGAGTTCTCAAAACAAGAAAGAACAACACTGCAACTGGAGAATGAAAGCAAAATAAATAAATAAATAATAAAATGAAAAGGACAATTTGTCCTTGACAAACATAGAAGATCTGTAAAAGAAAGATGAGGTTGTAGAAACAGAAGCATTGTAACAAACTGTAGTATGACATTCTGTAAATGTCCAGTTAGCTTACTGCACAGATTGCAGCTACTTTTCTTGTTCCTTTTGAAAGAGTTTGAAAAAAAAAAATATATATATATATATATATATATATAATTTTTTTAAAAAAATGTATATCTCTAAATCTTTTAGACTGTGCCACGTTTGGCATTGAACCTGGAACACTGAACTTATGAAATGTGGCACTCACTTCTGCTCCGTACACAGTGCATTTCAATACTTCTCCCTCATTCAACTGCCAGATGGTCATGAATAAATATAACACAATTTGAGCTCTTAACAAATAACACTCTTTAAAACATGGAGATATTAAGCCATACGTAACATTTAAAACGTAGCAGTTAAGAAGTCATCCGTGCATTGCTACAATATCTAATTCAGATGTTTCTGTTGGGAAACATATAACTGTCCATGTTCTATATAAAGGAAATAAGTTACCTTGTTGTACTTCTGGATGGACAAGCTTATTAAATCGGATACAAGATTTTCACAATGTGTTTCAAATAAACTGATATTGGTTAAATTCTCCCCAGTAAGATTTATGAAATGGTTAGCATATACAACTTGCCCTAAAAAAAAGAAAAAAGAAAAAATTAGATATACTTGGTCTAGAACGGACTTTTGTTTCCTAACCAATATATCTTAGAATTGGTTTGCTAAGTTGTACATTATTTTAATTTACCAACTCATCTAGAAACGCCTGTCCATTATAAATTCAAGCTAGATTCTTCATTACACTGAAGTCTAAAATTATTCCAGTTGAGTCAAAAGGTTTGACATTTTCAGCCTTTTATTGGCATAGCTTTTCAGGGAAATTAGGGTTTATTTACCTGCAGGTTCCCCTTTGTTACATGCCAGTGCTCATGTTCTAAAAACATGACATGTTTTGCAGATATACAAGTTGATGACAAACAATTCTAGAGAGGTCTAACACTTCCTTTAGGATGTGTTGATGTAAAAAGCTGACACGATCATATTCCAACTTGAGCATTTGTAGACATTAACAGAGATAAAATGGTAAAGTTAAGAGGCAGTAAGATTTTATCTTACAAGCCTTCCAAGAGTACAATTCCCTTGACATCAGAGGAACAGAATATACACAGAATGAGTATGTAGCTTATGCTGAAAATAATAAATTATTCTGGATGAATTAAGATGCGAAATAAAAATAACAATATATAAAAGTTAAAGAAAAAAAAAAAAGCCCCGCATACTTACTCATCATTTTTTCACTTAGTACATGAAGAATTTCTAGCACTAGCCAATGGATATCCAAATGAAGATGTAGTAAGTGCCATGATGGTGGAAAGATCTGTGATTACAAATACACACATTTACTTACTGGCAGTGGTTTTTTAGTGAATTCTGGATGTTGCATTAAGACTTAATGAAAATGGGCAGGTATTTTGTCTGCAATGAACATTATTGATGATTATGAACAAACAAACTACACATACACATAAGTCATTCAGTCAAAGGGAAAAGAACAAAACAAACACCTTCATGACAATTTATCCTATCTGTAGAGAATGTCCATAAAGTATTTCATATGATCTAAACCAAAATTTAAACACAATGACTCAATACTTTTCAAGTAAAATATTAAGTAGCATATAGGCTGCTAAAATAAAGTATGCTTTTAAAGTAATTCCAAAATTTCACTATTCTCTTCTTTAAAGATTGCTAAAAAATTGCTGTTTCTTTCATCAGAAGTCCTACTGACAAGCAAAGCAAACAGAAAAATTCAGTGTTGCTTCTTGGTGGATCATTCCTCTCCAGATAGGAGCTGATGCAATCTAAAGATTGAAATTTTTGAAATTTTCTTCTCAAAAGCATTAGTTACTATAAACATAAACACATGCATAAATCTTAGAGGTGTGTATTTCACATGTGTTTAATACTGTGTTACTTCCATGCCTGCACTTTTCTTCTTAATACGCATGATCATTTCCTATTTTAAACTATGCTTCAGATCATATTTTCTTAAAAGTGCCCCTCCTGCTGGAAGCTCAGAAATTCTAGGCATTATGAAGGTATTTTTTAAATATGCTACACTAATTCAAGCCTACTTATTTACCTATATTATTATTTGTACATTTCAGGAAGAATTCTAAAAGCTTCAAAGCAAAAATAAATTGGAAAAAAAAAAAAACAAAAACCATAAAATCCAAAGCTCATTAGCTGTGCGGAACAAAAATGGAATGGCACTGATTTTATAACGTGAAAAATGAAGAAAATAAAAATCAATTTCAGTAACATTCTGAAGAAAAATTACTTCCCACTCAGACAAAATTCATCAAAACTGAACGCATACTCTTAAAAAAGAAATTTACAACTATAAGAGCCATCAACCTTTGCTTGATGTTGAATGGTAAATGCTGCCAGGACACTACTAGGGAGCTCACGAAGGTGACCAGTGTGCAGGATCAAAGAATGAAGCTCTTCCACCAACACTGACGGGAACTGCCCTTCTAATTCCTCGTATGGGCTGAGTACTCCATCATTTTCCATTTTAGGTGGTTCCAGGTACCTGAATAAACACACAGGCATACAATGAGAACATGGATAAGTAACAGCTACACAAAGCTCAGAACATAAATAAATAGTGCACAAGTCTCACCTGAAGATGAAAACTTTCACATAATGCAAAAAGTCTATACATAAACGTCTGATGTTCGCTGCTTCTGAGTGCAAGTTGGCAGCTTGACCTACAGTAAAAGAGATCAAAAGCTTAAAGCAGATGTGCTCACACTGACACACACATCACGCATTCTCCACAGTAATGAAACTAGACCACTGAATGCCACTCTCTTTTCTGAAGTCAAATTGGTAATTGTCTGGTAACAAATAGCCACTTCCAAACGCCATCTTGCCAAATGCAATCTTGCCAGAGTGATCCACTCTTTACCTTATCATCACAGGCACATACCCTAAATATAAAGAAAAAAAATCACATACAATCCCTCAGGATAGGTGGCAGAGATAAGCAATTAATGGTAGACAAAATCACTCAGCCTTACAGCCCTGCTCCATATCTGCTTCCAAAAGACCTTCAAAAACGCGTCAAGCAATTCAACAGCATCTTTTTCTCTTGGGGAAACTCATAAGCAGACAAACTTATTTAGAAACTAACTTTGTAACTTCTCTTCCTGGGAAGCATCCCATGATGAACAGTGCCTTAAGATGTACAAAACTAAGAGTCTTTCATTCATATCATGCATCCTGCAGCTCAGTATACTTTTATCTAGTTACTGTGTCTGTATCACACTTTATCTTCCTTTTCTCCCTCTTTCCCCACCTCTTGTTTCGTACCTTTCTGCTTAGAAAAAAATAAAACTTAGTGCATGCTAAGTTAAATGAAGTCATCTAAATATCTAATAATACGTATACACTAATGCCTAGCATTCAGTCAGCCTGCAACATTGTGCCTGATTAAGGATGAGGTGATCATTGGTAAGAGCATAACAGATGGGAACAGCAAATGGGTTTGAGCAGGCTCCAGTGAAAAGTGTAAAGTACTAGAGAATAAGCACAGTAAAAACTGCCACATTTTGCGCTGTCCAGGGAAGGACAGTCACCTTGGTATTCTCAGCATCTGTACTGAGAAGATACTGCAGACAGTGTATTTCTGAGTAATTACTGAACTTTTCAACTTCCTACATAATTTAGCCTTGAAACTTATAATAAGCCCAAGGCTGCAATAATCTTTCTGAAACATACTGCAACTGATGTCTTTGTATTTAATTCAAAGTGTTTTGTAGCAAACCCATTTAATCAACTCTACTGCCAAGATAAATTTGTAAATAACTCTAAGAGTCTGTAAACTACTCTAAACTAAGCTTTTAAAATGTTCTAACTTTGTAAAATGTAAGCCAAAAGAACACTGGAAGAAGTCTCAAACCACTACCTCTACAACTAAAATAATTACTAGTATTTTTTAATATAAGTTTCAATTTCTGATTAAATATGTTAACAGTTTTGCTAAATCCTAACATAGGAATGACATCTTAGCTCAAGCCAAATTAATACAAAATTCCCTGCTACAGTCAGTGAGGCAAAGATTAGCCTTTCTAAACAGGCAGACCTGGTTCCAAATGATTTGCACCATTTTCACATTGTTACGTCAAGTATCCATTTTCACACCACTGTATATAACTTGGTTGTCTACACTTGTACACTGCAATTTATGCTGGTTATGTGCTGCTCTGTGGCACACTGCAAGTCCTCAGTCAATAATTGAAACACAAACATGATAATGCAGCTCTATAATGAGAAGGCAGTCAGATATTTACCCCCGCTACAAATGAAATGCATTCAACTTACCAAAGTCAGATGAATTCGTTTCTATTAGGTCTTCCAGTTTGTATATTTGTTGCCTAATTAAAAGGATACAAAGGTTTACTATATTTATAGAGTTTGAAGTTATTTGACTACATTTTAGCAATGTTTTAAATAGAACGGTGATGTATTCCTTGCTTTGTAATTCTGAAAAACTTACATAAAGAGATAATAATCTGGAGAGATGGTATTAATGGAAGACCACAAACACATCCAAATGCACAGGAATGACAGTGGACAGAGTTTTTACTTCTTCTTAAAAACATTACATACAGTAACAACAAACAAAAAGTAGCCAAATAGTAAGAAAAAGGAAACAAACAAAAGTACACAAAGAAAAAATCCTAAAGCCATTCCTCGTAAATATCATTCAGCTTTATATTTGATCACAGGATAAACCTGAAAGTTAGTCCCCGTGGCAAACACTCAATGTACACTAAATTAATTCACATGTGCACAAGCACTATGAAATTCCGCAAGCAGTTTTTCCTTCTTCCTTCCCAGAGTGATCTACTGCTTAACTACAAAGAATTAATAGCTACAGTTACAGCAGAGTACAAGTGTGCCTAGAAAAAATTAAAAACTCAGTTCAGTTTTGGAGGGTGAAAAGAGCACATTTTTGAAGAAGTCACTACTAAATACTACAGCAAATAAAAATAAGGAAAAAAAGGTAGGTAAGTAGGTAAGTACTCCATCATATTCCACAGCAACTGTTATTTTCAAGTGGTCTTCAATACTGTCTCCAGAGAGATAACATAGTACTAAACCCAATACACAAAAAGCAAAAAAGCATAAAACTGCGAAAGAAAATGTTGCATAAGTTGAGAAAGGAGCTGTCAAAAAGGACTTTCTTTCACAGTCAAAGCTGCAACTACTGAGAGATTCAATAATAGCAGAACTGAATCCAACGCAGATCAAATGTCCTTGAGAACTAAACTTTGTGGAAATGTTAGTAAGTGGCCATAAGGACCCAAAAAATCAGGTTGTAACCTGCATATAAAAAGGCTGTCACACATTAAAATTATCCCCCTTAGCTCTTCCTTGCTTGTATAAAACAACCTAAGACATAAAAAACACCTAAGTGGCTGAAAGAATCAAAGTTGAATTTCTGTGTGAATTGTTCAGTTATTTCAATCATGTAAAAAAGAAATCTAAAGCTGGAAGACTTTAAGAAAAGGTTTTGGAGATTGAAGGTTAAAAACAGTTAGAAGTAAGCAGAGAAAAAGATTCTACTAAGTTGAGAGATGAAGGAGTACAGTGAGTTCATAAAGGAAAATCACAAGTGGAGCATGACAAGCATAACAAAGATGTCACAACTTAAATAAGAAATTCTAGTTCCATTTTGCCAATTGATTGGCGCTCATTAGTTGCTAATCTTGTGACTCACATCTTCAGTCACATGAAAAAAATCACAGGTAGAAGTTCTTTCCACTGCACAATTACTGTTTTTAACTTGCAGTTATGCTCTATTACATAATTATGTATTAATTTTATAAAAACATTAAATAGCAATCTTCAACATTGTGGACACTTAAGAAAATATCACCAAGTTGCCACTATTGTGGATTTTAATACCGATATTATCTGCACTGTTGAACTGTTCCCAGCCACCTTGTTTTCAAGAATCAGGATAACTTGTATCTTCCATGTACTATCACTACATTGGAAAACAGAGCTTTCCTACTTTCAGTTGTCAAATGGTCTATAAATGAAAGCATACCATTTTATAACTGAAAAAAATGAACTGAAAGATATAAGATCTTTGCAGAGAGACTTGTCACATCAAAAGACAACTTAGCAACAAATTCTTATACCGAAGAGTTAGCTGAAATCCATTACTGCTACCAGCCTTTTAAAACATGTACAGCTTGAATAAATTAAGACATAATATATTTTATTGGCTTTTTTTAACATTAATCTCTATTACAATTCAAAGGTAACTACAAAGGGGTTTATATTACAAAGAAAAAAATATTTAATTCAAGAGATTAACTACATCACTATCTCACTGCAAAGAGATATTACGTCAACAAACAGTTACTGCACAGATCAGAGTGGATGCTAAATGGGACATGGTGTTACTTATAACTGAATTATCCTAGCTGCTTCATTATTACATTTTTTAAACCATGGTGAAGAAGAATCTTGTGCCAAATGAGTAAAACTAATTAATACACCTCCTGTCATCTACAGCATCATGTTTTAATAGCCAGACTTCATTAATGACGTTTTACATGATGCCCTTGGCCATACTCTGAAGGGGTGGAAGGATCCACTACAATTTAAAGGAATGGTGGAATAAATCACACATTTGTAGAATCATAGAAAAGCCTCTTCCATCCATCCTCTTTGTGTGCTGTATATCATGAGGATTATCAGGAGGCAAAGATTACTGGTGATCTGTGTATTTGTACTGACCAAACTAAATACCTACATGGAATGAGTCAAACACTTTGTAACTGTATCCAAAGAAATTGCTGAAGTTACTCGAATCCTAACAACTGAAGGTGTTGCATGGAATATTTAAGATATTTAACTCATTACCTCCACTTTTTCTCTTACATTAAAAAAAGGACTTTAAATCTTCAATAGATAACTTTAATTATATGGGTAATACAATCTCATTCAAGGAAAGCTTACACAGTTTACACATACTGTTGAACCATAGAATGGCTTGGGTTAAAGGAACCTTAAAGATCATCTAGTTCTAATTCCCTTGCCACAGAGGCCAGATTGCCAACCACTAAGCTAGAGTCTTCTAAATAAACCGTAACAGCATCATAATATGTATCTGTCTGTCTTTACCTGGCGACAGCTAAGATATACTCCACACTGCTTAGAAACTTATTAACAGAAGTCATATAATTCTACAATTATCTGACACAAAATTTACATCCTCCATAACTCCATCTATGTCTTATTCATCACTTACCACAGAGTTACACGGTATAGTATTTTTAGATGCATTACAGGGCCCATAGTCTATCGTGATTTTACAATCAAAAACTTGAAGTTTGTTTCATTCTTAGAATAAATCGGTATAACTATAGAATTGGAGTAATCATAAAATGCACTAACATCATACCTAAGTAATCCAAAGAGAAGTCCACAGGACTCAACTAATGCAGATTCAGTAACCCACTGAAAGCCAAACATTTCTATTGCAGGTTCTTCATAGTCATTTGGAGAAGGATCCAGTCTCAGCAAAACCCTGTAAGACAGATCCAGTGTTCCTCAGTAATGAAGTAAATAAATCTAAAGCAATGATTTTTATAAATGTAACAGCAGTACCTAAACTATAGATAGGAAGGTGTAGTAGTGCTCTCAAGAGACTGTTATACCTTTCATAGCAATATAGTATAGAAAATATGACAAGTTTTAGCTTCAACACTGTAAAAACATGTACTGTGCCCTGTAGCTAGACCATTTTAGAAATAAAGGAAAATTAACACTTTACAAAGGGCCAACCTGAGGCATAACATACAAACTGTCCCTAATGAAAGACGCCAGGACATTAGATAACACACACATCACTGTAAGCTTATGCTTCAGATCTGTCTCAGGCAGCTACAAGGTATACATTTTTCCTGAAATATGTTCTCAATAGACCAATTGTGTAAATATAAAAATGTTTCACTGGTGCACTTCAAGACTGCTTAAAAACTACAGCAAATTGTACAATAAAGCCAACAAAAATTTTTACAATACCTATTTCTGTATTTTACCTTAAACTTCCATAAAATAATTCAACAGAACTGACCAAGATTTAAGAAATATGTCTATTTTAAAAACAAAGTAAGTATTTTGAGCAAACACTCGGTTCTCATTACATTATAACCAAATTTATTCTGTGCTTGAACTATGCACTATTCCCAGTACAGTTCCCAATCACAGACAAAAAGAGCATCTGTTGAATAATTGACTCAGTCTCCCACAACATCTGTAGCTCACTTGGTAACTGTCTAAACATTGTTCTGTTTTGAAGCCTGCAGCAATTAAATCAAGTTAGTCCTGATCTAGGTAATGAAGACAGAGGAGTCTCTCACATGCAAGCTTTTGCAGTAGTTTAAATCCAAGTAGATGAGGCGAGTAAAGGACAGAATAGAATTATCACAACCACAGTGACTTGGTGAACCTGTAGAAGCACCTAAGTGAGTTTTCATGTGAAATTGTTTCTGTCATGGAATGCATGCAGTCACTGTGGAATCTACTACTGATACATTCACAAAGACCCAGGTTCTCACACTCATGTACTTAACATTGATGTAAATGAACGTACTCTGATCCAATAAAAACAAGAGTAGTAAGGTAAGGATTGGGGGAGGCAGGGGTTTTAATCCTGTTGAAGGATTTATTGAAAAGCTCATGGAAGTCCAGGTTAAAAAAAACTATAAAAGTAAAACACAAAAGCAAGTGGGTTAAGAAGAATAAAGGAAGTAGGAAAGAAAAATTATGCTTGCATGAAAAGCAACCCAATCCCTGCAGGATCAGCATATAACAGAAAACTAAAAGTGGATCACAAAGAGAGAGAAGGTATTAATTAAAGCAATGTCTTAGAATATCACATAAAAAAAACCCCAACTTATTATGTACATGACTTTTGAACCTGAAATCCAGAAGGAATACAAAGGTAGAGCTCTGAGAAAGATGGAATTAAAGCTATAAAGGACCCTATCAGAGGCTTAAGAAAGCTGGGCAAAGCAGATCTGCTTCTGTCACATGAAGAACAAAAGGGACAGTATCCAGGAGAGCATTAAGGTGGAAAAAAGCAATGCAACAGTTTCCCTCCAAATTTAAGGGGTTTCAGATGTTGTTACACAGACCAACTTTGAAGAGTCTTGTTAAAACTCTTGAAGTCTGTGTAGGGTCCTTTGCTATATCTCCAAATCAGCCTGCAGAGCAAGAAGCTGGACCCAGAACTCAGATCAAAGGAGAACTATCATCAGAATCATCCTCCCTTGTCTTGTAGACCACAAAGCTGATCTCAGGATCACAAACGCTCAAGAAAAAACTCATTTGGAAACGTTGTCAGTATTTTGAGGTACAAAGCAATAGTGGAAAGAACATCTTAAAAAGATACATTTGAGACTCTAAAAAAAAACCAAAAACAAAAAACAAACCCAAAAAAACAAACACACCAACCTACCTCTTAAGAGACCCACTCACTAAATAAGATTCATCAGAGAAACTTCTCCCTCCATTTTGGTTGTCAAAAATGCAGGAAAAACAAGGTGGATTTGACTTCTCATTCTCCACCTCCATTGCCATCTGCAGGCTGTCACTGAGAAGTGGAGGGGTGAAGGAATCCATAAAGTCATCGTCCACTGTTTCCATCTAACCTAGAAAATAAACAGATGATTAATAATTAAAATGAAAAACCTCAGCACTTCTTCAAAAAGCTTTTTCATTGTTACAGCACTTCATAATCCACCAACTCAAATGAGGGCAATATCAGCCTAACTGCAACACCAAGTTGAGAGACACCACTAAAAGGGAAAACACAGACCCATTCCCTGTCGCATAATTCTGCTGTTTTGTGCAACTTCATCTTCCACAATCAAAACAGGTTCAGCAAATTAAAGAATCAAACAGCTAATCCTATGAAAAAGTACACTCATCTTCCTCTGTTTCAGTTCAAATTACCACAGTCATAAAGTAATTTGAGTTGGAAGGGACCCCTATAGGTCATCTAGTCCAAATCCTCTGCAACTAGATCAGAGTGCTCAGAGATCCATCCAACCAGACCTTGAACATCGCCAAGGATGAGGCTTCCACAGCCTCTGTAGGCAATCTGTCCCAGTGCTTCACCACCTTTACTGTAGAAACCATTTTTCTTATATCCAATCTAAACTGACTTGTCACGAAGTTGCGTTAGCACTAAGGTAAAAGAAATGGCAGAAATGAAATACAGGTTGTTCTGTGACCAGAATAACTGCAGTATGAAATGTCTGCCCATACCAGGGAGGTTGGGTGGAACTACACAACCTACAGTGCCTCCTCCAACACAAGCCATTCTATGAAAACACATCCTGCATTACAAGCTCCCAGCTGGTCATGACTTTAAAGCAGTACTACAGTTCAAGTTCTTTCTGAGAAGTGCTAAATATACCTAAGGTGATAATTACAGAACCTTAAAATGCTGAAATCTTATAAGTTCAGAAAATGACTGTAGGGCTGATTCTGATACAGCTGAATTTTCATTTCCATAAGAGTCATGACTTCTCCTTTTGCTTTTATTCCTTTTTTGGATTCCTGAGAAGGAAGATCACATCCTAAAGAAGTTCACTGCACACTTAACCCATGTGAACTACTGTCTTATATGAGCCGCTGAGAGTAGAACTTGGCAACAGGTGCCACTGAGTTCTACAATAATAATAAGCAGAATCACAGAATCACAGAATTGTAGAGGTTGGAAGGGACCTCTAGAGATCATCGAGTTCAGCCCCCCTGCCAAAGCAGGCTCCCTACACGTCACACAGGTAGGCATCCAGGTGGGTCTTGAATATCTCCAGAGAAGGAGACTCCACCACCTCCCTGGGCAGCCTGTTCCAGTGCTCCGTCACCCTCACCGTAAAGAAGTTCTTGCGCACATTCGTGCGGAACTTCCTATGCTGTACTTTCATCCCATTACCCCTAGTCCTGTCCCCACGCACTACTGAAAAGAGACCAGCCTCACCACTATGGTCCCCACACCTCAGGTATTTATAAACCTGGATCAAATCCCCTCTCAGCCTTCTTTTCTCAAGGCTAAACAGACCCAGTTCCCTAAGTCTCTCCTCACAGGGGAGATGCTCCAGGCCCTTCACCATCTTAGTGGCCCTCCGCTGGACTCTTTCCAAGAGATCCCTGTCTTTTTTGTACTGGGGAGCCCAGAACTGGACACAATATTCCAAATAAGCAAATATAATTAAAAGCACTAATAACTGACAGGACACCTTCAGCAACTTGGTTTAGTGCAGGATGCTACACAGGTGTGACAGCACAACCCGCAAGTAAAAGCATGCAAGTAAAGGGGACGGTCTGCATCAGCTTCATTAAATAAAGCAAAGCAACACTCGCTGTGCGACCTAGTTCCCTCCGCGCCTGCCAACAGGCCTCCCCGCCAAGGCCCAGGACAAGCCCGGACCGGGGCGAGGAGACAGCTGCGCCAGTTCAGAGCAGGGCAGTAAAGGCAAAAGTGGAAAAGGCCAGACCACGCTGTGCCGCGCCGCCGGTACGTGCGGGACACCGGACTCACCGCCACCGCTCCTCTTCTTCCGCGCTGGAGCACTTTTCCGCGCGTCCCGCGCGCCGCCGCCAGCCCAGCACTGCGCAGGCGCCGCGCTGCCGATTGGCCGCCATTCGCTCCTCCTCCTCCTCCTCCTCCTCCTCCTTCTCCTTCTCCTCCTTCTCCTCCTCCTCCCGCCCCGCGGCTCAGCTCTGTTCTGTCCCAGTAGGCGCCCGCCCGTTGGTTTACGTCTGCCTTCTCCCACCCGCCTCCTGTCCCGCCCCGGGGCGAAGCACCGCCCGTGAGGCGGCTCCTGGCGGCGGTATAGGCTTCAATGCAATGTCCGAGTCCCCCCCACCCCTCGCCTGTGCTGCTCCTTCTGGCTGCCCCCGGTTCTGCCCCTTGGTCCCCCGTGCCTTATCTTCTCTTGCACATGCTACAGCCGTGTTTCCCCTCTGTTTCCCGTTGACATCCGAGCCCATTATAGTGCCAGTATGCTTCTTAACTCACCTGCTCCATTGGAGTTTCTTGGCAGCCCCTTACCACAGCCCTGCTGCTGTTAGTTGTGCTCTCACAGTTCCCATCAGTGACCAAAAGTCTACTGTTACTGCTTTGATAGGTGTACCCAGCCTGGGCATTCACTGTTAATTGATTCTGGCCGTGTCTCAACTCCTAGTGAACCCCTAAAGCATGCTGCTACTCCCAGATCTAATTGTTTTATTATTTTTGTTTGTTTCTTTGTTTTCCCACTATCTGATATTCTTTTTCTCCTGGTTTCCTGGAGTCCAGCTTATCCAGTGCTATCCTGTGCCAGATCCTCATTTTCCATCTCTACCACCTCACCCATCCCAGCAGCTCCAGGCAAGAAGTTCTACTCATGCCTCTGTCCTTCCTTCTCCAGTTGGTCAGGTGCTGCTCACAGCTGTAGACACACTGTTCTCTCCAAGCCCAGGATTTAGTCTGTAGTACATCAGAAATCCAAACAGGGCATTGGCAGGACTCAGAAGTCATCATTGGCTCCGACAACCACCACAGCACAGGAGCTGGAGAGAAAGTTCTAAAACTGTGCCTAGCATAAACTTAGTTTAAACACACTTAGTTGTGTGTCATGAACTATATAGTGTCACAGGCTTGGTGGCTTCTAGGTCTTCTTTTCAGTGATGATTGCACTACTTTGGATTGCCTTGATTTCATTTCATTTTAAACTGCCCTTCCAGTTTTGCTTTTGTGTGTGCATGTATAAATTTTCAGCAGTACATCAAACTTTTGTTCCCAACCAGAAAGTTGCTATAAAAACTTTTTGCTGTGAGTGCTGCAGCTTGCTGTGCAAACTGCTGCACTTAAAAATGCTGCGTTTGCTCTTGTGTGTGTAAGAATCCCTCATTGCCTCCACTAAATTCCTATCTAATTAAAAAAACAGTACATCATGGTTAAATAAAACTGTACCCAGGATAACCCTGATTTCCATATGCAGATTTATCTGCACTGACAGCCCCCTCTCCCTCTCAGCATTTCCTCTCTCTCCTCTCTCTGCCTAGTTCTCTCTTTCTCTCCCTCTCTCTGTCTTTTTGTCTCTATGTCTATTGCATTGTGTCTGAATAATTTTCAGGCCCCTTTTTTCCTTCCTTCTTATATGCACATGCTAAAAGAACTAGACAAAGATGCAAGGTGTTTGCTGCAGTCCATGTCTCTAGAAGAAAAAAAAAAAAAAACCTCGTGATTACAGTGTCAGGTTTTTTTCTTCTATTTTTTTTTTTCTTCCCACCTATTCTCAGTGATTAAACTTCCCCAGGATGGGGAGGAAATAAGAGGTAGAATTGAAATAGGGACGAGGAAAATATCGTCGCAGCAGCTGCAGCCTGTGGTGTCTGCTGCCAGATGTGTGAAGGTTCCCGGAGTCCTGGACACTAAAAGGATGCATAAAAATATTTGGAGACAAAAGCTGCAAACTCAGTGATCATTTTCTGTATTTAACATGGCAGCAGGCACCGTGTGGAGAAATCAATGTGCTGGATGTTGAACTGGACTTTCCTTCTTTCTAGGATGAAAGGAGGTGATCTATCCCGTTCCAAAAGGGAACTGAGGTAAGAGAGCTGCTCCAGCTCCTGCTTTTCATTGTATGTTTTTAGCATCTTTTTTTGAAACAATGGATGTATGGATGTTTATATATTTGTGTATTTGTGTATTTGGTTTCTAGTCGGTAAGTGGTGCTTTTATTGCGGTGGGGGGTGGGGGGAGGGGGAGTTCTGTCTTCACATCAACCTGGAGAAAGTTAATTCTCAATGTATGTTCAGAGCTCATTCAGGGGGGCCATTTTATGGGGTTATTTTTAATATATTTTTGTTTCCAAAGAAGAAATCAGCAATGACATCATGGTCGACTGCTGATATTTGCAAAGTCTTTTAAAAAAGACAGTAACTTTGCAGTATGAAACTGTGCTTAGAGATTTGTGTGCTCTGTTTTTCAGCTGCATTCTAAATATTGGAAGTATTATTAAAGCAGTAGTGAGATTTTTTTGTTATTATTTCTAGCACAGAAGCGATGAATGCTGCATAATTAAGTACAGTATTTAATTTGGCTGTTGTGAAGCAAAAGAATAAGGTAATAATTTTTATTGTACTAATCAGACTCAAGATGTTCTCTGTGTTAATTGGGTTAAAAAAATTGCAGTACTTATTAGAAATTCTAATTTCACAATGCAGCACTGACAATAAGCTCAGCCAGTGAATTATTCACATCTTTAATTTGCTCTCTTAATGACAGTGTTCTGTAATCAGAGTGCAGAGACTGCTTCCTATGCATTATGTATGATGTTCAGGACTTAAATGCAGGACATTATGAAGCCTCTCAGTGGCTCAGTAATTAGTTTTCCACAAGACAGGGCTTAGATATTCACAGATAAAAGTCTACAGTTGAGATAATGTTAAGGTGGTGACTCATGCTAACAAAAGCAGGAAAGTTCAAATTTAACTACTCTCCATTCTCCCTTACTGTGCAGGGGAAGGGGAAGAAAGTCTCCAAAACTAACCCATCGCGGTGAGTACACTACAGGCTGCCCAAGGGGCAAACGGCTGCTTTATTTAACTCTGTCTTTTTTAGCAACTTTTCTTACTGGGAGGTTGGGGGGGGGGAATCGTGCAATGTGCATCTTTTTAAAGGTTGTGAAAAGGGCAATCGTGTACCCACCAACAGAGAACGATTGTCTCCAGCAGATTCCATGTATTTTAAAGATGTTAGTTTTATTTGAAGCACAGACGTTTATAGCTTCTATCAGATGACAGTTTTTTGAGTAGGAGCTACTTTGTTAGGTGTGGAAACTTTGCAAACACCTCATGCTTGCTGTTTTGCTGCTGTACCATTTTTCGTTAGCATGGTCTGTATTGTATATATTCCATTATACAAAGGGTGTTTATCTAAGTTCAGTTCTTACCATCCAAAACATAATGTATAATGCAAGGTTTTTTTTGTTTGTTTGGTGTTTTATTTCCCTCTTGTATCATTTACCTGCTGTTATGTCAGATGATTCAAATGTAAGCAGTTTGTTGAAATGAAATTGGAGAATGTTTAGTGGCTTGTCAGGCTGCCAAATGTACATTTATCCTGAGTTCTTGTATTTGGACAAGCATAAATTGTTATTGGAAATAGAATAGATGAACTTGGGAAGCTTATTTAATTATTTTGTGATACCTACAAAAACTACTCTGAAGTAAACATATGCTTTATATATGCTATATTTACAGGATTGTTACTCTAATTATTATCAATGGTCTACCATTAAATGTCTTAGACTTAAAAGAAAACCCACAACCAAACGAAGTCAAACAATATCAAAACACCAAAAGTAACACAAAAGATAGTAAAGTACAGATAAAGAGTTAAGAATCTTGGGTACATTTAGAATTTTGAAGGTAAACATCATGAAGCTAATTCCTTTTGAACTTCGCCATTAAAGACTACATCTGTAATTCTGTGTTATCAGCTGTTGCTGGTGTTGTCTGGTTTAAAGGCCTTGGAACCAGTTAGTGAGTCACTACTGTTTGCAAGTGAAGTCCAATGCACTGTGACTGGATTAGACATTATTTTTATATATAGCCCAATATTGAAAGTAATTATTATTAAACTATTAAATAAGCAAGATGCTGACTAAATCAGTGTAGCTAGGTGATACATAAATAGATGTTCTGTTGCATCAGAAACCAAGTGATCATCTGGATGAAGAGACTAACTTGAGTCTTTTGCAGAATATGACTTTCATTCATTTTATTTTGGAGGAGAAAAGTTTTCTTCTTCTCTGACCTGACTCTGGAAACTTGAGTCTTCAAGTTGGTCAGTATTGCAATCTAGCAGTCAGAGTGATTGGTTTGTCTGAATTCCAGGAAATCCAGAGGGCTCACCAGTTTCCTATGCCAAAAGCCAGTGCATGTCTCTTTACTTGCTGAGGGCTGGAACTTGCTTTTTGATGGGGAATTCACATGTTGCTACTTCACAGATTACCATTTTGACTCTGGCTTGTAGTAGTGACACCAAATCTTGTGAGATGAGAATGTAATCCAGGACACTGTCACCCCTCAGTCTCAACCTGTGTGTGGTTCAACCTCTGTGTGCTTTTGTAGGACCCACCTAGCGCAAACTGTGCAGTAGTCCAACTCTGCCACCATAGTTTCCAAAGCATTGAAGCTGGCATGGAGCCCCATACACTGTTCTCTGGTCACGATATGCCCATTGTATCATGACAGATCTGCATGGCTTGTCTTTCATATCACAGTCACTGCTGCTGAAATGTACTACCCACCTTCTCTCTTTGCTCACATCCAATGTTTGGTGCCCATAAATGCTGAGTAAGCATTACTGAATGTCGATGGGAGCAATTTTTTCCACATGGAGGAATTCACTGACACATCTCTGATTCATATGCTCTTTCACATTGGACATCATTGTATCGGGCTGCTCCTCTGCTGCCATATGTCACATGGCATCCAGACATAATGGAATACTGGTGGGAAGGTACAACATCTACTGCTATACAACCAGCATCTGATTCTGATGTTGTGGGACATCATCGTAAAACAGGAGGCATTACTTTTGGAACAATCCTAATATATTTAAAGGTGTGCAGTTTTATGGTGTTATTCATCTTGCTTCAAGCTCAAGTACATAATAAACATTAGATTCTGAAGTTGTATGATGACTTAAGTATTTTCAAATGTCTTCTCTTAATCTAGCCAAATAAAGCATTCCTTTCAAACGCATGATTTCCATGAAAACCAATGGGAGACTACATTGTAGAAGGAATAATGGATACACATATGCCAGGGTGTCTCCCTTTTGAGTCATTGTTTTAACATGAAGGACAGATGAGTCTAACTGAAAGAGACAAATAATCAGAGTAGATAGAAAGAGAGAGAAACATTATTGAGAATATGTTTAATTCCAAACTTATTTGTTTCTCTACTGTAGGAGGATGAAATGACAGTAATCAGTATTTCTGATAGTAATCTCAAATGCATGCATGTTTACCAATATTTTCCAGGAAATGTTTCACAACAAGATCATAGGTTTTCTATTCAGAAAGATTCCATATAATTGACTCAATTTTAAGGATGCCAGCCTAGATATAAGCCCATGTATAGATTTTATAAAGTACAATAGTGATAAATATTCATACTATAAACTCAGTTCGGGCTTTTTTTGTGTGTGTGAAGTTGAACTAGAAATAGCATAATGTACTGTGTGCATTCAAATATTCAGTCTTCTATAAAATGTAAATTCATAAATGTTACAGTCCTTATCTATGTTCATAGAAGGCCAGAAAAAAGTAGTAGTAAGGATTCTTAATGTTGCAGAAAACATCTTGCTACTTGAAACCAGCTTCTGTTCTGTTTTGTCATCTGTACATTTCGTCTGTACTCTCAATATTCTCTGCAACCTTCTCTCATGCTAGGAATTCTTTCATATTCTTAATTAAAAAGATTGGTCCAACTTCCATTGCTCACTTATTAACTTTTCAGCCACTCTTTCTAAACTTTTCCCCATGCTCTGTTTGAAGCTCAGGAGGCTTTTTCTAATCCCAAAGCATCCCTCCATATATTCTCTTTTGTTATGTTGCTACATGAGTTGACAACAGGCTGGCTTGAAATCTCTCCCTATCACACTATCTTTATTTTTGTTGTTATTATTTTCTATCTGTATCCTATTTCTTGTATCTCTGTGTTTAGATTGTAAGGTCTCTAGTGAAAATACTGTTTTATTCCTGTGCTTGTAGAAAGTGTAACAGTAGTAATACAAACGATGCACAGTGCATAGTTATTTTAGCTGCTACTCTTTTAATTCCTAGTAATGCAATGATTTTTCAACTCTCAAAAACTGCAATAGAATTTCATCTGGGTCCTGGAAACATGATAGTTTGGGGTTGTGGGAAGCTGGAAGAAAGAGTGAACTGGGGTAAAACAGAATTTACCCTCAAAATATTTCTGTTAATTGTTCTCCATTTATAATCTTTCCTTCTCCCTCATCATCAAAAATACATTAGGTCCAATAATGTTTATGGTGAAAGTGTTTTGTCTTGTAGGCACATAAATTCACTCTTTTGTGTGACAAACTCTGTAGGTATGGCTAAAGGTTTGTACCAGTTTAGATTAGATTGAGTGTTGGGTTTTTTTTGTTTTTTTTTATTTGTTTGTTTGCCAGAAGAATGGCTTTGATTGAGACTGACTGTGGTGGAGCAAAAAATTTCTGTGAAAAAAAGGTCATAAAGCAGGGTGGAAGCACTGTGGTACAAAGGGGTTGGGGTGCTGAAAGGCAAGGGTGAAATGGGATCCATGAGGGGTTACAGGGCAAGGACTGATATGGAAATGTGTCTGAAAATAGTACAACTCATACGCATGAGCTCTTGAATATGAATATGAGCAGGCTTCAGAATCAAAATCAAGCTGGAAGGTGACAATAAAGATGAAGCAACATCAACAAGGAGTGTGTTCAAAGAATGTGGTGAAGAAGGTGATGCACAGTCATGGAAGAAATTAATGCTTTTGAGATATGAAGATATTCATACGTTTTAGAGGTTAGATGGTAGATTTCTGGTTATCTGCTGTACATTTGATGGTATCAAATGTAGAAAGACATAGGTAGATGTAAGGCACAGCTCTGCAGTCCAGTTTGAAGCAGCAAGAACATCTGGCTAAACCATATAATGGACTACTATTTATTAAAAACAGAATATATTTTACTAGCACTGACTGGGTATGTAATTTAGAGAATTTAGTGGAGGTACTTAATCAGAAAAGAGTATTATTCTGTGATACCAGCTCTCAAATTCATACTGTCTGTCTGTATTATGTTGGCAAACAAGACCGAGTTCTTGCTTTGCTAGTTTGCCAAGCTCTTGTTCTTATGACTTGTCCAGACAGCGTATCAATGATCTTCCTTCCTTCCTTCCTTCCTTCCTTCCTTCCTTCCTTCCTTCCTTCCTTCCTTCCTTCCTTCCTTCCTTCCTTCCTTCCTTCCTTCCTTCCTTCCTTCCTTCCTTCCTTCCTTCCTTCCTTCCTTCCTTCCTTCCTTCCTTCCTTCCTTCCTTCCTTCCTTCCTTCCTTCCTTCCTTCCTTCCTTCCTTCCTTCCTTCCTTCCTTCCTTCCTTCCTTCCTTCCTTCCTTCCTTCCTTCCTTCCTTCCTTCCTTCCTTCCTTCCTTCCTTCCTTCCTTCCTTCCTTCCTTCCTTCCTTCCTTCCTTCCTTCCTTCCTTCCTTCCTTCCTTCCTTCCTTCCTTCCTTCCTTCCTTCCTTCCTTCCTTCCTTCCTTCCTTCCTTCCTTCCTTCCTTCCTTCCTTCCTTCCTTCCTTCCTTCCTTCCTTCCTTCCTTCCTTCCTTCCTTCCTTCCTTCCTTCCTTCCTTCCTTCCTTCCTTCCTTCCTTCCTTCCTTCCTTCCTTCCTTCCTTCCCTTTTCTTTTCTTTTTCCAGATAAAATTGAATAGTGAAGAAACTAAAGTCATTTTTATATAAAGTTATTTCAAAGTCTACTAGGAACCAGTAAAAACAAATGCTTTGAAAAGTGTGTGAGGAAGTCAGTATGGGTTGTCTGAAAACGAGCCATTAGCCAGTACATTATTAAAATAACTATCTACAGATACCATTTTTCATCAGTTGAACTCAAAGTGTTTGCCAAAGAAAATGAGTGTAACGATTTTGCAGATGTCCTGACAACCTAATTTGTAAAACAGGGATGTAAAATGATGTAATCTTTATTTTGACAGCAATCAGTTAAATAAATTTGGCTGAAACAGTCATCCTGGCTGTTAGTAATAGCAAATTTGGGCTTGACTATACAAAAGAACTGTTCTGAAGTGTTTATTATGGATGAAAAAGGAGGAGTTTTCTTCCTGATATCTTGTAGCTTGCCTTCAAAGAACTGGGTTAGTATGGTAACTGAAAATATTGCTACTTTTATGACATAGTCTCTAGATATTCGTACAAGGATGAGTATGCATTTCACTACCCTTCCTACAGAGCAAGATTTTATGAGCTAGGATGTTGTGATGGTGTCTGATGACAAAATCTGTAACCTCCAGAGGCAAAATTCTTCCCAGGAACAGAGAACTGGAAGTTTGTCCACCTGTCAGTGGTGTAATTTTCCACTTCAGAAGGTGCCTTATGTTTCATTCTGTCTACCGTATGTTTAGTAAACAAACACACACAGAGAAGCTGCAAAGAATTAGAATATTTTTAGAGATTCGTCAGATTTCATTATGAGAGTTGTATACTGTAATTTACCTGGTGCACTTACATGACTTAGAAGTACGTTAAACCATCCTTGTTTGTCTGACACGAGAAGCTTAAGTATGGAACTATGGAATTAGAGACTAGAGGGATTAAACTGATAGCTGCCTCACTTTGAGATTAATCTAGAGAAATATATAGATTTCCATAGAAATCTATAGAAAATACATTATCATGAAAACTGTACTGGAAAATGTGTCTCACGTTAACTAATGGGCATAAGTAATGAATTGTATGATTGTGTGCTGTATATTCATACCAAAGTACAGAAACTGCTATTTCTGAAAAATGAAAATGATACAGCGTTATTATGTAATAGATCAGATCTAATAATTTCAAGTTAGTTGATAAAGGCTGTAAGATGTTTGGATTTATCTCCTGCTTACACCAGAGTGGTTGTCGATAACTGGCTGTGTTTAGTAGACTAAATAGTAAAAAATAACCTCTCTCAGTTCAGAGTGCAAATATGAGCTGATTTTTCCATAAGGATGTGTCAGTCCTCTCTTATCTCTGTTCCTTTCAGGGAAAGAGCACGTTTTCAGCCTAACAGGGCTTTGCTCATGAACGTGTTTTGGTACATCTCCTGATCTGGTCCTCACTTCAGGTAGCACACAGGTAATGAAAGGTGTAGGCTACTTCCTTTCTGGGCCCTATATGAATCATCTGTGGCATAAACTTATGACAAATATTACAAAGACATAAGAGAGCTTGTCTCTTATAAAAGATAGGAGAGAGGGTAAGAGAGAGGGACCAATTCTGCAGAGGGAGGATTAAATGGAAGGAGTGGTATACTGATCTGTTTAAGAGATTTTTGGTTTAAGAAATAGTTCTGTAAGACTAATGTACCTTGGTATCCTGTGGGGTTCATACTTGTAAATTTGTGTTTTAAGTGAGTAATACTCAGACTGCGTGATAAACTTGCCCTTTATTAGACAAGAGAGAAATAACTTGAAAGAGAGGTTCTGCTAAGTAGAGGTTGTGCTCACTTCATTATTCAGCAGACACCGTACACAGCTGTCTATATTTAAAAAGTCTTTAAGAATGCCATTTCTTTGAGACCTTTTCCTGTGCATTGTACTCAGATGGAATTGGCTACTAGCAGTGATCAAGAGAAGCTGAGCAGCACAGAGATACATCGTATTGTTACACTACTGGTTTGTTTCAGGAAGCCATATGAAAAGAACCAATAGTCTTTGGTCCAAGGAGCTTTACATTCCCTCAGAATCTACAAAAAACACTGCTAAGTCTTATGTCTTAGTAAAGGTATGGTGTTTCTTTCATTTACAATCATGTAAGCATGTTCATATTCAGAAAAATCTGATCCATATCCTGAAGAATAAGGTCAGGTGCCTGGCATCTAGAATTAACAGCTTCCAATGGAAAGCTATTACTGCTGCTTCTCTCTCTTACCCTGGAAAACTCCACTGCATATGCTGCATTCTTATTTACTCACTCTTTTCTATTCTTCAATTCTCTATTATTTTACAGCATATGGTCTTTGCTGTTTTACACTTTTCACAAGTCATTGTTTTTCAATGAATTTGTAATAGTTCTGTAGTTTCAAATAATCCTCTCCTTTGCCTTGATAATTTATAATCAATGGCAATAAATAAACAAATAAATAAATAAATAGAAACTATCCAGTTAAACATTTTGTGTGCTTTCTAAAAGCACCACTTTTATTTCTTAATGCTGTAGATATGTTTAGAAATGTTTATTTTCAGTCAAAATAATGTCATTTTACATATTATCTCTGTGTCATTAATTTTCTTAATCTAGGAAAATAAAACAAATCAGAATATGTCTTACAGTATAAAATGATAAATAGTAAAATGTAGGAAGTTGGTAATACTATTTTATTATAACCATCTCTGGTAACAACTCCTCTGATACTTGTTATATGTGCCACTGAATAGCCACTGAACTAACACAGAACATCTGCTCCTTTGGCTGAATTTAAGTACTCTCCTCTGATAACCTTGTAATTTGCCAGTTGCCTAAAACTGAAATGCACAGTCCTAACTCTTTAAAGACAATCATATTCCACACATCCAGAAACAAATAGCAGTAGAACCAAATGCAGAACCAGATTTTAAATGTTGATTATTCTGTATTGTTATGCTTTGTTTAGACATTTATTGTTCAGAGGTAGAAAGTATTTAAATCACACAGGTAAGTGTGCAGGCACTCCCTATTTTGCAGCCCCAGGAAAACAAGCAGAAATGTTTGTTTCTTTAAAAACAGATTTACTGACATATGAACAGACAGCAAGTGAAGATAAGTGAGTAATAAAACTTTACAGTCAGGACCTGTTCATGATCCAGAGACTTCACATTGTCTTGAATTCTTCATGTAAGAAATATTTAAGCAAGTGTTCCCCTTGTAGTATCATTGGTGGTTACATGTCAGTTTTAGAAAATATCCTATGTACTATATGTTGAAATTAATTTTCCAAGAAAATAATTGCTCTCTTACATAATTGTGAGTTTTCTGTGGTTATTCTTTCAACATCTTTTCCTTTGGTTTTTGTCAGTTGTGTTTGACTAAAGCTTTTAACCCAGTTCCATTTATTCTATAAATAAGACTGTCATCTTTCTAGAGAACAAAGTCATCGAAGTTCAAGCTCTTGCACAATATGTATTTGAGAAATGATAATTGTCATGTCTCTTCTCTCTGTAAAAGTGATTAACTAATATGTATATCTTTTTTCTCCAGTAATCATTGTGTGGACTTAAATATTTTTACTGCTTTATTAAAAAAAAAGTGTACATTGGAATTTATTAGAGAGCTTGTTATACTTAATGAAGTCTAAGCTTTCTAATATTTTCCATTATATGTCTTGTACATTTCCAGTTATTTCTTAGAAATAATTCTGGCTTTAGGACTTTAAGAAATAATATTGTATTATTTCTACAATTACTCTTTTTACTCTTTGAGCATTTTTGCAGGCTTCTTACTCTGGGTTTGAATATCAGTATACTGAAAAGGCGATAACCATAAATCTTTTAAGCTTGTTTCAGATGCTTCAGCACTTATAAGCAAATGACTACTTTGTTCTGTCAAAGTCTGAGATTTTTGAATCAGAAGGGACAGTGAAAAAAAGTTTGTAAAGTTTGTTCTAACTGGACATACGAATTTCAGTTTCATTCATGAATATCATTAGCCCATACATGTAACATAATTTTGTATGAAGTTAGGATATTTCCCTAAATCCAAACAATGAAACTTTCTGCAGAAAAGTAAATAGTCTGATGGTTTATTAACATCTCAATTGTCTTAATGTCATAAAAGTTGATTCAGATCTGAGACCTGATGTAGGGACATCCTCGAACTGATTGTTGAAGGGACTTCACTGTTCTTCTGAGAAATTTACACAGGAATGTTAAGATGGATGTTGCTGTATTTGATACAGGGCTGGGGGAAGTCAGTACTTCTCAGAAGGAGAAACTGTTTAAAATGCAGCTTTAGAGTCCTCTGCTCGTTTTGCTTGGATTAACAATAGCAACTTCATTCCACAAGTAAAGCTGTCTTCTCTTCAGTCATTTATTTCAATGCAGAAGCTTTTCTGTATTTCATGTTTTTGTATGTTTTTGTGTTTATGTAATTGCACGTTTATCCCTTTTCCTTATCATAAGAAAATTTGTAATATGCTTAATTTTTTTCTTTTCAATTAGATTATTTTTAATGTTTTTACGAAGTACTCAGGTTATGATTTTATGAACCTGGACAAACATGTTGATCATATTGTTTCTTTTTTTGAAGCTCTCAGCTTTTACTATAAAATTCTAAGGTAAACTGTTTGCTTTCTGTGTTGTAGTATGTTATCTGATCATGACTGAGAAATGTGGTCTTCTATGCAAATACAAAAAGTAAAAATGGAGGCATATCCATAAGGGAAGATAGCCTTCAAGATAAATACTATATGAAAGCTGAGTCCTACACATTTTTTAGGAATGACATTGGTTTCTATTTTGGAGCTTCTTTTTTTTTCAGATGTTCTGAAGGCCTGAGAGATCTGTCCTATCTAATATGCTATTTTCTGGTATTAAATGTTTCAGCAAAATTCCTAGAAAGCTTAGGAGTTTGGCTGATTTTTCCATTAGATGTCTCTCTTTAACATATTATCAGGAGTTTTTGTTTGTTCTTTGTTTTAGCATTTGCAATATGTTTTACCCTTTTTTTTTTTTTTTTTTTTTTTTTTTCCTTGTCTTTCCATTTCAGTCTCACTGGCTGATTTCATATATAGCAAGCTATTTTTTGTTGTTGATACTTTGTCCCTTTCCACATGTTTTATCTTCAGATCTTTTAAAATAGTGTCTTTCAGTTTCAGGGTAGATGCCAGTGAGTTTACAACTTCTTTGTACTCCGTATCATAAGTTTTCTGGAATCAAAAGAGGGTCATTTTAAACTCACTTTGGCAAAGTGTTTAATTCAGGCAGAATTTTTATTTATTTATTTATTTATTTTTAATGAGGTGGCTGGCAAAGTTTTTGTAGTAATCTTTCCATTATTTTTTTTTTTCCCCCTGTGTTTTTTCTTATACTAGAAACTCCTTGCCTATCACTTGTTACAGGCAGTCAAACCGACATGCTTCATTTAGTAACCAGATAATGTATTTAGGGAGGAGTAGTATCTCCTTGTATAATGGCTGATTTCATCCTGTATACTTGAGAATAATGAAACAGGTGTCTCAGAGTGTGATCTGAAGGACAATTTTCAAATGCATTTATAAAAATTTATATATAATTGTCCTCTAAATTGAATGGATATACTTAATAGACTGGTATCATAATGAAAATATGGGTCTTGTTAACACTGAGTAATTGAACTTGGTGGAAAGCCAGGAAAAGTTCCTAATAGCTATGCTACTTCTAGAAATCATTATTCTTTTTCTTTTCTTTTCTTTTCTTTCCTTTTTTTTTTTTTTTTTTTTTTTTTTTTTTTTTTTGTCTGGCTTTGGAAAAGATTGTTGCTATGCAGCCTACAAGAGCTACTGCCTGCTGAAAATGTGTAGGGTGGTCCCGATGGCCAGAGAAGTCTGTTGTGTATGGTAGAAATTTTGTTATTGACCTTTGTGTTACGCTAAAAAAAAGACAGCTATCAGCAGGTGCAATTAAAATATAGTGGGATTCCAGTGTTCTTTAAGTTCTTTGTTAGACAGGAACTTCTTAAAAAAATAAAGAAAAAATAACTTTAATAAAGTTGTCATGTATGTAAAGAGGAACAGAAAGTACAAAACTGAGGTCAGTAGTGTTTTCATTTATCTCTTCTATTTTGACATTTTTGTTAGTGAACTAGGAAATCAATAAAGACTAATTTCATTGGCAATGATTAAAAAGTACATAGGAAGTAACATTCAGGATGTGTATCGTTGCTTCCAAGGGCACTTGGTATAAAACATAAAGTAAATTGAATGGTTCATTTTGTCTAATTGGCTCATGTATCATAGATTCTTTAGAATACTAAATGTACGAAAGAACATTTGTGGCATTGTGTATAGAAAAAAATATGTATTTTTTTTGTTTTTTGTTTCAGTGATTTTCACACCCTCCTAATAAATACTTGTCTGGTATTTTAAAGCCTTTCGTAAAAAATGAAATCATAATAAATGTAACTTATAACATCAGTATAAGGAGTGTATAATATGAGGTGAGGAGGGGAGAGAAGTTTTTTTAAATTTCTCAGAGCCGAGGTGAAGCCAAATGTGCTTGCAAGCACAAGGTTGTAAAACATGTGGTCCAGCTGACTTTGAGCTGTACAAGACCAACAGAAATGATGAGTGAAACAGTAGATGACTATACTTCAGGGAATGGACACGTCCAACTTCCACCCTGAGCTGTTGTATAGGGAAAGTTTTTGCTTGGATCTGGAAGGTTCTGCTGAGACTGCCAAAACCTGGCCAACTGTATGACGTATGCGTAAAGATAAAAGAACAGATTACTGCAGGTAGCACTGTAGTGGGTGTCTGCTATAGGCTGCCTGACCAGAAAGAACAAATGGATGAAGCCTTCTACAAGGTCAGAACCCTGGAATTAAGGACTGACTTTGGCCTCTCTAAGGATCTAGTTGGAAGAGTCCCATGGGATAAAGCCCTGGTTGGGAAAGACACCCAGGAAAATTGGTTAATGTTCAAGGACTACCTCCTCCAAGCTCAAAATGGACCATCTTAATGAGCAGGAAGTCAGGAAAAAATGCTAGGTAGCCTGAATAGACAAGGCCTGTGACAGAAGAAATGAAGACAGGTATATAAAAGGTGAAAGCAGGGACAAATAACATGGTAAGAATACAGAGACAGATACTATGTGAGCATGGAGGTAGGAAAGCTGAAGCCTGTCTAGAAATGAATCTGGCAAGGGATGCCAAAGGCAACAAAAAGAGTTTCTGAAAGTACATAAATGGTGAAAGGAAGACTAGGGAAAATGTGTGACCTGCTGCTGAACTGAGCAACATGGAAAAGGTTGAGATAATGAATACCTTTTTTAGTTTTAGTCTTTGGCAGAGACTCATCTTCAGAAAAGCCAGGCCCTGGAAACAAGGGGGAGGGATGCCATGCAAAGGGTCCTTGACAGACTTTAAAAGTGGACCCACATGAATCTATTGTGGTTCAACAAGGCCAAGTGCAAGGTGTTGCACTTGGATCAGGGCAATCCCAGATGTGTACAGACTAGTAGAAGAATTCACTGAGAGTAGCCCTTCTGAGAAGGACTTGTCTCTTTCTTAACCTATCTATAGAAAAATATTTTAATTTTTCAACCAGTAGTTTTACATGCACAGTGATTAATGCTGTTAGTTGTGAATGGGCATTCAAGTAAAGAATTCTTTTACATCCTTGCTATATTTTAGAGATTACAAAGGCAACTAGAGTGGACTTTAAACATTTAAAGCTATTAGTACTTAACTGTACAATGCACATGCCTGCATCAAGTGACTCAGTCACACTTGTGAGGCCTCAGCTTTTCTATTTCTCGCATTCAAATTACAGAATGGATTGTATATGCCATCAGGTAGTTACATGACATGCCTCTAAAGAAAGGTGAAAAGGACAATACAGAGAAATCTATACTCCTTTTGAAGTTTGTGGACAGTTTTGACACCATGCTGAGCAAGCACCTCTTCTTACTCTAGGGCAGCACTATTACATTAACTGTCTCTGAAGGAATTTTCTAATAGAAGTTTCAACACTAATATAACAACCTCAAGTCTCTTGAATAATCTTTTGGTTTTTTTTTTTTTTGTTTTTTTTTTTAATTTCTACTATTGGAAGTGTTTAAAAACATAATAATTTGTCCTTTAGAGAATACATTACATTTTTATATCTGATTAAAAGTGCAATATAAATGTACTAATAATGTTGTTTAATTTATTAAACCATTGAATATGTGCATAAAAGTGTTTGAATGTTACACATTAAATCACAGCATCAGTGTTGGAGATATTTGTGTGCAGATCTGAAATTGCAATTTTTTCAAGGAGGATACGTATGAAAAAAAATACCTGTGTTCCAAACAACTCACTTTGAATTCATTGGCTTTGCCTGCACTTTAGGATTAAACATGTTTATTGTGAACTAGAGACCCAAGAAGTGACAAAAAGATTATTGTAGCCAAAATATGTAATTGTAGGCATATATTTCCCTGAATATTATCTCAATAAACAAAACTTCAAAAAGCAAGAAATGATAATAGAAAAATTTAACTTTAATATAAGCAAGAAATTTTGGAAATAATGTTTTTTCAGTCTTTGTTCTCCCTAAATCTTTTTTTTCCCTCCATTTTGTCTTGTCATCTTTTTGATCCTTCCTATTTTGCATTTATCTGTATTTCCTTACAGATAACACTAAGACCTTTGGTGATTAGATGAACAAGTAGTTCTGGATAATGGCGATCTATTAAGTAGGCTGTCATTTCACGTTAAATTAAACTGTTTAGGTACAAGGAATGTATTTTGTTATATATTTATTGTGTTGCATTACTAAATTAATTAAAAATATTACCTTCACACCTGTGCGTTCCTCTTTCAGAATTTTCTTTTTAAAATATACACGGAAAAGACTGGGAGCTGAGTGTTAATCTGTTAATTATAGACTGAATTATTATATTGACAAGATCCAAATGTGTTCTATGGAGCCCCGACAGTACTGGTTAATATGCATCATAATTCTAAACCTGAAATTCAGACTGAACAGAGCTGTAGCACTTTTCACTTGAACAATCTCTGTAACACCTCATAGATAATTTATAACTGTGTTTAACTTGGTGTCAGCTTTCATTAGTTGATGTTCCCCTGTGGAAAAATGGATCTTTGTTTAAGCTAGGAAAAAACAGAAACTTTCTTAGATATTTTAGAACAGTCAGTCTGCATGGCATTTATCAGTGGTGAAGCAGCATTGCTCGGTTTTTACGAGTAGGTTGATGCTGAATAATTTTGGGGGAAAAATTCATCAGTATAGTCCACTGCTTTCCTAAGACTGATGATGTTGGGCCATTTCTGATGTCCCCAGATCTGCTGCATCCAGAATTTCTTTTCTTCATGTCAAGGACTGAGTTGTTGATATGAGGAAAAGCAATTTTGTTGCCAAAAAAGATGAAACAATTGGTGCATAAGGTCAGTTGATGTTCTTGCCAACTGCTTCATGGTATTAGATCTTTCTGATTCTTTATTTTAATATCTCCCATAAAAACATTGGAATACGTTAATTCTGTCCTTTACTAAGCAGTAGAAGGGATGAGTAGATCAGAATATATCAACTTCAAAATTATTTTTCTCTTGAAAAGCAATCTAAACTTCGAATAAATCTTTATTCTACTTCTATGCCTTTCTAATGGGAGTGGATAGTTAATCATGGACTTGTTTTAATTGTCCTTGTAAAAGCAATTGAGAATGAATTATTTTCTGTTTAAATAAGCTTACTTATGAAATAAGTAAGTATAAGTGTAAATAAAATCCCCCTGTCTATAAAGTAAGAGTGATACTTTATCTCTTACAGTATTATCTAGCACATGATGAAAACAGCAAGCAGTAATACCTTCCTCCCTATGATACTTGTACTCTTTGTGGTTGGTGATTTCTGGCTACTTCTTTGGAAAAGTTCTCTTGAAGTTGGTTTCCTTCTTGTTCTCTCACACCTTTCTACTAAGGCAATATCTACCTGATTCTTCAACTCTTGTTTGGCTGGTAAGGATCTTACACAAAATCTGTAACACCACATTATAAGATCTATCTTGAGCTTATTATTTTTTACCAGTTTGAATAGTGAATGTAATAAGGGAAGCAAATTGGTGATATACTTCATAAAATGTTATACATATTAGCATATTTACTCTAGAAGTTGAGAATTTTCTTCTTATAGACATCTTTTAGAACACTATTAAGTTCATAAGGTAGTCATCTCAGGGCACTATTTGGCTGTCTGTACTAAAATGCTGTACAAATACACGGAGTGTACCGTAGACGTATAAAATGGAAAAACATCACTAGTGGTATTTTCATTTGCTTCAATTGCCAAATTGTAATGCCAGAATATTCTCAGTGGATTTGCTTTCCTTAGTCATGGGCACAGTACTGAGCCAGAATCAAGCACTCATCTGGAAGCTGGCAATGGGTTTTATTGGCTTGCCCATTTCTTTTGATAATGTCAACCATGACAGATAAGAAGGGCTTATTCCCTTAGCATAAGATGTAGTTGACCTTGAGTTGACTGGAATGTTGTTAATACTCAAGAAGTGACTGTCAAACAGTAATTGTGGAGAAACATGGCTATTGCTACTCTTACTGTCTCTTCAGGTGCTCTTACACATTTGAGAGCAGACTGTGAGAAGTAACATCATGAATGAAACAATGAAAACAAATAGCATTATTTTCAAATTCTTTATTTATGACTACAGATATTTTCTATATCATTTGACTACTTGTTTGACAATGAAAAATATTAACAAACAGGTTCAGCTGGGAGCTAGTATAGAAAGTTATTCACAATCATTAACATAAATGCAGACAAATAACTGAGTGAACCGTTGTTGGCATTACAGCCAGTACGAAGTCATATCTAGTTCTCAGATTTACTAGTATAAGGACTCCCAGCTGGAAATGTACCAGATGTAGGATTTTCTCAAGGTTAAGTGTGATTATAGCACAAACAGACATACAAATTGCAGACAGAGATTAAATCACAAAATAATGAGATCTTTTCAACAGGTAGCTGTGATTATATTCTCTGCCTTTTAGATATGCTTGTGTTTTAAGTATTTATTCAGAAACTGTATTTAAGATATTATGTCACTGAACTTGGAAGTCTGCTCATTTTATTGTGTTAAATGCAGAAAAATTAGTTTCATGTAAAGGATCTTCAGGTTTAAGTCTATGTCAGCAGTCAGCAATTCCTTTTTTCTGACTGACTACTTACATGTCTGAAATGAGATAATAAAAATCACAGGAAGATATCAATGAAATGGAAACTACTGTAAGAAATGAAATAGATATGAATAAGTAACATTCCATACTGAAAATACATTAGATTGAATTTACTGCTGTCATAACCAGTAACTTTAAAACTTCAAAATCCTACCATGATGTGGATTTTTAAAAAAATATTTTATTATCATTGTAATACTATATTGTGATGGTTTAAAATAAATTGATAATAAAGGACCAGGTAGATTGCTGTAGCCAGGTTTTTTTTTTTAAAGGCTGTGTCTGCCCTAGCAATTTGTCTTGGTGCAATAAGAAATACTGTATGCAAACCGCACATATTATCCATTTGTCTTGTAGTGGCTCAGGTCTGCATGTAGCTTGATGTTCTAGAAGAAAATTTCTTTTTGAGGGCATTTCATTCCTTATTTCATTCCTTAAAAAGGAGTTGAAACATACTCCAGTGACAACATAAGACTCCCTTTTCTGTAGTAATTTAGGTGACAGTAAAGTAATCCAAAACCAGTTAAAATTGGGTTGTGCTAAGCCAACATCAAATTCATAAAATCATGATGGAACTGTGAGCATAACCTGATTCAGGGTGTTGCCACAAAGGGTTGGATTTGAAATTAATATGTCAAACAAAGCAGATTCTACCGTGTACTGTTCTTGGTCCCAGCTTCTGCTCAGAAAGGACTGAAAGCTGTCCCTGTTCAGAGTAACACCATATTGTGCTATCCAGAAGTTTTTCACAAGCCTTCCCCAAAACAGTGCTATGCCTTCAAGGCATAACTACAGCTCACTGAAAAGCTGTTCCATTGAAAAATGCTCATTGAAAGATGCAGTTTCATTGAAATGGAAATGTACACAGTTTTGTGGATTAAAAGCCAGAAGGGAGTACTGTGATCATCTAGCTTGGCACACTGTACAACAGAGACCTCATGGCTGTCTTCATTTTCTTCTCCTTTGAACTAGGTCGTATTTTGCTGAGGATAAAACAAAATCCCACCTTGCTTTTTAAAAAGCGTACTTCAAGGATTGGATTATCAACCACAACTTTCAATAAGGTACTCCTCATAGTTAATTATGCTGTTAACTCTAAGTTCTCCTGTCCTCGGTTTCAAGCCTCTGGGTCTTGGTATGCCTCTGTCTTTGAGATTGAAATGAGATTTATCTTCCTGTGTATATATTTATAGACCGTAATCTAGTTTTACATTATACTACAGAGGTTTACATTATACTACAGAGGTGACATATCTTGATTCTCTCACTTCAGGTCATGATTTTTAATCCTTTGATGATTATACATACCAGCATTTATTTTTCTTACAGTTAGAGAAATTAGATGTGGTGATGTTTTTTTTTAATACTGATATTAAAACTGATACTAAGTAGTGTCTGTGTTCCTACTTGAGATTCCACTGTTTATACATCCACATTCATGTTCTTTCTGAGATAAATAAAAGTTTGGAGCTATCCAGATGGTCTAAAACTGCAGGGAGTTCTTTGCCTGACAGCTTGTATCATAAGCTTCTAGATGTTTGCAGCTTACAGCTCTATGATCACCTCTACTGACACTAGATCAGACCTATGACTCTTGCTGAGGGCATTGTATTGTTCCTTGGTCTGAAGGCCTTTTTAGGCCACTAATTCTTGGACTAGTTTTCTTTTCAAAAAATGGAGAATCAAAACTATGTCTCTGATTTTCTTAAATACATTCTTGGTTCTCTGCTGCTAGTTTGCTATGATAAATCATAGTTTGATATTGGCTTATCCAAACGGCAGCCTTAGGAAAAAATAGACAAAATGAAGAAGTGGAATGGCTGGTCTGACAATGTAAATGATAGTTTTGTTGCCATATATATACTGAGTGAGAGTTCAGTGGTTAGAGCATTCATCTCAAGTGTGAGATCTTAACTAGCTTTCAGTAGACAAACTTACATTTTCTATTGCACATGAGGATACTTTTACCACATGGACAGAGTGACAGTGTGGATATCTAAGTGTTTCAAATAAAGCTGAGCATATCCTTGAATTCAGCAGTGTACTTGAGAATGTCTTGAAACTACAAGTTAGGAAATTTACCAGCAAATATCACATTTTTATTCCTTATTTTGACTAGGGCAAAGAATTGTTTTGACCTAGGAGGTCACAGATACTACGAGGCGTAGGAGTTTAAGATAATCTGAGGAGAGCATCTTAGCAGAGACAATTATGATGACAGTTTTTTGTTGTTATATTTCCCCCCCAGTTTTTCTGATTATTATTTTAAAATATATATAATTTTCTATTTATTGGTGTTTTTTTTAAATTTCTTTTTAACTTCGTGTTCTTTCTCTTGGTGAACACTGAATATTTAAGTGTTGTTTTGTTTGTTTGTTTGTTTGTTTCCTTTTTTAATGGTAGAGCTATATTTTTTAAAAACTCTGATTTCCTGACTTTTGCATTTCTTTTGAAGTACAACTGTGCTATCTCTGAGATTTTTCCTTGTAGCTTATATCAATAGTACAGACAGGTAGTGAAGTGAAATTAGGGAATGGATGGTGTTTAAGGAAAATCTATCATGTATGTTGTGGAAAAATGTCATCTTTCTAAAGGATGGCATCATATGCTGATATAAATGATTTAAATGGTTAGGTCTTTACAAAGGAACAATATTTCCCAAGGAAGGATGTAACAGGTAGGGATTTAGGGCCAGTAGTGTTAAGGGCCTAATTTCATTTGTCCACATCTTTCTTAAGTTTAAGAACTTGCAACAAAGCCGATGCCAGCCTTGACTAGTTTGTTATTATAATTACAACTAAAAAAGCCCAGTTATTGTCAGGAATGTGACTTCATTCTGCAGGTTTCTCGCTCCCTTTCTTCAACATGATTTAGCCTTTGAAAGCCTGGTTTATGTGCTCAGTATATATATAGTCTGTAATGACTTCCTATAACTTAATTGTTAATACTCTGTGATCACTAAGCACGCTCAATCATATGATTCCAGGAAGGGGGCATTTGCAGCCTCGCTGGGCAACCTCTTCCAGTGTCTTGCCACACCCACAATAAAAATCTTCTTCCTAATATCTAGTATCTAATATCCACTCTCTTCCAGTTTAAAACTATTTCTGCTCATCCTGTCACTACATGCTCTTATAACAAGTCCCTCCCCAGCTTTCCTGTTGGCTCCCTTCAGGTAATAGAAGGCTGCTGTAAGGTCTCTTGGGAGTCTTCTCTTCTCCAGGCTGAAAAGCTTGAGCTCCTTCAGCCTGTCCTTATAGGGGAGGTGCTCCAGTCCTCCTCTGGAGCTCCTCCAATAACTCCATGTCATCTTCATAAAGATTTTTTTAATTATTATTTTTTATTTTTAATTATTTTTAATTTTTATTTTTATTTACAGTTTTCTACACAGGTGAGGAAAGTGAAGGAAATCGTGGTTTTTCAGTCAAATAGAGACACACTGTCATTAGACATAATTGGATATAATCTAATTCATGATATGCAAATTGAAAATAGCTCAGAACCTAGTTTACTTAACATTGCATGTATGTTTCTCATTAACTTCCATATGTTGAAAGTGGAGCTGCTGTGGATTACATTTGTAGCTATATTGTCATCATTTCTGCAAAAGTTATGTTATAAAATAAGCTGAGACAGGATATGTGGTGGCACAATTAATGATGCCTCAGAAAAGCTGCTTCAAGTGTCTTATCAGTATCTTCAATGTTACAGGAGGGTAGAATCCAGGTTTTCCAGGGAAACTATCACCTGTTTTGATCATTGTACCTTCTTTTCAATTGTGCAGTTATTTGTTACACAGTTTCCAGGTACTGTGGCAAATGAAATAAAGATTATACTTGCAATCATGATTTTCCATCACATAAGATTTGTTCTGAGCATTAAATGAATCTGGAGTTTCCTGTGAAAGAATAGTAGATGTTCATAAAATACTGCAGTGTTGTTATTCAAATGTGTATGGAGATTGAATTACTTTTGAGTTGGGGGATGTAAATTTCTTTTCAGTGTTTGATATGAAATACCATTAGCGCTCTATTAATTTATCAAGGCAAATGTGATATCTGAAGTTGAAATGTTCAACTGAGGTAAACAACTACTACTCTGTTCTAAAAACAAACTCTAGAAAAATATTATACTAACTAACTGGTCTAAAAAAAATGAAATGGTACACAGCAGAGCTAGATAGTCCATTATGAGGTAGGCTGTTCAAAAGTATGGATGTAAATGTTATCAAAAAGACAGCTGCTATCATTTCTTGGTGGACGAGTTTTTGACATTAAGGAAAAATTATCTGAGGTTCTTTGATTGTGGCACCAATAAGCATTTATACATGCATACTGACATATCCAGTAAGGATACATACATTTGACATAAAAAGGAAAGATTTATCTTGGCTTCCACGGTCTTGGAAGTGGAAATGGATATGACTGACATTTGAACTTCTTTTGATCTGAGCCATTGTTTTTCTCAAGATAAAAGGTATTATTTAATAGCCAAAATACTTATATCTGATGCTATTCAAAACAGTCAACCACATCTAACATAACCTCTAACTGCTACTCCAAGATTCAGATTTTCTCTAATGTCATGTTTGTCAGCCCCAGGTTCCAGATAACTTGGGCATCTGAAATATCCCTCTGCAGCTATGTTTGAGCAACTGAATCATAGAATCATAAAACAGGATTGGAAGGGAGCTTTAAGATCATCTAGTTCCAACATCCCTGCTATATGCAGGGACACCTTCCTGTAGACCAGTTTGTTCAGAACCTCATCCAGCCTGGTTTCAAATGCTTCCAGGGAGAGGGCATCCACAACTTCTCTGAGCAACATGTTCCTGGGTGTCAGCACTCTCACAGTAAATAATTTTTTTCTATTATCTAGTCTATATCTACCATCTTCCAGTTTAAAACCATTTCTGCTCATCCTGTCACTACACACATTTATAAAAAGTCCTTCCCCAGCTTTCCTGTAAGGCCCTCTTCAAGTACTGAAAGTCTGCTATGAGATAACCCCATTTTCTCTAGGCTGAAGAGCCCCAGCTCTCTCAGCCTTTCCTCCTAAGGAAGGTGCTTCAGCCATCTCTTCATCTTCATGGCTCTCCTCTGGACCTGTGTCAACACCTTGATATCATTCCTTTGTTGGAAGCCCCAAGAACTGGACGCAGTACTTTAGATGGGGTCTCATGAAAGTAGAATAGAGGGGCAGAATCACCTCCCTCAGCCTGATAGTCATGTTCCTCTTGATGCAGCCAGAGAGACTGCTGGTATTCTGGGCTGCAAATGCACATTGCTGGCTCATGCTGAATCTTTCATCAAGTGACACTCCCAAATCCATCTCTTCAAACCATTCTCCACTCAACCTGTGTCTGTGCTTGGAATGGCCCCATCCCATGTGCAGGATCTTGCACTTGGCCTTGTTGAACTTCATGACGTTGTTGTGGACCTACTTCTCAAGTCCAGGTAGATTACATCAGTTACATCATACATGGGCTTCTCTGCAAGCAGTACCTCCTATCTTATTCTGTTGGCCCACAAAGTTAGAGATGTTGGTTGTATGGCAGTAGAGGTCGAAGCCTCCTGTCAACATTCTACTACACTCTGTAGTCATGTGACCAATGGCAGTAGAGGAGTGGTTTGATAAATTGATGTTCAACATTTAAGTGTGTATGAAGGAGTGTCACTGAATTCCACTATGCAGAAAAAATTATAGTTCTGTATTCAGAATGTAAATATTTGATTTTGCATGTTTTTATCTGGAAGTGATACTCCTCCAGAATACTCTTCAAATCTTAAGTGATTTGGTACTCAGAGAATTCCAGAATATGGAAGGCAGGAAAGACCTCTAGAATTGTGTATAAAGCTGTGCTAGTAATTTATTTGTCAGCATTATGTTTCCTATATTCCTTCCATAGTGATGTGCGATTTTGTTGTTTTGGACTATTACTAAGCATGTTCCTGATATTTCCTGATATTGATCTGTTTTTAACAGATCAAGTCAAGTCAGAATACTTCACAGTCTATCCTTTGTATGTAAAGGCAGAATTATTTTTCCTTCGGTCTATTAATTTATATTTTGTCTATTCTGAACTTTGTCTGCCTCTTAGTTATGGTATTACACAGAACCATGACATTTGAAACACCCACTGCCTTTACTATCAAGCTTTGTAATCTTTCACACTTCTTTTGGAACATCTGTAAATCTGATGAACAGAACAGTACATATCCCAGTGAGACTATATGGCTTTCACCCTGAAAAGTGACAGTGTATTCCTATGTAGCTGGTTTCAGCTGGCTCCAAAATGGACCCTCTGCCATCCAAAGCTGAACCCATCAGCCAACCTAATGATGCCTCTGTGAGAATATATTTAAGAAAGGGCAGAAAATACAAGATGGAGGGGCGAGAAGGAAACACTAAGGGTGACAAGCATCGGAGGGAACACTAAGGTCAGAGAAGGCACTGGAGCACATACATTACGCAGCCCTTGAGGGATCCCACATGAGAATTGATTTTCCTGATCAATTGTAGAATGGAGCAGAAAAAGTATGCATAAGAAGTTGTGGCCAAAAGAAACCCTTGTGAGCTGACGTAGCCTACCCCATCCTGTCCTGCACCTGGAATCTGGAGTGAAGGTGTGAAGCTCAACCTAGGAAAGTGAGGAGGAAATGTGTTTTAATGTTGGTATTTTTGCTTTCCACCACCTGAATTAGTAAGTACACGACTGTCCTAGCATGCAATAAATTAATTTTCCCTAAGTCCATTTTTCTTGCTGAGATAACTAATGAGCAATCTGCTTGTCATTATCTTGACCCATAAGCTTTCTCATTCCTGCAGTTCCTGTTTTCATCCCTGTCCTGCTGAAGAGGGAGAGCAAGTGGTGATCTGGGTGAGATTTTAGTTGCTAACCAAATGTTACCTACTGTGTTACCTTTGTTTTCCACTTATTACTCACTGTTAATACATACAAGTATTTCCCTGAATGAAATTGCATGGAAATTAAAACTAAAACTTCTGCATTTTCGGCCCATGCGTCAATTACTGATTCACATAACCAATTTATCTGATTCAACCTGAAGCTTGTTTAGTTTTAGCAGTAAAAATCGGCCAATACATCTGGTCTTTCATATGTACATTGGAAGTAGTATTCAGTGATTCATCTTCTTTCCTGATATGGCTTCCAGCGTTCATACAGAAGTGTATAGGTTTTTTTTTTGTTGTTGTTTTGTTTTGTGTTTCTTTTTCTGCTTTCATGCTCTTCTGTACTCTATTGTGAATGTTCTTCCTTGTTTGTTGTTGTTTGTTGTTGCTTTTTTGCTGTTGTTAGTTTCATCTTTGAATTTCAATTTTACACTTCTATTTCAGATTTTCATATTATATGAACAAGTAAGGTTTAATGTAGAGGTTTTTATGAAACAGCTCTTAAAAGATGTATCACTCTGGCTGGTGCCCTTTCAAAGGATACAACATCCACTGACTTTAATAATAACAATAATAATTAATAATAATAATTATTAAGCAATAATAATAATAATTAATATTCCGATTTCAGTTTGGGGACCCTACAACCTTTATTTATATAGCTCACTAATTCTATGATAGTATGTTTTCACAGTGAAGGAGTAAGTTTTCTATGTAAAGTATATCTATGTAAACATGAAGATGAATGACAGTAGATGCTGTTATTTAACTTTAGTAACATTTATTTTTGCATGTATTTTGAGCAAATGCTGTTCTCCAAAAGTGCCCAAATTGCAGTAATTTGAACTGTAGAAAACCATGCATAGATAATCCCACTCTAGTTTTTTGATTAGGAAAAGCTCATGTAGTGTTCTGAAATGACCAAGTGGCAAGTCCCATTTCCTATACCGCTGCAGAGCTGAGACAGATTGGGACTCCCTGGTTATTCTCTACATCAGCTAGCTTCTGAGAAGGAGTGTATAAATGAAGGCAGTCACAGAGATATTTTAATGAATACAGCAAGTTGTGTAACAGCCATCAGATGTAGATCAGAAAAAATGGCTTAAACCCACATCCATTCACCTATTTTCATTTTTCTCTCTCTAGTGGGACATTTGTCATGAGTTATTCAGTACCATCCAGAACATTTTATGTAGTTCCAGCTATTGAATGATTTATAGTTATGCTCATTCCCATCAAGCACATATTAATATTCAGTGTTCTTTACAATTGTTTAACAGTAATATCTTGTTTCTTAGGTTAATACAGAATTAACTTCCTGTGATAATGTTAGTAAAAGCTCCAGACTGAATATATAAATGCATGGAAAAAATCAGAGCCAATGGAAGTGAACCATTGCCATCACTGCTGAAATGCAGCACACACTGCCTCACAGCTCACATCCACTGTTTTGTGTCCATCAATGTTCAACAAGTGTCAATGCATGTCAATGGATGCAATTTTTTCTGCATACACTATTTCAATTCCACACTTTGCTATATATGCACTTCCATATCAGATGCCATTTTATCAGCCTGCCACTCTGCTGCTGTCTGTCACACAGCAATAGTATGTGTGTTGAATATTGGTGTATATATAGAATGGTGTATATATGTAGAATATTGGTGGGAAGGTTCAGCCCTTACAGCCACACCACCAACATCTGCCTCAGGCATTGTGTGTCAACAGAATAAATAGGAGGTGTTACTTTTGGAGCATTTCTTGTATTTTTTCTGACCAGTCTGTATAAACAGGAATGATCAAGATTACAGTATTCTAAGTATGGCTGCCTATAATTCATCATTTTCCCCTTGACTGTTATGTTGAAGGATGATCTTAAAGTATTGCGTGAAAATTCCTGAATTATCAAACTTCACAGAAAATGACAATAATAAATAACAATTTTAAAAAGCGTTAATAGATATCCAACATTTTCTGTGTTTCAGATATATGTGTAGAGATATGGTGAAGGTAAATCACATGCTATGATGCTGATGGTGACCATCAGTTAATACTTGTAATTTGTGGGAAATAGGCATTAATCGTATTATTTGAATACAAATTCCTCCATTCTACATACTTATATTTTCTTACAAAACGCACTGCAGTGATTATTCTAAGGCAGTCAAACCAGGAAAACAGCATTATGCGTGTGTAGTACACCTCCAGTGTCATATAATGGAGAATGTATAATGCTATCAAAATGGCAATAATCCAAAGAAAAGTTAAGTCATATTTTTGTATATATTCATAATAATGAAGTAGTCTAACAGAAGAAATCTAAGCTAAAGAGACATCTGTTTTTATAAAATCCTGTGAAACCTGGCCTCTGAATGTACTTCAGACTTCATTTTACAAGTTATTCTAGGTGGTACTAGGGACCAAATAGTTTTTCAGATAAAAGTGCAAGTATAATTGTACTGTCACTGAGATACAATTTAATTTTGTTATTGTGGTTACTGTATGGTACTATAGTGCAGGGGGCTTCATTACCTTAGAAAAAAAGGTGACTTGCTTACTTCTTAGAATAAAACATTGCTAAAATATCTATATATTTAAAGTTCTTTCTCTTTTCTTTCAATTAAAACCACAGACTCACACTGTAAAGTTGACAAGATCAATTATGCTATCCTCTGATCATTGCCCTATGAAACATACAGCTAGTTTTTTTTGACGTAACATACAGTCTGCTTATTTCTTTAAGGTTTATTCTTTTTCTGTGTGTGTATCTGTTGCTTGGGCTATGATGCAGTAAACCCTAGAAAAATGTATTTCTCTATTTTTTTTAAAGATAGAAGAGTATGTGAAAGTATTCCTGAGTGCAAATATTTTATTATTTATTTAGCGATAGCATTATTGCTAACTTTTGCACAGTGAGCTTGAAATATATACATTTATATGTACTAGTCAGTGAATGAAGGACAGGTAGGATAAGAATATACATATTTTTGACAGCGTAAGACACTCCTCATTATATTATTGTACTCTAAGTCACGTTAGGTCTAACCTACTTGACAGGTTTCTATTTTATAAAGACATTTCTGAATATAATCAATGTAACTCCCAATAGTTACATTTCTAATAACCAATTTGCTGAATTGTGCTCTTGTCAAGATAATTTATACATACACCATATGTTCTGTGAATTTTTTCTTTGCCCAGGTGTACATTTAATCTTCCTTTCACCCTGAAGGAATTATCCATGTCCCTGAGGTCAGAGGATCTTCCACTTATTTTTCCCTTTCGTCATACCTTCCAGCCTTAAGACCTCATGTCATAATGATCATGTTTTCAGCAGAGGACAGTAAATGGCGTTCTCAGAGTCCATCAATTCCACTGTTTAATTGGCTGTAGAAATCATTATTGAGCTGAAGGTGATTTTGAAGCATCATCAGCTCTTCTTTACTTTTGGGCAAGATTTAGATTTTATTATCCTATAAGATTGTACATAATATTTCTCAGGGGGATGAAGTATAGTAATACATTATTAAAGAAAACTAAAGGATTTTTATTATTATAATTATTGCAACAGGAAAGCAGTATTTTTTTTTGTTGGAATTTTCTTACTAATGCTAGTAAAGTTTGTAGAACAATTTATTTTGATACAACGAATTAAATAAATGATAGAAAGGTACATATCAAATAGTTTTCTTTTTTGCTAATTTCAGAACCTTGTCTTCATAATGTTAAATCTGTGAGGGAAGGAAGAGCCAACAAACCATTTGATACCAGGTATCAGACAGGATAATACTCCTATTTTGTTGTACTGTTGTTTCCAAAGGAAGAAGCAGTTTATATTTTTACAGACTTTTTTTCCCTTACATTTTTTGTAGGAAGACTGAGTTTACATCTATGTTTTCTTATCATCTACTATATCATTCATTGAGTGACAGCATAATTTGGGCAGTTTTAAGTTTAAGACACTCAGTGAGTGGTTAAATAATACAGAGCATCTGAGATATAATTTGGAATTTACTTTCTAAAAAACCCAGACAGTCTCTTTAAGGACTTGAGCTTGACATTCTTGCTGAATGGAAACAGTACTTATAGTACTTTAGCAAAGAAATCTTGGAGCCTTCAAAATTTTTTTCAACATTCCCAGTGTTATTGCATAGGCTAGAAAATGCTCTCCTAAATTAAAGGTTTTGAGTCTTCTTTTGTGACCTTCAGGTTGATATGGATTCTCCTCTAAAGCAGGTAAGGAAGTTATGCCAGCTAAATGAAGCTGGATAAAAAATTATTTCTGGCTTTTCTTTCTCTTTGGTCAGAGTAGGCAGCAACAAGTGCCTACTTAATGCCAGGTACAGATTTTTCCATTTTTTATAATGGTTCCATCACCATAGAGTTTGGCTGTTCTCAGATATCATTAAAACCTGTTTTAAGGTTGTTCTGCACTATCCTAACTGTTGCAAAAGGCTTAAGCAGGGGCTTTGCATTAGTTTTATTTCTCGGAGTGAACATTCTTGGCAATTAAACAGAATCTTGAAGTAGGATAGCTACACTAGTATTATTGAATTGTGAATTCCAATTTGAATATCTATGTTACATTAGCTTTAAACCAGAACAGCCACTTCGTTTCTAGCTACTCAGCCCTGATGCTCAAGGGAATCATACAAAATATCTTCAAAAGATAAGTCTGGAACTGAAATTCATAACTCTACTGGGCTCTAAAAACCACGGACTGAACAGAGACATTGGTTTTATGGCATATTATATTTTTTTGTCATCCCGGGATAACCTTTCTATGCTGCACAGACAATAAATTACTTCTATCTCTCTTTCTTTTCCTGTCCTGTAGGAGTAAACAAATGTATTCTTTCCATTTCTAATATTTCTCCACTCTGTACTGATGAAGTATCTTTTCTTTTAGTCAATTTAATTGTCAATTTGGATTAAATTAAAATCAGAGCAATGGCTCTCAACTGTTATTTAGTTTGAACGACTGATAATTCCACTTCAGATTGGAGGAAGATCTTGAATGCCTGTAAGCTTGTCATTTTTTTCCTCATGTTTTTCATTTAGTTTCCTAGAAGTAATTCTTATAAACTCACTTCATGTAGAATACAAGCTTGTGTAATACCACTTAATTCACTGTAATGTGCTGATTAGATACAATTCCTTCTTTTTTGTTCAAGAAGTTTTATAGCAGTTTAGTTTTTTAATGAGCTGTTTTGCCATTAAAGGTTCAAATTCCTAGCTAGCTCTTCTTATGTAATTTTAATATTTTCTTTTTGTATTCCTACATTACATTATATATGATTTGTAAAGAATTTTGAAATAAGTCTAGCTGAGGAGCAGTGTATAATTGTCCTGTTTCTTTTTCCCAGCAAAAAACAGTAAGAACTACAAAATGTGTGTGATTGTTTTCAAGATTAAAATCCATATATGGAATATTCCCATTTCTGAAGTTTCTTGGTCCTCAGTGATGTCTGTTGATAATCAGGTTAACTCTGGACTGTAACTGATTTTTACTAGATTTCTAGTTCAGAAGTCAGTGTTTTGATGGAAACTGGTAAATTCTGAAACATACTTTGAAGATAAAAAATATCACTCAAAATATTGTGTAAAAATGCAATCAGATGTGTACTTCTGTAATTCTTCAGTTAAAAAAAAGACAACAGAATCCAGAGAATAACTCTGTCTTTGCAGATCTGAGACTTCACAAGAGATCCTTCTGAATACACCCTCATGGTTTGGTGCTTACTTTTATCTGAGAGTAACAACACCATAAATTGAGATCTTGGCTCTATCTCCAGTGTTATAAAACTTCAGTAAAATAAATGAAAGGAAAAAAAGAAGGTACAGTGTCCCAACTTGTGGCATTATGACATATCACCAGGGTACCTTGCCACATAGATCAACCTTAATTGTGATTTTGTTACGTTTCACAAACTGGTGCAAAACTGGACTTGGTCATCATATGACACAAAACCCATAAAGGAATATTTCATAATTCAAAAAACAGTGCTTGTAGTTCAGCTGTTTCACCATGTTTCCTCAGAAACTAAGGAATGTCTCACTATACGATTAATGGTGATCATTTTTTCCCTGTGGGAACAAGAAGAAAGCCAGTTCTTTTAATTTAAAAGAAAAACCCTGTCTTTCTTTTCTTTCCTGTTGTCTTATAAACAAGGAGATGCTTGTTAAGAAAAGTGGAAAATTTTCCATTCCTCACATTTAGTTATTTTTTTAAAATATCTTTGCAAATCTTTCTGGGGGTAATAATTGTTATTTGCCATCTAATATGATCAAGGTATACTTACTTTCAGTCACCTTAAGAAATTTGGATCCACATCTGCATATTTTTTTGTGTGACTGTAAAGATTAATATAATCTTTTTTTGTGTGTGTGTGTCGATGTGCCTACATAGCAAAATTATGATTCAGAAACAGAACTGTGCATTGTGCAATAACTTCAGGAAGCTACTTCTTTGTTGTAGGATTTATTATTCCTATTTAGAATTTAAATTGAAATTGCTGATACAAAAACCATAGAATACTCTCAAGACTAGTAATTGTAAAACACAATGATCATCTGCTTCTGACCTTGAATGGATTCTGTGTTACTGAAAATACTTTGAAGTGATCAGCACCTAATGATAGAAACTCCCACTATAGCGTGGTTCCATATTACAGATTCTTAAAAAAATAGTCTAATCTGCTCCTGTAGCTGCGTCGTATAGAAAAATCTGTCTTTCATTTTGGAGAATTTCATTTGCACAGTAGTAGAACTATTATCACACACAGAGGAAAAACCTAAATCCATTTGAAGTAATTCACTCACAGTTTCTTCAACTTGCCAGTGTTTAACTGTCCCTGTTGCTCAACAGATGGATTTAATACTCTTAGTTGCTTTTGTATTTCTCAGTTTTAGTGGAACTGCAAAATGTGGAAGTCTAGATCTGGTTTCAGGTTTTGGAGAAGAACAAGCTTGAGGGTCAAGCAGGAATTTTGATCTTTACAGCCTGATGGAGTTTTCCTTATTGTCATTTGTCCTTTCTCTTTCCTTATTAAGAGTTAATTGTTCCAAGCCTCTTTGCTCAGATGATCTCAGTTGCACACTAATAGATTCTTGCCATACTTGTTTCTCTAATAAGCTGTTTTTCAACCCTCTGTTTTTCTCCTTGTTCTCCTTTTCTCTGTTCTTTCCTTCCTTAAACCTTACAGGTCTAATGTTGCACCTTCCTGGACTCACTATCTTCCCTGACACTTTTTTCTAGTTGTCTTCAACTAATTGCACTTCATGTGAACTTGAACTAAGCAGTTTTGTGTTAATTGAGGTCCTAAAGGTCATCCTGTTCAGTCAGTCCAAGGCCTTCCATATAAATGTTCAGTTTCACTCACACCCAACAACAATCATTTGAGGTCCATTCTCCTAAGTGACAATCACATAGATCCTCTTCTATGCAACTTACTCTTGGTTTGCAATTACTTTTCTTTCAGTGTACTGAATGGGACACAGGAAAATTTCATTATAGAAGAAATAAAGGAGCAGTCTCAGGATGGGCATTAATCTGTGCAGATAGAATCTTTCGAGATTTAAGCTTTCATCATAGTATCATAGTCTAGTGCGGGTTGGAAGGGACCTTAGAGATCATCGAGTCCAGCCCCTGGGATTCGAGCCTCTGTGTAGCAGAGCGGCACTTCTACCACTTGCGCCACGGGGGGGATTTGAACTCCGGGCCCCAGTGTTGTAACACGGCGTCCTTAACCACTGCGCCACCGGGGCACACATTTCAACTCATACATGCTTTTCTTGACCTTATTTTGCCTGCAGTTTTTGTTCATGTTTGGGTAAATCTTCACCCCAGACCAAATTTCAGTACCTCATTGAGTGAGACCTAAATCTTTCCCTAAAGAAGACAGAATCTTTTGTATAGGTAAAATATGTAAAGAAATTTTCTCACAAGCCTTGTTTTCAGATATTGATAATTAGGATAAAACTGTCCAATATGAGAGGGTCTCAAGTGGAATTATATGTTAAATATAATGGTTACAGTGGAAGAAATATTTGAATACTTTTGTGTGTGTGTGTGTGTGCGTGTTTGTGTGTGTAAAGGTTGGGCAACCTTTGGAACATCTCATATAGAGGTGTTTCAGCTGCTGCATACATAGTATATTATACTGTCCTAATATTCACATTGTCATAGTAATCAGATATCTGAAAAATCTTTACACTTTTCTCTTAGTAGGATTAACATGCTGTTTATTGAACCTTTATGAATGCTAATGCAATCTAGATAATTATTATTTTAAAATCTAGCTGGCTGATGGCAATACTGTGTTTCACAAAAAACAGTGCTCAGAGTTCAGTAAATGTAAATAGCTGTTAACATGAAGAAATAATGTAGAACAAGCCTGGAAGATACAAACTGATCACATATTAGTTAAGACTTCAGGTCAGTATTACAGTATATGACATTTGTACTGATCTTTTCAGGACTTGTTAACAGCTTTTCAAAACAGGCTTTTGTCTGTCAGGTTCACAACTTGTGCTTTAAGTTACGCTTTGTTTCTATAATAACAAATTGAATCTTTTTCATTGCTACCATTTTGGATATCACAACAAAGTGAAAAAACATTGTTATAGGTACCATATCTGCACACCTGTATTTCTTTGTTGTTTCAGTATATTAAAGGCCTTCCATTGATGTATTGTCTTGTTGTAATGAATGAAAGAGAGTTCCAAGATTTTTAATCTGAAATATAGAAGACTGCATCAGCTGTGACATTTCAGGAGAGAACAAAATGGAAGTCTCTTTCATGGTTTTCAGTTCAATACAAAACTATCACTTTAAATGTGAATACATGATAATATTGTGCATGCTAAAATCACTTGGTGTGTTTATACTGATATTTGCTTTATTTTCACCTGCAAAATCAAATTTTAACATCTATTACACCTTACCTTTTTGAATCCTACTTGTATCCCAAAAATTAGGTCCCTTTTATCTTAACATGTCTGAATTTTTTCTTTTCCTTGATGAATTGCACTTGCTTTGGCTTACTCCAACCTTGTGACTGTTAAGGTATCCATTTAGTACTTCTATCTGTGATATATTAATTGTTGGCTTTACTTTTGAAGAAGTGTTTGAGTCTGTCTACAGACTGCAGTTTGTAGGATATGTGTGTATTTTCTTGAGGAGCAAGAATGTCAACTGGTATTTTTGCAGAAGGGATAATTATTAAATGTGTAGTTCTTCTGTGAAAATTTGCAGAAATACCAACTGTTTTCAGAAAGAGTGCATATTTTGTTATCTTTTATATGTTTATTAATTGTGCTGGTTTTTTTTTTTGCTCTCCTGCTTGTCAATCGAATGTTCTTCTGATTAGCATCTTGAGGTCACATATGGCTAATTTTGTATTGGTAGTTGAGGTTTCCTCATGTGTGTATAAACAGGATCTTTTAGTGATTACCACTATTTATTTTGGTTCTCATTTAATCTCCCAGCATTTTGTTTTTCTGTTTTAGTGAATATTAGCATAAGCAGCTACTGCATTAAAAAACAAAAAAAAAAAAACCAAAACAAAAAAAACAACCAAAAATAAATTCTTCTCAGACATGTTTGCACTGTGTATTTTGTATATACTTCCTTTTCTGTATTTAATTATTTTTAAAATATTGATTGATAGCGAAGGAAAATGCACCAACAAACATCCACAGAATGGCTCCAGTCAGGTTAGATCAAGCTGGCTAAACCACAGTTGCCAGCTTAAAATGAGTTAAGTTCTGCAAATCCCTATTGAATTAGAGTAGCTATCAAAACAGGTTTGTTTGGAAGCAGAAAAGAGACCATCAAGAAATATCAGAGGAGAGAAGTATCTCTAAAATTTCTTTGTCAGTACTACTGTGGAGTCAGTCTCTTCCTGCATTCTTTCTTTACCTCTCTCTGAAGAGAGAAGGACCTGTGTTTTTCTTTTCCTAAAAGAATGTTCAGGGGTGAAGTGATTTTGATTGCTTGTTCTGGAAATTCAGCACAAATTGTCCAGAGTGGGTCTACATTATCAACTGTGTTATTTTTTTACTACTGTGCAGCTCCAGTTTTTCTGTGCACCCTCAAGACTTCAACTTAATATAATATGGGCCCTTCAACTTAATGTAAATATGGGCCAACAACACTGCTGTAAGCTGTTTGTGGCTGAATGGAGAACTTCCAGAATTCATTCTCTAAAGACAGTGGCAACATATACTGCTCTGTGCATCTGGATAGTTTGCCAACTTAAATAGTCCAGTGAACTAGACAAAGAAATCGACGTAGTTCTATGCTGCATTAGAATTGCTAGTAGATAACTTTGATTGAAATAATGTTTAGAGTAGACTGAACTGTAATGTCATTTATTTATTTATTTTCTACACAGTCACAATACAAATAAATAGTCCATGCAGAGTAGAACTGCATCAGCAGAAGAAACATCAAGACAAAAAATATTCAGCCTCATGCATTGTTCTGGACAATACTTGGTGAAATTTTCATGTCTTTGCTTGTAGGAGATGAAATTTAGTCTTCCATAATCTTCATGGTTTCCCTTCTACTGATTACTGAGTTTCATTTCATATGGGCTGTAATATGATTGCTTGGCTAAGAAAAGAAAGGAATTGCAGTTCCCACTACATCCTCAGTGTTCTAAAAAACACCAAATGGAGGCCAGTAGTGTCCCTACTAAATACACAGCTAAAATTGGAACAGCGACTTCAGAAATGTAGGATACTTCTGCCCAGCTAAAAAGTCCCTCACCTATGTGAGGCAGGTAGCAATTCAAATCCAGGAAACCTCAAACGTAATTAGTGGGTATTCCAGGAGTGACACCCTTTACTAGGCTTTTTCAGAAGTGTCCAGCTGGGAGGATTTCATTTGAGATCTGTGTTATATCTTTAACTGTGCAGAGCTGTTAAATACATATATTTTTTTGCAGTCTGACAGTGTTTATTAAAGATACTTTGTTTATATTTTTGCAGACTGCAAGTTATGAGATGAAGTTTTTTCTGTTACATCTTAATTTGCAGTTAATATTATAACAAACTACTGACTCTGTGTGTGTGTGTGTGTGTGGTGGGGGGAGTCACTGGCTGCTTTGAGTTAGTTCTGGGTCTTCCAAGGAAGATGGAACTGAAAGTCATAGCTTAGTAAAGACAGATGTATATCTTCAAAGATTAGATTAATACAATGGCTTTTTCTAGTTATTTGTATGGTCCCACTGATAATTTCTATTTGACTGCCATTTTAAAAGACTATTTGAATAATAATTACTCCACACATTGTGAGCTTGTAAATGAATGTGACCACTTACTTATAACATGCAAAAATGTTTTATCTCATCCATTTTAAAGTTAGTATTTTAATTCTAGTAGTGTACCTATCTTAACTGATATGTACGAGAGTGGTAATGTAAAGGAAAAGTTAGTTGGATTTCTACCACTGTTTGCAACTAGTAATACATCTACTTAAATGCTACCCTTGTTTTATCATAGGTGAAACATCAGGGTGTCACTCAAGATGATTTCGTTACTTGCTACTGTCATCTTTTTAAATCCAGAATGTAGTGCCTAAGTGTTAGCATGCACAGAATGAATTTTCAGGCAGCTATGAACACTGCCTAATTAAGATACCTGTAGTAGTTCTCAGATGTATAATCTTGACCTTGTCATCTTTCTATCATTTATTTTTCTAGGCATTATATGATTAGATTAAAGATTCCCTTTAAACTGATATCTAATAGAATATATTATTGATATATAATGAAAAAAGAATATTAAGAATTGATGCACAGTCGTTTAGTTGTTTATGTTGTTACTGGAATTATTTCAAGCGGTTATCTTCTGTTTTGATATTAAAAACTGAAATTTTTGAGAGAATGCTATTTGACCTGTAGAAGTAGTGAACAGCTTCAGATTAGCAAATCATTAATGTATAAAACTAGTGAAACTTAGATTATAAAACATGAGTGGAAAAAGGAGATAATTATGTAACCAAAACTGCAACAAAGAATACATTTTTAGTTTTGAATTTGTCTGAATAAACTCACCTAACATAATATAACTTTGTTTTTAGTTACTGTCAAACTGCATAATAGCCTTAGCTTCCCAAAATAATTGATTTTCTTTTGCTTTCTTCTTTTCATTTTAATATTGCTACTAAATAAAACATTGACGGATTTTATTTTTTAACCAAAGAAGGGGAAAATAAAATACAGCCACCTCTGGGTAAATTCTTATAGTGAACAACAACAACAAAGGAAGATGCTTATACTTTTATCCCTTGTGGATTTCTTTTCAATATTTCAGAGCAATGAACATGTATGGCTGTTACTATCAGCAGTGGTGTATTTGCAGCGATGCCTATCAACATCCACCAGAGAGCAGGGCAGCTCCAAAACCCACATCTTTCATGCTGTGGAAATTGATGGAGACAGCAACACAGCCAGCTTCTTGGCCAAACAACATGGAATGCAGTTCATTTCAAAGGTCAGCGCATATTTAAACTTCCTTCATTACTCCCACCTTTATGCTTGAGATTTTCATTTTTTTAAAATCAGTTTACCTAGAGGTTCCTTTAGAGACAGAAAAATGAAAGTGCTGAATCCTATTTTCATTTGGGGATATCAAGCTTTTTATCAAATTATAGAGGTGGCGTTTCAGAATATTTCATATCTGATCAGAAGGAAAATCCAAAAATAATTTTCTCTTTATTCAGGAGTCTTTCAGGCACTGGGACTGTTTTATTTATTACTTAATATTGTGCTCCAGTCAATCATTTTGAATTCAGACAGGAAAATGGAATTTTTATTTTTAAAAGGAAAAAAAAACTGAGGAAAAATACCATTGGAATAAAGCAGATTTTATTACTTTTTAAAAATACAAATATGTCTTTTCTTCATATGCTACCTATTTTATTTTACTTTAACTGCAGCAAATTAATATGAAGACATTTTAAACAAAGGATCTTATATAAAATCTTCTATCACTTAATTAAAAGCACTTTTATTTTCAGAGCATTTCTACCACATTTATCTTTGCTATTGACAGTTATGTCCTTATAACACAATCAAGGAAGAAATGCTTTTCTTTCTTTTAACTAGTACCTCAGTGCACACTTCTTCCATATGTGATGTGTATGTGTGTATAAGTATGAAATTTATATTTCTGTGGCATTCAGACTCATTTTTGCTTTCCATCTGAAGTAGGTTATTCCTAAAGTGTGTTAGAGAGAAAACTCATTAATATCTTTCAGGTACAGTTACTGGTCTATAAACCTGGGCATCTATGCCAGTGGCATCGTGTTTAATTTTCTTGGTGTTTCTATTTTAGAAGCATCTTTTAAAATCAATTAAAATAGGTCACAAATAAAATACTAAAACTTTTAATATGTTAATCTATAGCAGCCTCCATTCATTGACCTGAAAGTTCTTTGCCGATTTTAATGAAGTAAGCCTCGAAGTGCTCCTGTTGCTTTTATCTCTACTTTTCAGATGTGAAAGGCAGAGGTAGAGTAAGTAAAACAATTTGTTCAAGATCCACATAGGAAGTCTGTGGCCCAGTGAGAAATAGAAAATACATTTCTGAATTTTCAATTCTGTACTCTAGCTGTAAGAAATTATCCTAAGAGAGAAAATGTAATCAGCTTATGAAGAAGAGGCAATGCATTATATATACCTCAACAGTCATTATAGTCTACCCTATTCATGAGTATCACTGAAGGGCCCTGAGGAAAACTGCACCCAGTTTTCTGTCAGCAGAATAATGATGACAGCCTGCTTAGTGTGACTAGTATATGCAGTGTATAAACATTAAAACCACCGCAAACTGCTGTGATAAACATGGAAAAAGAAACAAACAAGGTAACAACAAATAAAGAAATAAACATGGAGGCACTGGACAACACATATTTCTGTAAAGGATGACATCAATTATAGGGTTACTTATGAAGTATTTGCCCAGGCTTTGAGTAGTGCAGAGCTATTTAGTACAAGGGGAGCAGGGGATGGTTTCCTTTGCTGTACACTCTGGGCACTATTTATAGCTAGGTTGCTGGAACTAAAACGGGTAGTATATGGGAGCAAATTACACTGTATTTTTGTCCTGTAATATTTATCCATGAAAACATCTTTTTTATTACAGTGATTGTGTTTAAGGAAAAGCAAAGGATGGAAAGAGAAATATAGGAGACATAAGAGGGGTTTGTCCCCTGTCTTCTCTGTGATTTTCTGATTTACAGCCTGTTGTATATGTAGCAGTTACCTCTCTCAGCATCCTCATTTCAAATAAAAAAAATAAAAAAATAATAAAAAAATAAAAATAAAAAATAAAAAAAGTTCTGTTGTATTTAAAGCTTAAGGTCTTTAAGCCACAAGGAACACTGAAACGCTGATACAGTATTAAAGATTCAAATACAATTAATATTTTTTTCAAACTTTTTGTTGGCTTGTAATAAGCTTACAGCGTGTGATATATGATAAGGCAAGATGATGCTAAAATATTATTTGGAAAAATAAACCTATAAAACTTGCTAAAACTTGTTGCTTCTAAAAATCCTGGGTAGTAGGGAGTTTAAGTAGTATTGCAGTTAGGACTTCTGCTCCTGTGTTAGGTTTCAACATGAAAAAGCACTTGAAACGTATACTTAAGTTCAGTCCTTTTTCAGAAAAAATAAACCATAATCATGTGCCTAAGTCCTTTTGAAATAAATGGTATCTAAGCATATGCCTAAGTGCTTTACTGGATAAGACTGGCTATTCAATGGGACTCTTAGTGAAAAAAACCCACAGTTTTGTATGAGGAAAGTGACATCAAAGACTGAAAATGGTATCTTTTAAATATGTTACTGTCACCACAGAAAACAGGTTTCTGTAGAAATGGTAATTATGTGTAACTGTGACATCCTTGCTTCAGCATGTTAGTTGCAATTTATAGTTGCAGTTTAAAGGCATAACTTCCCTTTGGCACAAGCGTACATTTTTACTATGATACAGTGAATAAAGACAGTGAGTTAAGTGTGTTACTTTGGAGTGCTTCCTCTCATTAAATGCTGTTACTTATTAATATGCAGATGCTTGGCAGCACAGCAGGAAAACTGTAACTATGGAAAAGGCTACCGATTAGGTATCAAACTGGAATGTGCTTCTTCTGTGTGTAACCCAGGAATGATATGTAGTATGTAAAATCCAAAATGTTAAAATATTGACATTGACTGCCAATACTATTTTATTTCACATTCTATATCAAAAATTTCTAAATATAAACATTTATGTCCATGACATCTTTATAAACTTAAAGCATTGCCATAATTTCTCAAAAATTTCAAACCAGTGACAAAGTTCCTGGAATTAAAATACTCATTAGAGCACTTTATAGATATTTATATATTTATATTAGAGCATATGTGCAGATACCCTCAACATGTAGGAGAGTCTCACCAGCTCTAACCTAACCAAAATATTTTGCAAAGAATAGCTTAGGTCATAGAATTGTATTCAAGAAATATTACAGAATACAGCAGATATTACTATTTGTATATATTAGAGGTATACATTATAGTCAAATGAGACAGATATATTTTGAATCAGTTCAGTTCCCTTATTTTTCCCTATTGTAATGTAGAATATGTGAGTCTTGTTTCTATACTGCAAAAAGGATTTTTACTGTACTGCTAGGTGGCAGAAATATAGCACCAAACACTTGAGTTTCATTCTCTTGTTTCCTTCCTCACTCTGTAAGACAGAGGTTGTGGAGAAGATACACACTTTGTTGCATTTCTCTAATTTCAGAGGGAGAAAGGTGGTAAAGGAGTAAAACTTGAAAAGGGAGCACATGCACAAGAACTGCGAGTCATCAAGAGCACTTTTTTGGGTTGCAAAATACCTCATCCTTACATCAGTGAAGTCAACCGAAAACCTCCCATTGACTTTGAAGGGAGCTTAGAAGAAAAAATGTTTCTATGTAAATGTACCCAAGTAGCAAATACCAGTAGTAGTTAAACTAGGTGAGACAGTCATAGGAAAGCAGAGAGAAAAATCATAGATTTGATCTCAGCCATCCAACCCTCTGAAAACCTGTATAATGTTTCACATTTTGCTCCTAGTAGAGGGCACAAAAACGCAAGGAGATTCTGGGAAAGCTACATTTTATACATTCAATAGTGCATGGCTCATGGCAAAATAGTTTTAACTGACGGCTCCTTTAACTGAGACTGTAAAGTAACTGCTAAGTTTCAATTATCTTAGAGAAGTCAGACAAAAGAAACACATGAAGTTCTTTCTTTTTGTAGGTGTTGTTTTTGATTTGGATTTATAAGAGGTTTGGTGAATTTGAATCTCCAAGTGAAATCTGGGTTGTGGAGGAAATCAAGCTTACTGATGCATTAATTGTTGGAAAAAAATGTTTAATTTCTGGATTAGTTTTGATCAGTTTGAGGAATAAATATATAAAAATATGTGTATGTAATTGCAATGCATACAAGAGATCGTGCTGGCAGCGCACACCCACATGCTTATCCAAATATATAAAAACAGCAAAGCTTCCTATGTAAAAAGTTTTTTCTTGACAATAAAAACTATTTGGGATCACTTGTGGTAAAGCTCAAAGTCTTGATATTCTGAAATTTGTATAGAAATTCCACAGAGGTTTTGGATTAAAAAAAAAAAAGAAGAACTTGAGGATTTGAAATGAATTATTCTTATCAGGACTGAAAAATTGATAGTGTGTCTGTATATATGTAAATATGTATATATATGTGTGTGTATGTATATGTAGACGGTGAAGTCAAGCTGGGCAGCAAACCCCACGTTTAATAAAAGTGGGTTTAATAAATGTTATCTAAGAATGAAAACAAGGTACTTGAATGACATTTTGACTGTAAGGTTAGTTTCATGTTCTTTCTTTTTCTCTCTTGTTCTATTTCTGTTTTGATCTCTTCCTTTTTATTTATTTATTTTTTTCCTTTTTGAATGCAAAGTAAATTTTAATGATTTCATTATCAGCTCTAATTCTATTCTCCATAGTCTGTTTTTTATTTATTAAGCTGCTTTGGCTATTTTGCAAGCTGTATATAGAGCAGGTATAACTTGTTTCTAAGTTTCTGATCTTATTATGTGTCACTTTGATACATTTGTAGTCGAAGTACACAAAATGTAAGGAAATGCCTCTTGTTGGCCTGGACTCTGGCTTGACGTATTCTTTCTAAGGATGTATGCTAACTTACGTCATCTGATATCATGGCCATCTTGCATCATAGCCTCAAGTTGTGCCAGGGTAAGGTTGGATATCAGGAGAAACTTTTTTACAGAAAGCACTGTTAAGCACCGGAATGGGCTTGCCAGGGAGGTGGTTAAGTCACCATCCTTGGATGTGTTTAAAAACCATTTGGATGGCTCAGGGACATGATTTAGCGGAAGGTTGTTAGATTTAGGGTACTATGGTTAGGCTGTGGTTGGACTTGATAATCTTTAAGGCCTTTTCCAGCCTGAGAAATTCTACAATTCTGTGGTCTGTGATCACCCTAATTCTGCATGCACTTTTGGGCACAACTTAGGAAGCACATAAAACTATTTGAGGCCACTCAAAGGAGGGTTGAGAAGATGGGGATGGGTCTAGAGGGCAAGACATATGAGGAGCTGCTGAGGTCCCTTGGTTTGCACAGCCCAGAGGAGAGGAACTGGGGGGAGCCTTGATGGCAGCTGCAGCTCCTCACAGGGAGTGGAGGAGCAGCTCTGAGCTCTGCTCTCTGTGACAGAGACAGGGCCCGAGGGAATGGCATGGAGCTGTGTCAGGGGAGGATCAGGTTATGAGTTAGGAAAAAGGTTCTTCACCAGAGTGGTGGGCATGGAACAGGTTCCCAAGGGCAGTGGTCATGGCCCTGAGTTGCCATAGCTCAAGGAGCATTCAGACAGTGCTCTCAGACATAAGGTCTCATTTCGGGTGGTGCTGTGTGGAGCTAGGATTTGGGCTCGGTGACCCTTCTGGGTTCCTTCCAGCTTGGGATATTCAGTGTTTCTACAATTCTGTGAATTCTATGGACAAAAGTTTTGAATCAATGATTTATCTGTCAAGTTTCATTGCACATCTTTTGTTTATTACCTTTTTTTTTTTTTTTTTTTTTTTTTCCAAAGTAAATTTTGTGTTGTGCATTTGTACTCAGGTTACTTTTTTTTTCCCTCCCACCTTCTACCAGGTGAATGCTCTTATGCTTGAAAAAGGGCTTTATAAAAAGGCAGAGAATTATGAGCACTCATTAGTTATTACCAATTTATGCTAATATACTAGGAAACTAATCATTTAATCATTCTGATTGTAATGATAAGCATGATTCATGGGAGATGTAAATTGGAATAGCCCTATTTAAATCAATGAAACTATACTGACATCTGCCAGATGAGAATCAGGTCCCTTATCCTGATTTGAATAATATAATGGTAGGCTGACCATTAGAGAATACATTTAATAGAACAATCCTGTATTGAAAGTGGAATGGAATATGGAAGTTAGTAATCTTTTAAATCCTTTTTTAAAAACTTTTTTTTCCCCCTTTCGTTTCTTTCTTTCTTTTTTTTTTTTTTTTCTTTTCTTTTTCCTGTGAATAGACAAGTCTTAGGCAGATCAAGTTCAAGGTTTGAAGTCAGTGTTATAATGGTGTATTTAGCAAACAAGCACAATGCAGAAATATCTTGGAAAATATTTTCATGCGTTACTGAAAAAACAACCCACTTTTTCAAGATTGCTGAAAACAGATCATTTTACATCTGCAGCTGCTATTCAGCAGTTTGTCCTTACACTTACCTACTCTAATGTTAAAATAGTAACTAGAGTGTAAAAGAAAGATGGATAAAAATAGCAAATCACTGTGCTTCACCTAGTTCTCATTAATGAAGGATCGTTTCCCACTAAACATATATGGTGTCATTTCAAATTCTGGATGCCTGTCATTGTAAGGAACTAATGTAAACATGGTTACAAGTCTTTTATTTTTTTACATGGAAGTATCTTAAATAAGAGTTATGAAATTACAAACTCTCTGTGGAACTACAACAAATGTTTCTTCTCATTTCATGCACCTCTGGGACTGTAGCACTGGAAAATGGATGCAAGAACCCATAAATTTGCCAGATGCTTGGTACAGGGTTCCTGGTATACTTTTAATCCCTCACTATTTTTGAGGGAATAATAAAAAAATCAAGATAAATGGAAATCTAGTTTCATTTAAATCATATTGCTAAATTAATATATTCTTATCTATTTTTCTGTGATTGCAGTGCTTAGGAAACTTATGTCAATATATTGTATAAACATATGTTACATATATGGAATGGTATGGAGTGCATGGTGAGCTAGATAATTTATTACCATCCGTTTACTATGGGAAGTCCACTGTTCCAAATTAAGTTGATTCACCAAGAAGCAGTTCATTGTTTATTAGGATCAGTTTGATGTTATGAACTCAACCATATGAACTCAGAGTATCTTATATCTTTTAACCTGTTTCACTTCACAAGAGGTATTTGAACCAAGTTTAGTTTGGAGGACGCATTGATAAGCAGTTTTACCTTATACACTAATGTAATTAAAAATTCTAATTTATACAAATTTAAGCTCTGGAATCTGCCTTTTAAGAAGAAAGTGAGCCCGAAAGGGGAAAGAATGATGCTTCACTTTGACAGTCATTGCAATATTTGTCGTACCTCACTAAATTGTTTAACAATTATAGTTCATTCTTTTTGTGTAGTACACTTCACTCAAGACTGCAGAGACTCCTTATCAGTTTAACATTTCATAAGGTTTCTGAACCTGGATCAATATCACTGGATCTGCGAGATGTGATTTAAACAAATTTTACCCAGACAAACTTTCACAGAAATTAAAACTATTTACATTTTGGAAATGTATTTGAAGAATAGTTTCAACCTGCTTGGTACAGAAGTGCTTCCTGATGTTCATATGGAACCTCCCAAGTTCCAATTTGGACCCAATGCCTCCAGTTCTGGTACCACTGAAAAGAGATTGGCTCTATCTCTTACACCTTCCCTACACACTGATAAGATCTTGCCTATGCCTTCTTCTAAGCCCAGCAATGTCCCACTGCACACCGTTCTGATGATTGGAAGCAAAAGCAAAGGGGAGAGCAGCAGCAGTGTGGCTGGTCTTAGGCAGCAAGCAGGCACAGACAGAGCAGGCCCAGGAGAGTCTGTCAGCAGGCAGGCATCACCTCATGAAGCATCCGTTGTCAGACACCCGCCCTCTTGGTTTTTGGTCCCTTTTTTATTCTCCTCTGCAATGTGGCATTCCTGGGTGCTTGGGTAAGAGTCATGTGCAGTACCCCCTGAGATGGCTATCTCCCTTGAGATACCAAAAAGACTGTTTTCCAGCCATTGAGCTGCTGTTTCTCTCAAGTTTGTTTTTCTTGATTTCTCCAACTTTGACCAGGACTTACCTGGATTTGTCCGTCCATGTCCTTTAGATTTCTAAAGGATTTCTCAGCCCTTGACCAAGACTTGTCCATCAGTGTTCCTCAGCAAGCTTTGAAACAAAGGTGCAAAAGAATAATCTCTTACACCCTGGGATGAATGTTTTCAGACCCCATGGACTTGTACACATTCAGCCTCATGAGGCAGTCTTGGTCATGCTCTGTTCTTACAGTAGGAGGGATTTTGCAATCCTGAGTCTTGCCTAGATGTTCAGGGACATGTGAGGCATGGGAAACCTGACTGGCAGTGAAGACTTGGGCTTAGAACTTGTTGCTTGGTCTTCTGTGTGTCTAATGAAGCCAGTTCTCCCTTCTCATTTATCAGGGGGTGTACTCTCTCCTTTGCCTATCTTTTCTGACCTATGTACTTACAGTACACCTTCCTTTTATTTTTCACATCCCTTGCCAAGTTCAGTTCTATCTGTGCCTTGGCTTACCAGATCCCATCTCTAAATGTCTGAACAGCATCCCTATATTCTTCCCAGGCCACCCATTTTTGCTTTCTCAGCCTGTACTTTTCCTTCTTTTCCCTCAGCTTGATCAGCAGGTCCTTGCTCAGTCATGCTAGTTTCCTACCTCCTCTGCTTGATTTCTTATGCTGGTGGTTAGAGAGGTCTTGTGCTCACAAAAAGTTGCCCTTAACGAGCTGCCAGCTCTGTTCCATTCCTATGTCCCTCAGAACAGTTTCCCAATGGATCCCATCTGGTAGTTCCTTAAACACCTTGAACTTCTCTCTCCTGAATTTTGGGGTCCTGACTTAGCCAGCCAGGACCATATTCCTTGAGAGCAGAAACTTGACCAGGGCCTGGTCACTATAACCCAGACTGCTTCCAATCTTTACCTCTTTAATTATCTCCCCTAAACTGGTGAGCACCAGGTCCAGCAAAGTATCATCTGCAGTTGGTTTGTATAATAACAAGTATCATTATCATAAATATGGTTGTTTCAAGAATTTTCTTCCTCACACAAACTAACAACTAGGATTATCCAACATCCCCAAGCCAGAGAAAAGATGGTTATGACATATACCCTTTAAGTGAGGGTATATGGAATATACTTTTTTCTCATGGGCATAAAAGCAAGAACTCCTTTGCAATTGATGACTTAGTGCTATTCACTTAGTGTTGTGAATGGCAAATCTGGCCCCAGGGCTCTGTCTTTAGCAATATAGAAAGTAATTACTGAGCCAAGACACTTGAACACATTGGTTTTCATATACTTAAATCTTCTTGGAGAATCTCAACTGGTTTCGGTATCACCTGAGAAAGCTGCTTCGTATGCAGGATCAAAATCATATATGTCTTTATTGTTGTATGTCAGCGTCTTCAAAGACTTGTCTATTTCCCAATGTGAGATGTGTATTTCTAATCAGCATATCTGAGTGCATGTATTATAGCATCCACACACACATAAGCAAACAAGCACCTGTATACACTTACTTGTACTTCTTTTAGGGGCTAGCACAGCTTTGTGTGCCCTCTCTACATGTGATTAAATATTAATTAGGCTTCTAATATAAGCATGTGAGTTCACAGGCCCGAGTACCACATCAATAATGCATGAGGTACCCGAAGGCTGAGCCTGAGAAGCTGATTGGCCACCTTGGATTTGTATAATTATGAAGTTTCATTATTAACAGTGGAAGCAGTGCAGAGATTTGCCTAGCTTGAGGGACTTTGAAAGCATAAGCTGTCTCATTAGGGAAAAGGGGAATAAGGCACAATATGCAAACTTGTTAAAAAAAAAAAAAGGAATAAAAATTAAGCATAGCTCTTTAACAGGAGTATTTGATATGTATATATAAACATTTCCAATTGTAAGAAAAGACAGAAATTCAAATAAGTAAGTGAAGATCCATACTATAGCTATTTCACAGTTTTGTTTGTAAGAGGTCTTGCTTAAAAGCATTTGTTCTCAGTAAAAAACAATCTTTAATATTTTACAGAAAAATCCACAGGTAGCTTAATGGGTTCTGTACAGTGAGAATTATGGAAGGTGCGGGAGAATGAACACAGTCCAGGGTTCTTGCAGGAATGTGTGTTGTGCATGCAATTAAATCTCAAGGTCAAACAATTTACAGACAATTACTTTTCTAACATCTCCAGAAATGCCTGCTTACACGTCTTTAATTTTAAATGATACTGATATTCCAATTCTCCCCAAAGGTTAATGCTGACTAAATCCAGCTGTGACCTGACACGATGCGACAGCACAGTGCCTAATTATCCTCTGGATAGTCATTTACTTTAAACCATTAAAGAAATAGGCTGAGAGGAAGATTTAGGACCCAGAAAAAATGTTAGCCTGACTTCTTTCTTCTTGAGGATGGGATGGGCTGAAAAATAAAAATAAAATCTTGCTAAATGTTAGCCATTTGCTTTGATGGCAGAAAATTGTTCATCCCACTCTGTTTTTTTTACAGGTTAAATTGCTAACTAGTTCATTTTATCCATTGCCTACGGCTGGCGCTAAATGTCAGTGACAAATTTTGTACTTGTCTTGAAGAATGAATTAAGTTATGCACAAAAGCTATAGTGCTCTTTTTGAGATGAGTGAATTGCAGAGGGAAAAAAAGTTGCTCGTTTGAAAAAGGATTATTTCGATTAAAGGCCTTTTCTATTGTAGTGGAAGACAGGTAGTGGTTTAAGATAATTCCGACAGTTACCTCCCACAGAGGCTGCAGTCCTTTACTAGAAATTTCTTTAAGAGCACTTGTGTCAGATTATATACTATGATTATTATCATAAGACCATTTGTGACAGTAAAGGAGGGGGAGCAATTACAGAAAATGGCAACTATTATTCATTAACTAAGGAAAAACCCATCTTTCTTCAGTGAGGTCAGCATTCCATCACCATCACACAAACCCTTCAGTGGTTTGCAATTAAAAAGCACAACACAACGCAAGTATATTCTCTGCCAAATGTTGGTAAGAAGGAACACTTTGTTCAGCAATTTATACTGAGAAGACCAGGCACAGACTTCACAATCCATCTGGTTTTTAGTGATGTGGCTCTGGTACCACCCCGTCATCTCTCAATAAATAAAGTACATAAGAATGATTGCTATCATCATAGTGTTTAAAACTGTAAACTGGTTTACTGTCCATAGGCTAAGCCTAAGGGAGCTCTACATGTACATATTTTATATGGTTTTATTTTCATAGGCACCATATCAGTTTATCAAAAATCCAAGGACAGCTTAAAGTTAAAACTAGACTTTACAGCTGCATCTGTTACAAGGGGCTTCCTTACAAAGTCAACATTTCCTATCTCAGTGGAGTGGCATAACTGACACTCTCTTGCACTTACAGTGACAGATTTGCTCTAGATATAATTATTACTACAGGGCAAGAGTTATTTTTAATTTATTATTTGGATTATGGTAGTGCTTGGTATTTTGAACTGTAAGCAGGGTACCATTGTACTGCATACTGTACAAAAACACAGATTTGAAAGAAATGTTGCTTTTAGTGGCACCCACAGGTTTTGGCAGATACTTTTCTCCTCTCACTGTGTGCATAAATATTTTCACTGATACCAGCTGTAGAGAGTGATATGGTAAATGCTAATCTCAGTTCAGTCATAGCAGTCACAAATGGAAGTTAGATCTGTAATTTCAAATTGAAAACTGAAGTGAAAAATCTTGTGATAATGCACTACTGCCCTAAACTACTGAAAGACTGCCTCTTCTCTCCACGCTCAGACAAGCAGATAAATTTTCCTCTCCAAGGGAAAGAAGAATACAGATTATTGTTTTTTCTGGTGAAAACACTACCGTTCCTGAAAAACAGACAGTATCTAGGCTGGGATACTTCTCTCCTAACTGTGGACATAGAAAACATAAGTATCTCAGTCTGACCTTGTCACTTTCATTCTTCTCACCAGAATGCAAGAGAAACAGGTGTAGAATCACAGAATCATCCAAGTTAGAAAAGACCTTCAAGATCACTAAGTCCAACTGTCAACCTGACCTACCATGTCCCATCACCAAAGGATGTCTCTTAAGTTCCACATTCTCATTTTTTCAATACCTCCAGGGATGGGAACATCACCACTGTCCTGTTCCAATACTTGACCACTCTCTCCACAGAAAAATTTTTCTTGTGTCCCACCCAATTAAACCTCCCCTGGTATAACTTGAGTATCCTTGTTTCTTTTCGCTCGTCATTTGAGAAAAGGGACCAACAGCCACCTTGCTATAGCTTCCTTTTGGGTGGTTATAGAGAGCAATAAGGTGACCAAGTTCCTTCCTCTTCTCCAGATTAAACAATCCTGATTCTGTCAACTGCTCCTCATAAGTCTTGTTTTCTAGTCCATTCGCCAACTTTATTGCTCTGTTCTGTACCTGTTCAAGCAACTCAGTATCCTTCTTGTAGTCAGGGGTCCAAAACTGAACGCAGTACAGTTTCACCAGTGCCATGAGGAAGGAGACAATCACTTCCCTGGTTCTGCTGTCCACACTGCTTATGATGCATGCCAGGATGCTGTCAGCTGTCTTGATCACCTGGGCATGCTGCTGTCTCCTGTGGATCCCAGGATCCTTTTCTGCTGTACAACTTTACAGCTACTCTTCCCTGAGACTGTATCTATGCATCAGATTGCTGTGACTCATGTAACCTAGCATTATCTAATTTACTAAGGATACACTCAATCTCCTTGTCAAGATTGCTGATAAAAATATTATACACAATTGGCTCCAGTACTGAGCCCTTATGATCACCACTAGTGACAGGCAACCAACTGGACTGAACTCTACTCACTGTGACTCTTTGAGCTCAGCCATCCAGTCATTCCCTCACCCTGCAAACCTCACATCTGTCCAAGCCACAAACAGTTTCTCCAGAAGAATGCTGTGATGAAGTGTCAAATGCTTTACTAAAATCAAGGTGAACAATATCCATAGCCCTCATCTACTAAATGGGTCATCTTGTAGAAGGATATTGGGTTACTTAGGCAGGACCTATCTTTCATAAACCTATGCTGGCTGTCTCCAGTCACTCAGTTATCTTGTATGTGCCCTGTGGTAACATTCAGGATGATCTGCTCCATAACCTTCCCTGGTACAGAGGTCAGACTTACAGCTCTGTAATTCCCTGCATCAACCTTCCTGCCTTTCCGGTAGGCAGGAGTCACATTCACTAACTTATGACCAGATACATTCTACATATTTACAGGTGACAATTATGTCAGATATACTGTTCTGTAAAGGTGTTTGGTTCTTTGTTAGCTGTAAAGAGCCTAAACTTCACCTCAGTTTTAGATTCCCACATTAGGGCACACGCATTGTACCAGTTACAATTTTCCTTTCCCTTAACTCTTCATTTCTAGCTTGCCTGATCACACTTGAAGAATTCATTTGTGCCTCCATGCATGTAAAAAGGTCCTTCAAAGTTTTTATGAAGTATATTTTAAGCTCAGTTATATTTTTCTCCATTTGTAAATACCTACACTTTTGACCTTCCTTGTGATAAGCTAGTTGGAGCACCTTCAGTACCATATTTTTGGCTTTTTTTTTTAACCTTGGATCACTTACGTGGCTCTGTTCTGAGTTTTCTCTTCACACATTCTTTGCTGTGTGAATAAGTGTTATAAGAGTGGTTTCACCAAAATGTTACACAGGGAAAGACTGTTCTTTGCTTCTGTTCCTTGATAAATGAGATTTTTTTTTTTAACTGTTGTTGCCACAACATTGCATGAAGAAACTGTACAGAGATAGATACTTATAATTTCCTGTAATAACATTTTTTGAACAAAAATCTTTGTTCTTCACTCCAAGTTACCAAGGCAAATACATACTGATGCATAGTTTCTGATCCAGAGACCTTGTCCTTTTGAAAGCGCTTGAATTGCAAAAGGACATACTCATCAAGAAAATATTTCATTACTACTAAAACTTTAAGAACTGTTTTACAGTAATATTACTTCATTAAACAAGGAACTTGCAAATGGTTGTTGGGTGTGAATATGCTTTGGTAGCAAAGATGCGCCTTGGAGTATTTGAAATGTATCTGATGGATAAATTTCAAGGAATTTTTGTAAATGCAAATGGAATGCAGAAATATGCATAGCAATAAAAAGTAGAGAGGTTACCCCCTTTTATTTCTGAAGCTAAATTCATAAACGAGAACAAAACCTTTGCTTTCGCTAACTATTTGGCAAGTTGTTAACTTTTGCATTGAAATGAGGGGGACAATATCAAGATGCAAAAGGAATGCAAGCCTGTTGATCTTGGATAAAATTTAACAACAAATTAAGTGGCTACCATACCAATAAATAAATAAATAAATAAATTGAGAACAAGCAAATAAGAAAACAAAAGACACAGCAAAACAAAGGCACAACAAAACAAACTCAGCTTCTTGTAAAATGATTGCAGGAAAGAGAAGGAATGCTGTGGTATTTGTAAATGACAGTAAGGTACTAGAAATTGTATGATGAAGAACTCTGGTCAGAAAACAACTGATCAGTGAAGTTGTTACACTTAGGATCAGTAACATGAAAAAGACAGTAAGAACCTTCAGCTCTGGTCCCTTCCCATATGTTGCTTAACAAATACAGATCTGAATACAAAATGGTCTATTTTAAGTTAATAAATTCTTGTTAACATTTCTATACAAATCAAGGATCCATTTTGCAGGTTTCTTTTTAAAGTGTCATAGTTACTGGATATTGTGACAGATATTGTGAGGTTTTCTTTTGCTTGTTTGTTTTTTGTTAGGTTTTTATTTATTTATTTATTTTGTTCATAAATGGAAGAGATTTCACTTGAAAATCCCTAGAAAATGAAATAAATTTTTTGGTTATGTTGCCAAAAGTCTTGTCTAGTCTCAACTTCTTCTGGGAGTCTTTCTAACTCATACTTATTGTTACAGGACAGTGAGGTTCTTTGGCTATTAAACAATAAAATGGCAGAAGACCACAAATAAGTCTGATGAATTTTATTTTACCTAAACACATGGTTTACCAGCATAATTAAGCCTGAGAGGAATGCAAGCACTCTAAGCAAAAGAGAAAGAGAAAGCTATTTGCTGTGTAGGCAAGGCACAATATCATTGCGTACAATGAATTGTACATGGTGATGAACCACATTCAAAGAAGGTGCTGACCTATCATGTTGTCAGTCTTAACATGAGATGTCTCCTTGACTAAGCAACATCTCTGACTAGCCAGTGACAGCTACCCAGAGCTTGAGCTGGGAAGCGACTCTTCTTGGACTGTGACTTTCCATTGTCTGAATGAATGGCTGTTGGCAGAGTGTCAGGCGTTTCTAGAAGGCTACTGGTTCATGATTAGCCATATTTGCTACGTAACAATTTGTTATATAATAGTTGTCTGATGAATTTTCTACCCATTTTCCAGAGGAAGACATTGACTAGACTGCTTCTGAGTTTCTGGGTGGGCCAACACAGCTCTGAATTGAAGCTGAATAGCTCATTGATATCTTTAAGATCCGCCATGAACAAATCACAGATTACTTTTTATGAGCCAGCTATACAAGCATGTTACAAAAGCATAGTGTTGTTTTATCATCCCATCTCATTCATATTTGATCTATATACAAAAAGGACTGTGTTGTCACACTTATCTTAGCCTTTTCTTAAGTAATGGTTTCAGTCATTTTTTTTACCTTCTTTTTCCAGATGTATATATATACATATATACATAAATATATATTTATTCTCTACTTTCTGAACACGTTTTCTGAGATGTTTTGTCAGCCCACTTTCCCCTCAGAGTCCATTTGAATAAGTTGCATTTTCTCTTTCCTGGCTCTTCTAAGGAAGCTTAACCCCTACTTAGTATCTCCTTAATTCATGACCAGTTCAAAAAATACCTTGACTTTCATCCAGTTCCAAAATAATATGGCAGACCCTATAGTAATCATTAGACTACATATTTATCATTAGTTCTGTGACATAAGAATCTATGATTGTGGATTTGGTTTTTATGAGGGAGAAAATTAATTGTTATTTAGAATCAAAATTATCAAATTAGAATAAAAAAAACTTAGTTTTAGTTTTGTTACATAAATTGGCATATCTGAGATGTATGCCTGGGGCAGGGGAGGGAGTGAGTAACGAATTTATTTTGGGCTTGTTGGGTTGCTCCAACTTGAAGGATGATGAGAAGGGATTCATCATTGCCTTGCTAGTTTGTTTGCCTGTTTACTTCAAATTCACTGCAGCCAGGAAAGGACACATTTAGATGTGCTTGGCAGATTCCTAAGGGTAACAGAAGCAGTATACCTGCAAGAACAAAGTCACATTAGTTTAAATTTGCTTTTTTAAATATTGTCTTGGCATGTGAAATGTTCTGAAGCTACAGGCGTTGCATAAATAGAAACCGTATTATGCTCTGGTATTTATCAAATGCTCCACATCTACTGCACCACCCCCATAAATCCACCAAAGCTTTTATTATTCAAGGGTGGGAAGGTAGGCAGAATGGAGTGAAAGCTACAGAATGATTTAACACTGTGGGAACTTAATCAATAAGACTGTTGCAGAGAACTCCCAGGAAAGAGTGTTGTTTTCCATCCAGATGATAATGAGGCAGACAAGCAGCAACCTCTGGAGGAGGAATGCTGGAGCAGTGATTCTGTGGTACAGCTTTGCTAGTTGCTAATTAATAGTTTGAGGCCAAGGGGATACCTTTTCATTCCTCTGCTACTTGTAGTTTCTCTGTGGCTTGTCCCACATGCTGCTTTTGCTACTGTATACACTGTGAGATGAGTGAGATTCTGGAATTTTATCCAAATTTAAAAACAGTACTGGAAATACAAGTTTAGCTGTATTCCACTTCTTTTGTTCTTGGCATTTTTAATATGTTTATACTTTATATAAGCTCTTAATACTTCCCAGCCTATGTTAAAAGTGAGTAGTGGGCTGCAGTACTTAACACTGTGCTATAAAAGAAGAGACATTCTTTAGTGTATTACATGCATATAATCTTCATGAAATCTCCTTTTCTTTGCATCCCAGTTTTGGACAGCTGAACTTCTTTTTCTGTTTGACATCTGTGATCTGACTTAACATCCTCCACAACCAAGCTGGATAATGGCATAAGCATGATTAATATTTGTGATGTGCAAATTTAGATGATCATGAGTGGTGTTAGCTTGAATAATTTAAGAATTTTTGTTACATGATAATTAGCTTCAGTACCAAATTTTTTTTCCCCAACTTTTTCTATAGTCCAAAACAGAACAGGGATCCACTTTGAGAAGGTTAAAACTCTGGCTGAGGTATGTGATTATACAAGGACTTCTCCTATTTTAATGCATTGGCCCACAATGTCAGAGGTGGATGCTGGTGGTATGGCAGGACACGTTGAATCCTCCTGCCAGTATTCCATTACATGTTGTTGCCATGTGACAGATGGCAGCAGAGGGGCACTCTGACAAAAATAGTGTCTGATATGGAAGTGTGTATAAAGTGAGGAGGTGCAATTGAATTTCCCCATGTGAAAAAATCTGCATCCACTGACATTCGCCGACGCATGCTGAATGTTTGTGGAGACCAAATGGTAGATGTGAGCGTGGTGAGGTGGTAGGTAGTGCATTTCAGCAGCACCCTGATTGGTCAGGAGTCACCTCTGCTGGTGCAATTATGAGCATGATATGCAAGCTCTTATTCATTGCTGGCAAAAATGCATTGCTAATGGTGGTGACTGTTGCAAAAGAGTGCACTGTAACTGAGAATTTGCTCTATCAAATAGTGTTATTGTGTTCTTTGTTGTAGCTTCCGTGGCAATAAATAGGGGCCACTACTTTCAAAGTGATCTACATATCTATATCTTTGCAAGACATATTCTCATAGACCTTTGGCTCTTTCAGCCTTCAATGTAATGATGTGCAGAGAAGTATACGAACAAGAAAGTATTAACTGCACTGCCAAGGAAAAATTTTGCAAGGTATTTAAACAGTGATTCAGCACTGGGCAAAAAGCAATCTACGTGTGTACTGAATCTAGATTCTCAAAGCTCATTCCATGGGAGCATATCATAGGTAGGAAATGATTTGTGCGTTATACTACGGCATAGGTAAAAACTACTACATTCAGATGAAACTTCTCTTTAACACTGTGAAAATAAGCTGTAGTTAGCAGCAGTCCATACAGATTTTCCAGTCTAGTGGTCTCACTTCAATATCACCTTACTTCCATGTAATAATTTACTTAAAGATTCTTGAAATATTTTCTGAATATGCTTTCCCAAAACACACTTGTCATAATTTACCAATGCTAAGAGTGGAGCACACTACTAATTCTCTGTATGGCTGACATATAGTTGCTTCTGTTGCACTTAGTTTTGGTTTAGATAATTTTTTTTCCTAATTATTCCACTTTCCTGACTCCCCAGTGTCTCATCTTTTTGTTAATCCTGACAGTACTCTTGTAATCACTCAAGACATGAGTACAGTAGTGAGAAAACCATGGAGCAAGTGTATCTGTGTGCCAGTGTTTTTCCCAGTTTCACAACAAAAGGCCCTTGAGACTATGAATGCTCATTTGATTCTTGCTGATCTGAGAGGTCTGTACTACCTTTGATAATTCACCACAGCAGATCAAGCTTTACATGGAAAATATCATATTAGCTAGAACTTTAAAGTATTAAACATTTTAAAAGGATGTAGTTAAGAGTTTCAAAGGTAATGCTGGTAATTTTTTTTTTTCATTGAATTTTAAAAAAATTATAATCACTTCATCTACTAATGAGTGAAGTGAATTGCAGGCTGTGCATTTAGATGGATTCAGAAATATTTCTGCTTCACCTAGAAATTCAACTGATGTATTCAAAGTTGACTCTAAAACTTGATTTGGATACAGAGTTCCTATGGAAATTAGGTGTGTATTCCTCAAAACAACTTTCAGAATCTGAACCTAACCACTGCACATTCATCGCATAATTTGCAGTTCATAACCCTGGCATAATAAATATGCAGCTGGTATTTAGAGCATGCTGACTAAAGCCTACATATTTGGTTTATGTGGTAACATTTTGGTAGTGAGGGCTGCAGAGATGGGCTCTGTGAGCAGAGCCCAACGCTGCCCATGTGAGAGCAGAGCCAGCTCCAGCTGCTCCAAAGGGACCGCCGCTGCCAGAGCTGAGCCGTGAGCGATGATGGGTGCGCTCTGAGAGTGCAGATGGAAGGAAGGGACGAACCGCTGTGCAACAGCAGCTGGGAGAGGGGAGATGGGAGAGAACGGCCCTGCGGGCACCATGGTCGGTACGGGAGGAGCTCCGGGCACACGGCAGCGGCTCCCTGCGGTCCGGGAGAAGCCCACCCAGGAGCGGGCCGTCCCCACGCAGCCCACGGACACCGCGCGGAGCAGATCAACCCGCGTGTCCACGGAGGAGCCCGCGGTGCACGAAGGAGCCGCAGCCCGTGGATGCCCCCGCAGTAGCGGCCCGGACACCCGTGGGGACCCGTATGGAGCGATGCCCGAAGGGTTGGCCCCGCGGTACGGAGCCGTGTTGGAGCGGTGTTGGCAGAGCTGCAGCCTGTGGGAAGGCCACGTGGGATCAGTTGGGAAGAACGGCGTGGTGGGAGGGAACCACGTGGAGCAGGGGCAGTGACCGCGGAGGAGCGGCAGGGGCGAAGCGTTACAGACAGCGCAGCCTCCGTTCTGTGTTCACCTCTTGGAGGAGGAGGTATAAGAGAGTGGGTGAGGAGGGGGATGTTTCTACTTTGCATTTCATTCTCACTTCTCTAGCCTCTTAATAGTTGGCAATAAATTATGTTCATCTCCCTTAGGCTGAGTCTTTTTTGCCCGTGACAGTAATTGTTGAGCGATCTGCCTGGCCATATCTCAACCCACAAGCCTTTTTTAAATTGTATTTTTTTCTGTGCTTTTGAAGGAGGGGAACTGGAGAGCAGTGTTGGGGAGCTTAGCTACCCACTGGAATGAAACCACCGCATTATGGCATTAGTAGCCTTGTTTCCTTGGCTTTCCCTTTGTGTTGGTTTTGTGCTTTCCAAGTAAACCATTTGGGCAGAAATCTTTATATTGGGTTAATGTCTGTAGTAGTACTTAGTACTTTCATTTCCCATTGCAGAGCAGTCATTGTAAATGAACTGCAGGGGAACTACAGGCCAGTGAGCCTCACCTCTGTGCCTGGGAAGATCATGGAGCAGATCCTCCTAGAAGCTGTGATAAGGAACATAAGAGATAAAGAGGTGATTTGAGACAGTCAGCATGGCTTCACCAAGGGCAGGTCTTGCCTGACCAATCTGGTGGCCTTCTATGTTTCCGTTCCAAATGACTATTACATTAAAAGTAACAACGGATTTAAGTCTTTAAGTGTATGTCATCTAGTTCTTAAGTGCTCACTGTCATCAGTGATTCATGCTGCTAAAAGGTTCAATATCACGTTCTTCCTAACTGATGGAAAACATCAATATATTTTGTTCATCCATATACTGAAAACTGTAGCAGAATTACATATTTAACTAGGATTTTAGCACAGTGCTCTCACAATAATCAGAAATAACAGATACCAGATCAGGAGGCAATTCTGGTAGGCACTGCAGTGTGTGCTGGAGTGTGCGTGCAGATACTCATCATACACATGCGCTTTAATTACAATCCTCATCTTCTACAGATATCCCTATGCAGCTCATGGTTTACAATTATTTTTGTTTGTGAACCGTTTGTATTTTCATTTTCTTTGGTGTTTTGACAGGATGTAATTACTTCTGAAACATATAATAGGATCAAAGCATCTTTCATTATTAAAGAAATTATGGCATTGTATCAGTGCCACTCTGACTGCATGAAACGTTAATCCGGTTTTGTATTTTTTCAGATTTTTTTTTTTTTCCTCATGAAAATTTTGTGAAATTAATTGTTTGCTTTCTCCCAACCTTCGAGGGGTCTACAGCTTCAGAAGATATCAGGTAAAGGATGATGACATGTAATGAGAGCAAGATTTAGCTATTAAACTTCCTTGACTCACTTTAAATATTGATTAGAGAAACACTTCTGGGCAAATATTTATATTGAGTAATAATATAATTCAGTGATCATTTTTTCTTTTTCTTTTTTCTTTTTTTTTTTTTTTTAACTTTATGAATATCATTATGTCTTCAGTAATGTAACCTAGAAAAATACATTGTTACTCATGTTTTATATGAAAAAGTCCATGATAGGTAATGAAAATAAGTTTTTTCTATCGAGCATCATCAGTTAATAAAATGTAAAGATGCTTTGTGTTGTGCAGCCTGTATCTGGCCTTTCTCAGGTTTTTGGGCTCTTGTACCTGGGATATTGGCTTCAAGCCACTTCTAATATAATGCTAATGCTGTGACAGATACTAATGAAATCATGCTGTTTCTAGATAGAGCTGATATTGAATATATATATAGGTAGAAGAGGTAATTTCCTTATTTGCTTTTGTACTGAGCTTAAGGAAAACAGAACAGCCTACCTGCATCTGTGAATAACTCCTAGATTTGATTGTTGGTTTTTTGTTTTTTTTTTTTCAACAAGACAAATGCCAGGTCCTGCACTTTGGCCACAACAACCCCAGGCAACGCTACAGGCTTGGGGCAGAGTGGCTGGAAGACTGTACAGGAAATGGATCTGAGGATATTGATTGATGCTTGGCTGAACGTGAGACAGCACTGTGCCCAGGTGGCCAGGAAGGCCAATGGCATCCTGGCTTGCATCAGAAACTGTGTTGCCAGCAGGAACAAGGGAATGATTGTTCCCCTTACTCAGCTCTGGTGAGGCTGCACCTCAAGTACTATGTTCAGTTTTGGGCCCCTCACTGCAAGAAGGACATCAAGGCCCTGGAGCATGTTCAAAGAAGGGCAACAAAGCTTGTGAGGGATCTGGAGCACAAGCCTGAGGAGCAGCTGAAGGAGCTGGGAATGTTCAGTCTAGTTCTTCTCACCTTTGATTACATTGTTGCCTACCTGGACAACATGGTTGTAAGGTCTTTTCTTGGGTATCTTGGCTCTGCTATCATCTCCAAAGCTTTGGTCCCATCTGTGCCAAAATTTAGCTGTGAAAACTCATGTTGATGTACTTGGTTAGTACAGCATGTTGTACTTAATATTAAGTAGCGGAGAACAATGACAATTTAGATGCTATAATACATGTATCTGTCAGACTCCATAGATCAGAATGATTCCTCAAGAAAATATTATACTAAAGGTGAAATGAGTTAAAATACCACAAGTAATTGAGAAAATACAGAAAGAATGTTGTTCAATCTCCAGCCATTACAAATTCTCTGGAATGTATGGAGCAACAAAGTAACATTCAAACAGCGCTTCCACCCAGTAACTCCAAGAAAGGAATAACTCAGACTAAATACATTTGAAGTAGTTTTATTTCTTTTAATAGAATGACAATCACAGTCACAGAATCAGAGAACCACAGAAGTTGTAAAAGACTTCTGGAGATCATCTAGTCCAAACCCCTGCTAAATGAGATTCTCTAGAGGAGGTTGCAAAGGAAAGTGTCCAGGTAAATTAAAGAAGATTCCACACCCTCTCTGGGCAGCCCGTTCTGTTATTCTGTCACCTTCAGAGTAAAGAAGTCTTTCCTTATGTTTGTGTAGAGCTTCCTGTGTTCCAGTTTGTACCCACTGACCCTTATTCTGTTGCTGAGCACTGTTGAAAATAGCCTGGCCCCATCCACTTGGGTCCTGCCTGTCAGATATTTACAGGCATTGATAAGATCACCTCTCAGTTTTCTCCAAGCTGAAGAATCCCAGGTCTCAGCCTTTAAACCACACAGAGGGCTGAATGTGGAGATCCTGCTGTATGAAAGAAATAGTTAATTTCATATGTTCAAGCCAAACAAAGATTTGATGTTTTCAGTAGTTCTTGGTTAAATCAGGTGAAAAAACTAATTGTATTAGGGAAATTTGAACAGTACTCTATTCTGTATAGATATATTAAACAAAAAGCTTTTCTAAGCAAAGAAACAGTGACAAAACTCAAAGTATTCGGGATATATTTAAAAGTGGATTTAAATGTTGCAGCTTGGAGGTCTAATTGAGTCCTTCATCTGAAGCCCAGATAGGTCTGGCACCTGTGGCAGAAAACTTTGGAAAGGTGGTTCTGACAATATTAAAAAGTTATTTACTTTGCTAAGTAAAGGGAAAATAAGGCTAGAAAGAAGCTCAGAGAATAGGCAGTGCCCTCATACTGATGATATGATAGAGAATCTGCAGGTCTGCAAAAACAGCTTTATGCAGGAGGGAATAGAGGGCCAAAAGAAGTCAAATGTGGAAGTCCAAAAAAAGCCTGATGTTTATTGGAAAAAAAAAGCACAAATTGAACTCCATCAATTTTCAACTGTATAGAGTATTTTCAAGTTCTCTCAGGGCATCTCTGTATAAGAGCTGCTACCTCAGAGAATACCCTTCACATGAGCAGTAGTGGGCACAACAGTCAAAGATGACTAAACTGTCAGCTTGAAAGGAATGGGACGTCAAGTAATTTACATCTGGACAAAGAAATAAAAAGAATCTGTAAAATTAGTTCCATGGGAAAAATGAAGCAGTAGAAAATTAAGTAGTTAAACTTTACACTTTTTCACTGAAATTGTATGTATTGTTCACTAGACAGAAAAGATTACCTATGATGATATCAGTGAAGAAACTATTTAATGGATGGTGTAACTACATCAATGAACAAGGGAAGAGCCACTGATGCCATCTATCTGACCTCAGTAAGATCATGGTCCCACATAACATCCTTCTCTCCAGATTTGAAAGATATGGATCTGGCTATTCAGTAGATGAAGAACTGGTTGCGAGATTATACCCAGAGTGGTGGTCAATGGCTCAGTGACTGGATGGAGGTCAGTGGTGAGTGGTGTCCCTCAGTTGTCAGTTGTGGGACAAGTGCTCTTAAACATCTTCATCAGTGACATTAACAGCAGGATCGAGTGCACCCTGAGTAAGTTTGTAGATAACACCATGCTTGTGTGGTGCAGTTGACACACTCAAGGGATGAGATACAATCCAGAGTGATGATCTAGGCAGGCTATATAAGTGGGCCCATGTGAACCTCATGAGGTTCAACAAAGCCAAGTGTGATGTTTGGCACCTGGTTGTGTCAAACCCTGATATCAGTACAAGCTGGGGGATCTAAGAATGAAGTACAGCCCTAGTCAGCAGGGAGGTAATTTCTAAATTGTTGGATACTACGTGATCTTGCCTATAGCACCATTTTTTCCAGATTTCAATAAAATGAAGCTAAAAGATTTTGATCATCCTTTTAATAAAATACACAGTACAAGCATTAAAATATTAAAGAAAGGCAGTGCTTCATTGCAGGGATTTTGCAAGTTCCACCTGTAACTGCTGAGGCAAAGATTCAGAGCACAGAGGTGTGGGTGTGCACAGTGTCACAGTGTTGTGAGTGCAGTGACAACTGTACATACCTATTGTTTTGCGTCATTAGTACTCTGCTGAACCTTAAAAGAAGAGAAAAAAGAAGACATAAAAAAATGCCCATGGAGAAATTTAGTCTCCTGAGTCCAGTCTTTTTATTACCTTTTTTTTTTCTTCTTTTTCTTCCACCCCCCCCCCCACTATACAGCACCTAATTTAGGATACAGACAAAAAGAAAATGTATCTTGAATATGCATCACGAGTTCCAAAAATGAAAAGAAATTGGATTTGGATAGCACTTACTCAATAGACAGATATGATACATGGTAAGAAGGTGCACTGTCTGCCCTGTGATAGATTAAACTACTTTGTAGGAAAATTACTGTGAGCCAGTCACCACCACCACCGTGGCTAAATCTTTAATAAAATTCTCTTCCATATTCAAGAGCGAGGTATGAAGTACACAATAAGCAGAGTGGAGTAGAGTGCCATTTATCAAACCACAGCTAGGTCTGTAATCTCCTGCTTTATCCTTTTTTAGTACTTTATTTGTCTTTATTGTTGCAAGGAAGCACATTTACCCAGGGCAGTGGGCTTCAGTCCTGATAAACCTTTTGTTTTAAATTCTACCTGTGTGTTTTTATTTATTTATTTTCCTTTACTTTTTTTTTTTTTTTTTTAATATATATATATATATATTTCTACTTATTTTTGAATCGGATAGCCATCCTGTCACTCTATGGGAGTAATTAGTTGGTTTTGTTTTGGTGGTGCCTTGCTTGTTAAATGTTTTTTCACCCTTCCCTGCCTGACCTGACCCTACATCTCTAGTCTTTACAAAAAGGAAGCCATGGCGTCTGAGATATTTTAACAAGAATCCTCAGGCCTGCGGAGAAGACAGTATGGGAAGTATTGCATAATGCTTTTTGAGACTATTTGGCAAGATGGCAGTGTTCAACCATGTTGCAATTGGCCCCTGGGTGGCACTACATGGCTGGAACTGGGACCAACAAAAGCATTTTCAGATAAAGGAAGAAAACATAATTAAAAGAGTTTTCTTATTTTTTTTCTTTTTCTTTTTTTTTTTTTTTTTTTTTTTTTTTAAGTTGAAGACAAATCTTTAAGCTAAAAGTGTTGATAGTTGCTGAATTAAATACGTATATGCAATTCTGTTAACCTGGATTCCTCTTATTAATTCCAACTGCAAAACACTCTGTATATCTTGACTACCTGATAATATCTGGATCACTTTGGGCAACATGCTGATATTAAGTACAGATTCAGTGGAAAGGGTCCTATGGGTAGAAGTATGTGACTGGAACTTCTTTGTGCTGCCTGAATATGCATACTACCAGTCTGTGCTGCAGCCCTGGGGGTGATTTTTTTAGTACTATTATAACCCTTTTTATTGTTTGAATAGCAGTTTTATGACAAAACATTTATATTCAGCCTGCCTTTGTACTTGACTGAAAGAGAGCAATCACCGAGAAAGATAAGGCAACAATGGTAATGATAACTGCATTTATGGAGGCTTACAGAATTTAAACGGGCATGCAAAAATAGACTTACAATAGTGCTCTACTTGACTCTGAGCTGGTTTGGGTATATTTCTTGTGCCAGGCCCATGTTTGCTTCCTGATGGAGATGTTTCCTTTACTCCTGTTTTTTGTTGTTGTTGTTGTTTTTTTTTCCCTTATGATATTTCTTCTGTACGAATCTTACATGTGTGTACAACAGGCTTATCTTAACTGAGAACAATACAAACAAGTGTTAGCTGGGGGAGCATAAACATTTTTCAAAATCCATGTCTCTGAAATTATTGCTCAACTTTATCCCAAACTCTGAGAACTTGATATTTATGTGATCTTGAAGCAGAATCAGCATTATATGTCTTTCAGGGTCCTACACTTCATGAAAAAAGAGGCAATTCTTTCATTCTGCTTTGAGAAAAAGTGAGAGGTAATGCTGGCCACTGGAAGGTGATCCAACAGTTTAAGAGTGACCAGTTCAATTGATTCTGCTTTTGTCTTCTGTTCCCATGGTGTATTCGTCACTTCAGGGCTTACATATGCGTACTCACACTGTATTTGTGCATGTCCTTAAATATATTGTTTATGTAAGAAGGCAAGAAAACAATGAGAAGTTTCTTATGGGAGGGAGGGGGGAGGGATTTGGTTCATGATTCTCTCAATTTTGTGTAAGGAGAGGAGAATTATGCCATTATACTGATCCTTATTTAGATTATAATGTAAGGAGCTGTCCACTACACTTTGTTCTATAAGCGTCTTAGGACTGCAGTCTACCACAGTGTTTACAGTGCAAGCAAAGTACATTACCTGATATTAGAGGATTTCTCATAAAGGAAGGCACTGTACTCATGGAGTCGGAATGGTAGATTAAGCCTATATTTCTGTATGTATTGCTTCAGTATTTAAAAATAAATTTTTCAGTTATCTCTTTTCCATAAAAATATGTCTGGACTGTCTGCTATATAAGCCAAAGAAATGTGTCTATTTTTATAAAAATGAATGACCATTTAAAAATTATGCGTCGTACTTTAAGATTTTATTGATCTTGAGAGCTGATAATCTCAACACACCTTCACTTCTTTCATACGGTGGCATTCCCATTATATACTTTCAACTGTTTCTTCATCTGTATTTTAATCTGTGCGTATCACTTCTGGAAGTTGTCAGTATGCAAAAGGCAAGCAACAAAAATTTGACCAAATCAAGTGACTAGAAATGTAGGAAGGGAAAAATAATTTCAATTGTTGAAAACAAAAGGTGCACTTCATTTTATTCATGTATATTACTTTGCTAATTCAAAAGCTCTTTTACTATGCTGCATATGTTCATTACACGTCATCCAGTTTATTTGTTCCTGCTTGTGCTATTTAGGTTTGAAATATGTTTAAGTTCATAACTCAAGTTCTTTTTTTTTCTGTAAGTGAAATGTAAGTAATGCAAACATTAACTTGCTTTGCCCGAGTTCTTATACTGTCTTACTGGATTGCTGGATTCAAAGATATGTCATTTTCTACTAAATGTCTTTCTAATTCTTTTGTGCAAATGATACCTTTTCCCCAGGCCCAGCTACTTAGTGGATATTATTGAACAAGTGTCTTTTATAGGCTTTAAAAAAGTGCAGCATTATGTGAAAGAACATTTTTTTAAATGTGCACGGACTATTTAGGAATATGCTTAGTGAATATTAAGCAAACACCTGAAGTTCCTGTGCTTCTGCCTAGAACCAGCACTTCATTACCTGTTACGTGCGGTGACTTTGAATTTTTTATTAGGTACTGCTCTCTCAGCCTGTGAGGCTTGTGCGTGATGTATATGAGAACGATTTCCAGCAGAGAGAAGCTTATCACAGATCCACCTAAAAGGTAAGGCTATTCTTTTAATTTTTGGATCACATGCAGAACAGCTGCCTGAAGAACACTTGCACACAGAACAAGAAAGACATTTGGTTTGGGTTTTGATTATACACATCTTGCCATTGTACCCATACAGTAAAGCATAACGGGCTTCAAATAAATGTAGAATATATAAATGAAAAGAACAACAATACCAGAATACTTACCCCCTAATGTTTTGCTACACCGCATTGTTGTGTTAAATATATTTCAGTTTTGTTTAGCTTTCCCAAATCTTTGCTATGCGAAAAGAGTATGAATTATGAAAAAAAAAGAAAAAAGAAAAGAAAAAATAACCAAGAAAATTATGAGAAAATGCTGAAGAATTAGTGAAGAAAATCAGTAATGAGGGGAGGAGAAGAGGGGAGGAGAAAAAAAGCATAGCAGTGAAGTTAGAAGTAGTAAATAAATGTGAAAAAATAAATAAAGATTATTGTTTCACTGAAAATGGTTTACACAGGCTGCTAACAGCAAGAGATCTTATAACTTAGGTCATGAATAATAACTCCTGACAATTTTAGTTTCTGTAATACAGATCAGTTAATTCAGATAATAACTGAATATTAAGAATACCTAGAGTACCTATAGAATGGTAGATGATGAGGGGTGGTTAAGATAGTGGAATTAGATTAAAGAATATGGGGGTTAAGAAAACTTGAATGTCAAGAGCAACAGTGACTATTTTTGATCATTGAGTCCCTTGTGTTAGTATCACAAGCTTGGCAAGGTCCATCTGAAGAGATTTTTTTCTGATAGAAATCTTTTCCTGGGCTTTCTGTTAGAAACCTTCTTGCATTTCCATCCTACTTTTTTTCATTGCCAGTTTCTTAGTCATTCAGTTTCACTGTGAGGCTGCACATTTTCAAACTGAACTACCCTTTTTAGTGTGCATGAAGTACCTTGATGAAATCCAGAGATTTTTTGTTGAGCACATGAGTTATATTACTGAAATTAAGTAATTGGTTTGGTCTGGCATGATATTCCCACACTTAGATTATGTTGCTGTAAATGTTATGTTATGTAAAGCTCATTTTCTCGTTCCTACAAAAACACAACTGCCAATGATAATGAAACTGTTGCTTTTGCAAAGGGGAGGCCTTGTCAGCCATAGTTTCTGCACAGTGAATTTAGGTAACAGCATTTATAAGAAGGTTTCTTTGAAAGGTGTCTATTTTTGATAAGGGCGGCCTTGATCCATTCCACAATCAGACTGAGCATGTGATCGCATCAAATCTTTCTCTTTTTAAAATACTTTACTAGTCTGAAAGTGAGTTTGCTGAATCTGTATCTTCTGCTTCCATGAGATGATGGGAAAAACCGCTTGAGTGGAAGGACATCTCTCCTGGTGCAGGCCATGACATTGCCTCTGGGGTCACAAGGGAGCAATAAGGGGATCCTTGCAGGGAACAGGATAGAAAAGTTATTCATGGGTGCAGTGTTTTTTTTGCAACAAAACCAAAAATCAGATATGACAAAGCTGCTCAGTCCTGAAATTGCGCAATGGTAGCAATAACAATTGAGAATGAAGATGGCTATAATATCTTATTTCAGCTTTTCCCTAACTTATCTAATTTGTTGGATATCTGTGTAGAGACTTGATGACAAATAGTTTATTTGATTAATAAGTTTTCAAGGTAAAAATTTAACTACTCATAGGCATGCTGCAGGGGTGCCCAGTTTTGTAGCACTGAGGTATTTTATAATGAGACTATTAAACAGTTTCAGTTATTTTCTTTGAAAGAACTGTAATGTTTCAAAGGACAGGAAAAAGGTCAAGCATGTGGAGATTAACAGGCATGATTTCTATGTAGGTGGCAAACACTGATATTTTTTTTTAAGTTATTTTTTATCACTTGAAATGAAAAAAAGAAAAAAAAAGAGAAATAATGAAATGGAACAGGTATTTTTTAAATTTAAAATTATTACTGATGGTTCTCTATGGCTAAGTAATTTTCTTCATTTTCTCTGAAAATTAGGAACATTTTGAAGAGTGACAATATTAACACCATGGGCTACACAATTAAAATTTACTCTCAAGATCAGAAGAGTTGATGGTAAAAATTGATTTGCAATTCTACATCAAAATGATCTTTCAATAGAAATTATTCATGCTTTTAAATTAGAAGTGGCATTATTACGGGTCAGTAGTAGCAGATCCCTAATTTAATTTTAAAAAGAAAGTCTTGACATCATTAAAATTCACAGAAGTGAATTTTTTTTGGTAGTGTTGCTTTAAAAAGAAACAAAAATGAAACCACTTTCATAATTTAATTTGTACTAAATATTGCAAAATAAAATAAAAAGCTTTCGGAATATTCCAAAATTACTGCATGGAGGTATCTGAGTTTTTCACTTTATTGAATAAAAAAATACAGATTTTTCTAATTATTTTGTTAGGACTGTATTTTGAAATCTAAAATTACTCTGTCCTGTACCTTCCCATAAAATGTTTGATAGCAGTTTGGTCGATTTGTACTATCAGCTGATCTTTAATCATATGACCTTAACCACCGTGTTTAATAGTAGAGTTTATGTCAAACTTTAATGAAGCAGAAAGAGCTGAAGGTATTTTTCTTTGTTTGTTTTTCTGTGTGGCAGTGGTATATTGCTTGTTGCCAAGTAGCAGATTTTTATTCTGTGAGTGAATCTGAGTATGAAAATACTAGTTGCACACTTCTGATAATTGCTTTTATGACGAAATAATATAATTTTCACTATATTATGCTCCAGTTCTTTCTTCTACTTTTTTAAAATTATTATTATTATTATTATTTTTTTTTTTTTTTTCCAGTATCAAATTGAGGGTGCAATTAAATATCAATAATACAGTGTTTTCATTGGTAAGAATTGAGGTTTTTGTATTATATTTTAATAACAGTTGCATTTAAAGTCTCTTTCTTTGTTTCACATAACTTTGTGTTGGGCAAGTCTCCTTTCATCACAGCAGGAGACACTATGCATTTGTGGGATTAACTAGTTCGATATTAGTGGTGTGAAATCTGTTTGAACTTGTTTGCCTATGTCTGCCAGTTGATAGTGCCTTTTGAGAAGGTGTCGAGGAATCATGTCAGTAATAGGTGTTTTTTCTTTTCTTATGAGTTAACTCATATCCTATAAATGTGCTGTTCCCATTACAATTAATTCCTATTCTTATTGTCATATTGTAATATATGCTCTTTGATAATGGCACATCAATCAATAAATCTAGAAATTAAGAGCTGGCATTAAGGAATGAAATACAAACACATTCACAGTTGGCTAATTTAAACAAAATTTTGCAGGGTTGCTGTGTTGAAAACTCTCAGATTTGTTTTCAGTATTTTCTTCATAAATGTTCATTGGAGACATTTGAATCTTAGATCATACATATCCCCATTTTGTATACTCAGTTTAAAATGTGGAGAACATGGGTGTGAAACTGTGAGCCAGGTGCTAAAGCTCCCTGTGCAATGTGCAGAAAGGGATCTTCCATGCTTCAGTGGGCATACATCATGGAATGGCATAGTTGAGTATTTCATCTGGGTATAAGTACTGAGCCCCTCAGTACTGATTTATCTGGTGTGGTTCTGGCCATGGGTAGAAGCAGAATGCTGGGTAACCTGGGGATATTAGTGATAAAAGTTTGTGTTTATGTAAGTCATTTTATGTCTTCGATTTACACACAAGTATTCAATCAAACTCCCACTTAAGATGCCTCATAGTTTGTAAATCTCACTCTTTTTATTTTACCTAAATATGCTTGCTGATATAAATTTTTAACTTAAATTACTTTTATTTTTTTTTTTTTACTTTTTTACTTTTTTACTTTTTTCTTTTTTAATCTAGGATAAGAACTGTCTTGACTACTTTACTTATGGATGGTCCACTGTGCCTGTGAGAGGTGACAGAGATTGAGAGGGATCTGTACTTGGTTATTTAAGTAGAAAAATATCTTTCCCTACTTGATTCCATCTAAAGAAGTCTGCACCTCATTTTGCTTCCACTACAAACTCCTCTTAGTTTCATGGCATTTTTAAGATTCATCTTATTCTGAGCTATTTACAAAAATAACATTGCATACTCTTGTTTTTTTGGGAAAGCAGGAGTGCAGGGAGACTGTACAGAATCTACACCATTCAGTGCTATAGATGAGCAAAGAAATGATTTACCTAGGGCTGTATATATTTATATTTGTATAACAAACCAGACAGCAAGTTTTTCTAATACTATCAGGCTCAGACTTTAACTGTATTTATTGCTGACTTTTGACAAGCAGTGTATCTATCTATCTCCTATGATGGAGAGATGCTGCTCAGTAATACAGAATACTAATTTTGATGTCTTTCATATTCATGTCTGGGAAGACATGTACTTTACAGAATAAAAGTACAAATCACATTATGAACTCCTGAATTCTTAGAATTTCAGGAAAATAAATAACTGCTGAAAGATAACATGGGAAAAAAAGCAGTGCAGTAGTGACTTACCTTTTTTTTTTTTTTTTTTTCCAGAAGCTTAGACATGAAATTCCCTTTCTTTAAATGGACATGTTAAAAAACATCTAACTATGATAGCTCATAGAAATGATCTTAAAATGAACTAATTCAATCTTGAAACATGAAGGAATTTTTTTGTAGGATTTAAAAGATGACACAAACATTTCCAACTTAGGCTATATGAGGGGATGTCTACCCTCTTGAATATGACACAGCATCCATACTGTTATTAATTTTATTACAAATTTACTTATGCATTTGCGTTGTAAAGCATGTGGCTTAATCACATTCAGAAAGTATGTACGTTTGGAATTCTGAGAAAACTGATATGAACTGACCTTATAGTTTGACTGTATCGGCATCATGGGACATTGAAGTGGTTGTGCCTGAGCATCCTGAAACCTAGTTTGGGTATTTTCCTTTGTAGCACAAGGTTCATAGTATGAGAAAAATGTTCAAGGGATCAATTATTACTCCCGATTCACAGTGTGTTAAAGTCGTCTTTATTACTTGTCATTGAGACGATAATTTGATTTGACAGACAGATTGGATGTTATTAAAATTAAAGGATTTTGGTTGCCTTCCTGCATGCATGAGGCATTGTTACTAAGATCTACTTTGTGAAGAGAACCAAGAAGACCATAGCACTGGTTTCATCTGCAGGTAGGGGAATTGGAAAGTTGCCCAGTTTTATAATTGGGTGGTGAATTAATTATCTGTAGTTGTCCATGGTCTTTCACATTATTAAATCTGATACAGAGCACCTTTTTCTGGGAAAACAGGAGTTAGCCATTAAGGGGGAGGACTGTATTGAGGTGTTACTGCTCTTCTCATTTTCTAGGATAAGCCTTGCATTACCAGCTGGACCCCCTTTTACTAGGTAGAGTATGTTCCTGTAGACAACAGTAGTCTCGTATAATTCTGAAAACAGAATAAGAGGAAAAGACTGCAGGTTGAGGAGAGTAGAAAAGGCAAAATGTGTGTGATAAGAAAATGCTTTTGGGTAAAGTTCATAAGCTTTTTATGAATAAATAAAGCAGAAAAAAACGTTATTTGGAGTGGAATTTTTGCTGTTTGATTCTACTTTCTAAAAAATATAGACAAGTGGAAATCTATTCACGAGCATGAATTGTCCAGTTTGGTGATACTTACACATATTACATAACTTCTCTTTCATTAAGTAGTTGTGATTGGTGATATTGGTATAAATATATAATGTCTTTTTGTAGGATGGTTTACCACTTACACATACATGCTATGAGTTTAGGCAGCATTAAAGTGGGGTTTTTTGTTACTGGTCTTTTGGTGAATGATCTTTAATTTCTGCCAAAGTAAATTGAAGAGAGGCAATAACAGCTTATGTTCTGGTTAATTTATGGTAGTCCAATTTGAACATACATATTTTCAGATATTTTAGAGTGGAAGTTTAGAGAACAGTTTATCCTTGAAAGTCCTTCCATAAACATCCACCACTAATTTGTAAATGTATTTATCTGTCTTAAGCTGCTCCTTTGAATTTTAAAGAAATATATGTAGTAGTAAGAAGTTCATGTAGCTAGGATTTTGTAATATGCTTTTTCCTGTTAAGCATATTTCTACTGTGCTCTAATGATAACATTTAACATTTTTTTGTTGTTTTGTTTTGTTTCATTTTCTAAAGGCAAGCAAATGTTAGTGAAGCTACAGGTAAACCTACCAATTAATTAATTCGACATCTAATTAAGTTAAATGTAAATTGCCATATGCTCAATGTGTTTCATAACCCTGAAGATTGTAATAATGGTCTTATTTTCAAAGCAGGTAGGATATTCCCCTCGTCCTTGTCTTTTTCTTGGTTGTAGTTTTTACACAAATACAGAATGCAAGACAAGTACAAAACATACCATTTCAGTTTACAAATGTATACTTAAAAATTTGTAATGTCCTGTCTTCGAGGATGAGGATAAACAAATCCAATCCATCGCAAAGAGTCTAAAAAATTAAAGGTGATTAAAAACAAAATAAATTTTCTCACCTTTTTTTACATTCAAATGGAAGTTTTTAAATGGAAGAAGTAAAATTAATAACCTCTGAAACTTCACTTTCTGGAAGATGGCATTTCTCTCTTATTCCATCACACTATCCTGCAGTGTCTGAAGGGCAAGTATATAAAGATGTGACTGCACCTGGAAAAAAAAAAAAAAAAAAAGGGGGAAAATGAAAGGAATTTTTTTAGAATCTAGCCAGTCATCAAAGGTGACTCATCATATTTTGCAGCTGAAAACACTTTCATCTTTGTCTTTGAAATGCCCTTAGTCATTTCATGATTTTACTTAGTCTTGTCATGGTTATAAAATACAGAAATATTGTAGAGAATTGAATGCCCAAGTGTAAACTACATAAACATATATAGTATATGTGTATTTATATACTGATATTATTTTGAATAGCAATATTTTGAACACTGTGAATAGTGAGTTCTTTTTTACATTTGAATTTGTTACTTTATGTATAACGGAGTTTACTCATTATGCTTAAGAACTGATTCACATCTACCACTAGTAAAGATTTTAGCATGTGTATACAATATAGCACACAGCACACCATCAGTAGTTAATAATTAGTAATTAATCTTTCTTATAACAAAAAATACAAAAGCACAAACTTTTTTTTGCAGAAAGTTAAATAAGAAGAGGGTTTCCTAATTACATGCCACTAATAATACAGAAATGTCAAAAATAGTATGTAAGTTTTCACAGACCCGCTTCTCTTAATTGGGATTTCTATGATTTTCATCAATACAGTTAGAATTAATGAAATCTTGATTGAAGAAGAGTGATGTATAGACACATATTTTTATGACTATGAATATGCCTTTCAACCTGAAGAAAAACTCTGCTTATTTGAATCAGAAGATGGGAAGGAAGCAGCTGCTGATCTGGTTATCTTGTAGTTTAGCTCCCAAAAAGGAATAAAATAGAATAGCATTTTAAAGGAATATAGTAGGAAACTTAATCACTGAATCACAGAACTGTAGGGGTTGGAAGAGACCTCTGGAGCAGCTCCTGCTAAAGCAAGTTCCCTGCAGTAGGTCACATAGGAAAGCATCCAGGCAAATGTCTGCAGAGGAGATTCCACAAACTCTCTGAGCAGCCTGTTCCAGTGCTCTGTCACCTTCAGAATAAAGAAGTTTTTCCTTATGTTTGTATGGAGGGAGCTTCCTGTGTTCCAGTTTGTACGCACTGGCCTTTATTCTGTTGCTGGGCACTGCTGAAAAGAGCCTGGCCCCACCCACTTGAGTTCTGGCCTTTAGCATTGATAAGATCACCCCTCAGCCTTCTCCAGGCTGTACACTCCCAGGTATTTTAGTATAGATTAATTCTAACTAAAAGATTTGTAATAGTAGTTTATTTTACAAATCTCCTTAGAAGTACTCTTTGTAATACACCCTATGGGCATTTTAAAAGCAGATGGGTTATCCATGTCTAAGATTCACAAACATCTTTAGATCTTGAGTTTTACATTTACCCTTCCTGACTTTTTCGACCTACTGTTTCCCCAGCTGTTAGATGAGAACTTCTAACAATGCTGACAGTAATAATAACAATAATAATAATAATAATAAACACACAAAAAACCTGAATATCAACAAGAAGATTCACTGAGAAATGCAATCAAAACTGATGTTGCAAATCAAGCCCAGAACCAGGCTATGAAAAATTCAAAAACTTTCAGCTATTTGCAATTACGGTGGTAATTGCTATTTTTAAAATGTTTTCCTTCTTCCAAAGAAACTCCATGTTGAAATTCTAGGTATTTTAAATCACAGAAAATCTCTTTGCAGCTGATGAAGACTAAACATTATAGGCAATCAAAGCAACATATTATCTACATATTTTAGCTGATTAAAAAAAAAGTAGCTCTTGGAACTTTTTTTAAAAATCATTTTACTATGTAGTAGTAGCTAATTACAATATACTTTCTCACAGACAAAAACATTAGTGATATCTATTTTAACATGAAATGTAGGGCATTTTTGAATTCCATTTAATGAAATGGCATCTTAGGTTATTTGCTGTGGTATTTTAGTCTGTGTAATCATTCCTTTTCTTTGTGAATCAGTGTTTCTAGTCAGGTTTTGATCAATATATGTAAACAACATATATAATACATAAAATTAAGATTATTTTAAAAATGCTGCAATTTATAGATATGGTATATGAACATTACATAATATTAGTCTATTAAATGAAAGCAAATGGCTGAGAGTTAAAGACAAACTGTAGGAAAATAACTGTGGAGTAATCATATAAAAATAATTTTGGTTCAGAGGACAACTAAATTTTGACATCTTGTGTTAGACTCTTGTAGTAAATTAGATCTGGAATTTGAGAACAAACTTAAGTGACCATGACATTGTTAAAAAAAAAAAAGAAAAAAAAATCCTTTAAGAAAAAAACCAAAAAAAAAAACAAACCAGTAAATAATAACAGTTATTTTATACGCAGTGCATCTGCATGAAGCAAGTAGAAAAATTGGCTGTGATGACCCAGCACTGATGCAACTGCAGTAGGATCAATGAAGTTGGCAGAGCTTTAGGTGGAATTTTTTTGAAGTTAGAGGCAAATTTTTAGCAGAGGGCTCTGCCTCAGAGACCTCATTTACAAAAGAGTCAGAATGAGCTACTGTATTAAAGCACTCTGAAATTGCATAAGAATAATTTTTTACTGGCCTTGCAAGAACATTGGAGCTGGAAAGTGTATGGAAGTTTAGGATAAAGGAAAGTCTTTAAAGATCAAAATGACATTAGATAACGTTATAAACGGAAGATTTTGATTAAACTGTTAAATATCTAATTTGGTACTCACTGATTCATGCCATTGAGCCTGAAGACTTCATAAATATTTAGCATCCTTAGTAAGCATGTATAATAAATTGAGGCAAAACCAAAACCAAAACAAAACCAAACCAAATAAAACCCCCTCAAAACCTCAAAATGTGAGCAAAAAAGGTTCATGGGTGAAAACCTCATAGAGTTGTTTAATATGCAGGTCTAAAATAATTAACTCGTTTGAGGAAGAGAAATAATATGTCATTGAAACAGTGTTTGGGAAAATTTCTTTTCAACATTGGAGTAAATCTGACAGCTTAGAAAGTATGATTTTACTCAGGGCATGAGCATGGAGGATTTTGTAGAAATCAGCTACACTTGTGAGTCATTACAGAGGATCACTTGATAATGCATTTATTTTTATAAAGTATAGAATACTGGGAAGTTAAAGAGGAAGAAATCCATTGTGGTAGTTGGAGTTTTAAACGTATGTTTTCTGAATTCACATTCAGCTTACTTTGTTCATAATTAAAATGTGTGCTAAAAGAAAGTAAATATATATTTAGAACATTTGTGATACAGCCACATATTTAAGAACAGGCCTGTCATACATCATTTTATGCATGGGAAATGACACCATTTGAGCAGGGTTCTTTGTTTTATAATAACTATAAACTTGAACTTCACTATGAAAGAGGTACTATTGAGATTTTTTCCCCTTACAAGATGTCACTAAATCTGTTATTATATGATAGTGTAGGAAGGAACAAGCAGTCATGATTTCATATTAAAAAAAGCCTGAAAGTAAATCTGTTTTAATGCAACCATATTCAGGAAAAGCACCAGTCATTTTATTCAATCGCATTCCTGAGCCAACTGATAGATGAATCAGTTTTGACAGTAACTCACTTTTTGACCTGTGTGGCAGAGACAATGTCACAGCAGTAGGAGAGGTTTTGTGATAATTGGAAAGTGAAGGGGACTTGGTGGTGCAGTGGGTTAGTGCATTAGCCTTTCCCCTCTGGAGACATGGGTTTATATTCTGCCTTAGGGTCAGTAGTGAAAATTCATGCTTTGGTGTCCTACTTCTGTTTGTACATTTGACAAAAAGACTAACATCTGGAAAAAAAAATGTTGTCTTTCTTTCCCATAACGCACTATACTGGCAGGAACCGTAGGGCTGATGTATATTGGCAGAGAGTTTAAATAGCTTTTACCCCTGCGATGGATGTCTGTCAAGTTCATTTTCCCCACAAAGGCATTCACTCAAGGTGTTATTAAAAGGGATAAAAGGAAGAACTCAGATTATATGCAGGAAAATAATGCAGATAATGAAGGAAACTCATCCATACTACAAAAGCTATACTGATAAACTACCTGTTTTACCTTGGAGTTAACTCCTGCTAATCTCTCATACTGAAGTTACATTTCTCTTAAGAAGTTTTTCTTGAACCTCCCACTGCCAAAGATTTTCAGGTGCTAGAGAACTGCTATTTCATATGCACTGGAGTGGAGCAATGATGACATCCAGTGATTAATTAGTTCAAAAAATACACATTCCCTAAAGGCATTCTGAGAACCACTTTTCAAATATTTCTTGCCTATACAGGTGGTGGTAAGCTGTAGGTTGGTTATCAGCAATTTTCTATCTTATATTTGTAGTCTTTACTGTTATTGCCTTGTAATGTAATGATGCAACTAATTGTAATGTAAAGAGCCCTTTTTTTTCTTTTTTTTTTTCTTTTCTTATTGACTCCTTCAGTGTCTATCTTTCCCTTTAAAATCTGCAGTGTACAAGTTACTTAAGGGATGCATGAACAACTTAATTTTCAAATCCCCACCAAAATGTTAGCTCTGTTTACATCTGTGAAAGAACTTTCTCTCTTTGAACATACATTAAATACTCAAGGTGGGTCCAACCTGAGAACCTCAGTGAAATCTGCTCAAGGACAAAAAAAAAAAAACATTAGAGAAGACCTACAATTTTATAGCCTTGTTCTAGGCTGCAGGCATTTACAATTATGGCTCCATCTCTGGAGCAGATGACAAGAATTATCAGCTAACCACAGTATCAAATCTCTACCTTTTTTTTTTTTTTTTTTTTTTTTTGACAAGGATTTTCCTCTAGGTTGAGGGAAAAATGAAGTAGAGATTGAAACCTGATTTTTTAATTATTATTAATTTTTTCCCCCCCTTCAATTGTAACAAAAATAATAGAGTAGGATAAGAAGAGAGGAAGCAAAGGATTAAAGAATAAAAACAGGACAGTGGAAGTTTGATCAAAAAGGAGCACTCAAGAACAGGACTGTCATTTGACTGATAAATCATTCTCTTAATCAGCTGTGCCAGCCAAAGAAGGCCTGAGTAAGCAGCTGCAGATGAATAAGCCTTAACTGATTTTTCTTTGTTTCCATTCCTCCATCACATGCCTAATTAAAATCTACACTTCTAGTTGTACTATTTTCTAATAGAATGATAGGAAGCCTTGTTTGGGACTTTGCTTGCAGAGAAGTCCTAGAACTGTGAAAAGCTTTAAGCAGCTTCTGTTCTATACAGAGTTTAAATCTCCGTTTAAATGTGCTAGATTTTTTTTTTTTTTTAAATTTTTAGATTTCTTCCCTTCACATAAGAGAGCGAGTTTTTCTCAAGGTACACATGTACCTTGCCAGATCAGTAAGGTCACTCTCATTCATCCTTCACCTCTATTTGCAGACCAATATCAAAGATGCCTTTGAGATTTCAGTCTCATATATTCTAAAGGATGATTTTATCAGCTTCACAGCCTGAGAAGAGGAAGAGTATCTAGAAATTTCCTTTCCCTTCCCTACTTCCCTACAAATGTGAGACTGAAGTAGAAATGAGACTTGAGGCAGAAATAAAATTGGAAGTGAAAACACAATATTATAACTAAATTGTAAGAGTTATATTAAAAAGAAACAAACTCAAACTTCATATAATCTTTGAACTGCTTGAATAAGTTGAAACAAAACAATGCTTTTTACTTTGTTGTTGTTGTTGTAATGCATTTTAATAATTATGAATCCAGATATGAGACAAATACATAAATATTTATTTACTTACACTTATGTGTAAGTAACACTTATGTCTTAAATCAAAAACTCCTCAGGATGGTGAGATGCTGGAATGGGCTGGACAGAGAAACTGTGAATGCCCCATCCATGAAGGTGTTCAAGGCCAGGTTGGATGGGTCTCTGGGCAACCTAATTTAGTACCAGTCTAACACCTGATCTAGAGGTTGGCAATTCTGGCCATGACAGGGGTGTTGGAACTAGATGGTCTTTAAGATCGCTTCCAACCGAAGCCATTCTATAATTCTATGGTTCTATGAGTCTATGAATAACTCTTTTCATAACTAAAACTCATCATCATACAGCACATTAATGTCATATTCTCATGCTGTGCCCCACCAAGAGTGAGGTAATGAAGTGAAGGATGTATAGTTTGAATGAGGTCTGCTGATGTTAAAGTTGGAGAGGGAGAATTGGTACTACGCTCTTACTCTGGAAGCCTACATGAACATCCTGATGAACTTTCTAGGACTATTAGTTTTGCTTATCCCAATTTTCTTAGAATCTAGGCAGTATTTTTACTCATGTAAAACATTTAACAGCTTTCTTACTAATAATTGTCAATGCATCCCAAGACAATTGAAATATGTCTATTTGTTACTAAGTTATCATAACCATAGTATTTAAATGTGCATTTTAAGTCTCATTTTTAGAAGTACTTTTAGCTTTTATTTGTAATTATGGAAAATGAAAGGTAAAGGTAGCGGTACAGGGATTGCAATGAAGTGATCAGATTTCCAGATGCCAACAGAAGTGTGTGTAATTCTCGTCTTGATTTTGAGTTGAGAAAATAATCTGACAATTTATTTTTACACCGCTTTAGTAGTGGTGTAGATTTGTTGTTGTTGTTTTTTAAAGTTTCAGCGTTGTTAGGTATGATGCACAGAAGCAGGGTGAGAAAGTGATTTCATGCTCTATTTCTTTAGATGAAGTTTGGTGCTCTGCTGACAAATACTGACATGTAAACCCAAATTGCATCTTCCAGGTTTAACAGTGGTAAACAAAAATGTTCACAGAACTCATAGATAGAATTTTGTAGGTCATACAGAATTTTTGACATGAGTTAATATCTCACCATGGCATAGATTATTCTGATGTGATCTGATTGTTTGTTTTAAATAGACTGCTCAATAACATATTTTTGAATTACGCTGAATTAAAACAACATTTAAAAAAATGATTGTCATGCTTCAGGTGCCTTTTGGAATGGAATGTCTTGGTTGTCTAACATCCAATAATGTTATGTTATTTGGGAAGATATTAAAGGACAAAGTCATCTAATCCATGAATATACAGAAGTCTCAATATTTTTGGTTTTGAAATCTGAGTCACTCCTTCTGCTCTGTTACTTATCCAGACTTTTAATCTCAAATAATTATTTCTTTATTTTGCGCATGAATGTATAACAAGGAAATTCTGTATACTAATTTGCTACCGTTTTTACTGTCTCTGGATTCTGCTGTGCAGAGGTCGATGTTCAGTTTGGAGGGATTCTTTTAATGTCTTGCTCTCATCTGTGTATTTTGTATGACTCTGTCCAATCTCTGCTTTAGACATAAAAAGTTGCTTATGAATTAGTCCAGCTATTAACTCAGGTTAAATGAATAAATAGTTTAATATCCAGGGATTATTATTTGATCTTTTATCTGTGGAGATTTTCCTTGAAAATTTTTCATGAATATCACTCTCTTTCCTGCGTTGGGCACAGAGAAGTTAAGAAAGGAAACAGCCACTAGTTCATCTTTAATTACTAAGCATTTCTGGAGTTGGCCTCTCCACTGGAACAGTACTTTTTTCTACATTTATTTAAAGACAAGATGATTACACTTGAAGTAAAACAAATGCTGCATATTTTTAATGGAAAGAGATATATATAAACATTTTCATTCAGCTCCTCTCAAAGGCATTTATAGCTGTGATTCTTGTTCCTGCTGCAAAACCTAAAGAAAGACATTCATCTAATGATATAATGAGCATTTTATTAAGCTGCTTGCATCTGACCAGATATTTAATTTTGATCTATTTGAGTGTTTTATAATAATTTATCCTCAAGATGAAGCTCTCTGAACTTGGATTCCACCAAAAACAATGAGCACTGTGCTTCATATATTTAAACCACAACTTTGAGTTATGAGAAAAAAAAATGGTAGATAATAGTAATACAGAATGTTTAATAATGTATCAAATAATGTTTTTCAGAAGTTTTATGTAGCTGCTTACATTCCCAATAAGAAGATATGGAGTAACAGCCATAATCACGGGTTTGTGATAATGTATCTAAGGCTTCAGATGTTTCAGATGTTCAACAAGCACTAATATCAAAAGATGAATAAATAGATTTATTGATTAGTGATAAATGTAATTATGGCATTTTGACTTATAAACTTACTTACTACAAACTTGTTTCAACTAAGAATAATGGAATGCTGCTAGATGAAGTGAGATTATGGCACTGTCTTTTCATCACATGAAACAACATAAAGCAAATAAGAATATATTAACATGAAATGTGAAAACAGTCATTTTATGCTCACATCATGGGGCTCACTTCTTAGTTGCTTGGAACTTAGAAATGGAATATTTAGGAGTAGGTAAGGGACCAAGGCTACGAGTTGGGTTGTTTTATTTATTTATTTATTTATTATTTTTTTTTTATGACAGCCTTCATAGACTCTGTGGCAAAATGTTCCTGATCATAACGCCCCGTGACATCAGGCCCGTAGCCAGATTATGTGACTACAGCCATGTGCTGTAGTTTCAGGTACAGAAACTGACAGGTTTCAGGTACAGAAAAGGTGTTAAAGCTGTGTATTGGTTTTCTTTTTTTCGTTTCTCTCTCTTTTTTTTTTTTTTTCCTATTTTTTCAAGTCCATACCTGGAAAAAGTTTGCCAGCTGCTTCAGGTATTTCTAAGCACTGTTTTACTTCAACCAGAGGCGGAAGCCTAAGTCCTTCATACATTTAAAACATTAAAAAGGAATGCTCCCTTCAAGAGGGAAACAACTCATGAAGGGATAGAAGATTAAGAAAATGCATAGTGTACTGAAATATGCACACATATTGTACCTCATCTTGCTTATTTCTCCATGAAATGTCAAAAGAACCTCCTACTGTGAGTTGTCTGCAAGCTCTGCAAGACTGATTAAATTTCTATATAGTATTAATCGTTGCACCCTGTGAACCATAAATTATAAAATTTCTGTTCTATTTTGTCTTTCTGTAAAAAAAATTAAAACATTCTTAGCAGATACAAAGAAAAGAGGGTGACTCCCCCATTTATTTGTGCGAATTTTATGCTCAGACTCCATATTAAGGACAGTTAAAACAGTTATAATGTGGGGTATATTCTTTATATAATGTGTGTGAAGAAGTACGCCAAGAAAGCATTTTTCACAAATAAAGAAATAATATTGTGACTTATTGCTCATTTTTGTGATATCCCAAAGGAAGGAAATATACTTCGATGTCCAAAGACAAATATATAAAGATTTCTTGAGAGCAGAATAGGGAATATTCAGGCAGTAAGAAGAGGCAGTTTTCTCCCTTGCATTTTTAACTAGTGGAATAGCAAAACATAATCAGGAGGTTGGTGTTAGAGAAGGTTTTGCTTTGTGACAGAAACTAGTGTTAAAAGAGCTTGTGGTCATTTCTCACACCACTTGAGGATGTGTGGTTTCTGTATAGAATCTTAACTTACACATTTAAATCGTGTTCAGTGTTTTTGACCTTTTGGCACCACACATCAGGAGGCTAATGTGAGGAATCTCTTCCTCATGAATTGCTGACAGTAGTTTAAATCTATTGTTCAGAGAATTTCAGAATTATGAATTTCAAACTAAGATAAGTATGATAAAAACAACTTTATTCTCATTCTTATTTCTGTCTCATACTCTTTCACCCACCCTTGCAGGCTTTTGTATTGATGTTTGTCACTGCTGCATCTGAGTGCCTTCCAAATAAAATAAAAGTAGCAAAGCCTTTGGTGAACATCATGGTGGACATTAGCATTGTGTGTCAGGGCTTATACATCTGCATACAACACTGTATGTATGTGATTACAAGGCCTGATCCAAAAGTATTGCCTCTTATTTTATAATGTTGGCCCATGACATCAGAGGCAGGCATTGGTGGTATGGCAGTAGGGGTTGAAGCATAGTCTATGGTTAAATGGACTCCAGTTGAACCATACTTCCTGCCAGTATTCCATTACATGTTGTTGCTTTGTGACAGATGGCAGTAGAGGGGCAGACTGGCAGAATGGCATCTGACATAGAAGTGCCTATGAAGCAAAGGTGTGTCGTGCATGAATATGGCATGCAAGTTCATTGCTGGTGAAAATGTGTATTTAATGGTGGTAACTATGTTGAAAAACATTGTTTTGAAGCTGAGAATGTTTTCTATCAAACAGTGTTATTGTGCTCCTTGCATCTATTGCAGTTTCCATGAAAATAAATAGGTTGCATTTCTTTCAGAGTTACCTGCATAGATTGCTTCTAGATAGGAGCTGGCTTACATCAGGCTTCCTGAGTCAAGTGTAGTTGAATCTCATCAGGCCTATATGGATTTGGTTTTGGCAGGAGAAGAGTTTGAGAAAGATGAGAGAGGAGAGTCTGTGGGAAACTTTTGTAATTTTGTGATAACTGTGCACTAAATATTTATGTATGTTATGGGTCTCAGACATAAATTAGCCTGTGACTAATTCTTATGGATTTCCTTAATGGAAGTAAGCATAATTTTAATACCGATATTTCTTAATAAAAAATTGGTAGTAGGTTATTGGGTTTTTTTTTGTTTGTTTGTTTTTGTTTTTGTTTTTTGTGTGTGTGCATTTTAATTTTTTCTTGTGTTCATTTCAATATTTGATTGTATCTTTAGTATTTTATTTATCTTGCACAATATGCTCTTAAATCAAGAGCAAATATAAATTGATTATAACAGAGTGGCTTTAAAAATGCAACAGTCATTTGAGAATGGATCATAAAGAGAAGCAATTAGTAGAATTTTAAGTAAGATGTAAACATTCTGAGGTAAAATGTATGAAAAAAATGGTGATTTCAAGAATTCTAAAAATTTAAGAGGAAAATCTTGTAACAAGATTTGAAGTGTAAATTAAACAGTTTTAAAATTCTTAAAATTTGATTTTAAGAAATTAGAATGAATACTTGAATGCTGCATTATTCCTAAATAGCCTAATGGCAACACCTTACGAAGGGAAATCTCCACTAGGATGTTAGGAAACACTTCTTTACAGAAAGGGTAGTCAAGTACTGGAATAGGCTCCCCAGGGAGTTGGTTGAACCGCCATCCTTGGATGTGTCTAAAAACCATTTGGATGTGGTGCTCAGGGATATGATTTAGGAGAGGGTTGTTAGAGTTAGGGTACTATGGTTAGGCTGTGGTTGGACTTGATGATCTTCGAGGTCTTTTCCAACCTGGATGATTCTATGATTCTATGATCTCAGTGCTGAGCTGTACCTGTTAAATGACTAGTGGATGACAGTTCTGGAATAGGTTGCAGAAACATTCATTCTGGGAGTGAGAGGTGATAATAGTTGAGATAATTACAAGCTACAACTATTTAAGTCAGCTGTCTAACTGCTAACTACCTATAAATATGCAGCAATCTATGATGGATAGGTTAATGTAAATCCTTTCAGCGTGTCTTTATGAACCTCTACCATGTAAAGATTAAGCTATTGCTGACTCAGAAAGTTCCATGAAGATAGACAAAAGGTGAGACAAAAGGAGGTCAAGATTTTCTAGAAAGTTTGAGAAAATCTTCATTAAGTTGCACCTTTTCTCAAATATTCTAATTTTATTCTGATTATACTTCCCAAAGCTTGACATTTCAGGTTTACTTTTACAGATCATGGGGTCTTTTCATACATTAACTCTACCCGTAATTAGGTGAGTGAAGATCACAAGCACAGCAAGAATTTCAGCTTTTCCCTCAGTGGCTGCAATTCAATTAGTGATAATGTTCTCCTTCATGGTAGTTCAGGTATCTAGTGTTGGGTCACTCAGCTGCTCAATTTTAAATTTGTTGCTAAAGATTTGGGTTTATCCCTTCTGTTACTTTTAGAAGTCTTTGACAGCTAGGTTCATATGAGTGCTGGAAGTAAGTCTTGTGCTCCTATTCTTTATAAAGAATTTAACTTGTGAGTATTCAGATTAGAGAGATTTCTCTGAGTAAGCTGTAGAAGGAAAGTTAAGACAAATGGCTTAAAAAGTACTGATAGTAAGAAAGCTCTTAATTTTGTTTCCTGTATCAATACATTTCCCTTTCCTACTCCCCATTCTAGAAAAGCAGTGTATGTTGTTCTGGAAGATGCTGGCTTGGCTCATCTTCTCTGATATTGTAGAGATCTCCTGATATGGGTTTCATGTGAATGCTGTCTCTTCTAATGTGCTGGGATTTATCCTCAAGAGAGCAAAAAAGAGACTTCACCTTAGTTCAGCCTCAATAATTGTTGTCTCTCTTGTTCTCTATAGGGAGCTCTAGAATGGGAAAGGCAGCCAGTCATGCATGCTATAATTTACACCTGATTGATGAAGGGCTTAGATTAACAAGAACAATTTGCTCTGGAACTGCTATGGGCCTAAACCGAAACATTTTACAGTGATACCCAGCATCAGTTTTTGCCTTGATTGGTCTTACATCTTATCACATGTAAAATTAATTCTCAGAATTAACCTTTAAAAGTAAAACACACAAAACAATACTTGATAGTTCTATTTTCCCATGTTAAGTAATCAAGTAATTTAAATTGTAGCTGAAAACTCTGTATTTCTAATAATTATATAGATAAATTTCATGGAAAATATTCCAGTGTTTTCAGTGCCTGCGAAAGTTGATTAAACATTTATCTTTAGAAGATAGAAGACTTGTATGATTAAAAAAAAAATCAAGTATAGTTTCAAATAGGATTTATTTAGAACAATCTTCAAGAAGCTTATCAGCAGCAGAGGCACAATTGCACTATTGTGGCATATACCTTTAATAGATCACTGAATTCTTGACTGGGTTTTTCTGATATCACTGAAATTTTTGCATTCAATCTTGAATCTGAGAGTGGTTCTTAGAAGAGTATGCATGGATTTCTTTTACAGGAGAAAAAATACACTCTATTGAATTGTTTTTTCCCTTAGCCCCAGGAATCCTTGCAGTTTTTGTTCTGACTTAGCGTGTTTCACACAACCTACACATCTAGAAGCTTCTTGAAATTAAATAATTGATAATAGTATAGCTTTTCTTTCTGAACCTCACCATTTTTGGTGCATAAGAACATCATAGTGAGGAAAAAATTTATAATGAATCTTTGTGTGAAATGTAAAAATGATCATATATTTTTGTTTCCAAAGGTATTAAATATTTTAAAGTATTTGTTTAGTTTGAATGTGTCTTCAAAATGAATCACCAGAAAATTGTCATTCCCTATATCTATTTCCTTTATAACTATAAACTTGTAAATATATAAATTTGCCATAACAATTATTAATGGGCATTTGTTTACATATTTTTATCTCAATTATCCATGCCCATAGGACCTATTCAATCAATTTTTCACTAAGTAGTTTTCAAAATATAATTACTCTTATGGGTAGGTCTATGAACAGCAGTGTCATTTACACTATAGTTCACTAATTGCAGTTCTAAGCCATTATAATGAATTATACTTGTACTTTCTTCGAGAAGATCGGTTAATGCTAATCACTTCTATCACATATTTCACTTAGAAGACACCCATCTATAACAGGCTTTTCATTTATGTCTTCATTCCCTTTTAATTTTTTTGCATTGTAAGAAATATCTATAAATCTGCAGCATGTGTTCAAAAAAACAGTCTTGCAAACTTAGTATTAAAAGTCGAGTTTTAAACTTTAGAAGATACTTTTTTTTTTCTTTTTTAATAAATATATGATGAAAATACTTTTCTGATTATTAGATGTTACAGCTCTGAAATATTAGTTCAGGAATTAGTGGCTACTATAATAACAGAAATATATAGTTTTACTATGAATGTTCATACATTTATCGGTTGACAGACTCCTTTTTATGTTGGATGACCAGATCCTTTGGTTTAGGTAAAATAAGCTGTATTTTTTCCACCTCTTCTTTACTAGCAGTTTACTGGAATTTCTAATAAGTTGCAACAAATGTGTTATGAATCTGAGGTATGTAAAACATTACAAACAGATTGGTAAGGAATATATACTCAGGAGATCACTTGTATCATTTGTCTCATAGACTTCTAATAGATATGTGAAGCTTGATTCTCTCTTAAAAAAAACTGTTTGTTGGTGTTCTATGTGTTTACTAACATATACATTATTTCAATTTCTCCCAGTTTGTCTGGTGAAGAAGACTTTCTAGTCTTTGCTCCCCAGATCATCTCTAGGGGCATTTTAACGAATTGCTGTTATATATACTATCTCCCTTTGCTTTCTGCTAAAGCAGATTTTAATGGTCATTGACATTCTCCAGTTAATAGACCAGCAATTTGATAAGTCTTTTTTAAAAACTACGGACTGTTCCTTCAGAGTCATGGTGACTCATTGCCATCCATCTGATCAATTTACTCACAACACCTTTTTAGTTATTTTAGTTTGAGATAATTTTTTAGACTTCCCTGGCAAAGAATGACAAATCTTATGTTTGCTTCTATAATGAGCACGAGATGTTGGAGTGAAAGTTGATTCTCCTGAAATCATTCTGAGTTTTAATTTCAGTAACAGAATTCAGCCTTGCTGTATATCCAATGATAGGTACTGTGTGCTTTGAAATCTTGACTGTTTGCATTCAAGCTAGTTTTATCTGAATAGCAGCAGTACAGCAGAATTGGAAACAAATTTATTTATGTTCAAATATATTGTTCAAGATATGTGAGTAAAGACCAATAACTGTAAAAATACAGCTAGGTATTAAAATGCTGGATTTTGTTACAGTGTGGAGAGTGAAAGTTACTTTAGTAACCACTCCAGATGAGGATGTTCTGCGTATAAGAAAGAATAATATAAGCAGAATCTAAATTAAGCCTAAATTTTGCATCATGCCCTTTCTGCGCAGTTATTATCAAGTAGCAAGCTGTGTAAAATATGGAAACAAGTTGGTAATGTACCAGCAAATAGCCTACAAAATAAAATGAGTAATTACAGGATGTACTTCAAAATAGAAAACAGGGTTATTTTAAAGTAATATTAGACACTGAATATCTTTGAGACCATGCAATATAGGAGATTAGCCAAGAAGAGGAATTCTATTAGATCAGTTTATTATAAAAGACAAAGGAAAGAGTCTGCTTGAAAATGAGCAGTAAACATTCGTATATGCAGGAATCATACTGCAAGCAAGGGAAGCAGGGGAATCAGGAGATTTGTATGATATTGCATCATTCATTGTGGATATTAGTACAAAAAATATAGAAGCACTGACTTGAAACATCTAGGAGAAATGTTAAAGTTTGTATTTTGTTTCATTTTTCCTTTCTCAGTGCAGTACTTTACTATCTTCTTCCCAAACTGCATACCATTAGCACTTCTGTATTCTAATCTCTCCCTTGCTGCTTAAAATTATCACTCCTTTATTTCAAATATAGCTTCTTATCCTCTCCTCTGCTAATTGGCTTTATTACCCTCGACCCCTTCTTGCCTCCACTGCAGGCAGCTTGACATTTTTTCATCAACTAATCCCCACTTTTCACACTCCTCTCCCCCTTCCCACCCCCATACATTTGCTTCCCTTTCCTCTTCTGGTGTATTCAGAGCTGCAGAGAGCTTTTCAGCAGATATTCAAACCCCTGGAGAAATTGAAAGAGATCGAAACACAGCACAAGAGCTAGGGCTGTTTTCTTCTGGCTGCCAAAAGCATAAGGTAACATTCAGAATGAGGTCACCGTACCATGATCTCATTTTGAATCGGATTTGCTGATGAGGTGTAGGAAGTCTGCAGGGAGATCATATTGTTTTCCTAGTTAGTAGTACATCAACAGGCTGTGAAAATACTTAAGCGTTTACTTCCATTTCCCAATTTATGTATGTGTATGTCAAGAGTTTAAAAAATTATGAGTGGATAATAAAGCAGTGGTTTAAGCTACACGTGGAGTAGGGTGCAGGTATGTACAGAGTTGCCAAAACGAAATGAAATATTTGAGAAGATTGTTCTGAAGGATAACTGCAAATGTTTGGAAAGGATACTGATAATTTTGGTGCTATGGAAAACAGGACAGAGAGAGCGTGGCATGAGTGGGTACTTCAGAGATTTTCCCATGTAAGGTGTTGCCAATAGGCTATTTAGGAATAATACAGTGTTCTAGTATTCATTCTGATTTCTTTTTGTCACCTCTTAACAAATTAATATATATTCTTTCCAATGAAAAAGGCATTTCATGCCCCAAAGAGCATACACAATGTCGAAGTCAGGAAAACAAGGTGCATGGGAAGGCCGTGTCTGGTATCAGAATTTTTCTCTCTGAGAATGCCTCCATTAATGTGTTATCATTGGTAGTACTTTGACCTTTGAGAAGTAGAAGAACTTTGCAGTGATTTGAAGAAGAAGTTAAATATCTGGTGTATTGACTTTGTGACTGGTACAGAAACATGAGGCAGATGATTGGGAAATAAAAGTTGCATAGGAATAACTGAAGAAATAGCAGAGCGTGATGAACTTCTCTGATAAACTGAGTAACTACTGAGTGGGAAGAATTAAAACTTAGAGAGACCCAGAACCCAACTGTAAGGAGAGAAAACACTCTTCTGAGCTCTGGAGGAAAAGCAGTATTTGCAGTGTCTGTATTAGAGCATCCAAGTGATCCACAGTGGCAGTGTGTGTAGAACTAAGCCCTGTCTGAGGCAAGGCACATGGCAATGCAAATATTTGCTCCTGCGATTAAATATTCTCAACCTAAACATAGAGGAAGCAGCAAAGTTGGGGTTAACTTTGTGGTTGCAAAACCATTTTTACAAATCTTGTGCCATTATTTTCAGAATGAATAGATAATCTCTGTTGACTGCGTGGGTTATATGTGCATCAAATATTGGAATGTGCATGTCACCAACTTAATTTAAAAAGCTAATCAGTAATTTTTATTTCTATTTTATTATGTTAGAATTACTTCCTATGTATGCATTTTAAACTGTCTTTCTGTATTGTACATTATCTCTCAATCTGAAAAAATGATATCGTTTGTGATTATGAGCCAGTATTGTGGCTGTAGAGAAAACTGCTCTGTATCGCAATGCAGGCTGAAAAAAAAAAAAAAAAAAAGGTCCAACAAAAGTATTTTCTGCCTGAAATCAATAATAAAATAAGTTCATTTCATACAAACACACATCTAAAGCTTTCATGACAGTCTAAAAAATGTAAAAATGCCTGCAGAGGATGTGAGTTTATTGAATTTTCTTACTTTACTGTTTCATAGACTCTATCCTAACCAGATGGTATAATCTGATTGTATCAACCTAGAAGTATATAGGATTTTATTTTAATGTTAAAAAGGTCAGTATCTTTGGAACTTAAATTCTTTCTGTCTTCTATACTGCACTTGAATCTCAGCAATGAAGTATTACCAGATAACGTCAATAAAAAGAAGTTGAATTTTATATACTAAAATTTACTTATTCATTTCCTATATATAAAGTTAAATTCTTTAGATGAACACTCCCTAAGTATATGGCAAAGTAATATATATTTTATTGAATGATGAGTTAAATTTATACGAATACTGCTGATATAGCCATAAGATTTCTTCCAAAGTATTTTTGCTATATAACTGTTATTCAGTATTACATCTTTTTATCACCTCCGATGATATTCAGACATTTTAGTGCTTTAACCCAGTACTGAAAGTATTTCAGTCTTCCTAAAGACACGTTCTGCTTTCTTCTGCATTGAACCACTTTTGGTCTGGGTTTAGAGTTAGATCTTACAGTCTAGTGACAGAAGCACCATTTGCTGAGCTTTTCCAGGATCTTCAATTAGTCTGCAGCATGGATTCCATCTGAAAGAATTTTTGAGATTTTTATGATCCTTCTTGAAATCTGGATCACATTAGACATAAAGGCTTAGGCATTTTCAGCACTGTGGAAGAAGTTTGCAATCATTTTCTGTAATACAAACGGGCTTATTTAGCACTCCTGTTATGGAAAAGACTCTACAATAATAATGCTACTATTATAATACCATTTCTGTAATAATAGCACTTCTGTTATAAAACACCATTATTATAGAAATGCTATTATAAGACAAGCTCTGTTATTTAGAATTGCCTCTGCAATAAAAGTACTAAAAAGTCTGCTTGTATTACAGAAAATTATTGCAAATTTTTCTTGCCTGGCAATGAAATTCTTCATTCTGAATCTTGTCTGTCGCTGTTGGAAAATCATTCTCATACATACTCTGAAGTCTCTGAGTTACTCAATGTTGTGTGTTTAAAAGAAGGAATTACTGAATAAGCAAATGGAAAAAAGGCCAATCTTCATCTGTCTGATTTCCCATGTTCTGAATTTGTCATTCAGTTTTTGTCACAAACCATAGCTCTTTTTTAGAACATAGATGCAGGCCTGTAGGGCAGTTCTTATTATTATGTGTAAAGTAGGGGAGGAGGTGGAAAGTAAAGATATAGAGAAAGGAAACAACAGTCCCCCACCTTTTTCTTTTCTTTTTTTTTTATTTTCTTCTTTTCTTCTTCATCATGTTAATTTCTCCAAGTCTGAGCATAGTTCACCAGAAATGGCTTCCAGTGCCTTTCTTTGACTTTGTATTCTATTCTTATGCTCCTATCATTCAATGAGAATGAAATTGAGTCTACTGAGAAAGACTTCCAATAAACCCTTTGAACAACTTAAGCAATAAGGTTTGAATTTCCTTAATCAGTGCTGGACCCAAGTACCAGCCTGCTCTGTCTATCAGCTCTTACTACCTGCCACCATTTTGTAGCTCTGAGTCCAAAGCCACAAATAGCTCACCTAGGAGAAAGGACAGAAAATGCAGAACCATGCAAATATAAATCCTGTAGTCTTTCCCCTGACTTCTCCAGGTCCCCTGTTTTCTTTTAAAATGCTTCTACACCTACATCTATTACATTGCCCTTTCTACTCTTACATGTTTAACTGTCTAACCATCAGTGCTCACACACACACAGCAGAATTTCTCACTGGAAAAGGATTATGATGAAGAATTAGACATATTTCTCGGTATAATTTTTGGAAGCTCTTTGCATACTGGGTTGATTTTTGTGCAAGTTCCCTAGAATTGAGATAATTGTACTGTGGAAGAGTTTGTTTTAGTTTGTTTTACAATGTCAACTTTGTGACAGGGACACAAAATAGTCAGTAGCCCTACAAGGTCCTCTCCAGCAGGCCCAGTTTTGCTTTGCCATGCCCTTGTGATGCTTTAACTACATTACTCATGTTTCTTGTCCTTTACAAGGGTCATCTAGTAAGGAATATTCAGCCTGAAGAGTATGGAATTGCATCAGTCATAGATCGGTGGAAAGTCCAGCTTCAAATCTTTTTTTGTCCTAATTTTTCCCTCCCTTTCCTCCCTCCCATCCTCCCCCACCCTTCCCCCCCAAAAAGCAACAAATCTTAATGTCGTAATTAATTCTCCTTTTCTTTTCTTTTCTTTCCTTTTTTTTTTTTCCTCTTTATTTTTCTTTCCTCACACCCCCTTCTCCCCCTCCCCCCTTGGCTTAAGCATTGTTTTCTGTAGCAAGAAAGTTTACTCATAATATCTATTCTTCTACTCATATTGAAAGTCTACTTTAAAAAAAAAAAAAAAAACAAAACAAAAAAACACATGCAAAACCAGTCCTGAGTTTTGTCGTACAGTTTCCAAAGAGTGTCATTTTGGGCTATCAAAAATGACTTCTATATGATGGTTTTTCAGATAAAACATTTCCAGCATCATAGAGGGAATATTAAGTCTTTCTCATTTAAAACATCACTTTGTATTCACTGGTTTTTTTAATAGGAACATGAATGGACTTAGACCGAAATTTTCTTTTTTAAATGTGTTTTTGAATCAATTTTACTATTTTTAGTGGGGAAAAAAAAGAACTAGTGAGTTTTGAAGCTCTTCTCTATGTTGATAAAAGCTTTGTTTTTACACTGCTAACTCCATTATTTAGTCCATAGACTTGATTAGTGCCTTTGGGTACCATATTTTCTTGAAAATAGCATACACTTTTGGCTTATTTGTATCACCTAATGCTTAAGTGCTTGTATTATCTTTTGTGTGTTATTTTTCAGCTGATACTTACCAGTACTTATACTGGGGAACATCTGCTGTTTTGGTTCTTCTCTACAACAGCTCCCTTAGGACATTCAGTACAAAAAGTAATTTTACTGTTAACAGCTAGGATACCACAAAGACAGTCTTGTGATACTAGTGGAATGTACTTTTTCTACTACTTTGGAAGAGACAGGGAACATGTTTTTCACAATTAGTACTTTGATCAAAAAAAACAGATTATACTTCTATAAGTGAAATGATTTCTTGAAAGGCAGAATACTCTCAGTAGCTTCAATTAAAAAAAAAAAAAAGATCAAAATAAGATTATTTATTTATCAATTTTTAAAGGAAAAATATAATCTTTTTTCAATGACTGCATGCAATTAAGCCTTTAACTTTATAGCCACGCCTCTTTAGTTCTCAAGTGTGTAGGTGAAATATGTTTTTCACCTTCATCCTTGATTCCCATTATAAGTTATCTTGAATGCTGTATGTTTTTTATAGGCTTGTATGACGATAATTTCATACATGTCCACTTGACCCTTTAGCTGCACTCATTTAGCTGCTGAGCATACACGGTATAATTACATAATAAGGAGGCCACAATAATATCCATACATAAGTATCAGAGAATCTTTACATCAGAAAGAAATTAATATATATGAATATGTGGGTATAATTGGCTTCATAAATCATTCTTTGGATTATAGCATTATTATGGTGATCTGGAGAGAAAGTTTAAGCTGTGTGAGCTTCTGTTTGTGTTTTGGTTTCTTTTCGGTACTAGTGCTTGGATCACTCAGCTGTCTCTTAGGCATGTAGGGTAGCCACTTTCCATATCATCAATAATTCACTACTTGCTACAGTCCCCAGCAGCACCCAGAAGATAGACAGAATTAACTTTATCTTCACATATTTGTAGTGAGAAATAAAGTGGCATGAGGCTTAACTTCTATTTTTGGATCACCAAAAATTAAGGCATGTTTTATGCTGAAGAATGAAATACTTCAGGTACATTTTGATGCTTGAGAGAGGTTTCTTTTCAGCACAGCTTCATTCTAAAAATGCCAAGTTCAACTGGTCAGTGATTATGCTTTCTGAAGGTTTAACTTTTTTTTTTTTTTAATTTTTATGATAACTTTGGCAGTCAGATGCAGAATGTGTTTCCAAGACACATATTCCTACAAATGTATTCTCATTCCTCTTTAAGCAAAAAGGCAGATAACTCTGATCTAAACGTCATGAAAGTTCAGTACTACAGATTCAAATTCTCTGCAGTTAGTTCTCATAGGTATGTTCAAAACATAAACATAGAGAGAGAGCACTCATTGATTGTTTCAATGTAAAAGAATTATAGTTGCAGCATTGCTATCTTTTTACTAACAGCCTACTGACTTAGACTTGTACACATGAACTGAATACATGTTGTTTTTCTTCCCTTTTCTGCTGCTAGATACCAAAATGAAACACTACCTCACAGGAATGTGTACTGAATAGGCTGCTTGGTAGGTTGGTTGTCACCAGTCTTCACTTTTTTGCAGCATTTTAAGCTTAGGCACAAGAGTTCACTAACAGCCTCTGGACTGTGGTTGCCCATTACGTGTTGCATTTGGTCTTGTTCTGTAAAGCAAAGCATAAGATAAATAAGCCACCTGTCTTTATTGCTTCTGATACCCATGTCTGTTGTCCAGCTAGGAGGCTTGAAGCAAGAAGAAATATAGAGGAAACCAAACAGACATATGCAACTTTGGAAGATAGAAAATATCTGACATGCCTGTGTGGATGCATGTGGATGCACTTCCCATAAGACAAGAATAAGTGCCAGTGATGACAGAATTTCAAGTGAGGAGCAGTTGCCCAGATTCAGCCTCACCAACCACGTTAAAACAAATTTTACTTCAGTGCTTTGGCCTAACATGTAGCTTAAAAGTGGAGCAGTTATGGACCTAGCCTTGGAACGGGTGTGCGATAAAAAGGGCCAAAATCAAGCAAGATGAAGCAGGTATTCATGATAATGTTCCTATCACTCTGTTTTAGAGTGATGCCATTAGAGAAAGGTAGCAGCAGCCTCTTATCTACTGGTCTGCACAAGAGACATTACATTGTCATTTGCTGTAAGTGGGGTATGGCTGTATTTCTTTAAGAAACATAGCAAAGGAGATGTACTAACTTCCTTACTCTTTCCACAACAGGGTAAATTTTGGCTAGATGTGGATAACTCTTTTTAAGAAACTGTGAATATTGATATTGTTGAGATGGTAGAAACTGAAGGGAATAGGTAGATGTAATGAGGCCTAAATTAAATGTGCTCTTTCCTTTGAATCAAGAATATTTGCAATAGCTTTTTAAAGATCACCATGTTTGTAAACACATACTTCACTGCATTTTTTTTCAGGTTCTCCCTAGTAAAGGGTGGTCCAGTGTTAGACACTGTGTCACATGTCTAGCAAAAATACATTTGCATGATCATGTTTAACTGTAGTACATTCTAATAATACTATCTCAGAAAATTTTAAATGATAGTCTAGAATGAATATATACATGCTTCCAGTCAGTTTAAATAAATTGAGGACTACTTTACTCCAGGGGACAATTTATTCTGTTCCACCACACAGGTCTCTTTTGACTGACATAGCCTGTGTTTTTGCGCATGTGGTAAAGCCTCAATGAATTCTGCAATGGCACCATTCAGGAGCAATATCAAACATCTCTATTCTGCCTCTTAGATTTTTTTCAGTTCATTTCCTTGTCTTTTAGTTTGCCTTTTTGAGGTAATTTTTTAAAGTAACATTGTCAACTCACCATTCTGATAATTTTAAATCCCTTCTACAAATTCAAATTCCTGCCTTGATTTTGTTTTGAGACTTGAAATGTGCTGTTCCAGCTATTCTGCTCTACTAATGATTGTCTTTTGGGGTTCTCATTCTGTAGTAACAATTGTCTTTTGGGGCTCTTCTTCTGAACTGCTGCAGCTTACATTTTTCTGTAATGGAGCAATGTTTGAAAGTCAGATTTATTGTAACCGTTGCATTTTCAGGGTGGTACTTCCTGAGCTAATTTTTCCTCTCTTCTGGGTTGTTTGCCATTGATACCAATCTTCTATTTAAAAAAAAAAAAAAAGACATGAATCTTTTTGTGCTGTGGACTAAGCCCAAAAAGTTTTTGACTGTCTGGAATTTGTAATATGTCAATCTACAAATTTGACCGTATCACTTTGAGAGAATTTTGTGAGTTCATTCCTTTGGACTATTTGTAACCAACTTTTTTGTATTTGATATGTTTTTTTATTCAAGTTCCCAGTTTTGCACTTTAGTGAGTTTAAATTTTGGTTCAAAACAGTCAAGAATTTTCTAGATGCTGATCATTATTGTTATCATCATTATTATTATAGGCATTTTGCTATTGCATATCTTTAAATTTGCTGAAGATTACTTGCCACCAATTCTCTTAGCTAATCTGGTTGCTTCTACCTAAGCAGAGCTTTTTTTTTTTTGCCTGAATTATGAAGCTGTTGGGTTTTTAGCTGCTATCCATGTTTCAGAGCTTCTCAGTACCCAAGAAATCTTCAGACGTTTCTGTGTCTGTCCTGATTCCTTAATCCTTTAATAATAGCACAGTTTTGATGAAGATAAGGCTTTGCACCTGCAAATTACTTCTGCCAGTTTTCCTTTGGCTGTTTACCATCTACCTTCACATTTTATTTATTTATTTATTTATTTGATTTTAAATACACATCTTTAATTGAATTCGGCTACTTTTTTTTTTCTTTTCTTCTAATGTTAAATAACACGGTATTTAACATTCCACTGTCTCAGTACTCTAATGCTAAGCTTAAAGTTAATAAATGTCCCATTTACTTTCAGAGTGACAGTCTATTTATCTTCTGGTGCAATGATGGGCAATACAACTGTGAAAAATTCATCCTTGGAAATCATGTTGTATTTAGCCTCCCTGCCTGTGTTGTGCGTTGTTGACAGTGGCCCACAAACTTTCATGCAGTGATATGAGCCATCGTGTATCTTTCATCTTATTTCATCTGGCAGATATTGTGCTATTTTTCATAGTCCATACAAGTCTGTGGTCTCCTCCGAAGTAGCTTTGATTTTGTGCTATTGTGCCTTAGGTATCTTTTCTGCATTCGAAATTTTCATTTTTACTTATACTTTAAGATTCTGTTCAGTTCCATAAAAATTATTTTTAATGGGGTGATCCCTGTTGCTTTGCAATTCTGCTCACAGTATTGGATTAATTCTGATCTCCAAGTTATATATATTTTGACATATATCCTAGGAAATTAAACAGGGCTGGGTCTTGGGCCAGAAAGCTACTCTCTGATCATTTGTACTGTTAAATCATACTTTTTCATACTGTTTCATATGTTTCATACTGCTAAATCATAAGCATGGTCTCTGTCAAAATGTTGCCCCATCTGTAGAAGGGTCAAGGTCACTTGTAGAGAGATACTTTAGGTTGATTGTAGTCATTCTCAATAGGCAATCTGGATGTGGCCAGTCTGAGTTTGGAGACAAGGTACAGGAGTCATGTGGATGCAAATCACACCATGCCAGTTGACTGTAGGGCTGGAAAATCATCCCTGGTCCACTAAAATTCCTGGCATAAAAAAATAGTCTTTGTGTTTCTCCTCCCATCCTTCCCTAGCTAGATTTTAATAATAGTCTAAGTTTAGTGAGAAACATGATCAGTCAAGATTGACAACACATTGATAAACTTTGAACCTTTGCATTTTCTTTAGCTATCCTCCAATTTAATACATCTTCCTCAGGAAAGAAGGAAGTACTTACGTCTTTGCAATATAGTTTCATAGTTACCTGCTATTGTCTGAGGCAGCAGAAAATTACCAAGCACATGAAATATATTAAAAGCTGTTGTTGTTATTAACTTTGACACGGGTGTTTGACACTGATTGCCAATGCAGAGTGAAACAATTTGATTCTCTTTTCTATTGTTTAGATTCAGTGACCAGTCAAAAACTGGACCTTCTTGACACACTTTTAACTTAGTAGTAAGTATTAAGTATTGTGTTCCTTAGAACTATTCCAAAATGTATATCAGAGAACATCAATTCTCTTTTTATGTTTTCTTCCACTAATACTTAATCTTTTTTTTGCAGCTTCTGTTTACATTAGGGTGCTCAACAAGGTTCTGCATGTACTAAATATTATGGTATTATATTATTAGTTACAAGTTACTAATTTACACAACATAGCAATCTTTCTCAAGTTTTTCCTGTTCATGAAGCTGAACCTTTAAAAGTACAATTCCAAAATTATTCCATCTGAAATGTTGTTACTGTAAGATTTTGTGTCTCAGTATGTTTATGTAATAAGGATCATACTGTCATATTCCAATTTGGGAAAGGTTGGAAATAACATAGAAGCTTGCTACATCACTTCACCTAAACTACAAAGAGTTCCAACTCTTTATAAAATAAAAAAGAAGAAATAGATTTAGCAGAGCTATTTATTATAAAAGTTCTCTTTCAGTAGTGCTCTTCTACTGTCATTATGGATGTTCCTATGTTAGTAGCACAGCATTCCCAAGTAAATTCTATTATGAATACAAAGAGATACCCATTTTCCTAAGGGAGTAATTTTAAGTATGCTGGGTAACCATGCCATTTTACTTCACCATCCATAAGCAAACTGAGTAATATTCACTCCATGCAGAGTTTGCTGTCTGTAGGAAGGAAAGACTTCATCAAATCCAGCCTTCCCAAGCATATCTAATTATAAATGGCTAAGGAAGCGCATGCAGAAAGATTCTACAGACTCATCTATTTCCTTGGCATTTCCTTTGGGACTGAGCTTAGTTTTAGACAGTTGGATGTCAAGATCTCATAGTCATTGATATGCTGGATAAACACTGTTTTGAGTTCCACATAGGTGTTGTTTTATATTGATTTTATTTTCTAGAATATGAAAATGTATTCCTTTCAGCACATTTTCTTCAGTAATAAAATATAAATAAATAAACTGTTTGCTCATCTTTCTGTGAGTCATACAACACAAAAGACCAGGTGAGGCTAGTATAAATGTTCATTCTGTCCATGAGTTTCTTAAAACTCCCCCTGAAGTTTTATGTTGTATCAGCCTTTTCATTACCTGGTTACCTGTTCTGATTCACCTTTATACCGTAGGTCTTGTCAAACACATCAATAGCAAAACCTTTTAATTGTTGGAGGCCTAAAGTAACATTAAAATGTAATTGTTATTGTTGCATGAACTAAAGATGTGTGATCATAATTTCATTTCTCTGGAGAGGGATTGTCATTTCACTGAAGTAAGGAAGATATGAGTGATTCATCACTCCTTGCCATCATGTATGTGCTGTTATAAAACCAAATAAAGTGGTATTGCTATCTGGGGAGCAAAAGTTAGGACATGTAGTTTCTAAGAGTGTGATATATAACCATTGTTACGTGGTTTATCTGTAATTGTAAATATTTTATTTCTGCTCATCTCTTCTTAAATATAGATGATACATTGTGAAGTAACAAGTGAAGTAAGAAAACTTGTTTAGCCAACTTTGTTCAATAATACATTTTCTTTCTGGGTTTTCTTTCATGGACGGTTGATTTTCCAGTGGCATAAATGGATGTTTGAACTTTTATTGATAGCTAGATTATTGTACTTTTTGTGATCCTGTTATTTTTGTCAGTGTTTCAGCAACATCTGGTGGTATGGTGAAAACTGATCAAGGGAGGGTTTCCTGTCTTCTGAATTTTGATAAGCTTTTGTAACACCATGGGGCATCTATGGAATGAGCTCTGCAGGGAGTTATGCAAAGTTTTTCATTTTACTCCTGCTGCTCTACCAGAGTCTGAAGTCATGTCATAGCAAATATATTTGTGCTATGTTTTTTGATTTGAAACAGTGCTCATATTTAGAGATGTTTACATAGATGGTTTGATAAACTATGGATAGCCCTGAGCCCTTTTCTCTCCCAATGAACACATCACATAATCTTTATGCAGTTTGAACTAGCATTATGAAGAAAGTCTTAGGGAAAAACAATTATGCTGACATATCTGAGTTCTCCTCCTTGACATTTTACGTGAGCATACCAGTATTCATAGGCTGCATGTGACTTCAGAGACCACTGCAGCACATTCACTATAGTTACTTGGGTTGAAAATGATTCTATATGATTGCATCCCCAAAATTGCATAATGTTTGGGGGGATATGATAGCTCTTCACTTTATTTAAATATTTTTTAGCTTCCTCTCTACTGAGAAATATAGAAAAATATTTGATATTATTTAAAGATTTTTAAATGGAGTATCCAGACCGGTACTGATTCTGAAGCTATTTATTTTGTTAACTCATATCTCATATGAATAAAATAATTTTATATGTGAATAAGACAGTAAACAGAAGAATGTGAGTACATCAGGCAGTCTTCAAAGCCTAACATAACATGTTTTCGTGATGAGAGCTTATTATAAATTCAGATTCACTTATTGTCAGGAAGATTTGCACATAAAACATACTCTGAAGTCATTACATACTACCTCCTGTTTTTACACCAGGCAAATTCACTAATTTTAGTAGAATTACACCTAATTTATGTTGGTGTAATTGAAAGTGGAGTAAGTGTCATGAACTCTTAGTAAAAAACCATGATACATTAAATTGCATGTAGTAATTAGAAGAATAGATGAAAATGTTTTTAATAACACTGAGCTTACTTAAGGTCTATGGCCTTTTTAAGGGGTTATTCAAAAAAGCCACTAAAAGACAACATCTGCCCTTTGAGTACAGAGGACCTGTATAAAAAAACAACTTTTAGAATTCTGAAGGAAGTCAACCACAGGTGTTAGATGAAGGAGGGACCCACCACCTACCCAATTTTACAAACTGAGCAAAGCTGAAGGCTCTAAGGCCAACACAGTTTCTTTGCCTGGTCCCCATGCATGAAGGACCATTTGTGTCATCCTTCATTTCAGAATAAGGCTCCCTGGGAGATTGTATGGCTCCAGTGGTGCCTTCAGGGAAAGAGCCAAAGAGTAGCAAGATTTTCATACCTGGCTGAGGGTATTAAGAGAGCCATAGAAGTTGAAAGGTTTTTTAATACTGCACAGTGACATAATTTATTATGTATTCATGTGGTGCTACTTTGTTGTGCTTTATTTGTCGTAAGTTTTAGTGCTTCATGACATATAAGAGTATTCTTGATATCTTTTATGACATAAAGTATATGATTTATTAAAATTATGAGGACAGTGGTTAGAGGTACAGAGATTCAAGAACTTGAAATTCTAATCCTGTCTGTGTTGCAGACTCAGTGTATGACCTTGAACAAGTTATCCTCTGTATGCCTTGGTTTTACTTTCTGACGACAGCATACCAATTGTAGCAAAAAAAAATCATACTTCATAGTATTGAAAAATGTTTATATTTTTTTTTTTCCCCTGAGGATGTTGAGAATAGTCCCTATAATAACAACAATTAGTTATCAAACTAGAAAATAAATTCTATCTTCAGACTTCCAAGGAAGATCACATGAATTCAAGATACACTGAAATGTCTTACTGAACTGCATTCATTGTCACTGATTTACTGTGGACAAAGAATTTTACTTCTGTTTCCATTTCTTAAAGTCATCAGTGGGAAATTAACCACTAGCTAGAAACCCTGAGATACTGAATGGTGTTCTCAAGAGTAGACTATTGTAAGGAGAAGAAAGCTTTACCTTCTCCAGGCTCTTCTTTAAATACTAGCTGTGTCAGGAGGCACAATGCTGAGAGGAAGATTCTAGCATGAAAAAGTAATTGGAACACCCGTTTATAATTAAGAAATAGTCAGTACAACTTCATGCTGCAGATTAAGTTAACATGTCTTCTTAAATATCCTTTGGACATAACAAAATTAATTTGTTGTAATATTTGCCACTTTGCTTTCAGTTCTGCGTTAGACACTTTCTTCTTAATGATTTTATCCTAACACTTCTAATGCATTGCAACTATTTCAGTTTCTTCCATGGTTTGACAATATTCTAACTGATCTGTCTGCAGCCGCAAAAAGGAAGCATTTGGCAGGGGAAGGGAGATTGTTTCAAAACAGTCGGATGAAATGCTCCTATGGTGCCTGAGTTTTGCTTTGCCATAATCAATGAATAATTATTCCTTTCTGATGTCAATGGGATCTGATGAGCATAGGGTGGGTGTAATTCATTGTCCCTTTTGAGGTTGCCAACAAACTATGGAAATTATAAGCGCAGTTTAATTGCTTAATATTTGAGAGGTGTCTCTAAGAACATATTCAGCCTTTTGCAGATTGAGAGGAATAACAAACCAAGCATGTGGTCCAATTAATACTGCAAAGTGTATTATGGCTGAAATTCACAGAAAGACTAGTTTTCCTGTTTTTAAAAACAGTACTGTAAATACATTAATCTGGCTTTTGAAGTTAAGCATTGCAAAATAGAACTTCAGAAGTCTCTGAGATGGAAGATATATGATCTTACTTTGAATTTGGCTTATTTTTATATAGTAGACTTTTTGTAGCCCTACAGATAACTGTTTTGGACATGAATTGAAAGATTTGTGATTTTCACAGATTAATTTGCTCATTTTGTTCAAAACAACAACAACAAAAAAATGCAGGACAGTATTCCCTTCTCTAGCTATTTTTTAACCTATTTGCAGTGTCCTGCAGGCTGTGTTTTGCATGTCAAAAGATGTGTTAAAAAGTATTTTTATCTGAGTTGGAGAAAGTTTGATGGTTTTCATAAATTTATGAAAATAAAAGTTAGCAAGGAGCTCATCTGTATGATACAGATTATCGTTTATCAAATTTAAATTCAGGTTGCAGAGTAAATTTATCCAAGAAGACAAAAACCAAAAAACAAAACACCACCACCAACAAAAAATACATAGAACTAAATCTATAATAAATCCAGGGTCAGATCCTAAAAAGCAGCTAGTGGAAATGTAGATTCTCAAGACTGAAACACTGACAGCATTAATTGTTATGTAACTGTACAATTAAGTAGGAAGATGTAGGTTTCTTGCTGATATAAAATTCTTTGTGTATACAAAATTGCACTTGCAGTGTTTTTTAGGACCGTAGCAATCTTGATCACGCTGAACAGGTGAGAAACTGCACTAGGTACAAGCCAGATGACATCCAGAAACAGATTTCTTTTAGTGATTAATTCCACGAAATTCAGTTGTCAGTGTCAGTGTGGGCCTCACACATAGTAACAGCAGTAGATTCATATAAAAATGTGGCTATTGACTTAATATCATGGTCAGATGATTAACTCTTCCATAGAATGACTATATTTAAATATATTTTTTTCTTTTTTTATCTTAAAACTGATCATCTCACTGTGCTCACATCCACTGGTTGGTCTCCAGAACCATTCAGCAAGCACTGATGAATGTCAGTGGGTGCCTATTTTTTTATTTTTATTTTTTTTTTTCATGGAGGAATTAGTCCCACACCTTTGTTTCATACACACTTCCGTGTCAGACACCATTGTGGCAGACTGCCCCTCTGCTGCCATCTGTCACACGGCAACAAAATGTAATGGAATCCTGTCAGGAAGGTTCAACTTCTACTGGTATAACACCAACACCTGCCTCTGATGTTGTGGGCCAACATAACAAAATAGGAGGCATTACTTTCAGAGCAGCCCTTGTAGATAGGAAAGGAGCCACTTGTAGGCAACTGCTTGTCAAGCACAATAATTTTAGGTGACTTAGAACCTAGAGCTTCAGTGGTTCCTTCTCAAAGTGCTCATTTCCCCTTTTAGGGAACATGAAAAGAAATTTTTATTTTCTTTCAAAAAATCAGAGACAATTGTCTCATCTTGGCAGCTAGTTGAACAACTGATATTTATTCTTTCCCCTGATCATAGTTGCTGATGTATAGCATGAAATGTAAAAATACCAGATGTATAGATCATTTTTGAGGATGTATTCTTTTTTTCTTGGATAGTCATGGTATACATTGATAGAGTAAAACAGAGACCTCTGGATCTGAATCTTGACCCCAGTTTGTTTGAAGGCTGATCTTCAAATTAGTGTGATCAGTGAGGAAAACAGAAGTGTTTAATCACCTCACGTGATGTTCATAACTTGCTGGTGCTTATAGGTCACAAAAATCTCCGGAAAGTACTATAGTAGAATGTATCTGTACTATTTATCTATGAATTATTTAATATGTAATGTCAGTTCTGAAAGTATTTTATTTACTGGATGGAACATATTTGGTTATTTTAGAACACTTTATATGCACTGCATTTCTTGGCATTGTGGATACTTTTTCCTATAGTTGGCTCTAATAATTACATGTGTCTCTTCTGATGTTATTAATTCCCTATCTGCAAGGGAAGGGGTTAGAGACAGTTGTCACTCACTTGTGGATGTGACATGAGTAAATGCAATAAGATCTTGCAGAAAGATTTATTAGGCCTAGATACTGCATTGCTTGCCAGCTTTACGATTGACTCTTGTAGTTAAAAGGCCCTTTCCTGTTCCCTTCTGTAGAGGGGAATGAGAAGCAGTAATTGGTAAAGAAAGATTTAATAACAGGGGAAATGCAAGATCAGAAGCATCTTCAACAAATATGAGATGGTTTTCCTTTTTTTGCTTTAAAATAATTTTCCAAAGAGATTATCTTCATTAGGAAGGAGTTGCCATGCATCAAGATATATTGGCTGAGAAATTAAGAGATGGAGAAAACTGCAGTCACTTGAAAGTGGTGTTTTTTCCCCTCTCTCCTGCACAAAGCTTGCCTTCTGTAAAATACTGTTACTAATTCAGCATGACCTGCGATACTGTAGCTTGTGGAAGGTGGCCATATGACAGAAGGCAGGAATTCAGTGCCACAGATCTGAAGGTATTCAGGATGCTAAAAATCTCTTGTGAAACGCCTGTGAGGAGTACTACAACGCTGTCAGAAATACTACAGGATCTTAAAAGATAAAAGCCCCTGCTAGAGTCCATATGATTGGTTTGGGGGCTGAGACAAGCAGTCAGTGTGCATCAAACCATTCACAAGATCAGAATTTTGTCGTAAGAGGGTTAAACGGCTGCTTGAAATCTAGTCGCAAGGCAGAACACACTTCCACACAACTGCCTTCAGACACTAAAATGCACGGAACCAATTGAAAGTGTTACTGTGTGATAAATGCAGCAAACTTGTATGATCTGTGAGGAAAGTTTATATAGTTTTAAGTAGTAATGCAAGGATACAGTACTTCCCTCTGCTGTTTCAGACTTGCCAAAATGGCTATTGCTGATGACAGCTTGACATGATGTTAGTTATTTTAAGTGTCAGATGAGAGTGGCTGATGCCACAGTACTGCACTGCTCGCATTTGTTGGAAAATTAGATGGTGATTTTAAAAAAAAAAAAAAAGAGGCCAGAAAATCCCCAGCAGCCCAGCTGCTCTGACTGCCTGTTTCTTTCTTTTCTTTTTTTTTCTTTTCTCTGTGCCGGGTGTGTAATTTGAGTGAGCAGTAGTGAACATGCCTGAGGTGTTAAGAGAATGATGCGCTTTCTGTAGGCATGAATACTCTTAAATAAAACAGGAACACCTTCCTGTCATTTGTTGTCTTCCGGAAAGATTTTTTAAAGGAAATGGAAGCCAATTAGCCCGGAAGTTTAACCTCTTTTAGCTTAGTTTCTTTTATGAGAGCTTTTTAACCTTTTAAATAAATCATTTTCTTTCTTTTCTCTCCTCCCTTTTGAATCAGTTACTAGCATTTCTTATACTGGGTCCAAGGAGCAAGCTGCTTAAATTCAAGAATGATTTTGAGGGGATAAAGTGTACAAGATTTTGAATTCTTGCCATAAGTCCCTGGCAGACAGCCATGAAACCTCAGAGGAATAGGGCTAATGAAGGGAGGGTAAAGGAGATCTGGAGACTGTGGCTGGTAATGCAGTATGCACTTAATTGGGAGCAGGTATCGGTGCAAACTTCTCCATTTTAATTGGAAAGAGAAGGGGGGTGTTAAGGAAGATGGAGAAAAATAAGAATGCATAAAGTTTTCAAGCTAAGGAGCCAAAGGCAGGCCTGTATATGGCAGAGAAAGAACTCAATTTAGGGCAATTTGCTCTGCAAGCTGGGCTGCAATCTCCCCTGGGGATAGGGATGAGGAAGAAAATGAAACCAAAAGAGAACTTGATAAAATCACCTAGCACAGACAATCTCAGTAGAATAGGTTTTACTGAGTTAAATCTGCCCCAATCAATGTGATTCTTTTCATATAAGTTACAAATAAAAAGCCACAAGATTACAATAAAAATTGAGGATGTACTGCTGCTGATGTAGCACATGGGAGTCTTAAGGACTTGTTGTGGAATACAGTTTTTCTGCAACCATCATGTTTGGTTTTTCCTTTTCAGCTCTCTCTGAGAGAAAAAAACTCATCTCTGCCTCCTCCCTAACCTTTTATTATCTTTAAGCTAAGGTTAATGGTAATGTGTGAACCTGACAGAACTTAATTTTCAAAGCACTGCAAGACTGAGCATACTTGAGTCCTGAAACGTGCTAAACCTGAGCTCAATCTTGATTTCTTGTTGAAAGTACTGAGGCTTTTTCAGATATATATATGTATATCTTTTACATGTGACAGAAGTGATAAGAAAAAAAAAGAAAACTTCCCACGTCTTTCCACCCATTCTTACAGGTGGGCATATATATACAAGAGAGTAAGTGCCTGGTTTTCATGATGCATAGGAGAGACATTATGTTGTTGTTTGCAATAGCATGTGCATGCTGCAGTCTTTTTAAGTACCAGTACTGAAAGAGCTGATGTTTCAAGTGCTCAGCAGTTGTTTGTTCTACATCTGAGGAGTGCCTCAGTGTGTTTGCCTTTTGTCTTCAGTAGTGGGTTATCCTCAGCGCTTTGTGTTTAAGGACCTCCTTGGAACTGATACTGGCATGAGCTGTGAGTGTCCTGGGTGGGCAGCTGCTCTTTTGTCTGCTGTCGTGCAGTTGAGAAAGATAAAGTGGTTTCCAGAGTCATTAGGTAGGGAGGGATAGTTTGTACCGGTGGAGCAGAAGAAAGACGGTGTGGGATACATGGCTCTCAGCGTCTGGCAGAGAGAGCAAGAATAGGGGTAGGAAAAAATCAGAAATTCAGGGCAGTGATGATGTGATGATTTGTAGTTGCGAGGGATCAGTGGAGATCTGTAGCTATAATTGTTTTTGCCTTATTGTGCTGATGCAGAATTAATTTTTCCTGACTTTCCCTGAACCCTTCTTGTTGATTTTCTCCACTGGGCAAAGGGAAAGTTAGAAACAGAGAGTACAAAAAGAAATAGCTTTGCAATGTGCACAGGCTTGGAAAATGTCTGTTTTCTTTTTCTTTCTTTTTTTTTTTTTTAAGCTTTGTTTCCTAAAGATGTTTTCCATTAGTCCAGTGCTAAATCACCTGCCTACTCAGGAGGACTAGAAACCTTAAATATTGGAGATTCCTGCAAGTTTTATGGAAATAGCCAAATAGAGGGGGCGGGGCTGTTAAAGGGATGCTGATCACTGCTCACTAGGTGTAGTTCACCTGGCTTTGTTAGTGCACTCTTTTCTCATTGGTGCAGTCTCATGAAACTCTGTAGACAGCATACTTATCTGTGTTTGTCTAGTGCTGACTTTTCTTGGTCATCTCATGCCAAGGTGTTTCTATATCTGCATGAACATGAGCATGCATTTGTGAGCTGTGGCTGAATGGGATAAGCAGATTTGGGCACAACAATGAATTCAATTTCAAAATCTTTAAAAAAGAAGTAAAATACTTTATGGATCAAATACAGGTGTATTATTATATTAAATGAAAGTTTAAAAGATCAGAAAGAAACAACACATTTGTAGCCTAGGTCTATCTGTTAGGTCTATCTATCAGGTCCACCCAAGAATACACAGAGAAATTAAGTGTAGAGTTGTATGTCGGAGTATGTAAAACAGTATATTTTGACACACTTAAAGAAAAGATTACATTCTAAGGGAATGTAAAGTTATTGTGGAAATGTGTGTCCTCAAATATGTACACATGTGTATATATACACTAATTTATATAAATAAATTTAAACTGTATTGAGGACTTTCACATGCACAGTACTATGACATTTGCAGGGATATTTGAAAGAACCAGTACTTCACATTTAACTGTTAAAGTGGATTATTTAAAGTTACAATAGAAAGATGGAAAAGAAATCCTGTTTATGATGACAGAAGTAAAGGCAGAAGGTGTTTTATTCCCTTCTAGACCCTGTTACTTAAAAATTCATAATTAATCTGTGATAGTAAGCTCGATTCTCATTTTTGTAAATGACTATAGCTCTGTCAGAGGTAGTCACATTGATATGATCTGACATGCTGTCTATTTTTCTTTTAATATAGCACTTAATAAAAAAGTCTGGGAGCAAAATTCTTTTCTTGGAGACAGCAAAGAAACTGTAGTCAAGTCCCATTTCACTGGTATAAGTGAAAGGGAAATCTGACCCCCGGCTTACTAAGTAGTAATTATGGAAAATAATTTTGACAGAAGCTAACAGATAGTCATATAGCTGCATTGCCCATCGTATGTTGAAGCTTTTAAAACTAATTGGAATTTATTGAGAAGCAAATGGAGGAATTCCATCCATACCTTTCTTTTAGATTAACAGACTCTATAGCTAAATAATGGAAAACTTCCCCTTCAGATATTCAAAAGAATAAAATTGTTTTGTATCTGCAAAGTGCCTGTGTGATGCCTTTCAGACCTGTGAACTTGGAAGAGTGACTTCCAAGACAATTCTGGTTTCTGTTCTGTTATGTAAAGAGACAATGGTGGTGGAATAATAATTTTAAAATATTTTTAAATTCAGATCTCTCTTTTTCTGCTTTTTGTTGGTGGTGGTTTTGTTTTGTTTTTGTTTGTTTTGCTTTACGCATATGGAGCTTAATTCAACAGCACAAAATATTGCCCATAATTACTGGAAGACCTTTCTCTGCTCTTTTCCTGTTGTAATGACATCTCTTTGAACTTCATCCAATTTGTTTCTCTATTTATTGACAGTTCTCTCTTTCCAAACGAGGGAATTTAAGGACTTCCTTCTTTGTTTGGACAGTATGCAGTCTTCCTGATCTTTTAAATCAATATCTGATTTAGCAGAAATTGTCTCCCACTGAGTTTAAGGTGCTTTATCAATCTTAATATCATTCCTACTGCTGGTAGGAATTATACCTCTTTTGTCTTAGCACTACTATCAGCCAGAGTAGGATTTGCTAGTAATATTTATGTGTCTATATAAATTGTCTTTGTATATAACTGTAGATGGATTACAATGACAGTCAAATGATTACATCTCCCGTGAGTGGTTTTTTACATATATCTACTAATTGGGTATGAACAAGCCTTTTTCTTTTAGCAGTACCCATTTGGTGCATATATATCCATGACTTTTTAATGGACAAAATAAATTGTAAATGGGTAATATAGTAAATGCAGTTTGGATTTGAACCATATCCTACTCTTTTTTGGTCTTGCATTTATCCTTTAAGTCTGTTTAGGATTGTTTATAATCATGTTTTGCCTACATCTTTTTCTATGAATTATTATTAATATTATTACTGTTTGCTTTTCTGTCCTTTTCATGGCTTCTTTGGTGAATTTCATTAAATAAATGGTGGAAAGCTGTGCACTTATCAAGTGGTAATACTAGAAGTCTTTACTGTGTCAGAAAGCTTATATTTGGAGAAAGCGTAGGCACCTGTGTCCTCAAAAGAGAAAATGTAGAGGTAAATCTGTTATATCTGCCTCAGATCTCAGTAGCGCTGATCATTTGAATCTTGCTCAGCTCTGCCTTTTCTTTCAGCCAAAACATATCTCTAGATTACAGCTGGGACTAAGGGAAGGGTCCGAGCTTCCAAAACTACCACATGAACGCAGTTCTTCATCTTACTTTTTGAACTTCCATCCTTGAGGGGATGAGTACAGATAAGGTCATGAAACCTATTTTTGAATTTCCTTCTGGTTGTGATGCAGACTGATGAGAAGACAAAAACAATAGAAAGAATGGGCCTGTTATTTCACAAAATTAGTTCCTGCAAATCTATAAAATACAGCTTTATTGTTGGATGATCTTTTTCAGTAATATTCTCTACTTCATGTTAGGAGCTGTTTATGTTATGTGGAGCCCTGGACATTTCTTCCAAATTCTTACCAATTTCACCTGTCCTTTCTGTCATAGTTAGCTGCAGGAAGTTCCTCTGACAGCTTTGCACACACTTTTATTATATGACTTCATTTTGCTTAATAGACTGGTTATCTCCTGGAGTCCTGTTGCATAGTTTTCCTGTTCTTCTCTTGAAATTTATACCTTCAGCTATTTATACCATTTACTAATTACTGGCAAATGAGATATTATCAGGGCTAGTAAGAATGACAATTTTCCTTCAGTTGGTAACAAGATTTGGAGCACAGTCTGCTGTTCTTCATCCTTAATATTATCATGAATTCATAGAATAGCTTAGGTTGGAGGGGACAATAAAGATCATCTGGTTCAAATTCCCCGGCCATGGATAGGATTGCCAGCCACTGTATCAGGCTGCTCAGGCCCCCATCCAAGCTGGCTTTGAATCCCTCCAGGGATGGAGCATCCACAACTTCTCTGGGCAGCGTGTGCCAGTGCCTCACCAGTCTCTCAATGGAGAATTTTTTCTAACCTAAAAATCTAACCTAAGTTTTGGCTCTTTTAGTTTAAAGTCATTCCCCCTTGTCCTATCACTCTGTGTAGGAATTTGATCTCCCTCCTGCTTATAAACTTCCCTCAAGTACTGGAAGGCTGCAATGAGGAGCCTTCTCTTTACTGATCTAAACAAGCCCGTCTCCTTCAACCTTTCTTTGTGAAAGTGCTCCAGCCCTCTAATAATCTGTGGCCCTTCTTCTGACCTGCTCCAACAACTTTCCTGTGGCCTTACTGGGAAACTGCTGTCAGCAATTGATTCTGTGAGACATTTCCCCCTGCTCCCACAAAAAAGTTTCCAACTGGAACTTATTCATGGCCCATGCATTTCCCTTTGTTCTTCCACTGTCCTCTTAGGTGCTTGGGAAATATCTTTCCAGGTATACTCCTTCCTAATAAGACCAGATATTGCCTTTCAGACTCCATCTTGCCATTTATTTATTTGTTTGTTTGTTTGTTTGTTTGTTTGGGTGGGGTTGTGTTATTTATTTTCCTTCCTTAGTTATGCTGTTTGGATCAAAAGATGACAATGTATTTTTCTTTCTATGTTGTTTATGCATGATGATCTCCAAATTTAATGCAAACATTCTTATTAACTTTTTAGTTATTGACCTTGCACTTTGAACAGTCAAACATCTCCCCACTTCTATTATTCAAGTTCAGATCTTCTTTTTTTTTTTTTTCTTGCATAATGTTACAATTCTTTGTATTGAAAAATACCTCCCAACATTGTCACCTGCATATTTCTCAAACAGTTCTGATTTCTTTTTTTTCTAATTAAACAAGATGGATCTCAAGAATGAGCGATAGTATTTTTTTCTAAAAATTTAGATATTTGATGAAAGATTAGTATCAGTTCAAGACTGCATTGCCTACTCTTGCTAGCTGCCTATATTTTATTGTATTTTAAAAATTCCTTTTAGTCCCTGCATAGTGTAGAAGTTCCCATTTTCTTAGACGCAGAAAAAAATAAGACTTTTTTTTCACCTATGACTCAGCTAACTTTCAGGGTTTGTAGATAGATATTTTATAGTGGAAGTATATGGGCTTCCTTGGAAGTGAAGATACCAGCAATATAAACTTCACTGAAATGTTTAAGTTACCAGTCTAGTCAACCATTATGATTTTGAGGTAATGGAAAGAAATAGACGGCTCCAAAGCATAGTTATAATTCTTAAATGGTAATGATTAAAAGTACTTCACATTAAGAGCATGCTATAGTAATTTTTGTATAAACTTTCACTAATTAGATTTTTCTGTATTCTTTACACAAGTGATCTTCCAGAAAAAACTCAGTGACCCATGTAGTCATTTAAATGCTTAGTGTAATCTCCAGGAAAGTCCTGTGGCATTTTTCCCTGCTAGCACACTTGTAAGCCATCTGCCAGGGATCAATCATCAGGCATTCAGATAGTTTTGATTTTTGCTGATAGCATCAGATGACTCAAGGCCCTTTTCTCTAAATGATTTGAAAGGACTTACATATATAATGTATCTTTGGAACATCAACATTTTGAAATTTAGGTTAAATTAATGGTCGAGAAAGGATGATTCAATGCATTACTAGCTTAAACATAGAAAAAAAATATGTTGGTGAAGTGCTGTTGACTGGGGATTCTTGCAAGTGTTCTAGCAAGATTCTTACATAAAATACTAATTGCTTGCTTATATTTGTTGGGATAGTTCTTGGCATTTCAATACAGAACTCCAGTTCTGCTAATACACTCTTGTTTAGCTGTTCTTGTTGTACAGCTGCTGAACAGACCCTGGAAACTGCCATCTGCAGTTGAACTTGCTTCAGTTGAGTCACACCCAGCACATCACAAATGCATCATCTTAACACCAAAAACTTCTGAGTTTTTGGTAACAGAAATTTCTGACTGATAAACTTATTCAGTGCATGCTTTTTGCTTTTCTTTAATGGTTGAAAGTGATATTACTGAAATATTTCCAGAGAACTGTCTTATTTCTCTTCATATGTATTATCAAAATGCTAGTTTTTCTGAAAGTGCCAATTTCTTTCTGTTGACCGCAAAATCACAATGTATTAACTTAAATGTTCTTATCAGTTGCACTTAAAATCATATTTTAACATACTTTTACCTATGCATTTTAAATCTTTCAGATGAGTTTAAGACAGAGAAAACTGTGACTATTTCATACTTTAAGGGAATATATCTGATTAAATCTCTGACCAATTTCTGCATTTAGATGAATCTTACTACAAACTATTCTGAATATGAGACATGAAGTAGTCCATTTTTATTAACATCAATACGTTTATTATAGCAAAAAATTACATTAATATTTTTAAGGCCTCTTTAGTATGTAAGCTTTCCAGAAACTCGGTGTATTACAACCACAAGGCAAATTCCAAATTGGCAAGGAAGTATTCTCCCAGTCCAGGAAAAAAGTATTTTCACATATATTCTGGGATTTAGGTAAAACTCGTAAAAATTAGATATCTAGCTATTTTTATTTAGTAAGATTTTTTCATGGCCAGATATTGTCTAATACTAAACTCAGAACCTTTAGAATCATAGAATCACTCAGGTTGGAAAAGACCTTAAAGATCATCGAATCCAACCATGACATAACCATACTCCCTGAGCTATCAACCTTCTACTAAATCATGGCCCTTTGCACCACATCCAAATGGTTTTTAAACACATCCAGGGATGGCGACTCAACCACCTCTGTGGGGAGACCATTCCAGTGCTTAACAACCCTTTCTGTAAAAAAGTGTTTCCTGATATTCAGCCTAAACCTACCCTGGAGCTACTTGAGGCCATTTCCCCTCATCTTGTCACCAGTGAGAAGAGACCTACCCCACTCTCCCCGTAAGTACCTTTCAGGTATTGGAAGCAATAAGGTCTCCCCTCAGCCTCCTCTTCCCCAGACTTAACAACCCCATTCCCTCATTTTCTCTTCGTATCCTCCAAGCCCTTCACAATCCTTCTTGCCCTTCTTTGGACCCACTCCAGCACCTCAATGTCCTTTCTGTATGGAGGTGCCCAAAACTGAACACAATACTTGAGGTGAGGCCTCAGCAGTGCCAAGTACAGTGGCCAGATGACTACCCTAGTCTTGCTCACCACACCATTCCTGATACAAGCCAGGATGCCATTGGCCTTCTTGGCCACCTGGGCACACTGCTGGCTCATATTCAACTGACTGTCCATCAGTACAGCAAGGTCCCTTTCTATCAGACAGCTTTCCAGCTACTCCTCCCCAAGCCTGTAGGGTTGCCTGAGGTTACTGTGAACAAAATGCAGGACCTGACACTTGGTCCTTTTGAAACTCATATAGTTTGCCTTGGCACATCAATCCAGTCTATCCAGGTCCCTCTGTAGAGCCTTTCTCCCCTCAGGCAGATCAACACTCCCTCCCAATTTGGTGTCATCTACAAACTTACTGAGGGTGCACTCAATCCTCTCATCAAGATCATTAATAAAAAATGTTAAGTACAAGCAGTCCCAGTACTGAGCCCTGGGGGACACCACTCATGACAGGCCACCAATTGGATTTAACTCCACTGATCAGAACTCTTTGTTACTGGCCATCTAGCCAGTGTTTCACCCAGTGGAGCATACGCCCATCATAACCATGAGCAGACAGCTTCTTCATGAGGATGTTGGGAATAGTGTCAAAGGCATTACGGAAGTCCAGGTAGACTACATGGATAGCCTTTTCAAGCTCTCCATAGCATTAAAATCAAAGAGAATCATTAGAAATATTCTAGCTTGCACGAGGAAGTAAAGTAGATTGTGCAGTACCTTTTTCAGAATCTTATTCCTTTCTATAATGTGAAATTAAAAAAAAAAAAAAAAGATAATGAAGGATATTTGCTCCTTACTGTTAGGGCTGTATGCTATAGAAGAATCTACGTGGTATGATAAACAAGTGGGAAAGAAACTGAAGTGTCGTGAGAGAAGAATCCTGAAGAGGATTCTTGATGCATCCTGGAGATGACATCTAGGAGTGTGGCTGAAAGTGTCAATTGGAATTTGTGGCCACATGGAAAATAATTTGAAGATCAGTAATGCATAATTAAAGAGAAGTATCTGTGTCTATAAGAGATCAAGAACAGAAAATTATCTTTGAAGATGTATGCCAGTTTCTACTTCCAGAGACAATGAAGATCAATCAGACAGAACTGATATGAAATTGAAGACATTTTAGAAGGAAAAATAAATAATTTTGTTCTCTGTAAATTCTAATTGACAGTGAATGAACTTGATAGGCACTGAAATGTAGTTGTGGTCTTTTCATTTTGTGAATCCAAGCACACATTCAATTCATTTTTTTAACAAAAATAATACTGAGTTTTGTGTCAATCTCCCTCTGCCTTAAACAATAGGAGGAACCACTCAAATCTTTGTGGCATATCACTACACAGCAGTTTAAGAAGCTACACTCCCAACAGTTCATCCTTGTCTTTTTACCCTTCCTTTTCTTTTTCACCCCTTTGCCTCCATGTTTCTCCCTTCCTCCCCTCTGTGATTTCTATATACCTTGGTGTAAAATCTGTTGGCTTATTTTAAAACACTTCTCAAGTTGAAAATGTAACTATGGCTGTATTTGTAAAATTGGAACAGTCCAACAGACTTGGTGAAACATCAGCTGATGTTTAGCATAATTTTCAGGTGATTTGCTTGGGAAATGGCCACCACAGTTTTGACAATTCATTATGTTGTTGTTTCACTTCCATTTAAATTCCTCATCTGCTCTCAGCCTAGCTGTTCTGGGTGGAGGAATCCTGTCTTCTCCAAAATATGTGTAGAGGTCACTTTATAACCTGAGACTGTGGCATCTGCTGATGTTCAGAGCAGCAAAGGAAGAAGATATTAAACCATGGCCATTTCCAGCATCCAAACCATGCTTTTATAATTAGATATTTTTTGTCTGAGAATTGTGGCTAATTTTTGACCTTAGGTCACTTCTCCTATCTTCAGCAGAAGATAGATGTCAGTACCGTGATGTCAGCTTGCCATTTTTTATCATTCTAGAGTCAGTTGCATGAATCATATCTAGAAAAACTGTTTCCCCCATTCATCGAGGAAGATGGATTTTAAGAATGGCTTAAGCTTATAAGGCTGTAAAATTTTAAAGTCAAGGGGAGCACATATTTTATTAAATATTTTTCCCTTAACAAATGAATGCAGTTACTTTTTTTTAGTTGCACTCTGTCATGATTGCTTAAATTTGCTTCTGGTAAAAAGACCTTAATTTATATCTCATTCAGATTGTATTAAAATCTTCCTATTCTCATTTAAAACTATTGCTACCATTCTACAAACCCAAAGTCCTTTCAAATTTTCAACTGGAAAAAAATATGAAAAAACAACCATCTGTGTGGTGTACATTTAACATATGAAAAAACAGTAGTAAATTAGAAGAAGAAATAAAGATTTTTTGGGGTCAGGAAAGTGTAAGCTGTGAGAAGCAAAATAGGAGTGAAAGAGAAGAGAAAAAATAACTATCCTCCACTGAAGTCTTCTGTTTTAATCAGAAAGGGCTAAGTTCAAAGTATGCTTGGGACAGTGTTAGAGACATTGTCAAAGCACAGTAAGGTAATAAAGATCAGAGAAATGGTGCTTGCTTTTAGAAGTACTATTTTATACTACAGTACTGCAAAACACTGAAAAAAAAAATGCATAGCCCATGGTTCCTTATGCAGTTCCATAAACAGGCATTGTATCTTTTGTTGCAAATGGCTCAGCTTTATACACTTGGGACAAGCAAACTCCGAGTGGCAAACAGCTCAAAAAGACAGCACCGAGGTACTGCATGTGGTAATTGCTCCAAAGTCATTGTTACCCTCTTGATTTCATGTAATCATGGCCAAATCTTCCATCTGTCTCTGCCCTCCAATAATGATTTCAGGACACTTGGAGCTGAAACCAAACTGTGTGTGTGTGTTGTTTCTTTTTCTGTGTGTGTGCATGTGCGTCTGGGCTCTCACCATCACAGCCCTCGATTAAATGACAGGTTTTTGTTTTCATTGTCTTACCTTCTTTTCCCATTCAGTTCTTGACAGCCTTCCCTCTCAGCTGAATACTGTTATCACTTCTGTATTCTAATCCTCTCCCTAGCTGCCTATATTATCACCCCTCTGTTTCAGAACTTGGATACTTACCCTTTAATCCATTAATTGGCTTTTACCCTCAGATCTCTTTGCCTCCTCTGAGTGCAACCCGACCCTCCCCACTGCTGCACACCCTGGCTGTTCCCTGCCCAGCACTCTCGCACCTTTCGTCTCTCCCCACATTTTGGTGGTGGTTTCTCTCTCTCCAGATAATCTTATTCTTTATTTCTTTTCACAAAAGAGTACTCTCTAGTTCAATATCACTTTCAGCGTTGCTTCTGTTTCCTCCCTTTGTTTACGTATTGCCTTTCCTCATTGCTTCTTAACAAGTGTTGATGTATACAGTAGGAATAATCTCTGCAGCAGATATCTGTGTTGCCCCCAGAACAAGTCCATTTCCTTATCGAGGTTCAGAAGTGTTGGGCAACTTAATAAAATATGGATTGTCACACAGCACATGTGTTCACTTAAACAAGATTATCTTCTGATTGAGTTAGGTTTCTGTTGCTGTGTGCATGCACTGGAAATGTACATACATTTGTAAAACTTCTTTTTTTCTGGTAGTACTCTGTGTTTAGAACCAGTTTGTTTTAAAAGGAATAATAAAGGACAAATATTGCTGTATTTTAAGAAATCCTATCTACTTTGACTTCTTTTTCTGAGCCAGTGAAAAAAATAGAGTGTACTGCAAAGAGATGCGTTAGCCTCTTTGTTTTGTTAGTTCTGATGTTTTCTTTATACAGTATGTATGAATAAACTCATTTGATATTTAGCAAAATAGGGGAAATTATCCCAGTGCTAATGTACACAGAGCTATTACACTCAGTCATGGTTAATAGCACCAAATGGATATAGAGTGAAGAGTCTAGACTACAATCCTGTCAGCATCTGCCCCTTCCCAGTGATTTATTTGAGTTTTGCAGCTGCAGATGCTGAACCAGGGTAGAATTCATACAGAATTTTTATTTGGATAACAAGCACTGAAATAGTAACATTTAAGAAGAGCACTGAATAAAAGCGACTGTGTTACCATTTACTTTTCCTTATCTGTTGTCAGTGCTGAAAACAATAGAATCGTGATTATCCAGACTCTCACTGTGAGGGTCTCTTTCCCAAATTAACTTTTTGATCTATGGGCACACTGATTATGGCACATATCTTGTGTTAATCTGTCTTTTTGAGCAGTTCAAAAGCTTTCATGAAATATTTCAGTTTACCTCATCCATTGGCACAATGCACCTTTAATATTCCGTGCAAACAGTGATGATGATCCTTCCCTTTTTGGGGTGTCATGTCCATACCCTGCAACAGTACAAGCCTTTCTGAAAATGTGATAGGTATGCAAATGCTGTGAGAAGAACTGGGTAGGTAATTGTGCAGAGGTGAGTTAAAAGCCCCTCTGTGCCTGCCTCTCTTTGTTCCTCTGTCCCATGCATGTGATAAGATTCCCAGCTGAAAATAACATTTTCCTCCAGGCTTAATGACGTGCATATGTACCTACAGGCATCTACAAAAGTGTAATGTTCTAACCCATTGTACCACAGAGAGATGGCAAGTGGAGTTGGGTTACAACTTGTAGAACAAAACAGTTTTCCTTCAGAGCCATGTGCATTCAGACTTGTTTGTGCTAGAAAGAGATGTGTCTCAAATTCTTGGGTCTCTAATATTGGAAACATAAACTAAATCTCCCTTCCCCCACAATTTTTTCAAAGCCAGACAATACCTAACTCAAGGAATTAGCATACTCGGGCAAATCTTATCACTCCTATCACTTGGAAGAGCTGCGATCTCGTGGGAAGCTGAGAATGAAATGCAGGTTAAAAGCCTTCTTGTAGAGTATCCTACACCTAACTCTTGGCTGTATGCATTTTAAAACTTGGGCAGACCCTCCTGAATTGAGTAATATTTTAATTTTATTTAAGGATAAAGCCCTTGTTGTTCTTTTTCAAAAATTCTTGATGTTGGACTATTCCCTCCACTCCCCTGTGGGGTATCAGCATTTGAGGTTCTTTTATAAGAGAATTCTTTTTAGCTGTACAAGTTGAAGTCTGTCATCAATATTTGATCCTGTAAAGATCTCTGGTATGTTTTTTGTCCTACACCCTAAAAATGTCCATGGTGTGCGAGCTTTCAAGGAGCTGTGGTCACACATCAGTGTGCAGACTCTCTTCTGAACATGCTCATTCTATCTTTGTCAATCCTGCATATGTGTAAAATTCCCTAATGGAGGTGATGGCCTTTCTGCAGTCTATGAAGTCCGTATTTTGCATGTGTGGAGCTCTTCACACCTCACACCTGTGTGAGGATAAAGACATGGAATCCATTCTCTCCAGGATCTCTGTTCAGTATTGGCAGCAGCCTATATGTTTTTAGTATCAGAATGCAGAGCAACCTAAAGACAACATAGCACTCATGTAGTGCAAAAGAGTGAGCAAAACACAACAGGGTAAGAGAGATGGTAGAAAGAATCTCAGTAAGAAACCTTTTTCCATTGCATGCAACATTTTAATTCAATTCATATTAACCTTAAGACACCACTGGGGATGCTAAAAAGCTTTGTAAAGATACAAGTGCTTTTCATGAAAAGGATCAATAATCTTTGAAATATGTAACCTCCCCCCCCCCCCACCCCCCAGCTGCTACCTATAACAGCTTGTATAATTCAAGACTAATTTTTTACTTAATTCTCCATAATGCTATTTATTTCTTGTCCATTTTTTTCCTTCATTCATTACTGAATTTCAAGGGCTTATCATAAAACACTCTAATGCTAATGCCAAGAGTAATTTTTTAAAGGTGCTTCAAAAATATAGATGTTTAATATGCTGCTGCTCTTTAAAGAGGCAAAAGGTTTCTTTCTGCCAATTCTTTTGAATTTTGTATTCAAAATCGCTTTTTCTCCCTCAACCGTCATTGTTTAAGGAAGTGCCCTTTCATGTTTTCTATAATCCTGTTAAAAATAATAGGTAGATTCTGTATCTCTGGCTAGACATGCAGCATGGTACAAAATAATCTAAACACTCAAGGTTTGTTTGCAGATTTGCTCTAATGAAAAAGGCTCAAGATATATAATGAGACAAGCCCTTCTGATACAGTTAATCAGTATCCATGCAAGTTGATCCCTTGAATGCATTACATGATTCATAAGAGACTGCCTAGTACATCAGAAATTAAGGTTGAATAGTATTTGCTGGTATCTTATTTTTCCACTAAGAAATCTAACATTTTCAAGGATAAAGAGTAGTAAGAGATCCTCACTTACCTTCCTCTGTTCTCTGCAAATTAACATAACTTCATAGGCAGTTATAGTGAAAAAAAAAAATAAACATAAATAAATAAAGGCAAATACTGAGTGGAAAAGTTTCTTTTCATTCAGTTAAATATCATGGGATTATGGTACCATGCCTAAGTTGTAAAAATACTATAATTCCAAAAGGTGTTCAGTAGGTCACACTTCTACGATCACATCTTAGATTTAATTACTATGTCTAGGCACACAACAGGCCTATGGTAAGAAATGTCTCACTGCATCCTTGCCTCTGTTGTGTCTAAACTGTCAGGGTGAGATTTTTAGAGGTACCTAAGCAATATATAAACCCATTTCCCCTTAAAACTCTTCATGGCAATGCTGATAAGCTTTAAAATTCATTTGTTCTTTGATCCAGGTCCTGTTTCATTTTCACAGGAATGGTTGGTGAAGGAAAAAAAGAGACCTCGTCCTCAAATGTCCTTGCACACCATTAAGATAACTAGATGGGGATGAAAGATGCTCAGACCTGCAGTGAATGGCACACAAAAAAAGATCCTTTTTCACGGGCACTGGGTGTTTACTGCGTAACCTGCACTTTCTTTAGTGCCTGCCCTCATAAGCATATTCAGCCAGAAAAGATTTATTTCCTCCATCACTTTCACATATTTCCAAAGCAATAATTAGCTATTGTGGCAAAATTGAGTGTGTGGGGTTGTGGTGTTCAAGCTGCTCACTTTTGTTTTCTTAAGGACTGTGATTTGGAAAAGAAAGAGTTAAAGGAGTTCCTGCTATCCTAAAATACACACCAGGCTCTTTTGGTGTTTTAAGTCTTCACAGGTTCTCTTCATGTCTAGAAAATGCAAATCTCTGGGCTCCTAAGAGCAACTGAATAGGGATATGTATTTCATCTTAAAACAAAGAGCAAAGAAAAAATACAAAAAAGTTATTCAAAGGGTTTTGGAAACAGGTGTTCTAAATCAACATTAATTGGATTTCAGTTAATTATTCCTTATCCTTTAGGAATCATAAGAAAAAAATATGGGGGGGGGGAGGAGAGTAACAAAAACTTCTTCTCTGACATGCTAATTGTTCTTATATTATATAAGCAAAGCAGCCTCTTTTGTCTAGCTACTCCCAATAAGTAAATAAATAAAAAGATATTGGCCTCCATAGGACTGTTTCAGTAGCTAGGGAGTGAGAATGAAGTGAAAAAACAATATGCAGTCTCAGAAAGTGATCATTATTTGGGAGGCTGGTTACATTCTTAGTTTATTATTTGCAGTATCTTCTACCTCCAGGTACTAAGATAGATGAAGGCAACAAATAAAAAACTGTTCTAGGTTGACTTTGAATACCACATTGATAATATGAAGCTCACCTACATAATTTCCCTGAAATTTTTCCTTGTTATAGTATGTGATCTATGCATGTAAGTTAGGGCAGGTCAAGAACATTTCTTCAATACTGGCAGATGAAGTCTGGGTTGAAGATGGGACATCATTAAGTACTGAATTTTGGCTTCTGGCTTTCCATTCTAATTCCTATTGGAACGAGTCCACTTTTCCCCTGGTATTCAAACTGGCAGAATATTCGACATGAAAAATTGTGTATGTAAAGTTTTAGTTTATTTCTGAGAACTGACTGATTCCAACTTTTAAAAGAAGAGGGAGGGAGGGTGAACATGGCTGTATGGGCTGTATGCCAGTATTGCTGTGTTAGGTGATTTCAGTGGGAAACTCCCTCTAACAAGATTTTCAAAATGGTTATGAATACAAATGGTCTACAGAAATGAGTTTTTAAAATTGGAGTGAAAGTAGGCTTTTTCATATGTGGATTTCATCTTTAATCCTGTGCAAATTTCTTTGCTGATCCATTGTAGATGGTTAGAGTGTGAGCAGACAGCAAAACTGGCTGTGACAAAAACTTGCTGGTCTCCTCCAGCCTATGAGATGTGAGCGACTCCCGTCATAAAAGAAAGACATTTTGGAAGGTATTTCAAAACTTCAGTATGATACAATAATCAGAGTTTCTAGTAACAACCAAAATAATGTTTGACAAGATTTTTACCTCAACAATGTCTGCTTGAAGAACTTTCCCTACTGTATTCAAAGTATATATGAAAAAAAAGTCATTTTTAAACAGCAGCTATGGTCAAGTCATATGTGAAATTATTTACACAACAATTTAAAAAGATTTCAGAAAGCCTAATGAAAAAGGCTGGAATTTGCATTTTAGCCTCCCGCCTGTATGTCCATTTGCTACATATCTCAGTTAAAGAAAATTGGAAAGGGACTTCCTATATTAAGTAGTGTTCATCTGTAACTGAGGTATGTTGCTAAGGAGATATATCCATGCCCACTAATTGTCAGCATATTTACCATCTTTAAAAACATACAAACATAATTACACTACATCTACATATTAACTTATTATCTTCACCCCTGTACATATTTGCATAAGGTCTTGACAGGCAGTATCAAGACCTGAGATTTTGAAAGAACTTATGAAAAATTATTCTTAAGAATGAACCAATCTGTTAAAACCTCAATTTTCTTTACACGAGAATGACATTCTTAAGAATAGACACTAGAGTTGGTGCTATGAGGGCACAGTAGAAACTTGTAACAAAAACAGCATTACTTCATGTACTGTTGGCTTCTGGGGATCGGCCCAAATGAATGCCGGTATAGTTCTATCAGCTCTTCTTCATATCTTTATTTCCGACCATTTAGGTGTTATCGCTTATTATATTGTACAGATGATGGGTCTGCACTCTGGAGGAAAAAGTGTTCATCTATCAAATGCCACCATTCCTACAGGACAATTGAGTACAAGAGATAAATGTATTTTAAATTTTGTTCAATAATTGTAGAACAAAGATTTTCATACAAAGATAAAACAAGAAAATATGTGTAAACTATATATGCATGCATATTTAACTCTTGATTTCACAAATATGTCAGTTTGTAGACTACTCTTGGCTGACACTTTTTTGTTGTCGTTAAGTTTCTGCATGCAGGTTTTTTTCTTGTTTGCACACAATATGATTTTGCTTTGCAAACGGAGTTACAGACTTTTACTTTTCTTTTGGAATAAGCTTTTTAATAAAAGCTACTTCAAAATGCAGCCGTTTCAGATGTTTTCTTTTCAAAATCAATTCAATCTGTAGGATCACAGGAAGATATTTTCAAATTAAATTTGTAATTAATATCCTAGAGGTGTTTTGTACTGTTATGGTACTCACTATGTGAGTACTAGCAGTGCTTTAATGCTCTGAGTTCCATGTGATATACCTGCACCACCTTTTCCTACAGTACCCCTTCTTACCTTTGCTAAAATCTTCACTGTGGTGCATGGATGATAATTGCCTGCATTTTAAAAGGTACTTTTTGTATCTGTTGTGTGCTTTCTTATTTGGGACCTGAACATATTTTATAGACAGAGTCAAAGCCTAGTTCTGCTCAGTCAATGTGCAAAAAATACATTGTTAGATGTTGGTAATCCCCAGACCATGGTGGTCCTTCCCAGAGTTTGTGTGGGAAGATGTGCTCTTTTAATCACAGATCAGATGCAGGGCCCGAGGGTCTGACTACAGCCCATTGAAATCAGTTGGATTCCTACCATGGATTTTAATGGCCCTAAATTTTTATATATTTATATTTATGTATATATTTATATATATTTTTATTTATGTAGCTCATGTTTATGAAGAAACACCACTAATTAATAAAACAGCTTCCTTTTACTTTCCTCACTCCTTCCCCATTTTCCTTAGGAGGAAAATCCCCCACTGGACACTGAATGAAATAAAAACAGTTTTAAAAATCTGACAATTATTCTGTCAAATAAGTGTTATTATTATAGGAAGCTGGAATTTGGTTTTAAAGTGCTGGGGTGGCTATGGCACCTTTTTGCACTATGAACACTTTCTGATAACACTTTGGACAGACAGGTTGATGTGCTTGCGCAAGAAAGGAGTTTATATACAGTGTGGACTCAGGGCTACAGGGTAAAAATATCTGTATAGTCAGTATAGTCCATCTGTGAATTATAGCAGGGGAAAATATTTATGAGCACCACAGGACATGAAGCTCAAAGTGCAGTCATTTCTAAATGAAAATTATGTGACAGTTCATCAGTATTTAATGCTAACATTGCTTGATCTAGACATAAAGAATTTATCAGCCATTTATCATAACATACAGTACTGTTCATTTCCTGATTTGCTTAGAATATGTTGGTGTTTTAAGCTCAACATGAGACACGGGTCTAATTTTAGATATTTAATGAAAGGAAAACCCAGAGAGGGAGAGATTTCTCACAAGGCTATTAGAAGCCTACTCCCACCACTTGAATTGGTTGTTGGTCTTTTTAATGCAGACTCCCAGAAGCCAGTGCCTGGTTCCTGCACCAGATGCAGGTGTTCCCTTGTGCTGTCAGCCAGGAATGATTAATGAGGATTTGCCCCTACTGAAAGCAGTCTTTGGAGCATTGTTCAGGGCATCTGTGGAACTGTCGGGGGAGACAAGGACACAAGTGAACAACCAATTATTTGGCCATCACTGAGGCAGCATGAAAAAGACATCAAATTGGACAGAGGAGCAAAGCTTTTGTTTCATGATCATATTTTCAGGTGTTAATAGTAACAGAGGAATTCTACCTGTTTTGTTTTTTCTTCCCACGGAGGAGAGGGGAAGGGCTCAGACACTGCTTGAAAGCTTGGAAGGGATGTGTAAAAGAAACAGAAGCAGAAATGTGATCACGGTTCTTTAAAAGCGTAAAAGGGAGGAAAACACACGGAATTGATTTCTTGGCGGTTGCACCATGTGTATAAAGACATAGCGTTTTGCTCGGCTAACATTAGGAAAGGAGGACTAAGAATTCTGAGAGTGGGAGGATTTCTCATGCAGGGAGCTGCTTAATTTCTGGCCAAACACAACAGCTCAGGAGCTCGGGCTTTAACAAGTGATGGTGCAGGGAAGTGTTACATTAGGATTCTGAAAAAGAAAATGTGAGGGAGCAAAACCAGGAAGCATTTGCAAGATTGTATTCAGCATTCTGTGTGCATTCCTCTTTTTCCTCTTTCTGTCTCAAAGAGAATGCTCCTCGGTGCAGGAGAGTGAAGGAAAAAAGAGCAGCAGAACTGAAAAGCTCTACTTGAGCTTAGATTTCTGCATTTCTGTATTTACCAAGGCTTGTGATTATAAATAATAATTTTAAACCAGAGGGAAAGGATTATATTTTCAGGACAATCCAATTACAGAATGGATTGTTTATAAAATACATTTTATACTCCATTCTGTCATGCCAGTTTCTGCCAGAGTATTAAAAATAATAATAATAAAAAAGTTAATTATACAGCTTAATTCTAATGAAGAAGATAATTTTTTATTGACTAATAACAAATATAGTGTCATTTCTAGCAAAGTAGCATGATTAATGTTTGCAGTGGCTACTTCCCTAACGTCACAAGCTCCTCTCTCCCTACATATACATGCAAGAGAAGGGGTTCAGATCCTTGATTACAAATTTCAATTCCATACTATTCCTTAACCGAGCAGAAATCTATATTTCTAAATTAACAGCGATGTTTAGTATATTTAACGACACAAGTTCTGTTTATTTCTACGTATTATTTATCCTTTCGTGACTGCATCTTATTGGAATACTTGTGGCCTGTGATTTCTAATCAGCAAAATTATGTGAATGTCCAGAGGTAAAAGCCCTACTGGTTGATATGAAGTTTTTGTAAGAAAAAGATTTTGCATGCTTCATGCTTGGAATGAGTTGCAGAAAGTAACAATTGGATTTTGAGGATTCTACATCTTAGAGTCAAAGGCTGAAACCCAAACTGCCATACAGTGCCTCCGTTTACTATAGGATTTTGTAAGAAAAGAAAATGTAAAAATTAAGAAAAAAGTCATTTTAATTTACCACTAATTCATTAAGAAAAACAATAATACATATATAAATGTATTTGTTATATTTTAAGATATAAAATATGTATTTGTTATATTTTAAGATTTAAGATACCACATAGTGTTTTTCTTCCATTCAAGTGAAAGTGTTGAGCAGGAACAGCCCAGGAATCACTAAACAGCCCAGGAATCCTTAGGATGTTCCACCATTTCTTAAAGATGTGTGGAAATTTACTCGAGAGTTTTTATGCTGGGAAAAGTCTTGACAGTAGCCCTGAACTGAGGTACTGATCCACTTAGTTCTGCAGGTCTGTCCTCGAAGGGTAGGGATATTGGTTACTCGCTGCAAAGCACTCTGATGTTGGAAGCTGAGCCTTGTCCCCTCTTGAACTTGCTGTATGTGCTGGAACTTTAAATGACTTTATTAGAAGTTAAAAAACAGTGTACAGACACACTCAACTTTGTTTCCTTCTTGTCAGGGAAAGACAATGGCATCTACAATGTGTCCCTGTGTCTGAAAGACATTAATTACTTGGCGGAGGATCAGGCTGCTCGTCTTCTCCTGGGCAGGATGAGAATGGTGCTGGTAAGGAATGAAAATACTTCCAGGAATTGAAGGAATGATTAAAGCATATCTAAAGAGGACATTTGCCTGTGACTGTTAAAGTGCAGAATTGACTTTCTTGATCCTAGATAAATAAACAGAGAGAAGGCTTTATGCTACTGCAGGCTGTGCTGGAGGCTTCACCTTTTCCTGTCAGAAGTGGACTTTGCTACAGCATTTAAGGTTTTGTTTATCCCTGTGCTGGATTGCTTCAGATTGTTCTGCTTGGGCTTGTCAGCTGAAAAGCAGAGAAACATCACATGTTAAAGCTTGATGAAATCTCTAAGCAACATAAAGAGGAGTGCAGCTTATTATTTAGATGTGGCAACATACAGCGCTGAAATATCTCCAAAGACATGGTCACTGTCTCCAAATCTCCTAATGAGATTTCTTGAGGATGGAATTATAGGGAAGCCCTGTGTGGTAAAGATCAGGACCATACTTTTAAGCAAGAAGTGGGTCTTTTTAGTGCAGGCTCTCTGGCCTGAAAATAGGGATGGGATTTGCACTCGCACATGATGGGACGACTTTTTTTTTTTTACATAATGTTTCCTGCAGTACTATGGCAGTTTCTTTTTTCCATCATATTTCTCCACAACCCATATCCAAAAATACATATTTTTACTATTATTAATGCTGAAATTTCAGTATGGTACCTGATACACGTTGGATTATGATGTTTTCATTGTAAATTCTTATGTATGTCTTTTCATGATGCTTCAAAAAAACCATCAATATTGAAAATCAAAGCAAAACAAAAACAAAGGAATAAGAACATATGGAGTGGGATAAACCAATTATCATCTTTATTATGAGTGTTGTTTGCTAAAATCTTCAGCTTTGATTTAGTTTTATGCAGTAACTGCAGTGGAAATTTCTTTTACAGAAATACAAAAAAAATCTGAAACTATCACTTAAGTTTTGCAAAAATCACAGTCACTCTGTAGTCTGCATAAGGCTACAGAACAGTGGATTAGCATGAAGGGAAGAGGGTTTCTACCTCTTTTTCCTCCAGTTCCAAAATGCATTTGTGGAGTTGTGTAGCCAAATAACAGGCATGTCCTGTTCTAAATCCAGCACACTCTTAGGAATTTTTGCAACTTCTTCTGAGGCTAAGGGGTTTCTTGTCTGTAAGTGGCAAGGCTACTGTGATGACATGTTAAATATATATGTGTATTTTAATAATAAATACATAAAATAATTAAATTAAAAAAAAACATATTTGAAATTTATTTTAACACATAATAAATTTTATTCCACTCTGGAAAGAATGAGTCTATAGATTCATGTTATGATTAAGGGCTAGCATTATTTCTGTTATTTCTGTGGTAAATAAAATTAAGCAACAACAAGATCCACAACTCAGGCCTTACCTTCACAAAACTTTTACTGTCAGGATTTCCCTCTTTGTTCCTGTCCTTGTCAGTATAATGCAGCCTGGTGACTTTTGTCTCTGTAACCTTTCTAACTCCAGTGAGGGTACACACAGGGACACTAAAAATTCCTAAGACTTTTGTGCTTCTGTTATTGCCCCCAGACTTGAGATGAGGTGAGGCTACAGGCAAGTGAGGTAAACTCATTAGAATCCCCTCAACTATGGTTGTTAATGACCCATTTGATGCAGCAGAAGGAAATGTTTTTGCTGCTTGTACTGACAACAAATAAAGGGCAAGGGAAAAGATTTGGACATAAAAATATCCCCCATGCAGAAGCAGCATGAATCAGCTGCAGTCTGTTTTGCAGTCACATGCACGTTCTGGTAGAGGAGTAGGCAGCACAGGCCAGAATTTTGAGGAAGACACTTGTATGTTTATTTTGTAAAATAATAAGCCTGCTTGGTTTCGGCTACGATTTTCACACTGTGAACTAGTTAAGTTGTGGGTTTTTGTCTGTAGGGAATTGTGAGGCTAAAATAAACTTGAGTTCCTCAATAGGGCATTTCTGCACATTTCTTGATCTCACATTTTTCTCTCCAGTCCCATCCCTCCTCAAGGTTTTTATGTTTGTTTGTTTGTTTTTTGGACTAATAATGCCATCTTGTATACATAGCTTTTTTCCTTTTCTCTGCTTTCTCCCCACTCTCCACTTTTTCAGTACTTCATTCACATATTACCCTTGCTGGTTTAATTCATATAATTTTCCTTTCCCAGCCTCTTTTCATTTTTTCATCCCCCATTCAGGATTCGAGTAGGCAAATAATATTCTTGTCTTGGAGAAATGGATCTTCACTACAGTGAAGTTCCACTGTGAATTTTCTCAATCTGGAAATAAAACATGGTTATGTGTCACTGACTCGTTTTCTAGGAAGACGATCTTCAAATTAAGAGGCTTTCATTAATGTCCTTTGTAATGTAAAATGGTTTGATTTCAAATTACTCACTATCTGAATATGAGTTAGACAAAATACTTGTCAGGATTTCGATGGATTATGAAGCCTCACCTTATATATCTTAATTGTTGGAATTTTCAATGGATTTGTGTGGACTGCCAAGCCTTATAATTTGTGTGTGTCTATTTCAGTATGAAATCCTTGACTGCTTCAACTTACTTTATTGCCTTTCATGACACTATATCATTGTTAAGCATCATGACACTAGTTGAGTGCATTAGTTCAGATGAGGATTACCCATCACATGATCCTTATTTCAGCTTCATTTTAACATATTATTGGAAGCTTTAAAGGGGCAGATAATGTTTCAAATTCCAGTTAGAAGCAAGGAAAAGATTAGCAGAGTATACACACTGGTTTGAAGAAGTGGCTGCCTGTAAGCATTAGCAGACAGCAAACAGTACAGAAACATCATTTCTTACGAACTATCAGAGCCTAGCCCTTCTACAAACTGCTATCTTGACCCCAACTCTTGCATAGTAATGAAATAATGACTGTTTGGATATTAAAAAAAACAACCAACCAAAAAAAAAAAAAAACCATAAAAAAAACCATTTGCATGTTTTATATTGCCCAATTCCACCTAGCAGCCAATAGAAAATAAAATAATGTTTTAAGATAAGTTTACTAAAATCCATTGCATCTGAACAGACGTGGATTGACATTTCTGCTATCTCTGGCTGCCTCAGCCTCTCTCCTATGGGTACAGATTATGTTTGTTTTCAGAATTGCTGAAGACAGAAATACACTCTGAGTTTGAGTGAACTTTTTCACCTAATTTCAAATCTGCTTGAACTTAGTGACTTCATGTATTTGATTTAAGCTTTTTGAGTTTGCATTCAATAAGGGAGAAGAAAGTGAAAGGAGAAGAGATGGAAAATCCAATGCAGACATAATGTAAGGAAAAAAATGAGTTTGATATGTATGCCACATGTGAATTATTCGTTTCTCTTTTAGTAACATCTGTTTTTTGTAGCACAGAAGTTTTCCTTGCCTCTTCCAAAAAATTGAGTTGGTGCTTTTGTTTTTAATTTAATGATGCAAAGAGAAAAATGGTGAAGTTGGAAATAATTTGTAATATGCACACAAACAAAGTTCCTTAAATCTGAGACGTGGTGAATGACCACGAGACAGAGAAGACAACTCAATGAATACAGATATTTTGACAATAGTGTTCAGTATCTGAGACATAAAGAAAATCCAGGGAGTGTTTTCACTTCATCAGATGCAGCCTTAGAGGACAAATATCTATTACCATTTATTTGTGTCCAGCTTTGCAACATATTATTCCAAAAGCAAATCATGCTGTGATGGAAGATGTATGAAACTGAGTGATCTATGTTGCTCTCCTACTGTCTGATGAAAACTCTGTCCACCCCTGATTGCATGACTTAGTGGCCAAGCTTATACACCTTGCTGGCCAGATAATCTGGTTCAGTGTCCACTGTTCTCACAGACTAGAGGTAAAATCTTTTATCTGTTTTCCCAGACTCAGTGTTTCTTGCTGGAAGTCTTTGGTAGAAGCAGTAAAACTTACTGTAAATATCCTAGAAGTTATTAATATGTCTTCCTACTGGCACATCTTCACGTTTTTTCATCATTTTAATGATTTTTTAATGAACTTAAATAAAAACTTCTGAAATTTCTGCTCCTTTGCTTATTTATTTACTTATTTTATACCTGCGGTATAAATATCTTCACTGCTTCAGATCTGAACTGTGAATTGTCAACACAGTGGCTTCCAAAATACTGGAAAAATTTCATTTTGATTTTAATTTTGATTTCTATAGATGGGAATATAATCAAATCCCACAGTCAACATTATGCCTGCCTGTATTGCATACGGGTAGTCTTCTGCTGAACACCCACCTTACCTTGCGTGTTACATTCTAGAGATATGTTAGAATACCCTGAAATACAGTGCATGTGAACTTGGTGAATGCCATGTTCCCTGTGTCCAACAACAATTCCTGGAGCGTTGAAGAGTGGTGATTTTCTGCCTGTGATCAATAGATATCAATACTTCACTTCTAAGGTGTCTGCAGCAGGTAACTTGAAAGAAGTTTATACTTAGTTTATACTGTAGTTTATGTGAAATTTGGCATTTATAGGTCAAAACTTGTAAAGCCACTAGCATACAACCGTGTAATGGCTCATGCATTTCTTTGTCGCTTGCTGGTAATTTAAGACACAAGGTTGGCATTGTCTAGAGCCTTTGTAGTTACCATGAAAATGTGCTGCATTTTGGACTGTTACTGAGCCAGGAACCTGATTAAATGCTGATCGTAAACTTCTTTCCCTCTCCTTGTTACTTCACTAAATGCATCTAGTCAGACGAAATTAAATGATTTGATAATAGGTCAGTTTATAACACAGCTTTTACAATTATTTTAATGTAATGTATATAAAACTACAAATGCAACTTTATTATATTAAAAAAGGCACTGCAAGCATAACTATGTGTGCATTTGAGAAACTGTCACAGAATTAGAAGCCAGGCAACCCCAATGCAGGTCATAGTTGGGTGAGTCTATGCACATTATTATTATTGTGCCATGTAGACTAACTCTGGTTGGCACTAGCTAATTCATTGCATTTAATTGTAGAGGTTTTATGATTTTCCTGACAGTGGTTTTCATGAAGTCAGTACTGAATGTCCTCCCAGCTCTTTGTTTCTCCTTACCATGCCTTGCATCTCTTTCTGCAAGTTCCTATGTCTGTAGGTGTCATCTTCCCTTTCTCCATACAGTTGTCCCAGTTGCACTGGTCTTGTATTCCCTTCCCAGGATCTCCTCTGCTTTCACCAACACTGCATGAGGAGGACCAAGGCAAGAACTGAAGAACACCTCTCTGTCCGCCTTACACAGTCTGTGACAAAAGAATCCCGCCACTGTTATATCATTGGAATATCTTTTGAAGAAAGATGAGACAAGCAACAAGTTATGGCTAATTCTTCTAGCTTAAACTCAGGGATAAACACTGACTTTGGTTGTAATCCATGAAACTGAAGGATTTTCTCATGCTTTTTGCAGATGTTTAACTGGTGTAAGGTAACATATATTTTCCAGAAATAAAAATGTAGCCGAGATTCCATTTTTCCTCTGTTGGGAACCAGCCAGCCTAGTGGACAACAAGCACTGCAGCTCAGCTATCACTGCTAGCTGCCATGTTTTCTGAAATGACTCCAGAAAGATCTTTTTTCTTTCTTGACTCAGTTCCATAACTAAAAAATAAATAACAAATTGTCTTTCTGTCCTTTTCTGTAACAATTCCAAGGAGTCTGGAAGGTAGTAGGTATTGCCCACTGCACTGCATCCCAAGCAATTAACACTGAGAAAGAAAGTAACAGTGAAATATACATTTTAAAGCATTACAGATCTCGGAAGTTTTGTTTTTTTCCCCTAAATTATTCTTTATTATGTCATTTTGAATTTGCATTAGCATAGGTTAAGAAACTTGAATTGATCACTGTGCTCTGTACATTGATTTCATTCAATGAATTTATGTTGAGACAAATATAGTAGTAAAAATTTGATAACATTACACATTTACTTCATGCATGTATTCCTATAAATAGCGAAGTCCTTTCTCATAATATTTTATATTAAGAACTAAAAAGGATGTTTTGTGGAATATGTGCTTTTTTCTTTCTTACACCAAGCAATTACTATTATTATTATTAGTTATTGGCGTTGTGTGCATTTGGTTTATTTATTTATTTATTTATTTTTCTATTCCTTCTTAAGTTGATAGTGCTCTGCTATGACTTTTAAAGGTGACTTTTTGACAATGGAAGTACATGATCGAGTGTAATTCAAACCTTAGGTACATATTACCTCAGTTACTTTACGGATTTAAGTGCAATGGCAGTGAGAAAGGAGAGAGGTCCCTGCTTTGCTGCAGACAGCTTTTGTGACCTTGGTCAAACTGCTTAAACTCCCTCAGTGAAATCCTACCACCACGAAAGTCAAGAGGATTTTTGCCATTTATTTGAATAGGGAAAGGACATATTTGAATTTTGAATTGTTAATAAGAACAGGGTAACATGTATCTAACTCTCACAGCTCTTGTGAAGCTAATTAATCAGTAGAGTACTTTGGGATCCTCAGAAGTATAATAGAAACTGCAAGTACTATTATTTATTTGTCATGTAATTGGAAGCTAGCAGGGTAAAAAGTCATTGATAAAAATCCATATCACAAGGTCATTTCTTTCAATGTTGCAAATCTCTTCTTCAATCAAGAGCTTTGTAACTGATGAAAAGTACAGCCTAATCATAACATTATCAAGTCAATTTAATTGGTGCACATGAGATCATAATGAAGTCATTTTTGCTAGTTACAGGCTTAAAAATATTTTTATAGCACTCTTCATCCTAGTGGAAACTTTAAAGACCTCACAGACAGGATTAAGCTTCTCTGCCTGTGTTATTCAA